>NC_134032.1:11930024-13201274 GCF_964204645.1 Tubulanus polymorphus | reverse complement strand
GAGGTCAAGCGACTACTGCATTCAAGAGTGAATAACATACCATCCTGGCCATTCATTAAAGGATATAAAATTCCAATTTTTATAATTTACAAAATCCTTTCTTGAATTTTTTAGTTTCATTTTGGGAATAATCATGTCATGTGGCAAATTCAATCTGATTGATTTTGTACATCTATAAACTCCTCAGAGTGTGAGCATATATAATCTGGAATCATCTCATAAGTCGAGTGCTGTTGTTTTGCTTGAAACACCGTCTAAATATAATCTTTCAACTTGGAAATTGGTTTTGACACTTCATAATGTAAACACTGACTTCAGCATCCAGCGAAAATATTCACTCTTGAATGCAACAAGACTTCAAAACTGAATTTTCATTGCTTATTACTTCATTTTCTTGGATTAAGTGTGGAAAAGTTTTGCTCTTTATTCACTCTTGCCTGTAACCATAGTAACAAGCAGCTGGGGTCCAGCTAAGCAGCGATGCTCAGTGTGAGTTTGACCACTTAAAGCTGTCAGTATCAATTAAATTGTTGTTGATACTGGCTCTTTGAGAGTGAAATGCCGCGGTCATAACCATGTTCTATGTATATGTCCCTTTTACAACAGAGAAAGAAGTGAAATATCCACCAATCCCAGCCTAAACACAGTTGCTAACTTTATGAATAAGCCAGGTTATTCGCAAAACCTGTCGATGTTCTTACATAGAATAAAGTTCCAAAGATAGGCGCCTTGGGCATTGGTCCGAGAAACTAGATTAAAAAAATTCAAACATAATTCCAGAACGATACAGCGTTAATCAAGAAAATACAGTCTTGAAATTCAAGGTCCTATGGTATTTGAAATGCATATCCCTTTCATCTTAAATCTGAAAGTTACTTTTAGCCGTCTACTAATTTGATCGAACATTCTATGTCATTCAACATGGATATTTCTTTATTTCTTTATTCGATATATGGCTCTTCATCAAATCATTTCTCTTTGATTAAGAACCGTCGAACTTACTACTCACTTTAAGATATAGATAGATGCTGTCATTGTATTTTAACATAATATGTTTCATTACTTCCTCTAAGTTTTTCTTTTTTTTTTCTTATATAACTCTTGCACCGGCACAAGCACCGGCTTTATTCGTACCATACTCGCTGGCTTGTTCTTACATTTCATGTTATCCGTTATTGGCAAATGTAACAGCGCAAACTTGCATGTAACGTACCTATATATCGCATTGTATGAACGCAACGGTAAAATAATGTTAATCAATAATGAATAATCGAGAGATGGCTGCCGGTCGGTGTCAAATTGATCGTTTTTAAGAACAGAAGTTGGTTTTATTTTCGATATAGAAAATAACAAGGCATTCGGAATTACGTTCACATAATAACTGAAATACATGTATCATGAACAAGACATATAACGCTAATCAGTCGCTTGCCGGTTCAGGCTGCTTAGAAGATTGTACCGGTACCAAAATTTCCAAGTAAATTGGACCGATCATCCAACTTAATCTGTACTCGACTTTCGATTTTCGATTTCAAAACCAAACCCCCTGTTTCTTTCCCGGCAGGTGTGGTAGATTTGTAATCGAAGTCAATGAAATAAAAAGAATGAGAAATATTGAATAATTAGTGAACATTATTTTCTCGAATCAAGATGTCTCATTTTGGTTTTATTGGTACCATAAATCACAATAAGTGGTGCGATGTTTATGTGACTTCGAGATTTTCTACAACTCCGACTGTGAGCGAAGAGCCGAATTTTCAATATACTTTGAATGTAAATTATAAAATGAGTTCCAAAGTACCAAGTATAATCTCGACTGTCAAACGCGAGACCTACACCTATTTCCGACTTGAAACTATTTATTCTTTACTAATCATTTAGACCTATAGACATGGTATCAATTTAAAAACCGTCGAATTTTCTATCATTTCAAATCAGTGGAAGGCATTTCAAAGTTCACGACCACATACTTTAAAAGATCTATAAAAACTGTTAAGTCTTTCGGGTAAAATGGGCCCCGTCAGCGCATTTCGGCTTACCTGATTCGTAATCTTAACGATGAAAAAACATTCACATTCACTAAGAACTGCAGTAAACAACGAGTGATCGACGTATTTCAGGTATCACGTGTGACAGCTTTATAGACTTTTCAATCAGCGATAGAACGCAACGCGGAGCAATGACCAGGCGCCACCGTAACATCAACCTAGCGTTGGATATGCTTAATTCTGCAACGAGCCCTAGTCCCAACATTGAAATCCATCTAGGACCTCACTATTTCGCGAATGAAATTTTGTATTATCTATTATATTGTATCATATTTAACTATACTCGATGCTATGAGTCATTATTATTAAGGAAACAGATTCCTTGCAGTTGTAACACTATACGAGTAGTGTCCTACACGATGTCCGCAGCGTTACAGGTATGTTATCAGCGATGGTCGATTCTCGGGGGCGAAACTTAAGGTTGTTATTTCAGTTTTCGACTATAAAATGCAGTTTTCCCGATGTTTCTGAAATATTTCTCGTTTCCATCTACAGAGATGTATTCAAAAAAAGTTGTTTTTTCATATGCTACATTGGGACTCGAATTTATTAAAATCCCCAGTGTTTATTCAGCATGTATAACTCGGGTGACTGTGCAGATTATTTGATTAAGTTGGATTGTTTTTTATATAGAACAAAACTCTGATGAAACTGATGCGTTATGCCTTGTGGAACGACGTATCTGAACACCTGAACAGGTACATCAAAAATCAAACAGGCCCACACAGTCCTCCTACACTGGGAATTCATTCAAACAATGCGTCATTAGTTAAACCTACGAGCAAATATCTGAACCATCTGAATTATCCTAGGTTGAGATGATTGCTCGTAGGTTAAACGCACATTGGCCCGCCTGGGAGTGTATGTAAAAGACCAACAATATTGTAGATTTAACAACAAAATCTGTTAACCGTACATTTCCGATCCATCTATTTTCTTTGAAGTTTATTCAGCATTTATTCTATTTACTTTTGCACGCATATGAAAGATCGCGAAAAAAGTGTCAATTGCTTCCCGTTTACGTATAGAGACTATAATGTAATGTCGAGTGCTTTCGAAATTTGAAACGTTGTACTTTTTTTCGCACTCACATTTTATATTATAAGTACAAGCTAATTGCTGCTGTAATATCGGTTTCCGTTTGCACGTCAATGATATTGACCTTCGGTTACGAGTAGAAAAATATGAAGGTAACATGTATTAATGATATAAAACAATGTGTCAACAGTCGTTTCGTTTCGATTCCATATATACTTTCAGGGGCGAGAGGTTCATAATAGACCTGACACTATCTAATTACTTAATGCTGCAAATAGTGATATCCTAATAACCGCTTAACTCGCTAGATGTGTTAATGTTGGCCTCAAATTACTGAAGTACATATACGTATATTATCTCTGTTATCAATTCTATCCTATTTTTCATTTTCGTTTGTTTTTAAAGTTTTGTAAATGATAAATTTCTATCGTATCGATTCTTGTATCTTCTACATGTGCCAAGTTTGCTTAGTGAGAAATAAACGATTCTATTCGATTGTATGGTTCACATTCGAGATTTTAGCTCAGTTTAGATTTTGTCTTGTAGAACTTACCCCGTCATGGGATTCATCGACACTAGAGCTAGGCTACATCCATCGAATGGATATTTAGCCAACGTAGATATAGAATCCGTTTAATTCAAATTATTTGAAATGAAAGTTTGGATCAACTTTATTTACCACATAAGCTTATAATGAGGTAAGCACGTAATGCGTAGTCGAATTCTTTCTATTGAGTGACGACTCGCACTGATTATTTTCCCAGCTCCGGAACGAAATTGGAAAATTGAAATGTATGTGTATGTTCGCGTCGTTAATCATATGCAAGAATCTTTCATACGTTGATCAATATTTTGGCCGAATCTGAAATCGCCAAAACAGTGGAATTCGTACGGGTGCCCCCGAATACGATTTACCGTTTCGAGTCCGTCACTTACTTGAGAGAAGATTTTCCATTATTTTGGCTCCAACCTTAACTTATTTAGTTGGTCCGGAACTTCCCCGAAATGAGTGGTTAGACCAAGACGCTGACACTGATACAAACGACATTTACGAATACAGGATATGTTTATTGAATAATTCTTCGGAATGTCTACAGTTTGGCACAACACAATCTTCCATTTATTTAGGAAAAATTTTATTAAAATTAATTTTTAGTGGTTCGAGGTAATTTTTTGTGTAATGAATAATGATTGAATTAAAAGAATATAGAATATTTGTTTATTCCAGAAAACTCACAAATTCAAAATCACATAATTTACTAGTACAATTAGATAGAGAATTTAAAAATTGTGTAGATTTAGAATTAGTAAATGAAAGTTTATGTAACTCTTTTTATAATGTATCAGATAAAACTGATGATCATAGAGCCTTTTTAATTTTTAATAAAAGTAATCATAAATGGGTCCATCTTATGCTAACACCAGGATTATATAATTTAGAAACATTAGCGCAAGATATTAGTAGAAAAGCACGAATAAAAATTAGAAGTGAAGATACATTTTCAGTTAGATTCATAAAAAGTGAGAGTTTAATAAAATTAAAATAAAGTTAGATGATGAAAATGAAAATGTTTTGGATTTTATACTGGTTTTTCTCCACATAACCAATTATTATCCAGACACATCAACTCTTTATTAGATTTGGGTGGATGTCACTCTGTTATCGCCACCCTCTTCAGTCCACTTCACTTAGTTACATAATTTGTTTTTACTCTTTAGTTTGTTTAGAATTGCTGTGGTTTCCACGGTACCCCTTGATGTTTTATTGTTTGGTCTGTTTATCTTTAGTTTTGACACACTGCTTCTATTTTAGATCCTGTGAGTTTATATGCTTTGTAACTTGTTTTTCTGGTCATTCCACCTGATGATGGCTGTTAGTCAACGGCCGAAACGTTGTGGTTTCATAATAATAAATTTAATCGTATAATTTTAAATTCGAAGAGTGGGATTTCTTCATTTATCTACAGTTTACACGGATTATAGTGTTTATTCGACAACTACTATGGTAAGAATTATGTAGATCAACAGTGGCAGGGTGATTTGATTGATATGGAAAATCTTAAGAAAGATAATGATGATTATTGGTGGATATTAAATATAATTGATATTTTCAGTCGTTATGTATGTTTTCAACTATCCAGAAAAGATGCTGTACAAACATCAAAAGTTTTATTTTAGTTCAAAAGAATTATTTATATTTGAACCTCATAATATGTTAATTTCTGGTGTAACAAATTGCGGAAAAACTTATTTTATATTAAATTTATTAGAAACTATT
The DNA here is from genome assembly GCF_964204645.1 of Tubulanus polymorphus. NCBI lineage: Eukaryota > Metazoa > Nemertea > Palaeonemertea > Tubulaniformes > Tubulanidae > Tubulanus > Tubulanus polymorphus. The sequence goes on along the minus strand of NC_134032.1, from coordinate 13,195,910 downwards.
TGTAAAAACTATTTTGATAATGTAGTATTATTTTGTCCAACGTATGAATCTAATCAAACTTATGATAGAAATATTACTTGAAATGATAAATTTATTGTATTAGATCCTAAAACAGTTAAAGAAAATTTAGAAAATTGTATTAAAATAGCAATTGATATTTATAAAGGAACAAATACATTATTTATCATAGATGATTGTGCAAATTTACATGATTCAAAAATTAGAGAAAGTGAACTATGTAATTTAGCTTTCTCTGGGAGACATTTTGGGATAACAACGTGGGATTAAAATCAAAAATATAATTCAATTGTTAAAGATTTTAGAGAAAACATTAGATTTTTAGTATTATTCTACAATAAAGATAGAAAATCAATGAAAAATGCGCTTGAGGAAAATTTTATTATTCCGCATGATTTACATAATGAATATATGGTTAAATTGAAAAATAATAAAAGATCTAAATTACCATTTCGATTACAACACCCATTTAAATATGAATTCATTCAAATTCAACTAGCTTTTTAATCTATTATATTTTTATTTACATTCTAGTTAAATTCTAGTTGCAACAACACAACTAATTATTTTGTTATATAAATGGGAGGTGAAAAGAAAATAAAATCTTAGAATAGTGATGTTCAAATTGAAAAAACTTTGGATGATATAGGTATATCAGAAACAAAATTAACTCCAGATAATAGTACGTTAAATGATATTACTACAAATAATAATTTTGAATATAATCTTTATTGCAAACATCAATTAGAAATATTTATAGCGTCTGGAAAATGTAAAAATTTTATTGGTAAGAATTTAACGTATAATGAATTAGATACAATGAAACCAGACCAAATTATTAAATTATTTAAGATCTATGAAACTGCAAGAATAGCTAGAATCAATGATGCAATATCAGAAAATGTAGTAAAAGGTTATAGTAAATTATGTAATTATATGCTACCAATTCAAGATGAAAATAGATTATATTCCGATTTGAAAAATGATTATTTAGTTACGACTGAATTAAATAAATGGATTGGATATTTATCATTTCAATAAGGTGGATTTATGACGCTATTATCAACTGGAGTTATAACATCAAATTATTTCAAATATTGAAAGTAAAAATTTATCTACAATAAATGAGCGTGGTAAAAGAATTGAAGGAATTAACTGTGAAGAAAAAACCGAGAACTCGAAAACAAATTGAATGGTCTCGGCAATTAGGAATTAAATCGAGAGAATTCAAAAAAGCTATAAAAGAAAAAATAAACGATGGAAATGTTAATAATAATGGTAATAATATTGTTATTTCTACTATATTTTGCAGCTGGATTTGTAATTGTATTCATTTTGATTGGATGTAGTTGGTATAAAAGATCAAATGAAATTTTACTACTGTTGAAATTCCAAAGTTCACTATACAAAAAATGGACTAATATTTTAGAAAAAAAGCAAAAAAAAATTAAATTCATTAAACAATATTTTAAATCAATTAAATATCTCACTACTTTTGTTTATCTATGAGGAGCAACTAAATTGTCCAGATAGGTCATTTCGGATTCTAGATATTAAATTGATTTTATTATTTTATTATTTCTATTATTTAATTTTTTTTATTTAATCAACAATTTCTAAATCATGATGACCGTCTTCATTTTTTCCATGATAGATTATTTTAAATCCTTCTAAATCTGTTAATTCATCTTTACTCAATGAAACCCATTTATCAGGTACAAATACTTTAAATTCTCGCGTTGTACTAACATTACAGTAACTTAAATTTGCAGATACTTTCTCTCCATATTTAGTTTTTATCTTTTCTAATTTTAATATTTTATGTTCAATTTCTTTTGTAACATCGGCTAACTTTTTTATTTCAAATTGTTTTTTTGCTGGTTTTATTTTGTTATTTATTTTCGCTAAGAATGCTTTTCTATCTCCCATTTATAAGAAAAAAAATTAGTTGTGGTGGCGAGTGGTGTGTTGACCTCACGACCTCTGGCTGAACCCCTGATATTCCAATTGCTTGTAAACACGATGATATTTTATATAAATTTAAGGCGGAATAAATTGTCATTATTGTCGCTAACCGCTGTTTTGTAAAAAACTGCTTAAGAAATCAGCTTTTCCGGAAGAATAGAATTAGGTCAAATAATCATAGTCATTGTGGAGTTTTTTCTTCATCTAGCTTATACGTCCATGCATGCTAACCAAACAACCAGTCATATAAATCGAGACAGATGTATTGAATCTATACCTGAATGGCACGTCAGAAATTGGTGACAGCAAAATGCCTGTTTTCTCGCAGATATCATTTTCACTTGGCAAAAATTGCAGTTTTAGCTTCGTGATGTATATAAATCGAAATTTGTGTACAAGAATATATATTCAAAGAACACCTGACCGGTATCTCTCTCTAGGAAGGTTTTGGTTTCCCGTTCCATATACGAATAGCTTCATATGCTCCAGGGTAAACAGTGGCATCAGTTCTCACCCAAACTACGTCATACGGCCATTTAGTGTGGTCGTTACCCGGACATCGAGCGCCGTTCAGAGCGGTTTGAAAACATTGATAGCCCAGTTTATACATCAGCGCTACCATACGTTTACCAGTCTCTCCGACCTTCACCCAGATCCATTCCATCAGTATAAACGGAATATCTACCGTTTTTAAAAACGACTCGAGATGTTGAAACGCCTTCAGTTCGAAACCCTGAATATCAATCTTAATCATAGCTCGTTTAAATCTAATCACTGGAATCAAATCGGTCACTAGAATTGTTTTAACTTGAAATTTCACTTTTGCTATTATACCGTGTGTGTCATTCAGTTTAGTATCGGTGAGGTATGACCCGCCGTTGTTTCCGGGGTCTTGGTGAAAAGTCGCCGTTGTTCGGAAGTCCGATAAACCGTTCTGTACTAAAACCGCGCCGGTCAGATGACCTTTATGAATCGACATTCTGATTCGGCGCAGATTCCCCGCTTTAGGATCGACCGCGACGACTTTACGACCGCTTTTTAGCGCCGTTATCGCGAAGGAGCCGACATTCGACCCGAAATCGAGTAAGTTCAAATGTGGGTCGCGACGGAAAAGTTCCTCCATGAGTCCGGTTAGGTGAGGTTCCCAAGCCCCGTTTATCAATATAGCCTTAGACACGACCGTATCAACTGTTGCGTTATAAACACATATTGGAGTCACCCCGGAATATTTAGTTTTACGCACTGTACACGGTATTTCCGGCGAGTCTGGTTCTTTGATGTTGAGCGGATAGACGATTGCGACGCCGTTTATTGGAGAAGCTGTCGTTATATGTGTGACTGGTGGCTTCCCGTTCCAAATACGAATAGCTTCATATGCTCCAGGGTAAACAGTGGCATCAGTTCTCACCCAAACTACGTCATACGGCCATTTAGTGTGGTCGTTACCCGGACATCGAGCGCCGTTCAGAGCGGTTTGAAAACATTGATAGCCCAGTTTATACATCAGCGCTACCATACGTTTACCAGTCTCTCCAACCTTCACCCAGATCCATTCCATCAGTATAAACGGAATATCTACCGTTTTTAAAAACGACTCTAGATGTTGAAACACCTTCAGTTCGAAACCCTGAATATCTATCTTAATCATAGCTCGTTTAAATCTAATCACTGGAATCAAATCGGTCACTAGAATTGTTTTAACTTGAAATTTCACTTTTGCTATTATACCGTGTGTGTCATTCAGTTTAGTATCGGTGAGGTATGACCCGCCGTTGTTTCCAGGGTCTTGGTGAAAAGTCGCCGTTGTTCGGAAGTCCGATAAACCGTTCTGTACTAAAACCGCGCCGGTCAGATGACCTTTATGAATCGACATTCTGATTCGGCGCAGATTCCCCGCTTTAGGATCGACCGCGACGACTTTACGACCGCTTTTTAGCGCCGTTATCGCGAAGGAGCCGACATTCGACCCGAAATCGAACAAGTTCAAATTAGGATCGCGACGGAAAAGTTCCTCCATAAGTTCGGTTAGGTGAGGTTCCCAAGCCCCGTTTATCAATATAGCCTTGGACACGACTGTGTCAACTGTCGCTTTGTAAACGCATATTGGAGTCGACCCGGAATATTTAGTTTTTCGCATTGTACACGGTATTTCCGGTGAGTCCGGTTCTTTGACGTCCAGTGGATAGACCATTAGCGCATTTGATCTTACCGTAATGTATTTATAGACTACTCCAGCTAGCGAATTATGCTTAGTCAAATTAGAAATCTCGAATTGCGTGTAGGAAAACAGCAAAGAACCTACTGCTAAAATACTGACAACTATAGTGCAGATTTTCAGCGGAGATCTTTGACAATCGGTCATTATTCGTTCACCTGTTGGATAAAAGAAAATGAAAAAGAAATCAAACATATGACTATAAAGGTTTATACCTCGCTTCTCGTGACGGGATGAAACATTAAAAGCCCAGTTTATACATCGGCCTCTCCGTCCTTCACCCCAGTTTCATTCCAATACGAAATACGTTCGGTACATCTACCTTTATGTAAAAACGAAAGCTAAATGATTGATATTCGTTACCCTACCATCGCGCAACACAATGTCGAGTACCCTCGTGTCACACGCATCGCGTTCGAAACTATCGAACAAATTCGATACATAAGTCGTCGAGATTAAAAGGGCCAGTTAAGCGTCGGGTGGCATTGAGGCGTAAATTCGATATTACCTCACTTCGTACAAACGTGTACATTGCATCCCAACTGTGACGTCTGATAGAGTTTATATCTGAAGGAGCGCAGTTATTTCGTTAATTAGAGTACATTACAATATTCTGCTGATTTTCATCACCTCGATAATAAGGAGAATAACGAAATGAGGAGAATAAATGGCCAGTGTTTCATGCGTTCTGATAATGCTCCAGTCGTTATAACGAATCGTAACCTGAGTTAGGTCGGCAACCGTCTAAAATGAGTGTACTTTTTCGTAAATCTCTAGGAAAACGGTACATTATCATTGATCTGCGTGTAAAGTCTATCCCAGTAGTTATGACCGCGGCGCATCAAAGAGTTGTTACACTAACATATCGGGATCCCTGTGGTTTCTATCACTCAGCCTTACGAGTAATTGAGGTCAAGCGACTACTGCATTCAAGAGTGAATAATATACCATCCTGGCCATTCATTAAAGGATATAAAATTCCAATTTTTACAATTTTACAAAATCCTTTCTTGAATTTTTTAGTTTCATTTTGGGAATAATCATGTCATGTGGCAAATTCAATCTGATTGATTTTGTACATCTATAAACTCCTCAGAGTGTGAGCATATATAATCTGGAATCATCTCATAAGTCGAGTGCTGTTGTTTTGCTTGAAACACCGTCTAAATATAATCTTTCAACTTGGAAATTGGTTTTGACACTTCATAATGTAAACACTGACTTCAGCATCCAGCGAAAATATTCACTCTTGAATGCAACAAGACTTCAAAACTGAATTTTCATTGCTTATTACTTCATTTTCTTGGATTAAGTGTGGAAAAGTTTTGCTCTTTATTCACTCTTGCCTGTAACCATAGTAACAAGCAGCTGGGGTCCGGCGAAGCAGCGATGCTCAGTGTGAGTTTGACCACTTAAAGCTGTAAGTATCAATTAAATTGTTGTTGATACTGGCTCTTTGAGAGTGAAATGCCGCGGTCATAACCATGTTCTATGTATATGTCCCTTTTACAACAAAGAAAGAAGTGAACTACTCCCTGCTAATATATCCACCAATCCCAGCCTAAACACAGTTGCTAACTTTATGAATAAGCCAGGTTATTCGCAAAACCTGTCGATGTTCCTACATAGAATAAAGTTCAAAAGATAGGCGCCTTGGGCATTGGTCCGAGAAACTAGATTAAAAAAATTCAAACATAATTCCAGAACGATACAGCGTTAATCAAGAAAATACAGTCTTGAAATTCAAGGTCCTATGGTATTTGAAATGCATATCCCTTTCATCTTAAATCTGAAAGTTACTTTTAGCCGTCTACTAATTTAATCGAACATTCTATGTCATTCAACATGGATATTTCTTTATTTCTTTATTCGATATATGGCTCTTCATCAAATCATTTCTCTTTGATTAAGAACCGTCGAACTTACTACTCACTTAAAGATATAGATAGATGCTGTCATTGTATTTTAACATAATATGTTTCATTACTTCCTCTAAGTTTTTCTTTTCTTTTTTTCTTATATAACTCTTGCACCGGCACAAGCACCGGCTTTATTCGTACCATACTCGCTGGCTTGTTCTTACATTTCATGTTATCCGTTATTGGCAAATGTAACAGCGCAAACTTGCATGTACCGTACCTATATATCGCATTGTATGAACGCAACGGTAAAATAATGTTAATCAATAATGAATAATCGAGAGATGGCAGCCGGTCGGTGTCACATTGATCGTTTTTAAGAACAGAAAATTGGTTTTATTTTCGATATAGAAAATTACAAAACATTCGGGATTACGTTCACATAATAACTGAAATACATGTATCATGTACAAGACATATAACGCTAATCAGTCGCTTGCCGGTTCAGGCTGCTTAGAAGATTGAACCGGGACCAAAATTTCCAAGTAAATTGGACCGATCATCCAACTTAATCTGTACTCGACTTTCGATTTTCGATTTCAAAACCAAACCCCCTGTTTCTTTCCCGGCAGGTGTGGTAGATTTGTAATCGAAGTCAATGAAATAAAAAGAATGAGAAATATTGAATAATTAGTGAACATTATTTTCTCGAATCAAGATGTCTCATTTTGGTTTTATTGGTACCATAAATCACAATAAGTGGTGCGATGTTTATGTGACTTCGAGATTTTCTACAACTCCGACTGTGAGCGAAGAGCCGAATTTTCAATATACTTTGAATGTAAATTATAAAATGAGTTCCAAAGTACCAAGTATAATCTCGACTGTCAAACGCGAGACCTACACCTATTTCCGACTTGAAACTATTTATTCTTTACTAATCATTTAGACCTAAAGACATGGTATCAATTTAAAAACCGTCGAATTTTCTATCATTTCAAATCAGTGGAAGGCATTTCAAAGTTCACGACCACATACTTTAAAAGATCTATAAAAACTGTTAAGTCTTTCGGGTAAAATGGGCCCCGTCAGCGCATTTCGGCTTACCTGATTCGTAATCTTAACGATGAAAAAACATTCACATTCACTAAGAACTGCAGTAAACAACGAGTGATCGACGTATTTCAGGTATCACGTGTGACAGCTTTATAGACTTTTCAATCAGCGATAGAACGCAACGCGGAGCAATGACCAGGCGCCACCGTAACATCAACCTAGCGTTGGATATGCTTAATTCTGCAACGAGCCCTAGTCCCAACATTGAAATCCATCTAGGACCTCACTATTTCGCGAATGAAATTTTGTATTATCTATTATATTGTATCATATTTAACTATACTCGATGCTATGAGCCATTATTATTATTAAGGAAACAGATTCCTTGCAGTTGTAACACTATACGAGTAGTGTCCTACACGATGTCCGCAGCGTTACAGGTATGTTATCAGCGATGGTCGATTCTCGGGGGAGAAACTTAAGGTTGTTATTTCAGTTTTCGACTATAAAATGCAGTTTTCCCGATGTTTCTGAAATATTTCTCGTTTCCATCTACAGAGATGTATTCAAAAAAAGTTGTTTTTTCATATGCTACATTGGGACTCGAATTTATTAAAATCCCCAGTGTTTATTCAGCATGTATAACTCGGGTGACTGTGCAGATTATTTGATTAAGTTGGATTGTTTTTTATATAGAACAAAACTCTGATGAAACTGATGCGTTATGCCTTGTGGAACGACGTATCTGAACACCTGAACCTGGCCCACACAGTCCTCCTACACTGGGAATTCATTCAAACAATGCGTCATTAGTTAAACCTACGAGCAAATATCTGAACCATCTGAATTATCCTAGGTTGAGATGATTGCTCGTAGGTTAAACGCACATTGGCCCGCCTGGGAGTGTATGTAAAAGACCAACAATATTGTAGATTTAACAACAAAATCTGTTAACCGTACATTTCCGATCCATCTATTTTCTTTGAAGTTTATTCAGCATTTATTCTATTTACTTTCGCACGCATATGAAAGATCGCGAAAAAAGTGTCAATTGCTTCCCGTTTACGTATAGAGACTATAATGTAATGTCGAGTGCTCTCGAAATTTGAAACGTTGTACTTTTTTTCGCACTCACATTTTATATTATAAGTACAAGCTAATTGCTGCTGTAATATCGGTTTCCGTTTGCACGTCAATGATATTGACCTTCGGTTACGAGTAGAAAAATATGAAGGTATCATGTATTAATGATATAAAACAATGTGTCAACAGTCGTTTCGTTTCGATTCCATATATACTTTCAGGGGCGAGAGGTTCATAATAGACCTGACACTATCTAATTACTTAATGCTGCAAATAGTGATATCCTAATAACCGCTTAACTCGCTAGATGTGTTAATGTTGGCCTCAAATTACTGAAGTACATATACGTATATTATCTCTGTTATCAATTCTATCCTATTTTTCATTTTCGTTTGTTTTTAAAGTTTTGTAAATTATAAATTTCTATCGTATCGATTCTTGTATCTTCTACATGTGCCAAGTTTGCTTAGTGAGAAATAAACGATTCTATTCGATTGTATGGTTCACATTCGAGATTTTAGCCTAGTTTAGATTTTGTCTTGTAGAACTTACCCCGTCATGGGATTCATCGACACTAGAGCTAGGCTACATCCATCGAATGGATATTTAGCCAACGTAGATATAGAATCCGTTTAATTCAAATTATTTGAAATGAAAGTTTGGATCAACTTTATTTACCACATAAGCTTATAATGAGGTAAGCACGTAATGCGTAGTCGAATTCTTTCTATTGAGTGACGACTCGCACTGATTATTTTCCCAGCTCCGGAACGAAATTGGAAAATTGAAATGTATGTGTATGTTCGCGTCGTTAATCATATGCAAGAATCTTTCATACGTTGATCAATATTTTGGCCGAATCTGAAATCGCCAAAACAGTGGAATTCGTACGGGTGCCCCCGAATACGATTTACCGTTTCGAGTCCGTCACTTACTTGAGAGGAGATTTTCCATTACTTTGGCTCCAACCTTAACTCATATAGTTGGTCCGGAACTTCCCCGAAATGAGTGGTTAGACCAAGACGCTGACACTGATACAAACGACATTTACGAATACAGGATATGTTTATTGAATAATTCTTCGGAATGTCTACAGTTTGGCACAACACAATCTTCCATTTATTTAGGAAAAATTTTATTAAAATTAATTTTTAGTGGTTCGAGGTAATTTTTTGTGTAATGAATAATGATTGAATTAAAAGAATATAGAATATTTGTTTATTCCAGAAAACTCACAAATTCAAAATCACATAATTTACTAGTACAATTAGATAGAGAATTTAAAAATTGTGTAGATTTAGAATTAGTAAATGAAAGTTTATGTAACTCTTTTTATAATGTATCAGATAAAACTGATGATCATAGAGCCTTTTTAATTTTTAATAAAAGTAATCATAAATGGGTCCATCTTATGCTAACACCAGGATTATATAATTTAGAAACATTAGCGCAAGATATTAGTAGAAAAGCACGAATAAAAATTAGAAGTGAAGATACATTTTCAGTTAGATTCATAAAAAGTGAGAGTTCTAATAAAATTAAAATAAAGTTAGATGATGAAAATGAAAATGTTTTGGATTTTATACTGGTTTTTCTCCACATAACCAATTATTATCCAGACACATCAACTCTTTATTAGATTTGGGTGGATGTCACTCTGTTATCGCCACCCTCTTCAGTCCACTTCACTTAGTTACATAATTTGTTTTTACTCTTTAGTTTGTTTAGAATTGCTGTGGTTTCCACGGTACCCCTTGATGTTTTATTGCTTGGTCTGTTTATCTTTAGTTTTGACACACTGCTTCTATTTTAGATCCTGTGAGTTTATATGCTTTGTAACTTGTTTTTCTGGTCATTCCACCTGATGATGGCTGTTAGTCAACGACCGAAACGTTGTGGTTTCATAATAATAAATTTAATCGTATAATTTTAAATTCGAAGAGTGGGATTTCTTCATTTATCTACAGTTTACACGGATTATAGTGTTTATTCGACAACTACTATGGTAAGAATTATGTAGATCAACAGTGGCAGGGTGATTTGATTGATATGAAAAATCTTAAGAAAGATAATGATGATTATTGGTGGATATTAAATATAATTGATATTTTTAGTCGTTATGTATGTTTTCAACTATCCAGAAAAGATGCTGTACAAACATCAAAAGTTTCATTTTAGTTTAAAAGAATTATTTATATTTGAACCTCATAATATGTTAATTTCTGGTGTAACAAATTGCGGAAAAACTTATTTTATATTAAATTTATTAGAAACTATTTGTAAAAACTATTTTGATAATGTAGTATTATTTTGTCCAACGTATGAATTTAATCAAACTTATGATAGAAATATTACTTGAAATGATAAATTTATTGTATTAGATCCTAAAACAGTTAAAGAAAATTTAGAAAATTGTATTAAAATAGCAATTGATATTTATAAAGCAACAAATACATTATTTATCATAGATGATTGTGCAAATTTACATGATTCAAAAATTAGAGAAAGTGAACTATGTAATTTAGCTTTCTCTGGGAGACATTTTGGGATAACAACGTGGGATTAAAATCAAAAATATAATTCAATTGTTAAAGATTTTAGAGAAAACATTAGATTTTTAGTATTATTCTACAATAAAGATAGAAAATCAATGAAAAATGCGCTTGAGGAAAATTTTATTATTCCGCATGATTTACATAATGAATATATGGTTAAATTGAAAAATAATAAAAGATCTAAATTACCATTTCGATTACAACACCCATTTAAATATGAATTCATTCAAATTCAACTAGCTTTTTAATCTATTATATTTTTATTTACATTCTAGTTAAATTCTAGTTGCAACAACACAACTAATTCTTTTGTTATATAAATGGGAGGTGAAAAGAAAATAGAATCTTAGAATAGTGATGTTCAAATTGAAAAAACTTTGGATGATATAGGTATATCAGAAACAAAATTAACTCCAGATAATAGTACGTTAAATGATATTACTACAAATAATAATTTTGAATATTATCTTTATCGCAAACATCAATTAGATATATTTATAGCGTCTGGAAAATGTAAAAATTTTATTGGTAAGAATTTAACGTATAATGAATTAGATACAATGAAACCAGACCAAATTATTAAATTATTTAAGATCTATGAAACTGCAAGAATAGCTAGAATCAATGATGCAATATCAGAAAATGTAGTAAAAGGTTATAGTAAATTATGTAATTATATGCTACCAATTCAAGATGAAAATAGATTATATTCCGATTTAAAAAATGATTATTTAGTTACGACTGAATTAAATAAATGGATTGGATATTTATCATTTCAATAAGGTGGATTTATGACGCTATTATCAACTGGAGTTATAACATCAAATATTTCAAATATTGAAAGTAAAAATTTATCTACAATAAATGAGCGTGGTAAAAGAATTGAAGGAATTAACTGTGAAGAAAAAACCGAGAACTCGAAAACAAATTGAATGGTCTCGGCAATTAGGAATTAAATCGAGAGAATTCAAAAAAGCTATAAAAGAAAAAATAAACAATGGAAATGTTAATAATAATGGTAATAATATTGTTATTTCTACTATATTTTGCAGCTGGATTTGTAATTGTATTCATTTTGATTGGATGTAGTTGGTATAAAAGATCAAATGAAATTTTACTACTGTTGAAATTCCAAAGTTCACTATACAAAAAATGGACTAATATTTTAGAAAAAAAGCAAAAAAAAATTAAATTCATTAAACAATATTTTAAATCAATTAAATATCTCACTACTTTTGTTTATCTATGAGGAGCAACTAAATTGTCCAGATAGGTCATTTCGGATTCTAGATATTAAATTGATTTTATTATTTTATTATTTCTATTATTTAATTTTTTTTATTTAATCAACAATTTCTAAATCATGATGACCGTCTTCATTTTTTCCATGATAGATTATTTTAAATCCTTCTAAATCTGTTAATTCATCTTTACTCAATGAAACCCATTTATCAGGTACAAATACTTTAAATTCTCGCGTTGTACGAACATTACAGTAACTAAAATTTGCAGATACTTTCTCTCCATATTTAGTTTTTATCTTTTCTAATTTTAATATTTTATGTTCAATTTCTTTTGTAACATCGGCTAACTTTTTTATTTCGAATTGTTTTTTTGCTGGTTTTATGTTGTTATTTATTTTCGCTAAGAATGCTTTTCTATCTCCCATTTATAAGAAAAAAAATTAGTTGTGGTGGCGAGTGGTGTGTTGACCTCACGACCTCTGGCTGAACCCCTGATATTCCAATTGCTTGTAAACACGATGATATTTTATATAAATCTAAGGCGGAATAAATTGTCATTATTGTCGCTAACCGCTGTTTTGTAAAAAACTGCTTAAGAAATCAGCTTTTCCGGAAGAATAGAATTAGGTCAAATAATCATAGTCATTGTGGAGTTTTTTCTTCATCTAGCTTATACGTCCATGCATGCTAACCAAACAACCATTCATATAAATCGAGACAGATGTATTGAATCTATACCCGAATGGCACGTCAGAAGTTGGTGACAGCACAATGCCTGTTTTCTCGCAGATATCATTTAAGATATCATTTTCACTTGGCAAAAATTGCAGTTTTAGCTTCGTGATGTATATAAATCGAAATTTGTGTACAAGAATATATATTCAAAGAACACCTGACCGGTATCTCTCTCTAGGAAGGTTTTGGTTTCCCGTTCCATATACGAATAGCTTCATATGCTCCAGGGTAAACAGTGGCATTAGTTCTCACCCAAACTACGTCATATGACCATTTAGTGTGGTCGTTACCCGGACATCGAGCGCCGTTCAGAGCGGTTTGAAAACATTGATAGCCCAGTTTATACATCAGCGCTACCATACGTTTACCAGTCTCTCCGACCTTCACCCAGATCCATTCCATCAGTATAAACGGAATATCTACCGTTTTTAAAAACGACTCGAGATGTTGAAACGCCTTCAGTTCGAAACCCTGAATATCAATCTTAATCATAGCTCGTTTAAATCTAATCACTGGAATCAAATCGGTCACTAGAATTGTTTTAACTTGAAATTTCACTTTTGCTATTATACCGTGTGTGTTATTCAGTTTAGTATCGGTGAGGTATGACCCGCCGTTGTTTCCAGGGTCTTGGTGAAAAGTCGCCGTTGTTCGGAAGTCCGATAAACCATTCTGTACTAAAACCGCGCCGGTCAGATTACCTTTATGAATCGACATTCTGATTCGGCGCAGGTTCTCCGCTTTAGGATCGACCGCGACGACTTTACGACCGCTTTTTAGCGCCGTTACCGTAAAAGCGCCGACATTCGACCCGAAATCGAGTAAGTTCAAATTAGGATTGCGACGGAAAAGTTCCTCCATAAGTTCGGTTAGGTGAGGTTCCCAAGCCCCGTTTATCAATATAGCCTTGGACACGACCGTATCAACTGTCGCTTTGTAAACACATATTGCAGTCACCCCGGAATATTTGGTTTTACGCGCTGTACACGGTATTTCCGGCGAGTCTGGTTCTTTGATGTTGAGTGGATAGACGATTGCGACGCCGTTTATTGGAGAAGCTGTCGTTATATGTGTGACTGGTGGCTTCCCGTTCCAAATACGAATAGCTTCATATGCTCCAGGGTAAACAGTGGCATCAGTTCTCACCCAAACTACGTCATACGGCCATTTAGTGTGGTCATTACCCGGACAAGGAGCGCCATTTAATACGCTCTGAAAACATTGATAGCCCAGTTTATACATCAGCGCTACCATACGATTACCAGTCTCTCCTAACTTAACCATCACCCATTCCATTTGTATAAAGGGTATATCTAAAACTTTCAATAACGCATCGAGATTTCGAAAAGCCTTGTACTCGAAACCCTGAATATCTATCTTAATCATAGCTCGTTTGAATTTTATCAACGGTATCAAATCGGTCACTAAAATCGTTCTAACTTGAAACTTCACTGCGGCGTTATAACCATACGTTAAATTCAAATTGCTATCAGTGAGGTATAAACCGCCGTTGTTGCTGTGATGTTGATGAAAAGTCGCCGTTGTTCGGAAGTCCGATAAACCGTTCTGTACTAAAACCGCGCCGGTCAGATTACCTTTATGAATCGACATTCTGATTCGGCGCAGGTTCCCCGCTTTAGGATCGACCGCGACGACTTTACGACCGCTTTTTAGCGCCGTTACCGTAAAAGCGCCGATATTCGACCCGAAATCGAGTAAGTTCAAATGTGGGTCGCGACGGAAAAGTTCCTCCATGAGTCCGGTTAGGTGAGGTTCCCAAGCCCCATTTTTCAATATAGCATTGGACACGATCGTGTCAACTGTCGCGTTATAAACACATATTGGAGTCGACCCGGAATATTTGGTTTTTTGCGTTGCACACGGTATTTCCGGCGAGTCCGGTTCTTTGACGTCCAGTGGATAGACGATTAGCGCATTTGACCTTTGCATGACATATTTATAGACTACTCCAGCTAGCGAATTATGCTTAGTCAAATTAAACATCTCGAATTGCAAAGAAAACAGCAAAGTACCAACTGCCAAAATACTGACAACTATAGCGCAGATTTTCAGCGGAGATCTTTGACAATTCCTCATTATTCTTTGTTCAGCTGAAAGATAAAGGAAATGAAAAAGAAATCAAACATCTGGCTAAAAACGATCCTGGTAACCGTCAAAAATATCGGAACAAATTTGATACATTCAGTCGCGGGGGACTTGAATACGATAACCCAATTCGATTCAGCTTAATTAATCGTTACTGTCCTTTGGGCAATTTATTATACACTTCAGGTTTTGTAACAATAAAAGGATAAAATACAAAATAAATAAGAAATTATGATATAAAAGCGGTTACAAAATATGAATAAAGTATGAAAAATTAACAACAATAACAATATTTAACTATTTACAAATGTTCGAAGCCCAAGCAGATAAATTTTCCGAGAGCTTTGGCCGATTTGGGGAACACGTGATAATTTTGAATTTTTCGGAATTGGCTTAATCGTTCTTGAAGAGGAGAATGCTTTCTAAATTCCACCCAAAGGCCTTCTCCTAACTCACTCAGTTTTGCACATTCAAGTAGAAAATGTAGTTTGTCTTCTACCACGTTGTAACCAATGCTCTTTCGGCTACGGTTATCTTCGAAATTGTGCGCACTAATTTGGGTACATCCAAAAGTAAGCAGTGTTCCAACGTCAAATTCATATTGATTGTATAGGTTCAATTTATTGTATCTTTGCAGTTTAGATTTCAAAAATAGTTTGTAGCACTCCTGAGCATATGCTTAACGTTTCTGATGTTGGTAAATGATATGGATTCACTTTTGTCCGATCAAGTCTCACAATCACAGGATCGAAATGTTTTTAAAAAAAATCGAAACTATTAAAATTTATTAAAAACCCGAATTTTCGGTTTTATACTAAAAACCATTTTCAAGAGTAACTACGAGTTAACATTTAGAATAAAACCGAAAATTCGGGTTTTTAATAAATTCTAATAGTTTCGATTTTAAAAAAACTTTTTCGATCCTGTGATTGTGGGACTTATTTTCTATTCGTATCTGGCGATCCATTGCGTAGATTTACCACATATCATTCCTGTCTGTAATTACGTATAAACATTTGAAATAGACGTTACCTGTATAATGCTAGTTTGTTTAGTAAGGATGTTGCATTCGGAAATAGATTATAAATTTCATTTTAATGAAAACTTGAAAAACATGACAAACAAATGGACGGACAAACAAATAGAAAGTACAACACAAACGGTGTATACACTAAACATTTGTCAGGAATTTTCAAAAGAGCTTACTTAAGAATCATTTTGAGATTAGAAATAAGAAATTATTTTGAGAACGGAGATATTGATAACTTGAGATGAGAGATGTTAAACAGTCGCACAAAACGTCATCGAAACATGTGCATTGTAGTTTACAACCAGCAGTTGGAAGCGATTAACCCACTTCAATACTGTAAGCTACGAGGCAGAGCTGTAAACATAAAACAGCTGCGTCTTTTCTATCATTCCTAAAGGCAGCAAATTTGATAATGACAAATTATTGCAAATAATATATAACCCATAGATTGACACCAAGTGAAAAGTTTAAACATTTACTTAATGACAGCTCACATATTGTGGGTGATGCCTAACTTTAATATATACACCAGCAGAAACCGGCCCCAGTCTTACTAACCATATCCAAAGTGACCATGGTGTCCCTGGACCCCTAGTTACATGAAAAATCCCCTAATACACAAACCTCCATGTCACATTTCACCTATATGTATATATTACTACATTCTACATTTTTCCACCAGGCGCCAATATTTTCTTCGTTAGTATTTTTCATGTTTTTATCTCGGAGTAACAAGCCTGAATTGTGGGCGCACGCAGCTGTTGATTTCTCCATGACGACGTGCGTCGCTTGTGTCAATGTATCCGCGGCTTGTGTATTCGGTAATGTTCGGCATTTCTGGCGTGACGATCGTCGTTTCCAAGGCGATAGGCGTGGTTCACATACTCATAGATTTGCCTCGACTTATTTTCTGCATAATATTAGTACACCGCAAAACCCTTGTACAATATATCTTTTCCAATGACCCCCTCTTATCCCATCGTCGATTGAAAGAGGCTCCAAAATCATTGATTATGTGACCGATGGCATCAAGGCGTAGCCGATACTTTTTCACTTGATTAAATGAAAGACTTCGATATCAGCGTATGCATTGCATATACTCCGGATACATGTAATTTTTGTCGCTTACCGTGTATCTATGATAACTGATTTTAAGGAGCGCAGTTATCCCGTTTTTGTACATACAACCCTGCTGATTTTCAACCACACACAAAAATATCAAGCAGGGTTTTTTAGTGTTGGTATATAATGCAAAAAATGTTTTTTCCTAGTTGATTTCAAAGATTTCAAATGATTTATTTCAAAGTTAATAAATTTTTGTAAAATAAATGATTTGCTATTCTTGAAACTTCCTGATATCAACCTCAGGAACGAAGGTTTTCATTGTGTTCTAAATGGAATGGGAGTTGTGGGTTCTTTGGAGAATCTTTCACTAGAACCCATTTATACCATGAATATCACTTTTAGGCACTGAAGGCTCCCAGGGTATGTGCGAAGAGGTTTTTTGTAGAACCCCCAAAGAACCATTTGCTATAAGAGTGGTCGGCGATGATCGAAAGATGTGCCGTTCGATGTCTCGTTTATTAAGTCGATCGTTTTAATTAAGAATTGAAAAATTGGTTCTATTTTCGAAATCAAACTATGAACGTCACAAAACAATCGGCATTACGTTTACATTAGAACTGAAAAACGACCATTACGATTAAGACATATAACCCCAATCCGTCTGGTTCAGGCTGGTTGGAAGATTATTCAAAATATCCGGAACCAAAATTTCATAGTAAATTGGACCGATTACTGTTCTCGATTTTCGGTTTTCAAAATTAAACCCCTTGTTTCGTTCCCGACAGGGTGTGGTCGGTTTGTAAGGAATACAAAATTCAAATCAAATAAAAATGAATCGATCAATCACATAAAAAGAATAAGAAATATTGAATAGTTAGTGAGTATTTAGTCTTACGAATTCTTACGAATCAAGATGTCTCACTTTGGCTTTAGTGGTGATTATGGGACTTAAAGATTTTCTACAACTTGGGAAAAGCTCCGACTGTGAGTAAAGAGTCGGATTTTCACGATTTTGACAAAACTGAGTTTCAAAGTACCAAGTATAATCTCGACTGCCAGAGGCGAGGCCTACTCCTATTTCAGCTTAAAGCTAATGGACGCCAATGCATTTCTAATCATTTGGGCGGTATGTTATGAGAGTAGTTTAAAACCATTGAAACTTTCATCATTTCAAATCAGTGGAAGGTATTCAAAAGTTCATGACCACATACTGCATGATATCTGTAAAAACCATAAATTCGTTCCGGAAATGGGTCCCGTTAGTACATTTAATTAAGCTTACCTGATTCTAAACCTTAACGACGATCGACATCCACCAAAAAACTGGTTTAGACAACTTCTTTTCTGCCACCACGTGACAGCTTTGTGAATTATTATATACGCGAGACGCGATGAAGAGAATGACCCAGATACCACAAAATATACCTGGCGGTGATATGCATTTTATTGTGCGACTAGCCCCAATCCCAACATTAAAATCAAGCTATGACATTCACTATTCGGGCATTTCTTATTAATCTTAATTGAAGCGTTGAGCAATATCGACTAACCGCTAGCGAACCTGGCGGATTATCACGGAAGCCTTGATTGCCGCAGTAACGTTACCGATAGCCTATTAACTAATCCCAAATCTCCATTTCATAATCATCAATACAAGCAATTTCGCCAATGATGATATTATAAAGATTTGTCTTGTTAACCTGAGCTGCCAATTTAGGGCTCATGCGATTTGAACGCATACCAATCTGACTCGGCGTATACTCGGCAAACGGTCTTAGTTGAATATCGTTGACGTACAGAGCGCCGTTCACACATCTCACTGAAACCCAGCTATCATCGACGAATAGATCGCGAATCGTATCGAAATTGTAACTGATTATTTTCTTCGAAGTTAGATTTTGACACCGGCCATATGCACTCAGACTGATGCGTGCCATTTGACTTTTATGTTCGATAACCACGTCACCGAAACGTCCGCTGACGAGAAACGAAATCGTGTAGTTTTTGATAGCTATGTCATCCATTACGTCGCCATAACGCAGATAAAACGCTTGACGAGTGAGACCAGACGCTATTGTCTGACTGTTGTCTACACCTTCCTTTAGCGTAAGATTGATCCTGCTTGTGCCATCATCTGCGGTCATATTGGCTCCATCGCCGAACACAATTCCTCGCTCGGCGTCAACTTTCTCGAAGTCGAAAAAATAACGAAATTTGCGCGATGGCGATACGTCAGCATCTGAAATTAATTTTCGAAAAAGAAATAATCGTAAATTCCCTCAAACTACAAATACCTAAACCGTCTTATATGCTTGCCTATTTTTCGACGAGGCTCATTTCTTAAACACTTGGGGCCGGTTGCAAAGTCATGGCTTAGACTTAAGACCAGTATAAGACCAACTTACTTGTAAAGCCAATCTAACAACTAAAGACCAGTCTTAAAAAGACCACTCTTGGACTTAAGTCACGACTGTGCAACCGGGCCTTGAAGTCCTTTAACGTGCAATCTTTGAACGACTGAAGTTTGGATAATTTCTAAGTGCCTGTCATGTCGCTTGACTTTCAACCACATCTTACATGTACAGACGAGATTCCTTCATTACTAAACCTGTCATTACTTACCGTATTGCATTATTCGTTATCAACGAACTTTTTTGTGAAATTTGCAAATCGAAAGGAAACTGTGTTCAGTGAAATGGCGGTGCGCAGTGGGAGACCCCTTTTGCGCGTAATCTCAAACTCAAGCGGGTACAGATCAGTCGTCAGGAAAGATATTCAAAATAATTCAACGCAGGCTTAAACTGCAAATAACCCTCTTTAACCTCTGTGAAAATTGGAAATATAGCTTCAAGATATACTTAGATATTTTGAAATTAATAGATATTGCGATTTCATTTACGCGCGGTTAAGATATGCGGTCCTTGGTTTCACATCAGCACTGTTCTCAATATTGTTGCGTTCAAACATTCCAAGAATTGCCAGCAAATATCTGCATTTCATTTCCTTTAAAATGCCGTATAACTTAAGTTCATCGAGCAAGGGACTGCAGAACTATATGATATTCAATCTAAACTTATGTTTTAAAAATGAGCGCAAATCGTCGCTACAATGGGGACCTCGAGGGACCGCCACAAAATGGCGCCTAGAAACTGGAAACTTCTTTATTCTCACCGTTAGCTCCTTTCATATCGCTGCTTGTCTGTTCATTTATCTGGAACAGAAAGAAACTAGTTTTGATTCCATATCGACTATCACTGGCATGTCTGTGGCTTTTCTCCTTCTTTTCATTATTAATTCAATCGTTGTTTGAGTTGCGTATATTCAAAAGGCCAACAACATTGTCAATTTAATAACGAAAATGGGTTTCATCTCAAGAGATGATTGCTCGTAGGTTCGCCGACGCTTCGGAGGTAGAATGCTTCTACCGCGATCTTCATTTTCAAATAAGATTCATTTAATGCCTGAAGTATTTTCCCCCTAAACGCCACTGTAACAGATTTCCGATGTTAAACATTCGATATTGCGGATCTTCGATATAAGATACGGAGATATAAGATCTTACCTGGTAGTAGTCGACGGTTCTGCCAGTAACGCTACATGGGTCATCGTCCATAGTGACGTCATGTAGATAACAATTTCCGCCATCAGCGAAGGAAAAGGCCGAACATTTCTCATCATTCATGCAATTAGTTCCGCACTCGAAAACGCTGCGAACTTTTTTCTCCGATCGGTTTTGCGAATTTCTGCTCGATTCAAGTTTCGAACATTCGGGAAGGCGAGTGAATTTCTGATAACGAGTGTCGGAACGAACGGCGACGGTAACGAGGCATAAAACGACGAATGGTAAGAAATTCAATTTGTTTTTCGCGTCCATCGCGATTCTTCTTCTGCGGTCCGTTTCAAATCTTTATCGGGTTCTAAATGAAAGAAGTAAATAAAAGCGCAGCGAACATCCAGCAGCGTAATTTAACTTAATCTGATAAACTTCCAATAAGGTTCGTCATATACTTTTAAACGTTTGAAACCATTTCTGAAAAAAATTATTCTTAGTTTCTAAATGCCTTGAATCTTTCTCATTTCATTAACCTGTGTTGCTGCCTGAAGCTGGAGAATGAAAGAACGAAACCAGTGGCTACTTTTTATCATTTAAGCCGCTTTGAGAGACAATATAACGTACATTTTTGAATACATCTTACCGATGTTTCATAGGCAATGTGACTTTCTTAACCGAAAGGATTTTCTTTAACTTATCTGGCGATTAAAGCCTCCCGTTGTAGCAAACCGTTTGAATACACCCCACAGTTATATTTCATAAACATTATAATTAATGAACAGCAGATTAGAATGTTGCGTGTTTTCTTCCCATGTGGGGATTCTTCTTACCATATCACGGAACTGGAGCCGAAAGGCAAGCCAAGATCGTGTTTGTAGCCTACGCATTTCAATTTCAATTCTATAGTATCTTCAAACAGTTTGAAGATCCATGATGTTATTTTAAAAACATTAGTCCTTATAGTTAAAGCAGGACTTAAACATTCAATATTCCACGAGGACCCGCCATGTGTCACTAGTGTGCAGTATGATATCAACTACCGCAGATAGATGATTCTGCATATGGCAAGTGAGGATCAACCCGGTGTGCTAGTGTGCAGTAGGACATCAACTACTGTGGCGATAGAGGATTCCATTTATGGCAAGTGAAGATCACTAGGTGTCACTAGTGTGCAGTTGGACACTAATAGAGGACCCAACAGTAGCTACTGTAAAGAAAACTGACATCTATCAATTTTATTCTTGTTTTATTTTTATTACTTTTTACATTTAGAAGAAAAAATCATTACTTCCAGAAGTTAAAAGTTATCGCCAGCGTAGCAGTTTCAATAGAGAAGGAACAATCGCGTACGCTGCAGTACGTTTTTAGTGTTTCTTAATGGCTAGAAAACGGCATTCCTGTGTATAAGACTTTTATACACAAAACTATCGCGATACAATCCAAGATCAGGTACTATAGACACCAATCGATATATTTGTATGTAGGTTTATTCTCAAGTTTCGGTAAGTTAATTGACGGACATAACCAGGGAGGCCACCTCGATTGAATGTTAGAATATATATACACATAATAGTTGCTATATTAGGCCTCAGCGGAACACGGATTAACGTGTTCCACCCAGACACAGCCCGATAAGTGACCATAGTTTTTAATTATGTTTATATTTTGTTTATTGTAAATAGTAACCGTGATGTATATAAGATACTAACATTCATTACAACTTAGTCAATTTACTAACCGACACTCGCAGAATAAACGACGTTGTACATGTATTTACCGACAGCTGTCCCTCGCGTTTGATCCTGGATCATATTGGATTATAGTTACGTATCCGTGTATCAAAGTCTTACATATTTACAATTTAAAAAAAAAGCGCATTAATATAATCAAAAGCCATGGCCATTAATTAGGCTTTGTTTGAGCCGAATCCGTTAATCCGTATTCCACCATCTGGATACCGAATGTATTTTTAAATCTCGAAAACTAGTTTCTCTTTTCACGGGCCAGTTGTGAGAAACTCTTCAATAGCACTTTTCAATGTTTCATTCACAGTACAAACAATCGTTTGCCGAAACACGTACGGAAAACAAAACCTGAAAAACACGTGATCGTTAGTAGTTATAATTAAGTTCCTCGTGGGGTCGATAGAGAGTTTACAAAAGGCTAGAAGGTTATCTATATCTAAGGCGGGGTCCGAATATAGATAGTGGGCTGAAAATGGCGTCGACGGAACCCGGGAGCTTGATTGAAGAGAACGTGCGCGAATACTACGGTAAAACGTTAACAACCTGCGCTGATCTTCGGACAAACGTGTGCAAAACAACGTGCAATAAACATCCATCGCATATCGACGAGGCGTTGAAATTGGTGCACGAGGATGTGTCGTCCCGGTAAGCGGCAACTATTCCTTTATTTCTTCATTTTTAGAGGTTGACACTCGATAACAGATTTTGCCTATAGTCTCTCTTTCGAAAATTTGTTGTTTTCTAAGAGGACGTCTTAAATGGACGCGCAACTTTTTATCCAAATTTCGAAAAAACGATTCATCTGCGTATATTCTTTTGGTCATTTTTCAGCGACTTTTTATTCTTCACTTTTAACCTCTTTTTGTGTGACTTATATTCCAGTTCCTAAACCTGAGAACATTATATACACCATTTCTATCCAGATACTTTGGCTGTGGTTCAGTATTCCCCGACTGTTTGACAGGAGCGTCCGTGTTGGATTTAGGATGCGGAAGTGGTAGAGATTCATATACGCTCAGTAAGCTGGTCGGAGAAAGCGGGTGCGTCACGGGTGTTGATATGACGGATGAAATGGTGAGTGGACACTGGAGACCCCCCGTTTCGATTGTGCACTCCTGGACGACGGAAAATTATTTGTCGGTAGAAGATTTCTACCGTCACAGAAAGGGAAGATTATTGGCATAATAAGGTTATCATCGTTGATTTTCCAGCTGCAAGTAGCAAATCGGTACGTTTCATGGCACACAGAAAAATATGGTTACAGTAAGCCAAACGTTCGATTTTTGAAAGGATACATCGAAAATCTGGAAAATGCTGGTGTTCAACCAAATTCATATGATATAATCGTGTATGTATAAAATTTTAATCTGGCTTCCACCACGAGTGTGCAGTTAGCACTTTACTGCCAATCTTAATATCACATCTATTGTCTAAGGTCATTCAATTTCAATTGAATTCAATATCAATTCAATTCAATTACAGGTCAAACTGCGTTGTGAATCTTACGGCGGATAAAAAATTTGTATTCAAAGAAGCATTCAGAGCTTTGAAGGTAAAATCGAGTTCAGCGAGGGGTCCAATTGTGATAGCTTGGGCCAAATTCGGTTTTCGTATCTAGTCGACTAGTGGTCGGAACAAATAACCGAATGCGCTTGATTTTCGAACTATTTCCGGAATATAGTTCCGACTAACGGACATTCGGTTTCGTTTAGTTCGACTATAGTCGACTAACTCAGATAACCGAAGGTGGCCCTGAATGCCACTTTCGTTGGGTTTATAGATTATGCTACTCCGGAAAAGGTAAAGAGCGCATTCTGATCGAAACGAACGCGATGGAAGAGAATTCCGGAATCGGTACAGGACCAATCGAAAACTGCCATAAAAAGATTTTTTTTTTTCATTTTTCATTTCCAGGTCGGTGGTGAACTTTACTTCAGCGATATGTACTGTGACCAAGAGGTACCCCTCCATCTAAGCAGAAATCAGCTTCTTTGGGGTATGATCCGGTTATCGAAAGTCGACTATGCCATTATTTTTATCAAAGAAAGATTTCATAACAAAAGAGATATATATTTACTTTACGACAGGCGAAGGACTTGGAGGCGCCCTTTATTGGAAAAACATGGTGGAAATGGTGAGAGAGTGTGGGTTCAGCTGCCCACGTCTCGTCAATGCCAGCAATGTCAAAATCAAAGATGAAGAAATACAAAAGATGCTGGGCTCAGCCCATTACGTTTCGGCCACATACCGTCTTTTTAAATTGCCTCGTGACCGCGTAAAAGAATGCGTGGCAGTGTATAATGGAAAGATAGAAGGCTCACAGAAATTATTCTCTATGGATCATTTGACGAACTTCGTGGTATGGCTTCAAGCCAATTTTGCGGATTTCGAAATTTTCATTTAACGATGACTTAAGCATCTTATTAATGTACATCTATTTTGTTTTTGTTAGGCCGGCGAAGCGAGAGAAGTTGATTGCGAGCTAGCGACAATTCTTCGTCTATCAAGATTTCGGAAATATTTTCAGTTTAGTCCGAGCACAGGATTGGTAGGTTTATTCTAGAGTTTCTAGCCAAAAATGTCTCAGTTTTCATGTTGACTTACGCAGATATCGATCTACAGCTTGAAGCCTGCCCCCATTAAATATTCGCCAGTGTTCGATGCTCAAGTCCCAATACTCTTGTTTTGAACAAAAGATCCGGTGGACAAAAACCTATTTTTATCAGAAGCGTCAAAGGGCTTTAAGCTATGAAACACTTTAAATACACCCGACAAGTTACGTTCCATAATTGTAGAGTATAATACCGGTATTTCTGGTATTTCTTTTTTACCAGTCAAAGCTAGTGCAGTAGCGAAAGCTCGTGCGTCAAATAAAATAGTTAACCTATGAAGAACTACTCGTCTCAATTCAAAATACAATTGTTCACATGGCTTTTATCAATTGTACTTCCGATGAATGCTGTCTGTCGTTACCAGCTAAACATGTCATTTACCACAACAAATTAAAAAAGCACTGGCTTTCCGGGGATCCGCTGCGAGTTGTTCCTAATCAAATTGGCGTCCCTTACAAACCCACCACAACTGCAGGGTGGTTTGATTTTGAAATCGGAAATCTAAGTACAGATATAGTTGTGTCTATATAGTTCATTATCTCGCCTGGAAATTGTCCCGGGTAAGATATGCGTGAACACAGATGAGAACTAAACACAATCAAGCATTGGGTATATGTGTGCTCATTGGTACCTACGGAAGCCCCTAGGTGACATACGAGAAAACTTTTTCACAATTTCGACTTATTAAGTCGAATTTCGACATAATAAGTCGAATTTCGTGTTAATTAAGTCGAATTTCGACTTAATAAGTCGAAATTCGACTTAATAAGTCTAAGTCGAATTTCGACTTAATTAACACGAAATTCGACTTATTATGTCGAATTTCGACTTATTAAGTCGAAATTCGACTTAATTAACACGAAATTCGACTTATTATCTCGAAATTCGACTTATTAAGTTGAAATTCGACTTATTATGTCGAAATTCGACTTAATAAGTCGAAATTATGAAAAAAATTATCTCTTATGTCACCTAGGGGCTTCCGTAGGTACCTGTCTGAAGTAACAATTAAATTATTTTGCTTCTTTATTTTTCATTTTATCTCAAAATAGGGACTGATCCTGTTATTTATTTAACTAATTGGCGTGTCCCTTACAAACCCACCACAACTGCCCGGAAGTGAAACAGGGGGTTTGATTTTGAAATCGGAAATCTAAGTACACATATCGGTGGTCGATAGTCGAATTTACAGCATTTTGATCACATGACTTGGAAATTTCGGTTCCGGTTCATTCAGACAATCGTCTATTCAGCCTTGAGCCGGCAAGCGACTGATTGGGGTTAATCACGTTGGCTGCCTATCTTAATACATTGAGATTCTGGAGATAGCTATACTATAAGGCTGAAGCTCATTTTTCATTTTGTCCATTTTGATATTTTCTAGATGCACGAGCCGGACCCGTTCAAGTACGTCAACCGACCTCCAACTGGAAGCTGTTGTTAGTGTCAATGAACTCTCTACAGCTGTCATAGATTCACGTCATAATCAAATATTATGTTATTAAAAAAATCCAAGTTCTAATGCGTAAAATCTACGTAAATAGAATAAGATTTTCAACTTAACAGGCGTCACTTCTACAACGAAACGAACATTTTCTGACTTCTAGCAAAGTTCAGGTTACAGTATAATAATAATAAGTAATAGTATAACCGAAACCGGTCGCTTCCGTTGAAGAAAAAACACGCATGTCTAATTATAGCATATTGTATGAATAATGACAAAGAAGACATACAACGACGAAATAGGTGACTCATTCGCATTAACATCATTGCTTCATTCAACATACACCCAAACCGGTTTGGTTTTGTGTTTAGCGACAATTTATACATTATACGATTGTTGTGTATAATCCCGGTATGCTGAGTGAGTAAGAGTTATGGCGATATTTGGTGGTCGTAAATTTAGGGTGTCATGTTACGATTAGACACTCAAATGCGTGTTTTTTTTTCTTCAATGGAAGCGATCGCGACGCGATCATCAAAATGACGATCTACTATTAATTTCTATACATTGTAGAAAATAAACACGCTTAGTACACCATTTGGAGGGATCTATATGCATGCATTGAATTTAGCAAACTGGGTTGTTGGATTTTTTTAGAATATAGAGATTACCAAAGATTGTTCAAAATTAGGTTGTTTTCACAAATCTAATTCAGTATAGGACAATCAAATATAAAATCTAATTCATCGCATAAAACGCTACAAGCGGAACATAATCGATCATGTTTGATGATTATTATTGAAACCTCGCCGAGCTCATTAATATACGTTTCTAATTCGATATGATTTTTGTATTGCCTATTATTTTTTTTAAATATATATCTTAAGTTTATTTGCCGTAAAAGCTGAGCGGCCGGTTGTAGCTCCATAACAAACTAAATCACACCCACTGGAGTCAGGTGGGGGACTGATCAGTTTTAGAAAATATAATTTTTGAATTTTAAATTACAGGATAATGAAACATAATATAGATGTTAAGACATCTTGCAACCTAGGCTTATACAAAATATTAAAATTTCCCGTACAAAATTTGCGTTAAGACAAAATTATTAATGTCTATAGTGGAAACGGTCTTTCGAAGGTGTTGAAACGAAATGTGGCGCACTTGCGCCGTCTATCGGTAATTGGAAATTACAATTCACTAAATGTTCCAAAATGATATCGATAATACATGGTATATGTTCAAAAATGTATTAAAGAAACGCGTATCTAATTAATTTAATCGTATCATTCAAACATTACGATTAGAAAAAGAAGTAATTTCTTAGTTTGTAAGTACATGCGAAATATATCAATATGCGAAAAAACACCGGATTGGAAGATCGCAGTGAGTTGTTTAAAGGGTTGTTTCGAACGGGACATAGGCATTGAAATGCTTGACAATCTGACGATTGTTATAAAAAAGTTTTTTGATAGCCTCCATGAGGTTAAGGTGAAAAGAAATGTAGACTCTACGCCGACAGTAGGGAATGATTGTCAGATCTTTTGGTATTGCTGTGGTCATCGGACACAAGGATCTCGGTGAAGCGGAGGAAACCATTATTATGTGTAATTACTAACAATTCGGCCTTTTTAAATACGATTTAACAAAGTTACTAACAAGTCACGCGCTATTTATAAACCATTGGGGGATCTGTTGGATTTTCTAAAATACATAGGCCTACCGTACCAAGGTGTTCGAATTAGGCTTTGACGGATCGACGGGAGTGCAACTCTAAAATCTAGTTATCACCTAAAACATAACAACCGGAGCTTATCTGACATCAACCTACTGAAGGTCTCCGCCTACAATGATATCCATCAATGTAATAATCCTAATTGTTATAATTGCTCATTCTCCTGAACCCTCTAGCTTACTCATATAAACTCTCCTTGAATTATCAAAAATTATCAACTCTCATTTCATTTCCCTTTGTTTCTTCATTTTCCTTTCGTTTTTTCCCTGGGTGCACGCGACAGCGGCCCAAAGGCTTTGCTTGGCCCACACTGAAAGCTATAACTGTTCTCTCTCTCTTTTTAGTTGTGTTTTTTTTCAAATTGTAAATTTTATTGTTTTTTTTTCTCTCAACCTGTGTAAATAGCCTGTCATGCTTTCTGTGAATAAATTTGAACGGTGATTGATTTACGCGTAATTTTGTTTTTCACGTGGGCCACGTTTACTAATATGATATTGTGATACGTTCACAAATTGCCACATAAATTGCGGTTCAGATAATTAAATTGCACAATTCAAAATGTTTTGAATTCATAACAGAAAATAACTTAAAGTTCCAGAATGTACAGATAGAATGAATATTTGCAAACACCGAATTTTTTAAATTCGAGCGGCCCAGTTCCACGTGATTTCAGATTTGACTCAGAGTTAACTCATTGAAAATGAACTGATTGTTAAAAGTTAGTATCAACCCACATCGTTGGATTGAAATGCAATCTTTGGATAAGACGACCACTTGAATGACGTTTTGGACGTTCGGTTCGATTTATCGCGAGAGGTCAAGGCTGTCGTGGTACGTAACAACCCGGAAGTAAAATCGATCGACAAACCTGTGCCGAATTTAATTTCGGTACTGACGGGCGTAGAGTCAACATGAATGTGTACATGAACAGTATGAGAGACCGTAGTTTACAACTCGTCAAAGCCGTTTCAGCGATAACGTAAGTATTATCGGCATCGCATCGTCGGCAAGAAATGTAGAAAGAAATAGCCGTAGTAGCCATTATTGGCATTGCCATTTTGTTTCGGCTCGTTTGTATTTTTGACGTAAAAAAAAGTGTGTAGTTTTAAATCACCACAGGGGCTCGTTACGATAGTTGGGGGTCCAAAATCAAAGATTTGACCCAGTATCCTAGGTAGCACTGCCCACCTATAAAAAAGAGAGTTCTTTTTTCATAGCCTATGAAAACTAGTCCTAGGATACTGGGTCAAATGTCGACCCCCGCCCAGCCATCGTGGTGAGCCCCTTTGTTTTTGGAACACGTCTGGAATTCCTGATATTTTTATTAATTTTTTGAAATTCAAATAAATTGAATTCATGACCGCGGTATACAAACTGATCCCGGCTGTGACGAGGCGAGCTTTGTCAGGTCAAAGGATCAGGAGCCAACTAAACTTCGGGCTATATCATTGTCTCTGACTCTGTTCAGTCAGTGCCTAATTAAACTGCAGTCTGTTTACTGTCTAAACTGCGGTCCGTTTTGCTGTCTAAATTGCTGTCTGTTTGACTTTCTAAACTGCGGTCCGTTTTGCTGTCTAAATTGCTGTCCGATTATTACTGAGTAAAAATGCTGTCCAATAAAGCCTTACTGACTAAACTGCACTGCACTCTGCACCTCACTTACTGACTTACATCCTTCTCTTTGGTAGATGTCGTTGTCCAGCTCATTCAAACGTGATGCAACCAGATTTGCATATTTGTCAGACCAAGACCCACAGTACGACCGATAATACAGATTATGCGTTTGAGGTACGTGATATTAGTCTAGTGTCTAACCATTTTTTCTAAAAAACCTACCAGACTAACCCTTACATCACCAGGTATTCACACTGGTGGTGTATACTTAGGCTAGTACTTGATATTGAAATGACTCCCCTACTTCATAATAAAAAGCTCAACACTTTACAAAATTACTAGTATCATCTTGAAACAATGGTGTTTTAACGATACGATTGAAATTCCACTATCCAAACCGAAAAACGAGTCCGAAAAAGTTTTCCATTCCGAGCTAGGCCTAGTTCATTTCGACCTTTCAACTTTAGTCTAAACTTTATCTCATCTTCAGGAATCAGTATTCATGTTGATGAATTAGTTCCTTCGAGTTGAATAAGATAGAATAGTGTAAAGTTTTGAAAGTAGGGAATAATTCAGAATTTGTTCGTAATATTTCAGATGGCGTGTTCTAATATTCGTTATGGAGAAAATGTCACTCAAGAAGTTGGTATGGTGGGTATACTGACGTTAATTCTGACGCATTTTCCATTGTTTTGATTCAGCCATGTTTTAAGTGAAGATATTCTGAGCATTCGCGTCGTCACTCGGTCACAGTTTGTATCGCAGGGTCCGATCTAAGCACTTGTCCGTTTGTCCGGGATAAGTATATTCTCATCAGGGCAAGGTAATCATTATCACTTGTCCGCCGGGCTAGTGCAATTTTATGTCACAAAGCTTTTTTCCCACTCGATACAATGATGATAGTGCCACCAATCGGACTGCCTGTGTAGGGCAAGTATTTTTTGGAGGGTGCAAGCGAAACTTCAGTTATGCTTGCCCACGGGCAAGTGGCTTTCATTCTTTAGATTGGACCCTGGTATCGCTGTGAATTTTCTTCAGACTGAGTTTGTGGATTATTAGAATCAGTTGCCTTTAAACGAGAAAGACATGCGGCAATTTCATCGGTTCAATTGCCTCAAAAATCAATCGAGCCATATTTTGATTATCATGCATGTATTGAATTCATTTGAACACCGCAGTCTGTGGCCCCTAGTGCAGTTGGTTTTGGTACTATTCGCGGGTATTCACAGTATTTCGTTCATTTTTCGTAGGACTTCAACAATCTCGGGGCGAAAAAGGTTTGCGTGTTTACCGACAAGAATTTAGTGAATCTTCCACCGGTGAAAACGGCGTTGGAATCGCTGCGGAAAAATTCGGTGCCTCATGACGTTTTTGACCAAGTACGAATTGAACCGACGGATAAAAGGTACAGTGATGATTAACGGTGAAGTCTGTTGTGTCCCGAATCAGGGCCCAGTTTCATGAAAAAGTTGTTCGAGCCTAAAACGGTTTTAAGTTTGAATTGTTGTCCTCATTGAAAACATGAAGTAACCATTGGCAATTACACCAAAAATTGGAGTTAAAATTTTTTGTCGATCTGGGCCCAGGTCTTTTTTTTTACCTTGAAATAGGGATTGACTATGTTATGCATTTGATCGGTAGTTTTGGTCTGACATGTTTCAATTTCGGTGTCCCTTACAAACCCCAGCCACGCCTGCTGCATCGCAAATCAGTCGAGCTACGGTCGAATGTAGTTTTGATAGACTCAGGGGCTCACTATGATTTCTTATGAACCGTCATAATTTCGTCTATCCCATATCTGGATTAGGAGGGCTCATGATATTTCAAGTTTCCTCGTACAGCTGATAAAAATATGTTCAAAAAATTATTTGAAAATGTATTCTGTTACAGTTTCAAAGCGGCTATAGACTTCGCCAAAGCCGGTGAATACGACGCGTTTCTCGCTGTTGGAGGCGGTTCCGTCATTGACACGTGTAAAGCTGCTAATCTTTATGCCTCGAAACCCGATGCTGATTTTTTGGATTACGTAAATGCTCCGATTGGAAAAGGGCTTCCAGTGACGCATACCGTTAAACCTCTCATAGCAGGTAAACTCAACTGGGTGAAAATCTGCTGCCTCGACCCTGAACCCTTCAATCCTTTATCACCAATCTGCTAGTTTTCGATTATACACACTTCACGTGTGTTAAGAAATTTACCAGAGTTATTTTTAATTGAAAATGAACTACAAACCCCAGACAGACATTTTATCACCAAACAAACTAATTTTGCACACATTAAGTGTGTTCATTACCGGTACTTCACTTGGAGTTTTTTTGATTGAAAATGAACTACAAACCCCAAACATTAGACATTTCATCAGCACACAAACTAATTTGTCACACATTAAGTGACGTGTGTTCAGTGCTTCATTGGAAGCAGATTTGATTGAAAATGAACTACGACCACCAAACATCAGACTATTTTATCAGCATACTTGAAAAAACTTACATCTGAGACTCAATCTATGCTAGGCTAGATTGACGCCTGTATCAGTGTCCGTCACTTTTTGGATAATTCATCAACATTATCATGACCTTGCTAGATTACTGACTAGAATGACGTAAAACCAGGTCTACTGTATGTGACTCGTAAACGAAAAATTTCCATTCACCTCAAAAAAGTAATTTCGAATGAAAGTGATCTCATTAAAATGAATTTAACCCTTTCAGTGCGTCTACACCGAAGTACGGTGTACGAATCAGTGATGGATTTTGCTAGTACACCGCACTGCGGTGTATTGATTTAATGAGTAATAACTAATTATCTCTCTTGAAAGATGGCAGCACCTGTCAAACATTGTGAAATATTAGTAACTAACGATATACGGCGCCAGGGTGTAGACGAGTATAGTGCTATTCCCGTTATTCAACACACTAGGGTGAAATTTTTCAGAATTTTCAAATTATCTTCAGCACTATAGAGTATTAATTAGCCAGCACTGAAAGGGTTAATGTATCTTCTTGTTTTTCAGTGCCGACGACTGCTGGAACTGGCAGCGAAACTACAGGTGTCGCTGTTTTCGATTACGAACCGCTCAAAGCCAAAACAGGTGAATTTCGATTTAAAGAACTGCAAAAAATACAAGATAATGATAATAATAGTAATAATGATAATTGACATTTATACTAACTTGGCTTGGACATCTGATGCGCCTACCATCTGAAACACCAGTATGTAAAGCACTACGAGAGTCCTTGAGACCCACTTAAAGTCAGACCTATAGGACGACCCTGTAAAACCTGGCTGTCAAACATTAAACAAGATCTTTCTATGATTGGCATAAACCTCAACAATAGAACATCAGATACTGAAATCCTAAAACAAATTAATACAGATTATGAGCAATGGAGAAATAAAGTACACAACATATTAGCGCAGTGGCGCTTGCTGATGTAACTGATGATAGCGCAGGTATCCTAACCTGAGTGAGTTCAAATGCGCTCCAACTTGGTATTATTACCCCCAGTCTATATTCACGTGTCAGTCATCTCTCCCTGGGGAGAAGTAACATCCGAGCAGCGCGCTTAGGAGTCATCTATCAGGCCAGGTACCCTTTTACTCCTGCGTGGAGTTAAGAAGATCATTAATAATGAGAATTATGTTCATGATTGTAGGTATCGCAAGTCGTGCTTTGCGGCCGCTGTTGGGAATCGTTGATCCTCTACACGCTCGACATATGCCTGAACGGGTGGCTGCTTATAGTGGTTTCGATGTACTATGGTAAATATGTTAATGTGTTTGAACCCTCCACGTGCGCTTCATTTGGTTTATTGATCGTCATTGTTGATGATTGCTAAAAGGACTTCACCTGCAATATCTTCGATTTAACTATGACTTGATCAACTACAGGGATTTCACTAGAGACATTTTTTATTGATAAGGAAAGTACAAAGATTGGAGATTAGATTTTTTATCAGCGCACTTTCCAAAAACAGATCATCCACACTTCACCTTCGATATCTATCAAGTGCTCACAGGTTTTGGAAAGTTTTGGAAAATGAAAAAAAAATTCCAGTAATTTTGAGTGATCATACCACATGATCATATTACTAGCACCGAGTGATCATACCATGAGTACGGAGTGATCATACCACATGATCATACCACCGGTATGGAGTGATCATACCACTGATACCAAGTGATCATACCGCGTGATCATACCACCGGTACCGAGTGATCATACCAATGATACCGAGTGATCATACCACATGATCATACCACCGGTACTGTGTGATCATACCACCGGTACTGTGTGATCATGCCACCAGTGATCTGATTCTTTTTTTGTAGCCACGCATTGGAATCATTTACAGCGATTCCGTACAACGAACGCGCGCCCCGTCCTGACAACCCGATCAATCGTCCAGCCTACCAGGGCAGCAACCCTATCAGCGATATCTGGTCTAAGCATGCTCTGCATATTATGAAGAACTATTTCGAAAGGTTAGAGAATGAATAACATGTTGACTAATGATGACTGTTGATGATTGTGATAACATAGTTGACGCTATTGTAATGTACTTCACAGATCGGTCTACAATCCCAGTGATTTGGAGGCGAGGTCTAAAATGCATTTGGCTAGTGCATTTGCCGGGATCGGTTTCGGTAATGCTGGTGTTCATCTTTGGTAAGTTTTTTCAAAATCAACAGCCACGTTTGAAAGAAGAAATTAAGAGATTCGGGATGGTTGAAATCAGTTTAACCCTTTCATTGCTGACTAATTAATACCCTATAGTGCTGAACATAATTTGAAAATTCTGGAAAATTCCACCCTAGTGTGTTGAATAACGGGAATAGCACTATAGGGCATCTACACTGCGGCGCGGTGTATCGGTAGTTACTAATATTTCACTATGTTTGACAGGTGCTGCCATCTTTCAAGAGAGATGATAAGTAATTACTTATTAAGTCAATACACTGCAATGCGGTGTACTAGCAAAATCAACCACTGATTTATACACTGCACTGCGGTGTAGACGCACTGAAAGGGTTAAACAATAAAGTTCCTCTATCGTCTTCAGCTTTTCCTCATCATTGTCGTCTGAATGCTTTTACTCCGATTGCAATTTCAGCCACGGAATGTCCTATCCGATATCCGGCATGGTGAAATCCTTTAAAGCTAAAGAATATGAAGTTGATCACCCGATCATTGTAAGTGCTTTAATCATAAAACTAACAGGAATCCACTACGAAGTTTCCAGTAAAGAGTTTGAAAAAGTTGATCCTCTGGTAGCCATTATTTCATTATTACATGGTAGCCATTATTTTGTTCTTTAGCCTCATGGTTTATCTGTAGTACTATCAGCCCCGGCTGTGTTCCAGTTCACGGCTCCGATGTGTCCAGAGCGACATTTAGAGGCTGCTGAAATTTTAGGTACATATTTCGAAATATATCAAAATTTTGTAGTCGTAATAACTAGCTGTTTTACAATTACAAGAAGTTTAAGTCATTATGACGTGAACAACGGAATCGCGGTGGAGCTTAGAAAACGGCCCTTAATTTCTTAAGTGTACACCCGCTTTCCGTTTACCCTGTGTTAGAAGTGTATAATTATGCACGATCTTAAACCCTTTCAGTGCGTCTACACCGCAGTGCGGTGTATAAATCAGTGAAAGATTTTAATAGTACACCACACTGCGGTGTATTGATGTAATTAGTAATTATCTCTCTTGAAAAATGGCAGCACCTGTCTAATTTAATGAAATACTAGTAACTAACGATACACTGCGCCGCGGTGTAGACGCACTATAGTGGTATTCCCGTTATTAAACACACTAGGGTGGAATTTTTTTTTAATTTTCAAATTATCTCTAGCACTATAGGGTATTAATTAGTCAGCACTGAAAGGGTTAATAACAAACAATTATTCCATTGATTTAGGAGTAGATGTGACTAATAAAAAGCTCGAGGACGCGGGTCTTATTTTGGCCGATAAGCTACGCGAGATAATGTCGGCTATGAAAATTGATAACGGCCTTAAAGCAGTTGGTTTCACTACGGATGATATTCCTGCGCTAGTTGAAGGCACTTTACCTCAGGTAAGAATATTTGGTTTCTGGGTATGTTCAACGGGGAGTGTTGAATATTGAAATAATTCAAATTGCTCAAATTTCATGTTTATTTTGTAACTCCTGAATTGCGTAGTTGTGGCCATGTAATGTTTTTGAGCATTTTTAATTCAATTGTATAATACATGCAGTATCTAGTCTGCTGCACGCACCCCTTTTTGGTTATTTAGGCTTCTCATGAGTTCAGAACATTTTTATTTGAAGACGAACTTAAGACATTTTATCAGCAAACTTCAAAAAATGATTACTGATGCATTTAACCAGCTCCTAGGTGGGCATATACGTGTCCTAGAACCCTAGTTAGTCATCTAGTTATAAATGTATTTCGTCATAGAACCCTAGTTTGGAATCTAGCTATAAATGTATTTCTTCATAGAACCCTAGTGAGGAATCTAGTTATAAATGTATTTCATTGTATTTCATTGTAGCATCGTGTAACTAAGCTGGCCCCTCGTCCTCAGACAGAAGAAGACTTGGCCAGACTGTTTGAAAACAGTCTGACTGTCTATTGAAACGTTCGCTGGTCTCACTCAATACACAACTTCGCTATCGTTGATTATAATGTTGATTTTCAATAATCATAAACAAAAAGGGTGCTAAGAGTTATGAAATTTTCATCTGCTTTTCACCGTTTTCGTAGTCCCTGGAATTCTTGTAACTGGTATATATGATTTATAAGGTGCTATTTTCATAAATAATTATTTTAAATGATTGTTGCTTGTGGGATTCTGAAATAAAATTTTTTTTTTAATATCATATATTTGGAATATTAGTGTTATTCGCGGTACAGTCGACTTTCTTAGATCATCATCCTCGCTTGTCAAATCCTCTCTCGACTGGGATTCGAACCTGATGCAATTGCGAGACATGCATGTCGTGGGCTTCGCAGTCACTAGTCCATATACACGTGTAAAACAGACGCGGATCCCACGTGACCAATTAATACTCTCAAAGGTGATAGTCGTCACCAGAGGCGGTCGGGGTCCATCTTTTAAATCGAAGCCCGATACAATTCAATCGAAGCCCGTTACGAATCTGTTTTTTTTTCACATTCCAGAAATTTCATAAACTTTTCGCCGAGGTCCAAAAAACGCCCCTCCCAAACTTCGAATTTCAGACTTAAAGAGTATTCAAGCAATTAATCAGCGGATACGGTGCACGGCATGGCATAAAGATCCGATTTTGTTAATCTTACCATAAGCCGCGATACATGTGGAGTCTTACTATTCATGGTATATAGTTTATTTTTCATAGTAGTTTGATACAAAACATGTAATTATTACA
Source organism: Tubulanus polymorphus (assembly GCF_964204645.1). Classification (NCBI taxonomy): domain Eukaryota; kingdom Metazoa; phylum Nemertea; class Palaeonemertea; order Tubulaniformes; family Tubulanidae; genus Tubulanus; species Tubulanus polymorphus. Next base: position 13,158,881 of record NC_134032.1, on the reverse strand, counting down.
AGATAATACGGAACAGTATGAAAATATGATAACAATCATTGTTACCGTAGATTATTCGAGGAATTAGGAAAAGCCAAAGTTGGCTTAAACTAGTCCTAATCCCTCGTCCATTCACTCCCACATGCACACCCTCATTCACTCTCATATGCACACGTTACCAAACATTAGGATACATATATACATACATAAAAAATGGAAACACAAGCAAGTTTATTTGAAATACGATAGAATGATGAAAAATGATATGCATAAATAGTTGTTCCAGGACGTATGAATTCAGTCTAGTCACGAAACTCGAGGCCGACATCCTAATCGTGTGTGTCATGTTGTATGAACCATTTCACGAGCGAGTCGTGTGATCGTCGTGTTTTTCATTTATTCATTACCGCTTCGTTTTAGTGAGAAAAAAAAACGTTCGTGTCTTTTTAGCACGATATCTATTTGACGATAGCGCGCGCACGTTACATCGAAATCTAACGCACAAAAATGGAGTCAAATAACACCGATGAAATACAGCCGCAATACACACGCGAACAAATGGCCGCATTGTTCGGAATAACGCCCGCTCTCGAAACTGTTGTTACAGTTGTCGGCGTGACGTTGTTCGTATTGGGCGTAATCGGAAATTTCCTAATTGTCACCGTTTTCAACGCAAAAAATCTCCGCAAATCGTCGTTTTCGATCGTATTCACGTCGTTAGCCTGCGCCGATACGGCCTACTTATGCACGGGCTTCATTCGTCGGTTGATTCTGTGGTTGAACGTCTGGCAAGTCGACATCAGGATCCAATCCCATCCGATTCTATGCAAACTCCACATATACCTGACGTACGTATCGTCCATGCTATCGGCGTGGTCGCTGGTCGTCATAAGCATCGAGCGCTGCATATCGGTCGCGTTTCCGATGAAGGCGCGGCTTATCTGCACGAGAAAGAATGTCGGCAGCGTGCTGGCGACCGTACTAGTGGCGATCCTAGCCGTCAATATTCACTATCCGTACGGATGGTGTCCTTTGGACGAGGACGGAACCTACATTAAGTATCTCAATAAATATCTAGAAACGGTCGACACTACTTTGAGCGTTATCATCCCGTTCAGCGTTTCGTTCACCAGCAACGTCGTCATTATCGTTTTGATAAAACGTTCGCGCTCTGGTCGCGCCGCCATGACGAACAACCGGCAAACGAGCGCCGAGAAGAAAAAGGACAAAGTAGAAAGCGTTACAATTATGTTACTCGTTACTAATTTCACCTTCATAACCGCTACGTTACCGTATAGTATTTATTTGGACGTGGTCGACTGGGCCGGTACGACTTTAGACGCGACGCTAGGTCTAATATCGTACGTTAACTACGCGATCAACTTCTGGCTTTATTGCATCAGCGGACCGAAATTCCGACATGAAATGTGTCGTCTTTTTCGATGTTGCAAGTAACATCCCAGGTCCCGCGGTTGTACGGCGAGGGTTTTGTTTCGGAATTATTGATAATGTAGTAACAGCTAATTCGCTTAGAATTGTGGAACTGGATCCAAGTGATTTAGATTTGTCATCAGTGTGTCAATCTGCTGCCCGCGGAACCACCAGCACCAAGGCGTCCAGAACTTTTTCATCATTTTTCATTTTGATCACATCTAAAACTATTCATTCATCTTATACCTGAGTTCAGGACCTCGCCCACGACATTTTCCAAGAAATGAACGAAAGCGAACTAACACCAGAAGTTAAACTGGAAAGTGAACTAGCAAACACCAGACGTTAGACATCATCATCGAACTCTCCGATACTTCACGTTACAGTGGATTGATAAAGTCTCAATCTATAACTCAATTCCTTTCAGTTTTTATCAATAAACTATCCGTCCGTTTCTATTTTTTAAATTGACAATATTGGAAGTAAATTATTTCAGACAGATAGGTAATACGATTTATCAAACAAAACCATCGCTGAAATAGTAGTCGAAGTCGGTAACAAAAATTCTAATAAGACTGGTCATAAACTGCCTTCATGTCCTGAAAGAACCCATTCCCGAAAGTCAGAAGGTAAAGCCCCCTGCTAGCGTGAATGGCCAGAGCGACCCCCACGCCGTGAATAAACCCCGTATTCATTTCGTCGAAATCTAATCCACCATGATAAAATATCCGTCTTTCAGGAACAACTCCTATCGTCTATTTCAAGAAATCGTGAAATCTCGGCGTGCCAGTAAAAACATTCACAAATACCCCGGACAAAACAGAACGGTGTCGATCTCGGACCAACGAATTGAAATAGTCGGAATAATTTCAAATTCCTTGCTCGTTTCCATTATTACTTGAGTTTTTAGTTAGTAGTATGTAGCAACTCAAACACTCAAGTGGTGTAATCCCTGGCAGTTTTTCACTTAGTGAATTGCTTTAATGCCTAATCATGACTTGTCTGACTTATCAGAACTAGTGTCCTCATGGACAGACTGACCCTGTACGCATGATTTGATACCGCCATACTCTGACCAAAATCAAAAATTGGGATAAGAGTAAATTGGAACATCAAGAAACGAAATTCTAATATGGACTTTCCTAAATTTACATGATGATGTACCGTTTAATCTCCAGTTGAGTATCAAAATTAAAGAAAACAATTTGTTTTTTTTTTAAATTATGAGTGGTTACCATGAAGTTTTTGGCAGAATTTCAGAGGATCGGTGCTCCAAGTAATTAAAAATGCCTCATATATCTCCCCTCAATTGAATCGAGGAATTTTTTTAATGAAAATCTGTCTATTGACGGGATTCTGTGATAACAGTATGAATGATGAATAATCGTGAATACATGGTATTAGTGGGTTTTCCCCAGTGCCCTTCGGCAATATTTTGTGACGGCATATATATTTCACCACCCGCTAATTTGATATTTCCACTGATGATCGGTTTGATTTTTATATACAGAAGCAGAGTCCTGAATAGTTAGTTTTGCCTTTAAAAGTGGCACCCAGTATCCTTCTTTTGGTGTTAACATTACATGATTAATTACATGAGATTTGTGTTTCTCTTGTAAAAATCATTGTTTTTATTTTCTTCATGCTTTCAGTAAATGTAGCCGATGACCTCCTGATCGTCTCTAAGGTTCGAGCCCAGTAATTACTGATACTGGTTCAGAGTGGTTCTGATGCTGAATAGAGGATGTACAGGGGTATCCCGGGTTCAAACCCATCAATTGCTGTGATTCAGAGTGGTCCTGATGGATAAAGGATGAACAGGGCTGTCCCGCGTTCAAACCCAGTAATTGCTGATACTGATTCAGAGTGGTCCTGATGCTGAATAGAGAATGTACATGGGTGTCCCAGGTTCAAACCCAGTAATTACTGATACTGATTCAGAGTGGTCCTCCTGATGCTGAATGGAGGATGTACAGGGGTATCCCGGGTTCGAACCCAGTAATTACTGATACTGATTCAGAGTGGTCCTGATGCTGAATAGAGGATGTACAGGGATGTCCCGGGTTCAAACCCATCAATTACTGTGATTCGGAGCGGTCGTGATGGATAAAGGATGAACAGGGGTGTCCTAGGTTCGAACACAGTATTTACTGATACTGGTTCAGAGTGGTACTGATGCTGAATAGAGGATGTACAGGTGTGTCCTGGGTTCAAACCCAGTAATTACTGATACTGATTCAGAGTTGTCCTGATGCTGAATAAAGGATGTACAGGGGTGTCCAGACCGTACAGTGCTGCCACTATGCTTTCACCAGCGGGATTTTCATACACTAACTAAAGTCAACTCTGGCAATCGACGTGCTGTCCAGTTATACTCCGTGACCTTAGCTTGCCAGAGTTGACTAACGTTAGTGTATAAAAATCCCGCTAACGATGAGCGTAGAGACAGCACCGTACGGTAAAATGTTGATATCTTAACAAAAGTAATTACTGATAACTGCAGGACACCCCTGTACATCCTCTATATATTCAGCATCAGGACCACTCTGAATCAGCATCAGTAATTACTGGGTTCGAACCCGGGACACCCCTGTACATCCTCCATTCAGCATCAGGACCACTCTGAATCAATAGCCAATGAAGGGCTTGAGCGGATGATTTCTTAAAGGGGGCCCGGCTCGGGCCAGGGCTCGAAGGGAAACGTTGAGGATTTTCTTAGTGGCCACACTGACTAATGATTGAGCACCAATTTTGGGGACTTTGCAAACAAATTGTCCCTACCTCATCTTAGGCCTTTTTTCCTTGAAATAAAGGAGACAATTTTGTTCTTGGATGACCATCTAGAACGCAGGAGGCCGAAGTGGGTAGCTTACAGAGGTAAGCGAGTACTGTGAAGCCCTTGCTCGCGTAAGGGTTGGATATTATCGGAGCTATCCCTAATTGACTCGCGTACGCAAATATTACAGGGAGTGCGTTTAACTGGAGTCACCCTTATGAAATCTAACTGTCAAACGAAAAAAATTTCTCTTCTGCAGCTTATTATTTTGGGCGCGTTTGTGCGTTGATGATTGGGTCTGGGTAATCTTGGTCGTCAACAATAGCCGACCCCCCAAACATAGGGTACGTTGTTGTTTCAAAAAGGTGTATGGCCACCACTTCCACTGCCATTTTTGCAGCAAACGTCGAGAATTGAGAAACGTCGCGAGAGCTATATGCTAAACAAACGATGATGCTGAACCTTTCTCCCTTCCATCCAGTGATGAGTGAACGAAGGCCGTCAGAACGGTCCTCAACAGTAATGTCCTATTTCTAATTGACTTCCGTTGGCCTAGCTCGGTCAGTTTTGATGATCTTTCACTGACTGCCTAGAAATGACGGGTAAAAAGGTTCACGAACCTTTCATTTCCAGGCAGCGGAAAGACTGTAAGAACTGTCCCCACTTGTCTAAATAAGTTGTCATTGTTGCAATATAACCCGTATTTCTCATATTTTTATAGGTCTAGGACCCTTACTTTCTTTCGACTAGGATGCTGAATAGTTGTGCCTACGAGGGGGGTAGGGACACCGAGATTATGTGTCATTGACATTAGGAGTATGGAACCCGCGATCCAGGGTCAAATAGGACTAGCGCCTTCTAGTGATAACATCAAACTAGAGGTTATGAGAACAAATGAAACGAAACCGAAGAAAACCCGCCGTGGTTCTCCGAAACGTCACCAGGTGTCAGCGGTGCGGTCGTCCGATCGAATACTCGACCGCAAAATTAAAACTTTGATCGAAGAAAGAGAAAAGGAAAAATCCGACGATTCGAAATCGGAGCCGATGTTTGCCGGCAAAAACGAGGATGAAAAGCGTTTGAAACGGAAATTAAAACGACTACTACTGTCGTCACGGACGACCGGACGATGTCTCGCGGCTGACATCGGTGAACGTCGCGATATCGAACGTAAAGAGGGAAAAATTCATGACGAAAAGACAGATTCGACATCGAGAAGATGTCGGGATATGGCCGCCGATGTCGCGAGCGGCCACCAGTGTTCCGCTTGCAAAAGACGATTCAAATACGACGCATTATTGAAACTTCATCGGTCGAAACGCCACGAAACGTTTAACTACGCGATGGCCCGACGCGATGGCGCGAGCGGCGGCGCCGGCATTCCAATCGGCGTTAAAAACGAATCGGGTCGAATCGAATGCGCGAAATGTTCGCGGACGTTCGATTTACGGAATCGCTACCGAGCACATTACGTCGTAGAACATCGGATACGGGGAGCAATGGCGCCGGCGTCGAAGAAAACGCAACGCCAACGCCGCGGGGCCATCAACGTGAAAGCCGCGCCGTATAAATGCCGCTTTTGTCGTCGCGCGTTCGCGCATTTGAATATTCTAAAAAATCATTCTCGTTCGTATCACGGTTCGATCGACTGGTTCGAAGCGATGGAACCGGTGGCGTCGCCACCGGCGAGAACGAACTCCGACGAGATTACGACACGATCGGCGTCGCGTGTCAAAAAAGCGCCGTCGTCGCGCAAAAACTCGTCGATCAAATGCCCGCAGTGCGCATCGCGATTCCCGACGCACGCGTGCGTGTCCGATCACTTGCGGACGAGCCACGATATCGCGACGCTGGCGTACGCGCGGGAGCCGTTCGCGCTCGCGTGTCCGCGCTGCCCGCGCTTAGAGGAATCGTCAGGGAATCGCGACGAATCGGTGAATGCGCGCGCGTATCGCGATTTCGAGCAACACCTGTTCGACGAGCACAGCGTCGATCTATCGCGCCAGTGCTACGTGTGCGGCGAGTCGTATCAGACGCGACGCGGATTGTGGCGCCACCTCGACTGTCGACACCGGCATAAATCGCGCGTTTTACGATACTTGCCCGTTCATCGGAAGTACATCGCGTCTCCGGGCGCGACCGCGGTCAAAACTGAAATGAAATTCGACGACATTAAGTAAGTATTAATAGTTGCTGGGCACAAACTGTAGTTACATTTGGTGGTAAGCTTTTATAATCAGATGGACTCATACCAACATCCGATCATAAAACTAAACCGCAGGCAGGTTACTGACTGGGGTAAAGTGGAACCGGATGCAATTCCTAGATCCTTGAGCGAAAACTCGTTTATTCATGACTGGCAAGAATAAAATTTGTTTATTCTGGATAACATTCTCTGATATCCTTTTGGAACTGTATCCTTAGAACCTCACTCTAGCCTTAGGGGTCATTCATTTATTACGTATGCATAAAATTTGAATTTTTCAACCCCCCCTCCCCCTCTACGCAAAATCTGCCATTTTTTCATATACATTAAGCATTACAGTACGCAATTGCACTGACACCTCCCCCCTCCCCTAATGCGTACGTAATAAATGAATGACCCCTTAAGGGAATATAAAGGCCCATCCTAAATCATTAAGTCACAGGTTTAGATTTCGGCTTCCTCCATGTGAATCCATCACACTATGACATCACTTATTTTCTTACAGGCGAGAAAATTTGAAGTGTCATTACTGCGACGAGGTTTACCCTCGCGAGGAGTCGCTGTTCGAACACCTGCAGACGACGCACGGTCAATACGCCAGTTTCGCGTATATCGACCTTTCGGCGTCCGGCGCGGGAGATCGTTATAAGTACGAGTGTCTGCGTTGTCACCGAGTGTTCGTCGACTGTCGCGTCATGCAGTTACACTTCGTCGAGGAGCACAGTCTCGGTAAACGTAACCGCGGACGGGCGCGCGACGCGATCCGCGGCGTGTTTCGGTGTCGCGAGGATCAGTGCGCGTTCGAATCGAAACTCGACAGTGAATTGAACTTGCACATGGTTTTAGTTCATCCGGCGGTAAGTGAAGTATTTTTTTTTTAACGTTGTTGAACGCGCCAGACCTGTGGTCAATTTATTCTTGCTTAAAAGAATTTGTCCATGAAAATAGCGAAAAGAATGTTGACATAATTGCCAGCCGTCGTCAGTGTGGCTTCACTTCAATGAGTAGTCTATCTGGTAACTAAGTCAAAACGAAATTATTAGTCTACTTTCACCTCATTCCTCCAGGGATTAAAATCTTGTTCGGAAACGCGCATTTCCACGGTTGGAGTCCGTTTTTATCGTTCTTGAGATCGATGTAGATCCGGTGAGAAAATGATGGGCGGGGGTTAGGGTCATGGGGGAATAGTGTTCCTCGTTACAGGTAATGCGTGGAAATTACCTAGACAATCGGATACATCTAATGAGTATTCGGGTTCCATGAATAAACAAGGACCGGTGATATAATTCGGAAAGTTAAAATGTACTTATTCGGAAAAAATCGTCGTTTTAGAGCCAGTCGTTAAAGAGTTGATTAAAACGTCGGTGTATTATATAGTAGTTTATTTGTCACCATCGATACCTACAAAATTAACGATAACAAAATAGATTATAATGAGGTGACAGCAGCCCGAGTAGAGCCATAAAAACAAGAGAAATCCCACAATAACGAAGCCAAGATTGAAAAATTCTTCGTTATTGTGGGATTTCTCTCGTTATCATACACGGATATTGTGTATCTTCTCGTCTTATCACAGCCATAAAGGCTGTATATATGCAAAAGGATGTTCAGACGCCTTGATATAAACATGAACAAATTAAAGAATGAAAAGGATTGAAATGATGAAAAATGAAGATGAATTTATATTATGCAGAAGTACGGGTATGTCTCACCGAACGCAAATAGTAATTTGTATAGTGTACATTAATCACGTACCTTAACCCTTTCCGTGCTGACTAATTAATACCCTAAGTGCTAGAGAAAATGTGAAAATTTTGGAAAATTCCACCCTAGTGTGTTGAATAACGGGAATAGCACTGTCGTTAGGTGCTAGTATTTCACGATGTGTGTTTGATGGGTGCTGTCATCTTTGTATAGAGATAAAAACTAAAAACTAATTACATCAATACACCACAGTGTGGTGTACTAGTAAAATGCTTCACCGATTCATACACCGCACTGAGGTGTAGATGCACTGAAAGGGTTAAACGTATTTGAAATTTGTGTTTTCAGGTGAAATACGACTGTCCGCACTGCCAGTATTCGGCGCGCTTGTTCTACCAGTTGACCGACCATCTGCCGAAACACGGCGTGAAATATCCGTGCAACATCTGTAACAAAGAATGTCGCAAACAGTTCGCGTTGAAACGGCACAAGTTTAAAAAACACGGCATCAAAGATTCTTCGCTAAAGGTAAACAGATACCAACCGAGGCAGGTTTACATTTGTCTCTCTCTACCGGTTACTTGACTGTACTGCTGACTCGACTACTGTGGACTCACCGGTAATTTGACTATAATACTGCTGACTCGACTACTGTGGACTTGACTAGACTGTACTTCTGACTCTACTTGTAGTCGTCTACCTAACTGCTGACTGACTACTGTGAACTTAACTTAACCTACTACTGACTTGACTGCTGTGGATTTACTGGTAACTGTAGCCTACATACTGCAGACTTGACAGTAGCGTACCTACTACTGACTTGACTACTGTGTGTGTACTACTTAATTGTAGGCTACCGGTAACTGTAGCCTACATACTGCAGACTTGACTGTAGCATACCTACTACTGACTTGACTACTGTGGATTTACTGGTAACTGTAGCCTACATACTGCGGACTTGACTGTAGCATACCTACTACTGACTTGACTACTGTGGATTTACTGGTAACTGTAGCCTACATACTGCAGACTTGACAGTAGCGTACCTACTACTGACTTGACTACTGTGGATTTACTGGTAACTGTAGCCTACATACTGCAGACTTGACAGTAGCGTACCTACTACTGACTTGACTACTGTGTGTGTACTACTTAATTGTAGGCTACCGGTAACTGTAGCCTACATACTGCGGACTTGACAGTAGCGTACCTACTACTGACTTGACTACTGTGTGTGTACTACTTAATTGTAGGCTACCGGTAACTGTAGCCTACATACTGCGGACTTGACTGTAGCGTACCTACTACTGACTTGACTACTGTGTGTGTACTTCTTAATTGTAGGCTACCGGTAACTGTAGCCTACATACTGCAGACTTGACAGTAGCGTACCTACTACTGACTTCACTACTGTGGATTTACTGGTAACTGTAGCCTACATACTGCAGACTTGACAGTAGCGTACCTACTACTGACTTGACTACTGTGTGTGTACTTCTTAATTGTAGGCTACCGGTAACTGTAGCCTACATACTGCAGACTTGACAGTAGCGTACCTACTACTGACTTGACTACTGTGTACTACTTAATTGTAGGCTACCGGTAACTGTAGCCTACATAATGCGGACTTGACTGTAGCATACCTACTACTGACTTGACTACTGTGGATTTACTGGTAACTGTAGCCTACATACTGCAGACTTGACAGTAGCGTACCTACTACTGACTTGACTACTGTGGATTTACTGGTAACTGTAGCCTACATACTGCAGACTTGACAGTAGCGTACCTACTACTGACTTGACTACTGTGTGTGTACTTCTTAATTGTAGGCTACCGGTAACTGTAGCCTACATACTGCAGACTTGACAGTAGCGTACCTACTACTGACTTGACTACTGTGGATTTACTGGTAACTGTAGCCTACATACTGCGGACTTGACTGTAGCATACCTACTACTGACTTGACTACTGTGGACTTAACTGTAGGCTACAGTTAACAGTAGCCTACGTACTGCAGACTTGACTGAAGCCTACCTACTACTGACTTAGCTTACCTACTGCATAGTCAACTGTAGCCTACCTACTACTGACTTGACCAGCCATAATCCACTGTACTACTTAAACTTGACCGTACTGTGGCTTGATTGTACGACTGACTTAACCACTTTCCGATCTGAATCTGCAAGAATTCAGGTTGATCAATATATTCATTTATTTCTAGTTATTGGAGTGCGAGGAACCGGGATGCCACTACACATGTTTCCAGAAATGTTCGTTGAAAGCGCACAAAATCAAACATCAACGCGATAAGCCGTTCGTGTGTCAGGAATGCGGCCGGTGTCTGAAAACTAGACAGTAAGTGATCGTACAGTAGACGCCTTCCTAATGCATGCGGGTACCTCGAGTACCCCTTCGTCATTTGATACTTTTTATCACGTTTCTTCTAAGTGGCTGCAACCGGTATCTGTAAATCGAGGAAGAGTGAGGGAATTTTATTTTCATTCGAAAAGTCACCCAGTTAACAAAGTCAGGGAATAATTGGGGATATTTGTTGGGCTAGTTAAATCGCGTATATCATCAAACAGTTTCCGTGTACGTTTAATGTATTCTAACTTTATTAATTGATTGGATTCTCAGCGGGGAAAATCTCTTCCAAGTTAGCAAATAGTTGGGAAAAAAAGCTAGCAGGGTATTCAAATAATAAAAGGGGCCACCCTGTTCTTTCAATTTGTGATCGTTTAGGCTTCACATGCAATCCATATATCTGGACCCAGTTCCACAGTTATGAGTTAAGAGTTATAACTCTTGAGATAAAGTTAGTTCCTTTTCAATGAGTTAACTCATCACCAGTCAAGTCTTAACTCGGAACTGCGGAACTGGACCCTGTATTCTAAAGCCTAGCGCACATCGACACTGCGATTGGAGACAACTAGTTGCCAGGCAGTTTTCGGCGCATGAGAGCAACTGGCTGGATACAATCAGTTGCTCGAATTTGTCGATGTGAGCGAGCTTACGACTGGTTAGCGTCCATCTATCTCCAGTTCCACCCAGATGCTCATGTTCTACTTTTGAGCAACTAGTTGTACTCAGTTGCTCTCATATCCGTCGATGTGAGCGCTCCATAATCAACAACACATGGCTGTAACTGACTAAAACAAAGCTATTTGTCACGTGACTTGTGATGCCCTCAAGAATATTCGCTAAACCACATCTCAGTTGCTGTCGATGTGTGCGCTACGGACCTAGCGACCGGCATGAGCCACGCAGTTGCTGGTTTTTACTAAATTTTCGATGTGCGCGGGATACTCACTAGCAACTAGTTGTCTCCAGTCACTTTGTCGATGTGCGCTAGGCTTAAAAGTCTAGAACTTTGTCCTGAATCCTGTACTTTAAATATGTTTTTATTTTGCAGGAGTTTGGTAATGCACGTCGATAAAGTGCACAAACGTATTCGACCGTACATGTGTGAAATATGCGGCCATTCGTTCGCTCGTAAGTGCGAAATCCGCGCTCACGTACGACAGCATACGACGGAGAAACTACAGTGCGATCACTGTAATTATAACACCATGAACAAATACAGCATGATTAGTAAGTTCACATTACTTGATTATTTCGGTGTGTCTACTCTACAGTGCGGTGTATAAATCGGTGATCAACATGCTGGGGTAGAAAATTTAACGTTTAACCCTTTCAGGGCATCTACACTGCAGTGCGGTGTATAAATCGGTGATCAACCTGCTGGGGTACAAAATTTAACGCTCAACCTTTTCAGGGCATCTACACTGCAGTGCGGTGTATAAATTGGTGATGGACTTAGTACACTGCACTGTGGTGTAGACACACTTTAGCAATATCCCCGTTATTCAACGTTGTGAGGAGGAATTTTTTTCAACACTTTATTAACCTTTTCAGGGCGTTCTTTTAGTGCACCTACTCGGCGTTTGATGGACTTTGCTAGTACGCCGCATTGTGGTGTATTAAGCTTAATTCTGATGAATTCTATTCCTCACATTAACTCGATATTATGTTCATATTAGTAGTACTCAACACTCAACAAAGTGGCCGCCCTGGTCTGAATTTACTCTTTATTATCGTTACAGGTCACATGTTATCTCGTCATAATATACAAGTGCGCGAAAACGAACGTCTCTATCACTGCCCGATGTGCGACTACAAAACAATGCGCGAAAAACACCTCACAAATCACATCAATTCGCATTTGAACGTTCGCAATTTCACGTGCGCCGACTGCGGCAAGTCGTTCGTGTCGGCGAACTCGCTACGCGGCCACACGAACTGGGTGCACAGCGAGAAGCGTTACCGCTGCGAGTTCTGCAGCTACCGTGGCGGCTCGCTGTCCAATCTGAAACAACACGTGCGCATCATGCACACGCAACGCGGCCTCAAACCGTATAAATGCGCGTATTGCGATTTCCGCTGCGAGTTGAGCGGTAATTGCCGCGTGCACTGTCGCTCGGCGCACAAGGGCATGGCGATCAAATGGGTGAAGGTGGTCGATTTCAATTTGGACTTGCCGAAATCGTCGTCGCGAACGGAAGTCGACGAAGGCGGCGACGCGCCGGCCGCGACGATATCGGCGCCGCAGGCGCTGATCGGCGACGTCGCCGGGCCGCTTCCCGTACCGAAACGCGAGGACGGCCAGCCGTTAACGCTACCGGCGGAGACGGTCTCCGCGCTGGAGGAAGCGCGCTTGAAAACGAAGGAACGGATGCTCGACGATGAATCGGACGAACTAACGATCGGCGCGGAGCCGACGTCGTCTCAATCGGCGTCGAGCGAAGGAGACGCGGTTATTTTGTTGCCGGCAGAAATTATCAGCGGGGAGGAACTCGCGGCCGGTGACGGTTACGAATTCGTGCGTAAGAGCCGCAGCGACGTAACTGACGACGATATAACGGTACAAATTCGTAATCTCGGCGCGGACGGCGTCACCGTGCACGTCAGCGAACTATCGTCGCAGTTCGACGGCGTGTCCCCGGGCGCGGTTAAATCGTTAGACGACGTCGCCGGCTTGACGGCTACGACGCGACAATTGATGGCCAGTCATAATCTAGTCGTCATTCACGATATGCAGCAGCAGCAGCAGCCGCCGCTGGGAATCGATCAGATCGGTATCGATGAAACCTCGTCTGCGGGGTCGTCTCGGGCGGGGTTTCCCGCGGATTTATTCGTCGCGCAGCTCGAATCGGCGATGGCGAACGCGAGCGAAAACGGCCGCGTTCAAGCGCAGATTCTCGATTGTCCGCGCGCGATCAGTCTCGACGTGCTGCAGCGGTTGCAGTTCGCGTCGCAGTCGCCTGACGAGGACACGCGCGATCCTCGCGAGGAGATTCACGGACAGTACGTGCACATGTTGCAGACTAATCAGATGCAGTATTATACAGTGAACAACCAGCCACCGGTGAATCATAACATCGGTGAAAATGAATTCAGTCGAGATCCGGCGCAACTCTGAATTCAGGCGAGATCCGACACAACTCTGAATTCAGGCGAGATCCGACACAACTCTGAATTCAGCCGAGATCGGACACAGCTCTGAATTCAGGCGAGATCCGACACAACTCTGAATTCAGGCGAGATCGGACACAACTCTGAATTCAGCCGAGATCCGACGCAACTCTGAATTCAGGCGAGATCCGACACAACTCTGAATTCAGCCGAGATCCGACGCAACTCTGAATTCAGGCGAGATCCGACACAACGCTGAATTCAGGCGAGATCCGACACAACTCTGAATTCAGCCGAGATCCGACGCAACTCTGAATTCAGGCGAGATCCGACACAACTCTGAATTCAGGCGAGATACGACACAACTCTGAATTCAGGCGAGATCCGACACAACTCTGAATTCAGCCGAGATCCGATACAACTCAGAATTCAGGCTAGATCCGATACAACTCTGAATTCAGGCGAGATCGGACACAACTCTGAATTCAGGCGAGATCCGGCACAACTCTGAATTCAGGCGAGATCCGACGCAACTCTGAATTCAGGCGAGATCCGACGCAACTCTGAATTCAGGCGAGATCGGACACAACTCTGAATTCAGCCGAGATCGGACACAACTCTGAATTCAGGCGAGATCCCACACAACTCTGAATTCAGGCGAGATCCGACACAACTCTGAATTCAGGCGAGATCCGATACAACTCTGAATTCAGGCCAAATCCGGCACAAATCTGAAATGAAAATTCCCATGACTGAATGCTGCATGAGGACAGCCATTGCATTTATTCTTGACCCTAAGGAATTAACACGTTTTCTGTCGCTTTCTGTCAATTTCCCAGTTACTACTCATACCTGGCAATGGAGCAATAGTCAATGTCATTGCATCAATCAGATTTAACAAGTTCAAGGTCTGCTGGGTGTCTCAAATATGTCTCAAAAGATGTCTCAAATAAGCACGTTATTGTGCTTCTTTATTTACACAGTCAATTAATTATTTGTTGTTGAATTTAATGTTAGTCGAAGTCAAATGTTTATACTGTAGAGATCTTTTTTGAACTGGTATGAATAGACTTTTCCTAACTCGAATCGATAGTTCTATGGAATACGAATGCTTTCTGCTGTGTAAAATTGAACGCATTTTTAATTTCCCTTCCCTTTATATTCAGTAGTTGGAAGATATACGTATTGGTACTAGAGAGAGGGATGTTGTGCAATTCAGTACATAATAGTTTAATTATTTAGGCATCTGTCAATCTGAAGCCTGGTCCTGGCATTCCTTAGATATTTGTTACTACCAGTAGCCTTAGCCTTAGTCACCATTCTTCCAATTGTTTTAGACATTTGTCCTTAGACCTGTGTAGAGTTAGAGGAAGATTTACCATTCTACGGTAGAACTCGCTTAATTCGCGGGATCATCTGGGAATTAAAAGAAATCCGAATTATGTGCTCTCTCATTTGAATAGAAATAACCTAGAGGGGACTTGAATTTTTGTCTGAAATAAGTGAAAATCCGAATTAAACCAATCTGAATTAAGCGAGTTATGCTGTCGTAGTGTCTTCATGACCACTGTTTGGTGTTGATTAAAAAAAGATTTGAAATTTCTAAGTTTTCGATTAAAAACGTCACACTTGCGACATATGTGGATAAATTGGAAATATTTAAGATATTGAATATCTGAGGATACAGGGTCCTGGCTGCATATCGCTTCAAAGATGCGCGTTGTACATATATAGGTAGATTAATGTCTAAAACTTTATACAACTTTAATAGATATAGTGCCCGTTGTTAATGCTGATTGTTTTATCTAAACTTCATATTGTCCAATTATATGTTTGTTATTTCTGATGAATTGATATCTGATTTCTAGTTCAATTTATGTTTTATATGTGCATTTCTCATATTGTTGTACGTTGCATTTTATATGTTCATGTAAATGCAATGGATTTCTAAATCTCTGTGCTGTGACCAACGCGGTGTTGAGTCCTTGTATCTGTTGAACTACTGTATTTAAAGATATTATTGTTGTAATAACTAGTGAATCTTCTATTAAGTTCTACGTGTATTAAAGTTCTATTGTAATTTGTTTGTTATATGGCTGTATTTGTTTTTTTTTTAAGTTCAATAAAGGTTTTATTAGTTTGATTCGTGGTTTTATTTTGAATTTCGAACATTCTCCGTGGAAAGGTCGTCTGTAGTAGAACCCGCCTGTCATGAGGGGAATCTTAAGACCTGCTGCGTAGTGGCGTTACGAACGAGCCTCCCCCTCCCTCTCAATGATGAAATGACTGATGAATACGATTAAAAACACTGTTGAACAATATACATATACGAAAAATAATTCAGACGAAGGCGGCTATTCACAAAACATTGACAAAAGTCATTCAATAAACGCTTAGTGCGGGGAGCCATGGACTCGTACAGTTCAGAGTCCATGGTTGTGGGCCATAGACGTTTCTGTTTTAGAGTCTATGGTTGGACCATGGACGTATGAACTCTAGTTTATAGTTCATACGTCCATGGTTGGATTGTTTTTGAAATCAGTCCACGTGTTGGAGGAACTTACGTTATAATTCCTCGAGCACATACCTGGCATTTTGTATAATTATTGTATGATAATAAATATAATTGTTTGAAATTCTTCATTTGTTTAGAGCTACTCTGAACTTTGTAAGTTGACCAGTCAGTGTTTTCTTTTATTTTCTTGCAACCTCTTCAACCCAATATTTCCACCAACATGACGCGGAGACGAGGATGTCTGGAAACATGATCATCGATAATTGGCAATACAGCTACCACTTTAAACCGGACACACTGACACTTGTTGACCGGTTAGTGAGTGTTGAGCAGCCGAAGAGTAATTACGAAATTAGCATTCTTTTTGATTGTCACTATAGCCATCAGGGGTGGATACAGACCGTATTAGCCGTATTGCCCAATACGAACTAAAATTCAAAGTGCCATTCGAAATTATCGTTTTTGACGGCATATGATATATATGTCACCACCGGCTATATCTGATATGTCCAACGATCGGTTTCCTGTGCAGAAGCAGAGTCCTGAATAGTTAACTTAAAAAGGGGCACCCAATATCCCGTGATAGCACTTTTTAGTCCGAAGGTTTATTTTCCTTCTTTTGGCGTTAACAGTACATGATTAATTACATGAGATTACCAAATTAAATTGAAACTATATTGAATAAGCTGAGTAGTAGAACCAAGAGCGTGTGACCTAAAGCTTTATCCAAGGTAAAAAAAAAAATGAATAATGTTAAATTTTGATATTGCGCGTCGGGAACGAGCCTATACTATAAGCCTCGAGGCGCGTATTTTTAGTCCCGAAATTTGTACCGTACCTAGAATATAAAGTACCCCAAGATTGCCTTAGTGCTTAGCCTATCGACAAAAAGAAACAACGACGAACTGCTGTGTGAAATCCGTGGGTCCTGGCGAGAGGAAAGTGCTTTTGCGGCCGGGACCCCGACCCCAGTCTTCTAGCCGGTTGCTACGGAGAAACTCGAAGTAAAAACACATGAATTTTTGCTATATTTTGTACATCATTCTAAATGAAAAGTTCAACGATTTAAAATCCCGTAATCCGCTCGCCGCCTCTTATACACATCGTAACTGGTTTAACCTAACACTTTTTATCCGATGTTCGGCAGGGTCCAGTTCCACAGTTCTGAGTTAAGATTTGACCCTGGGTTAAAACATTGAAAATGAACTAACTTTAACTCAGAGTTAACTCTAACTCACAACTGTGGAACTGGGTCCAGGTGATTTCTTAACTTCAGAATTTGTTTGTGCCATTTTCGATGATGTTTTGAGTGCGTCTGTTCCATTTGGTCTGACTAGATAACGAGATGGTACCCGTAATTACGCCTAGAATTGGCCGGCTCAACAAGAGTTTATGCTCAGAAATTATTATCAAATTATAATCGTTTTTCTTCTTGATTCTCCGCAGCTGCATTTGTGACACCATTTTATTGCGTAGACAAAACAGAAAAAAATTAGATAAACTTTTTTATATATATTCTAGAGGATCGGGCCGATGCAATCGTCGTTGTTTGGCTGTGCGCTGTATGCTAGCAGCCCCTCGAAGCTTTGAGTTCTCTTAATTTTTTAAATTTAAAAAATGTGCAGAATTTTCATACCCGAATGCGTCGGGGTTTACATTTCTGTGTCGTCAACTCGACAACAGCGAGTCTGAATTTAGCATTAGACAAACAGTAGACTAAAAAGTTCATACAGGAATCTACCACGGTTAGACCGATGGCGATCTTTCGCCGAACCAACAGCGTTTCCCCAGCATCAAGATTACCGATGGGGATATAAACGATCCCAAACCCAGCCCACTGTAGCTTTTCAGTAAAAAGTAAACATTCGCATGTGACGAATGCAGCAACAAGCGCAAACGACATTCTCAACGCGCGTAACTCTAACGTGTTGGAAGTTTGATTCTTTATTGCAGAACGACTTTTACCAATTCGTGAAAATTTGATCACCATCAAAGCCGCGATCAAGATGACGTTCACACTGACAAGTGCGATCATAGGAGCGACAATGTTTAACATGGTGCCCTGCCAGCCCTCCATGCTACTCTTCCAGCGACCGAAAATAGGATCGAAGAAAGCGAAATACCGACCTTGCCCGAGCGTAGGCCAGTAGTGAATACAACGCCAGTGGAAAAGAGCGCGATCCGGAATAAAAGTGGGAAAGAAACACAAAAAACCAAATGTAGTTATCAAGAATATGATACAATTCACTACTTTTCGCGTCCAGAACAATCTCGATTTTAACGGGAAAATTGTAATTACGAGTCTTTCAAAACTGATGAGAATAACGCACCAGTTTCTGATCAGTTGTAACATATGAAAAGGCCCGATCGCAACTTTTATGAATTCCCAGCCAAAATGCCAGTCATCCATTCGCAAAATGGTATCGCCTAAATGTACATAGAGGTGAACCGTGCGTAAAGGGTACATGATAAACACACTCGATGAATAAGATATGTCGAAAATGGCGAGAACCTTCAGTAAATAGTAAATATCCTTATTCATCTTTTTCAAGACGAAAATCGTTATGACGTTCAAAGCGATGCCCAATATTGTGACGGGTCCGTAAAAGAAAATGTACGCGTACACACTGAATTGTAACTCCCAGCGGATTGGCAGTTGATCTTGGGCCCAATCGCAAATTCCATGATATACTCGTCTCGTTGGAACCGTTGACTCAATAGTGGTGTTTAAATTGCTCATCATTCGTCTACCGGTTCCTCACGCCCATCGCACAAAACTGTATCGACTGGAGAGGCTTCCCGGCGTCAGTATCAACCCATTATTATATCAGTAGCGGGTGGTAGATTGTAGACTACACTGCGCGCTACTGGAAAGCTTTGTCTTGCCCCGAGGAGCTAGTTGAATCGTGGACGTATAAAACAGGGTCCGATCTAAGCACTTGTCCGATTGCCCGGGACAAGCATATTCTCATTAGGGGCAAGTAGGTTATCATTAGCCGCGATCACACGAGCACGATTTGGCCCGGGCCATATTGGCACAGATCAGGCTCGGGCCAAATTTGGCCCGTGGCTAATTAGAGAGTGCTTTCACACGCAAACCATTCACTCGGTACTAAACAATACTCAAACAAAGCGAAGTGGATCATTTCCGGTGCCAGATGCTATTCAAACGCCGTTTGTCGGGTGCTAAAATTTGGCCCGGGCCAAAAATGCTCGTGTGATCGCGGCTATTATTACTTGTCCATCGGGCTAGTGCAATTTTACGTCACAAAGCTTTTTTCCCAATTGCACTGCCTGTGTAGGGCAATTAGCTTTTGGAGGGGGCAAGCTATCTGTAATTTTCAGAAAATTAAAGATATAGCGGTCGAATCTGCAAATGCGCCATAATGTCAATAAATTGAATTAAATC
Source organism: Tubulanus polymorphus (assembly GCF_964204645.1). Lineage (NCBI taxonomy): Eukaryota > Metazoa > Nemertea > Palaeonemertea > Tubulaniformes > Tubulanidae > Tubulanus > Tubulanus polymorphus. The sequence continues at coordinate 13,139,386 of NC_134032.1, read as the reverse complement.
TAACGTTTAGAAATTCGAAAACTTATCATCTTACAGTCCGGTCAGACATCTTACAGTCCGGTCAGTCATCTTACAGTCCGGTCAGACATCTTACAGTCCGGTCAGACATCTTACAGTCGGGTCAGTCATCTAACAGTCCGGTCAGACATCTTACAGTCCGGTCAGTCATCTTGCAGTCCGGTCAGACATCTTACAGTCCGGTCAGACATCTTACAGTCGGGTCAGTCATCTTACAGTCCGGTCAGACATCTTACAGTCCGGTCAGACATCTTACAGTCCGGTCAGACATCTTACAGTCCGGTCAGTCATCTTACAGTCCGGTCAGTCATCTTACAGTCCGGTCAGACATCTTACAGTCCGGTCAGTCATCTTACAGTCCGGTCAGACATCTTACAGTCCGGTCAGACATCTTACAGTCCGGTCAGTCATCTTACAGTCCGGTCAGTCATCTTACAGTCCGGTCAGACATCTTACAGTCCGGTCAGACATCTTACAGTCCGGTCAGTCATCTTACAGTCCGGGCAGACATCTTGCAGTCCGGTCAGACATCTTACAGTCCGGTCAGTCATCTTACAGTCCGGTCAGACATCTTACAGTCCGGTCAGACATCTTACAGTCCGGTCAGTCATCTTACAGTCCGGGCAGACATCTTACAGTCCGGTCAGACATCTTACAGTCCGGTCAGTCATCTTACAGTCCGGTCAGACATCTTACAGTCCGGTCAGACATCTTACAGTCCGGCAATTAACAATTACGAAAATGTCTTCTTTTGATCGCCTTTTGAACCTGATTGTGAGGAATTTTACGAGTCCCTTTTCGCATGGCATTTGAGTGGCTATCGGGCTGCGTTTTTATTCAACGCGCTCTTGCTGAAGAAGCGTTGATTTGCATTTTTGGGTAGAGTTATATCAATTGAAGAACTCTCAGCGTACACCCGTCTGACTATCAAGGGCGATCGGTCGTTGTTTGATAAACAGTTCGTAAAAATAAATTTTGCTGCGAATCGGCAATTTCAATTGGGGGGCACTACCCATCCTGTGACCTTTCCATTTTAAACGGGTTCATATATCGGAATGCTCAAATTTGTTTTCAAAATTGTTTTAGGGTTGAAAAATATATGATTCTCCCACTGATTATTCGGACGTGACCTTTTTTTCAATGACTTAATTAAATCTATTGAACGTATTGCTAAGAAACGCGCAAAACACTTGTAAATATTTGGGTGACGCTATAAGCAACGACCCTGCGACCGACCACAGTCCACTGATCGGACAGCGGGCGTTCTATGGGATTTAAATTGTTTTTCATAAATCCTACACGTTCTGACAGTAATATATATATATATATATATATATATATATATATATATATATATATATATATATATATATATATATATATATATATATATATATATATATATATATATATATATATATATATATATATATATATATAATATGAAAATGAAGGGCCTGCTATGTTGACCTTTGTGTGTGGAAATGTCATACTTACATACCTAATGATATTTCCTGTCGACCGCATCAAAATCTCTTAAACAAGCAAGATTTCTATTTTCTTGAGTTGGTCCGAGCAAACTGAAATACGTTACATTATGTATCTGCTGTGCATATTTGCTAGAATAGTTCAAAATGGATTATTGTTTATTTGCTGTCCATACTGTCTAATTCAATAGGACAGAAGCAATGACGTGTTTATTTGATCGTTGAAAAACCATGAGAATCATTAGTTATAAAGGACCCAGTTCCATAATGAGTTTAGATTAGACTCGTAGTTAACTCACCGAAAATGAACTGATTTAGACCCAGAGTTAACTCTAACTCACAACGACACTGTTATTCAATCAATTAAACTAGTTTTATGCAAATTTCAATCTTTTCAAAATAATAGTTTGCCCTAACCCTTAACCATTGAGCCCCTACGGATATTTTAGTGGTTTTCGACGTCGTTTCGGGGAGGAAGTGAATGAGAAACGAACAGTCGCCTCCAGATACGTGTTGTGTGACGTCTTGACGATCATTTCGTGAACTACCGGTAGTTTTCTTTAGGCCATTCCATTTTCGATTAAAAGATGTCTGATTGAGGTCTTGAAGATAGGCGAATTAGACAGGAGGGTGTTGGCAGCAGATTGAAACATAATGCAGTGTATTTAAGGACCTCAATACATTTTTAGATTTCCACATTATTTTACATATTTTTTTACGTTATATCGTTCTATCGTTTTCTTGGTTTGAAAATCACCAAATACATTCGATAGTTTAGACGCCAAATTTGGATTCTGCGACTAGAAACAGAGACAGAAATAGTTTGAGTTTGTGGTAATCAACCCAGAGAACAGTACAATTAAGACTACTCCGCGCTTTTAGGGAGTGCTCAACACGCGGCAGTAATTTTGCGCAAGTTCAAACACCTTATATTCACCTTAATGCGTGTTGAAAATTAGTACCGCCAATTATCATATTGATAAAGCATGCTTAATTGCATGTCAGGTCGAACGACTCTGGCACGCAAAATAATCAACACTTGAACACGAATGTGTTTTGGCGGGTGCCGATTTCGTATCAAAACTGATCTAAATTACTCAGAATTATTGTAAAAATAAAAAAAGACACACAAATATTTCGACGAAATAGAAATATATCATTTTTATTTGGTTTGGTTTTCTCATTCACCTGCTGAAGCTATTTATGCGCAACTAACGAAACATCGTGCGTCAAATAAACTAGTTAATCTATAAGGTACTTAAGTACTATTCGTCTCGTGGTTTGTATATGAAACGGCCTATTTGAATATACTTCTCGTAAAAAAACTACCCCTCTTTACTTTCCTCAGTGCAACGATGAGGATGAATGAAAATCATTCCATTTCAGCATTAGAATGATCATAATTACCCCAGCTACCAGTTTTTAATGGAACTTTGGGCAGAAATTTAAAAAAAATCTTTCCAAGCGAAGGTCTTTTTGTTGGATAACAAATTAATAAAGTTATATGTATTTAAACCAATGGATCAACAATGCGTGGAGCCGATTGATACCATTTGAAAGTATTCAATATCTGTACCGTGTGGTCTGCATTTTATATGGTTAACCTCGCCTAAATTAAACAAACTGGAACCGGCGAAACTGGTCCGAAGTAAGCGAAGTCCGGATTATGTAGAGGAAAATACGTTAGGAAACCAGAAATACGATATCGTTTTGGTCCGAATAAGTTCAAAAGTCCGAGATGGCCGTGTCTGAGTAGGACGAAGTATATAATGTATTCAACTTAAAAAAGCCTCAGATTTTTTTTTCTAATATACGCTTGTGTCATATAAGAGTAAAAATGTTTATATGTCTATTTCACGGCGGAAAGATGACCAGTTCATGCGCCGAGCACGCACTGTAATTAGTAAATCAGGGATTATAAAAGCTGAGACTAGTTCGGTGGTATTCAGGAGTCCGATTGTTCGCGATCGGCCAAGCGAGCCGTAATCAATGCCCTGCACTGTGGCAAAATTTGGCATGAATCGACGAACTCATTGTTGAACTTGTCCGGATGTGTTTTTGTTTTGTTAAACGGGTGCCTAGCAAACTGTCCGGGTCCGACTATAAAACGCGGCCGCCCCATCGTTGTGTCAGCAGTCTCACTGAGTCCAGTGTAGAAATAAACCACGTACGTGTCTTGAAACGAAAAGAAAATCGCACCTTTTACTTGGATTTATTTAGTTCGCAAAGCTTGAAAGATGCAATTTTACCATCAGGCGGTTTGCTTTGCCGTCTTGGCTGTTATGTTCAGTAAGTACTTATAAGTTTTTTTCCAGTTTTTTAAATGTTTTTTTACCGCATTTCATCGTTTATGTTCTGATTTAAACTGAATTTCATAGTAAAATCACTTCTAATGGCGCTTGGTTAGAAATTTCCAAAAAAATCTTTCAAATCGAAGATCTTTTCCTTAGGTTACAAATTGTTACATGTGCGTAAACCTTTGGATGACAAGGAATATTCGATATCGTCAATATATTCAATAACATGATTTTCGTTTTAGAGCATTCTTTATAGCAATACCTAAATCAAATTTCTATCTTTAAGAATCAACATTATTTTCACGAAGAAAATTAATTTATTGATGTTTAATATTATTAGAATAACATAATAAGTTTAGAATATCTAGTTTTCGTTTGAATAAGAAACCATTTCTAAGATAAACTTTCAAATATAAGAAAAAAACGAATATGATTTCTAAGATATTCCTACTTGATTTATGAAGTCAAACGTTTATTTGAAAAACTAAATTTGCACGTGACAATCTGTAATTTTGTAAATGACACTCACTGTGGTTATCATTATCGGCTGACTTTTAAAAACAAAATTTTAGAGATTATTGTATTGTACATAAAAGTTGAACTTGAAATGATAGGTTAATTGTACAAAATCATGATATATATGCAAATCTAAGATCGAAAACGAATTTGTCATCAAAAATTGGATTTCGATTCCATTATATTGACCACATACAGGCCAGTGTGGCTTATATTCTATTATTAACGTACATCTCTATCATTTTTTCCTACAGTGGCTACTGCAAATGGACTGACTACAGTGGGGCCTACAACCGGTGCGCCCGTAACCTCCGGGGGACGATTCACACCACCACCACTGCGAACATTCGTAAACTACACCGAATTTACCAGCACCATCACCGACCTGAGCGGAAGAGCGCTCGCCGAAAATCTGATCGCGAGATTTAGTAAGTTAAGAAAGAAAAGTGAAACGAATTCACCACAACGATTCAAAATTTCGTTATTAGATTAAATAGTACACGATTTATTAGAAATTATATATTTCCGCGAGGAATTATCATGAATTATTTATTTGTTTCACGTTCATAAAACCCAACGCACACGACGCGGAAAAACGAGCAAACAGGATCACGATTCCGAGGGTTTTCCTATGTCGTTCGTGTTTACGAAAAAAACGAGAAACATAGTTTCGGTAAACAATGTTTCCGAGATCAAACATGTTTCTTTTCCAGTTTCATTATTTCCCTGTTGTTTCTCTTTGTTGTGTATTTTGGATGTTTATTATAAAAAAAATATTATATTTTCGCAATGTTTTGTCTCACACTAAGCATTAAACAACGACAGTTTCTTCTAGGTTTTCTTTTCATTATCATGCATGTTATTCGTCGTGTTTTTAGTGTTAGTGATTCAGTCCTCGGACGAATCCAGTGCGAAGACTATGTTCGACACCATAGGAAGATTAGGAGCCGCCGATCCTTTCAACGCAGCCCTCGTTGGCAACGTCACTTTCGAATCATTGACTATCAATGACACAGCGAGCATACCGCTTGACTTTTATTTTTTCATCAAGGTAAGCTGAAAACCGGCCTCTCTATTTGAGATATCTTTTGCATTCATAAGCACCTCACCGTTTTCTTATTGACGTTGTGGTATTTGGACGTTCGTATCACATCTACCTACCAAGCTAGCCCCCCGTCAGATGGCCACCACGATTAACTAATAAAGGATTTCACGTAGTCAAAACTATTTTCAATCAATTTTGAACTATAGTTTTGATGGATGATATATTGATTCGCACGGAAAGCTGGTTCAATTTCAAATTTGAAATATTTGAAGATGTTTGAAGTACGGTTCACCCGCAAACTGCGTAGTACTACGTACGTACTACTAGCACGCCTGGTGGCTATTCACTTACCACAGTAGCATCGGGCTTTGAGGAGCCCTGCGGTCACGCTGATAGACTTAAAGAATTTATCACTGCATCATAATATAATTAATCATCTTTCATTGCAGCCCAGCGTTCGACGAGGTTGGTTCAAATTGCTTCCGCCAGCAGTCGCAGGCGCTTTGTGTACGGGTTTCGGAAATCCATTAGCCACCGCTGGTTTCAGCCACGCATCTTTCGGCCCCTTGAAAGCTGAAGTCTGCTCGTTAACTGTAAGTTTTGGTGTTCATCGTCAAAACCAAAAACTTTTACTGTACAGGCCTACATAATTACATTTCGTTACCGCTCGTGAATCGCTGATTGTTAAACCGTATCCTGAATTACCTTTTCAAAGCTGTTCATTAGAGTTTCAAAAATTATCGTTCATTTTCTAATAGCTAACTGATGCTGAAAAGCAAGCTCAACTTGCCGGTTTGAGGAATAAGACGGCTGACAATTGGAGTTCCGATGAATGGACAAACGCTCTGAGCTCAGTCGCCCTACTGACCGGTAAAGACCTCGAGAAAATGAGCGGAGCCGCGTTTATCGCCAACATCGAAACACTACAAGGCTCGTTAAGTTCCATAAAAAGCCCATCGAAAAAAAGCGTCCTCGGCGCTCAGTTGAAATCAGCATATGGTGCTGCCAGTTCATGGACGGCTGCTACCCTCCAAAGCGCAGGCTCGCTTGTAGCCACCTTAGATGTCAGCGATATTCGAAGCCTCCCACCAGCTGCGGTAAGTGCTGATTTCTATAATTACGTAAGATCGACACCAGTCAATGTGTTTTCGTACCAATATAGGAATGGCTTCATCGAATGAAGAATGGTGTTTTTATTGAAATTGAATAAGGTCGAATATGGCATGATGGCATTATACAACGGGCATTCGATCAATTAGTGAAATTCTTGTATACGTGAAATGTTATCTTTTCTTTTTACTCGCAGGTTGTAAGTTCCCTGTCCTCGATGGTTTTCGACGCAGCCGACAGACAAAAGAAGGCCGCCGTAAAATCGCTGGCACTTTCTAATTTGGGAGACCCGTCTACCTGGTCCTCAAGCAATGTCGAGAAGTACGTTAAACCTCACGATTGGTAGAACACTATATCCGTGTTGACGCGATGAGGAGAGAATCCCACAATGATAATAAAAAGTCCGAAAATGAAACTTCGAGATAGTAGTTTATTTCAACGTTTCGACTATATCCTAATAGTTATTATCCATTATTATTCCTGAAGATGACTATTAGGATATAGTCGAAACGTTGAAATAAACTACTATCTCGAAGTTTCATTTTCGGACTTTTTATTATCATTGTGGGATTCTCTCCTCATTACGTAAAACCTACCGTAGATATTTAAGTCGAATGCAGTCACAGCAATTGATCGATCAAAAAGAGATTGTTTTCCAAATAATGGCAAACCCGCATAAGCAACCAGCCCTCCCACCGGGAACAGAGTGCTTTTAGGCTCCCATTATTTTAGGCTTTTTTCATGTGTTGTGTTGATCGATTAAAAGCGCGAGCGATCCACAAAATACTGGTATCTTGTATCTTAACAATATTTGTAAATTACTTTCAGCGCCATCGAATTCGTCAAAGGTGATACAGCTGTGTTGAAAAAAATCCCGCCCAGCGTTTTAGCCCTATCAGTCACCACTCTCGCAACTAAAACTTACTCTGCCGCGGAGGTATGGATATTATTCCACAAGTTAACTATAATGTTTTAAATAGAAGCGTTCATACCAACTGAATATGTTTTCTTTTCGTCTTCTACAGTCTACTTTGGTGTTCAAGCAATTGAAACAGTCAACAACTTTCAGTACACCGTCCTCGTTCAGCGCTTCGACAGTCGAATCCCTTGGTAATCTGTTAGCCGGCGCTGAACGAAGTTTCCTAACTTCCATCCCTAACACCGCCGCCTACGGCGCTCTTTCCACCTTGAAAACTGTATCGTTTGGCAAGTCGGCTGTAAGTAATCGCTTGACATTGCGACCGATTTCATTCGTGCATTTCATCGCTCGATTTTGCAACTAAAACAACTATCTCTACATTTTTAGGGTAAATCAATGTTGCAAGCAGTCATTTCTGGTGGTCTAGGAAATGTAAGTCGATTTTTGCAGTTAATACTACGAAGTAATATCGGTTAAAACTGAAATTGATGATAATTTGTGTTATTGTATTTGTTAATGCAGCCATCTTCTTTCGGTGCAACGCAATTAACCGAATTGGGACCAATGGCTAAGTTCCTTTCGCCGACGAACGTTGCTGCTATTCCGGATTCGGCAATTGTTGGTAGTTTATCCACCCTGAAAGACGTCGATTTCGACTTTTCAACTAAAATGCAACTGATTGCAAAGGTATGTATAAAATTGCCAATATACTAGACCTAGTTCTATGCGGTTCACAGTTAAGATTCGGAGTTAACTCGTTGAAAATGAATCTAACTCACGACTGTGCGAAACATGTTGTACTGTATAATATCATGTATCTTATGTTATAGGCGTCCACCTCAGGTGGGGGAGTTGGAGCGATCTTCAAGGATCTAGGACCTATGGCTTCGGCAGTTGGCATCAAACAGCTATCGAGCTTGACAGTTGCGCAAATGGGACTTGATGATTCTTCCTACACAATCGACTACTCTCCAAGTGTGTCACAGGTAACATCAAACGTCATACATACGACGAATTAGTTTTTGTAATACCCCAACCCACTCATCGCTTCGCAGGGCATTAGGTTCGATGTTTCTTTTTCCCAATTGTGGAGAGACCAGAGAATGACCTTCGACCGAGAACCTCCGCTGCCACCACCAGGATTCGAGCCCATGAACCCCGGACTAGTCACCCCAGTGGCCGGTGACTTAAACCACTCGGAACAGTCGACGAACAAAGCGAACTTCGGTTATCGGAGTTAGTCGACTATAGTCGAACTAAACAAAGTTGGCCCTAGCAGTCAAATACAACACTATAATCCGTGTAAACTGAAGAAGTCCTACAATGTAACTAAATTTTTTACAATCTTTTTCAGGCTGCGGAAATATACACGAAAGTAAAATCATACTACGGCGCCATGACCGAAGCCAACTCCGGCAATTTCACCTCGGCAATGTTTACCAGATTAAACAAAGTACTAGCGATGGGTCAATCCGCTTCTGATATTACCGGTATGGGTTCGGGCACCGTATTCCAGTCGTGGATCGATAGCGTCCGCTCGAACAGCGTCACGTTGTCGAGCAGTCAAATGTACGCGGCCGTTTCCAACGTAGAAAGCATGATCGGAGCTAACACCGGAGGCACCCCAACTACTGACTCGACCAAAATCGTCAGCGCTGGTGCAATGCTGAAACTTGTAACGTAAGTTTACCGGAACCCTGTGAACTGGTACTAGTAGTTATCCCGCCATTAGAAATTAGATGATAGTAGTCTATAGTTATTAGAAAATCGGGCATAAAACTCACATTGATTCATTCATTTTTAGTCATTCGTTAAAATCAAGAAAAATATTTAAGTAGATTTTTATTGAATCCAAAAAAGGTCCTGGTGTCCTAATAATGCGCGCTATTGCCGCACAGATACTCTATTGTAACAGTCGATGGTGGGTCCTCGGACGTCAGGGAAACGCGAAAAAAACATGTCTGATCTGTGAGACGTTCTTCCGAAAATTAAGTTTCTCGCTTCTCGTTTACGCATACGGCAGTGTTTCCCTGCGCGTCGTGTGTTTTAGGCTTTAAGCGTCTCCAACTTCTCATAGATTTCTAAAATATGTCACATTCGTATTCATTTCTTTATTTTCAGACCATCGAAGTTCGCCAGTTTTAGTGCCGACATGAAATTCGCTATCATCTCCGAGCTTGCATCGACAGATATTGACGATTTGACTACCGATACAATTAAAGCACTGTTTACCTTCGCCCTGCAAAACGTGGTATGTACTAAACGCGATTGCCATATCGACGGAAGGAAATCTCTCTCTGGCCCGTCTTAACGAGCACATGAGATCTCACGATAAGAATGAAAAAAGATTCCGAAATGTTTGTTTGAGCTAATTGTTTCATTCAACGATGTCTCCGAATAGTTATCTATAGAGCGAATGGTTACAGAGTTATAGCAAAGTTATCAGATATATATATGGCAGTACCGAGAGGCTAAATAGACTAAAGTTGCCATAAAATTGTATTCTTCTATATTCTATATTCCCGGAGGAACATGTTATTTGCATCCGTCACTACGAATGAAATTCGAATAAAACAAAAAAAAATTCTTAGTTGTTTTGTTTATTTGATGTAGCTTTTCACTAGCCGTTCATAAGCGTCCCCGTTCGCTATTTCTATTTCGGAAGTTTATTTTTTTAGGATGTCAGCGGAACTGCCACCGACAAGACAAGCGCCGCGACTCTGACTTCAAGCGAAGTCGGTAGTATGGGTAAACTGCTGTGCGGTATCGACGCTGCCACCATCAACAAACTCGACCAGTCCGCCATTGAGGCTACCTTGGAAAGTTTTGCAAAATGTAACTTCGACAAAGCTCGCGGCCAGGCTTTGTATAACCGAACAAAAGCTCAAGTTTCGTAAGTATAGTCGCTAGCTTCGGTGTTTTAGATGAAGTTTGTTGGGTCTAATCCTACGTATGCAACATATCAATTTGTATGCTATTATCTTTACAGGACCCTTCTCACATCGCAAGAAATGCTGATCGCTTTAGGGCCCAATCTTAAGTTTGCTCCATCTGCCGACTTGAACGCTATTACTGACGTGAGTTCCATACACGTACTTTGCCTAATATACACCATTCATGAAACTGTGACAGCTCTCGCCGCGGATTTGAAGCTGGGCCCCGAAATCAAAGCTTTACCACAGTATCCACGGGATGCATTTTGAATCGGCCCCGGTTTCAACCCGAGTTCAGGGGTTAACCCAATTCGGTTCCTGGGGGTATAAATCTACTTTGGATCCCAGTTTCATCAACGCGACAAGACTCGTAACGAATATCACAAAACTTCATGCGATTTAAATCGAATTCTCTTTCTGGAATCTTACAGGCTACTATCGCCGCAATTTCTAGCGACGTCTACACTGTAATGAACACGGAAAGCACGATCTTAGCTACGCGTACCGCTAACGGTGTCAATTCTATTACAACTACAACTGCCGAAACGACTGAAATCCGTACGATGACCACCACTCTTTACTCACGAATTCTCAGAGGTGTCAGCACAAATAACGCTTCGAAGAGAAGAAGAAGACGAAATGCAGGTTTGTATAAAATCGTCATTCTGATGGCCTATCTTTGCCCGTTAAGTCTAACGCGCACGGCGCAGTGAAACATGGGAATAGGAGACGGACATGTGTTTCCGAGCGTTTTTCGGTGGCGTGGCGTTCATGAGAAACGTGGTTTTGGGAACAATGAGAGATTGAAAATGTTTCATTTCGTGTTTTTTATGTTTCCCTGTTTCCCTGCGTTGGCATTTACAACCACGCTTTTCACTCACTCCCATATTCTATATTTCCGTTTTATTATTTCAGTAACCATCACTTGTTCCGATATTCAAACTATGGGATCAGCTGGCGCCACTGCACTTACCGAAGCACAAATCACCGCCCTGGCCAATAGTGAATTCCAAAACTGCGTTGATACTCTCGGTGCAGCTGTGGGATGGTCAACCGTTCAACTGAACGCGCTCATTACTCATGCTAAGACGGTAAATATCCACACTTACTTAATGCAACCCTCAGAGACATTTATCACCATTCTTCCAATATCGTCCAGGCATTTCGTATGTACAGGAACCGATGCTAAGTCGTGGCTCCTTAAATGGTGTTATAAATCCTTTGAATTTATAAGTCCTTAGATTGGCTAGATAACTAAGCTAGTCACAGACTGCATGGTGTTAGATTTAAACCTATGAAACTGACCTCTGAACTTCACCTGACATATCTTATTTGAAACGAACTAAAAGATTCCATCGAAATTTGTGATGCCAAAATTACAGATCTAAATATCTGTACCGTAGGAATTAGTAATAAACCCTGTATACAAAAGGAGACGACCCAGACGCCTTACGACATGATACCTACACACGTCACAAATACCTACCTACCTTTATTGCTCCGTCATTGATCGCCTTACGACATGATACCTACACACGTCACAAATACCTACCTACCTTTATTGCTCCGTCATTGATATATCATTAATTTTGTCGTGATTATTTTCAAAGGCTTACGGAGCTGTTAACACATGGACCACTTCTACGATCGGCTCATTGGGAACGATTAACGCCGGTCTGACTTCATCGGAAATCGGACAGTTGACCATGTCCGATTGTTCCGCTGCTGGCATCGGCGCTAACAACATCTTCACATCTACCCAGGTCAGTCCAATAGCTACGGTCGATGTTTAGTTGATACGATGATTATTTTCCTCGTTTATAGGATAGTTTTTGATTTGTTTTTTCTTTTTCGTCTAGCTTACCGCCGGATTCACCTCACTGGTTAGCAACATGCTTAGCTCCTCGACCAGTTCGGTCACCGCCACGCAACTGACCTGTATGGGTAATTTCGCTTGTGGAGCCACCTCTGCGCAGATTGCTACCTTCACAACTTACGCGTACGTATACATAAAACAAAAAAAATGTAATTTTGAAATAAATGCAAATGCCTGCTTCGCCAAACGGTATAATGAAATATAATGAGGGGGTAACGAGATGAGGGGGTGTAAAGAGACTATCAGTAAGCATATGGTTGTACGGTTCCGATTGTGCACTGAAAATGCACTGACGATGGACAACGTTTCGGCTTTATGATCAGGGTCCAAGAAAGTATTTCATTGCATTATTTTTGTCTTTTCAGCGGTGCTGCCTCCGCCATTGGACAACTGACAAGCTGTGATAATGGTCAATATGAAGCATACGCCGCGTTAGCTGAGGCAAGTTCGGCTTTCGGCGATGCGAGCACGTGGACTGGATCTGTTGTTGGTTCTGTCGGAACCGTAGTTGGTAAGTTCAACAAAACTAAACAACAAAAATAAGGCATATGTGATATATATCTTTCTTCGAATGTTTGTTAACCTGCTTAATATTCAACGATTTCAGCCGGTCTTTCTACCACTAAACTCGCTGCTCTGACTACCACCCAGATTCAATCGTTGTCAAACACCGCTATCGCTTCAATCCCGACCAGTAAAATCACCGTAAGTATGAAAATAAGAAATACAGCGAACAATGTCTTACTCGGACAAACTGGGACCAGAAAAAAAAATAATCAGAATTAGTCGAAAGTGCTCTATCATGTCCGAGTAAGGTGAAGAGTTTACATACATGGTCCTATAATGTTTTTATTCACATTCGTATATACGTGTTTGTTTTCTTCCTTTAGTCGCTTACCGTCAGTCAGATTACGTCATTAACAGTTAACCAGGCCCGTTCGGTGACTGCCATCCAACAGAACGCCATGACCAGTACCCAATTGAACGCCCTTTTCCTTACCGGAGCCGTTGATTTGAGATCGAGTCAAAGCCACGCCGTTAATGGTAAGTCAGGATATTGGCCATTCGATCTTTGTTCACTGCCTACTACGAGATATGTCTTACTTCCCATTCTGCCATCGCTGCTCCTACGAGGTGACTCGTAGTCAGCAACACGCCAACAGGAGGCAGCACCTACACGAAAAATAAAAACTGAGGGCAAACTTCAGTCGTGGGAGTTATTACTCAACTATTTGCGAACTTAGTGAAACCGAATGTCAGTTTAGTCGGAACTACAGTCCGGAAATAGTCGACAACGCAACTGGGCACGGTCGCTGTAGCTTGGACCTAGTTCCAAGATGGCCGACACTGTGAAATGCGTTAGACAAATATGGCGCGTTCGATTACAAGTTCAAACCACTAGTCGAGATTAACTACGAAAAGCGAAGTTCACCGAGCCTGCTGATAATGTGCTCGTGGTTTTCATCCATAATTAATTCTCTTAATTCGATTTATCTTTACAGTTCACGCATCGATTGCTTTGTTATTGATGACCGTCGTCTTGACCCTCAAACATCTGTTCTAATCGTCTGTCGACAGCAGTAGGGAGAAGAGATATATGTAACACCATAAAATGCGAACATATTTTGGAACCACTAGGAAATAGATTTAAGTTTGTTTTTCCATTTAGCACGATTTATCAATATTACACCGAGCGCCGTCTTTGTTTGTTGAAATATCTTTGAACACGTAAAGATATATGAGGGAATCCCCTAAAGTATGATGAATATTTTGAAACTTTCTTTAGAAAGATAATGTTAGATACTTAATTCGCACTTTTTCTTCGCTCCCCTTGCTGGCGATATTTTCAATTTCGACTCAGGTGTTTATTCAATTATTTCAAGTTTCGTATTGAGTCATTCCGCTGCGAGGGGAGCGATGATACGTATTATGGTTGTATACACGAATTTTAACCCGGTTTTCTGTTTCCTGTTTTTCGCCGTCTATGTCCAAACTGTTGAATTGTAAATGGACAAGTCCGCCGTGTAGAGAGAGCTCAGCGACGTATACGGACTCGTTCAAACCTCGCGTGTAACAATTCCCCGCGTAAAGAACGAGATTCATCAACCAGAATCTGCTTACGTAAGCATTAAGATATTGCTCTCACGTATTTCGGGGTCACGTGAACGCTGTTACGTTAGGATCGAGTTGATTTATCATCTTAGCTCGCCCTTTATCATTGATATATCTAAACTGTCATTAGTGGTACGGAACGACGATGTAGGTGTCTCTCATCTCGCTGTCGCTTGCCGCTATTGTACAAACGACATATGAAACAATCGTAAAGGCCGCTGGGCTAGCGCTGATATCTCGTCTCTCCACTCGCTGTTGCTCTGGGGCCAGTTGCACAGTAATGGCTTAGATTTAGGGCTTTGACCGGTCTGAACCCATTTGGAGGTTCTATAACCAACCTTTATAACAAAATTAGGACCGGTTCTAGACTTGATCTTAAGTCTCAAACCGTGCAGCTGTTAGCCCTGTTGTGTTATTGTTAGTTTCGCTTTGTACATCGGTTGCGAACTAATCGGCCTTCAATGACAGTAAATGATGATACTACTCCGGTATAGGTCGGGGAACGGGTGACTCCGTGACTCCTTAACGAGTTATGCCCCCAATATTCTCGTCTGCGGCGATGACGTCGATGCGACAAAGTATTTGATTACTCGACGCCGATTATGATCCGCGAGTCGAAGCGAAAGATTATTGTTATCCGAATTATTTATCGATCTATTTATTTATTTATTTTTTAAGTAGATATTCTAGTTTCATTGCCACCGATATTCGATCAGATACTTATCCAAGCTTCGAACTAGTGACCCATGATCACGTGGGCCAAAATTTTGACTTTTGTTAAAGTTATCTGTTATGAAAATTGTGTATTTCGCGTTGTGTATTTATGACTTTTTGATTCTCTGTGAATTATTTAACATCGGTTTGAATGTCGAGGTCATTTGTACTTGTATTATGTTGATTTTGAGTTATTCTTTCGATTCCAAATTTCAATTGGTGATGAAATATCGATCGTTGTTATGGTTTACCACTTCAGATACTATGATATCCAATACTTAATTGATCTATTCCAAATGTTATACGCA
The DNA here is from genome assembly GCF_964204645.1 of Tubulanus polymorphus. NCBI lineage: Eukaryota > Metazoa > Nemertea > Palaeonemertea > Tubulaniformes > Tubulanidae > Tubulanus > Tubulanus polymorphus. The sequence goes on along the minus strand of NC_134032.1, from coordinate 13,124,051 downwards.
CTACCTTCCATATTCATTACACATCCGCGATATTTGTTGATTAGGAATTAAACTTTTTATGTTGTTTTATGTTTTAGCAAAATAAAAATGCAATTTTGTGATGTTAAATCGGAATAAGAATAAATTTGTGATAGCTTTAACTTCGTTTATTCATCGTCGGTTCTTATCGGTATCCGTCTAATATCGTCTGTTGATACGAGGCATCGGGACACCACCAGATGCCGCGGTTATGCAGTGGGCAAGACTGGTTGCCGGCTAGCGAACCAAGCGGATCAACACGGAAACCCGCGTGCCACAGTCCCCATTCATTGGGCGTAACAATTGCAATCGCGTGGACCAGTTCTTGCTTTAAACCGTGGACTCTTAAACTCCGTAGTTTAACACAATGATGATCAACTTAACCCGGAAATGCACCCTATCGTTGACTCATGGTCTAACTTAATGAGTGAATATGCGTATAATGACATAATTGATGCATATACAACTGGCCCTGGTATATATACTCGTTGAACTGCCTGCGTAAAAAGGATTAACACATCATCTCCAATAGAGAAAACAGAGTAGTGGCTTGGAATAAAGCATATGATTTATTTCATTTCGTAGCCGATAGATAATAGAAAAAATGTAATTCCTCATTTTCCATCGATGTCTTCATGTGCTTTTAAGAGTTTTTAAAATGTAGATTGTAGAACTCCGGATTGGCGTGCGCTACATTTTTACAGTAATGCTTCGTTTTACATGAGCTGGCAGTTCTAGTGGAATTTGGAAATTCAATTTGAATGGCGTTGAAATGCGGATCAAGGCGGCCGTGCCATTTAGTTAGATACCCACCGCTAAATGCTAAACGGCGTTTACGCTCGTCGGCTTCTGGTGTCGGGAACTTCGGACTCGGAACGTAGTCCGTCTGAGCGGCGTATTTTTGTAGAAAATAGCTGAAATAGAAGACGCCTTGCTTTGATGAATACATTATGATCATATTGCGCAACACCAAGCTAACTCCAGTGGTGTGGCGCAATGGAACTTTTAGAGGTGAATTTTGGCCGAAAAAAAACAAGAGAAAAAAAAATCATATCGACAAGCATTGAAAATTTGATTTGTGACTTATAATCGAATTTACCCTAAACTATAATGTCCGCTGAGTAAACTGTCAAACGTTTCGCCGGTTTTGGCATGGAATCGCTGGTACAAGGTGTTGATGGAGGACATTTCTGGTTTTCTCAGGCTGGCGTTGTTGAGTTTGTCGCTACTCAGCGCATATCCCAACTGATTCCAATCGTTCATGTCCTGTCCGTGCAAATCCAGCAATATTCCCCCAGGAATTCTCGACTTCATCTGTACGATAGGCAAGTATATTTTCATCAGTATCTCGGACATAGACGCGTATGAGCCTGGACTAAACGCAGTGCAGTACGGGTTTCACGGTACTACCTGTTGAATAGATGTTTCGTATTCCAACCAAGCTTTTCTCCCTCGATCGGTGACGTCATCGTACACGTAAGCGGCTTCGGTCCAGTTGCGGTTCGCGTCCAGACGACTTCTGTGCAGCAGATTGATCACTACATGCGGTACGATACCGTAACTTGTCTTTAGATGGTGTATTATCTCCAGGGCCATTTCAAGCGTATACGTATCCTTTAAAAAAAACAAAGATCGATTCGTATAAGATATACACGAAAATACAGTTAGTAGCATTTGACGAAGAAGGTATCCATGGTTAACTAACCTGCTGTGCGTGTATCTTACAGACGAGCGGTCGATTGGTACAAGTAGTAATATTATGGAGACAAATGCCGTTTATTCTACACCCTCGTTTTCTATGGATCCTCGCCGTAATCTCATCAGCTTTTAGATAACCCCCGTGTGGTACGCTGTAAAAAGTTTTAGATGCACCTAAACATTCCGTAATTTCAAAATTAATGAAATTCAACTGCAATAAATGAATGCATCACTTACGACAGAAGAAGCTTACTGGTTCCTTCCATTTTGCCGACATATCCAGTGTCCGACAGCTTCATATATTTAGCATGTTCTGAAGAAGTTACGATATATTGATTGATCATTCGTTAGGTAATACAAAAGCTGTTAAGCTTCATAAAAAAAAATACATGTTCTGACATCATTGCGTCTTTGCTCGAAATGGTAATAAACGTAAAAGTCTAAAAGGGAATTATCAAATCATTAAATCTTACCTGACATTTTAACTGTTTCCAACGTTTGATCTACTACGGTCTTCGTCGAAAATCTAACGGTCCAAATAGAAAAAATTGTTATGCAGATTATGCATACGAACACGCGACGTCGTCCATTTCGCATTTTGCGGTGTAAAGGTCTAGGCATCGTAATCATAACCCGACGATGTATGTCAACAATTATCATAAACATATAGTTCAGGCGCTTCAATCAGACACATCATAAATGCCTAATGGACGGACGACGTCGTTTTTTGGTGTACATAACGTTCCATTGTTTTTGGATTGCTTCGTTTTCGGGGAATGCTTTAGGCGCAACTTGGATAACAGACCCGTCGACAGGTGATAAAATCATATCCGAGCCGATCCTGTAGGGCCTATATAATCATATTCTTATTCTATTCATAACGGTAAAAAGTAAGCTAATCACGGCGGAACATATGATAACCAGCGCAATGGTAATACCTAACATCCACGAACTACAATGCGATGTACAGGGCATAGCGTGTTCGGTAATTCGACGAACTCTATCTCTAGGGTCAAATTCACGATTGGTTGCCTTCTTCTAAATATCATTTTAAGTGTAATACCCTTTCCTGAAAGTAATAATTCTATTCAGATATTATATCTGAAATGTTCTTGCTTTTATCAAAAACGTTCTGCACGTATTGATGCTCATCGCTAGTTTTCGTCCGTGTATGGCTGTATCACTTCGCCAAGATAAAACACAGTTTTCCTTTATTTGGTATTGACAATAATCTCATATATGTATATTGTATTCTATGACCTGAGCGTTTAGGGCGACAAAAATATAAATAGTTATAACATAACTATCATAACAATCATACTGCATTACGAACTAATCTATCGCATGTGGAGAGAACCCCACAGTGATTACGAAAAACAGTCCGAAAATGTAACAGGAGCTAGTAATTTATTCGACGTTTCGACTATATTGTAAGTGTCATCTTCAGGAATATCCCTGAAGATGATGAGAGAGAGAGAGAACACGTCGGGTCTCTTTTTTACAGATGTTACATTACTGCTTAAACTCGGCCGCGCACAGGCTAACCACTTGTCCCGACAGCACATGCGCAAGCTTCGCTACAGAGACTAGGGGAGAAGAACATCTACAGCGGAACCTCGTTACAACGAAATCAGATACAACAAATATAGAATAATGTCCCAAGTAAAGCAATTTGATTGATTTCATATTGGATTTAACAAACTATCGGTTATAACGAACATATTTTCTGGCACCGCGAAGTAGTTCGCTGTAACGAGGTTCCACTGTATAGGGTACTTACATAAACCAAATCAAACATTATGTTCTCGACTCCAGTTGGTCGCATGTAAGTCGTGGAGAATATTGCGTCATTTCGATTGCAATTATTGATAAGAATATTGGTGTCGATATCGGCATGATTTAAGTATTCTAAAACATTGTAGAGATAGGCAACGGTAGTTGTGGTGAGGCACCGTATGTTCGTAACTCGAACGGTGCCGATGTATCACCCGACGGAGCTACTTACAGCTGTAAGGCTGGTTTCCGAATCTCAGGAGGCAGAAAATCAATCCGATGTTTGAAAAGTGGAAAATGGTCACACAAACCGGCATGCTGTCCTGGTAAGTTTAACAGGTGTCGAAAAATTCAGTAAGAAGGATTCGTCGATAATGGTCAGTGATAAGTTCAAAATCAAGAATCATCGGTTATTAAAACAACGTTTTCTATTTTTCAATTTTGTTGCTTTTGGACGGGCACCGAAATGTTCGCAACGTCCGCCTAGAGTGAGTCAGGCGGTGACGTCTGAAACCCGTGGTAACTGTGGAGACTCGGTGATGTATAAATGTAAAGCCGGTTATACCCTGTTCGGAAGCAATCAGATCACTTGTGAATTCAATGAAGAAACGAACACGTCCGTCTGGTCGATGAAACCGTTTTGCGGGGGTACGTTGTAAAATTGTACATTTAAGAACTTGCCTTTTTGTATCAAGCTGAAAAACGTTTGTATTACTAAATCCATATCGTAACTTCTTTAGAGCATGCTAAATATATGAAGCTATCGGACACTGGATATGTTGGAAAAATGGAAGGAACCAGCAAACTTCTTTTGTCGTAAGTGGCGCATTTCATTTTTTGACGCACACAAATACTGTTTAGTTCCATTTGACGCTACAGTTTTGGATGCTTCATGAAATATTCTCACCTACAGAGTACCACACGGGGGTTATCTAAAAGCTGATGAGATTACGGCGAGGATCCATAGAAAACGAGGGTGTAAAATAAACGGCATTTGTCTCCATAATATTACTACTTGTACCAATCGACCGCTCGTCTGTAAGATACACGCACAGCAGGTTAGTTAACCATGGATACCTTCTTCGTCAAATGCTACTAACTGTATTTTCGTGTATATCTTATACGAATCGATCTTTGTTTTTTTTTAAGGATACGTATACGCTTGAAATGGCCCTGGAGATAATACACCATCTAAAGACCAGTTACGGTATCGTACCGCATGTAGTGATCAATCTGCTGCACAGAAGTCGTCTGGACGCGAACCGCAACTGGACCGAAGCCCCTTACGTGTACGATGACGTCACCGATCGAGGGAGAAAAGCTTGGTTGGAATACGAAACATCTATTCAACAGGTAGTACTGTGAAACCCGTACTGCACTGCGTCTAGACGATGCTCGAAATGATGATGAAAATACTTGTCCATTGTACAGATCAAGTCGAGAATTCCCGGGGGAATATTGCTGGATTTGCACGGACAGAGGATGAACGATTGGACTCAGTTGGGCTACGCACTGAAACGCCACCAACTCAACAGCGCCAACTTGAGAAAACCAGAAATGTCCTCCATCAACAACCTATACCAGCGATTCCATGCCAAAACCGGCGAAACGTTTGACAGTTTACTCAGCGGACATTATAGTTTAGGGTAAATTTAGTTATAAATCATACTAGCTAATCAAATTTTAATACTTTTTGTCGCATTTATATTCTTTCTCTTATTTTTCTTGCCAAAATTCGGCTCTTATAGTTCCATTGCAGCTTCACTTCGCCTACTGGAGTCAGCTTGGCGCTACGCAACATGATTTAAAAAGATTCTTCAAAGCAAAGCATTTCTTCTTATTTCAGCTATTTTCTACAAAGATACGCCGCTCAGACGGACTACGTTCCGAGTCCGAAGTTCCCGACACCAAAAACCGACGAGCGTAAACGCCGTTTCGTATTCAGTGGTGGATACCTAACTAAACGGCATGGCCTCCACGATGCGCATTTCAACGCCATTCAAATTGAATTTCCCAATTCCACTAGAACTGCCAGCTCATGTAAAACGAAGCATTACTGCAAAAATGTAGCGCACGCCATCTCGGAGTTCTACAATCTACATTTTGGACCCACGGCACCTGTCAACTTTTAGCGTATCTGCATATACAACCCTCCATATTATTGAGCTTATGGCGATTATCTTAATATATAAGCTATGAAGTGAATATCTAAAGCCTAGCGCACATCGACACTGCGATTGGAGACAACTAGTTGCCAGGTAGTTTTCGGCGCATGAGAGCAACTCGCTGGATACAATCAGTTGCTCGAATTTGTCGATGTGAGCGAGCTTACGACCGGTTAGCGTCCATCTATCTCCAGTTCCACCCAGTTGCTCATGTTCTACTTTTGAGCAACTAGTTGTACTCAGTTGCTCTCATATCCGTCGATGTGAGCGCTCCATAATCAACAACACATGGTTTTAACTGACTAAAACAAAGCTATTTGTCACGTGACTTGTGATGCCCTCAAGAATATTTGCTAAACCACATCTCAGTTGCTGTCGATGTGTGCGCTATGGACCTAGCGACCGGCATGAGCCACGCAGTTGCTGGTTTTTACTAAATTTTCGATGTGCGCTCACTAGCAACTAGTTGTCTCCAGTCGCTTTGTCGATGTGCGCTAGGCTTAAGTTTTTACTGTAATTACAGTGCAATCAAATGTCTCCTATGCATATATTATAATCTATGCGGTTTTAGCGCGAAGAATGACAAAACGAATGTTTCTTTTTATTGTAAAGGAAATAAATAGCACGCATGACAAATAACAAGGAAATAAACTTTATTTTCAATCTTGAAGAATTCATTCGTATTTTCGGTTCCATTTTCTTTAGAGGAATTGAAGGAGGGAGGGAAGGGAGAGAGGGGGAAGAGGGGAGGAAGAGGAATTGCAGCAGGGTAGGGGCACTTCAATTTTGGTTAAAAAAAAGCCAAACAATTTGCCTCAACACGTCATCGAGTTATCAATGTTAGAATATCAAAAATATTTCTTCAGAATGAACATACACATTAGTAGACTGACTATACGCATACTCTTATCATCGGTCAAAGTACCTTGAATTGATCAGTACTTATCACTTTATCATGATATCAATCGATTGACCATTGTTCCGCTATATAACACGTCACTTTGATACGAATAAGTCTCAGCGAATATGAGGTTTACACCAATCGTGGCCCATACGGTTCTCATACAGGGATGAAATGCTCAGATTGAAATACGCATGTGTGACGTCAGCAGATGAGCGAATTGGCAGCCGATGAATCGATCGCCACAGCGTTAATACATTCTTTTGATCCGTCCGAACGAATGAACCGAGTCACTGCTGCGACGACGAGTGATTTTGGTATGAGTAATCGCCGCGAAATGGGAAACCCTATTACGTCACAGAGACCGTATAACATTTAGATATATACACACACATATCAATGCGATTTTTAATTGTGAATTGGTTTTGATTATGCCGTCGCTATTTCAACATAATCAATACATGTCGTTCTATATGTTAACGAGCATTTATGTCAATATGGCACAAAAGGTTTCTGAGTGAGGGAGTATATATAGGCAGCGCCTATAGTATAGCACAACTATAACGTATAAACGGCTGTAAGCTTTCTTAATCGTTGAAATAAATAGAACGAACACGCCTTGGCATGGTCAACCCCACGTTCGAATATATATATATATATATATATATATGATAATACGCCGAAAAACCCCGTCGTATAGAAATGGTAATCTTGGCGAAAATATGCGAAATTAGCATATAGTAATAGTATAGAGCTGTATTGGGAATGGTTAACACACCGGTATAAAATATCCATCCTTTTTCAAGGTAAGATTATTATCATTTGTCTGGGATCAATGGTACGTTCGTATTTAGGTAGTTTTGGTTCAACCCTCCTGCTGCCGTTCTAGCCCGAGTTGAATTAACGAATATGACCTTATTCAACCCCCTTGCGTTGATAATCGAACTCGTTACCGTCGGAATTCCGGGGGGTCTGGGACAGCAGTTCCACCTAGCTAGTTTTACGTATAACCGCATCTTTTCCAGATCTGTTTAGGTAACGTTGCAACGTTGTGTCCGCACATTTATTACCGAAACGATATTTGGTAGAATTTCGTAGCGTTACCACATTGCGCGAGTCTATTATACCTGCAAGCGGGATGGCCTTCACCCGAATAGTTTTTAATGTATTTATTATTCCTTAAATTAATGATTCGACATATATTAACAATGGTCATATATCTATAACATCGTTATCTCTTTTGAGCATATATATGTTGAACTCTTTCGACAAACTGCTATTAAAAAACCGGTTTCACGGGGGTTGAAGCCATATTTAGCCGCTAACTCAGCTACCATGTATTTCATTTCACGAGAGCAAAGAACGAATCATATGATACTTGCAATATGAGGTGAGGTTAGATCTAACGATGAGAGCTAATACCATAACCTATCCGTCTTTATAATAGTATCAATGCCACTGTTAGTCACACAGTACATTGCTGGTACGTGGCAGGCTAGGATCATATAAATGAATGTTCATTCCTTTTAAAAGGGATGTGAAATTATCCGTGTGTGTCGCAACAGATTTAAAACATTCAATGAAGACTCCAAAATTTCGATTAGATTTTTCGAAATTGTTCCATTCTTTCAAATCTTTCCGTTTTTTGTCATTGTGGGTTTGTCAAAGTCTATTTGCCTCTTTTTACATTTGTACTTATACACAGAGCAACATGAGTAAATACGCTTATAACGGACCTCAGAATCCTGATACCGAACTTGCCGATGATCTAGACGCATCAACGAACTGGCAACGAAATACTTCGGAAAATCCGGCGACAATGAACAACAAAGTTGACGTAGACCTCGACAGCGATGGGATTACGAAACGAAATGGTGCAGCCACCGACTACGATGAACCTACTGATCCACAAAAAGTTACCGATATCCTCGATACGGATATCACCGGGAAAGGACGTAATATATCCGGCTGTGGATATGGCTCGTGTCGGCCTAAAACGATACAAAGTTGGAACAATCCTAAATCGATTCTAGCTGTTTTATGTTGGTTCGTCATCGTCCAAGGTTTCGCCGTCAATGGCGTGAACAACGTAAACACATCGACGATAGAGAGACGTTTTAAACTGCCCAGTTGGAAAGTTGGCTTCATATCCAGCGCTTATGACATATCAGCCGGTCTTACCGTAATCATTATAAGTTACTATGCTCGATTCGGTCATATGCCTAGATGGCTTGGCTTAGCGGCATTGAGCATGGCTTTTGGTTCGGTAACGATGGTTATTCCTCATTTTGCATCGGGGCAATACGAACTTGGCCTTCCAGTATCAGACAAATGTCCGGGTAGGTTATTCCATAACGTAAAAGGTGACTTTCCTAAAATCTTATAACCTCGTCTATGGATCTTTTTTTTCATTTACATGTACAATTTCTGAACGAATCGGATGATGCCATAGTGGCATTTAGGAAACAACCGTGTTATAGACCGTTGCATAAAAGACGGTCGTTTCCTAAATCCCCTATAACGACCCCGTGATTGGATCTTGTTTTCTTCTAATAACGATCCTGACGACGTCATATTGGTATTTAGGAGAGAGCCACGTTTTATGGAAAAGTCTTACGTATCTTGCGCCATAACCTACTCATGTCTTCACTTACATAAGTATCACAGAAAATCATAATTAAAGTATATCGTATTTTTGGTGTTCTAGCGACGGCCTCAACTTGTAACGCAGCAAACGAAGACAACAGCTTACAGAACTTTTTGTTCGTGTTGATACTGGGCCAGTTACTGCACGGTTTGGGCGGCACGACATTATATACAGTTGGAGTAGTGTATATCGATGACAACGTCCACGCAGACTCCTCACCTCTTTATATTTGTAAGTTTTGAATCGAATTCTATATCCTCGTTACAACTAGAGAACCAGATAATAAACGCTTTGGTTTCGACGTGTGATTCCAGGTAGTTCATTTCCAAGATCACCGATCTGTTATTGGAAATGTGTACGATCTATATTATAGATTTTGATAGCAGAATAACCACATTCAGACGTGGAGAACAGATAAGATGAAAACCCCACTACATACAGATTTAAAAGTTTCAAAATCAAGAATTTATGATACCTGACGATGGATTCATTTTAATTTTTGACAAATCCTTGATTTCAAAAGTGTTAAATCCGTATAACAGTTGGTTTGTATCTTATTACATAGAATTTATAAATGATATAGCAATACTAGCGATACTAATGTCAATACCTGGCAAGGCGCGTAGTTCACTGTTTCTCTAGACCGTTTCGTCCAATTTATCTCTATCACGCGCATGTAAAATAACGTTTTACCAAAATTGCAGCAATCTTCGAAGGAATGGCCGCACTCGGTCCAGCAATCGGGTATATAGCCGGTGGTGCATTTTTGGATATTTACGTTGACATCGACGCGGTCGACACATCGGCGTGAGTGTATTTAGAATTTCATCAGAATTTCCAACAAACGATGGGATCTCGTTCGATGGTATCATCAGTTCTTGGAGATATGTAACGGTATATATGTATGAATATCTGATCGTTTTCTCACTTTTCACTGATTTCAGAATCCACGTCGAACCGAATGATCCACGATGGGTCGGAGCTTGGTGGATTGGGTTCGTTATATCGGCGTGTCTGTTCGTGAGCGTATCTTTGTTTCTGTTTTGTTTTGGTCGCGAATCCCCTAGTAAGTAAAATCATTTAGTTTCTCTATTGAACAATAGACTACTGACACAAAAAGAGTATATATTTTGAGCAGCGTTTTGGCTAAAGACTATTATTCATCATCCCTATATTCATCAGATATTGTGTATCTTAGAGAGTTTTTATATTGTACAGTTGCCGAAGAGGTTCGCTCACAGCGCGTGTCGCAGGCCTTCAAAGGATCCGAGGACCAACTCAATAAATCCGGCTTCGGAAAAAGTATCAGAGATCTTCCAAAAATCACTTTTCTGCTGATCAAAAATCCGACATTTATGATGCTGACTTTAGCCGGAGCTGCTCAACTGTTTCTAGCTGCTGGGTTTGCTACATTCATAGCAAAATATATACAAAATCAACTTTACCAAACTCCGTCGTGGTCGGCCATGTTATCAGGTGAGTTAAGTATCAATAACACACGTGAAAGCACGTATCCGACGGAAAATTCAGAGATACATTTGTCGACGAATCGCCGAACGCTGCGAACCCCATTATGACTGTGTGCTTTTAGAGGTTTTCGGAATATTGCTATCAACGCAGCGAGTAAAGTTCGATCTAGAAGACATCCCCTTTCCTTTGACCCTGGAGCCACCCCTGCAAATCAACTGCGATTAAACTAAGTTAATTCGACCTAATGTGTTGTTCTAGGTTTTGTGATCGTGCCAAGTGCCGCCGGTGGACAGGTCATAGGCGGTGTAATTGCTAACCGATTAAAACTGAAGGTACCGGGTTTGATTCGTCTGTGCGTAATATCTCAGGTTATCGCGTGTGTAGCGATGGGTGCGTTTTTTGTCACGTGTTCACCGCCTGATATGGCGGGTATTAACAGGCAATACACAAACACGTAAGTATTACACCCGAAATCGTTTTCGCCGGCAGATTCTCTGCGCATCTGATTGGCTAGATATGTAGACAGGCGGCTGCTTAGCAGCAACCTGTCCGCATAAGAAATCGTGGGCAATGGGCCAAGGTTTGTGTTGGCATGAGCTCGGCGGGAGGCAATCAAACCCCAAGCAATGATGACTCCAACGATGACTTAAGTGAATATTCTAATGTTCTGTAGATCTATCGTGATCGGGAATAAAGTCGACATCAACCTGACTTCGTCGTGTAACTCTGGTTGTGGTTGTTCGTTGGAGAGTAGAGAACCAGTATGCGGAATTAACAACGTCGAATATTTCAGCCCATGTCACGCCGGTTGTCTTAGTTATAACAAAACTACGGGAGCGAAAACGGTATCTATATAAACCCATGTACATAGTTCATAAATTCCCCGACTTTTTCCTGATTTTCCCTGACCATCGACCGCTTAAATCTAACTCAGGTTCCATGTGCCAATCGGCACCGGCAAGAAACTTCCCTAACTGTTCAAGAAAAGGGTCAGAATTCCTTGAATTCCCTGAATATAAAAACGATAAAGAATTTCCTGATTCGTAAGAACCCTGTTATATACAATCAAATATATCGTATATATGAAGTAATGTGATTTTTTCGTAATGAGAAAGTTCCCGAAAATATGCATCGATCTTTTTTAGACGTACGGAAACTGCAGTTGTATCGCGGCACAACTTCCTAGTGGGAATTATGACTTCTCGAACATGGCGACTGGTGGCCAGTGTGATAATGGATGTACCACACTACCCGTGTTTCTCGCGGTACTGTTTGTACTTATCGGCTGCTCCATGTTACCTTTGGTGCCGTCCCTTTCGGCGACACTCCGGTAGGCCTCATGCGCCAGCTTTTCAACCGCATTTCCTTTTTTCAGATCAGGGAATTTCATTTCATATCGTTTCAGATGCATTCCTACCTCAACGCGAACGTTCGCTCTTGGCATCCAATGGGTATTTCTGAGGTTTCTAGGTAAATATCTTATCAGACCAGACTACCTGATATATATCTCTTATTAAAGTAGTTTTCACAAAATGTGTTAGTAATTTGACATCATCATTCATTCTTGAATATCATTCTTTGTCGACAATATAAAGCAATATTGTATGCTATGTTTTGGTGTCATAAAACTTTCAAGCTGGTTTACTTGTTCTTTTTACAGGCAGTATTCCCGGGCCTATTGTTTTCGGCGCACTGATGGACAACGCGTGTTCGGTGTGGCAGTCTAAATGTGCAGAGAAAGGCGCCTGTTGGTTGTACGATACGTTACAGATGAGCTTGACGATATTCGGGCTGGGCCTAGCTTTAGGCCTTCTCACGCTATTTTTCTTCGTTGTGGCATTGCTCGTTTATAAGCCACCTATATGTTCGTCCGACTCGCAGGATGCGCTCGGTGAAAGCGTCACGGAGGTTTCTACCGTTTCCAAAGACGTCGGTATCGCAGACGAGGACGATATGAAGAAGGAACAGGTTTCGAAATTTTGACCGCAACTTCTGTCATGTAATTATTTTGGTTATTCGTGGATTTATAGTAAACTGTCGACCATTTTAGGATCGTTGAAATGTGCCATATCTTCAGAGGGTGATATCCGAATTTTATGCTGAATATTTCATGGTGTTACAAAAGACTTTAAGAAACATCCGAGTTTAGCGGTTATCTCCTATTTGATTGGAGCCGATTTGAGCGAAGTTTGCTATTAAAGTATATACCGTAACCGAAATCGCGTTCCATTTGAAACTAAACTGCCATTTGTACACATCACCCCGTCGTAAATGACTTTTCTCAAAATGTAATGCCGCATTCTCATTGTGCGTAACTTCTGAACGTAAAGCCGCAAACAAGAAAATCGGCTTCACACTATGTAGCTTTATATATACCTCACAGTTCGGGCTTTAGACGCAGTTAAGTCGTCATCAGAAAAAGACATTGAAACCCGATGGTGTCGATATGTGCGGCGGGAGGGAAGAATACTTGCACTCCCTCCATCCTCTTTCATTGACCCCACAGCCAAGTACTTTTTCTTATTTTTTTCTAATGACACGTAGGGTCGAATCCCCTTTTTGTCCGATAATTTTGCTGATGCAATGTACACACGCTCCCAACTACATGGCTCTCCTTTATAAAATATATTCACATTTCTCGTGCATTCCTGTCCTTAAAATATTATATGAATGTTTATATAACTACTTATTTATTGTACATTTCAATGTATTGTTAGATATTTTGACTATTTATTTATATTCTGAACAAATAAATCTGTATTGGATTGCATATGTCGATATTGTCGTTTTCTTGTTTAATATCACTAGTGATATAAGTGGACATCGGATACTTTATCACTGATATTTACAATTTCTGATCCCCCAGGCTTAATAACATCACCTCACCTCAGATTTATATGCTTACTTAATTGAAAACAAAATCTTAATACCGGTAGACGTTTTATCAATTACCAAACTTCGAATATCTGATTGAATAGGCTTCACATCCGTTACAGGTGTGTTCAGGACTTCACCTCTCATAGAGTTTCTAATTGAAAATAACACTTAAAATTCTAGATATACGACATTTCAATATCATCACTATTCTCATAGCTTGCGATTCGAGACATATCAATTGAAAATGAACTGCGTGTAAAAAAACTGACACAACGACAAGCGAGCTTAAAAATGAAACAGATGAGATTCACGATATTCGGGCTGGGTCTAGGTTTAGGCCTTCTCACGCTATTTTTCTTCGTTGTGGCATTGCTCGTTTATATAAGCCACCTATATGTTCGTCCGACTCGCAGGATGCGCTCGGTGAAAGCGTCGCGGAGGTTTCTACCGTTTCCAAGGACGTTGGTATCGTAGACGACGGTAAGGACCAGATTTCGAAATTTTGACCGCCACCTCTGCAGTGTCATTATTTTGGTAATGCTCGGATTCATTGTGATCAGTAGACTGCTCAATAAGTTGGATCTTTTGACTTGAGAATGATATCCGAGTTGGATGTTACATTATACTTGCAGCTCATCTTCTATTTATGACCTGGATCCGACCTGAGTAGAGAACGCAGTATCCCGTACCCGTTTCATTTAAAACCAAACTGCCAGTACATGGTCGTAAATGGCTTTTCTCAAAATGTAAGAAACTTAAAGCTTACTTACTTAAAGCCGTAAACATGAAAATCGGCTTCTTATTATATGGCTTAATATGTACCACACGGTTCCGTCCCCGGTCAAACTCAGTAAGTCGTCACGTCATATTGTTTAAGTCATCATATATTTTTCAAACTCAACAACGAAATGGCCATCAAGTTTGACTGCCAATGTATATAGTTTGTCAATTTCAACGGTCGTCTTTTTGTCTGATAGTCGTCTTCCTGAAATGTTATTATATTCTTACCTTGTTTATTTTCTGCGAACTCTAACTGAAAGTAGGTTCGAATCCCCTTTTTGTCCGATAATTCTACTACATGTACTACATTATAATGATACGATTCAGTGTACTCTACGAGCAATTATCTCAAGATAAGTTGAGATAAGTTCAGATAATTGCTCGTAGGTGTAGTCAAGCTCCCAACTACAAGGCTCTTCTTTATAAATATACTGGTATTCGCATTTTTCGTGCGTTTCTTTCCTAAGATTATATGATCGTTTATTTTACTGCTTTTTATTGTATTTTCCAATGTATTGTTAGATATTTTGACTAATTATTCATATTTTGAACCAATAAATCTGTATTGGATTACATATGTCAGCAATGTTGCTGATACCGTATCATCAGTGATAGTCTAGTGGACATACGATACTTTATCACCGGTTTTTACAATCTCTGGTCGTCCAGGCTTAATAACGTGACTTCACCGGACATCACCTGATATATACTTACCTAATTGAAAATTATAAAAATGGAATTTAAATTAGACGCCGCGTCATAACCATACTTCTTACTTGTGATTGATTAGGTCTTCACATCCGTCACGTCTGTTTTCACATGAGGTCGTTTCGAATTGAGGACACTTAGAATAGGTTACTATCAAGGAGTGATACAAGACATAATTTCAATATCGTCACTATTTCCATAATTTGCGATTGTCCAGGCTTGATCGCGGCATTTCAATCGAAAACGAAGTACGCGTATTAAACGAAGAAATGATACAGCGGCAAGCGAGTTTAAAAATGAAACATTAGGCTAAAAAAAATTGATACCTTGTTTCTCCGCTCTGCTGAGCTTAAATGTTGACCCGGCCGGCCGCCTATCTACCCTATAAATTACTTTTTTTAAAATCGTGATCAATTTTACCATAATAGACCCGGCCGCTATAGAAATGAACTGTTTATAAATTTCATCATATTTTACAAAAATGACCCGGCCGCTGCGGAGAAACAAGGTATCATTCTTGTTTAGCCTTAACGAATTAACGCACATTTTCTTTATCGTTTATATTGTATTTCTCAATATTCTAAACATATTCCCGGTGTATGTATACCCGCTTTATAAACAGCAGAATCAGCAGTAACAGTAGCAAATAGTTATCATTAACGACGTTCGTACATGGTTAAGCTCGTTAATTTATGTGTATTAGTACTGTAAGCCTTACTCATAATTTTACAATCAATTCGTTTGATATTCCTAATTCATCTATTGTATAAAGTATGTTTTTTACGAAAAAAATTACATCAGTGATAATTATAAATCATCATTAATTATGAATTGTTAATATTCCCAGTCAAAGTCTGTTACGACGCCATCGTCCTTTAGTGACTATCAATCCGTTTCCTGGACATCGCCATTTTCGATCGCCCAGCTTCGCCTCTGAGAAAAGAACGTAAGTAATCGTCAAGACACTAAAATGGCGATGTCTGGAGGCGCATTTAGCTAAAATTCAATGAATTCATACATGAGCGCCATAATCGTCAACGTGTTGATTTTTTCGTCCAGCGCGTTGGCGTTATAATAGACTTGAACCATTTAAATAATATTACAATATGGAATACCGGTTTACAGCGTACGCAGGCAATTAAGGTTGATATACATTCGCATAAACAGTTTGGGCAACTTTTTATGAACGAATCTTATGCAACCAACCCTGTGGCAAATATTGATTACAAA
Source organism: Tubulanus polymorphus (assembly GCF_964204645.1). Lineage (NCBI taxonomy): Eukaryota > Metazoa > Nemertea > Palaeonemertea > Tubulaniformes > Tubulanidae > Tubulanus > Tubulanus polymorphus. The sequence goes on along the minus strand of NC_134032.1, from coordinate 13,107,784 downwards.
TAGTATTCACATAATATACGCCGTTACACGAAGTCGATTTTCTTATTTAGCTTTCTCTACACGGTCCTGCACTTCTTCCGGTTCAAGGGCATCTTCGTCGTTGGCGTGAATTTCGATATTAAATGAGCTGACCGCCTTTTTCAAAGCATCTTTCGACGAAGAGTACAACATCTTCTCCTTAATTGAACAGTGGTTTTCGGGTATGCTGCAAATAAAGACACCGATGATAGTAGTAAATAATACCGAACACAAAAAACTCTAACCAATCATTCTATCAACGCAGAAATTAATCATATTGCACCATAAACATTGCGAACTTCGTCATTACAAAATGTATTATTCCAAACTTTGTCCAGACACGCGCTTGTGCGGGATTTCTTCATTTATCTGCAGTATACACGGATTATTATAGTGTTTATTCGACAACTAATGCGTACAAGACTTCACTTTTCGAACCGAAAATGAACTACACTTTACAAACATCGGATATTAGACATCTTATCAACACATTTTCTAAAATTAATCGTCCACACTTCACAGGTGTTCAGGACTTCACCCAAGACAATTTCAATAGAAAACGAACTACAATACCATGTATAAGACATTTTATCGGCACACTTTCGACACTTCGCCATAGTGAATGTCCGAAGGGGTGTGAGTTAAAGAGGGTTAAGTTATACTTGCATTTGACATAGACAGTGAAAGTCAATCGATCAGTTTTACTCACTAAGTAATGAAAATCATCTTCTCAACGATACGTCCTTCCTTTACTCTATTGGATTTGACGACCAGAGATGCGTAGAAGGGCGTTTTAAGGTTATCCGTCAGGTACTTGTGGAATTTGTCAAACGAAGTCTCATCTGTAACTATAGAATTGGGAAATGAAAGTTATCTATCTAGCAATCGTGCGCGCATTGCCAGACTTTGCCGCGTTCCCCTTCCCCTTAGACTGTCAACTATTGACGAAACAATAAATGCCATGTTTTAACCGTTATATGAAAACCCCAAACTAAGAAAGTAAAAACAGTCTTATATTAGGCCAAAAAAAATTGATACCTTGTTTCTCCGCTCTGCTGAGTTTAAATGTTAACCCGGCCGGCCGCCTATCTACCCTATACATTACTTTTTTTAAAATCGTGATCAATTTCACCATAACAGACCCGGCCGCTATAGAAATGAACTGTTTATAAATTTTTATCATATTTTACAAAAATGACCCGGCCGCTGCGGAGAAACAAGGTATCATTTTTGTTAAGCCTTATGTTTCCTCGCATGAGCTAACATTTCCGGTTCCTATTCTTTATTCCTTACGGACTTTCGAATAAAAATAAGCTTACGCAATTCTGATCTTGGAAATGAGTGATGCACGACGAATTCACCATCGACTATCTTGTAAATAGCGAAAGCCAGTTCTCCAGTCTGTGATTTTGTCTCTTCGTAGGTGGTTACACACTCCGGGTTTACTGCAACTCCAGATAAACTCTTCAAAGAAATAAAACCAAAATATTTCCGTTTAAATTACATACAGCCCGGTGATTTAATTTAGAATTACCATAAGACTCATTATTATTAGGCTAAACAAAAATGATACCTTGTTTCTCCGCAGCGGCCGGGTCATTTTTGTAAAATATGATAAAATTTATAAACAGTTCATTTCTATAGCGGCCGGGTCTGTTATGGTGAAATTGATCACGATTTAAAAAAAAGTAATGTATAGGGTAGATAGGCGGCCGGCCGGGTCAACATTTAAGCTCAGCAGAGCGGAGAAACAAGGTATCAATTTTTTTTGGCCTAAGTTCCCATATTCATATATGACTGGCAAGATTCGAAACCACTGGCAAATGATGTGCCATCGGTTCCATTATACTTCCTGGTTTTGTAAGCCATGATTAAATGCCATGTCGTTCTTTTTATTGTTCATGTTTAAGGCGAAAAAGTTGATACCTTGTTTATCGTTTCTGTTGACCCGGCCGGCCGCCTATCAACCCTGTAAGCCCTACATTACATTCTTTTTAAAATCATGATCAAGTTAACCACAACAGGCAGCTATAGAAATGAACTAATTAAAAATTTCATTGAGGTTATACTAAATGACCCGGTTGATCAGGAGAAACGTGTCACTTTTTGCCAAGTTATGCAGGTGTTGTGTGGCCTGAAAATAAGGCGACTCTGAATGATAAGAGAAAACATAGAACATAATTCTAGGTATTACCAGTCTTTGGACCACCCTTTCAGAAATTCAAATATAGGCTAAATCATCATCAGGTTTCCACATCACCAGACATTTTTAATTGAAAATCAACTTCAAACACCAGACATGAGTCATTTTAATCGGTACATTTTCAAAATGTGATCGTCGAGACTACAATGGTGTATGTCTGAAGGGGGATCCAGGTGTAGATTCATACTTGCAATTACTGGCTTATCAAATGAAACATTGCTTAATTTAACCATCAAATTTATTACAATATATATATATATATATATATATATAATTTTCATCATTTACACTGATAAGGTGACATATAAAAATAGATGTATAATAGCCCAGTCCTTTGACTCCATTAACTCAGGCCCGTGCCGAGTAGGGGTGGGGGTAGCGAACGAAACCCCCTAACATTTTCCAAGTGCCCTTCAAGAAATCAGGGGCAAAAAGTTGGGTCATGATCTTTCGAAATTTGGATGAAAAGTAATGATTTATTCAGATACCCATGGTGAAAAATGCCCTTATAGCTGCCTCTCGAAAAAGCTCGGCACAGGCCTGCATATACACACAAACCCGTTCATAAAATAATAGCATTCCAGTGAAAAGTTAATTCCATATAAGGACACAATACTCAACTATACGAAGCTTTTAGCCATGGAACCTTATTTCCGGGTACATAGGACATAAAATTCCAGTGAAAAGAATGTGCTGTTGTAGTTTTTTCATTAAATGCAGGCCTATTGTCGATGATTACAAAGTAAAAGTAAAAATATTACGGTTCGAAGGTATACGTAGTTAATTTTAATGGACATCAAGTACAAACTTACAGTATCTGCCGTCGGCAAATCTATTTGCCACATTTTACTAGAACAGCATACCCCAGAATTCAATAAATATATACATGTTTATATGCAAATATGTTGTACTAATACAAATACCAAATGTTCTACATTTCTGCAAATATATATTGGAATATACCGACATTCTTCATTAGGCCTACCTTATATGTCCCGTATACAGTTTGCTACACTGTAATGCCTACCGCATTATTCTAATTTCTTCACTGTCAAAGCAGCTAAAATCCTAGACACACACTCAAATTTACACATCAAATACATCGTTTTTACAATATAGTTTTACGTACCATTTTGAAAAGTGATAGTTGTCCACGGGAAACTGCTAAATATCCTAACCGAAGAACGAGCGGTGGGCGTATACGTCTGCTCAAATGGCTGTGTGTCGGTAAAGTGAACCTTGGCCTCTTGTCTCCGTATATGGTGGCTTCCTATCGTAGTGTTGAAAGCCTGTGTGTGCGTATGTGTGTGTGCGACCAAAGTATAGTATAATCAATCGTGATCGTCGGCTGAATTGTACCGGAATATTATATGCAGCTAACACAATGCAGCGACCGACTGGTGACCCACATGACTATAATCTATCACTATATAAGGGCATGAAAAAAAATCATGCGTCAGAATTTAGAAATTGGTTATTTCATTATTTGGGACGTCCCCTCCTTGGTGCGACGACCGTTTTAGTGTCACGCACATACCAGTGCCGTTGCTATTGGGGACCGAATCCAGTTTTAAAGAAGAGGTATCGGAAATTCCATTCGTTTTGGTGATAACAAAATTACAATTGAATTGAATTGCTCGATTATCATTTGCACAATAAAATTCCATTTGAATTGGTAACTGAACCATGCACCAGAAAAGCTGGAATCTCATGATTTCCTGAAACAACCTAGCGTAAATTTGAACTAGCACGTTGGCTATTGCTTTTTACGGCTAGATGATATAAGCTTTAGTCTCAATTCATTGTTATTAAGAAAGATGTTCCATATACATGAATATACAGGAAGAATTCTCAATTCGCTGTTTCAACAATTGATTCAATATTTTAGAGTGGCCCACCAGGTGGGCGCAAGGTTCAAATTTTGAAATGTTCTGCATCGGTTTCGCTTGACTGCATTCCAGGGGCGAACGATCTGGTGTCGTAGACAGGTGCCCGCCTAGAGATGCAGCTAGCTTCGATTCACTTCGTGGATGTCCGCGAGTTCAATGCTAACCTTTGATTTTAAAAACGATGATCTGTTTTCGTAATCCAATTGTTTTTACACTACCTACAACTCCGATACGACCGGAGCCCCTGTGGATATTCCACTTATCTGCTTATGTTTAGTACAACCTGTCCGTGGTGCTATATTTTCATCGGGTATATTCACACACAGTAACCTTGTGTTTGGTATCGACAAGCCCATCCGATTATAACTTACCACCAACGATTACAACTAACCATAGTCAGTGTACACATCTTCCAGTATTCAGGGGTTTTTAATTACCGATGAAGCGTCCGATCCGAGGCCGTGAATAGTCCAACTACCACACCACTATTAAAGGGCACAATATATTCATGTGATTTCAAAAATACGGGCTCGACTGTGAAGAATGTACAACTCAAGATTTATTTGTGATAAAATGATCATACACTGTATGCAGTATACGTACTTGTATTTATTTCAAAAGTCATAAGAAATCAGCAATGGACAAGGGGAAAACAAGGGTCGGGGATACAAAACTTTGCAAAAATAAGAACTAAACTACAAGGTACCGGCAGCGCAACTGCTATCAGTTGATAAATAATTAAGTTATAGGTGAACAAATGGGGCCATATTTATTACATAAATTAATATGTGTATGTACAAAATGTTTCTTTTCTTAATTAATAATAGCACCATTCTTTTCTTATAAAAGAAGCACCAACTATACGAACCACATGCCAACTAGCAAATCACATCTTTGGCCATGGTCTTCAATGACAGTAGAAATATAAATCTGCAGCGCCGATGGACCTCCATCTAGCATATACATTCAACCCCTGACTTACCGCCCACAGGTGATTTACAATTTTGATTACTTCTTACAATTTAGATTACTTCCAAGATTAAAGATACCGATTTTTGTTCCTTGAAAAACACCTGGCGTTTGGCGGAGATGGTGGTTTATCAGGGGGCGATATATTGAAGGTTGACTATTCTATGATTATTCATCCATCTAGACTTCACATATGATGTTCAGGACTTCATAGACATTTCTCATTTGAAAATGAATCACACAGACATAATACTTGATCAGCAAACTTTCAAAAACTGCAAGTCCAGGCATTATACAAAGTCGGTTAAACCAGACAGAAGCTCTAGATCAGATAAATAACCAAGAGGTTGGTGAAGACCACAAACTACTGTGTTCATGATTCCATCAGAGACATTTTCAATCGAAAAAAAAACAAACAAATAAAGAGGGCTGTTGGTTTCGAGGCTGTAAAGTGAACAGATCTAGCATGCAATGTCACTCAAATTTCAAATGCTTCACACAATGCTACAGGCGAAACTCTTGATAATCTGCCACTGTTAGGACCGCTGACTAGTCGGTCGATAACCGAGGACAGCGGATAACTGAACATCATTTTAATTGACAACTAAATTTTTGTAACCAGGGATAAAACATTTAGGTGAAAGCTTGAGGGTGGCAGGTAATCAAGAGGACCAAGTACAGTAGACTCTGCTTGAGTCCGATCTGAATGTTCAACTAGTCTGTTGAAATATTTTTGTGACACTGAAATACATAACATACAACAAGTCGGACACGTTTTTATGGTCCCAAAAAGTGCGGCTTGATTGCAGTATACTGTATTATTAATATCATTCTTTCTCTATCTATTCTCTGTCGTTGTTTCATCATTTCTCTTTCTCCACGGATTCCGCCGGAGCTATCAAACCCATATCCTGCGCGCACTTCAACGCCTCGGTCGCCGTGTCCCTGGCCTGTTTTTGATCGGGACGGTCCAGTTTTGACACGGCCATTAACACTTCCAACATGCTGCTTTCGACGAGTTTCTGCGCGCATTCCTTCGACGTGAGCATGATATTGCGCACGATGTAAACGCCGCGGTATTGAATACCGATTCGTTCATTCGCGCACAACAACGCCAGCACCTCCAACCAGCTTTTCACCTGAAATACATTCAAGGACAGACAGTTTATTTCTTAACCCTTTCAGTGCTGACTAATTAATACCCTATAGTGCTGGAGATAATTTGAAAATGTTCAATAATTCCACCCTAGTGTGTTGAATAACGGGAATACCACTGTAGTGAGTCTACACTGCAGAGTGGTGTATCGTTAGTTACTAGTATTTCACTATGTTAACTATCAATACACAGCAGTGCAGTGTACTAGCAAAATTTATCACTGATTTATACACTGCACTGCGGTGTCGATGCACTGAAAGGATTAATTCGTTACTTATTTTCTAAGTCTTATACGGAAGAACCAAATGATCTGAAAATTCAGATCATTTGGGACCAACAAGATTACGGTAATCCTGTTTATGAGAATCCACATGACTGTACTGAAGACCGGGCTTGCCTTGGAGTAATGGGTCATTATAACCATATTGGTTTAACCTCACGATTGACTGTAGTACGCAGCAAGTAGGATAGCTACCCAGCACCGATATCAAATACAACAGCATTGTTTCGGAGCAAAATCCGAGGCAATTGACCCAGGGGTAAAGTGAGTTTGCTGTAGACCGAACTAAATAATTTGACTGATTAAATCCCGATTAAACCAACCTGATTAAATAAACAGTTTGACGCAATAATTCATGAACACCTAATAAAATATAAATGCACATGTATATCATCATGTACCTTCATTATTCTATGGACAATTTCCTCTTCAGCAGCGGACAGAATAGCGAGAGCTCCACTAGCGGCGATTATCAGATCTTCATCATCCTCGTCGTCGGAACCACACATCAGTAGTAACATTTTTACGCGGTCATTTTCTCCGCAAAACAATTTCTGAACCTGCCAACAGAAGATACGACATGGACATCATTTTTCTAAATACCCTTTTCAGAGAAATTTAATAGTTTAAATTATCGGTAGTTCAGGCATCACGTGTGTTCGGGACTTCGGCCGGGACATTTTTTAATTGAAAATGAACTAAAAACACTAGACATTAGAGATTTGATCAGCACTCCAAACAACAATGGTAAAACGATTGTACATGTCTGTTGGGACTGGTTCTGCAGGTTAATACCAGTACAAGATCTATCAAAGAACCAGCTTCATCATCAGGTTAACCATAATTTTCTGGGAATCAGGTGTTGACTGGGATGATGAAAGTTGTATTAATACTGTCGCTGTACGTACATCTTTGTTAAGCACCATGTTACAGATACATTGAGTAGACGCCTTGCGTAACATTTCATGATCCTCAAACATATAATTCTCGATCTTCGACAGACCTTTCTCTTGGACGATTCGATTTCTGAAGAAAAAAAATATAAACCAGATTTCAGATGGTAGATAATTCCAACATAGAACGATCGGCGAATCAATGCGAAGACGCTGCCATACCTAACGCTGTCATTCATTGAAGAGAGATTCGTCAGCGCCATCAACGCTTCGAAGTTCTGTAAACCCGTCAAATCCGGATGTAACAAATAAATCATCGGTCGAACGACCTCCAAACTCTACAAGACAAGCAAAAATATTTGCATTTACATGTACCCGCATTTGTAATAGGAATATCATCACTTCATATAAGGAGTACTGGCACGGCTGCAGTGCCAAGCGAGGATTCAGTAAGGTAGGTGCCAGATCTTGTGGTAACAGAGAATACCATTTTTAAGGCATGTTAGGATCCATTGACTGTGCAGTGAACATCAACTACTGTGTCGATAGGATATAGCACTTGAAGCAAGTGAGGATACACCAGGTTCCCTAGTGTGCAGTTGGACATCAACAAAATGTGGCATTGTGACAGTATTCAAAACATATTGTTTAACTCTTCCTTACCCTTTGTCCGGGGAAAGCTATTTTCGGGTCCAGTGTGATTGCTATTTTTGCGAGAGCTTGCGACGCGAGAACGCGTCCCATGTCCGTTCCTTTCAGCGCTAGAGATAGAAGCACTTTAGCGGCTCCTTGCTGAACGCACACCCCACGGTGTTCCTGCTCGGTTACTATCGCTAGGAACACTCTCGCAATAAGTTCTTTAGTGTTATCACTTTCGGTGCCAGACGCAAGCGCCACCAAACTGCTACTAACTCCGGCCGACACCAATTTCTTAATCCGTTCTTTGATGAATTCTTCTTTGTCCTTTTCAACAAATTAGGAAACAATTAATGTACATATAGAACATAGTTTTGAATTAAGGGACTGAAAATCAATTAAATGACGAGGCGAATCCAGAAAGACCAGTCTTAAGATTTCAAGGTTTAAGGAGTCACGACTGTGCAACTATGCTCTGTATCATTCAACTGTCATCTTATCTAAATTATAGTTTCTCGAAAAATAATAATCGTACCTTTTCATGTTCTTCGGGTACGTGATGCTTAGCAAACTTTGCCAACTCCAACATTTCCGGCATAATGTCCTTCTTGTCGTAGCTGTTGGTCAGATTGACGAAAATCTGCGTGGCTGGATACTGAACCTGTTTGTTGTTGTGAATCTGGAATATTTGATAGAGAAAAGTTACTTATGGGAAACGTGAGACATAACATTCTAAACACGTTCGTTTCTTCACAGCCTTTGTTATTACAAGTTTATCTCGTAGTTGGCAATAGAGCTGCATTGAAAATGAAGCAGATTTTGTTCAAATTACCAGCACATCAGGAACTGTGTCATTCCCGTGCGCCAGGAGTGCAAATATCAAACACAGTGAATAAGAAGGATCAGCTACAACATATAGTGGCAATGATGGCAGAACAGGCACTATGAGATAAGTCGTTCCAGCAATGATGGCGGATGAAGTACTTTGAGATATGGTAACTTGTTCCGACAATAATGGCAAATGATATACTATGAGATAAATTGTTCCAGCAATGATGGCAGATGAAGTACTATGAGATAAATTGTTCCAGTAATGATGGCAAATGAAGTTCCGACAATTTCTGTCAAAATATCCGGTCCCCTATTATGGAATACTCTATCTGAATCAATTCAAACTATTCAAAGCGAACCTGCCTTTAGGCGTACCTACATTAAATCATTATTCAACACTTTGTAAATTTTCATTCTATACAAACCTATGTTAATGTGTAATATGTGAAACTTTTTTTTTTCTTTTCGCCTGTTAATTACTTGTGTGCATGATGTGTGAGTGTGATGAATGTGGTGTGGATGCTTCTGGGTGATACGGCTTAGATAGACTGTTTCAGTCTCTCCGTGTAGCCCCATTATCCTGTTACATTAACCTTCGTCTAATCATACTTATTATATCGTTCAATAATGTAACATCGTAATGAAAATAAATTTCAATTTCAAAAGATGAAGTACTATGAGATAACTTGTTCCAGCAATGATGGCAGATGAAGTACTATGATATCTTGTAGTTGGCATCACAATGTTAAACATGGTGTTTCAAGGCAGTTTGCTTGCTAAAATTCTAATTGAAGAAAACGTCTCACCTTAGACAAGTCTATTATGGATTCTACCGCTGTGGTGTCATTAACTACTTCCTCCTTGATGTCGGCGTCCAACGTCAAATACGCGAGACCTTCAGTTGCCCAACGACGCAAATCGACATCCTTCGCCGGATTTTTCAAAAACCTGAATCGACAAGAAGAGAATCAGTACCGGTCACAAAAACAGTGCAGCACTGGACGACTTTACAATCAATAATCACAGCCAAGATGATAATACAGTAGACTCCACTCATCGCTGGTTTTGTAGACCTTGTAACTCGCCAGTAACTGAGGACTTAGGTCAACATTTCAGAAGTATTTCAGATTTCAATCCTAATGACATTTTGAACTACTTACTTGATACAAGCTTTGGCTAATGTCAATGTCGATCCTTCGGCGAGAGACTTCGAACTGGCATCAGTTCCTCCGAGCGATCCCAACTTGCACATACCCTGCATAGAAAATGAAGAATAGAAGTAAAAAAAAAATCTTCAAAGCCCGAAACGACCGGCTTGAATACACAGTTTACAGTACCAGGGCAGACCTTTAAAGGAGCAGAGAAATGAGAAGTGCGTACTGTTAAAATGGGCAAGTATTCACGGCCAGCGGGCTATCGCTCTTTTGAAAGGCCACAGAAAAATTGCGACAGGAGCACATGCTCCTTGAGCTCCCCCAAGTGAATCTGGCCGCGAGCACCTGCCTTATTGTTTACCAGAACTTCGTACTTACCACAAGAGCTCGAACTTTGATCGATTCATTTTTGGAGTTGTAAAGAGCTTTCAGAATTGGAACCGCCTGTGCGACAATACCGCTGCATTTGTCCTTCTTAGAAGAGGCTTGAATTAACGCTTCAACGGCAATTCGCTACAAAACACAAGAGAATAATACGACCATTTATTACAACACTGTTGATGCACTCTATGGATCATTCTATGGACCCAGTTCCACAGTTCATACAAACTATGACATGAGCGATGTCTTTCTCAACACTTTTCGTTTGATTAGAAACATGGTTTCAGGCTATGATTAATTTTGAAGGCAATCGAACTATCAATGATGCGGCATCACTTTCTTAACGCAACTGAAAAATGCGCTTTAATCGTCTATGCAGAAAATTCAAATCTTTACGAATTGTGACCGAGTGACAACTATCAAACATACTTTACTTAAAACATAGCTCGATCGTGAGAGATGCCTCTGACAATACAGGGTCCCTATACAAATCGGTCATTCCTCGATGTAAAGGATTTTAAGGCGAATTTCAAATTATGGCAAAGGTAAGTAATATATTGCATTTTCCCCCGCGTGGTGTGTATCATACCTGGTGTAAGATTTCGTTCGAATTCGCCATCGCTAACATGATCTCCACGATGCCTTCCTTCGCGAGCACCGACTGACCGATTTCATACGGTCCTTCCAACAACGTCGTCACGGCGACGATCGCTTCGTATTTCGAATCCATTATCTCGTCGCCCAATCGATCTCTGAAAATACAATTAACGGAGTTTTAAAGGAGGAAATTTCAAATTCAAAATCATGAGGAAGCGTCTGCATCACTTTCAAATTCCAATTACTGTAGACTCCTACACTGTTTATCTCCGTAAACCAGTAATTCAGTCGTTTATAAGCAAATTTACCAGTAATCATCTATTCAATTGAGTTGAGACGTATAGTTTGTCAAAACATGTTATGAATCAATGGAACCATCCCCTTCTCACAATCGACATGGTAAAAAGTCGCCCCCAAGTAAACTATATACGGTACTCACGATAAGAATTCGTTACAGGCGTCGCGAAACATATCGCGCTCTCTGTCCGACATCGTGTCCTCGTAGATTTTATGCAGCGCGACCGCCGTATGTCGCCTCGTATCGGGCGTGACCGTTAGAGCTTTCAACTCGGGTATCGTACCGGCGACCTCCATCAGCTTCTCGATTCCTACAACGCGAGAAAAATAGCTGAAATTGGTACGTGACAATTGGACATTCTCACTAGCAGAGCGCCAAAACCAAGCCAATTGGAACACTTTCATAATGTTCCTGTGAACTCAAATGTTCTTCTGAGCCTACACGTGTGAAAACCATTGATTAATTTGTACACGTCTTTGCTAAGATTCATTTTGAAGACAATTGAACTAATGATATTTAGTAACTTCTTTGATCTACCAATTCCGTTTGAAGAATATATTCACATGGATACAAACTGTGACCGAGTGACGACTATCTATAGTTTCACATAAAACATGGTTGTTACAAATGCTACTGACAATAGATGGATTGGTCCGACAACAATTGGTGTACCAACGACTTAATTAAATTATGATGAAGTGATAATTCATTCAGCTCCATACCTTTATTTTCGAGGAGTTTTCGAGTCCAGCCGAGGTCAGTGTTTCGACTGACATTCTTGATGATCAGCTCCAGTGCGGCATCGCGGCCGTACGCCGATACTTTGTTGCTCGGCAACATTTTCAGCAACGCCAGAAATATATCGTCGATGATCGCCTGGTTATCATCGGCTGAAAACAAAAAAACATTTCGCTGATTAAGGAAATATGTTTTATTCTAGAATCTATAATTACGTCTTAGAATCATGTACAGTAATTTCCCTCTCCAACCAGGCTGCGCTATGGGAGGTGTTCATTCTGGCAATTGTTCATTTTAGGGAAGTACTCATTCCGGGAAGTGTTCACCGTGGGGAGATGTTCATTAAGGGGGGTGTTTGTTGTGGAGTGTTAATTTAGGGAGATGTTCATCGTGGACAGGTGTTCGTGTGTTCATTAAGGAGGGGTGTTTGTTGTGGAGTGTTAATTTAGGGAGGTGTTCATTGTGGACAGGTGTTCGTGCGTTCATTAAGGGGGGTGTTTGTTGTGGAGTGTTCATTAAGGGAAGTGTTCATCATGGACAGGTGTTCGCGTGTTCATTAAGGGATGTTTTACTGTACCTATTTTAAGGGCAGGAAACGGAGCTCGTCTGTTCGAATCTTTGCGTTTCTCTTCGTTATATTTCTCGCGGTCGGTGTTATATTTCTCGAAGCCGCTTACCGCGTACATGATATTCTGCATCAGATGAGCCGTCGCCGTGGTGATGTCCTCGTTGTTGCCGGCCATTATCGAGAATAGTTTCGGGAACGTGACCACTTTGATGATATTCAACGCCTGAAGAATCATTTTAAAGAAACTTTTATTCAAGATCTTTAGCATCATCCTTCGTTTCGAGCAAAACGAACGATTTATGTATTCGGGAATAGTATCTATAATCAAGAATGGATATTCGCAAAGCGGAATACATTCACTGAAAACCTGCCTAAGATTATCATTATCTGAGTTCCTTATAACAAGTTTATGATGTAATTATTATCATTGTCATTATCATTAACTGTTTTAGGGCATCGGCCTCTTCTATGATTTCAGCCACTAGGCTTGTCGATATCCTCTCTGTGCATAGATTTTCATTATTATGTTTAAATTAATTGTATGTAATTTATTATGCTTAGATAAATAAAGATTATCATTATCATGAACACGATTTCGAGGACTATTTACGCAGGGCCAATATTTGATCCTCTTCCCACGGATGTGTGCATGTATACATAATGATTGGCCCAATATAAATACTAACATATTATTGAAACACGTACTCATGATTCTGTGCGTAAACACAGTCCCTACAGATCGGACATTCCTGGATATACGGAGAAAATTTCAAATTTCAAGGAAGCGTCTGCATCACTATCATATCTCAATAACTGTAGACTTATATATCAGTACTTTTTAAGTTAAGTTAACCATTAATTCAGTGGTTTCAAAGTAAATTTTTATCCGTAACACTAGGCCTGCCTAAATTTGGTTTCAAATTCGCCTAATTGGGTAAAGAAGAAATCCTGTTGTTAAGGAATCACGAAGTTGCACCGACTCTGAGAAAATTCAAATCATTTTCAAACTTACTCTGTCCAGATCTTTAGCCAAACACGCCAGCGTACGAATCGCCGATACCAGTAACTCAGCTTCCTTTTCTAACAGTAGAGGACACAATTTGAGAACGCCGCCTTCTCTGTAAATTTGCTGCGCGCCTGATTCTTCTCGCGCGAGGACGATCAAATTATTCGCAGCCTGAAGAAAAACAGAAGGTAAAGGTTCATTTTTCACAGGCTCAATTTTAGATTTTGCCAAGACTTCACATGCGTTCAGAACTTCACCATTTTTAATTGAAAATGAACTACAAACACCAGCCATTAGACATTTTATGAGCGCACTCTCATAAACTGATCGTACACACTTCACATGTGTTCAGAACTCAACCTGAGCCATTTTTGATTGAAAATCAACTACAAACACCAAACATTAGAGTACTCCGGTGAGCAAACTTACCGTGATTCTCTTTGCTAATTCTACATCGGCATTGAGTAGAACGTCGAACATTTGCGTGACCTTGCTGTCCGTACTGGTATGCTTTTTAATCTGAAAATGAATTGCATTTAGATCATAACTAGAAATAAAGCACACCCAAAAAAGTAGCATTTCGTTTTGTGAATTGCGCACATGATAGAAATGGTAACTGCAGAGCTCATCATTACCGGTATTTGTCAAGCCATAACAATAACCTGTCCTGAGGACAAATCATATAGGTTGATGTCATTTATGGATTATGACATGTTAATTGCCTTGAAGTGATGCTTGCGTGGCTTTTGATTATTTTGATTAATACTTGGTATCACAATTTCGAATGCTGTGATAAAATTTCAGATGACTTTTATGTCAAAAAGTAGTACTTTTCACCGTCACTTATTGAAATTTTCGTGAAGGTAAGCACAATTCAAACTCATTCCGATTAAGCTAGCAGCACTAGGTAGGACAAGCTACAGACCATGGATACGATTTCAAGCGGATTGAACATACTTTTTCCTGTAGAATCGGAGCTAGCCGACGCAATATCGGCTGAACGGCCGCGTTTTTAGGCTCCACGTTCAACAGATGCATCGCGTCTTTGTACGCTTCGTTGAATTTGTCGAGTTTCTCGTACGCCTGACATCGACGGAACAACGCCTTCGGGTCGTGAGGAGAGATTTCCAGCGCTGTAAATGAAACGAACACAGTTCCTATAATATTGCAGGCTGAACAGTAGAAATATACAGGACCCAGTTCCACAGATGTGAGATAGAGTTAACTCTGAGTTAAAGTTAGTTCATTTTCAGTGAGTCAACTCAGAGTTGAATATTAACTCAGAACTGTGGAAATGGACCCAGAAGGCACCACAGACCGTATTCTAGAGGGGTTGCCTCCCCTTACATTTCGACATCCACTCCTTATAGGATATCTTCTGCCCACCAGAGAGTGGATATCAAGATTCAATCAATGTTGCTTATTATTTAGAAACAGGGTCCAGTTCCACAGTTAAGATTTGACTCGTGAGTTCACTCATTGAAAATGAACAAACTTTAACTCGGAGTTAACTCCAACTCACAACTGTGGAACTGGGCCCAGATGATTACTATGCCAAAATTAAGCTTCAATTTTTATGTTCTTTTTCAGGGCTCGAAAGCCTTGCTTCTTCAGCAGCTACGCTGTCACACAAGAATGTAGCCGCTTTTAAATTCAAGCAAATGGCGAACAGTTTCGCTGATTTTAAATTTTAACTCATCAAGTCATTTTAATGCTGTCATTATTTCAGTTTATCGATTATCAGTTGAATCAATTAAAGAGTTTCTTTTACCAATCTAAGCTAATAATTGACTATCGACAATAGGGTACCGGCACACACCAGCTAACATAGGATCGTGCTTATTAGTTCCCTTTCAATAAAATTTGATTTAGAGGCTGACAAAACCGCAAATTATCAATAACGAGTCATTGGATAGGATATAAGATTCACTTTCACACAGTGTATGGTATAGACTTCACTGAAAAATAGATCTCCCACTGAGAAAAGCCAATCAAAATATAATAATAATATGTGTCTTATATAGCGCTAAATCCAGCCAGGCTGCTCAGAGCGCTTTACATTTTTCAGTATTATTACCCCGGCCAATTTTATACTCTAACATGTATCAGTCATCTCTCCCTGGGGAGAAGTAACACAGAGCTGCAAACAAACGCTCAGGAGTCATCTATCAGGCCAGGTACCCATTGTAATTGCAATGCAGAAGAAATCGAAGAGCGTTAACCCAGTGCCACTATAGCGCCACCTGGAGGATCATCCTAGAATCCTCACTCACCACAGAAGCGTTGCCGGTACCCTAGCATTTGCCTCATCGTAGTATTATCAGTATGTGCACAAACCTGATGTTGCTGCATTGCTAGCGTCGACGTAGTTCTCTAACTTCAAATGGCAAGCCGATAGATTCTTGTACAAATTCACGCGACCGGTATCTTTCTGATCGGCCTTCAAAGCGTCGGTGTAGCACGCGATCGCTTCTTTGAAACTTCCGGCTTTAAACAGACCGTTTCCCTTCTCTTTAAGCGCGTCCGCATCCATTACCTTTCAAAGAAAAATAACATGATCACGATTAACCTTGGAAATGTGCGTTCGCCCCTTTCTTTTCCCTCAAGGGAAGGGTCTACACCATTGATGATCTTTCACTTGTAAATATCATAATAAGCTTACATGGAATCTGTCAGTCACACAGGGGCTAGTATATGAAATTTGGGGGTGAACTGAAATATATTACCGTAAATTTTTTTTAATTTTTATATATAGTACCATGGATATTGTACTTATCTAAGGACAGAAAACAGGTCTACTCGGCAAAATTGAGGCCTCTTAGTAGAGGCCTGCCATTGATGAAGTATAAGAGAATATTTTGGCTACTTACTAGTATTATAGTTTCTTTTGGACAGTTGGAGCAATCTATTGAATGATCACTCAACACTATTATAACTTAAGTCTAAGATTAGACAGGGCACATGTAAACGTGTTAGAATCAAAAATCTCTAAATTTCACTTTTAGCCTTAGGCCTAAAAATTCAAAAAAGAGAAACAGAAAGGGCCTAAAACCCAAAAGGTCAATACTAAAGACAGTAAATTGAATAATACTTACCACTTCTTTCATTTTACTTTGTCAAACTTCCTTTAACTTTACTTTCCGGTTTGGAAGTTGAGAAGGAAGCAGAACATTCGAGTAAGAACACGAAGAACAAGAAAAAGATGAAGACGCTACCTACTACATCATATCCTTACCATTTATGGTATGGCGGCGGTGTTAGTCTACCGGCAAACTTATCGCCGTTTACTCGAGTATTCGACTTCTGGGCCTACTAAAAACCGACCGGAACCGACCAATAAAAAGATATGAACCGGAGCCGACCAGCAGACTGGTTCATAGGATTATTTACCTACCAGTTATCAAAAAGTGACCAAATATACTCAAAAACGTTTGTTATGTTGTTATATCCTATGGTATTAACATTTACTTCAATGATAAGTTAGTTCACATCTTCTTCCATGATTCCCTGAAGGTAGCAGCACTTGACGAGCACAAGGCCATTCATACTATGGCATGCGAGTATTTCAATTCACGCTTTTTTCCAACTCCTTTTTTCACGACCTCAAACATTTCTGCAATACAGTCAATAACTGCGCGATATGTTTGGTATTCTGTTGAAAAGTTTTACGTGTCAAATCGAAAATAAAAATTATTTCAATAGAATTGGGATTGAATTGTCCTTCTTATTTGCAATGCAAGTATATTCTCGGAGCCACCCGGTATTCGTGAAAATCACTTCCGGGTTCAGATGTCGGGATCGAGATGGCGATGACACAATCAACTACGTCTACAAACGCAAGCAAACGCCACAATAAATAATGTCTGTAGATGATGTGATGAGGTGAGAGACTTAAAATGAATGATTTCTAAGAAAATTTGAATTGAAAAGGTTTAATGAACTTGTTAAATCGTTCGTTGACGTTGGTGGCTTTTTTTTTGGCTGGAAATGGAAAACCGAAAAGGAATGGGGGCCTGTCGTAACATGCTAGATTTCAGACACTACCTCTAAACTCAAAGAGTCCTATCTTGGTAATAAGGATGACCATTACACAAGCGAGTAGTCGACTACTAACTCGGACTAACTTTTTTACAGTTCGAAAAACATGCCTGATATTCACCCTGCGCGTATGTTATGTTTATTGATCTTTTATTCATAGGGAATAGAATGAATTGAAGATGACTGTATTAGTAACGTGTCAGACGACGATGTGGAATAGGACGACTTGTCATCGTCATTCTCTATCTGTGATAAATGGAAGACTTCAGTCATTTCTAACCCACTCGATATTGGTTTACCTGCTTTTTATTTTACTCAGTTGTTCGGGTAAGTCGACTCCCTCCCTCTCCCCGGTATGTTTATTCAGAAGCTATGATGGCTGTTCTCCCTACGACGCTCCCCCGGCAGGTTATGGAAATTCGGTGCCTGTAGTCTCAGCGCTCACCTGGAAGGTTCACCTATGCTGTAGTCCCTTAGCTCAAACAAGAGGTTAAGCTTATAATTGCTAGTCTACGCTCCCACAGTTGGTTCACTGAGAACCTATGATATATGTGATGTGGTTGTATACTCCCCCAGGAGGTTCACCTACTAAAGCCGTGGTCCCTTATAAATGCTGTCTATGCTCCCAAGGTAGGTTCACCGAGAACCAATGTCATGGGCATATGCTCTCCCAGGAGGTTCACTTTGAATTGATATCATGGGCTTTGCACCGTGGTCCCTTTGCTCGCCCAGGGGGCTCACCGAGAACCTATACGCTAATAGTGGTCCTGATCTCATTGCTCCAACATAGCACAACCTTGATTGAATTCCAAACTTGCGTATGAATGATCACTATCGCTGAATTTTTTTTTTCTCATTTCAGTGCTTTCAAATACGAGCGGCGATACGTGCGTGAATCGCTCTCCGGAAACGGAAAAACTCGCTACGTTTTACAAATCGACGCCAAAAGGTGGCGCGAACGCCGGTGAATACCAGCTAGTGGACGTCGATACATTTGAATTGTGCGTAGACGAATGCTGCGCGACGCGAACTTGCGACGTCGCTTTATTCTTACGCGACAAATGTTATTTTATAACGTGTAATAAGACGCAGTCGGCGGCTTGCGACCCGCGAGCACGCACCGGGAAAAGTTTCCGCTCGACGATAATGGTCGACGTACGATTATTCCGACAGCCTGGTAAGTAAAATACGATACAGGATCCTTATACAGGACTCCTTGATACCTTAACTCCTTCTTGAGTGCCTAAGCAAAATGCCAGAAATTTTGAGAAGTAGACAATTTTAAATTGTTATGCAGTTTTGTCCAAACTACGCCTAAATCGGTGCAGTTGGGATTTGTTTTTACCCAATTAGACAGTTGTCAAAAATTAGAATCCAAGTTTAGATGGTTTTTAGGATAAAAATTTCTTACGAAATGTTGGAAACCTATTTCGAAGATTCTTAAAAATTCTCGTGAAATTACCAATCAGACCTGTGCCATCGTTGAAATTTCTATTTTCTGGTTTGAATTTAATTCGATTCACTTGTCAGTTGAACCGACCGGCGAGAAAGACGTGCCGGACTATATTAAAAACGCGAAATGGGAGCCGGGCGGACGAGCATTCGACACTTCGTGCGTTTACGGTTTAGAACATTGCGAGGATCACGAGGAGTGCATTCTCGAGAGCGAGCATAAAAAAATCGGTTTATGCAACTGCGTGGTCGGCTACTCGCGCGATAACCGCGGATACTGCGTACAGCAGCAGCTGCAGCAGACGGTGACGTCATCGTCGTCGTTGAAAACAGCTGAGAAAACGGATGCACAAAATGAGGAGCTGAATGAAAAAAAAGTGAGTACTGGATCGAAAGTTGTGATAACTATTCAGGTGAATCCCGGTGGAAAGTGGAGGTAGCTAATGTGGTTAAGACTAATAAAAAACTACAAGTATAGAATTTACGTGTACGTTGATTTTTAGGAGGTGTTGACCACGACGGAGAAATTAGTCGCCGCAAATTCTGCATCAACTCCTGCTGTTGCTGTTACAACTACCCCACAGCCGTTTACGACTACGGTGAACAAGATGACCACGACGTTACGGCCTACTGGGACTACTGTAGTCACCACTGCAGCTGGTACGTATCTCTTATACGAGACATTATTGATAGACATTCTTCAGAAGTTCGAAGTTGAAAACAAAGTACACCCATCGAATCATTAAAATCATTTGTTTTTACTAAACAAGAAAGTTACGCAGTTTCATTGGTTCAATTGTATTCAAAATGAATCGCTATGTGAAGCCACGTTTTAATTGAAACATTAAGAACATTTGAAAGCGTGACTCGGTTACAGTTTGCATTAAGTTGTGTTGAAACAAGGAAGTTAAGTAGAATCATTTGCTGAATTGTTTTCAAATTCGATCATCGGGTGAAGCTTTATTACAATTGAAACTACCTGGTAACAGTGTTTGAAAGTCGTCACTCGGTTACAGTTTGTATCGATGTGAATATTCTTTAGACTGAGTTTGTAGATTATTAAAACCATTGAATATTCTTCAGACTCGTAGGTTAGGTTGTTGTAGTTCATAGATTATTAAAATCAAAGTTACTCAGTATCGTTGGTTCATTTGTCAGTTTGATAGGGGTTGTCACGCATACATGCGATAGGGATGGCCCCGAGAACATCTAAATCATGATATTCTGAGTTATTAAAGGGTGGCTCTTCGGTTAAAGAAATGGTCAGAAAAACAGTTTTTGTAAAGAAATCTGGCATTTCGTTTTTCAGTCATGCAGTTAACGGTGACGGCCGGCGATGCCCAAACAATACAGTTGCCCGAGAACTCGGCTACGTTATCAGTGTACGTAGTTCCAGCAGCGGCTAACGATGAGACTTACACGTATCAGTGGTCGCTAGAGAAACACCCGGATGGAACGGAAAGTGGCGTGATGCAAGGCAAGAACACGGCTACACTGAAACTGACTAATGTAAGTATTAATATATCCTTTCTTGCGTGATGTAATTTTGAATGATGTTTTGTATGTGTTCCCGGTTCCGCCGTCATTGTCACTATTCATTAGTAATGTTCTGACCGTGCTACTGTGGCAGTTGAGGATTCCACTTCTGGCAAATGAGTATCCACCAGGTGTCGCTAGTGTGCAATAGGACCTCATTTACTGCGGCTATAGAGGATTTCACTTGTGGCAAGTGAGGATCCACCTGGTGTCGCTAGTGTGCAGTAGGACATCAACTACTGCGACAATGTAGGATTCAACTTGTGGCAAGTGAGGATCCACCAGTTGTCGCTAGTGTGCGGTAGGACACCAACTACTGCGGCAATAGAGGATTCCACTTGTAGCAAATGAGGTGTTTCTAGTGCGCAGTAGGACAATGTAAACTATACCAAATTTCTTAAGATGTCTGTAAACTGTCTTATGTGTATGTATGACATGCGGTAGATTGTTTATTGTTTAGGTGACTGACAGTCACCCAGCTGGTCCGTACCGCACGAGCCCGCGTCATTCATAATTCTGTAACATCGGTGGTCACATATTTTATCGGCACAATGTTTTGTTGTTTGATTGAAATATTCCAAACCGATGCGAACGTAATTAATTGCGATGATAATGTTCTTCAAACCGAGTTCATCGACGTAGATGATTGAAAAATTGCGTTTAAACAAGAAAGTTACACAGTATCATCGATGAATCTTTACGTATCGAAGAGTGTTTACAAGTGGTCAGTCGGTCACATTTTGTACTGATGTGAATATTATTCGGACCGAGATTGGAGATGTTTAAAATAAGTTGTGCCGAAACATGGAATTCGGTTCAATTTTCTTCGAAATCGATCATAGCAGCCTGGTTGCCAATTGCAGGCTTGCTGATATAGTATTAGGTTATCTGTTTTTATATATATCTAGTGCGCAGTAGTTCTGTGATCATCTGATCTATCTATTGTATACAGCTGCCAGCTGTGTTGCTATATTATTAGTATTTCACCGTCGGTTTTGTATATTATTAATTATGCGTCCGTGTATCCCGTGTTTAAAATCAATGATAAAACTAGATGATAAACTAGAGTGGCTTAATTCACAGAGTTTGCTACATGAAAAAAAAAAACCATAAACAAAAGAAATTTTAGAGTAACACGTAGAAATGTCTCTAGCACAGAAGTCAATTTCGAAACCAAAGTTGTTGAGACAGAGCTCGATTAGAATTTGAAATGAAACCATCCCTGATTTAATCGTTAGAATCGATAGTTTCCTGTGTTTTCTTGATAACAAACTGAAAGGCTAACTGGGATAGGAAACTTTGACCAGGGGATACTGACAATATAATGACCTCGTTAGGTAGAACACAATATCCGTGTTGACGCGATGAGGAGAGAATCCCACAATGATAATAAAAAGTCCGAAAATGAAACTTCGAGATAGTAGTTTATTTCAACGTTTCGACTATATCCTAATAGTCATCTTCAGGAATAATGCCCATAATTACCCCTTTAATGTTCATTATTCCTGAAGATGACTATTAGGATATAGTCGAAACGTTGAAATAAACTACTATCTCGAAGTTTCATCTTCGGACTTTTTATTATCATTGTGGGATTCTCTCCTCATCCTCCTCTCCTCAATGACCTCGTATCATGGGAAGTAAACGTTAGAATTGTATAAATCGATCCTTGTTGCCATATAAATGATTTCTATTCTAATGTATCGCGTACACGTTCAGTCACCTAAAGCTAAAGCTTAATTTTGGTGGAATCAATTTGTCACATCAGCTCGCTATATTTCGAAGCAATTATCAGCGTTGATAGAATATTAACATCCACTCTGGTAGGGGTAGCAGATATTTTTTATAACCGGTGGATTACTTTCAGGGGGGTGGATGTAGAGGTGGTCGCCCCTCTAAAACCTGTTGTGGTGAATACGGGTTAAATAGAGTCAGCTATCGTTATATTATCAGATAAGATGTTTAAGTTTGTGTGTGGCTCTGATGACCGGAGCTGAGCTTATTAAAGTATCATATCGTTTACTCTCATCGTCGTTCGTCATTGTGAAGAGTTAATAAATCACACCTCGCTGGCCGCTGTTATTTAACGATATATCACAGCCTGTAATATAACAATAAACTAATGTCTGCCGCGATCTAATTTAGCCCCGATGACACATACATGTGTTGAATACGCGGAGCCAGATTTCACGACAATAAAATGTCGGAATAATTGATAAAAATTTGCGTTCATTTAGATTTTGGGCCTTCAATACGTTTTGTACAATCACACAATAAGAATTGATAGATGATCCGCAATGGAATCCAGGAGCTGTAGTTTATTTCAATTGTTTCGACTATATCTTGATAGTCATTTTCAGTATTATTCCTAAAGATGACTATCAAGATATAGTCGATACATCGAAATGAACTACAGCTCGAGGAAACTTTTCGAAACCATCGATCCATTCTTATTAGGATATAAGTCGAGCTCTAGGAAACATTTTGACCTATCTATTCATTGTTATTGAAGGATTTCATATCATTGTTACAACATGGGCTGTTTAGTAAATGTTTATTTTAGTCTCCAATAGCCAAAACGTTTGTCTGAATATCTGATGATGTACAGATTCTTGGGAACAACATCTAGACTACCAAAAAATAGACAAATTGTGCAGTGACAGATATAGTCATGCCATCTAGTGGTTGCTGGTGTTGTGGTTCCCCTTGTTAGACTCTTCAACTCAGTATGAGCTAAATAAAGGCAGGCTTCGATCGAACGTATTCCAGTTTAGAAATATCAATTCAGGGTTACAAATTCTCGATCGGCTTCTATCAGATTCACTATTATTATGCTATGCTATTCCGAAATAGGAAGAGCTTATTCTGGTAGAAACTAATGCACCAGAAGAGAAGCCTTATTATTAACTAACTGCGTAAAACCGTGTTGTTTCGTTGGAGATCTTTTTCAACAGATTTATCTCATCGAATTCTGTGTTTGATTTGTTTTTCTCATTTCAGTTAATTGCTGGTGCTTATAAGTTCAAAGTGGTCGTTTCTGGGCCGGGCAAATATGGCGAAGCTTATGCGGATATTACTGTCCTGCCAGGTATGTTTATACTGGGAATCCTTAAATTTCATAACTTAAAGGTATCCCAACTTAATCTGTATCGTTTTGAGAAATCCAGATTAAATAACATTTTACAATCTGTAGCCTGGACTTAAAAAGCTGTTATCTGTTCACCTGAGACATTTTCAATTGAAAACGAACTACAAACATTAGACATTTTATCAGCACACTTGCGGTATTTCACACTGCATTTGTGAATGCCTGAAGGGGTGCGGGTTCCAGGCTGCAGATTGATACCCCTGCATTAGGTAGAATATAACCTTGATGGCGTGTGCTGTCAATTATTAATGAATGAATTATTCATTTCTCAAATACGCTAAATACAGAATAATGGTCTTGGATTTTTTTCAGCAAAGAGGAAAAATAAAGCTCCGATCGTGGTCATCACCCCGAAGTATCAGAAAGTGCAACTTCCGAGTTCAGTTGTGCTGGATGGTTCAGGTGAGTTAGTTACAATGTGTTCATGGTTATTTCCGGGATTGGGGTTTAATTGTCGTACAAACCTTTGTTTTGGCTGCGTATAAAGCGAAACTAACCGTGTTTGAAAGTCATCACTTAATAATCGGTGTCACTCTTTGGTCACAGTTTATATCGATGTGAATATTCTTCAGACCAAGTTCATCGTAGATGATTGAAATCAGTTTTGTTTAAACACGAAAGTTAGTTACGTATGTATCATGGCTTCAATGTTCTTCAAAATTAATCTTAGCCTGAAGCCATGAGGATTGAAGATTAGCATTTAAAAATCCTGGGGCTAGTTGCATAGTCGCGACTTAAGTCTAAATCTTAAGTTTTTAGATTGGCTGTAGAACTAAGTTGGTCTTAGACTGGTCTTAAGTCTAAGCCATGACTATGCAACCGGCCCTGACTTGGTCTCAGATCAATGCGAATATTGTTAACTGAATCTTTCTTGAATTCGATTTTATTTTATTCGCAGCCAGCACCGACGACGACGAAATAACGCACTATAAATGGGAGGAGGTATCCGGCCCGCTCGGAGACGATTCGATGAATTCGATTACGAAAGATAAAAACATGCTCGTCTTAGATAAACTGACGCCCGGTGAATATAAATTCAAATTAACAGTCGTAGATTCGGACAGAGCCAGCAATTCAACATTCGCCAACGTAACCGTTATCAAAGGTACGTACTTTTCAAGCGTTCGAAGTATCGTTAATGGATTTCTCTTTTTTATTTTTAACACCCTCAACCCGCTAAGCGCCACGCAGGGCATTATAAGCGGGTTCGATGTTTCTTTTTCGCAATGGAGGAGAGACCAGAGAAGGACCTTCGACCAAGAAACTCTGTCGCCACCAGGGTTTGATTCCATAAACCCTGGATTGACGAGACCAGTGACCGGCGGCTTAAACCACTCGGCCACTGCGCCTCTAATTTCGATTTCTCATAGTCAGGTCAAACAACAACAAAAACAGCTTAGTGTTGTGGCTAATGTTTTGATTCAGCCATGTTTTGTGTGTTAAAATGAAGTCGTCACTCGGTCACATTTTGTATCGTTGTGATTATTCTTCAGACCGAGTTCGTAGATGGTTTCAAATCAGTTACATGGTATCATCCGTTCAATTCCAGTATCAAATGATTCATAGCTCGAAGCCATGTTTTGAGATTTGAACTAAGAGCGTTTGAAAGTTGTCACTCGGTCACAGTTTGTATTGATGTGAATACTCGTCAGACCGAGTGTTCGTAGATGGTTTCAAATCAGTTGAAAGAAAGTTACGCAGTATTTCATCAGTTCAATTATCTTAAAAATGATTCATAGCTTAAAGCCATATTTTGAGGGTTGAACCAATGGTCACTCGGTGACAGTTTGTATTTATGTGAATATTCCTCAGACTGAGCTTGTGATAGATTATTGAAATTGATTGTATTGAAAAAAAAGTTGCACAGCATCAAAATGAATCATAGTATGTTTTAGTTTGTTTTCATGCATGTATCTGATAGGGCTCCAAGAGTATCCAAACCACTATTTCCATGTAGATACGTTTGGGCGGCTTTGCGCAGAATATAAACTTGCAGTAAATGAATCTCTCATTTTATTCTATTCGGACAGAAATTGACTATAAACCGGTGGCGAACGCTGGTCAAACTCGAATCATCAGTTTACCGCAGAATTCGATAACGCTGTACGGCAACGCGAGTACAGACGATCACGGCATCGTCAGCTACGAGTGGATTAACAAGGGCGATAATAAACTGACGGCCGACATGCAGGGCACGAGAACGTCGACGTTACGACTCAGTCACCTCGAGGTCGGCGATTATACGTTCCAGTTGAAAGTAACCGACACGGCCGGTCAGATATCAGCAGCTGACGTACATGTCATCGTACAAAGAGGTACCGTTCATAAAGCACCCGTTTTTTTTCCTTTCAGCCTGCTGACAAATTCTTACCCTTATGTGCTGGAGATGATTTGAAAACTTGGAAAAATTCAACTCCAGTGCAACCAGTTTTATGCATCTGACAATCTGCAGTCTTTACCCTGCATTTCTCAGACAATCTGCTGTCTGTACTATGAAACCCCTCACTCTGATGTTTGCACCCAGCCTCTCAGACAATCTGATGTTTGTACCCAGCCTTTCGGACAATCTGATGTTTGTACCCAGCCTGTCAGACAATCTGATGTTTGTACCCAGCCTATCAGACAATCTGATCTTTGTAGCCAGCCTGTCGGACATTCTGATGTTTGTACCCAGCCTATCGGACAATCTGATGTTTGTACCCAGTCTGTCAGACAATCTGTTGTTTGAACCCAGCCTGTCAGACAATCTGATGTTTGTACTCAGCCTCTCAAACAATCTGTTGTTTGTACCCAGCCTGTCAGACAATCTGATGTTTGTACTCAGCCTCTCAAACAATCTGTTGTTTGTACCCAGCCTATCAGACAATCTGATGTTTGTACCCAGCCTCTCAAACAATCTGATGTTTGTACCCAGCCTGTCAGACAATCTGATGTTTGTACTCAGCCTCTCAAACAATCTATTGTTTGTACCCAGCCTATCAGACAATCTGATGTTTGTACCCAGCCTCTCAAACAATCTGATGTTTGTACCTCGCCCCAAATGTTTCTACTTATAATTACGTGCTACAGTTACCCTATGTTTGTATATATTTCAGAGCACAATAAACCACCAGAAGCGAAGGTTGTACATTCGAGTATAACAGCATTGCCGGATACAACCGTTACGTTAGACGGTTCGGCGAGTTCTGACGACCAGCGAATTGTCAGCTACGCGTGGAAGAAAGTAAAGTATGTTCGGTTTTCATTTACGCATCAATTATTTTCATAATTCGATGTAAACTCGTTACAACAAACTTCAGGGGACTAGAACAAATGTTCTTATAACCACTGATGAATTTTTATATCCAGTTGATTACCGGTAAATTGTCTTATGTCGGATGAAATTCTAAGTTTGAATCCGAGTTTGGTGTGACAAGGTTTCATATATTTATATATTTATTGTTGTATGTTTATATTATTGTTACTGATATTGGCTATTATGCTGTCTAGTTGCCCCTGAATTAGGTGTCAGCGATATTCGAATTACCCTTGTTGCAATAGATGTAATTATTCGTTGTAGGGGTGCGGACGGAGTTATTTTGGAAAACGGCGATAAACAAGTAGCCACTGCGTCTCATCTGTCGGAAGGGCAGTACGAATTCAAGCTGACAGTGACTGATGAAGAAAACTTACGCAACAGCGCAATCGTTCAAGTAACTGTTAAAAAAGGTGAATTTTTAGTTTTGAGGAGCAACTGGTGCTGCCAGGTGGTGTGCTTCATTGAAAGCATTGAAGACAATCTGATGTTTGTACCCAGCCTGCCAGACAATCTGTTGTTCGTGCCCAGCCTGTTAGACAATATGATGTTTGTACCCAGCCTGTCAGGCAATCTGATGTTCGTACCCAGCCTGCCAGACAATCGGATGTTTTTACCCAGCCTGCCAGACAATCTGATGTTTGTACCCAGCCTGTCAGGCAATCTGATGTTCGTACCCAGCCTGCCAGACAATCGGATGTTTTTACCCAGCCTGCCAGACAATCTGATGTTTGTACCCGGCCTGCAAATGGAATCCTCTTGCTGCAGTAGTTGATATCCTACTGCACACTAGCGCACCTGGTGGATCCTCACTTGCCAATAGTGGAATCCTCTATATCCCAGTACTTAATGTCCAGCTGCACACTGGTAAACACCTGGTCGATCCTCACTTGCCACAGGGAATTCTTCATTTCTTTTCCCCGAATCAGTTACTATTTACTTTCTTGTAGCGTTGAACGAAGTGCCGAAAGCCGATGCCGGCGGCGATCAGTTAGTGACGCTGCCGACGAGTTTAATCACGCTCGACGGTTCTAAATCTACCGATGATAAGGGCATCGCTTCGTTCCGGTGGACAAGAGATGATCAGAGCCTCGCGGCTGGGGTGAGTACAACTAAACTATTGAAAACCATAATATATGTTATTGATCTGGCACCCCCCATCATTTGGTACAGTCTTTAGACTCGGGGGTGTCCTCTCAATAAATTATGCCAATGCTATATATTATAATTATGTACACGATTTAATATTCATTGAGAAATAAAATTCATATTCAAAACAATGTCAAGGTTGTCTTGGTTAGGTAGTCATTCATTTATCATGTACGCATTAGTGGAGGTTTTATTGCAATTGCTTACTATGATGCTTAAAGTACAAGGAAAAATAGCAGATTTTGTATCCAAAGGGGGTTGAAAAATTCAAATTTAATGTTTATGTAGTAAATGGACGAGCCCTAAGGTTGTTGATCATAAAACTAAACATCAAGAAACACAAGGCAGCAATTAGTTACCGGTTTTAAATTATGAATTATATATGAATTTTCTCGTTCTGTAGGATATAGTGAATGGTTCCGATCACCAGGTGGCGTTGTTACTTACGAATGTCGTCCCCGGGCGATACATATTTATTTTGAAAGTGTCCGACGCGGAAGGTCTGACGAGTTCAAGCACGGCGACCGTCATCGTGAAGCCGGACGCCGACTTGAAGAACCTCATCGAGGTGCACCTCGGAGCTGATCTCGGTTCATTCACGCAGAGCAAAAAGGTTCGCAGACGGTCAATTTTTTCGCTCCCAATTTAATAATAATAATAATAATAATAATAATAATAACAATGATAATTGACATTTATATAGCGCAGGTATCTTAACCTGAGGGAGTTCAGATGCGCTCCAACTTGGTATTATTACCCCCAGCCTATATATAACTTTATTCACGTGTCAGTCATCTCCCCTGGTTAGAAGTAACATCCGAGCTGCTCCTAAGCGCTCAGGAGTCATCTATCAGGCCAGGTACCCATTTACTCCTGGGTGGAGAGAGGCAATGAGGATAATTTACGATTATCTTGAACTGTGTTACTTATACACGTGCTTCACAAAAATTTGACAGATGCTGCCATCTTTTATTAGAGATTCCAACTACTCAACAATAACATGGATACGCTGCATCTCGGGTTTGACACAATAAAGGGTGGTTGGATTGTACACCGCATGGAGGGGTAGGCCTAGATGAGTTTTAAAACCGAGTTAAGGGTCAGTTATTTTGGTTTTTTCAGAAGCTACTGCGGAAACAAATCGCGATGTTATTACATTCCCAGAATGGTGATTCTGATGTGAATATTGTAAATTTATTGCAAGACTCGTCTGGAAGGTAAGCGCTCATTGCCTGTAGTCATCATTATCGTGAAATAAACAATGAAGTAGCATAGGCTGCGGTGAAAGATTATCGCACTTGTGGCAAGTGAGGATCCACCTGGTGTCGCTAGTGTGCAGTAGGACATCGACTACTGCGGCAAAAGACTAAGGATTCCACTTGTGGCAAGTGAGGATCCACCAGGTGTCACTAATAGTAACGGGTAGCTCGTATGATATGAGCTTTTAAATTCAGATCAGTCGATTGAAAATGAGCTAGTTGTATTTCTTTAAAAACTGAGTGCTAGTCACGCCACCTGGTGGTACCCACGTTCAACATGGGCCGAGCTGTTGTAGCGTTGTTCTTGTAATTGCAGGTTAATTGTACAGTTTTATGTGCATATAGTTGGCACGGATCAACACCTTCAGTTGAGACCCGGTCCAGAAATAGTCGACGTGCTGCGACGTCGAATTCGCGCCGAAAAAGATATTCTCGATTATGAAGTGTATTTTATCGACACTGTCAGTAAGTATTCAAGCACCCTATATCATTATTTGGGACCGATGAAAATCATTCAGTTCAGATAAATCCAGAATAAAGGTCATATTCTATATGTGTTCATGATTTGAAAGACTGTAAATAATACTCGGATGAAATCAAAATCCCGATTAAACTGATATGAAAAAAGCCAGTTTGACTGTATTGGTTACTTCATGTTTTCACTGTTGATGAACATTTACTGTTTTCAGCATAAACTTTTTCATGAGATCGGATCCATGTTGTATATCAGGTTATAGCGTAATATGATTTGATATTGTTTTACAGTTTGCCAGAACAATTGTTCCGGTCATGGACAGTGCGAACAGTCGTCACGGAGATGCATCTGTGATCCGTTTTGGATGACGAATATATTTAAATCGCATCTCTGGTTCCGGCAGCAAAACTGTGGTAAGTTGAGAAAACGCAAAATTACGCAGCAATTTACTTCACGTAACAAGACATGTAAATACACGATGTAAATACAGGGTGGCGCCACTGAACTGAAAAACTCAAGAGAATTTGACCAATTTAACAAAAACCTGGAAAACTTTTTTCTTGTTTCAATGAAAATGAATGATTTGTAAGATTTTTAACCTAGATATTTCTCTGACACACTCTGGGAATGATGTGTAATCGCGTGTTTAAGTCAGAGAAATCTTTGGGGGAATTTGTAAATGGGTGGAAAGTGGCCAACCTGAAATAGTTAAAACGAAAAAAGCAGGTAGTGCTTGTAGGTTAACCGATTAGCTCTTTGAATAGCTATTAGTGTTCTGGCATGTGTGCTTATGTGGATTAAAGTACATGGTTTTTAGCTCTGGGGGAGCTATTAGTATCACATCACGTATGTGAACCAGACAAACAAAGCACAACAATTTTCAAGTCATCTACTGAACGAAACAACTGTGTATACAACTGTCTCTGTGTTAGTTAAAAAATACCATCGATTGCGCAATGTAAATTGCATTTAGCAGATATTGTAGTGTACTTTGTACACTCACAATTGACATCGTTTTTATGCGCATTAACAAAAATACATAAAGAGGAATCTTCTTAATGTATTTTTGGCGTTTAACATTGTATTTCATCTTTTAATGACTGTATTTTTCGGTTTCATCTATTTCAGATTGGAGTATATTATATGTAGTCATTGTAACATTCCTATTAGCTGTAACATTTGGAGGTCTTGTGTGGGGTGCCATTTGTTGTATTAGAAGGTAAGTACCAGCTGCAGAGAATTAAGGTATATGTATTCAGTAACCTGTTCTTTCACGATCGGATATTTTCAGCCCATTCTATAATAATAGCTTACCAAAGACGATTAGGTAACTAACTACATCACACGGAACTGATTTTAACTGATTGAAGTACCCAGTATTAAGGAGGGAGGGGTGTTTGAACCTGCCAGGGTTGTTATTCTATACAACCGAGATAGATTTTCGTTTATTGAATTTTGTTAGATTTTATTTCACATAGCCTGCAGCGAAATATTCGAACACTTCACGTGATTCGAAAAAAAAGGCGTTTCGCTGATTTCAGTGTCCGCCCGCGGGCAACTTGTTTTTCGACACGCTTTGATGGATCGTATTGATATATTTTCGAGGCTCTTTTTTTGACGATTTCAGGTACAGAAAATATAGGCCGAAAAAACGCCATCGATATCAACTGCTTCCAGACGAATTCGAAAATGCAAATAAAGATAAACTCGAACTGTTACCAAGTAAGATATGATAATAAGAGTTAATGCCTGAGTTTACGCTCGCTTCATTCAGATCATTTTACTCCGGATTTTAACCCTTTCAGTGCTGACTAATTAATACTCTATAGTGCTGGAGATAATTTGAAAACTCTAAAAAATTCCACCCTAGTGTGTTGAATAACGGGAATACCACTATAGTGCGTCTACACCGCGGCGCGGTGTATCGTTAGTTACTAGTATTTCACTATGTTTGACAGGCGCTGCCAGTTTTCAAGAGAGGTAATTACTAATTACTGATTACATCAATACACCGCAGTGCCGTGTACTAGCAAAATCTATCACCGATTTATAGACCGCACTGCGGTGTAGACGCACTGAAAGGGTAAACGGAATCTGGTTATCATTTTTGGTCGTCTGTCTTCATTACGTTATAAGTGTATGTAAAAAGCAGTTGCATAAGTTGCCGTAGTTGAGAAAATCTTTATCTTGACGACTTATCCAAATGAAGACTTACACTTAGTAAATTGAATTGAAAGTACTGTACTTTCAATTCAATTAAGTGTAAGTCTTTAATTCGCAATTTTTAAATCCCGATTTATGTACTGTACATTAATCGGGATTTGAAGAAAATTGTGATGATTTATATGGTGACCGATGGTCGACTTCATGGTGATGATTTGAATGAACGACTTCATGGTGTTTAATGAAGATATATTTCGAGCGTCCCGAATGATCTGAATTTGGCGGGCTTTACAAAAAAGCCAGTTGCACAGTCATAGCTTAGGTTTGGGACCAGTCTAAGATCATCTAAAGCTTATCTAAACCAGTCTTGGCTCGTTTTGGTTCCATTACCAATCTAACAACTTTTAGACCAGTCCAAGACAACTTTTGGACTTAAGTCATGATTTTGCAACTGAGCTTATGTATCAGCCTTCTTTGCTTCCATTGAAACTCTTTTTTCTAAACAGGGAGATATCGTAAAGTTGCCTTGATGCGTGGTATGTAAGACGACCCCGACCCCGACTAGGTTCAATCGAGCAAATCTATCATATGAATCAATGTAATTCAGTCACGTATTTCATCATAACCCTCAGAATATTATCCTGAAAATCACCAGAATGCGTAATCGCTTAAGTTTTACGGTCAGATTTGTTATTTTACCCTAAAAATAAGGTAACCCTTACAATTCAAGTTACCGATTTTAGTTAATTCAGTTAAAATCAATCCAAATCAATTTAGTAAAAACCATGAGAAAATGAAGAAGTTGATTTTTTACGGACACCAGTATGACCAGTATGTCATCTGTGTGGATCCTGCACTGCCCTCAGACATTTGATGGTTTAACTCTGTTGTGCTTCCAATGATTCTT
Source organism: Tubulanus polymorphus (assembly GCF_964204645.1). NCBI lineage: Eukaryota > Metazoa > Nemertea > Palaeonemertea > Tubulaniformes > Tubulanidae > Tubulanus > Tubulanus polymorphus. The sequence continues at coordinate 13,074,745 of NC_134032.1, read as the reverse complement.
CCAAACTTCACAATGTGTTCAGGACTTCGGCCTAAACATTTTCAATTGAAAATGAACTACAAACACCAGACATTAGATATTTTATCAGCACACTTCGGGTGGTTCCCGACTGTATTAAACACAGTCTCAGACAACGGGCTTTCGAGCTAATTGGCTACAGCTTAAAATACACACGCCATTGGAAATATTGTACTCTGTTTACAGAAATCCTTAGGTGCAAAATATGGATATTATTTTTTCATCGTTACATAATTGTGATCGATAACCGCGTGCATGCCAGCATTCTAAATGACATCAGAGGACTCGTCCTCGAGGAAGATTGCGCTGGCGCTCAACCTCTGGTTTGATTAATAGGTGCCTGGAATTTCATGTAGGGAACTTTCATCGGAATAAACCATTTCGTCTAGGGATGAGTGTTCATGTTTATATGTATACGTCATTTATATCTATTCCTACGGGAAGAATTAATGAAAAAAAAAACGACTTACAAACCGGAGCTAAATTAGAGTTCGATGATTTCAATTAGTTGATTAAAACGCGTTGATTTGATCGTTGAATCAATTAAAACTGAAAAATGCCATGTTTAGTTTAATATTATATGTAGCTCTTCTGATTCTTTATCAAAATAATCAAATAAGGAACATATAACAAAGTTTTCAAATGCACGTTATAATGGTTAGATATTAAAAGGAAGATATCAAAACGCGAAAAGAGAAAATCGTGTATCTAAGCATCGTCTAGATTAATTCGAGTCTCAGAATTTAGTCGCTTACAGTAATTAGTAGTTTAGTTCTAGATTTAGTCAATGAAAATGATTATTAGTTCTAGATTACCCCTAGAACCGGGAACAACGGCTAGTTAGAGCGTAACCTTGTTACAATACAATGAACTTCAGGATACCAGAAAATATGTTTGTTATAACCGATAGTTCTATATATAGCGGGACCTCATTACAACGAAGTTCGCGGCACCAGAAAATCTGCCCATTTCTGACAAAAAATGTGTCAATCTTTTTCGAAAATTGTTTTTACAATCGATCTAACTAATTAGTATCTGCTCCTACATTCAATTCCCAGTTCATGACCTCTAACCTTAAGTAATCATCTGAGGCTGGTTCCATAGTCGAGAGCCAAGTCCGAAAATGGTCTTAGATCCTGATACTAGTTTCAAGTTGTATAGATTGGCTATAGAACTAATTCTAAGATAGTCTCATACTGGTATTGTGGCTAAGCTACGACTAGGAATCCGGTCCTGAAGATTGATTAAGACGATTACTCAAGCTCTTACTATCCGTTCAGGGAGATATACAACGACAAAAGGGAAGTTGTATATAAAAGTCAAGTATTCGCCTTCTGTTTTTCAGGCAAGATGCAACACAGTAGTCTGATGGTGTCGGGCTCGGATACGGAAGAAGAGACGTTATTCGTGAATCACCGCAAATCGAACGGATATCTGCGCAAAAACAGCACAAACGGCGTCATAAAACACAAAAACAAGTACAAGACATAACAACCTGCCCCACGCACACACACAGCGCAGTTCAGTTTCCACGGAGAATATCACATATGAAATATAGATATAATTGTATATACATTGAGGACGAGATGTTTAATATAAAAAACAAATAAAGCTATTTAATTTAGATAGATACGTCTGTGACTCGTGATCTGAAGGTGAATAGACGCGTGGCTAACAGAAAGTGTTGCACGTATAGTCTATTTTCAATCAACGTTGGGCTAAAAATGATACCTTGTTTTTCCTTTCTGCTAAGCTAAAAAGTTGACCCGGCCGGCCGTCTATCTACCACGTACATTGCCTCAATTTAAAATCATGAACAAGCTAACAATAACAGTACCGGCAGCTCTGGAAATGAACTGATTACAGTTAACTAAATGACCCGGCCGGCTAGGAGAAACAAGGTATCATTTTCCGAATCCGAATTCCGTGGGACAAGCCTCTACTGAGACCAGTTGCACGATGATGGCTTGTATTTACGACCGTTCATAAGTCCTATAGCCAGTCTTACAAGATAAGATCAGTCTAATGATTAAAAGACCACCTTTGAACTGAAGTCATGGCTGTGCAACTTGGCCCTTTATAGTACCGACAAATTGAGTTAGTGAAGAGGAACTAGGAGTAATGAAGAAAATATAGAGCTTTCAGAGGAATCGACCTGAACGGATATGACGGCCTATCGTAGGCCGGAGTAGAACATGGGCAACTAGCCGGATACGGCTTGCGACGAGTCGGAGGCGTCGGGTTGCCGTCGCAAGCCGGCTTATGTCGAACCGATAGAGCAGCAACTGGTGGCCTCTCGCAGGCCGCTAGTTGCCGCTAATCGGCGATATGCGTCGGTAGGCGTCGCGTTGCTTGTCGACATAAGCCAGCCTTTAGTTGCCACTAATCGGCGATAAACTCAGTTGCGCCGGTAGGCGTCGAGTCACTTGTCGACATAAGCAAGCCTAGCACATGGAAATTCAGTGATATCCAGGATCCAGTAGGCAGTTCACTTTCAAAGAGTTGATCCTCGAGTCGAATCTTCTTAACTGTGGAACTAGATCCTGCCGGCTAACTGATTCTAATTTCAAGGGGGGGGGGAACTTGAGATCGAACCATTGGTGAAACGTCACTATGTCCGTGTTGTGACGATATATGGAGAATCCCACACCGATCTAACAAGAAAATGAAGCCCACAAGTTTCCTTAAAGTTCATAATTTTTTGATTAGCCGTTACGAGGACTAACCTAATAGTAATCTTCAGGAATACAGAGTTCACGAAATTCACAATGCTGTTTAACAAATGTCAAGAACAGACAAATTAAGGTGGAGCAAACTAGGGGTATTGCAACATAGAACAGTTACAAACTAAACAAAACGGACACATTTTACGGTCCAAAGAGATCCGGACTTGAGCGGAGGCCGGCTGCTACGTCTATTCAAAGTCTCCAGCGGTTTGCAGGCACAAAATGACGTCACGAATGCAAGGACCTCACAGTACGATGCTATCTAAAGTTAAGTCACGGTTGACTGCCATTGCACTGCCTGTAAAACGTTTGACGTCTGTAGCTAGGCCTGTGGCGCATACTCGATGAATAAACATGTATATCACCTTTGACGACGACTATTGTTTTCGTAAAATACGCAAAAAAAGCTAAAAACATCTTTGATGTCGAGAGCTTCGAGGTAATAATACCTGCGTTAGATAGAACATACAATGTTACATATTTCACGCTTTATTATGGTGCCTCTGAGTATTCTGTCATTGTTATTGGAGATATTCGGAATCGGGCGTGTTCACCAAAAACCTATATACTTATCATTACGTGTAGTGTATTATAATCATGCAACGATCACGAATTCGTATAGATTTCCCGCGCCGCAGTTAGAGACCGCGTGTTCGTTAGGAAATATCATCTGCTCAATAAAGTTGGTATATATATTTTTTTTAAACTGATTTTAACAATTTCTTATGAATATCTTACGTATCTTTATGAATTGGTAATATTTATTTTCTGTAAACTATCAAGCGATAGATACATACATTAATTAAATGTAACGAACGTAATCGATACATTTGATAATACGTGATACAGATACGGGCGTGACCTAGAGCTGTACTTAAGATTAAGGCACTGAAACCCTAGTGACGTTTCTTTTTAAAAGAAAGTCTGTCGGGAAACGATTTTCCCGCCAAAAAGATTTTTAAACCATTTTCTATAAGACCTGCGGTATAACTGATGAAAACGGAGGACTGTATAGGATCAATCATTTTTTCTTCAGAGTCAATTAATTAATTTGTCTCTATATTGTGTTCTACCCGTTAGCAGCTAAAGGATAAAAGCTCGATCAAAGGTCTTCACTCGCTTTCGTTACCATGGCATCACAAGTTCGAAAATCTAACTTTACTCTGTGGAGACATCAGGTAATCTAAGTGTTTAAACGGTTTATAATGCCACCCATCTTCCCTCGGCAGGGATTCGAACCTGGACACATCGAGACTGCCCTGGCCGAGTCCAGCGGTGTCATCAGGTTCGAATCCCCGCCCAGGGAGGATGAATTCCACCCTGCCCTTTCAATTTTTCTCCATATTTTCTGCCAATATTACAATTGAAATTTATTTGCTTTAAAATGTTCAATCATTGGACGATTGCAAACATAAGTTAACGAAGAAAAATGTAACAGGATAATAGGGCTACACGTGAGACTGAAACACATCATGCACACAAAAACAGACGAATAGCAACAGAAGATGTTTGCACATTTTAAACATTAACAAAGGTTTATATAGAATAAGATTTATTCTACTTATACGAATATGTATATTTCTTATTAATCATTACTTCTTTCGCCTTTCGACATTTTATTTATACAAATCCTCATTCTCTCTCGCCCGCTTCCTTGTAGAATTAGCTTCCTTGCTCTTTAGCTCCATTCAGCACCCTCGATACAAATTTCGCACTTACAAATTTCGTCTCTCCCCGTTTCGCCCATTCCCCATTTCGCATGATTGAAATCCCCCATGGACGGCAACGCGCAGAATCTGTCTTCGCTACTAGTATAGCCCATGCAACGCACACGACGCAATAGGAAACAGAAACCAGGACCCAGTTCCACAGTTGTGGGTTAGAGTTAACTGTGAGTTAAAATTAGTTCATCATCGATGATTTAACTCGGAGTTAAATCCTAACTCGGAACTGTGGAACTGGACCCTGTTGGCAGGATGGGCAGTTGCGCGGTTAGCTTGAATCCAAGGTCTTAAATGTAACGACTGCTCTTAAGTTGTTAGATTGGCTATAAAACAAATTTGGTCTTAGACTAGTCACAAGTCTAAGCCGTGACTATATGCAACCACACAGAAAACAATGTTTCCGACATCAAACATGTTTGATTTCGTGTTTTCTGTGTTCATTGTTTAATAGCGTGGCGTGCGTTGTGACAATAAGTATAAGGTCTCCAAAATTAGCCAAAATGCCTCGATTACAGTCAGTGGCTGCAGACTGAATAACGCAAGAAACGTCGGCTTAATTTACATATTGTGCTCTAGATTATCAATTCAGCTGCCACTATCACAAACACGGGTGTGGTCACCATAGTTTAAAAATACAGTCATGTCTCGACACACCACCGGCACCAGAATCAGGGTCAAATTACACACAGTTTAGGGTTGAAATTATCCAATTATCGATGAGTTAATTCTGCATCCAGGGATCTGAGATTTTGGCCGTATAGAGAGTGACGGTATCGGCGTTTCAAAATATTGTGGACCCCTTCAATGAAATAACTAAATGTATAACCTGGAAAATCGAATAATTTCATAAGCCAAAAATACGTTGAATGCATACAAGTACCCCGGTATTTTTCTTCGAGAACCTTTTCAGAAACAATATCTCATTAAACGAAATCTCATTAAACCAAAACCACCGTTTTGGCTGTTAGCGGGCAGTCATCCTCAAAACGGTGTAGGAAAAATGTTCTTATATACGTAACTAGAGACTCTGCAAATAGTGCAGAATATATGAAGCTGATGAAAAATCAGATTCACGAATTACAACGCGACCCTTGAGGACGCGTCAACGAGGCCATCACGGCATAAATATATATACGCGGTTTAGGACGGGAACTCCTGGTTGATCTGCTAGTGCGAAATTCGCGATAACCACTATATAACGTACACCGCAGCAACTGATCATCGAGTCTGATCTTGTCGCGTTGATTCTAGGTGTTGGATATCAGTTATTATCACTATTCGTAACAAGGATTTATACGTAAAATCTACAGTCTATTAGTAGAATAATGGGTAATTTTGCGAGCGCGAACAGAAAGGTAATATCGAAGCATATGCATGTGGTTTAAAACTGCCATGTCTCTCTGAGACATTAAGACTTATTTTGGAAATGCTTTTTTTTATTTTTGATATTACGAATATCCTAATCTGCTTACGTCTGTATCTGTTAACGTCTTGTGGCTATTCATTATCAAGGTGTATGTCCTGTGCATAAGTATAAAACCACGTATAAAGAGCATGTAGCGTTACGTATATACCGGGTACTCTCGATTAGGCGAGTACCGTATATAGGCTTGATTGGGCGAGTACCTTATCGACTCGATGTTAAAAAGTAAAGAGATGGGCCTCTAGAAAGTCTTTGAGATCTATATTCGAAAATCGAAAGGTAAAGGGACGTTGCCCCCGGAAAGTCTGCAAAATCTATTTTTTTCATATATATCGGTGCATTCTTTTTTTTTATATAGCTTTGCTGATTTGTGGAGTTTAAAGCTTGCTTATTTTCGGATTTCGTAGTACAGCTAATACGGTCTGCACCCGGTGGTACTTTTAATATACCGACACTTTCCACGTTTCATTAGTTACAGCGTATCATGTATCGAGGAATTAGAACGACGACTATCTCTGTTTTTCGAAATGTCATGAACGCCGGAATAAAAAACGGAACGGGTGCGCGGCGGCGTGTTCATATATTATGCATTCAAAGTGATTCAATCGTTATTTTGTCTAAACAATATCTATTATTTGCACACGATCACTATGGAAATGAATTACAATTTGCAGATAGCAAAATAAACGCCGATGCTCTGGGAGTTGAATATAGTGAACATCTTTAAGGGGTTACACCACCACGCACGTGTAAAGTAACTTATTCTGACTATTCTGACTATTTTGAAAACGTGCAGTTATCGATCTTCTGCTGAGGGATGAGAATTGGTCTTATTTGAACAAGCACGATGCGCGAAATCCCTCCAGTGTTTCAGACGATAATCGGGAGCCTCTTTGATTCAAGTTTATTGAATTATCCATGCTGAGTTTATTACAAACCACGTAGGCAGTTTCCCGTCGAGCGTTGGTTGAACTTAGCTGACTTATCGCCGATCGAATTTCATATCAAAATACATACAAATTTCCCATATACTTGAAAGAAAAAACTCGTAATTTAGTCAAATGGGTTTTGCCGAATAGATTCGTGATAATTCTTTAATGATCAATGTTAAAACTAGATGAAAGGATATAGGCACCATATTCACATCGTTTATACGCGATGATCTTATATTTAGTTGATTTTAATTCGCTGCGGGACGATCACTTTCTGGGTGTACTGTGGCAATTGAGGATCCGCTAGGTTCGCTGGTTTAGTTTGCGAGTTGCAGCGCTTCATATTCAATGAATATGATATATTCATTTTTCATATTCATTTCGAAGTAAAGAAAATCAAAGCTTTATATAACGAAATACTATTATTACTCAAAACATAACATTAACATTACACTACAGGAGGAATATATACATTTCCAAACCATCTTTAATGAATTGTGCTAATTGGAAATTTGGAATTCTTTAATATGTCAAACTTTCAAAATGTGTCTAAATTAGGAATGGTTTCGCGAAGTTCAGTAAGTGTAGGGTACAATATCAAAAAGAAAATTTAATTCATCCCCAAAAACGTTACGCATTTACATTTTACGAATACGGATACGAATATCTATTACATTCCAACCATTTCTATGGTATATGAAGGAAAAAAACTATATTTACAATTATTTACAAAAACATGAAATAAAAGTATTTTAAAACGTAACAAACGTTATTTACAACATACTATTTACATACTACCAGAGGGATCTATGTACATCTAGACCTAACTTGATAGATTTAGCCAGTTTAAAGCGTTTTGGACACGTTATTTCTCGCCATCTGGCGGTGAACCGGTATATACCCATTGTTCCAGAATCATCATACGTTCGCATCGTCACCTCAAGCATCTTCTCTTTCTAATCCATCTATAGAATATGCAGTGATCGTTTTTTATTCATGTTGTATACACGTGTAAAGACCTGAGGCTGGTATAGACTACAGTATCATACATCAGCGTTTGATGCTGAAAAATTAATATTCTCTTGCCTTTAAAGTCTAAATCATATGTATATCAGCTTTCTGTATATTCATTCGCAGTACATTCATCGTCAGTTCTTATGCTGACTGCGGTTTATTATGGGGAATTTGGCGTGCGCATTAAGGCAACAAATGAAGGTATGATGAATGATTTTTTGCGGTAGAATCCTCGAGTCACAATATGGGCTACGGTGATTTTTACGTGGTAATTCGAGTTAGATAATGGATATTCTACACAACGCTTCTAAAGGCAGGTTTCCCCACCCGATTCTGGAATACTCTCTTCTGGCGCGTTAGTTTCGAGCAGTATAGCACCGTCTGTAAACCTGATAGAAGCGACCGGTTTGAGACAGTTTAATGTAATCCTGTCACGGTATATTCCTAAAGCGGAATACGTTGAAGTCGAAACCTGCCTAAGATTTGTACCCGGTATGACTCGAATTTCTAGGCGGATATTTTAGGCCGCTTGAAATGTCTCAATGCGACGTAAGCGATTGCGTATGCATTGGAATGCACCAATCAATCATCGATATCCATAGAGCTTCGCTGTGATTGGCTGTTGTCGCTAATCCGATCAACGACGTAACCGCCGCAATCGATCTATATCGAATCCGACTGATTCATATGTGATGATCTGCTGTTTCTCTCTTTGCAGGAAAATCACTACGACGAGAACAACATGAAGAGTAAGTTTTTAATTATCGATTCTTTTTTAACGAAAATCGTAGAAAAAATAATGTATTCATACGACGTACAGTCAACGAAACCGCATAATTTTCATTTCTTACAGTATGTTGTATAATACATCGGGGTTTCGATCGGTTCGCATCGTTTGATTGGCTCTACATAAAAATAGACAATCCGCGTATCGACAGCTCTCTCATAGAGTTTTGGGACACGTGCCAAGTGTCTGTCGTTTGTTGTTCATTTTTAATTTCAGTTCAATTGTACATAAAAATTTCTTTGATGACGTCCTGAAGAGTATCAAATAGACAACGCTTATGCTTATGTCTGGTGTTTTTAGTCTATTTTCAAATCTTAAACTCACGATCAATTCGAGTGTATTAGGCGAAGTGCTGAACATCGGGGCGACGATCAAATGTAAATAAAATGTCCAAATGAAAATGCATCAGGTGAAGCCATGAAAACGTGCGAAGCCCGGGCGATTAAAAATTGAAAGAATAGTGATGCATTATCGAATGTGTGAGGGGTGTGGTCCAGGCCGCGGATTGATACCATTCGCTAACTCAAACATAATCAAATTACGCATTATTTTCGTAGATTTTCCATTAATGTGTATAAAGTTCACCCCGGGTCAAAGATCATACTAGTCTATAAAACCAGCCCCTGAAACTTACAAATCTGAAAGTAAAATTCGATATCAAATGATATTAAATCTAAACTATTCGACGCCGTTGCGCGGCTATTCTACATTTTCCGTTATTGGTTTTCGGGCTTCCTTCTTCTCCTGTGTCGGTCTGTGATCGAGCTTGACGTAACGTTGGGATGATAGCTCGTAGATGTTACTTGGGTACCGTAAAAAGTTAGTATGGGGTCTTGTTGTGCGGTGCAAAGAATGGGTCCAGTGCACCACCTAACGGCAGAACTAGGCACTAAAATCTAAGTTTTTCAGCGACATGACCTTGAAGAGGAGTCGAAATTCAAACAGTTAAGTGACATGACCTTGAAGATGACCTCATAACTGAAGAAAGGCGTCGAAATTCAAAGAGTTGTCTTGACAAAATTTACCTAGTAGGCCTAGATACAACATACCCAAAATGCAATGGGAACTAACACACGGAAATTCCGGAGTTGGCTCATGCATACGTCATGACGACAAGCCCAAGCCCCAGAACCTGGTTGTCGCCGATGGCTTGTTAGAAGTCGAATCATCACCAAAAAAATCGCAGGCTCCAATAATTGATTAGAGTCTTATACCGCGATGCGTGTAGAAATTAATGATTGTAGAATCACTAGCGGGTTTTTGTTATAGCGGATCTATGTAGTTACATTATACAGGGTGTGTCATTTTCTACGAGCGCGCGCTCGGTGTGCACGTTATATTTACGTCCATCGCTGTTCGTGATGCGATATACAAATATACCTTTAATTGATATTCACTAATCACCAAGTTACCCGCTGGGTCGTATGTCGAATTTCAGCTTAAAGCTCCGGTAGTTAATTCCGAATTTACAGCGGCTCGGATTCAAACGGTATAGCACCTAAGGCACACTGTCGTGAAAATGTTGTGCCTCGGAAATGCTTGGGAATTATGCCAAAAAGCAATAGATTTCAAAATTTTCAAAAACAAGGTACCCATACCCCCTGTTTGTCGTGAATCGTATGCTACCCTCTACAGTTGGGCCTGGGCTCGCCCCTATGAAATATATTATCCCCATGGCCGGTAGCAGGGTTGGCCTTGGCCGGACCAAAACATTTGCCGTTCATGTTTCACGTTTTGACGTAATATGTAGTTATGCCGATAATCATGCTAAATTTGCATAAAAGCTTTAATATAGTATCACCTTGCCGGGAAGTTTGTCCTGATTTAAGGGCATCGGATCATGAATCTTTGTTGGAATTCGAAAGGGCACGTCAAAAAGAAGTAATTACTAACCAAACTTTGAATTAAATACATAAAGCTGATATAAACGTTGTTTTTTTAGAGTTGAGAGAAGCGTTCAACAGGTTTGACAAAGATGGCGATGGCAAGATCAGCATCGAAGAACTGAAATCGCTGATGAAGACGTTAGGCCACGATCCAACCGACGAGGAGCTACAGAAGTTTATGTCCGCTTTCGATAAAGATGGTCAGTGAATTTCCCTTATGAGCTGTAGATTGAGTTTATACCGGTATTTCTAATAAGAAAACTGAAAGGTTTATACAATGCACATCATCTCGCACAGTACCCTTTCAATAAGGCATATATAGTAGTTGTTAGATGTGAAAAAAACATTATTGTAACGATTTTGCCGCGTCAAAAAGTACCTCTCTCTCCCGAAATATTTAGGAAACAATTCGATTGAATTCAAAGAGTTCATCGACATGATGCTCAGACGGGAACGAGCGCAACCCGAGGATATCAAAGAAATGCAACAGGCTTTTAACGTATTCGACAAAGACGGAGACGGTTACATCACGGCGGAGGAGTTGAAATCAGTGCTCGGCGGTCTCGGAGAGAAGCTGTCCGACTCAGACGTGCAAGAGATGATGAAAGAAGCTGACTTGGATAGAGATGGGAAAATTAACTACGAAGGTAAGATATTGATCCTGTTTATTCCACTGTACGTCTCTTTTTCTTGAAATTCTCTCCCTCAACCCCTGGGCCGGTTGCATAGTCATGGCTTACACTTAAGACCAGTCTAAGATCAACTAAGTTCTATAGCCAATCCAACAATAAGACCAGTCTTAAGATTTAAGACCACTTTTGGACTTAAGTCACGACTGTGCAACTGGCCCCAGAATAGAGAGAAAACTCGACGACTACCATGAATCGAGCCCGTGATCCTCCCGGGTGATCCTTGCATTTAGAAAATAAGGAAGTTGCCGACTATAGTCTTTTGATACTCGTCTCATCAAACGAGTGTTCATGGGTTCGAATCCTGCGGAGCAGGCGGAGAATTATGAACCCGATCAGTGTACTGTAAAATGAATGGTGGATGAAGTTAAATAATTATACCTACATATAATGCATTTTTTCTTTCAGAATTTTCTTTGATGCTGTGCTCGAGCAAGATATTCAAATAAACAATTTTATAATGTATTATGTATTTGGAAATGCTGTTACATATAAGTATCGTTTAAAAAGAGCCTTCCATAAAAGATGGCCGCTTCTACAATAACGAATTAAATCGTCTCGCGGCCATGTTTTCTGTGATGGAATTATTGATTATCTTACTTTTTGGATCTAAAGAACAGTCAGCTTCTATGGAAGGCTTTATGTGCTGGTTTGGGAAAACTGGATGACCGGCAAGTCACCATCTTCTTCAAATTGGTAAATGACAATAGAAGAAATCAGAATGGCGAATAGCATCAAGACAGATCGCTATACTTGATTTTTTTGCACATCCTGGGAACTTAATCAACAGTATCTGGCGCTATTTCCGATCTTTCAGATTGCGCGGCTATAGATTGAGATATATAAGAGGGCTGCAGTACCTTCGCTCTAAAACCACCCCTCCAGACTTTCACCATTTAGATTCAAAATGTGCTGATTGACTAATGTCATGTGGAAGTTCATGTCTCGGGCGTTGTCCCGAACACATCAAGCCTGGACGATCAAATTAAAGATGGCGATGCTAATCAACGATACGATATTGTGAACTCCACTTGCCTTGGATCTAGCGGGACTAATAGATTATCCCCGTCAGGTATGATGGGGCAGTCGAAACAGTGTTTAGTCATGACCACGGTGAATAGGAGTAGGCCAATTTAAAATTATATTCTCTCAGACCGGCGGTTTTCCGAGGCAATCAACTCCTGGGTACATTTTATCTATTGTAAGAGCATGCTATTACGATGGAGTGGGTCCAAACTGAAAAACGATAGCGACTGTGCAATGGTATGAAGATAATCTAATGTATTGTAAAACATCTTGGGTCATTATATATTTTTATCATTTTCCTATAAACTGTAAATGTAGATTTCAACGAATATTTATATATATTTTATCTTACGACGCTCATATACACGATTTCTCAAGTTATCTTGATGCATTTTACTTCTTTTCTAAACTTTTATTATCTATAAATCAATCCTATAGCAAAATAGACAATTTGATATGTATCATATATAATGAGGTGTCAAATTATGTAACTACACGTGTCAGGAACGTACATTCACGTGACAGGTTTAAATATATGAAATGAAGTTTTCTTGAACGATTTGTCCTGAATGCAGGTAACAATCTGCAGCCTGGAACCACTTTTCAGACATTTCTTATCAGTGTGAAATATAAGCGATCACAGTTGATGCATGGACTCAAAACCAAATTTTTTTTTCGTTTTGGGTGCATGGTTGATGAAATGCTAAAATCTGGCGTTTCTGGACAATTTCCTAGTCCATTTTCAATGTCAGGATGATTGGTCTCCTCAGTATCCACATCGCCAAGGCTCCACATTTATTTTTATTTAGATGTGAAGCCTTGTTGGCGAGTAAGTCTGACGGGCTGCAGGTTCCAGGCCAGAGGTTGGAGAAGCTTTAATAAAGCTGAAATCCAGTAACGTAACGTTACAAATCTATTTTAATCGTGTTTCTGACGGTAAAGGGATATTATACATGTATCGTATCAATGCACTATCAGCTTTTACAACAACAACGACAAAAATTCATCAGTTATCGCTCTGATTCCTGAGGGGATTACAACCGCATCCACACGGGCACCGGTATCGTTTTCCCCGCATATTCATTCATAAATGCGTTGTGCGTTGTTCATGATGAAATGTAAACATTTGTTGACACACTGCGGTTACACTGAATCTATTTTTAGTCTCCAACTATACGAAAGATTGAAAAATACTAGCCTGTGAAAATCACTTGATTCTATGTGCGGTGATAAAATGAGTAATGAGTCCTTAACAAGAGGTGTGGACTGTGTGTCGTGGACTGGTCTACCCCATCTGCAAAATTCAAATGTGCCCTCCAACCAGACTGGAAACATTGTTTTTCAAAACGAATTTTATAAAGCCAAAAAGCCCCTTTTGTCCTAATTTTTTCGTTGGAGGGTCACCAGAACCCCAGCAACGTATCTAGTGCAGCCCAAATCTGCCCTTTTCAAATGCCTGTTCCAATTTTCAAGTCCATCCCTTCAAAGAAACCTAGATCCGCCCTTGTTATAGTCCTTTAGTTAGTTCATCGTGTCCGGGATGAGCTGAACGCAGCGGGGTCAATCAAAAATTGAGGTCAATTTCTTTCGCCGAAAGCTGCTTCGTTGCTATACAGGTTCTCGCGACAAGAGGTCCGACGGAGCGGTTTTAAGAACATAAAATGGTTCAATGTCATCATCGCAGCTTTGATTGGAATACGGCATTTTACATTAATCGGTGTATATATGAATAAAAGAAAATTATTTATTGTAATTCGTTAAATAAAACAACGTTAAAAGTATGAATATAAAAATGTTATTATGATTGTCATTCTATTGTGATTGACCCCTAGAGTTTAATAACGCATATCGCATAGATCACCGTGTACGGTTTATAATAGACCACGCCTAAATTCTACCTGAATAGTTACCGTTGATGCCGGATCGAACTTAAGTTGATTCACTTGATACATGTAGGTGGCGCCCAGAACGGAACTTACATTCGGTTGTCTCTTTTCTTATCGATGTACAGTAGACCTCTCTGACTTTCAACTGACTCGGGCAAAAATTATTTTTCATTTTTCTGACTTCCGAACGTAACTTTTCTATACTTAGCTCAGACTTATAGGACCGATTTTACTGCTGGTCCCAAGTTTCCGGGTTGGCGAGGTTACGTCGTTCGGATGTCGGTTTCCTAAAGGTTAACCTTGTAAAAACCGCGTCTACACTAGCGCGTTGTACCCGGGTTCAACGAAAACCCGCGGTCGCGTTGAGCAGCTCTACTTTAAATGATGTCGTTAGTTACGTGGATAAATGGATAAATTCGTATAGAAAGTGAAAACATTGAGATGTGCTTGATCGATGACGTAGTTAGTCATTTTTTAATGTTCTATTATTAAAGTTTAAATGCACGGACAAAAAGCGACAGGGATATATATATATATATATATATATATATATATATATATATATATATATATATATATATATATATATATATATATATATATATATATATATATATATATATATATATAACGAAAGACAGAGAATTTGAATTTGTTATACATTCTTAAGACGATTGTCGAGAGGCCGTTCTACATCGTTCAATATTCTTCGTCGAGTTCATCTTCTTCGCCGTCTTCCGTCGAGTCGACGCCAACTTCTTCGTAATCTTTCTCCAACGCGGCCAAATCTTCGCGAGCCTCGGAGAACTCGCCCTCTTCCATACCCTCGCCGACGTACCAGTGAACGAACGCGCGTTTGGCGTACATCAGATCGAACTTGTGATCGAGACGAGCCCAGGCTTCAGCGATAGCGGTCGTGTTACTCAACATGCAGACGGCTCTCTGTACCTTAGCCAGATCACCTCCCGGTACGACAGTCGGCGGCTGGTAGTTGATACCGACTTTGAAACCGGTCGGACACCAATCGACGAACTGGATGGTTCTCTTGGTCTTGATGGTGGCGATGGCGGCGTTGACGTCTTTGGGGACGACATCTCCGCGGTACAGCATACAACAGGCCATGTATTTACCGTGACGTGGGTCGCATTTTACAAGTTGATTTGACGGCTCGAAACAAGCGTTGGTGATTTCAGCAACGGTCAACTGCTCGTGGTAAGCTTTCTCAGCGGAGATGACCGGGGCGTAGGTGGCCAGAGGGAAGTGAATTCGCGGGTACGGTACCAAATTCGTCTGGAACTCGGTCAAATCGACGTTCAAAGCACCATCGAAACGAAGAGAAGCGGTGATAGAGCTGACTATCTGACCAATAAGACGATTCAGGTTTGTGTAAGAAGGTCTTTCGATGTCCAAGTTACGACGACAGATATCGTAGATGGCTTCGTTGTCGACCATGAATGCGCAGTCGGAGTGCTCCAGAGTGGTATGCGTGGTCAAGATGGAGTTGTACGGCTCGACGACGGCTGTTGAAATCTGTGGGGCTGGGTAAACGGCGAACTCGAGTTTGGATTTCTTTCCATAATCGACGGACAGTCGTTCCATCAACAGGGAGGTAAAACCGGACCCGGTACCTCCGCCGAACGAGTGGAAGATCAGGAAACCCTGGAGACCGGTACATTGGTCGGCTAACTTTCTGATTCGGTCGAGAACCAGGTCGACAAGCTCTTTACCAATCGTGTAGTGACCACGAGCGTAGTTATTGGCGGCATCTTCTTTACCGGTGATCAGTTGTTCGGGGTGGAACAGTTGACGGTAGGTTCCAGTACGGACCTCATCTGTAATGATAAAGACAAAATCACATTTCAAACATTTGAAGTAATTTGAAAAAACCCATCAGGTACCAGTCTGCATGCAGCCTCGACCCTGCAACCCCACGTGACCCCTTATCACAGTTTCATAGAATTTGTGGTCGTCACACTATTTATATACGGGTATATGATCAGGATTTCAACACCGACATTTTTGAACTTCAAACACTAGGGGATGGCTCTCTTAGGCCGAAGATACATTTCGAGTCAACTTACCGACTACGGTTGGTTCCAGGTCGACGAACACGGCTCGGGGCACGTGTTTACCGGCGCCGGTTTCGCTGAAGAACGTGTTGAAACTGTCGTCGCCGCCTCCGATAGTTTTATCGCTGGGCATTCGACCATCGGGCTGGATACCGTGCTCCAGACAATACAGCTCCCAACAGGCATTGCCCATCTGTACACCGGCCTGTCCGACATGGATGGAGATACATTCACGCTGAAAGAAAGAATCGAAATCAATTCCATGAGCTGATGGCCGATAAAACCGTAGACATATACCAAACCAGGAAAATACGGTTTTACCGGGTATATGAAAAGGTTTACCCCTGCGAGGGTTTTAAAATGGCAATTGTTTTAGTTATTGCGCTTAGTTGATTCTCCTTCTGTACACGGAATCCTAACTTATCTCCATTATAGGTTTTCGACGCGCATTGCTGCTGGATAGGTCTTGACATCTGCAACTGATCAAGATGGTATAAGTGGCATTTTGAAGTTTTTCTTGCATGGGTAAAGTTTGATCCGGTAATGTATCTTCGGCTATCAGAAGGTGATGGAACAAGTATTTTCTAATCAGTTCCCAACTGGAAGTTTATAAATGTCTCCATGGCAAAGTTGATGCCCCAGCAGCTGGCACGATGTATGATTTTAATGCTTGAAGGTAGTTAAGGCTTTCATCAAGTGACTTCCCTCCTTGCATATTGGATAATTTATAAGCCAGTAATGACAGTACAGTAGTACACAGCCGAATATGATACTAGGTCTAATCTGACAATTTGACGTGTATAATCAATGTGAAAATCACCCAGACATGTACAGTTAGAAGCACAGCTGGTGCATAAACTATGATTCATGCATTTATGGCAGCACACTGAAGGCCTACATGTATTAGATGCTAATGCATGTAGATTTATAGCATCGAAAAAGGTGCAGCCATACATTGTGAACTGCAAATGTAGCCTGGAGCCAACACAACCCGCTTGTCTTTGTTTGTACATTGTATTGATGGAATGTCTCTAAATAACGTCTTGCAAAAAATCTGGCGGTAAAATATAAAGGGAAAAGGTCTGGCATAAATTATAGAAAGGAAAAAGTTGGTTGATCATTTAACCTCGACTCTTCAGCGATAAACGATCATGAGGTCCTTTGTATGAGAAACTAGGTTGAACACATTTCCTGGCAGGGATTCCATCATGATACCACCACCATAACCAAACAGTGTCAAGTGGCCGCTTCAAGTACATAATGACTACGTGTAGAGGTTTTCGTAGCGAAAGGTAATCAAGGCTACGGTCGTCAAGAAGTTTGCAACCAATTTACTCCCATTTTATGTACAAAGGGTTTCAACGGCAAAGATTTAAAATGACGTCACAGACGAACAGGCTACCGCGGTACCACGTGAGACCTCATTCGCGTGACGTCACACCATCATGGCCAATGTGACGCACGCGAACCAACATCGCACGTGCGGTAATGATTACATGATCACGATCATTAAGAGTCTTTAATATTATGGCAGCAAAATAGCACTAAAACACTTACCATGATTGATATGATCTAGTCGTTGATAAGTCCGATGAAAAAAACTCTTCGAAAAACGTGATTTAAGCTGCTTTTTGTAGTCTTTTAATTCACAACTGCGACGTACGATGAGTCTGCGTGTGAAGTAACAGACACGTCATAGACTGCGTCGATATTTATAGAGCACGTAGCGCTGCGCCTTCAGCCTGCCGGAATTCACCGAGCGACGAGTTCCCGATTCCCATTGGTCGATATCGCTTCACGGACATTTCCGAGCTTACAAGGGCGGGAATTGTTTACATGAGTCATCGGTTACTCATCGTGAGCGCACTTTACCGAGAATACCAACTATTATTAGACATACGGGTACTTTTATTTTATGACAAAATTGAAACGATTGACACCGTCATTTTTGAGCTTAAATTTAAACTCACGTAAATCAAAATTGAAACAATTGTATATATGTACTAGATTTAAAATTCATTCATCGAAAAATTTCATGAAAAATTAATTTTTTTATTCAACCACCAGTAAACAGATTACAATCTCATAACTTATACGTAACAATATTTTTGACATCATAATTTATGAACAACAAACAATAAGGGGTCATTCATTTATTATGTGTACGCATTGGGGAGGGCCGAGCCCAGTGCAATTGCGTATATTTGTCTGTTGCTTTATGGCGGATTTTGCGTTGAAAACTTCTAATTTTATGCGTACGCACTTAAAGAATGATCCTATAGAATCAGTTAAAAAACTATGCCCCATACGCAGTAGACGTTCTGAGGCGGTCCTTTTATTTCGAGACAACCGGAATTTACATATTATCTATGCCTCACAGATCATTGATGGCTCAGCAATCAAAATCCGTATTTGCCCATAAAGAATTATCAACTTGTCTCCCATAAAACTTAAACAGAAGACAGAAACTCATCACATGATGATAGATAGTCACCGCGACACCGATACTGGTGGCACACGATTTAGAATTTGTCTTCTTAGAATTCTAGTGAAAAAAAAAGAGAGTACAGTAACTGAAATGTGGAAACTGGATGATTGTTCCTGTAATTGGAGCCTTTATCAACTTGAAATAAAAACGTAGCTTTTTATGCGATAGATCGCTCGCTCAGAGCAGAGCCGTTGCGGAAGGGATTTTTCAGTGGCGAGGCTTTTTTCCGAATTTCCGGCTTTTTTCCGGGTGTGGGGGCCCTCCCCCAGAAAAATTTTGAAAATTCAATAAGTCGTGAGCAACCACCTAGTACACAGAACGACGAGCTGCTACGCACTACATCGAGCTTTTGAAAAAGCACAAACAAATTTTTGGTTAAGCAAAAAAGTGGGGCGGCTTTTGCCACCCCTGTTCCGACGGCTCTGCAGAATCAACTAATTATCTTAATCTATAAGTTTATTTTGGCAGGAGAGGAGTGAATTACTAGCTCAGATACATCTTACAATCTTGGATCACTGATATCCGTTACGCATTCCCCGAATTTAGTTTCTTCCCATTTAGACAATTGTTGAATAAATCCTCGATTCGGACGCACGGTCATTCCGCACTGCTGGACGTGCTTATAAGCCGCATCCAACGGATAATTATAAGTATGA
Source organism: Tubulanus polymorphus (assembly GCF_964204645.1). Taxonomy (NCBI): domain Eukaryota; kingdom Metazoa; phylum Nemertea; class Palaeonemertea; order Tubulaniformes; family Tubulanidae; genus Tubulanus; species Tubulanus polymorphus. The sequence goes on along the minus strand of NC_134032.1, from coordinate 13,055,421 downwards.
ATCAAATACGCCAAAATGATAGCCACGCTACGACTTATTCCTAAATCCGAATACACCAAAACCACTTGGTCCCTGTTCTTGTAATTGTCTATTACGCGGCAAGCTTTTTCGAAGTATTTCGAAATATCAGCCTCCGCGCAATCAGTCACCGGAACGTCTATAACGTCCGGATTCTCTGGAGCAACGTCTTCGGCTTCGTTCATCGTACAGTTGATGGCGCACTTAATTTTAACGTCTTTGAAAATGTAAGGAGCGCTGCCTTGGCGCTTGTTGCCCAGATAAAGCAAACCGGGTATAATTTCTATCGGGTAGGTTTTGAAATCTTCCAGTTCCTGCGGCATGTAGATGGTCTCCTGCGTGCGCAAGAACGGATACAGCGCCGAAAATTCTTCGTAACCGCCGCGGAGTATTTTCACGTTGTTCTTGCTGCCGTTGTTGAACATGATCGAGGCGCTTCGAACGGCTCGACTTGGCTCTTCAACCGACTGCGTGTTGCCGTCGTACACAATGACATGCTCTTTACATTCCAGTTCAGCATTGTACGGCACGATAAAATTCCCTTCGTCGTCTTCGGGCGACTTTTTCGAAGTGATAACGTGGCTTTCGTTGAATTCGCACTTCGACCGAGCGTCCAATAGCAGTAGATAGTTTTGATCACTAACGCACGGATATTCGGTCGATTGATTGAGAATGTTGTAAAGTTCAGTCGGTTCTATGAGCTCCAACCCTTCCATCACTTCGGTTCCGTGTTAAAAAAACTATGCGCTCTTTTTCAGAATTTTCTCACGAATGTTTACACGAGTTTCTAGGCTACCCCGAGTGTTGCATCGATTTACACCATTCAAATATTTCGAATAATTCTATTGACAGATAGACAAATCTATCATAAGTCAAAATTTGTTTTTAATTAACAAAAAGCAAGAATATGAACAAAATTGGAGTAATTCGTGCGTAGATATGATGAATTTATTGAAACTCGATATGTTGTAGCAACAATTTTATATAGATTTTTTTAACAGTAGATGGCAGCACGTCCTGGTGTAGACGGGTTCAGGATCGAGTAAAACTAAACTAAACTCGGACCGGCAAAATTGATCAGAGATGAGTGAGGGTCAAAACGCGTAAGGACGTCGGAAAATGATTTCGCCCAAGCCAATCTAAAGTCTGAACTGGCCATAGCCGAATTAGGAAATCGTTTACTGCATTCAGTATTCCGTGGTCATATGCTTGAGAATGATGCAAACATTTAACAAAGAAAAAACCCCAAGGAAATTAGATCTATATATGATAATTTATTTCAACACATCAATCATCACAGTTCACACGTGAATCGCGAGTTTTTCCCTGTTCACTCGATCATATCGTCACCTTCGCCCCCGGTGGCATCATTGCTAATGTGAAGGTCGTCTAACATCTCTTGTAAACTGATTTTCGGGGCTTCATCGCCGTATTCCGAATCGTCCGTTTCAACTGCAACTTTTTCGCGATCTGAAACGACAAAATTGAAATGATATTTATCAAGAATGACGAAAAAGGATGTTATTTCAATCATACATTGATCACCGCTTTATTCGCACTATTCGTGACTAATGAAATAAATCAGTCCGGTTTAAGAGGTGACTTATCAGGTTAAGAATGGGGTTACTGGCACCGCTACTTTGGCAAGCAAGTAGATACTCAGTAACAGCGCCTCAATTCTACTATATTAATTCTATTAAATTCGAATCAACTTTTCTCATTAGCGGTTTGATAATATTCGGCTTCAAAAAGGAAATTTTTGTATATTTCACCGGAATAACCCAATGCATCGCCACTACATCGCAAATAGACGAAATGCTTACCCAAATAGATATCAACGTTTTGTCTGTAGTCCACGTCCTCTTCCAGGTCGTTCAAGAAATCGTTGTAATCCCTGTGCATAGAATAAATAAATGTGACAACAATTTTTAATTCATCTTAAGTTCGCTGTTCAAGGTTTTATGACCCATCATAACTGATATCAATCTGCAGCTTGGACACTCAACCAGACGTTCGATGCTTTATGCAATAATCGTGACCAGTCTAGACTTTCACAGAGCAATTCACCCAAGACATTTTCTATTGATAATGAACTGATAAATTTACTACAAACATCCACGGGCGGATCCCCTGTCACAAGAAAGCAAGTTTGTTTGTCTGTTTGCTTTACGTTGTTCAGATCTTGGTTTCCCAAGACTAACCCTATTGGATTTTTCATTTAACCTCATGATGGGACGGCCTTTAAGTGTTGCCCGCACACTGTAAGCAGCCAGCAGGACTCGAACCCACTCGCCACTCAGCACTGATAGTGGATGCAACAGCATACGCCTTATCTCACTGAGCTAAATAGGCCGCTTGTTCCAGGCTGCAGATTGATAATGGGGATAAGAATCGATGAGATGTTGCGTACCGTTGAATGCTGCTTCCGTCGTCGATGTCGCGATTTAAATGTTTCAGTTTCCAGCGACGTCGACGCATACGACGCGTGTTGTCGCCGTAGACTTTCTTGATGAGGACCACGTCGGGAATTTGCTCCTGTTTCATTTTGTCCAAGTTCGCGTCGTTGACGTTAGCATTCGACAAATCAAACCTGAAATGATCGTTTCGGCACAAAAGGATGAATTACTCAGTTATGACTTAGATGTTTTTAGGACCAGTCTAAGACTATCTTAGTTTTATTTTCTATGTTTTACCCTCAACAGGCTAACCACCACACAGGGTATCAATGATATTCAATGTTTCTTTTTTCAAGGGAAGAGAGACGACTAATGAAGAATTTAAACAGCGGTTTCAGCAATCAGTCATTGATATCATTGATCCAAAGTTCACGGATCCCGAATCCTTGTGTTGGCTAAGTTTCTTAGCCCCTAAATCGGGAAAAAGAAACTGTGAGCCTGCCAATAAGGTCTTGAGTGGCGCTCAGTGGGTTGAGTGATAACAAATTTCACAAACCCGCTAATGCAACAAGTGCTGCTCAGCGGGTTTAGGGGGTTGTAAAACCCCCGAAAAAACAACATACCCCAGAACGGAATCACCGGCTAGCAGTAAATGTCCAAGATGAGTACGGCAATGTTTAGGCTCTTCAACCCCGACTTCACTGGCCTTCACAACATACACGTCAGCCAATACATGCTATAAGGAAAAGATTTTTTAATAAAAGGCATTCAAAAAGCGTGGCCAAACTTCCCGTTTACCACAGAAGAGAATGGAAAATATTACAAGGTAGCCACTTTCTGAGTTTTCCAGGTCAGTGGCCACAGTTCGAATACAGTATTTTCGTTACCTTGACAGATTCGCGACCGTGTCCGCTAGCGAGGTGTTTATCACCGATGATATCGACTTGCATGACCAGGTATTCGACTAGTTGTTTCGGACCGCAAATCACCGTGAAAGGCGAACGCCAAAACACGTTACTATTCACCTCGGCAACTGAAGTGAAAAGGAAAACAAAAACGTTTTATTTCAGATGATACAATATCCGTACATTCAGACTTCTGATGGTGAATGTCTGAATGGGTGAGCAGCAAAATAAACACTTTCTAAGTGACAGGAGCAGTTTAAGTAGAGACATCCTTATAGAGCGCTAGACTATTTGGCAATTTTGGAAAATTCAACCCCAGTGCGTTGTTGCATGCTATTTGGTGTCTACACCCAGGTGCAGCGTAAGATTTTAGTTACTAATATTTACATGGATACACCGTTGTGCGATGTATGAGCAAATCCATCACCGATTTCTACACCGCACTGGAAGGGTTAAATAACATAAAGCAGCGTCGATACTTACTCTGACAGGTATTCGGGTCGATTAGATGAATTGTTTGCGTCACTCGGTTACAGACGGCTATTCGACCTAGATTACCGAGTTGCTGAGCTAGTTTCGCCGGAAGACACACGATTTCATCCTAAAACCGCAAAAACAAAAACCAGAAACATGAACGCGTTTATCTCAAAGCATTTCGAGAACCAGTCCAGACCAGACAATCAGAATATCTGATTTTAGTAGTTTTCACCAAAATTGAGAGTTATTTGCCATAAAAAATCGTATGTAGTTTAATTCAAAATGAAATTATTCCGATTTTGAAAGTAGTTTGATATGTTTGCGTACTTGGGCTCCTTGAAAGAATAAGAATTATCTGAAAAAGTGGTCGTAGTCAGCTCAGTTTGAGGTTCAGTAACAGTTCACCAACTTAACAGTCCAGTAAGGGGTTATTCATTTATTACGTACGCATTAGGGGAGGGTGGAGGAGTAAGTGCAATTGCGTACTGTAATGCTTAATGTATATGAAAAAATGGCTGATTTTGCGTACAGAACGGGAGGGGGGGTTGAAAAATTCAAATTTTATGCGTAAGTAATAAATGAATGATCCCTAAAAGTTCACAAACTTAAAAAAGTTTTTCAAGGAATCGAAAATCAAGTTGTATAATCTAGCGGATCAGTATTTGTGTTTTATGACTTGCCTTACACACGGGAACTATTTCGACCGAGTAAGTATATTTGTAGTTGTACAAATTACTCCTTTGATCGTGCGATATTAACTGTTGTGACGTCTGGTATCGACACGGTACGACGGCCAGCAGAAAATCCGTGAACTTTCGAGCGTCTTGTTTATTCGCGTAGAAGAAATCCATTCCATCTGAAACCGAGTACAGTACAAAAGTTCTTTAAAACGCCACTCTTGAGACCAATGAAAAACGTGACGTTATAATGAATGGTATTTCTATTGAATTTGAGTTTTTGCTAATTTGTTCTCTCAAAAAGGTTGGCGTTACGTGAGCAGTTGGATTAAAAAGATCATGATCGAACTAACTATAACAGACCCAACAGTTAAAGAAATGAACTGTTTACAAACTTTATCGCAGTTTACAGAAGTGACATGGCTGATTAGGAGAAAGAAGGCATAGTAGGCCCTCTTTCATTTTTCTAAGCCTAAATGGATATCATTTTTGTTACCTGTCAGTGTTTTGATACTAGTTGTATTGGTGTGGGCTTTATGCTTCAATATCAACTGTTCCAAGTAAAATAATGTCTTCTTATGCGCCGTCTACAGAAAGTAAATAAAGCAAAAAATAAAAAGACAAGGCGATTTTCGAACAATGCCCAGCACCAAAAATTCATCATGAATTTTTGCCAGCACCAGTTTCTTTTCTGGCTGTTTAGGATTAGGGTTCTTAAGATCAGGGAATCCAAATTTTCCTAGTATTTCCATGATTTTCACTGCACCCTGACCTAAGATTTCCAGATTGGATTTGGGCATATCCTCAGGGTTGAAGTGGTTTCTCATGGCACTTGTAACCAGCAGATCAAGACACCAAAATTCAAATTCTCGGATTTTCAACAAAAGACTCGGAATTCCTACAGGGGTAAAAGGAATCGGGAATTGCCTGGATTTTACCTTTTGTCGAACTTGGACAACAGCCTTCCAGTAATCTTTGGCTTCGACGCGATGACAGTCGTCGCACATCTGATTACTGACGATATACTCGACGATAAACGTCTGTTGTAAAATAGCACCGTTATTCACCTGTCAATCAATTAGAATCGTTTCATGTGGTTTAAAATCTTACAATTCATTCATTTCTTATTGAATCATGCGGCCAATAATAGCATTATCCAAATTCCCCGAGTATTTCAAGGTTTTTTTTTGAAAAATTTGCCGAAATTCCCAGTTTTCCCACCCTCCCTCGCCAGGGATTCGAACCATTGCTAGACTCAGCCATGCCACGAACCGCTGCCACACTAAACCGGGTGTTCAGGTTAACCCCTCGAAAACTTGCAGCACCAATCAGATTGCTCGTTGTATAATCGCTGAGGCAAATTTCACGGAAGAACTATAAATGGGAAAAACCCAGATTAAAATAAAACGGGCTAGTGTGGCAGGTTTTCATACCGTGGCAATCTCGATGTTATCAGGTTCGAATTCCTGCCGGTAGAGGATGAGTTTGTTTTCCAGATTTTCCTCATCCCGACTAACAAAATCATTCACGAAAGTCGTCTCTGCCGTGGACATGAAATCAGATATTACCTCTTTCTGAATGGTTAACTTCACTTTGATACGTTTCGAATGCGGTTCTGTCCACACGAACGAGGCGTCGATCAGTCGCACTTTACTCAAACCTTTCAACTTTTTCAGACAAATTGACAACAATTCCCTTGACTCAAGAGCTGCAGGAACCCAAGCGGCCGGAGGCTGGTGATATCTGCAGGATAGAAAAAAGTTATGCAACATAATGGCTTAACCCTTCCAGACAGTGCCGACTGATTTATATCCGCGAGTGCAGGGCTCAGTTTCACAAAAAAATTAAACTAAATTTTTGGTGTAATTGCCAATGGTTACTTCATGTTTTCAATGAGGACAACAATTCAAATTAAACCGTTTTAGGCTTAAACTTTTTCGTGAAACTGTCCCCGCGGGGCTGGTTGCGCAGTCATGGCTTAGACTTAAGACCAGTCTAAGATCAACTTAGTTCTATAGCCAATCTAACAATTTAAGACTAGGGCTCGGTTTCACAAAAAAGATAAACTCAAATTTTTGGTGTAATTGCCAATGGTTACGTCATGTTTTCAACGAGGACAATAATTCAAACTTAACCGTTTTAGGCTTAAACTTTTTCGTGAAACTAGGCCATGGAGATGATTTGAAAATTTAAAGACTAAATTTTGAATTAACAGGGTTTATTGACAATACCTTTCACAGTTCCTGCAGAAATGAAGCGCCATCTGTTTCGGTATTCCTTCAGTGATGTCGACCTGTGAGCGTAAACACGCCACACACATGTTCGCAGGGTTCGGTTCAATTTGAACTCCACACTCGCAACACAAGCTGCAAAAACAACCAAATAATATCATTTGTCGGATAGCAAACCAGAGCAGAGGGGTCAATACTTCTTCAGTACTCAGAGGTCAGGGTTCACCCAGTCCTGTTGTGTGGCTGTCTCCACAGTGATCTACGATCCTTGTGTAACCGATCTGTGTGTGGTACATCAGACACTAAGATTCTTGGTAAAAGGTCAGGGATGCCCCGGTCACCTGGTGGTGCCCTGTGTAGGTCTCACAGGATTCAGCCTTTCTTAATTTGACTGAAGTGAAGTTGAGCCCTTTTTTCGAATAGACACTCTGATTGACATTTTCTGAAACCGCGGAAATTGCACTTCTTTGCATGTGTAGGGATAATATTTTCATTTTTCACTAACAACGTTACATAAGGTCATACATAGAACTTGAATTGCCCAAAACAGGAAAAAGTAGAATTTTCGGAATCATGTTTTTAGTTTCTCTCCTCTTATTTCCTGACCCTACTATACTCTAGTGGCGTAGTAGTGTTGGCCTTTTTTTTGGAACTGGCCTGTGTGACGTAACTGTGGCCCGTCATCGTGGACGTGGACAAGATAACGATGATGGGGGTCTCTGAATGGAGAGACCAGGACCAGGTAAACTTTATTTAGAACGAATCAGGCCGCGTCTATCTCTACTTTTAAAACCTTAAAATCACGAGTCAATCCGTGAACGTCCAGGCAGCTGAACTTACATATATCCCACATGTTGATCGCCAACAATTTCCAGCGCCTCCATCTTGTTTCTGTAAAGAATAAACCTTTCATGGCGAAACGATGATACCCTTCAATGAATAGAATATCGATATTTTGGGATTTTTGAGATATAGAATGTATGAAAAATTATAAAATTATCTTATAAATTATTAAATGTAACTAAAAAGCAAGTAAAATGATTGATGATAAAATTTATCGAAGGTTTTCACTGAACAACGTTTCAGCCAATCGGTCTGGTTGTCTAAATGGATTAAGGTTAAATCATACTCGTGACCGTACTGTCAGCATATGTTCTACTACAGCAAATGGTGACGTATTCAATCTCTCTACGCTACGATATAATCACGGCCGTAAAAAATTCCTCGTGCACTAACAATCCAAGATGGCTGACACTATGGCAACTCTGTCCGTCGGTGGTGAAAGAACCACCGGACAATCGATCAGGACACAAAACGGTAGGATATATTTATATTTTTATGGGAGAGGATTTTATTTTCTTTCTTTGAAGAGGTGCGACAGTCGCCTACCACTGTTTGGGGTCCAGTGAACGCTGGTTTAATTCTCACCAGACTTGCCCGCCGGCCGGGCGGCTCCGACCGTCACTTTTGCCGGTTCCTTCTAGAAAAATCCATCAAGTGATTCATCCTGCGGACACGTTGTTAATTGGAAATAATCCACGCTTGAGAAAATTTAAGCTTAAAAAAGAATTACCCACACTTACGATGAGGGTCCTAGATACACATGAGCTGGGATTAGCTGTCGCCAAATGGACTTCGAGTTTCAAAGTAAATGGACAAGACAGGGCTTGTCACTTTATTTAGACTCATTTGACCTGGGGATTTTCAACAGAATCCTAAGTACCACTTCACTGGAAACCTTAAGTGCGTGTGGTATATCGCTCTCAATGATGACCAGGCCCTGATTCAAGTACGTGCAAAGCTTGCTAGTCTCAGTCTTTTTGGACAGAGGCGTCGTAAACCGGCCACTTTCAGGATTCAGTTAGTAAAGCCACCAATTCTCTTTTACATAGGTTTTCAACAGGAAACTGTTGTAAATCTCTTTGCTATTTGTTTCTGGTCCCCTGCTTTCAGATGTTTACGTGATAATTAGTTACTAATACAGTAATACTAATTGGTTAATTGTTTTTAGTTATGGCAGCTTCAAGCATAGCTAATATCGTGAAAAGCAGCTTAGGTCCTGTCGGGTTGGACAAGATGTTGGTTGATGATATCGGGGTAAGTTTTGGTGAATCTTACAGAATTAATTCAATTGAAATGTGGAAGAAATTGTAGCGCGAAAGACCTAGAAACTGTTTGCAACACCTGCAGACCTGGAGGACCTTCTATTGCTGTAGGAGTTGATGTCCTGCTGAACACTAGCACACCTGGTGGATCCTCACTTGCCACAAGTAGAATCCTATATTGCTGCAGTAGTTGATGTCCTACAGCACACTAGCGCACCTGGTAGATCCTCACTTGCCACAAGTGGAATCCTCTATCGCCACAGTAGTTGATGTCCTGCTGAACGCTAGCTCACCTGGTGGATCCTCACTTGCCAGTAGAATTAGAATTCGTATTTGCACTTGGTGATTGATATCTTACTCACTAGCAACACCTGCCAATAATGATCATTATTTGTAGGACGTGACGATCACGAATGATGGCGCCACCATACTGAAAATGTTGGAAGTAGAACATGCTGCGGCAAAGATTCTCGTTGAGTTGGCTCAGCTTCAGGACGAGGAAGTTGGCGACGGAACGACTTCTGTTGTAAGTGCAGCGAAATTCCCAGACACGCTCACGCATTGGTATCTAAAATGTTGAATTTCAGAAATTTATAAGTTCTGGTTTAAAAAAATTCTACAGTAAACCTTACCTTAAACTCAGACAAACTGGGGCCCGTAAAATCCATGAAACAAAGTCCGAGTTATGGATATCATATGTTAGGAAGTCAGAAAAATGATTTTGTTTTTGTCAAGAGTTAGCCATAAGTCCGAGTTGCCCATGTCCGAGTAAGGCGAAGTTCACTCTACCTATTTGTCTGAATTGGTTGCCACACAAAAATATCATGGAGTCATGGAATTAGTTCGGTTATGCTATGAATCCTAGAAGGGGTGATTCCAGGTTATACTCGCATAAAACTGGACCCTTTCGAAGATTTTTGACGTATAGACATTTTCTTATTTTTTCGTACAGGTGATTATTGCTGCGGAGTTGTTAAAGAACGCCGATGAACTGGTGACAAATAAAATACATCCCACATCGATTATAACTGGATATAGATTAGCTTGCAAGTGAGTACTGCTTATAAACTGCTTTAAAAGTGAATGACTGTATGAATTTATTTTCTCAAATATATGAACATGGGAATACAAATTTTGTTTGATTACAACTACATATTAATTGAAAATTGACATATTTGAGGAGGACACCCCTAAGCCCTAAGAGCTGTACCTGAAGTGGGGATAATAAGAGTGGTCTGATTAATATGAATATTTGCAGGATTTAAGTTCCGGAATTTTACTTGAAAAAACGTCGTGGAAGTTTCAGCAATAAGATATATGGGGCCGGTTGCTCAGACGTTGGTTAAGAGTTAACTGGTGGATCAGAGTTACAAAGCTATTTCAATTGTCATTATGGCAATTATCCACTGGTTAGCTCTAACAGTTGAGTTACCAGCTCCTGTCCACTTAGAAAAACAAATGTTTTATATTTTGTTGTATGGCCAGACGATTTGTAATTTAAATTGCCCGATTTTACCATTTCAGAGAAGCTTGTAAGTACATCCAAGAACATTTGACGTTAGGAGTTGATGAACTCGGCAAGGACAGCATCATCAATGCAGCGAAAACCAGCATGGCGAGCAAAGTCATCGGATCATATCCTTTTATTGACATGATTATGATATTTGTCGTTAGTTATGGATCAATCGGAAGTCTCGACGATCAATTTTAATAAACTTGATGATAATTGTCTGGGGCCAGTTGTTGAATGGATGGTAGTTAACCAGTGGATATATTCTATGGTAGTATTGAATTGTTAACTGTTATTATTGACTTAAAACCAATAGACACCTCGTGTTTGTAGTTCATTTTTCGATTAATTCATTTGTGAATTTTCAATTGAAAATGTATCAGATGGAAATACTGGACACAAGTGAAGTGTAGATGGTCAGTTTTTGAAAGTGTGCTGATGAAATGTCTAATATCTGGTGTTTTTAGTTCATTTTCAATCGAAAATGTCTGATGAAGCTCCGAACAATGACATGAAGCGTGGGCGATAAAAATTGGAAGAATGGTGATAAAGAATCTTTGCATTTATTCAAAGTTTGATTAAAGGTTCACTTAAGTCACCCATAAATAAGAATAACGCGTACAATTAGTTAAAATCAGTGGCGTGTTGGTCTAATCTAGTGGCCTGGTTATGACTTAAATAATTTGCTGAATGAGAAAATTTCCCTTGACGTTTTTCCACTGACGCCGACTTCTTCTCGAACATGGTCGTCGACGCGGCGAACGCGATTAAGGTATCCGACGGTAAAGGCGGACACCGTTATCCGATCAAAGCTATCAACGTTTTGAAAGCGCACGGCCAGAGCAGTCGCGAGAGTCAAATGATTAACGGATACGCGTTGAACTGCACGGTCGCTTCTCAATGTAAGTATTGACTCGTTACACCAGCGATCATGCGACATTATTGTCAGGTCTTCGATTTCTTAATCGCACGACTCGAAAAACGAGTGAATTTAGCGAAATTAGAATCACATTTGTGAAACAATTGTAAATTCGGTCTCGATTATCTAGATTTATAACGTTGACGGTTAAAAGTGGTTGTGTTCGAACGAGAAAGTTGGCAGATTATCATCGTTTAATTTTCTTTAAAATGAATCGTAACGTGAAGCTATGTTTTAAGAGTGTTTAGAAGTTGTCAGCCAACTTCAGTTGTGAACCGATTGGAATACACTTCTGACCGGCTTCTCAGATCAATCCCAGGCGCGCATGTTGCCCCGAATCCCTGGTTGCCGTTTCATAGAATGATCTTGTTTGTTAGCTAGTACTTGACATTTCAGTGTATTATTTAATGGTAAATTATTTCTGTTAATTTCAGTGATGGTGAAGAAGATCACGAACGCGAAGATCGCGTGTTTGGATTTCAACCTGCAGAAAGCTAAGATGAAGATGGGCGTGCAAGTGTTGGTATCCGACCCGCAGAAATTAGACGCCATCAGACAAAGGTACGTTTATTAACTCGAAATTTACAGAATCAAAGAAAGTGCATTACTTGTCCAGCAGATCAGGGAAAAATATGGGGATTCTGACTTTTCTTGAAAATCATAGAAAAGTGTTGAAAATTTCAATTGATGGTGACGAGTGGCATAAGGAACCTCTTGATAAGAAACAGCCCTCACTGAGGATATCTTATAATTCAATCACGGAATTTGAATTGATGGTGTCTTGTTGTTCTTGCTGATGATGAGTGGCACAAGGGACATCTTGATAAGAAACAGCTCTCACTAAGGATAACTTTATTTAATCAAGGAATTTTTGGTTCCCTGATCTGAACGAACCCTCACCGATGTTCATCATCAAACGGTCGAAAGCCTACCACATCGTATTGTGATCTATTTTATTTCGCCAGGGAATCCGACATCACGAAGGAACGAATCGAGAAAATCCTCGCGACCGGCGCCAACGTGATCCTCACGACGGGTGGAATCGATGATCTGTGTTTGAAGTATTTCGTCGAGGTCGGCGCGATGGCCGTGCGACGTTGTAAGAAGGCCGATCTGAAACGTATCGCTAAAGCCACCGGAGGTAAGTGTGCTTTATCGGGTTGATGCGATAATTTGTGAAAAATGGATATCTTGATCATTGAAATTGGGAAAAACTTCGGAATTTTGGAAAAAATAATTCCCAGTCTGGAAATTTGAAAAATTTTCCTCAAATCAGGGAAATATTTTGGAAATTCATTTACATTTCACACATTGCATTTGCCAACGCAACTTTCTTCAGCAATTTCTCTTGAAAAGTCACCTTAATCAACCAGTAACCATTAAAATGTAGTATAATGATATCTGTCCATTTTTATGTAGGCCCCATTTTCCATTCGGATAAATCAACCATGAAATACTTGGGAATTTTTAAGTCATGTAACTGTGGGAACAGTGATATTTATATGCTATGAGCTCAGAATTTACGCACAAGAATTCAAATCGTTGGACCATTTCCTGAAAATTAAAGATAAACAGCAGATAAATAGGGACGGTAACACAATGAACTTCGAATGTGTATTTTCATTTGCTTGTGTATTTTCTCTGCAGGTCAGTTAGTTATGACGATGGCCAATCTAGAAGGAGATGAGTCATTCGACGCCACTAATCTCGGTCAGGCCGATGAAGTCGTGCAGGAACGTATCTGCGACGATGAGCTGATCCTTATCAAAGGGTACGTAAGATAGCCAGGGTGGCCACTTAACAGGAAATCGGTGAAAAGTCGGGGAATTCTGACTTTTTAGCCCACTTGGGACTTTAGTCCCAGCGGGCTATTGCGTTCACTTTTCGTCCGTCCGTCCGTCCATCCATAGACGGAATCCAGTTATTTTGGGAAGTTTTGAAGACGCTTCAAGGTAACGTCTTGATATTTGGGTTACACATGTATCTACCCTAGACACATCTTCAGCCCAAAAACTGCCCCCGTCAGAATCAAGATGGCCGACTGGCAGCCATTGTTGTTCGCCAAAATCAGCACTTTTTACACATTTTTGAACTTTTTGAGGGAAATTTTGAAGACGCTTTGATCAATTACCTTGATCTTTCGGATATATGTGAATCCCCCCAGGGCCCATCAACATAACAAAAATTGGGTCGATCGGACTCAAGATGGCCGTCCTATGACCTTTTTAGTGCCCAAAAATGTTAATTTTGGCCCAAATTCTGAGTCCTGTAGCTTCCTACTGGTTTATCATTTCTCATTGCAATTTGTGATGGGTATTCTTTGGAAAGGGATGTTTTATACCTGAGACAGGTATTTTTCATCAGCCAATTATGACGCAATTGGCGGCCATCTTGGTGTCACCAGTACTCATTCGTAAGTGGGAAAAAGTTTTTCCACATAATATTGATACCTAAGCATATTTTGCAACCACAATCAATTAGAAAGTTGTAGCTCATAACGTGTTCTATGATTGTGGTGAGTTTCATGGTAATTGGATTTTGTATATGGCCACCAGGGGGCGTTGAATAATACAATATCTTAGCGTTTCTTTATTATATTCGTACCTATGCATATTTTGTAACCACAATCAATTGCAAAGTTGTAGCTCATGACATCATCTATGATTGTTGCGAGTTTTAAGGACATAAGTTTATCTATATGGTCACCAGGGAGCGTTGAATAGTAGAATAACTTAGTATTTCTTTATTATATTGGTACCTAGGCATATTTTGCTACCATGATCAATTGCAAAGTTGTAGTTCATGACATGTTCTATGATTGTGGTGAGTTTCGAGGTCATTGGGTTTTGAATATGGTCACCAGGGGGCGGTGAATAGTAGAATGACTTAGTATTTCCATATTAAATTGGTAACGAGGCATATTTTGTTATCACAATCAATTACAAAATCGTAGTTGCTGACAGGTTCTATGATTGTGGTGAGTTTCAAGGTCATTGGTTTTTGTGAATGGTCACCAGGGGGCGTTGAATGTTGAAATTGTTAGATTGTTGAGCATTTGAAACCACTTCCCAAGTGGGCATGGTGTCCCTGGACCCCTAGTCTTGAAAAAAATGAATTTTGTAAAATAGCTTAACGTCAGGGGAATTTGATGAGAGTGCTAAATTGCGTATAAAATCAAACAGTTTCCGTGCGACTTTGTTCGATGAAATCTTCTCTAACTTCTTGTAAACTGCTTATATCCAGGAATGACGATCTGTAGGGACCCTGCTTGTGCGTGCTAGCAAACCTAGTGGATACACGCTTTGCCACTGACTACTGCACACTAGCGCACCTGGTGGATCCTCACTTGCCACAAATGGAATCCTAGATTGTCATGATCAACTGTGAAGTCCTCGTATCTCGTATATTTTTTTTTTTTTTTAAATTTCAGAACGAAGGCTCGCACAGCTGCGTCAATTATTCTCCGCGGTGCCAACGACTTCATGGTCGACGAAATGGAACGGTCGATACACGACGCCCTCTGCGTGGTGAAACGAGTACTAGAATCGAAATCGCTCGTACCCGGCGGTGGAGCGGTCGAGGCTGCGTTATCGATCTATCTGGAAAATTACGCAACTTCTCTGGTATGTTCTCTTCGATATATTAAAACTGTTTAACTGTGCACATATCAATCTGGATCCAGTTCCACAGTTGTGAGTTAGAGTTAGAATTAGTTCATTTTCAATGAGTTAACTGTGGTGAGTCAAATCTTAACTCACAACTGTGGAACTGGGTCCTGCAGCCTAAAATCAAACCTTAATCACCGGGCTTTTACATATCAGGGAATTCTGGTTTTATTTTCCCTGCACAGAAAGTTTGGCTCTGATTTCTCTTGAAAATCGGAGAAACGTCGGGGAATCTAAATTTTTGGCATCTTGTTGTTTTTGCTGGTGTTGAGTGGCACGAGGAACCTCTTGAGTAAAATTAAACGGCTGTTATGAGGATATGATTTAATCAAGGAATCGTTGGTTAAATGGGTCTGGAGAATATCGGGGAATTTCTGATTCCCACTGATCATGTAACTCAACATTGTGTGAAGTGTGGATGATCACTACTTGAAAGTTTTCTGGTGAAAAACCTAGTTTCTAGTGTTTGCAGTCCATTTTCGATTAGAAACGTCTCTGGTGAAGTCCTAAATGCATGTCAGAAAGCAATATTGTCAAAACTTCACGCAGATGGTTGCGAATCTGAAGGGGGCGGGTGGTTCCAGCCTGCAGATTGACACCTGCCGTATAAGCTAAGCTGTATGTAAAAATCTTGTTTATTTTATGTTACAGAGTTCTAGGGAGCAGTTAGCTATTGCCGAGTTTGCGCGTTCGTTACTGGTGATTCCGAAACAGCTCGCGGTCAACGCCGCGCAAGATTCCACGGACCTCGTCGCGAAACTGCGGGCCTATCACAATTCATCTCAAACGAAGTCGGAACACGCCGATCTAAAATGGTAATTATAATGATAATAATAGCAATATAAGTGTATTTCTTTACTAAAGAGATACAATACAGAATACAGAAATACAGTCATCACTATTACATAAAAGAAAAGTTACAGAAAGTACTTCTACACTGTGAAGCGTAGAAAAGAAAAAGGGCAAAAAAGGGGGTATACTTTTAATGAAAAAAGCCTTACGCCCTGGCGGAAATTATAATACTGCATATTTCATTCTAACCCCCTCCTTAGGAAATGTGTCCACTAGGGTATGGGTTAGTACCATGACAGGGTATTTCACATCGTCATCAAGTTCAAATCCCTCGAAATGATATGTCTACTAAGACGAGGGTCTTATTATGACATTAGGCGCCGATCCAGGATTTTTTCGCGGGTTCATAAACAATGTTAATAAATGTTAAACTGTCGACTAAAATCTCTAATGATAGGGGGCCTATACGACATATTGTTTGGCCAAACATAAGATGGTATGGTACCGATTACCTGGTACTGTTCGCCCACTTTGTCTTGAGTACATTCCTTCAAGAAAAGGATTAGAAAACTTTTTTGGTAGCTGAGCAGGGGGTTCACGTCCTCTGAACCCCCCTTTCCTCTGGATCCGCACCTGACATCATCCTGCCTCAGTATATGTACATTTAACTGGTTAATAATTCAGTGATGAAATGAGTACCAATTATCTGGTACTGTCCGCCCACTTTGTCTTGAGTACAATTCCTTCAAGAAAACGCTTAAAAAATTGTTTTGGTAGCTGAGCAGGGGGATCGAAACCCCCCTCTAGATCCACACCTGACATCATCCTGCCGCAGTATACCGGTATGTACATTTAACTGGTTAATAATTCAGTGATGAAAATGAGTTTTCCATTCTCTTTCGTATTCAGGGTCGGGCTCGACTTGTACGAAGGCGTCGTTCGCGACAACAAGAAAGCCGGCGTGTTCGAGCCGGCGATATCGAAGATCAAGAGTTTGAAATTCGCCACCGAAGCCGCGATCACCATTCTACGAATCGACGACATGATCAAACTGGCGCCGGAAAACAAAGGCCAGGGCGGTCCGTCGTATCAACAAGCCGTCAATTCCGGAATGCTCGGTTAACTTAAGAATGAATGATTAGCTTTGTAAGATTCGAATTATACGGTTAAGCCGGCTTAATCCAGATTTCGATCTGATCCTGTTCGTCATTCATACGGTTCGTCCGTACATGAATTTTAAGCATCTGGAAATTGATATTCGAATGATCCGGATTAAGCTGGTTTTACTGCGTATTATGAACATATATCGACTGAATTCAAGAAAAGTTCTCGCGAGTTCCTTTTTATTGTCGCTAAATTACGGTTTAAAACAAACAGAATTTCTTTCGAAGGGTTCGAATTCTCATGAAAAAGAAAATTGCGCTGCCCATCTGTGAAGCATCTGATCAAATTATTATAACTTGAGTTGAGTGATTATACGGTCTAAACGGTATCTGTGCTGCCATCTATGTAATAAATTATCTTTTTTTTTGTACGGGATAAAACGTTTTACTCCATTATTATTGAATGATCGTGGCTTCATTTGCTCTTATTGAAATACAGCGGAACCATCCTCGCTTACCAGGGGCCAGTTGCACAGTCGTGTCTTAAGTCCAAAAGTAGTTTTAAATTTTAAGACTTAAGTTGTTAGATTGGTTACAGAACTAAGTTGGTCTTAGACTGGTCTTAAGTGTGACTGACTGTGCAACCGACCCCTGGGATTGATTGCCTCACGCCAACACGCACAGCCTTCAATGGTGAATAGGCGATTTTACGAAAATGAATCCTTGTAAATCGATTTAAGTTTCACGTTTACGGCACGCGGTTTAGTGAATCTGATTTGGTAAACCAACTCGTTTATGGACGCGGTTTAGTAAATTGATTTATTAAATCGACTAACTTGCTCGGCGAGCAAGTTAGTGGCGATTTAGTCAGTGAAATCCAACTTGGCGTCCTCTTTGACCGCGGGCTAAAGACATCTATTGCAGACCATCATCTATCAATAATTCGGTCACCATTTTCTTTCGAATCGCGACCTTTAAATTGATAAATTGATTCGACTCATTTACGAAAAACCATTCGATTTACTAATCCTTTTGTTTTCCAACATCGAATCGGATTTAGCTAAACTGAATCAGATTCAATTTCGTAAAAGCGCCTAATTACATTGCCCAAGATTTCTTGGGTGGACGGGTCGCCACTGGCACCAGTCTATGTATCTAGCCAATCGGAAGCGCATTTGTTTGAAATCGGTTTCTATAAAACCGGTTTATATCGGTTTTATTGCGTCATAAACCGGTTTGCGGTAGAGCAAACAAATGCGACAGAACGAGAATTCGGTTTGAGTCAGCTGACCGCGGAATTTTCCTTATTTGGCCATGTTGGAAAAGTCGGTTCGATGTTGCGAACCGCTCGCAACGCGTTAAGTCGGTTTTCGGAAACCTTTAGGTTTACGCCTGAACAAAGATGCCGGTTTATGCGAACCGGTTTGTAAAACGGCATGAACAAAGACGTGTTTCCTATAAACCGATTTCAAACAAATGCGCCTCTGATACGTTGTTTTTTACCGCTACGTATCTGGTCTGCATCAAAAATCGTGATATCATAATCGCATTCTGGTAATTAAGAACGAAAAAAAGATGAAATTGATCAACCCCATGTTGGCGTTTAGGGCATGATGATTTAATTATGCCCTGAAAATTATATGGTCGCCATTTATACTTTCCGTCGTTACAACTGTTTAACTACACAATTTTTTTTCGATACATTTTTTGCTGTTTAATTTCACCACGGGCCTCTCGGGGATTATGAAGAATGACCCTTTTCATTAATTTCGATTAAAGCGGGCTTGAGTGTATTGGAGGAAGTGTGCTTAGAATACAATATGGGAAACGGGGAAACGATTTTTTCAGGGAGAAACGTGGTTCAACACTCGCGCAACCGTTGCCGAGCAAAGAACTGTGGAACGGAATCCAATTATTGAAAACGCTGATTGTCTTGGTATTTGGCTTCCACCCTAGACACACCAAGGGCCGGTTCCATAGACTGGCTTAGACTTAAGACCGCGGTCTAAGACAAACTTAGTTTTATAGCCAATCTAACAACTTAAGACCAGTCTTAAGGTTTAATACCACTTTTGGTCTTAAGTCTTGACTAGGGACCGGCCCCTGCAGCCTATAAACAGTTAAGCTGACTGATGCATACATTGTTGTTCGCTGGAATCGGCAATTTTTGAAGACGCTTCTATCAATTAAAGTACCAAGGAAAATATCAAAAGCTTGCATTATAATCTTGATATATATTTGATTATCATTAGCACTGTCATAGGATACATCTCACGTTGAATTGGGATTACCCAATTTCATGTTCTCGCCACCAGGGGGAGCTAAGTATCGAATCATATACAATATTTTGTAAACGCAATCAGTTGCAAAGTTGTAACTCGTGACATGTAACTGTCATGTTACTCAATTAACCTCTTTCCAAGCGTTTTTTTTTCACGTGTTGAAAATGGTTGAAATTGCCGGTATGATCGTTCCCCGTATTTAAAACTGTTGCTTTATTGTTTCATAGTGTCCCCCGTTCGCCTAAAATCTGGCCATATAAAACGAATCGTTCGGGTTCCCCCTTTTTAGGCGCGCCGTAAAAAAAAACTTTTTTTTTGGTGCTCGCCTAAGGGGGAACCCGAGCGACAACCGTTGTTAAATCATTTTTCTTGCCTACAATGCACCTTTCAACGAAATTTCTCGTAGTCTTTTATCGAGCCAGCTACATAGATGTCGTTACAACTTGTTCACATTAAGATACTCATTCTCTCCGAAATTGCATCCTAACCGATGTAGGCTAAATCTAACACCGTGGCGACACGGTGAGGGCTGCTTTGTTCGGGACATTCACTTGATTTTTTCTCCGACCCCGCCCATTAAAACCGGAAACGTCTTTCACTTCCTGGATAAACCGATCCAATATGGCGGAAAATAATCCTCATGACTGACCTGTCGTGACAGTGGCGAATTTTTACGCGGCCAATCCTTGTAATATATAGTCGTTCCATTTGCTAACCAGGCCGCCCACCAACCGAACGAACCAGTCGACATGATCATGTGATCGCAGGATGACAATATAGCCAGATCTAAAGCCGGGTCTTTCGCTTTAGAAAAAACCACATTCGCATTTTTTCTGGGTACGTTTTTCTCGCACCACGGAATATCATCTGATGCAACAATAAACAGTACTTTTTCACCGTACAATGACGTCATACGGTCCATCGCATTTTTTATATAGCTGACCGGAACTGTGACGTAACCGAAACGAAATGAGCGTGTTGACTTCATATCACCGCGTCTTATATGTATGCCGATAGTCGTAATATTGGCGCTAGTAAGCAATGGAAGATTGTATGCGCTACGCTCTATGAAATTTTCGGCGGCCATTTTTATGTGTTTTCGGAATGTGAATTGTTTACGAATTTCGTCGGCTTCGTTTTGAAAATATTTCCATGACTGTAAGTAACCCCGGATACGACAGGCGGGCAAACTGGCGATGTTTAAATTGCGAAACCTTGGATCGAACTTACCTGTGCTTTTTTCTTTGAGCACAGTTTTGACGCCTTTTTTCGCAAGCTTTAAAGAAGGCGCTGTCAATTCGAAAACCGTCGCTAGTTTGAAATCGAAAGGGATGACCGGCATGACGTCACAGTGTTTAGAAATAGCACACAGCGCCGCGTATTGGTACATCAAGTTACCAATGCGACCCGTAAACCAGACAGTCATAACTGGAAATGGATTCTTCGGGAATTTTATCTCTAGCGGTGGAGGATTTAAGGGTAATGAAAGTTGTTGACGTTCAACATTCATCGTAGATGTACTGTTAATGAAAGTCTCGACGGATGGCAGGTCCGGTATCGTCGATGATGATTCTCGGCAGCGGCACTGGGTTGCGGTAAATCCATTCATCATATAAATAACGCTAGAACTAATTATGAAAACGATTGAAATAATTTTCCACTTTTTCCTGGTTGAGTACATGATTCGGGCTGTGGTCAGCGATCCAGTAAAAAGTTATGACTTTTGTCCGAAGGAATCCGGATTATAAACTCAGCACCGCCAGTCACAGATTACGCCATTCCGTAATATTCAGAGCGTATTCCAGTCGAAACGAACGCGTCAGAATTGAATATTCCAGAATCGAAAGAGACCACATCGAAACGTGTCTAAACGAAGGCTGCTGGCCTACGACGTCTAAGCATATTCTATACACCTTATACTTCCTGATTCGAACGTTCAAGAAATCCACAATTGAATACGTGTCCCGTGCCCTATTCACAGACTTTAATAATAAAATGGTTCAGAAAAAACTAAATCCGATATTTTTTGCGAAGTCCAAACATGAGTTGACGACCAACTGTGTTGTGGATATACGCATTGAACACGTAGTGATCTACCACGCGAAACGTACCTAAATTCCTTCCCCTTTTCTTTTTGATTTATTTTACTTTTGAACATAAATTTTTCACAGCGAATGTATAGATCTGCTCTCTTAAATGCACAGACGTCTTCGTCGCTACAAACCTGTTTTCGCGGGAACACGGGTCTAAGCAGATTACCGATGTTCTGATAATGATTAAAAGCGAAAGTGAAACTATTCTCAAACAGACACGACGGTAAAAATGTCACTTCAAGATTTATTCAAATTTTAAGTTAATATGGAGCAAGCACTGTTAAGGCTGGCTTATGCCGACAAGCGACGCAACGCCTACCGACTCCTATACACACTCAACTGCGAGCGACCGAGATCGCAGCCCAGCGCTCCAATTCCCAGCTACTGAGGCCGACTAGCGGGATACGAGATCCGCCCAGTTGCTTCCCTCGGTACCAATTACTAGTAACTGCGTCGGCTCAGATAGTCAAGTGGTAAACATTATTTTGAATTATTTGGAAATAAATTTTTAGCTGAAAAGCTATTTCTTTAAAACCCTTTATCTTTCCTTTTTGAACAATGTGCTAGCGACATCAGGCCCGGTCACGCAATAATTCTACCAACTTCGTTCCTAGATCTATCCAGTCATCTGCCATGCCGAACGTTTGGTTTGCGTTTGAAACCACTTGAATTTGAAAGTTTATTTCACTCTAACCAAAACATTGGTACATAGAGGTTACAATAACTTATACAATGAAATTTATAATTTACAAAATTTAAAAACAAGAAAACAAAAATACTGATAGAATAGAATAGTAATGGAGATAATACATTTAAATATACAATTTCCTTGAATAACTTGAGGCCAACGTTTACAAATCTAGTGAGTTTGATTAGGATATTGTTATTTTAAGCATTAAGTAATTGTGACATTTTAAAAGTGTCTATTTACATAAAATGGTGTTAGGAAAGTTTTTCGTACATTGTTAAGTTTGGAATATTCGAAAAGAAAATGGATTTTGTTAAGACCTAGACTACAATATGTACAAATACGTTCGTTTCTATCGATATCTACAGTGCTAAGTTTTTCGGCATCTAATTTGCGGCACCAGACAATCGACGTGGTCTGGTACAACAGATAGATGTTTTTTTATTACAAAAAAAATCAGTTAACAGATGAAAAGAGACAAACTAGGGGGCACTTAAAATCAAAACAATGGTGAATATTACTAAAATGCCGGCGCTTTCTAAATGACAATTATTTTATTATCATTATTATAAATATTATTGTCTCTGCACATTGCAACTATAACTTCTATTGTCACTAGATAAACCATATAACTGAATTGAAATCCGTCGTTTCATCGGAATTATGTCGAATTCCATTTTCTTTTTGAAACGCTGTAATTTCTATGACATTTCTTTGCGCCACTGGCCTCTCAGGGTTTTTAAAGATTGACCCTTCTCATTAATTTCTATCAAAGTGGGCTTATTGGAAGAAGTGTGCTTTGAATACAAGCTGGGAAACGGGGAATCGGTTTATCAGGAAGAATGATCGCTGCCGAGCATAGTATATGAGCTCTCTGCTATTGTCGTTACAACCAGCGCATTTGATACTCATCATTTCAGAAATAGCATCTTTTTACGGATGTAAATCCAACACCGAGGCGACTCGGCGTGGGCTCCTTTGTTCGAGGGATTCACATTCTATTCGGTTGGACTCCAATATTCCTAGATCCGCCCATCAAAACCGCAAACGTCTTTCACTTTCCGGTTAAGCCGATCCAATGTGGATGAAAATAATCCTCATGATTGACCTGTCGTGCCAGTGTCGAATTTTTACGCGGCCAATCCTTGTAATATATAGTCGGATCATTTGCTAACCAGGCCGCCCACCATCCGAACGAACCAGTCGAAATGATCACGTGATCGCACGAGGACAATATAGCCAGATCTAAAGCCGGGTCTTTCGCTTTAGAAAAAACTACATTCGCATTTTTTCTGGGTACGTTTTTCTCACACCACCGAATATCATCTGACGCAACAATAAACAGTAGATTTTCACCGTACAATGACGTCATGCGGTCCATCGCATTTTTTATATAGCTGACCGGAACTATGACGTAGCCGTACTCAGATAAGTATTTTAACGTCATATCGCCGCGTCTTATATGTATGCCGATAGTCGTAATTTTGGCGCTAGTGAGCAATGAAAGATTGTACGCGCTACGCTGTACGAAATTTTCGGCGGCCTTTTTTATGTGTTTTCGGAACGTGAATTGTTTACGAATTTCGTCGGTTTCATTTTGAAAATATTTCCACGACTGTAAATAACCCCAGACACGGCTGGCGAACACACCGGTGATGTTTAAATTGAAAAACCTGGGATCGAATTTACACGCGCCTTTTTCGTAGAGCACGATTTTGACGCTATTTTTCTTAAGCGTTATAGAGGGGGCCGTTAATTTGAAAGCTGTCGCTATTCCAAAATTGACCGGCATGACCGGCATGACATCATAGTGTTTAGAAATAGCATACAGCCCCGCGTATTGGAACATCAAGTTACCAGTTCGACCGACAAACAAGCCGGTCATAACCGGATATGGATTCTGCGGGAATGGTATTACCTCTAGCGGTGGCGGATTTAGGGGGAATGGACGTTGTTGGGGATCAACCTCCTTCAGAGAGTCAGTAGATGTGCTGGTAATGAGAGTCGTGACGGATGGCAGGCTCGGTATCGATGTAGATCCTCGGTAGTGGGTTGCGATAAATCCAGTCATTATAATAAAAACACCAGAACTAATTATGAAAACGATTAAAGTAATTTTCCGCATTTTCAGAATTGTGTACTTGATTCAGCAATTCAGTAAATGTCGCAATTCCAGATTCCGGATTGCAAACTCACCACCACCAGTCACAGATCACCCTATTCCGGAATAGAACGCATTCCGGTCGAAACGAACGCGTTAGAATTGAAAATTCCAGAATCGGGAGAGACCGCAACGGAACGTGTCTAAACGTAGGCCTAAGGTATATAAACACATATATACACCCTATTTCCTGATTCGAACGTTTAAGAAATGCACAATTGGATACGTGTCCCGTGCCCTACTTACAGATGTTGATGATAAGATGATTCAGAAAAAATTACATTCGATATTATTTGCGTCCAAACGATATCTATAAGTCCAAACATGAGTCGACGACCAACTGACGTTGTCTTGTAATTCCACATTGAATCCGCAGTGACCTCGATTTCTCTTTTCACCTCGAACCAACAATACTCATGACGTAAGAATTCCATTCCTCTTATTTTGATAAAATTTCAATCATTAATCAACCTGAAATGAATAGACTTTTACGCCGCTACAAACCTGTTTTGCGAAGTCGTAAGTCTTAATCAGGTCACCGTAAACGAAAATGATAGTCAAACAGACATTATATCGTAACCATGACACAATATGAATGTCATGTCTAGATGTATATATTCAAATTTCAAACTTAACGGTTTAGACAGACTTCGATTCCAGACGGTCGTCTAGGAGGGTCTATAGGGGGTATTATCGGGGCCTGGGTCGCGTAATACCCTATCTTCTCACTGAAGTTAAGAAAACCTTTCATCAAGAAAATCTGTGGTCCCTTCAGAATTTGCGTCTTGATTGCATCCTCATCGGTTATGTCATTCTTCATTCCGGTGAACGTAAACCACCAGGGGCGGATTTAGAAATTCGGATTCGAAATTCGGCTAGGGTTACAAGACAATCATCTGAAATTCTTCTAAACAAAAGTATCATTTCTAAAACGAAATGAATTTTGAATAATAAGTGAAAAGTGCCTCTTTTCATAATAGTTGCCCTTTTCATCGGGTGCTAGCCCTCAATATAAGCTCTGGATCAGCCCCTTCCACGATGGCGGACTCCTGTGTGAGTGAATTCGCGTCATTCCGCGATCATTGAGAAGTAAACAGTCGGGTTTTTGCTGTTAAGAAAGAATAATTTTATTTCAATGCGGCGTCGTGGCTTTTCAACCGCGACCCGAATTCATAATAATAGTTAGTATGATATTCCATTGGTTTTATATAATTCATCTAGCATCCAATTTGCATATTATAACGCACACATCGAGAGTTCAATCACATTTCAAAAACATAAATCGCAGTTCGTTGTGAATAGATACAAATCTAAGCAAAAATAACGCCTTTCGTGTTAACAATGTATTTCGGTAATATACATCTTTTTTAAAGTTGCAAAATTCTAAGGCTGGTGAACAATCCAGGTTCTTTCGCGTTTTAACCATTTCCAGGCTTGCACGACACTCTCCGATGAGTTGCGGGCCTCCGACACGCCGCTATGGGTACGACGTACAGTCGGTTTGGCGGTCTTATTCAAGTGAACTTTGAATTGCATTTTTAGGCTCCTGAATCTAAAAGCGATCATATAACAGTGTCGCCAAAAGGATACGTATAAGATTGACTTTAATTCTTTGTATAGTTTTCATTGATAATTGATTTTTTTTTTTAGTTTTTCGGAAGACTGTGAACCTGCGGAATCCTCGATAGCCGCAGTAGCGTTCTCACGTCACTGGTAGGTATTATTTCTGATTTTTCCCTACTACACTATAGAAATATCGACATTGCAAACGAGTTCGATCAATGACGTGGCTTCAATCATCATTCTACGACCATGCTAGTTTGAATTCGATGTCATATTTCGACCGACAACAAGGAATACGTTTCGTTGCGATCCGACGATTGATAAAAAAGAAATAATCGTGCAAAATGCGTGAATTCGTACAGCGGGTCATCGAAAATACACTTACTAACAGACAAATCGACTTAGACCTGAACATCGACGAGTCGCGCGTGAATACATAAATTGCAATGACATAGCGTGACACGTGGATTGACGAGGAAAACTTGCGTAAAATATGTAACATTTCATCTTAAGGCATGTTCGTTCGAGACGCGACCATACGTCCATTCACCCGTCACACCGTACGTCATCATCTCACAGACCGAACAACAGATGGTTTATTTTCAACTCACTTCTCCCTAAAATTACGATTATTTGGACTTCACGCATGTATTATTCAATGAAAATGAACTTTTATATATATATATATAAACACCAGACATTAGACATTTTTTATCAGTACACTTTCAAAAACACTGATCGTCAAGACTCACACCATAACATTGAATATCATCTGAAGGAAGTGCTACAGTCGTGGTTCCAGGCCGTCGATTATTTCACTACTGGAGATTTCACAACCCGGGCCAAGCTTGATCCCGCATAGTCGTGATTTAATTCCAAAAGAGGTCCTAAATCACGACTGGTTCAAAAAAGTCGCTAGATTGTGCCCTAGAGCTAAGATCGTCTCAGAAGACTGGTCTTAATCTAAGTCGTAACTCAGACCTGACTAATTTGGTGTCGCCCTTTGCGGTAGTTTTCACCGCGATTTGACATCGAAAAATAGTAGTTTAATTATAAATGAACTAGAAGTCAACCGGCTTTTGAGAGTATTTTGATAATTTTTCGAGAAGTAACTACTCTTGAATTTCTAATAATGGCACGTAGTCAGGGCCACTGTGCAACTGGCCCCAGATGCAAATTTGAAGAATTTCGATGATCGGTCAGCCTCACATAAGAACACGTTACGTAGGTTGGCGGGGGATGCAGTAGAGTCCTAGGAAATGAACATAGCACCAATTCAGTATGTATATGTAGGTAATGTGTATATGTATATACGACGAACATTCACAGAATTCATCGTCAAAGCTGGCTCTATATCCCATCAGTACTCGAACCCCCGGAACCCAAAGAGGAAGACGAATATTTGTGATATCGATTTCGAATAAGAAGAAATTGAATCAGATACAGTTTTAGAAATTATCGATTCCATACATCACTGTCGCCCTAAAATAAGTAATCTTGAATCCACGCTCTTCGGGTCACGTGACTGAGAATTGAAATATAGTAAACTCCGAATAAATCGTATACTTTTGATCTGAAAAAATATGTAAGTCCACAACTTGCGAAAGTAGGACTTCAATATTCTTTAACATAGGGCCGGTAAAACTGTAGCGGTTTTACGTATATACGCATCGTTAAAAATTTGAATCATCGAAATCAAAGAAATAGATAACGACCGATAACTGCAGAGATGAAGACATCTCTAGTCAAGTAGCGCGATAACCACACTCAAACGTGGCTAACGGATAATAAGATACAAACCCACCATGTACAAATTAAAAGAATTTTAAAATCGATAATTTATCTATTCAAAAAATTTAAAATTTAAAATACACGACGTTTCGATCTCACCCTGACGATGATCTCTAGGGTGAGATCGAAACGTCGTGTATTTTACATTTTAGATTTTTTGAATAAATAAATTATCGATTTTAGAATTCTTTTTATTTGTACATAGTGGAATTTTATCTTATTATCTCTAGTCAAATCTAAGCGAGAACCTATGGAATTGGACATTAGAAGTTCTCAATCTATATTATTGAATTTATCTTGAAATCTGACGTAAATGACATCACAGGCCGTCGCACAAAGGTTTGGCCGGATGACGGGCCGATTGACTACGACATCGAATCGACCATGTTGAATCAACCATTATTGTTATTTTGCCTTCCCTGTTCAGTCGGCCACTGGCGACTTGTCGGAAAGAATTGGGTAGCTATATGCAGAACACAATGACGGTGGCTCAAAAGCACTTATCCCCGTAATGCTGAATCATAACTCTGGAGCCATGAAATAAGGTAAGAAATGTGAACTCAAAATACTTTGAACACGCGGTTCGTGATGATCGGAGACATATTCGTATTACGCCTTATGCGGAGTTTACTATGCCGAGACAGCTACTTAAACGTAGATGCACTTGTCTTCATAGAAGACAGGACTATATCGTTATTTAAGGGCCACTTTTAAAGAGGAAAAACGATGAACATTATACACATATATAGAAAATGTCATTAGTGTTTAAACGACAAAAGGAGACGACGACAGATATCTATTCAGTTTATCACGTGAAGAACGATTTAAATTCGCGTGGTGCAAATACGTTTACAGTAGTAATTTGATATTAGATTATTTTTATGATATGATCTGATCGCGTCGATATTAGTATAGGATAGTATAAGTATATTTACATTCTAGCAAAAAAAATAAAATACACGTATCATTTATACATTCACAAACTATACGCGACGCATCGTGGCGCATGGGCAAGTCCGTCGTTCGAAGCACGTCGGATTATAATTGTCCATGGCGAGTAACAAATAAAAGACGACGAATCTTGTCCTTAGCTCAGCGGTGGTATGGTGTAGAAATTACGCATCAATAAACTTTGCGTTTCTCCTATTTTGCATGATCTCTGTATATATCTGATCTACTGGTTCGACGATTAAGAATATCGTTAACGGTTGATCTTATACGCTATGACCAGGCCATATTCGTGATTTACCTACGACCAAAGCCCGTCTCCAGTCTAAAATCCCACTAGGTTGTTCTTTGATTCGTTGGGGGACGATGGCGCAAACTCCAGATTTAGATTCCAACTCGGGCACTATACGATTCATTATGAATAGCTGCTACATTAGTATTGTACGTAAGTTCTTGGCATTATCGTTAAACTCTGTTCCCGATTTCGATGGACAGAGAATCATCCCGTGTGTGATTGCCACAACCGTTGTATATTCGTGTCGGTGTAGGTTTAGATTCCAGCCTTAAAGTTGTAATCATTTTCCAATTTTAGTTGTGGCAGCATCGTTAAATGGCATAGTATTGTTTTATTTGCGACGGCGGTCAATGCTGCTTACTATGATATACATAGTTGAAGTTTCTATTTTCCGGAAGTGACCGTACTTCCGGGTTCGGATCGAATTTTACACCAGGCGTTGGCGGCTTGATAGTTGAAGGCACTTGAATCAACGTGTCCAATATAACCTGGTCACCTGACCCCGATGATTCATCTGAAATTACATTTATAGAAATGGAAAATGGTGGATTTTGCCGAGTTATTCGGTTCGATCGCATGGCACGGTACAAAATATAATATAAGATATATAGTTTATTCCCAGAAGAAATCGTAACAAATTTTATATTTATAAAGGATGTTCCAATGTCAGTGTCAGTCTAAAAAACAGAACTGGCAATCCTCGAATTAAGCAGAGCTTCGAAGGGCCGACTCTCACTTATTCGGTGCTAACAAATTTTATGGAAAAATATTCACGAAAATATGCAATTTCCTAGAGTGTCGGTTTTGCTGTATGGGATTAAGGGCAATCTCAATGGGAAGGTAGGGAGACGCTCCGTAAGGTCAGTTATACATACATACCCGATTCATACTGCTCGTTTGATTTGCTTTCCGATTTTCCTAAAAGAACAAGATCAAGATCGATTCAATTAACGGCCAGGAAGTATTTAGAAAAAAAGGGCATCGTGTATTCTAACCCGATGCTATACACGTTGTTAAATGTGTTTAGGCCGAGAGTTACCATGACAATGCCAGATTATTTGATGAGAAATCGATGAAGATTACGAACTCCGTACAGCGGGGACAGATCACGCCAGATAGACCTGATGTATTTTAATTTGCTGCAGAAACGTACGCCGCATTTCACTCAGTTTACGCTTGCCAGAGGGCCTACAATGCGTTCGAACTCCCGAATTTACACTGTCCCAAAATTATAGTAATAGTTCTTTTTCATCAACCGAAAATCTGATTCATATTTATGGAGGTCTTGCAGTTGGCGAACACAAACCATATTTGGTTGGCAAACACAATAAATGATTTACATTGACAGACCCTCGAGATTTTATTAATCTTTTCGTTATGCATATATGGCAAAGACTCCAACACTGGTTGGCAAAAAACTTAAATGGCGTAACGTGCAAAAACCTCTATATCATTCGCATTTTCGGCTTTACGATCCGATGCTCCAAGATTAGCTTCTACTGCCGAAACAATCATCCAATCATTAATTTACAGAATCGATCAAAATCATATGGATGTCCATCCTCCTCCGGCAGGGATTCGAAACTGATAGCATCGCTTGATTCGGCCACGGCACAAACCCCTGCCACATTAGCCCGGGCTCGCAGCTTCATGCGCAGCTTAGATGATGTCATTATTAGCCAATCAGAAATCCAATTTTCTTTTAACCCGGGTTCTTCCACTCAGTTTTTCCCTGAAATTTGCCTCAGCGATTATACAACGAGCAATCTGATTGGTGCCGCAAGTTTTCGCGCGGCAAAGCTGCGCATGTACCCGTGCACCCGGTTCGTGTCGTGGCTAAGTCTAGCGATGCCATCAGGTTCGAATCCCTGCCCAGGGAGGATGATGAATATCATT
This sequence comes from Tubulanus polymorphus, assembly GCF_964204645.1. NCBI lineage: Eukaryota > Metazoa > Nemertea > Palaeonemertea > Tubulaniformes > Tubulanidae > Tubulanus > Tubulanus polymorphus. The sequence goes on along the minus strand of NC_134032.1, from coordinate 13,024,906 downwards.
TAAAAAAGATTGTGCTTAAGAAAAGGTGTTACATGATGGCTTTCATCAGTTTTAACTCGGAGACCTTTTGCTGCTCTAGATGCTGTGTGCAAGGTGCCCGTCAAGTGCTTGATATGAAAATCTTTTATGGATCAAAAACGAGAAGAAAATGCTAACAGCAAATGAGGAACAGGGTGCGATTAGATATCCCACCAGATGGCGTGCTTGACTGTACGTGTCACCGTAGATCAGCAGGGCGATCTGCTACAGATACACCCGCTGTTTTTGGATTTGACTTAACAATATCTTTCTTTTTCAATTCAAGTTTAGCATCTGGAAGATATCTTACGCCCTGGCGATTAGGCCAACTCGATTGCCATTAGTGAAATCCTGTAACACAGTAGTGTAGCCAGGCCTTCGAACATGCATTCAAATTAGATATCAATACGTTAGATACATCTCTCTTCAAATATCTCCAAAACTTGAAAATAATCGCTCATAAAAACTGATCAAGATAATCAATAATACACGTCTAAATTAAAACATGAGATAACTCCGAAGCAGACAAGTTTGAATGAAGAAAACTGCTTAAAAATGGATGTGCTAGAACCACTGCTATCCTTGTCGCATAAAGTGCAGTCTAAGTTGATGTTATTGCTGAAGATAAACGAGTTCAATTACTCTACACAGCTAATAAAGAGAATTCATTATTACCGAGTAAAGAAGTAGGCGTCACTCGGGTTTCTCATTAACCCCTGTTTATAAGGCCCAACGCAGTATCTGCATGTGCGAAACATCTTCGCCATGTTCTAACATTGTTTGATGTGGCGCTCTGCGAAACGCGAAACAAGAACTTGTACGCATAAAAGTAAAAGTGTTTCACGTTTTACATCGTTTAGCCGGACAACCAATGTTTCATTTGTTAAACATCTTTCGATTGTTTCATGTTGGATTTCTCCGTATCGTGCGCGTTGGGCTTATTCCTAGCCGTGTGCGTAACTGAGTTCAACATTGTCCGGAGATGAATATGATGCACGCAAATGATAGCTTGTGAAGGTTGTAATGATTTTTAACGTTTTTGCACAGTGCCTACGCCTACGTTGGGCTTAGAATTAGTTTTGTCGGATGAACGTTCAAAACCTCGATACGCGAGCAAGGATAGAGATGTTCGCACGGGAATGCGTATACTTACGAATTATTTGGAAGAGGCAGCTGGGAATTAGAATTAAGCAATACGACTTTTCGTTAGCTAATTTTTCAGGTGACTCAAAATTAAGGCTTGATTAAACACTACGAACATATAGATTATATACAGTTCCTTAAAACCAGATGAAAAAAATATCCCAGACAATCATATACATGTCACAGAGGCTCCGATCAGCTTCGTTTAAACATTGTAGCAATAATTCCATTTTTTCACTCAATTCCACAGTTTGTGTGTTAGGGTTTATCCTGACGCTATCCCTAGACCTAATTCCACGGTTCTGAGTAAATATTTACCAATTGAGGACTCGCCACCAACTCGATCAAAATCAAGAGAAGAAAACCAGCACCGATGCCTCATCCTTGTGCACAGTAGCGCACCTGGTGGATCCTCACCTGCCACAAGCGGAATCATGTACTGCCAACATTGAAAATTTCACTACATGTAAATTTAACCGTAACCACGAACTGTGGAATGAGCTGTTGTTTAATATGGATCGTAGATTACATAACCGACTGCGACACGCGACGATTGTCCCATTATCTAAACAAAAAACTCTTGCGCGGCGCTGTTTGTCCCGTAACCTAGAAACCCGAAACCTTTAATTACACACATGTTTTATTAGGTGTTGTCTCGTTCTTTGGCTTGCAGATAGGGACCACTGAAATGAGAATAATTCGATTACAAACTGGAATTCATGAAGCGTTATTTAAACAGCCGAGAGCATTATTCAAACACTATCACAGGAGCGGATCTAGAAAAATGAAAAGATAAGGCAGCCACTGCACCTATAAAGGCCACAGGCAGATCCCATACACGGTGCTAGATATTTTTGAAGAAATCCATCCGAAATCATTTCAGAGAGGATGAGTTCCGTCCTGGTGAAAGGATAACCTCGATGGCGGAGTTCCAGACCCACAGAACTCCCCCTAGATCCGCCCCTGTATCACTGTTCATATCATTGCAAATTATCGGTTATAGTTTTGAAATTCGCAAAGAGGCTTCGGAGAAGAGGGAAACTTTGAAGGTTGATTTTTGTTTCGTGCGATATAAGAAAGCTTATGTATCAAACTACAGTTTGAACCCATCACCCCTCAGACATTGTTTGGTTCATCATTTCGATCACAATTTGTCAGATATACCCTGAACGATAGAAATTGGGAGATAGTAAGGATGACTGTTTGACGGGGGTTGCAGGGTTCAGAGGCTGCAGACTGATACAATCCCACGACAAAGTAGTGACACACTCTCGCATCGGGATCCTTGAGAGATTTCTGTATTCATAGGACATCGCTTTGCGTATTCTTATCCAATGCGACTGCGAGGGTGAGAAATGTGTCGGGAATATTTTTCTGTACATTTTTATGAAGACAGTTTCCTTGCAGGAAACGGTATCTTTTACTATGTTCGCTGCAACGATCATTCTTGCCAGTTGCTACTATACATTTGTATATTCGGCAACGGGGCTATTGCAAAGTTAGGCATTTTGCTTAGGAAATGCCACCTCTACCAACCAATCCCGCAGGAATTATGTCAATCCAAGTGACGTAGAGCTACGCGTATCAACCATAGGTGGGGGACAATCGTGACCGAACCAGAAGTTCGAGATAAGGGATATCGCGCAGAGGCAATGGTGGTAGGATCACAAAATTGAGAAGATAAGCCATATCTCATCGCAATGGTGGTAGCACCGGTGTACGAGGTATATTTTGTTATAGCAATGGTGGCATAAATTGAATAAGGAGAGAACTCATAGCCGGCGTCAAACGAGACAAAAATACCATTTAATCTAAATTTTACCGAAGAAATTGGCGGGATATATCAGCGAAAGGGTCAGTGTTGCTCAGAAGGTTGCTTTAAGTTTACCGTCGGGTACCCTCTAAATTATCACTTCATCCACTGGTTAAACTGTAACCAACCTTTTGAGCAAATGACCCGTGTACGGTTGGAGTAGCTAAGTCAATGTCATTGTTTATTGTTTGGGGTGCATGTTATATTAGGTAGAGGATACTGATGCGATTGGTCTGATAGGTATAGGCATATTATACGAGAAACCCATTTCCAAATGCAAGAACTGATGTGATAGAACGTAACGACACTGTACCTTGAGTAGAATTACTCGATGACTGACTGTCGACTATAAACAGAAAAAATAAAATAAATGAACAATAGTATAGAAATAATTATAAATTTACGTTTAAGCAAGAAAAAAATGCGAAAAGACAAAAATACTAAAATCACGTAATAGGCTTTGAAAAGTGCCAAGGGGCAAACAGAGGAAGTAACTATTTTAGAATCGAAAATAGGAAAAGTAAGAATAATTTCATTGGTATTACACATAGATTGTGAGGACATTAAAGGATGGGACTTGAATATCTGAAACGAATAGAATAGTTTTTAGTTGAATATATACATACATAGACACATGTGGTTAAGTATATTGCGTGTGGATCAACCCTATTGGTCAGTTGAGTCCAGTTTCACGAAACTACAGTTACAGTTACATTAATTATGAATACAATACAAGCCTGCTGATGAAACTTTAATGAGTTTTTATGTCATTCTCGAAAAGAGGCAGCCAGGTGTTTGGGATGCTATTTAGCGTGGTAATAACGCAAAGTAGTTCACTCTGAAATGTTCTCTTATTTCGGCATCACTTTAAGCGCTGCACGAGACCCATCGCGCGATCTCTTTGTTTTACTAGCATTCACAATACTCTTTTTGTCGATCAAGCTTTTTGGGGTAGGGACGAGCTATTTTGTTTTCATAGATAATTGACTGCCCAATTTGAAGAATAGAACCCACAGTACAAAGGAAAAGTATCAGAGGATTTGACGTTTCAACTCAAACGCTATATCGAGCCATTTTCGGCAAAAATGTTTTTGTAACACGCGTAGAGGGTTTAATTGTTCAAGGATTCGAGCTATCATTCCTCCCTAAACATTCCTCCCAAAGAAATTCACTGAATATTATAGATCCTTTTAAAGAATATCTGGATTCGTATTTTAGCCACACAAACGATCGCGCCCGGCAAGATTTCGTAATTAGCAAATGCGCTGATAGGAACGCGAACGTACCCGCACGACCCCCTCTGACCGAAAAATAGTTATAGAAATAATGAGCGACGCCCAGACAAATTGAATTTTCGGTATCGGAAAAATTCGGCTGTAAAGCGATTCTAAATGAGTTTCAACTTCGAGTTGAGTAATCCAATCTAATCTTGTAATTATTGATGATGAGCGATTCCGCTAAAGATTGCGCGACTCTCCCGAAGTCTATCCAGAAGTCCCCGAACACGCTATGTGCAATCTGTTTAATCTTCTTTCCTTCGTGAGTAAGAGCCATGAACTGCTGTTGCCATAGATACGGACACAGTTCCCGGTCTATATATGCCGCCAGCTCAAAACTGATGCGAAACGCTCTCATTCAACCACCGGCGCATGCAATCTACCACCGAGTCCAACCGTGACTCAATTCTAAGATAACTATGTTTATACAATGACAATAATAAAACGCTATTTTTGCATATAGGGCCTTGTGGCGTCAATATTGTTTCATCAATCTACCTGGATCTACCCGGATCTACCCCTTAGACAATCATTAACGAAACACTCTTTCCAAGTTGACACAAAGAAAACTCAACGCTTTGAAAAATCGAGGCCCAAAAGGTTTTTCTTTATTTTCGATATTTTGACTATATCCTAATAGTCATCATCAGCATTTGAAGATGACTATCATGAATCCTAATAGTCATCTTCAGCATTCGAAGATGACTATCATGAATCCTAATAGTCATCTTCAGCATTATTCGAAGATGACTATTATGAGGCTTTGTTGGCTTCATTTAATCTCCTCCAAATGATATTAGAATATCTCATAATTGCATATTTTGTATATCTCTTCATGGCATGTTGTTATTTCATTGTGGAAATAATTAACTAAATTATCAGATTCATGTTATTATAATAAATCACAAACTAAAAGAAACCCTTTTCCGTAGTTATTTTTCTTTTCTCGGGGTTTTCAATACTATCTTTTAGACGTTCGATACCGTGTTCTGTCACCCCATTCTCCAATTTTCGATCGACAAGGCATCGCGTGGGTCCACAAAATTCACAAAATTAAAATCAAAAACGTTATTTCTAAACGAATTAACAGTGTAGATATAAGTCATTCTATCGTCACAGACACTTTCAACAAGTGATCGCTGATGGGGCTGAAAAAATGGCGAACGCCTGAAGGCGTGGTTTGAGACTGAGAAATCGATACATATATTAGTGGATTCGTCAACCTAGTTTATTAAGCAATGCGATATTATTTCTAACGACGACGACCGATCGAGACTACACTACCTTCATGTACCGCGGAAAAGTCGTTAACATCGACCATAAAACTCGATTCGTCTGTGCAGTCACGTGATCGCATTTGCAAACAACAATTACACAAATATTATGTCATTGTTTCGATCGAACGATTTAGTGCCTAGACTGTACTGTATTTGCTCGCTTTTTATGGCGGCCATCAATTTTGCTTATGGCCACAAGACTAGGGTAATTTGTGTATTCGTAAAATATTCATTGCTGTTATGCATACGTTCGTACCAGGCTAGCTGTATGAGCATGGCCATATTACAGCAGTAGACCCTCTACGGTAGTAATAGTCCGAGATCCAGTTCCACGGTTGTGAGTTAAGATAAGTTCATTCTGACTTAGTTGTCAAATGCATATGAACCTCAGTTAAAACTTAAACGTCATCCCCCTTAATAGAACTGAAAGTTTTTCGTCGAAACCCGAGATTCTTCCATACAACGATTTGTTCTTTGAAGAAACCTATACATTTGAGTGATAGTTTTTCGGGAAACCTTAGAGAGGTTCTTCGAAGAACAGGTTCCTATAGGGTTCCTCCACAGACGCAAGCTAAAGAACCGCATACAGTTCTTCAGAAGAACCATTTGTTCTAAGAGCGTCAGTCGCCAGTATGGCGCGCCACAACCTCTATAACATACAAACCGTATATACACTTGTTAGTATCGAATCAGCTTTGAAACGATATATTTTCGCGTCAGGTTTTCAAACACGATGGGTGTTACTACTTCTTCCCGAAATCGATGAGTAGCGCGCGATGGTGATATTGATATAACCAAATAGCGCATCGGTTTCAACTAACCGAGCAGCTGCCTCGATATTATCGTCGAATGTATAATTGTCCAATTATATTGGGTAAAACGTTTTTTTGCGGCAGATGTAGCCCGAGTCGTGAAATTACGTATGTAAAATATATCATTAGTGTTATGAAATAGCTAGTTTTGAAAACTTAAATAGAAGAGACACGAGAAAAAGGAATTATTTATATATCAACTTCGTAACTAAACCTTTAACTGTAGGGATCCAGTTCCACGGTTCTGAGTTGAAACATTCTCTTCATTGAAAATGAACTGATTTTAGTTAACTCCAACTCACAACTGTATACGGGCCGAGCTGAGTATTTTGACTGATCCTGTCTGTGTTTGGACTACTGGCTCGTTGTAAACAAATAAGCCATGCCTATGGTAATGAGTTCAATTCATTACTGTTTCTCTGGAGATCGGAATTTTTGGACAAATCTCGAAACTTTCAGAAGCTAACTTCAGACATCCTCGTGGATCGTGAAAATACATCAGTATCTGCCACACCTTAGTGTCACTTTGGTCGGTCAACCATGGACAACGATTGGTTTACAGCTGGTCACCTGGTGTAATCAATGGGACCACATCTATGGTAAGGCTGGCCCAATCCTACGGCCGTGATTGGTCTAAATGATGTCACTAGGAGCTCCTGGAAATTTCAGTTCGAGTTACAGCGGATAGCTGACATAGCGACGATTTAAAAAAAAAACCATCGCGGATGTCAGCCAGCTGTCACCTGGGTCCAGTAACTCAAACGTGATACATTGAACTGTATCTACACTCGATCCGATGGTTGACCTTTTCACCAACGATTGTGACTGATATGTTCTGATGCGTGCCTTTAAATGGGGAAGGATTCCTATTTTGTAATAGATAAAATGAAGTATGAATGTATATTAAATGATAGAAAAATGATTGCACCGTCATGTGCTGCCACCTCTCCTCACTTCCTGTCGTTAGTTCGTACATCAAATAACGAGGAAATGGTCGAATCCTGTATAAATAACCAATAATTCGGGCTGGCAGCAGGAATTCTACTGATATTTTCCATATTGAACTAGTCGTTTTTTTCGTGTCGCCTAACGACAACATGATGAATTTTCAATATCGGGCTAGGCGTTTAAATATTCATATACAGCTACAATATCGGTAGAACTATGACGACATTTTTTTTTACATCTGTATCATCACAGAAGCTCGTTATCATCAGCTTTCCCTCGAGCCCTTCATCTACCGGTAACGCCCTGCAACATGAACTCATTACACAAGGCTCATCGGCTTATCATGTATAGGCATAGAAATCGCATGCCGAGGTTTACTAGACCTAAAGAAGTGTTGAAGGCATTTCACCGAGACTTAAGTGTATGAAGTTATCTCAGTTGGGTACACTAGGATCTAAGCAGTGGAGAGTGATTACAACCACTTCTAGGACTGGGTGAAGAAGTCATAACCCATAAGCCTTTCCGCATTACTACGGCTTGGTTAGCAATATATACGTGATTTTCATGTTAAACCCTCGGAGTTTGAAAACCTCCCGATAATTTTTTTTGGTCTTTATGTGTACCTGGGTCCTGGCGAGGATGTTATAAGTAAAAGGCATAAAAATATGCGTTAAGCGGTTTACTGATTGAATTCTGCGAAAACATCTTTGATCTAAATAGCTTATATTGAAAGATCGGATGGCGTCACACGCGGAACAGCTACTGGTAGTAGTCGTCATATACATTCCGGCGATGGACACATGGGACACGCATTTACATATGTATATTGTATGCGCTAATGATAAAACTTTCATTAGTGAAATGCGCGGCTTCCCCGGGGATTTCTGATATAACCGCTGAATCGTGGCTAGTTAGTTTCCTAATATCCTCTCTATACCGCTATTCGGCGGCAACGATAGAAAATTTGTAAATGGCCGAGCGCCAGTACCGTCGAACATATTGCACGTAATATGAGTTCATATATAAACCGACTGGTGAAATGTCTTTTTTTCTATTAGGCAGCTATATCCTCAATCATGGTCCATTTGATCATTTTACCTATTCGGGTCGGAAAGCGTATAGTGTTCATTTATATTTGTTTGATATCTTTTTGCAAAATATTTATCAAAAATATCAAAATTCCCCAAGTCTTATTGCGAATATATTGATGGAGGGAGGAATTTTTAATTTCTTTTTTTAAAACAATGATCTACTACCCTCGAAAACTATAATAGTTTCATATGTAGCCTATATTTTCATTATAGATTTAATTACATCTGTTTGAGACATATAACGTCGACACAGCTGTTTTGTTCTGGTGCAATGATAGGATTTGCAGCTGCAATATGAAATGTGACGACCGCGCGACAATAAATAAAAATGTGTGCCGCAGCTATCGACCTTCAAAATGTAACGTTCAAGAATTCTAGTAAGCCTCAATCAGAAATTGTGAGAACGACCTGGAATCATCGGAATGTAAGTTAATGTCTTGAGGTCCTAGTTGGGTTTCCGACGAAATCTATAAAAAACGTATTTCGAAAACTGCGAATGGCTAGAAAAAATGATATCGGAGAGCTGAGTGTCTATATAAGGACATTACAAGTGGTTTCGGGGTTTCTTTCCGCTATTGGTCGATGGAAAGCAGAACACCAAGAAACACACCGTATCAAATTTCAAAATGTTCCCAAGGATTATTTTGTCCCGCATGATACTGAGCCCAGCATTCAAGCATACAACCCTGGATTGACTATAGAGCGCAGTAAGCCTACGCGAAAGACGGGGTGAACTAAAGTGAAACCGATGTCAGTAAGTCGGAACTAGTCGGCAACGGTATTGAGCGCGGTCGCTGTAGTTTGGGCCAATTTCCAACATGGCCGACACTGTGAAATGCGTTACGACCGAACTATTGTGCGTTTGGTTATCAGATCCGACCACTATTGGAAAACCATAGTTCACCCACGGAGAACTTCGGTAATCGGAGTTAGTGTACTATAAGTCGAACTGAGTGAAACCGAATGTTAATTAGTCGGAACTATATTCCGGAAATAGTTCGGAAATTAAGCGCATTCGGTTATTAGTTCCGACCACTGGTCGACTAGATACGAAAACCGAATTTGGCCCTGGCTGACTGCTGCTACCCGGAGCCCACCACCCGTTCACTGTACGCTACACGCTACACACATCATTATAATCATTCAACTCCACAGGATTCCAAATAAGGTTTTTTACTAAATACTAAAAAACCTCTTTCAATTTCATGTATATATAACTGATGCACTTACTGACGATAGTATATATGATCACTACAATCACGGCTAACAGCAGGAACACCCCGATCGTTACGAATATGATATTCAAAGCTCGTTTCAGAATACGGTGATGCCCGCTATTCGCATCGACGACCGTACTACCGGCGTCCGATTCGGTCGTCAGACTCTTCTTCGATTTATCCTCCAGCACGTGATTGATCCGTTTGAACCAGCTTCGCGCCTTCTTCACGTGGATTTGCGTTTTCGATTCGTTGATCGACGGTTGCATCGTGACGGACGTGTCGTCGATGTCCAGCGGTTTCTTATTCGGAAAATACTCGACGTCTGGCTGCTGATTGTGCTGCATGTTTGCTTTTCAGAATTTATCGTATATAAAACTAAACAATTTTAACAATAACCCAATCTAACCGTTTATAAATACTTGTACTTCGGCGCACGGCAGATCTACAAGTATATCTTTCGTTTTGACAAGTACAGATTCGATCACTGACTCAGTCCGGTACAAATTATGACGTCACACGCACACGATCTCTATAGAATCGATATAGGATTTTTTATGACGTCATCGTATGTGCAAGGGCTCTACATAGAAGCTCCAATACTCTGATGGATGACGAAATAACTATTATTACACCAAAGAAATCACGAATTTCAGTTTAGTTGCCCGTGATCGGTTTTAATAATAAACTGTAGTCTATTATCGTTTGAATGTAGTTCACAATGCTTTCAATTATTTTATTCAATGATTCCAGGCGGTTGTTATTGAATTCAACATACGTATCTATAGCCAACTATAATCGTTCGCAGCTATCGCGATTTTACCCTCAGTTTATACAACCTTACGACGTATTATAATCCGTACTTTCTAATGACGCGTCAACGAAGGTAAAACAATACGATCTTCCGTCGCATAATGATATCCTTTGGGACGTATCCGATGTAATCGGTAATGGCAGTCCTGGCAGGCCTGTACGGCGGTATATTCCCCGTTATAAACATACCCGCATAGTTAACTAGCAATACGACAGCTGTCCCTATACGTAATATGTGCAACAGGTTTCCGCGTATTTACTCGCTTTATTGCCGCGATCCGTGGTTAAAAATTATCAACAAGGATGGATTTTATTGTCGAGTTTCGAGCGTAAATTATAATTGCATTATCCGAAGTAAATTATCAGTTATCTGTGAGATATAATGATAACTAATTTATCTGGAATATGAATTACTTGAATATTATACGATAGATTTTCCTCCAATTATCCTTCATTTTACCAATAAATCATTGTTTGACTTAAAACATGTCTAGTTTGCGTTCTGAGGTACTACGATTCACTAATTTTGAAAATGGAAAATCTGCGAAACCAACTCGGCCAACAGATGGCGTTACCAAAAGTGGGTCTTTCGTAAAGTTGTGGTGATTTTCAATCAAATTTGGAACACATTTTTTATGCTCCTAAGGATACTTAAGTACTATAACGATTCATAAACTTATCTCCCAATGTCGGAGAAATTTGCGTTCGACAATCCGAGTATGGCAAATTTTTCTTTTACAGTCCGACAATGGAATCGATGTCGGAGTATTTTTATTTGGATTGCACGTATGTACTTTACGAACTGTCACTATTAATGTACATATATCACGATAGCGTACGAAAATCTGAACATGAAATAGATAAATATGAATAATCGTATTCATTATTGTTAGAAATTGTCCGATGCTTCTATTGTTTCACAAGCTGGAACATAGAATATTAAAATCAGTTCACGAACTCATCAATCACAAAATATAAACATATGTTATACTTCGTTTGCCTCGGATCTCGCGGGACCATACAACTCTCTCTCTCCGAGGTACGCGAATTTCGAGGAGGTCGGAGCTTGTATCAGGTGAGGTCTTTATCACGATAGATTTCAGCTGGGAGAATTGTGACGTATAGTCAGATCGGAGATCCGAGGCAATCGACTCCGGAGTAAACGAAGTCTGATGCACATTAATATCGATGCGTACGCGTTCCTGGATGAAGTTTGAGGGGCATCATGTAAATCGGTAGGCGGGAGTGAATGGAATATGAACGGGTCGGCTGTCTTCGTCAATTTCACCCCCACCTTCCTGATATAAGTAAAAATCGTGATGCTAACATCAACTACAGCTGATCTAGCTTAAATGGTCTTCATCGGAATGACGTGGATGACGTTGATGACTTATCCAAACGATGACTTATTACACTTAGTCAATTGAATTGGAAAAACAAATTGTGACTAGAAAAGTAGAGACTTAATTTGATGATTTATCCGATGACGACCTAAGCGAGATCGACCGCATTTTATCATTGCAGCGAAAAAACTCATTATCGAAATTGTTCGAAAATTTCGAAAAGTAACCATCTGCAAATATGAAGTATAGTAGAATCTACAAACAAAAATTGAAGCAATTATTAGTCTCGTATTGCTCCCAAATAAGAAGCGATAAATTTCCATATTCATATTCTAAATGTTGTTCTAATTATTTTCCGTTCAAAACTAGCCCTTGTCGTGGTTAGTACGAAAAATGGCTGAGTTTAGAATACGAAATCGGCTTGCATCAAGCGTCAGGCATCTAAGTAATTATGATCCCCCAAAATAACACCCATAAATTCCTGAAAAAAATGTCACGGTATATACATTTTATTAATTAATGTTGAGATATAAATAATGTTGTGACCTCGCTTGTGTGCTCGATCTATTTCACTTACCTACGGATGTGTATATTATCACAACGATCACAGCAATGAACAAAATGATCCCAATCGTCACAAAAATAATATTAAGCGTTCGTTTCAATATTCTATGGGTCTCTTGTCCCGGTAATAGCGAGGCACCGTGCGCGTTTTTCATACGATTATCAACTAAAACGTCAGAAATCTTTTGAAAAATCGACGATTTCCTCGGATTTTTAACTTTCACTTTCGGCGAGGATTTTTTCTGCTCGTCGGACGCCGGTTGGTCCATCGTGACGGACGTTTCCTCCATATCCATCGGTTTCGGTCCCGTCGGGTTGTTTGCTAACTGCGACGAAGAACTTGGACCGAACGGCGCCGGTGACAGGTCGATCGGGACGTTCGGATCGTTCTGCGATATCGTGCCGAGACTCTGCGGCCTGCGCGCACCTGTCGCCGTCTGCTGCAAGTGCGCGTCGTTCGCGCCGGATTCGTCCTCGGCGGCGCCATCTTTCCCAGCGACGACGGCGAATCGATTCTGATAGAATATTACGTTCGGTTTGGCACCGCCGGCGGCCGAACCCGGTTGATCGCGGCGCAGCGTCGCGGTACCGGCTCGCTGCGATACCTTTAACGCTCGATTTACTAGTTGCATGTTCGGTTTATCGGGATCGTCGCCAGGTGGACACGGTCGCCGCGCGGACATTCTACCCGCCGCTACTACTGCCGCTGCTGCCGCCGCTGCCGTACTAGTTTGGCTATCGTTACCCCTAGTCTCCGGTCCTGATTGATGGTCTTTGATTTGAGTGAAATCAGCAGTATCCGGCTGCTGCCTGTGTGATGGAAAATGACTTGTGCGTGATGAGTCTTTGCGATCTAAATTCGAAAATGTAGGTTTCATTATAGCACGGTGATCGCTTTTATTACCGATGGCACTAGCGCTACTATCATTATCTAATATAGTCCCATTTCGTATATGGGCGTTGGAAGATATATTTCCTAGTACACTCGCCCCTCCGCCTGATGGGTTATTTTGACTAAATTGTTTACTATTCGATCGCGATATGTTCATATTTTGTCCTGAATTGAGATTAGTTTTATCACCGGGTTGGCCTCCGTCGGTTATAGGCGGTCGAGGCGACTGGGGTGGGATTTGTGCCGGCGCCGTCGCGTCTCTACTGTCTCTGCTGCTGCCCCTCACTTCGACTTGCGAACCTCTCCAACTCTGACTGCGAACAATACCTGTCTCGTTATCCCGCTCGGGTCTCAATTCCCGTCGCGATTCGCTCTTCTCCCGCGAGGTGTCTCTGTAAGGCTTGTTGTCGGCGTCCAGGCGATCGCGCGTTGTTGGTTCTTTACCGCGATCGCTGGCGCTATCTCCGTCTCCTCGTCCGTCGCGCTCACACATGATCCCCGACCGGTCGAGGTCCCGGTCGCGATCACGGCGAGGTCGACGTTCCGAGCGTCGATTATCGTTGTACGGTACTCTCGAGTCGGGTGAATACGGGTCGCCAGATTCCGACGTACGTCTCGCACGAGGTCCTTTATCATATCGGTCCCTGCCGCCGCCACCGCGATCACGTGGTCTAATATCCTCGCGACGGCGCGGGGAATCGTGGTGATCACGTGGTGGGTATCGAGGCCTCTCGGCGCGGTCTCTGTTATTATCGATCGTATCGCCGGAATCGTATCGCTCGTCCCTGTTCGATTGATCGCGGTGATCGCGACCGCTTTCTAGACGCTCTCGACTGTCGTACGTCCCGCCTCCACCTCCGCCGCGGGAGTCGATACTATCGCGCGAATCGTGTCTCTCCGGTCGATAAAGCCGCTCCCGACTCTGGAAGCGCCGACCGGTGCCTTCGCGGCTATCGATTCGCTCGAGACGATCCCGCGATCGAACTATTTTCTCGCGCGGTCCGTCCGTTCTTTCGCGACTTTCGAAACGACGCGGTCTATCGGAAATATTCGCCGGTCCGCGTTCGCGATTCCTCCTGTCACCCCTCTCCGTCCGATCACCTCGCCCGCTACCGAATTCCGGACCCCTATGATCTTTATCTCTGTTTTGATCTCTCGCGTAACGATCGCGGCCATCTCTGTGCGGACGATCGCGCCCGCGACCCATACCCTCCGGAACGTGCCGGTCGCGCGGAGCCTGCGACCCATCTCGACCCCCCTCTCGTCGGTCTCTGCCGTCCGGATAACTTTCTGAAGAAGACGGCGGCGTGTCTTTCGGAATTCGGCGATCGTGGTCGACGCCTTCGCCTCGCGTGCGGGGACGACGCGACAAGTGTTCGGGTCGCTCCGCACGAGGCCGTTCCGATAGGTTGTCGTTCGACGGTGTTCTATCCTGACGATCTTGAGCACTTGGCGGAATATGCATTGCGGCGACCCCTACTGGACTAGCTCCGTTTCCATACTTCAGAATCCATTCGTCCGATGTAAACACCGGATTGTCATAGCACTGCAAATGGAAAGATTAGGAATTAGTCTTACATTCGTTTCTGTGCTGTGTGTGTACTGTTTCCAACCGCCAACCCACTAAGCAGCACTCAAGGAATTATCAGGAGTTATGAGGTTCATTTCCCCCTCAAGTAAATATGCAGCACTCTAGGTATGAACAGTAGGTTCAAGGTTCCTTTTTTCGCAACCCACTGATCATAGCTCGAGGAATTATTAGAACGTTTCGATAATCCTTTATCTTTCAACCAGCTGAGCGCCACTCAGGGAGGGAGATTAATTTTAATAAGGAGTTTAATTTTCCCCTCAACCCACAAAGCATCAATCAGGAAAGTATTAGTATAGTTTGAGGTTCCCCTTTTCTCTAAACCCACTATTAGTAGGCTTTTTTACCCCCCAACCCGCTGAGCGCCACTCAGGGTTATATCAGCATCTTCGAGTATTCCCTTGTTTCTCCCTAATCCCGTAATATACATTACAATTTTCATTTTTATACTCAGTGATTGGTACCTAGTTTTCATGAATAATTGATTTATCTAAGATGAAGGTTGATTCGATTTTAATTGAAATGAAGAACGAAATCTAACGCGGAAGACCAAGCGACTACTAGCACACCTGGTGGACTTCCGCTTGCCACGGGTGGAATCCTCGATTGCCACAGAAGAAGCGTTTGAGGTTGCCAATCACTGCGAGAATTGACCGAAACCTTGTTGTCATTCGCCGTGCACAGCATAGAATCTGCCGCGGCTGCGAATAAACAGCGGTTCATACACGATTCGCGAGGAAGGTATCTATCCAGCAGCACCATATAACCACAACGTATATAAATATGAAATGTTTATGAAAATAAACTACCCTAGCATGATCATAAAAGCCCCCTTCTCTCGTTTATCGGACTGAAGAATAAAAATCAAGCGACGAATGTAATCGAATTCTTATTGATTGAGTTGCAGCAATTGCTTACGTTACCATGGTGACAGGCGCTTTTCCACGGGGAACTGAGAGCAGGCGTTTGGTTGGAATACACGCCGCCGCTTGCATATGTTTCCTAGCTCTAAGAGGGTTCATTTTATGCGGTATGAATTTGGAATATTTGTCACACGCGGTCGTAGACCCCTTTCCGCGGCGCGAGGGCCCGTCCGATCCGTGTTATCTTCATGGAAAACCGCGCCTAGGCGAACTTCGGTTATCGGTGTGAGTCGACTATTTGCGAACTAAACGAAACCGTATGTCGGTTAGTCGCAACTGTAGCACGACTAACTGAGAACGGTCGCTGTAGTTCGGACCTTGTTCTGAGATGGTCGACACCGTGAAATGCGTTAAGACCGAACTCTAGTGCGCGGTTATTAGCGCCGACCACTAGTCGAGACTAACACGAAATCTGAAGTTCGCTCTATGTGTGGAAGATCTCTAATCGATTGTTGTGATCGAAGGACACTATACCCTTCATAATGTAAATTTATCTTTGATATTGGGACGTGCGAGCAAATAGTAGGCCTACAGTTAGATAAACCAGTTTCACCATCAACTTTTAGTGATTAGGCATTCATTTTTAAGTATTCATATATTTTGTACGTTGGTACGAACCCATACATCCATGTAGGATTTTGTCCCAACTGATAATTTACATATTTGGGCAGGTTTCGATTGGCTTCTACTGATTCGGGAAATATCTTCTGGTGCGTTCGTAACGACTAGAATACGCCCAACCTATCCCGGAATAGCATAATCGGTAAATCAGATAGAAGCGGCCGGTAGAGAGTTCATAATCCAGAATTGCAATTCCTAATTTCTTTATCGAATATGAACGAACCATTGCTTGGCAGTCCTTCCCTTCCTATGTATACAGTATTTTTGTAAAACCTTATGCGATAAACATTCCCTGCTATTTAAGTATCATGCTGATTTTTTTGGAAACTCAGAGCGGTCAATAAAGATTTGTATTGAATTGTTCGACCCCGAATTTCATTGTAGACAGCGAAGTTATGCCGACATCGTGCGTATTGTTCAAATGCGTCATGTTGGCCGTAAACGGACTTTTGATCATATCAAGATGATAAGGATTCATGGTCTTGACACAAATTCAGAGGCGGATGGGGCCAAGAAGAAAAAAAAGGCATTTCTCGAAACAATGACACCAAAGGCAACCGGGGTCCATTTCTCGGACACTAG
The DNA here is from genome assembly GCF_964204645.1 of Tubulanus polymorphus. Taxonomy (NCBI): domain Eukaryota; kingdom Metazoa; phylum Nemertea; class Palaeonemertea; order Tubulaniformes; family Tubulanidae; genus Tubulanus; species Tubulanus polymorphus. The sequence goes on along the minus strand of NC_134032.1, from coordinate 13,007,984 downwards.
CTATTTTTTTGGAGAAAAACATCCGAAAAGAGGCAATTTCCGAGATAATTAGTAGGTCTAACAATCTCTCTGGCTCTATACGGAAACCTACGTAAACCCCAATGAGAAAGCAGGGTTCGAACCCCGAAACCGTTCCAGAATCCACCCCTGCAATACAGCGCCTTCTTGAGGGTTCACTGGCCGAATGAAATAATTGGTTGCTGAAACGGTATGTCTAGAGTTCCCGAATTATCAATACTAGAATGGATTTCCCTACTACAAAACAACTTAAACAATATGGAATATCTTTATATCGGAATATTATTGACAAATTGTTCGCAGATCTACCTGTCGCAGGAAATATTTTGTTACTTCCATTATTTAGCGGCTTTCGCTCGACAGCCCAATACGTAGCGCCATTAATATTGTGTGACGTCATAATGCGTATGTAATAACCTGTATGGTGCGCGTTTATTCTATCTCTGTAATTAACTGCCTTATGTTTATCATTAAGTCATCGACAATAGGTAACTATTAGCTATTATCCTAGCTGATTAACGGCACATCGGTAGCTGTTGTTAAGCGAGGCCTAAACCGAAGGAGTGATTACACATTATTAACAATACTCGGACCTATAACTCGCCGAGTCGCGGTGGTATAATTACTTCTTAGCTTGCATCTCGTCGCTGCATCATCTCTCTGGTGATTATATCCAGAAGCAACAACCACGTTGCTATGACAATCATTCGGAAAAAACGCCCGCATCGTTCTCGGGTCGTAAACTAGAATCCGGATTGAGCCCGATCTGTAAAACGTTCCGTGAAATTCGGCTTAAAATCGTACGTTTCGCTTTAAGCCGAGCTAGTATTCTAATCGGACGGTTCGATCCCGGATTCTCACGAGACCAATAATTCTGTATTCCGGCTTTTAGTAATTCTAGTGGTATTCGGTACTTCAGAGATATTGAAAATTATGCAGCGGGATATTGGATACCACGAAAGGAAAACTTTGGATCCGCCCCTGATGAGTGCAGATTTACGAACCTCTTGTACCCGGTTGTATGACTCAAATGTTACTAACATAAGAAATCTACCCGCAGACCTCGTAAACAAGGGTTACTTTTTCTAAACAATGTTTCAAACGACTTTGCTGGCGATTCCCCCTTCCTCCCACTTCAAAATAACCAGGTAGAGTAAGTTAGGTGAAGTGTCTAACCACGGCTCTAAAACGATTCGAATTTAGAGTCGACATGTAGACTCTTAGAGTCCACATGTAGCCCTCTGTCCTGTAACCGACTGCGAAACAGTTGATATCGTCAAAATGGAAGTCACAAACAATAACCAATGCCTTTTGGTGTAATTGCTTTTGGTCACTTCAACGAGCAAAACAATTCTGCAGACATAACCGTTTTAGGCTGAAACTTTTTCGTGAAACTGGGCCCGCGGAAAATATCATTGTCGACTGAGCCACCTCGACCAACAGTCAGCCAAACGATCGACCCCAGACGGATTCCTAGCTGTCATCATCTGTGCTACGAAATGACCCCAGTGCCTATAGCCCGATGAACACGACGCTAAGAAACACGGAAACAAAATCACGTTTCCGCGTTAAAACGAGAAACATGATATTCGGGAAACAATGATTTCGAGATCGAACACGTTTTTCTGTTTTCCTGTGTCTGGGCTTAACCTTCACTTTTCGCTGTTTTCGTTGCGTAAATGTACCATATTTGGAATGCAGCAACGTTACTACACGAATGCATTTAAAGATACAGATGGAGCCTACCTTAGTAAGAAACAGGATCGATCGATGCGGTGTATTATTCTCATCACTTGTCTTTTGGCTTGACTTATTCTATATATATATATATATATATATATATATATGTATATATATATTTATTCAATGCACGATTCCACGCGAAGTGTGTTATCGAATTTATTTCGATATAGCGCCGCTGAGCGCAGGGCGAGGTCGATAAAGTTTATTGGGTTGATTGAATTCAGTCGTCTTGACTTTAAACATGAACAATCACACACAGTATCGATATATCTATGATCGATAGTGATCGGTTGGTAGAATTACGTGTATACGTATGGTTTAAGCGTGAGAGAATCGGCCGCACCCGCTGCCGATCGATGCTGGACATTGTGCAGGGTACCGGCAACGTTACTGTGGCAATCGGGGATTAGGTGAGAAGCGTCTACCTGGTTCGCTTATAGTGATTACTCATCGCGTAATATTCGGATTCGGCAGCCTAAAGATCCAGTTCATCGAAGTTGATCGAAAATGAACTAGTTGTAAATGGGTGTAAGACCTACTGTTTTTGTTTTTTGCGCCATCTATTGGCGTAGCGGCAATTAGTGGAATCCTTACCACCGTAGCAGATGTCCTACTGCGCACCTGGTGGACCCTCGGTTGCCACAAGTGGAATCCTCAAGTTAATCATACGCACGCTAGCAACACCGGATCCATACTTTGTTGTACATGTGCTTTTCTATGAATTAACTTGAACTTGTACTTGTCACAAGTAGAATCCACCTCTGTCGCAGTAGTTGATGTCCTACTGTACACTAGCACACCTGATGGATCCTCACTTGCGACAAGTAGAATCCTCCATTGCCGCAGTAGTTGATGTCCTACTGCACACTAGCGGCACCTGGTGGATCCTAGCACAATTGGGACCCTCTCTTGCCACAGTAGTTGATGTCCTACTGCACACTAGCGCACCTGATCCTCACTTGCAACGAGTGGAATCCTCTCTTGCCGCAGTAGTTGATGTCCTACTGCACATCAGAGAACCTGACGGATCCTCACGAGTTGAATGCTCTTTTCCCCATCGATGTCCTACAGTGCGCTAACGACACCTGGCCTATCCTCGCTGACCCTCGACTGCCACAGCAGCGCGTGTTCCCCAGAGAATTATAGCATCGCGTTATTCCGGGTTCACCGACGCAGTTTTCATTTCGTGGTGTTGGATCAACCACAAATACCTAAATATTTGATGCCTGCGCCGATAAACCATCATCACCGATGGGTAACCTTGCGCTATGCCGGTTAATAATCGGCAAAATTGAAATAAATCTAATAAACTTCTATACATATATACGCATAATCAACGAGTAGTTCATTCGTAGTTACGACGCGTTGTGCTGTGAGTGCACATTAGCATGAATTCAACTGGGATAGCGATTTTGCAAGCTACAGTCGTTCACTGCGACGAAGCTTTCTCTCTCTCTCTCTAAGGCTCCTCTCTCTCTCAACGGTACATTGGATGATCACGTTCGTATATCTACGTAGGCGGATTTTGCCGATCCCTATTAGAGCAAATCTCCATCCCAGTAGCTCTCTAGTCGGCGAACCGCGGTCAGATACTGGAGCGTCCACAAGTCTTTCGTCATCAATATTCATCCTACGATCGTCTTTTTCTCCACGACGTTTCTTATAGATATATATTCAGTTTTCCAGTTCAGCAGCGTTGGCGTAAAAACTTCTTATAAACGAACAAACATAATCGTAGCCGTTATTACTAAGCCGAGACCTCCGAGAATATGGCCGCCGGAACTCACCAAAACGTTTTGTTTAATATATGCAGCCTTCTATTGTCCGGGTACTTTTATCCTGCATTGTTGGGTCGGTTTCAGTTCTTTTAAAAAACTATTTGTGACGTGTTATTTCACCGGTTCTGAGACGGATGTTTGATTGTTTTGGATCATCGCGTTCCCCGCGTCATGCGTCCTTTATATATATCTTTATCACGCCGTGATAAAGATATATATATATATATATATATAAAGTTGCTTACCCCTTTTTCATCGTGATATTGACCCAACCCGCTCCGGACTGGCCCGAAATTCGTGCATCTCGGTGAAAATTTATTGGTCCCGTGAGATCCGAGGCAAAGCAAAGTCTTCTACACGTACGGTACTATGCCTTTATACCGCGCCGTGCTCCCGTTTTGGGTCAAAATATCACACCACCAAGGAGCCGTGGTATATCGAAATATCCGCGGCATCTTTTTCCATTAGGCGGTGGTAACTAGCCAATGACGTCATAGGGTAATTAATAGGCTTCAGCAGTACACAGTATGACTGCGGCGTATCAGCCTCTAATGCAGTATTTTACAGTTCTCCTTGGTTACGACAAACAATTTCTTCGTGAATTTATGAAAATGTGTGTTGACGCGTCTGTGACCCAGCAGTGGGTGGGCGATATATATAAACTTGGAAATCGAAAGTGACACGGCCGAATATATTGCCGGTATATGTGTTATGCATTCCGCCGAGGAAAATGAGTCATGCATGTAGATTTCCTTCGCTTTCAAACACAAAAAATCGTCTTTAGATCGTCGGATGGACTATAGGGAATATTACATCATATCCAATTTCTTTAATTTCGGTTGGTGCTTAAAATTAAGTCAACAAAATAAAAACGTAATTTTATGCTGTTCGCAATATACTGTCTACATCCACCCCCTGAGATCATTGCTGTCTACACCCACTCCCCAGATAATCTGCTGTCTACACCCACTCCCCAGATAATCTCCTGTCTACACCCACTCCTCGAATAATCTGCTGTCTGTACCACCGCCATCAGACAATCGACAGATTATCGCCATCCTCACACAAACTGATCTTCAAGACTTTGCCAGATCTCCTGTCAAAAACCTCTGTCATTTCTACCGAGGCCCATGAAGACATTTTGATCACCATCTATAGCAAATCAGGTTGTCCACATTGTACAGTGGCTGTTAGTTGCCTATATGTATTATGGCTGGTTGATGACAATGAACATTGAAAAATCTTTCGAAAACTGGACTCTGAGTGCAGTATCCACGATATTCATTTCTTATTTTCTAAAAAAATATTGTCAAATATTGTGGAACCTACAAAACCAGCAGGCCACTGGATGACGTGACCATAAGTGCCTTGAAAAAAAAGTCATTTTCAATCAGCTTTGAACTGGATTTAAAGGCTTTCGAGCTCAAATATCTTTTAAATACCCATCAAATTTCATTGAATATTGACTTTCATGAAACGTGTTTCGGTATACTACAGATTTCATTGATAATTCATTAATTTAGAGAAAAGTTGACCCAATTTGGATCGAAAAAGAAAAAAACTTGAACGTGGAGGACTGAGTTAACTACTAGCGCACCTGGCGGATCCTCGCTTGCCGCAAGTGGATTAGAGTATTCAAAGAGTAAGAAATTTAGATTAAAAAGATTAGAAAAGGATTCATATTTACTACGACGATCTAGCGATTACACTTTCTAAATACTATACGAGAGCTCACCTCTTCTCTTATCACGGTAATTTTGGCGTCCGTTCACAGAAAAAAAAGTACCGTACAATCACTCGCGTTGTGTCTTCGCCATAATGAATTCGGAAACGGCTCTTTATGCGCGGATACGGATTAGACAGGCGTTATTCCAACGAAATATCCCGTTCGTACATACGCGCGTCGTCGTTTCGTACGAGCCGAACGACGAAATAGGAAGATATGATAATCGTTCGTGCAATTGATTTATCATCCATCGTCGTGGTTTTTCTTACGCGTGTTGCGGAGTGTACAGCGCATCGAATTTGTTTAATAATTCACCATACGCGACCGGCGATAACTGCGGTGTAAAAACGTTGTTTTTCTCGTAGGCGTCACGCGGTTACCATATCGGAGCCTGGTGTGGCGTTCATCACATCATTTCACTTAATTAATCCAGTTTTCCGAGCGGGTCCAATTTAATCGTGATTTACCGCTGCAATAGGTTCCCTTATATAGAATAACTGCAACAGCGATGAATCCTATTTTCTCGTTTCCATATATTCCCACCATAAAGCGACTGTATTACATATATCTAATCAAGACGTGGGCTCCTCCTGCGACGATAGCTTTCGGGGGTCACCTCTCCAGATCTGACGGCCATTTCAGACACTGCTCCGCCGCATCTCTGTCAGCGTCTCTTCGCGCGCCTTCCAACGCCGTCGACGTGATGTGTACGTAACTTGAAGCGACATACAGCACCAGCAGCAGACTACGTAGTCTCGTCACATCATACGCTACACGACAGTAATCGTTCGCCTGTATATAATGTCGTCTTGTGTATGTGTGTATGGATTTCTAAAGAAACGGCGTTAAAAGCCAAACTCGTCAAAAAACAGCTCATCCTGACCGAAAAATGGCTTTTAAATGGCGCCACAGTCACGATCAACTTCTCGGAAGTGTTTATAACGTAGTTATTATCATCACCGAGTTGAGAATCAGGAAAATAGAAGGTTTAGAAATGAGTTTTAGAATAAATCACCGACAAGTGGTCTAGAGTTATCCGTTACCGAGTTGAGAATCAGGACCCTGGAAATGGAAGGTTTTCCAAGTGAATTCGAGAAAAATTCATCGGTTTTAAACGAGTTGACGCGATACAGGGCCGAGAATCAGGGAAATAGAACGTTTATTCAAATGAATTCTAGTAAAGTTCACCGATTTGAGTTTATTTGGTTATCGGTGCCCCATTGAATCTGAGAAATCCGGGCGTCCTGTTCTGATGCACACCGGCGAACCTGGTGGATCATTAACTATCACATTCGAATGTATAAGTCACCATTGAATTCAATTCATTTTCGATGTTTCCTAGCTGATTGATGTTGCCAGAACCTTGCAACTCCCTGTGCAAGAGGCAACTTTACCGGTACACTTCTTGAAGGCAGAGGATCATTCTAAACTCTTAGAGAGCACTTATACCTCAGCGACCACACCCAGTTAGTTACGAGCTTCCGTTAATTTACGATAACAAATGTTTATCTTTACCGGTGAACAGTGGCAAACCATAAAATCTCCCGATACCAATGACAGAATCATTATCAGGAATCGGAATAAAACTAATATCGAAAAGTAACAAGCAGATCAAGTTTGGACTAGAAATGTTAGAAAAACGTGTAAACTGCAAACTACAATCACCAAAACTCCTCCTATCTCCCTTGGCAAGCCAGTGCTGTTTAATCGTTGCTCAACTCTGTGGAATTAAAATTACCAAGAAAAAGAAAATGAAAAACACATGACAATCGCGCTTTTGTTCAATGAATTTCGGAGGGGTTTCCTCAGAAATGAGAGTATATATCCATATTATCGAGAAGAATGGTAGAAGAACCGTGTTAACCTATGAAATACCGGGTGAGATGAACACTGGAACGGGTAGAACCGCGTGGGTTAAACTGCTTTTATTAGAAATTACGAGCTTTCGCTATTAGTGCATAGTGGCTTCATCGTGTAAATGCGTAAATCATACCTATTGTTGTATCTGTGTTCTACATCTCGTGTATCTCCTCTCATTATGTGATTAGCATAATGATAGTCAGCCAGCCAACCTTAAAAAACTATCCTAAAATTCGACGATCACGAAGGTGGTCATCAATGTTATTCCAAAGGGAAGCAGCAACTAGGTTTAGATTGTAAAATTACTCCAAACCTAAGATGAGATATTCGAATTATTTAGCAAAAGTAGTTTAAAGTGTATTTCCCTGCCAAATGAAAATGAAGATGTTTTAATTTCAAAATGACTGATTTTAACGCCCCCTGTAGGCCAAAAAACGAAAAAATTGTAAAAGGCATCCATCACACATGATAGCCCACATACTCTGCTATCAAATGAGCCCGGATGCCAAGCTGTAACAAAAAATGCCGTGATCGTCGAATTTTCCATGATTGGCTGGCTGACTATTAGACGAGATACGAGATGTAGAACACAGACGAAGTGAATTGGTAAAACATAACGTCCGAGGTGATTCAGTCGTCATTGGGCGAATCGTTTGTCTGATGTCATACAGTCGTCGTGGTCAACGTTCTGTTGTCTAAATGCGAGAGCGCCGATCTATGCCAACGTATCGGACGTCCATCGCGGCTTTACTTTGAGCACGCAGCGAGCCTAGATTTCCATGGTCAGTCGCTTATTCAGAAACCTATACCCCGCACCTATTCCAGGGACGTATAAATTAGACTTTCTAGTTTCTACATCCAAGCAGTAACTCGCCCAACAGCCCCAGAAAAAAGCGTCTTTTTCACGCGTCAAAAATCTCTAAACAAATCGGGAGAAATTCCCTGCTTGTTTCTTTATCGGCTTGAACACTTTGAAAACCTGGCCCTATCTCTTTCCTCGTGATGCACTGATACATCCAAAACCACGAATAACCAGAACTCCAACCACCAAGACATAACAACCGCCAGTCACTGAGCGATGCTGAAGATCTGCTATTTCGCTACAGAGTAATATTTGATGTTTCAAAACTTTAGAAAAAAAAAATCGTAGAAATTTCTCGCTCGTTTTCATCGACTTTGAGATAAACGGTGCGAAAACCCACACACTACATGTCTGCAGAGAAACAACTCGAGCTCTGTGCTGCGTGTGTAGTGCACCGTTTCCTCGAAATGAGAAACTTACTAACGAAGGAAACTGAATGATATGCATTGTTATTTCACCTTAAAGATTTGACTCATCGTCAAGTACACGTTATACGTACGGTTACCGCGTGTGCAGAAGAAGTAATCGTTATTCCTCTATTTCTAGTATGCGTTTAAATATATACTAGTGAATGTGTTATATAAGTACATCGCTTTACTAACTCTGATCGCTCTCATCCACGCCGTCGATCGCGCCTCGATATTCAAAGCTAACTTCTACGAAACTAATTGTTTAACTCGAAGAAACTTCTAGTGAATTTTCTCCGGAATATTGGCTGTCGCGACGCGAGAGTGGGCGCGACAGTAAACGGGTAAGCGCTCTGCCCGTCTTATCAGAGGTAAGTCTGCGAGTCAGTTTTAAATTAGTTAGAGAAAATGAAGGCATGTACAAGGGAGGTAGAATCGGCGGAACTAGAGTTGAAACTTGTTGGCAAGAGGCGAGTGTTACTACCGGTACTGTATAGTATCCTGAGTTGGTAGTTTCGAAGTTTAACACCAAGTTTTCCCCTGATGACGTTACACAGTAGGTTTTATTCAAAACTAGCTCATTTTCTATTAACCTGTATCTTCGTGCTGGATCTTGACCCCCCCCCCCCCGAATTCAAACGAGCCTCCAAAAAGATATGATATTGTTATTGGTATAGTTTTGATTGATAGATTACTTCTGAAATCAGATAGATGGCCGACGAATTATCTAGTGAACCTGGTGGATCTTTGATTATGCCACAAGTGGGATCATCGATTGCTGCAGAAGTTGATGTCCTACTGCACACTAGCGACGTCTGGCGAATTCTCACTTGCCAAAAGTGGGATCATCTATTGCTGTATTATTGTCACTGCACACTAGCACACCTAGCGGATCCTCACTTGCCAAAAATATAATCATCCATTGCTATAGTAGTTGATGTCCTACCGCACACTAGCGCAACTGGTGGATCCTCACTTGCCACATATGAAATTCTTGATTGCAATACTGATAGTTATCAGAACTTCCCAGGACCGCTTTTCAGAGCCTAGCGGAGAAGATGCCACGTAATAGATAAGTTAATATATGTTTATGTATCTGAGTTATTTCTTGTCGGCCTGGCTGAAAGATGCTCCTCCGCACGTGATGATATTTTATCGAAGGTATGAGGCGCATGTGTTTTATATATATAGATACAATACGGGTGTTTAGCGGTCGTATAATATTTTGATAGTATATATTCATACGTGTAACCCGACAGTAACGATCATACTTCAAAACGCGCGTCGGATACCTTACCGTTCTTCGCTCCGTTGCGCCGACTTTTTTTGCAAAGGTAAGCAGTATTTTCGAATTGAACGATTATTTCTGCGGCAAAATATTTACCACACTGAGCGGCTCGTCGCTTCATCTCGAGTAAGAATAAGTTGATTCTCAATTATTTATCTTGTAAAACCTCGACGGAACTACACCCGTTGCCGATCGTGCATCAGATCTTTGCCGTCATTCGTAAAATCGTGTGGAAAAATAGATATGTTAGATATCTTAGAAAGTGTTCGACGATGATCGCATCTGAACTTGGGAAATTGAGAAATAGTAGTAGTAAAAGTAATTTCATTTCTATTGCGTCCTTTTCCACTGCATGATAAGCGCGCTCCATTAAATTGGTAATATTACCAACTCTAATCCGTGTATCAGTCATCTCTCCCTGGAGAAGTAACATCCGAGCAGTTGCTAGGCTGAATACGATATCATAATATTTTTTCGTCCACAATTCTTTCTAAAATTCAAACATCAAATTTCAAAACTTGACCATCAATTGTTTTGTATCGAAGTGAACAATCTACTTATACGGATGCTTGTAAAGTGATGAAATAACGTATGAATTTGTTGTTCAAAAACTTCTTCTTAAACAGATAATAGGTAATAACCTAGTCTTTCCAGTTGCGAAGGCTATTTTTTGGACCGAACTCTGAATCATCAGGAACGTATTGCCCTAATTATTGAAAGTGGCTTAAGTTGAACAGATAACAGGCCCACTCTTTCACATTTTATACCGGTATAGCTTAGTTTACTATATTTTCCATCCGTTAACATTCACAACGTTTAAACCAGTTAAGAAATTGCCTCTTCAATTTACAGCGAGGAGCAAGTTGATTTAACATACGTCAGTTATTAACGCTTATAGCCGAAAGGTCACGATATCTACGGAAAGGTCATTAAATATTGTACCTAACTGGGTGCTAATACGACCCTTGTGAATAAATACGCGATACGACGGACTCGGTGCATCTTGTACCCGAAAAACCGTCGACCAAGTAGTCCACGAGCTAGCCCAACTTTATTTAACAATTTCAGCGTAAACGATTCGATAGGCACAGTCAAAAGAGAACTCACCCTATCTGCAATGAAAGGGAACGTTAGGTTGCGGAACTTGTTCGTTAACTGGGGGTAGCCTTCGAAATCTAACCCCGTTATAGGGATCTATTAACCAATTTGAGTATATTCTCAGTTTTGGTGTCAATGGACAAGCAGTTGCAGTCAAGGATAATATCACCTTCAAGACAATTTAGTCGCTATTGTTTAGTTTAGTATTAAAGACTCTGTTGCCCAGATTCGAACTCATGGAATCCTGGATTGAAACGAACCCTAACTCAGTGACCCATGTCACAAACCACTCGGCCACTGCAACCTTCGCAGTGCGTGGGTGTCTGGAATTCGTCTCTGACAAATCTCGCAGAAATAATGACTTCTAATTAGTAAAGAACTATACGATTTTTTGAGTGTAGGCCTATAATCACATTAATAAATTGTGTCCAATTTTGGTAATTGTCCAATTTTGGTAAATGTTCACTCGTTTGCGATCGGAGACGTCTTGAACAAGGATATCTCATAGACAAAGTCAATACATGAAACTACTCTATGTATACGATTGAGTTGAAACTTATAGTTATCGGGAGTTGAGATAGAGTTAGGCAGATCTAGCATGTTATAGGCCGTAAGTACACGCGTTAGTACATGTTCGCATCGATACAGAAAACTCAAATAAAAATGTTCGAACAAAAGCCCCGATATATTGCTGCAATATTTGTTGGCAACGCGTCGTACATAAGCTCACACCGTGTGTGCAAACATCATCCGTAAATCAATTAACACACAACAAAAAAAAGAATTTCCGCGTCCTGTATACCGTGCGGCACAAACAGTATGGGACAGTTTTTAGGGAAGTCATTCTGATCGGGAAGCATGTTCGCAATCGAACCAGGAAGAAAACTCGATCATTCTTTAAAATATACATGTCGGGTAAATGTACATGTACATGTATATACTGATATCACTCGGGCGAAAAAAGGTCGTTGCACATGTTTCCGACGTTACACGTGGATTATCGCGCTTATTAACGGATTAAGAATGGCTCGGATTAAGAAGACCGACGTAATTCCTTAATGGGACGTCGGTAGGCGAATAAGCAAAACCATGTGTGGCCAGTCTGTCGTTGTCCGGCGTGTCGTTAAAAATGTCACTCGTTTAACCTGTCGCGCTAATATAATACATAGTCATACGACGCACAGGCCTATACATAATACATAGACCGTACGCCAAAATATTTGGCCATAGTTAGTTTCCAATTGGCGTTATATACTTAATCGTCTTCTTCTCAAAACTTAGGAGCTTTCGATAGATAAGTTCGGTTGTACGCTCATACGTAAGTACGTTGGTATTGATCGTATTCTGTTTTTGGTGAAAATTGTGTTGAAGTCCTTTATAACGTTGGTACCAGTGAAAAAACACGGCGTTGTAACGAATTTGGCGTTTTGAGAATGGTATCTCCGTTGAATTTGAGTTTGGTTGAGCAAATTTGTTCTCTGAAAAATGTTGGCGTTATGTGAGCTGAGGCATTAAAGAGGATGGCAGCGTTATAACGGGGTTTGACTGTATTTCGGGTTGCATATCTCTTTCGATCGAAAGCACAAAAAATCGTTTCGCTCTATTTAGTTCCTTCTAAATAAGTTTCCGCTGATCGCCGCTATTATCTCTACACGCAGTAGCAACTTTTCTCTCTCTCTCTCTCTGCGAAGGCAAGTATTAGTGACTCATAACGTATATATCGTGCAATACGTTACAGGGGTTTGAATATAGAATGATTTCTATAATTCTTTAAAGTTGGAGGGAATATGATAATTAATGATATTTGACGATACAAACTGCTTATTTTGAAGATAAGGGCGATGTTCGGACCCGTTCGGTGCCCGCCTTAGGAAACCCTCCTGAAGATTTTGTTTTCTTTGCTGGGGATATAATATTTGATTTATATACTTATATTCTTATATACTTATTTATATGATTATTTTTTTGGTCGATTGCAAAATAAAAATCTAGACAAAAGAATCAACTTAATTTCTTATCGAAAAACAAATGATGATGAAAAAGGAACTAAATTCTAATCGAATGTGTTCTACTGTTAGACACGCCATCTGGGGGATAGCTGCAGGTTTCGTGAAGTCCAAAATATCGATCCCGAAAACTAAATACTTTTAGGGTATTTTTGTGTGTTTTAGTTGATAAATTGATCGAACAGCCATCCCGGAGTTAGGCTTCTATAGGAGTAATATACAAGATGCCTCCGTGGAAGAAGAAATACAAAGTGAAAAAAGAAAAAGACAGCACAGATACCAAAAACGTGGATAAGAATGGATCATCAGGGGTAAGTTGGAAACTTTCGATTCGAGAATTGTTTTTACGTCACATCAAAAATCACGACCGAAAAATTGATGAAAAATTGAAAGCAGCCTCTACAAGGCCTGGTTTCACGAAAAGGATTAACCATTCCAAACTTCATTCGTCAGAAATTAATTTTGCGAAGAAATCAAATATAAACGTATTTGGAGTTAAACTATACTAAAAATCAACATAAGTTTTGTTAGTATATTTTCGTCAACTACAATGAAGTGAAATGAAAATATCTAAATAATAATTTGAATATACTTTGAATATACGTATTTTGTTTAATGGAACGCTGAACAGCAGCGACCCTCAGTAATCGCCTGATAGAAAGAAAATATCATTTCGACGTAATCGGAATCATTGTTTCACTTGAATAGCGATAGTCGGCAGCACTGTCGTTTAATAAACCGCCTGTATATCTCGCCGTCTTGCAACCTATTTTCACCTATCACAATATATCTATTAATACGTCGCAATTGGAAACCTAATTTTTCGTTGCTCTCTTTATGTTCGCATTTTTAAAATCCAATCGGTTGAAATTATCATTTGCGTTGTAATTACGTAGATTTATTTATACTAATGGGTCAGCTATTGACTTCGAATAAAACGATGCTGTTTGATTGTTAACATGCTACACTATATGGGAGGGTATCAATGTTTATGATATATTCATGCATATAATATATCCCTGGCTGGGTAGAGTAGGCGACGTCGCTATGCTTACACACACATACACACCACAGCGGCACACTCCATTCATATCATTGTCAAGCAAAAAGCGTTCTCCCGTTCGTATGTCGACTAACGCGAAGAGAAAAAAAAACACACAAAACGAAGACGCTCGTTTTGACGAAAGGAATTGAATCTGTATTTTAGTTGAGCTCGGTTTTAGCAAAGTAAATAGATGCCCTCGTCGATGAGCGCACGCGAGGTAGGCTATACACAATGATGACCGTGTGCAAATGTCTTTTCGAACCGTCATTGTTCCCGTCAACACTCTGACTCTATACGCCGGAGATGAAAAGCAAACGATCGTTTGTGTGACCGAGTTCGCTCGCTGAGAAATTGGTCTTCGGTTGAAGATTAACCTAAAGAAAATCTCGTTGATTCATCGGTTTTTCCTCAGTCTCCATGCAACCGTCTGAGGTCGGGGGATTCTCACAGCATCATCCGCGCAGCTGAGGAATCGTTGAAGTTCTAGTAGCGTACGACGTTTTGTGAAATAATTACATCGTTTAGTTTGTGTTGATTCCCTGTGTGTCAATCCGGGTGACACGAACATATTAGAATCTGAACGAGTTGACGTTAATTGCTGTGTTTAAGATCGATGTTATATATGTATATGTATCTATACGAAGCGATGGATTATCAATGAAGGATATGCATTAGTTGGATTATAAAGCCTAGATTAGGATTATGAAATTATACGTTCTAGCGCAGGATTATAGTATTAGGAATAGATAAAATTGAGATAACTTCAAGGTATCGACCATGTCGCATCATAATGATTACATGTGCCATAGCATTGCCAGTATTGCATCCTGTTGCGTTTCCGGTCGTTACGGACCCCGAACCAAACGACTCTCCACTGATGTACCCCCTAAGGTAAGTTTTGCATTGGAAACAAAAAATGGAAGATCGGGACGTAAATTCACAAATTCATTCGAATTATGGTTTCAAGTTGGACAAAGGGACCATTTCGTTTTCTTATCTAGACGAGGTTAAAGGGAGCAGTCGAAACGTGAACGAGGAACCCTAGAAATGATCTGAAACGGTTTTTCAATGAACCCATCGAGAACCATCTGAGGATAAAGCAAGGGTTTTTCTAAAGAACTCATGGATGGAATGGTTCCCAAGAAAGAACCCAACAAAAAGGCTCGCTGAAGAACCTTTCAGGTTTCTCCATGGGAGGTAAACCGAAGGCCCTTTAAAAGTTCAACAGTAAACACTTCGTTCTAAGAGTGATAGCCGATGATACCCTTGGGTAATAGAATATGCAGGTCTTCCTTATTTTATCGGGCACCAGCTGGATACTCAGAGATTGCGTATCAATAGTTTTCTGACGTCGAACTTTCATTCTGACATCTTAACGAAAGATTTGATGCATTGTTATTACACAGTCTAGTGTGTCTCGCGTTGTTTTTGTATGGACCCCGCGTCATTTACGTAAATGCCATACGCCTAAAAACGTAACCTGAATTTCAGATGAGACAGGTAGCACCGAGGCGCTACATCTACGTATATTCTGCTAATCATAGTAATGCGTAGAAGGCGTATGATGATTGTTTTTGATGGATAACTTGATCCATTAGCAATCCTCTGGGCCAAGTTGCGCACATTTGAGAAAAAGTTAATTCCACGGGTGCTCTTAAGTTGTAAGATTGGCTATGGAACTGCTATTTAAGCCATGACTGTCATGGCTGTGCAACTGGCCCCTGAGGCATTTGTTATGATTCAGCTTACTCAGTCATCACTCAGTTACAGCTTGTATCATTGTGATTCAGACCGTACGCGTACATGATTGAGATCAGTTGTGCTTTTAAAACTCGAAAGTTTCGCAGTTTCATCGGCTCAATTCCATTTCCATGAAATGAATCGTAGCGATGTCATCTTTTGGTTTTTTTTGCATGTATCCGGCATCTATATCATAACTTCCATGCTCGGAACATCAAAGGACGGCTCCGGAGGCGGACAGTCGGCTATATTATGAATCTGCAGGTGTAGACACCTATTTAATTTTATAAACGATTTTGGCATATTTTCCAAGACGACTCTTCTGCTACGAAAACAGACTTTCCAAATCTATGCACACCAGGGGCCTGTTTTGGTACCAACTTTACCCAACTTAGTAACTCAATTGGGTTAGCCCCCGGGTTAAAGTCAATAGTCTATGAAAATGGCCCATCTTTAATTCATAAGATGACTGTTTATCGTGGAGACTTTTGTTTCTGGTTCACTCCACATTTTCACGGAGAAAATGTCAACAGAATCTTGGTCAATAGAGCGATTTGTTTACATTACATTTCGAACTGACATTCCGGTGTCGGTAAAGAATGTATTTCGTATACAAGACACACACGTCATATACCGGTATATGACAATAATATATTTACAGCAGTGCGCACGTTTTGTCTCCAAGTCGTTGATGGAATTTATTAGATTTCTATTATTCGATCTGCGCCGAACGTCTCTGCCTAATCGAATCGAATCTTTCCCGAACTCGTCGTAATCGATGCTCACTGAACTATACGAATGATTTTCGTTATATTTTACGATGTACTCTTCCTAGAAAGGTTTTAGTTTGTTTGTTTATCTGACGATATTCCATCGTTCGGATCTTGGATTGGCGCAAGGCTAAGCCTGGTGTATTAGTTCGCGTGACCTCACGACGCGAACGCGCGGCCTTTGAAGTGTTGTCCGTGCGGCGAAGCAGCCAGCGGGACTCGAACCTGCTTGTCACGTAGCGCTGCAGATTGACGAGCGGGTTCGAATCATGTTAGCCTCTTACGGTATACGGGCATCCGCCACATCCCAAAGCCCGTGGTTCCGTCGTGAGGTTACATGAAAAATCCTATAGGGTAATTCTTGGGAAAAGCCAGATCCGAACATTTTGTAAAAGCAACAGCAAGCAAACTATTACCAGCGTGGCCATTGACCTGGAAAACTTGGAAAACTCAGCATAATCTAGAGAAACAAATCAGGGAAATCTCAGAGAATTCGGTTATGATTCACCACTCGCGTTATAGCTTCATGCCGTATTTGCATAGCATACGTATAATATTTGCGAAGTAAAACCTGGGTGCCTGAAAAATTGTTTGCTATTGTGAAAAAAAACGTATTTTTCCCTTCAATCCCGAAATTGATTTTGTGGCAGCCGACTCTATATAGGTTGTATATATTCGCTCGAACTGATGAAGCACCTCTGATGTGTCGGTCCGGATAGCCGCGAATCAGCCAGCGTGCGTGCTGCCTTACGCTGTAGCATAGAAACGGCTTTCATATCCCGCTTATAACGAATCGATCTCTGCTTCCAGGGTCCACCACCACCACCACCACCGCCGCTTCAACCCGTAGCGTCAAAACAATCAACTCACCTTGGTGTGGAATATAACTTTTGACTTCGTTCACGAACGCAAGGCTGAGAAGCGAAGAAAACGGTTCCATTTAACAGGCAGACAAACCCGGGCAGGTCGACACTAAGACGTGGGCTTGAGAGGCGCAGTGGCCGAGTGGTCACTGGTCTCGTCAATCCAGGGTTTATGGGTTCAAACCCTGGTGGCGACAGAGTTTCTAATTGGTCGAAGGTTCTTCTCTGGTCTCTCCCCATTGGTAGAAAGAAACATCGAACCCGCTTATAATGCTATGCGTGGCGCTTAGCGGGTTGAGGGTGTTAAAAAAAGACATGGGCTAATTAAAGGCTAAAAAATTCTAACCAGCACTGGTGGTATATAGACCGTTTATTCCAGTAGCCCCCCCCCCCCAGAACTTATGTATTCTCTTGTTTTCCTAAAACCCAACGATTTCACTTTTCTATTACGTAACCTTTATATTTCACAATGATCTAACATTCCGCAATAGGAATTCCAAAAACGTCCGTGTTTACACATGGTTTTGCTTCTATGACGTGCATACCTGCCCTGGTAGGCATCTAGGGCCCGATACGTCATGCGTCGACTTCAAATGATTTTTCAAAGCTACGCATACCCTCGTTAGGCGACAGGGTACGAGATAGCTGACTATTCGCCGAGTCGTCGGCCAAAACTCATTTTTGCTAGGTATACACGAATACTTTTGCGTGCATATGCCTAATGGAACCGTCGCCACTCGATCCTTTCTATTCTTAGAATCAGCTTTCGCTGAAAATTACCCTTCGTACGTTTAGTTGAAAACCTGTATTCCTGCAGTTTTTATACCTGTGTCGCAGGTGGCAAGCGTTAAATAGATCGCTTTTTAATCTGGTTTTGTTGTTTATAGTCATATATCCTACAATAATGTTATTTGAACGCCGTGGAGATCGCGTTGATGTGTGCGTCTTATGCAAACATTGACGCTTATACGGCGAATTGACGAAGTCTCGAATGAGACACGAGGGTATAGCCGTTAGGCTTTAGAAGTATGAACGAACGTGCGACGAATGTCGTATCATTTTTTCGCGGTCTCTCAAAAAATCGTACAATTGCGGTGGGCACACTTTCGGACGCGTCTTTGATTACGTATAGTTATCGCTGCATTCGACATGGAGCCGACCGGCGATGTTGTAAATTATTGCGGATTTACTTCGAAGGCTATTTCGGTATCATCGCTTGAGAATCTGAACACGCTGACCAAGGCGTTCCAACCTTCTCGTCGAATAACACCTTGGTTCGTACGGCGTTGATTGCTATCCGCTATATACGCTGAAAATGCTACGAATATTTATCTCCAGATAATCGCCGTTGCTACCCTGCAGTATATATAGGCCTATACATACAGTTTAATAGTTAATGCCGGAAGGATTAAACGCTCTTTCGAGGATTCTAAAACGCTGAAGTCAAAAAAAGTTCTCGTTACGTCATAACGTCCTGAATGCGTCTTGATATACTCAGCATTCACGTGACTGATGACATAAATTAGAAAATCTACTTTTTATTTATTCGATTTGAAAAAAAGAAAAAGTAGATTTCAGTATTAAGTGAGTGGACTGCTCCGCGATTTCGCAACGGTTTAGCTGCATGGAGTTCGTTATCTGCGTCGTAAAGTACGATTCGAAAATAAATACGTATAGGAATTGGTTTTATGTCGTCTACAGGTCTTAGAGATTGTCGGTGATTATGTCGATAGAACTGCGTGATCGAAAACGATTAAGTCGTCAATAATCGATCGGCTGTGGAAATATCGCGTTTCCCGATCGCATCGGAATATGTCCGGCGTGACGTCATTCTTTAAAAATTTCGGATGTATCGGCAACAACCAGCGACGGAAGAAATCACCGAAGAATCAATGCTCATCAACGATTTCATCTGCAGCGGCGGCGAAGGCGGAGGCGGCCGGATATTCCGATCGCCGCTTTGAAGACAATCAGGTAGCATTCAATGGCTTTTTATTACATATAACCTACATACAGGCTGATGCTTGTTGCCACATAGGCTGATGCAGTGACCGGGCCAGGAGACATCAAAAGTGGAATACATGGAATCCTACTTTGTCAAATTACTTATGAAGTCGATGTCCTATTGCACGCTAGCGACACCAAGCGGACCTTCACTTGCCACATGTGGAATCCTCTTATGCCGCAGGATACGATGTTCTAATGCACGCTAGCGACACCAAGCGGACCCTCACTTGCCACATGTGGAATCCTCGATTGCCACAAGTAGAATCCTCTATTGTCCTACTGCCCACTAGTGACACCTCGTGGATCCTCACTTGCCCTACTGTCCACTAGTGACACATTGTGGATCCTCACTTGCCACAAGTAGAATCCTTCTTTGAAATTCAGTGTTTTGTCACTTACGACGACTTGTTACTGTGTGTCTAATGGCTAGGGAAAGATATGTATGTATATATTTCTTTTTTCACGAAATGTGCAACATGGCCGGGGGCAAGTTTCGATGAACGTGAAACTATATTTAACAACAAAACACGGGCGTTCGATCAAATACTGAGACATCATTTACAAATATATTGCTTTTGTATAGGTGCGTCGTGCATCTATATTTACAAATAGATCAATCAATGTTTTGTTTGAGGTTTTAGGTCGGCGGTGCAAGTTTTGATTTATATTCATCAATTCATTTCGAATATACACTAGCAGATTCCAACGACGGATAAACCAATCCCCGTACCGCGCACTACTATGATGAAATGAAAAGGAAGCCAACGAATAGTCCAAATATTGAAAACCACCTCTTGACTTGAAGCGATCGTATAGCTGCGTCGCTTCAAGTCAGCTTAATAAAGAAGTTTCCAGTTTCTAGGCGCCATTTTGTGGAAATTCAACGCAGGCTTTAACTGCAAATAACCCTCTTTAACCTCTGTGAAAATTGGAAATATAGCTTTAAGAGATACTTAGATATTTTAAAATTAATAAATATTGCGATTTCTTTTACGCACGGTTAAGATATGCGGTCCTTGGTTTCACATCATCACTGTTCTCAATTGTTGCGTTCAAAAATTCCAAGAATCGCCAGCAAATATCTGCATTTCATTTCCTTTAAAATGGTGTGTAAATTGATTTCGTCAAGCAAGGGTCTGCAGAACTATATGATATTCAATCTAAACTTATGTTTTAAAAATGAGCGCAAATTATCGCAACAATGGGGACCTCGCGGGACCGCCACAAAATGGCGCCTAGAAACTGGAAACTTCTTTATTGCTTCGGACGGGCTGTCAACAGACAATGCCGCAATCTAATGAATTCGAGAGGTCATTTTTACAATATTGATGATTTGATGTCCATCTCACCTTTTCATTACATAGAGATACTGTAGGGTTGATCGTTGGTATAATTTTTATTCATTCATTTTCAAATGTGAATGGCCCGCGTGGACTCCATCTTACTTGGGACCGGTCAATTCGGCATTTGTTGCTGCCAATGAATTTTTCTTGGGCCCTTATCAACAGCATATACAACATTTTCGCACAGGAATGGAAGTATTCTCCAATTCAATCAAATCCTCTATATAATCATACTTAACAAAAGTGATGGCGGCGATTTTTTTTGCGTAGGCACGCGTACAGTCTATATCATTGACAATCGCTTCATTTCGCCGACCCACGACGAACACGTTTTCGCTCGGAATACACGACATTTAATATTGAAAACTCATCTGTTGTTTTCGAAAACGTCGCGATCAGGTTTTGATTAATGACGAACAAGCGCGCAAAATTGCGTCGAGTGCGCGGGTATCATTTTTACCGATTTCTAAAATGAGACAATCTGTCTAAACTATTGATAAGTAAAAAGGAACCCATTATGAAACTAAAAGTTTATACGCGTTATCTATTTACATTGCGTTGTTAGGCGATTACATTAAAAAGCTTTGCGTTGAATTCTCGGGAAAGATTGATAGATGTTTCATTTGAAACTTTTAAGGCCCAAGGACCCGGCGTCGACCTACACGCCCTTGCGCCTGCCAGCGAAGTCATTCGTAACGATTGTCGCGCATGTCGTACTGTTCTACTTTCCGTCAGGCGACCATCTTACCCGGTGGTTACGTCACCCAGTCCAGGGGCCAGTTGCACAGTCGTGACTTAAGTCCAAAAGTGGTCTTAAATCTTAAAACTGGTCTTAAGTTGTTAGATTAGCTATAGAACTAAGTTGGTCTTAGACTGGTCTTAAGTCTAAGCCATGACTATGCAACCGGCCCCTGGAGCGCGGGTTGTGTATGCGTTCCTATAAGCACGACTCTTGTCGCCTAGACCACACCTGTGGTGGCTGGTTTTATGTTCTCATATCGTGTGCGGAGAGATCTTAGGTTGACTTGGTATTCGGAGACAACCAAGGGTGTTTCCAAATGGACTTGGGTTTCAGTATTGGCTGAATGCCCAAGGAGTTTATAATCATCGAATCGATATTCATTTCTACCCGTATTTAACCTTCTGTTTACGTGTATTTTTATTGGATGCACCTTGTTGCCCGTATCTTTTTACTAACTTAGTTCGCTATTGAACTTTTCGTATACTTTACCGGATCGTAAATAACCCCGTGGGTGTCAAAAGTTGACGATGCAACTTCTATCCACAAATACCCTCTCCGCGGCGTTACTTCATTTCGGTTGAATACTGTTAAACGCTACAGTACCGAAACGCCGTATACGCGAATGTTAAGTTTCTAAAACGCTGAAAATCCGAGGAATATTCAAGGAGTTTTGGAGAACATAATTCTGGAAATTGTTTTATACAGCATATCGAGTCTAGATATGGTCTACGTAGCTTGAATATACGCTTGGGCCCGGATTCATTTTGAAGAATCGTTTTTTTTCCGACGGAATATTTTTCTCGAATGAAGACGCTGTGATTATCGTGATATTTCCTTCGCCGCCTATATCGCGCCTGCATCGTACAACGGAAATGACGTCGTTATCTGTCGTTTCCCGCCGCAAGTCGTTAGCGAGAAAATTTGGCCAATTTGTAAAAATATTGAAATTCAACCGAAAGGTACGTACTGTACACACACACTCACTCTCACACTAGACGACATGTCGAGGCGAGTGATTATCATTTTCCATTTGTGGCAAGTGAGCATATACCAGACTCCTGGCACTCCCACCACCTTCCAATCAATTATTTGATATAAGGAAGACCCCGGCGCGTACAGCAATCCCATGTAGATTACATGTGATGCAACGATCTTGTATCTTTTTCCTACGCTCTGGGCTCGGTGTACAACTCGTCAAAACCGGATATTATCAAATCTCTGCATCAGATCCCTCTGCCTCTGCCTCTGCCTTCTCTCTCTGCCTCTGCCTCTGCCTCTGCCTCTCTGCCTCTGCCTCTGCCTCTGCCTCTGCCTCTGCCTCTGCCTCTGCCTCTGCCTCTGCCTCTGCCTCTGCCTCTGCCTCTGCCTCTGCCTCTGCCTCTGCCTCTGCCTCTGCCTCTGCCTCTGCCTCTGCCTCTGCCTGACCGAGTTGAGATTTCTTGCTCGGTTATCAAGTAAAGTTTGTACCCCGGGGGCATAATTCAGTTCTAATTATAATGCAATTACCTTTTAATCATCTTTTTTCTCAAAGAGAAATTATCTCGCAATTAGAGGAGCTATTTTGGTCTCGATACGATCGCCGTCGTCATCTTAGTTTTTCTCTCGGTTTATCTTTATTGAAATGCTATATTTGATTTTAGATATCCAACTCTGAATGACTTTTTCAAATAGAAAAGATCGTAATTTGTGATTCATTCGCGTATCTCATGGCCCTTTTCGCTTTTAGATTTAGGTTTTGAAACGATAGACATTATCGATACTTGAAGTAAAATCTTATAATTCTCCGACGTTCCAAACCTCGTTCGATACGTCGGAAACAATTATCTTCATGTAGCTCTACTAGAAGTAGATGCGCAGGCATCAATCTGCAACTGGAACCACTCCTTCAGACATTTACCAGTGTCGTCTAATGTCGTGATGATGTCTTTTTGAAAGCGCGCTGCTAGAATGTCTTATATAATGTCTGGTGTTTGTGTAATTCATTTTCGATGAGAAATATCTAGGGTGAAGCGCTGAACTCATGTTGAGTGAGAACGATCAGTGTTTGAAAGTGTGCTTATGAAATATAATGATATGTTTTGGGTTTGTAGTTCATGTTGAAATGTCTCATGTGAAGTGTGGACGATAAGTTTTAAAAAGTTTGCTGATAAAATGTCAAATGTCTGGTACGTTTGTAGTTCAGTTCCAACTAGAAATGTATTCGATGAAGTACTGAACACGTGTAAAGTTTGGACGATCAGTTTAAAAATGTTCATTTCCTAGGGTTTGTAGTAAATTATATTTGCTAGTCCATTTCAATCAGAAAATGTCTCAGGAAACGAGTAGGGCTATACAGAAGAATTTGGAAGAATTGCGACGAAGCAACAGGTTGGCGCTTGCATAAACGACCTTTGATCAGTAGTCAAAATTTGGCGAATAGATTTTTGGCGGCGTGATGATATTCTGATGCTTTCCAAGAAAATGCACCACGTATATACGCTCATTTGATCGCAATTCTCTGACTACAGCGCTGCGCCAACCTTCCAGGAAGCATGCATTAAAATCCATTATGGAATTACATATTATTAACTGTCGACAACGGTTACTGTTATCGGGACTGTTTGCTAGAGCGTCGCTGCCGCTGTGCCGCTGACGTACACGCATCCGCCGATGGACCCTAGATGTTCGTGGAATCGTATTCACTTCAGAGTAAAAATGAAAAAAAACTGAATACCCGGTTTTCAGCACCGTTAATAGAATTTGTATGCTTACTGCCCAGGGTTGTATCTCAATAATCGTAGTCGGTGATCGATACTTCCATCCACGCGCCGCCGCGGCGGATCAGTACCGCGAAGATATCCGATCCGTTCGCCATCTATCGGATATACCAACCGAGTGGAGCAACCATTCGTTTATTGTTTGGCTCGCTTTACGACGCTCGGAGTTCCAGCGGCAAAATCGAAAGGTCATTGAAAGTCGTGTCTTGGAAATGAGGATATTCTTGTTCATAGTGTGTTTATTAAACAAGAAAGTCATACGCAGTTTCATCGACTTGAATAAAACTATCATAGCGTGTGCCCCGCATTAGCTCCCAAGCATGTATTCAATGGGTGGATGGCTCCGAGTGTATCCACATGTTCGGCACCTCGTATATTATGTATTGTTATCTCTCATTTTTTTTCATTTCAGAATTCAAGTAATTCAAAGGTATGTCACCTCTTTAAAGTATACATTTTCATTTCTAAATTGCGTTTAATGAGATAGCGGATCGGGCATATACGTTATGGCGCCACTATACGGTCGGCTCTATGCGTTAAACTTGAACCGGATTTTTAGGTTCCCGAGAGTCCAAATATATATCATCAAATGAGTCGTTTCCACGAGTGTTTGGTATAGTTTTCTGATAACCGATCGATTCAACTTCAAAGAAGTGCGGATAACCGAGTACACTACAGCGCACCTGGTGGCCACAGCAGCGGATCCGGGGTACCCCTTTCTAACGTCTTATATTTTCGTTGGTCCTTATTTCATGAATCGAATGTGGCCATTTCCAGCATTGTCATTATCCCACCCAGTATATGGTATTCCACACCTAGGTGTCAGTGCTGCACTCTAATTTACATAAATTCAATTTCGCGGGTACAAAACTATTTCAGTCGTTTTCAATTAATAAAGCCGCGAAATTAAGTGTTTCAACGATCTGCCTGAGAACATTTTTCTAATTGCGGACTGGTTTTCAGTTCGATCGAGTTAGTTATGTAAATTTGGTGTGTTGCCAAAACAAATACTGGTTCAAATGACTTAAAAAACACATCGTTTCGAGTTACTGTTTTTCTTTGGTTGAGATGCGATTCGCTGAGACATATTTACTTACCGGTTGGGTCAGCATACCAGATGATTTTTTTGTCAAGTTACTTATCAGTCAGTAATTAAACTCCCGAATCCAAATATGCAGTCTGCGGAATAGAGAATAATAAAATCGATTTGTTCAACTCCAACCATTGCATGGTTTTAAAAAACAGAACATTTAAAAGCATTTATTAAACATTACAAATTTACAAAACACCCCTTCTATTTACGATGATACTATTGGAGCAACTTGGAGGGGTCTCTATTATTCCGCGGTACATTAAAGAACCAATTTTTTTTTGCTTTTTCTTATATGTTTGATTTTTTACTAAATAAGAGTAGGGCCTTACTATAGGTACGTAAATCTCCTACTGCTTGTGAACCTCCCCACACCAGGCGGAAACATCTGCTGTACTGGCGTCACAAGCAAGAATCCCCGATTACCACGACAACTTAAGCGCCGTGAAGGTTTTCCATTTGTTCGTTAGAGTAGTTGACGATACGCTTAGTTTTCGAGCAACAAATCAAATCATGGTCTGATATTGGTACACAGAACTCACACCACGCGGCAGTCTGAACACCATCCCGCCGTACCAACCAGGAGCACTTTATCCCAACGCTGTTAGATTCAGAGCGGCCGCGCGATAGAGAGTGCATGCTGCTTTCTTGTTAGGATATAGTTTATGTCATATCGCAGTCCACTACACAGCCAAGTAGCCCCATCATCATCTCACCAGTATTGGAATCAATGTGCTCTACATTTTGAATTAGGATCTTATGGACGATAGAATTTAGTGGCTTCGAGACGGAGTGGACGCAATAACCGCTTCACTTGCAGATATACGCTATCAAGACTCTTCATTATTGTAGAACAGTGTAGGCCTACACTCTTAGCGCGTCGGATCGTTCTGTATCTATCTCTACGCATACCATCATATAGTTTTGGATTAGAATAGACCTTGATCGAGGGCGCGAGAAAGAGAGAACGGATTTATAATTACTATCATAACACTTGTTGTTGTAAACCGCGCTGTTCTAGAGTGCTATATTTCGCCTTTTAGTATTTGCTTACAGTATCAGTGTAGGAATGCACAATGAGTAAGGTAAGAAACGCCGAATATTTCATGCACGGACCGCATTGGATCCAGTTTGAGTTGATTAAAAAGATTTTTTTCGGAAATCCTTAGTTTTGGAGATACTTCGTGTAAACAGGGTTTTTTAGGCTAATTTTAGTTCAGCCGTTCGATCGTCCATCCTTGCTACTGTTTATGATCCATATCTTTGGCCCACACAATTATGTCGTCAATCTCTTCGGTACGGGCACATTGCGTTGACGCAATCAATTTTACATTTACGTGGATTTTAAAGTAATCAATGATAATTTAATTAACACAAGCGTCAGGCCCGATGAGGCGTCCTATATACGTATACAATTCGTGTAGCTTGCAATTTAATCGATTATTGTCGACGATTTGTGTTTATCTGAACATCTGTGCGCATTAACCACCGACACAGACGACACACGGTCGTTTCTCATCTTGAGTTGAAATGATAGAATGGACCTGCAGCCAGGGATCTTCAAGGGGCCCGTTCCAAGAGGGACATGTTTTTCTATTAAAAAGGAACTATAAATTCAAATCCTGATTTATGCCGACCCAGTCCGCAGGCCACCAAAATGAGTACTGTTGGATCCATTTTTGTTCTTTGATTAAAGTTGTATTGAACTCCAGCCAAAACCCTCCAGTCAAACTTAACCAAGAGTTCAGTGAAATGAAACAGTTTAGACATTTGGCTTGTAATACTGGGTCGGTATCCTGGGGGACCATTTGGCTACGGTGACCAAGGCGTAGTTGGTTCTGAACACAAGTCTTTTCGAACGAACGAAAGTCTTTTCCTCGGAAAGTGGCGATCTCTGTCGTCAGACCAGCCGCGACAGTGTCTCGAGTCGATCAAGACATTGACTTTCGGGGTCTCGGAATGCTACTGTGGCACTCGGAAGGTTCGCGGCTTGTGGCAGATGAGGATCTATCATTCGCTATATAGCAGTTTCCATTTTAAAAAGATTGAAAATGCACACGAATTCTGCCTAACGCATACGATCTACCGACGCGGCCATCTTTTGGGATACCGGTAATCTTATTATGCGGATAAGAAAGACAATTTCATTGCACGCGCGCCTGTGCTCTGAGTTAATTTCCAAAGATGCGAAATGCAAATTGAGTCAATTGAATTCGAGCGTAGTTGCAGATTGAGCTTATTAAAACCTCCGTACATTTTAAGCTGATAGGTCAGCGTAAAAGACTGGAATTGTTGGCTGTTGTAGACATTCGCCTTCTTTTTCACTTGAGGCTATCTTGATCTGGAACTCCATATTTCCTTTTCACTTGTTTTAGGACCTTTATCTTTGATTTGAAATACGATCCGTCTGACTGACTACGATATACACAGTCGTGTTCTGTTCGTGTTTGAAAAGTCAGATTTACATTCGTAACTGTCTTAGTTGAGCGTTACCAGCTAAATGCCGTGTAGTTTTAAACACGTTGTTTCTACTTGTTTCTTGTCTTGTAAAATGTATCTTTTAGCGCCGATATTTATGAGTATAAGCACTGCAACATCTGTGAAATGTAAGGCTGGTCCTAGAAAATTCGGGCGCAGGCCCTAGACTGTGTACTATGCCGTCGATTCGATAAATATTGATGTACTTTCGTCGAAAATACGAAGTTCCTCTGTCGATGATTAGTGGTGGCTCCGAGAATATCCACATCACAACGTTCCAGGACACATCGACGGGCTGCTCCGGGTCGGTTGGAAAGTTTTTCCTGGTTTCGCGTCGGTGCGTTGCGGTTTATTGTAAAATCCAGTCCAGTTAACTGCTGAAATCGACCTGCCGTTAAAGCTTTATCGATAAACGAATTTACGCGCAAAAACTGCGATTAAAAGGTTGTGTTTTCATTTCGGATTTTACTAAGCGTTTATCGATCGTTTCTGATATAGCCATTAGCTTGTCGAAGAAGATTTTCTTCAGGCGACTTTCTTGAATCTGTTGATGGCATGTTCGGAGTCGAATGTCTATGTCCATGCCCTAGTATAATTGCGGCGCTTTGCAAGTTACGTGTATGTACTGGCTGCAAGGTTACGGCCCTTGACACACTACGACTTTCAGAGTGTTGCCGAAAGTTCGCCAGGGGGCGTTGAATGTTGACATTTTTCAGTATGCCAGTTCGCGGTAAGATCATAGGTGAGGTCCCCGGGTTTCCTACAGTTAAAGATTAATCATTGAGAAATGGTTCTATCGGAGTTAATCGACATTTTTGTGGCTAAGTTCGTGTACATTTACGCGGTGTACTTAAAATCTAAATGGATATAAAGTTTGAGGTTGTTAAGTGATAAATGGTGATGTCAGCCGATACCTGACAACCCATATAACACACGGCCGAATGGTGCCGTGTACTGCTAATAACCGTCGATGATGTGACAAAATGATTTAATAGCTTTGTCATTGCGTGTAATGAAATAGCATCGTGTTATATCGATGCGCCATGAGGTATGATGGGGATATTCACAAAACATGGAACATGTTGGCAAATGTATTAGCGGACAAACCGGTACCGGTAAAATTCGTCTCCGAATTATGCGGAGGATCGGGAAAAATACGTGAGATGACGAGGAAACAGTTTAGACATTTGGCTTAGAGTTCGGTGTCGTGGGGAACCATTTGGCTACGTTGGCCAAGGCGTAGTCGGTTCTAAACCAGTCTTTTCATACGAACGAAATTCTGTAATTCGGAAAGTGGCTTCAGAGAAGATCAAGTTCAAATTTATTTCACGGAAAGCATGACGGGCTTTGTACAGAGATTCAAAGAAAAAAAAACAAACAAAATTTACGAGCCACGACAGTTTACAAGCCTTCAAGTCGATCAGGACATGCGCCGAAGTTGTACAATGCACGCGGTCCCAAAAATGCTAATGTTGCACTCGCGGCAATTCAGGATCCACCAGCAGAGGATCGCTATTAGTAGTTAGGAAGTTTACGTTACTCATTCTAACATCTAATTTTCAATCGATTTCCCAATGCTAATTGTTGTTGAGTAGGGATGATATGAAAGGAAATCAATGATAGTTGCTCGACAAAATCCCAGGGCAGCGTCGTCAGTCGGTACACCGATGGCCCCTGGGTGAAAGGACTGCAGGGACCTGCGTGATGCCCGGGGACAGCATGCTGTTCGGGCTATAAACGAACGGCCTGGTAGCCTCACGAGACGAACGGCCATTCATATAGACTCACATACCTTTCTTCGCCTCCTGTTGACCGAGGCACGCATGTATTTGCACATCCGTAATGGTAAATGCTCTTCCACTTGTGGATTCAGCCGCCCATTGCATCCAATACAAATACAACACCATTTCAACTAAATTGCAAACATCGTATTTAGATTGCCGCTGAAACTGCGGTATGTTGTCGCTGACGGGTTCTGGAATGTCTTCAGGTTTCAGGTGTGTACATATTTCACCAGCGTTCGCTTCAATTTGGTCACTATTTTACTTGAAGGGTATGTATACTTTATCATGGAATACCTTATAATGGAGGGAATATCTTACTAAACTTAACCATACATGTTATATACCTTTTCATGCATACAGGGTATACGGGGTAGGCCCCGGAAATTTTGGGAAAGTGCCCTTTTGTAAATATTGTTGTTATATCGAATAGAACTCCGCTTCTTCGGGTAGGGTCTGAAACACGGCCTCGGCCCCGGCCGCGGCCACACGTCTGAAACACTGTCCCGGCCCCGGTCCCGGCTGCGGCCGCACGTATGAAACACGGTCCCGGCCCCCGTCCCGGCCGCGGCCGCACACGTCTAAAACACGTCTTCTCCGGGTTTCTCCCCCATCCCCTCCAATAGACATTAAAATGCATAGTTCTGCCCTGATCATGCAGGGTTTTCTTTGTCAGACATGGCATATACCTAATCACACACCGTAGGGTAAGGTTGTCTTCCTTTTTTTCTTTTCAAATATTTTTGGTATTATATTGGCAATATATCGTGCCAACAACAATATCATTATGTCGGCGTAGCATTTTGCACGATCGACTATGTTGCGCATGAAAGCAGCTCGCCCCTTAAAAAGCATGCGTGATGGCTGCAAATCCTTTTGTATTGAGAAACTACCGGCTTAATTGTAAATATCATCGATTTTACATCTAGTTCGACATCGTCTCCACTTATCTTCAAGGTCGTTCGCTCGTATCGGCGATTGACGTCATTACAACGGATGTTCCGCCGAATCTAGGCTATAACGATCGAATCCAATTAATCGACGGCATCCTAGTCCCCACCCGAAGTGTAGCCACTCCCGTCCTCTCGTCGCGATGATTGAGCCTCTAGGAGCCGAGCTACTTCAGATAGCCGGCAACGTGTTTAGCGATAATTGAACGCCATTCGTGTTAGGTGTTTAGAGGTAACATTGCAGTTAATCCGGGTGCTGAAAAAACATTGACATACAGCCGACGGTTATATCGAACAGCAGCCGCGGGTATCAATCAGCACCGTGGAACCTACGAGCCATTATCTCAATGATAATATTCCTCGTAGTTGGAACCTATTCGCCACTGAAGTGTGAAGTGTGGACCATGAAATGTCTAACGTCTGCTGTCAAAAATACATAAAGAGGATTTATGTATTTTTGCTGCTGTTTATAGTTCATCTTCCATTAGAAATGTCTCCGATAAAGTATACTGAACACAATATGTGAAGTGTGGAAGATTAATGTGCTGATTAAATGTCTAATGTCTGGTGTTTGTAGTCCAATTTCAATTAAAAAAGTCTCGTACGATGTTCCGAAAACATGGCGTGAAGTGTGGATGATCAGTTCAGAAATTGTGCTGAATGTCAAATGACGGGTGTTCTGTGGCTCTATCAAATATTTATCAGGCGAAACCCTGAACACGCGAAGTGTGGACGATCAGCTTTTGAATGGTATTTGTGGTTCATTTTCCGTTAAAAATGTCTTTTGGCTGAGGTTCTGGGCAGGCTACACTACCTTCACAGTCCCATCCGTTAGTTTGGTTAGCCCAAAGCCCTGCTAGAAATTGCAGTTGGAAAACGCACGCAGCAAAGATATAAATCCTTTAATATTTTCGATGGTCGCAACATCCGACATTGATAAGAACGTCACGAATATTTCTGGAGAGCGCGCAATCGAGCGCAAACGTACAGAGTTGTACGTGCTAGGCAATTGAAAACCGCGCGCGTGACACAACAATGAACCCGTTCTATTAACCGCCGCGGTCTATTAATATTAGCCTCGTATATCGTCTGTATCACGTAGCGCTCAATGAATAACGCGAAATTCTCATCTAAAGTTAATTTAGAAAAAAAATATTTCCACGAAGACCCGGAGCCGGCGTATAGAGAGGATTTTCTAGTAAATTACGCGAATATCCGGTCTTTTGTAAACACGGTACCTGCAGCAGGATGAAACTGTTTTCATATTCAATTTTGCGCTCGATTTGACTTCGCCGCCCGATTTTTCTACGTCGCGTTTTTCATTAGAAAAAAAAACAACATGGCCGCAAAGCTTCCGCGCCTCTCGCGTTCAAGTTCAAGGTCATGTTCGAGTTGATTTTGCGCGCAAAGCAAATATGATATAAAAGATTACTGCAACATTTGATCGACACTCAGTCTAAAAAGCTAATAATATGGAGGAAGTAAAGTCGTAAGGTTTTTTTTGAAAGTTTGATGACAAGTTTGAGTATTGTTCAGACCTTAGACAAGTCACATGGTCGTCTCTGATAGGGGTGGCTCCGAGAATATCCAAATCATCGTGTTCATAGACTTCGAAGGTTTTGGTTTCGGTCAGGAATTTCCATCGATTGACGTTTCGTGTTATGTTTCCTAATGCAACCTGTGTCGTATTTCTAATGGGATAGTTCAATCATTCATGACGTCATTACAAGAGGATATCGCATTTCCTAATGACGTCACTCGTTGTGGCTGGCGGGGGAAATTACAAAGTGGTTGTAAATCACGGTG
Organism: Tubulanus polymorphus; assembly: GCF_964204645.1. Classification (NCBI taxonomy): domain Eukaryota; kingdom Metazoa; phylum Nemertea; class Palaeonemertea; order Tubulaniformes; family Tubulanidae; genus Tubulanus; species Tubulanus polymorphus. The sequence goes on along the minus strand of NC_134032.1, from coordinate 12,975,827 downwards.
GCTCGGCTTGAGCCATGTCACTGAACACTGACACCGCTCCGGACAAGACGGATACCTGCTATACTCAATTAACGCGCAATCTACTATGATCTTAGATCATGCGAATATTTTCAATCAATATAAAAATTCCACACTATTAAAGAACGAAAACGTTCTGAATGTTTTTCGACGTTTTGAAGTGAGGTTTGCAGATCGAATCCTGAAATATGCAAGAAACCGAGTAACTACTAGCGAACATGGTGGATATTCGTTGAATCCTCGTCGTTTTCCGGCATTGTTGTGGTTGTTTTGGTCGGACCTTATTGAATAATTAGCAGTCGGGGATTCGACGTAAGTCTGTCAGGTTCGCTAGTAGTTACCCCTGTTTCTGATTTTAAAATAGGCATTGACCCCGTTATTTATTTGATAGGTAGATTACGTTTGATTTGTTTTGATTCGGTATCCCTTTAAAAAACCCACCACATCGTCCAGCCGGGAGCGAAACAGGAGTTACTCATGTTTCCCCGTGCTTTCATCGCTACTACAACTACTACTACTAGCGATCCTGGCGGATCGTCGATTAGAATCCTCGATTGCCACAGCAGCGTTGCCGGATCTGCACCACTTACGGGCGTGTATAACGTCATTCGATAATTTACCTCAGCCTTTTATGATAAGATTGTTGTGCAATTCACGTGTTGTTACGCACAATATCATATCGTATTTGGTATATCGAATGAGCGCTCGCCGGCGGGCGGATTCGTCGTGATTTCTAGTCGGTTCAGATGGCAATTCTAATAATCAATTTCTCCGCCCACGGCTTGATATTGATGACCACCTTTCAGCGTCTGAACCGATTTACAAACACTCTTCGATAATGTCTCCTCTTGTAACCATAGCAACGTCGAAGCGCCTGGATCGCTCGAATATCGAACTATCAAAGCCGGGTGGTGGAAAGCAGCTTTTCTGACATGACATGACCCTCGATCAACATTATGTATGCACGTTTTGACTGAGTTCGAATTGTTTTCGTCGCTCAAGTAGATGCCATCATTAGCACGTCAAGTGTACCGGCTCGTGTCCGTATTTTAAATGCATTACGCGCCGTACTCGATGTTGAAGATTACGTATTCAGCTTCTGCTCTACTTGACACGTCACTGCTTTATGAGCTCCTACATCTCTGCCCTAGATCTGGCTAGTTGAACTTCACCGTAATTGAAATAGCAACGAAGTATCGCCGGTTCATTTGCCATCGAAAATGTCTCATACAGTGAAGTCATGTTTGCAGTGAAACTAAGAGTGTTTGAAAATCTCCACACTATTAGCCTTGGTTACAGTTTGTTACATACTTAAGACTGAGTTCATCGTAGATTATCAAAATCAGTGGTATTTAAACTAGAAAGTTACGCAGTATCATCGATTCAATGTCTACAGAACTACCCATAGCGTTAATCCAATAAGGGTGGCTCCGATTATATATAAATCCTGGCATTTAGAATCGTCCCTTTCTCGAGTGGGTGTCCCCGGATGGGCTTGGTCTTGGCGTCGGTTAGAATTTTCACGAGCCCTTGGAACTATCTGGCACCTGTGTTCGTCAAAAAGAAAATATCAGGTATAGCTGCAACGTAGCGATAACGGGTTTTCTGCATAAAAGTCGATCAGATTGAAATTATTAAAGCAAAGTAGTCGTAACTGGTTTTCTGCCGAAGAGTTCGTCGGAATGAGAGTATTAAATATAGCTGCAACGATCTGCACATAAGAACTCGTCAGACTGAAAATATTAATTAAGATCGGCGGGATAAAGATCGTGACTGTCGGTCTAAGTGGGCGCAAACACTCGTCCAGAGTAAAGTATGTCTTAATGATGACGATTTCTATTGGCCCGCGTTCGATTTGTATATTCCATCATCGCGATCGCTCAGGGAATTCCGCTGCGCGGGTGCAACTTGTCGAGACGATGACCGGTGTCAAATACGCTCGCAAAACGCCTCGTCAATTCCGATGTGACCGATAATCTTCGTCGACAGACGACAGCGATCTCTCGTTATATTTTTTTCCGCCTTTTTCCCGGTACGGAACTCGAATACAGATCATCAATTCGACGTTGCGCTCGCAAACCATCACTCACGCGGCGCGCTCTCTTGTGCCGTTGACGTCATCGGAAATCCTATCGATTCTAGGAAAGATACGTATTTCGTTAGAAATCGAAGTTGTTGCGCCGAACACACTTAAATCTGTCTTTTGTGAACACCTCTCTATCAATTAGCGAACACCTTTTCACGGAACCAACGCAATTTTCTAGTCATTTCAGTGAACATCTATCCACCAGTGTACGTTTCGCTGGAAAAAAGTATTGCAAATACAGTTAGAAATCCTTTATAACGCCAGGCCATTGGGACCGATGAAAACTATAGCCGCGATTACACGAGCATTTTTGGCCCGTGCCAAATTTGGCCCGACCAAAAACTTCGGACCAGGCCCGAGCCTAAGTTCAGCACCAGACAAATGATTGCGTTTGAATTGCAACTGCCACCGGAAATGATCCACTTCGCTTTGTTTGAGCATTGTTTAGTATCGAGTGAATGGTTTGCGTGTGAACGCGCTCTCTAGTTAGGCACGGACCAAATTTGGCCCGGGCCTGTTCCGTGCCAATTTGGCCCGGGCCAAATCATCTTCGTGTGATCGTGGCTTATGGCGTTATAACGAGTTGTAACCAGTCTTAAAAAGTCTTAATACATTGACTAGTGTCGAGACTGTTGGGCTCTATGTTGCTTACGTTAGGACTCCGTTGCCGGGTTTGTTGCGCTGTGAACGTCATACTTTGACGTCATATTTCGGCGTACACAATACAAATAAAAATTTTCTCTCGATATTATATTGTCGTATTCTATTTTCATGATCAAAGCTTTCGGTCGTTTCGGTGGATATTTCTGCGCGCGTCTAATATAACTTTCGAAATAAATCAGTTCTTTGTTCTGTGAGAAATCTGTCAGTTCATAAGTGAAAAATGTGAGAACTTCGTGTACGATATTCACTAAAACCGCTCGCGTGCTATGTGCGATCGTCGCTCATGTATTCCTTTTTAATCGCGCGAAATTTCCCAACTCGCTTATTCCTTTAAACTACTCATTAGGCTATACGGTGACACTGGGCTCCTGGTTATGGATACGAGGAAATAAATTCTACGAATTATTTAGGACCGCGCGAAAATGAGTAAGGTGCGTGTGAGTTTTGCGTAAGGTGTGAGCGTTTTGGGTGTGTGTTTAGTTTGGACAAATTTGTTCATTGAAAAATGTTGGCATACTCAGAGTAATGCTCACTTTATGCCAGCATTTTTCAACGAACAAATTTGCCCAAACTAACTCAAATTCGATGAGAATACCATTCATTATAACACTGACAAATATGTTATAACGCCATGTTGTCCATCGGTCCCAACAGTGACAAAATGATAAAGGACTTTTACTTTAAAAATGTTGGCATAAAGTGACCAATACTAATAGAGTAATGCTCACTTTATGCCAGCATTTTTCAATGAACAAATTTGCCCAAACTAACTCAAATTCGATGAAAATGCCATTCTTTATAACACTGTGTCAATTTGTTATAACGTCATGTTGTCCATCGGTGCCAACAGGGACGAACATGATAAAGGACCTTTACTGTATTTCATGTCATGTAAAAACAGTGAATACGGTAAAAGTCAGGTAGTACTCTCTGAAGGTTAATTGAGTTTATCAGAAACTACGGGCAGTCGCTGTGAGTGCATCTTAGTTCCATCAGGTAAATGAGTAGACTACCATGAACTAGTGTTAATATTCTATGTCGTGGTTTGTTTTCTTGCAATACGTAATAGTCTCGCTTAAGATATTTCTGACCCGGTATAAACGTATTAACGATATTCTTACCTCGCCACTTCGCGATGGTATGCGCCACATGATTTACCTAAATACATATACACATGTATATAAACACCGTCGATATTGGATTTCTTATCAACACGCCGCAACGAGCGCCGCGGTAAGTGCCAGGAAATATTTGGCCGACCCGACGAGAGTGGCCTTCGAGAGGGTGCACAGTACTTAGATACAGCGGCCGTGCGTCAAACGGAGCTGACAATGACGATATCATCATATTATTAGATTGCCTTGATATTTACGTATACACCACCCGTCATTAGATCACGGGTTTATTATATTATTGTCATGGCGCTGGGCTTGTGACAAGTGCCACAATTCGTTTATATTGCAACCGCATTAGCTAGCGTGTCGGATAATCCGAATTTTATCCTTCGCCGGCAACGATTCGAACCTGATGGCATCGCTAGATTCAGCCACGGCACGAAACCCTGCCACACTGGAACGGGTGCGCAGCTTTTCCGCGCGAAAACTTGCGGTACCAATCAGATTGCTCGTTGCATAATCGCCGAGGCAAATTTCACGGGAAAAAATATGAATGCAAAAACCCGGGCTAAGATAAAACGGGATTTCTGATTGGTTAATAATGACATCGTCAAAGGTGATCATGTATCCGCGCACTTGGGCTAGTGTGGCAGGGTTCCGTGCCGTGTTAAAATCAACATTCTACGAATTGTCGATATGTTGCTTGTGCACCGACAATAGTTCAAAAGCGTCATACTGGCCGTCAAATAGCAGTGAATGGTGACTTCTTACTCCAATAAACTGCATACGCTTGGCGCCCAAAATGACGCGCTTTGATGTCAAGCGCATTGACTCTAACGCTAATTGCGAACTGGTTCGCACCAGCCTCCACTGTATTCATTCCAATGACGATGTTACTTGCATTCGAAAAAATGCATTTTGCGAACTCGAATTCGATACGACGGTCCTGGAATTCGCGCGCAACAACCCGACACATCATCTCTTGTCTCGTGAGTCGAAACGGGGCCGATGACGATCGTATATAGTCGACGCTGCGAGGATGATTTATCGTTGGTACTTTGTATGCTAAGCCTTGTCGATATTCAACAATACAACCAATAGGGATTGAAATACTTCGCCGCAGCCGCTTCACGAAGTTGCTTCGTTTCGTGGTAAAACACAGTAAATCTACACGCTTTTTGTCGTCGTGCATAGGCGTTTATCAGATCTGTAACTTGATATGTAAAATATTTGCGTTGTTCAAAGGTCAAAAGCCCGCTGACGGCCAACGCATTTCATAGCAAAATGAATTCGCAGAGTTTTTCATATCGTTCGATGCAGATCTTGTTATCATGGTTTTCTGATGTTTTCCAGGGGCGGATCCAAGCTATATTCCATTGTATTGTAGTAAGTCAGAAAAATGTGGAGAACATAATTTTCTAGAAGTACCTAATCTAACAGGTCCAGAATGACTTAAAGTACAAGGGAAAAGAGTCATTTTTAAAATTGTTCACGTGGAGGAACCCCAAACCACCCTTTAATGAGCTTCGCCGCTGGCATATCATTGAGCAATAATCTTTTACAATATAGTCAAATTCACCGGCTGGATCCGTCCCTGCTTTCCCAGAAAAGTCTCATTCCATTCATCGTGATTGTATCCAAATAAATAGTATCATTCCAAGACAGAGCATACTGGACTAAGTTGAACAATATAAGTCCCGATGCAATCCTACAACCGTCAGAATTGGCAGCGTAATGTCCAGGATTCTAATAGAAATATCTACCGGTGCTGGGCTATCATTGGAGTAGTGAGATTGGAGGCATCAACAGAAAACCCGACTTCGCTGCTTTGCTACCATATTTATAGAAATCGTTATATCTCTTGGTTTTGAAAAATCTACCTAATATCAATCTACCGCAATCTATTTCTCTTGGTTTATCAAAAGCAAGAGAAACCACTACTATTGATGACTACTACTCTCACACTACGCATAACCTTTTCGCGAAGTGGTATTCCATTGTATGCGGACCGATTCGCTAATGCGCGCCGAAGCCACAAAAGAAACGTTCCGCACTTTTTTGCCACATAAAACGCACAGAAACAGTTGTCGAGAATGTTAATAAATTACGAAGCTCTATTCAATGGCTATGAAGATTATGAATAGTAAAAGCTCTGTCGGCTATTGTTTTAGAAAGCCTGTAGCCAGAGATTTAAAATTGGCCCTAAGTTATAAACCACTTTGGATAACGACGGGAATGTAGAAAGCTAACGACGGAAATGTAGAAAGCTAACCATTGACGAAACAGTAGAAACGTATTGTAACGATAATATAGTAAACCCCACACTTGCATGGTATTCCTGAAGATGACGGTCTTCTTTTTTTTCATTGTCTTTATCGTGTGAAAGCTACTAGGATGTACCATTTAATAGATCGATTGATCTCAATTTCGTACCGGCACTCACCAGATGGCGCAACAGTATACTGCGTAATTCGCAGTGAAAATTTGTTCATTTTCAATGAAATTTGAACAGGATTTTTAGGCTCCCGTATTCGAATATTATCAAACATTTTTAATCGAATCAAGATTCGCTTTCTCACTTATGAGATTGATTTACTTATCGAGAAAGTAGAATCGAATTTTATTAAAAAGTTGGAGAAATCGAAGCGTGGAAACCCAGTGACCACTAGCGAACCTGGCGGATCGTAGCTTGCCGCGGTCTCGGTCCCGATCGTGCCGTCGCATGACGTAAGCACGCGGCGGCTGCCTGACCTCCAGTTACACAAGCAGTCTCGAATCAAGTGAATGAAGGGTTATGACCGCTGTGTCGACCGGATCAGACGTACACGGCCATCAGCGCTCGTAAATCGAATAGCGCAAAAGCAATTCAACAGCGCTCTATTTCCGTGCCTAGTATGCCGTATGTGTCGCGCGGATAGATGAGAAATCAATCGTTCGTATGGATCACATGGATAACGTCGTGTGTCAGCAGTTGGCGCGTTCGAACGCTCCCCGTAACATATTGCGTACGGTATAGATAGACACGAGAAATTCGATCAGTTCTCGCAGTATAGGCGAAGTATATTGCCTAGAACGTGTTTAGCAGAGTCGACGTTTTATTTTCGGAGATTATTAAATTGAAACGCTGCGAGGTTTTTTCTCATCCGGTCGAAGTCTCTACGTGGTAGTCGCAGCGTATATATTTCCAATCCGTGGATACCTGACGCTCGATCGCGATAAAACCAATCCGTTTCTAATTGGAGTATTGTTTATGCGTGATGCAAATCCTCGCGCTTATTCAGTTCGTGCAATGACCACAAAACAAGTAAGACATTTCGATCACAGTTCTGTCCACTCGATCGCAGTTCGACGTAAAGCCGCTCGCTTTCTCGGCGTGTTGTTAGCCTTCTAGGAAACCATGTCCAAAGTACCAAATCATTCGCCGAAAGGACCGCACAAGGTAAAAATGCGTACACCGTCATTTTTAGACTGACGGAGGGTGGTAGCAACCACCCGAAATATTTCTAATTTTTAGATAAACTTTTTAGATTCAATCATATTATATCGTGGGATTTTACTCATCGTCTTATCACGGTTATTTTGATTCTCAATTGATTCACCGTCAATGTCTGTTTGATATCGATGTAAAATATGGTTCTTTTTCGTAGAATGTATTATGAATGAATTGAATCGCTATAGGAGCAAATATTGAAAATTGGGATCGGGAATGAAATGAGTTCCAGATTTCCGCTTGAAAAGTAGCGATTCTAGAAGCGGAAATTATTTTCTAATCGATAAGACTCAAAAATCGAAGAAGACAATTCACAATCAAAAACATGAATTCATTTCCGACAGATGGTTTAGAACTAATGCAACGTTAACGCATAACCATCTATTCATTGAATATATGACCTATTCTTATCGGAACACTAGATCCATTGGAATATATACTAAAGATAATGGCTTTTGACCGATTGACTGTGTATCGATTATCACAATGATAAGCACCGACTAGGTTTACTGTCAACAAATTATTTGCGCAATGATTGAATTCAGTGACTGTGTGTATATCAGATGCAGTTTGAATCAAATATATCGAACAATGTAGAATTTATATCGAACAATGCTCTAGACGTCGAATTCATGATTTCTTCTTAAAGGCGAAGAGATAACTACCCTCGTATAGGAGATCAGTGCAACTACGTTAGATATTGCTGTTGCTTTTGCTTCAAAGCAGTCCTTCGTTTAATGTAAATACATTTTTAACGTATTTGCTTATTCATTAATTCTGTACAAATTTACTTGAAAATTAACCATATCATATCATATCGTATTGATGAGAAAATTACTCTCTGGCTTTGTGATATAGAATCTTAGAAAAAGAATCTGAAATGTTTCCTACGATTTTGGGATTTGATAATATCGAGCGGCCATGCGCATTTTCTCACGTGACCGACGCCATATTGGCGATCGATATGACGCGAGATTTACACGACAGATCCCCCCCAATCGTAAATTACCATCTTTATCTTTTGTTGTTGTTATGTATGGCAGGTCTCCATAACACTAACGGGGTAAACCACCTATCTCGCACTTCCCTGGGCGGATTAACTATGACAACACGCATCGATGTCTGTAGGGTTATCCATGGATGTATAAACCAGTTTATACATCCTACAAGCCGCGATCACACGAGCATTTTTGGCGCGGGAACAACTGTTCACACGGGTGGCAAATGGGCCCAAGCCTGTTTGGCCTGACCAAAAACGTCGGACCAGGCCCGAGCCAAATTTCAGCACCAGACAATGATTGCGTTTGAATTGCAACTGACACCGGAAATGATCCACTTCGCTTTTTTTGAGCATTGTTTAGGCTCTCTAATTAGGCACGGGCCAAATTTGGCCCGAGCCTGATCCGTGCCAATTCGGCCCCGGCCAAATCGTGTCCGTGTGATCGAGTCTGGGTTATCCTATACAGTCAGGACCCTGCACCCTCTTCGTATTACTTTATCGGGATTCTTGGCTCACGCGTATTGACAACACTTCACTTTGATATTTCTTAATGAATAAAAATGAACTCACAAATATATAACAAATATATAGATTACAAACGGTCATATCGGCAGTTTGTTTAATAGACTCATGACTGTCTGATATCAATGAACTAAAAATCCACAATATGATGAAAAAATTACAAGAAAATCTGACTTTTCCTTTCCTCAATTATTCTGAGCCAGATTTTGAAAATGTCGCATATTATTGAGTCGAAACGTCAGATTCTCTTCCAGTTATTATTTCTCGTTTAATTATCGTGGGTTTTTACTTTATTCAAAAGGTTATCGTTAAAACTTCACCCAGCAATTATGAATGTCTTGAAGAGGGCTGTTTCGACACCGCAGATTGATACCTTCGCTCTGAGATATTCTAAAATTCACCCGATATAACGGATCATTCTTCTTTCAAGTTTATTACAGTAATCGTGTGTGCAGCGGCTCTAAATCTGAACTGTCTAATCAGTGGTGTGTCTGTTGTATATTAACACTCGGGAAATGGTCTGATCATACTCGATACAGATGATTGTTCATTATTGATCGCGTATGGGTTCAAACCCGGGTTCACTGTAATCAACCATATCCTAGCCGGGATGTGTGTTCTGAGGCAACGTGTGATATTAACTACACAGTAGTCGACTCTGCTCAAGTTTGATTTTTGGGACCGTTAAAACGACTTAGTACAATAGCGGCAACCAAACTTGGAGAGAGAGCTCTGAAATCCACTATTTACAGATTAAAAGTACTTAAAGCTACAGCGAATTACAGGTCCGAATGTCAGTTGCATGGTCGACTTTTTCCAGACTTATTCTGACTAACTGACATTCGGTTTCACTTAGTCCACAAAAAGACGACTTAGGCCTATGTATAACCAAAGTTCGTCCAGTATTAGAGCCCACGAACCTTTGATTGGCAAGACCAGTATATGGCCGATAGCTCATAACCACTCAGCAAAATTCCCATCTTTTTTCACCCTCCGGCGGCGGTCCCTGCGCACTCGGGCTAGTGTGGCAGGATTCGTACCGTAGCGAGTCTCGATGCCATCAGGTTCGAATCCGTGGTGGGATGATCTCTTTTTTGGAATTGAACAAGCAACCTTTGAGCGAATTCAACAGTTCGCAAATGCATATACAGATAATGAGTACGACTGAACCGTATACATTTAGATAACATTTCAATCGAAATGAATTTGCGAATCTTCGACAAATCAGTTTTATCACGAAAATCTGGACAATCACGAAAGAGTACGTAGGCCTGGATAATCTCTTAAGAGTGTGGAATACGAGATCGAGTCCCTCCCTGTACGCTTGTTTCTCAGTAACCATGGAAACAGTGTTGTTTGAGGTTATGAGATAAAATTTCCGTGATATGTAAGGTTATTTCCGTCGCGCTAACGCAACTTATCTTTCATCGGGTTTCATCGTCATCGCATTCCCCGACACCGGCTCGCTATTCCGCGTGGTCTTCAACTGACTACTAGTGACAATTGTTCTCCAATTGCACGTGCTAGTCTTCACTCGGATGGTATCATCTGTATGATTGGTTATTGTTTAATGTCAGTGTTTGCTAAACACTGGATGTTTGTTTATTATCGATCGATATTCATGGGCAGGTCTTCGAGCCGTTACCTAAACGCTTACCCTAATCCTAGATACCACCTGTCGACGCTTTTTTACGCATAGCTACCAACGCTACTGTGGCAAATGAGGATTCCGTATATGGCAAGTGAGGATCCGCCGGGCGCGCTAGTAGTTATTCGGTCGTTCGCGCTTCAATTTCTTTGAAATTTCATGAAATTTGGTGTGTTCGGGACTTCAACGAAAATAACTAAAACGACATAACTTTCAAAAACTGACCATTAAGACTTAACCCTACAATGTTGAATTCTTTGGTTGGGTAGACATAGGCTGCAGATTAGTTACCTGTACAGTGAACTGATCAACATATTTAATGATAAATTCGTTAAACGTAATTTTTCTTTTATTTTGCAGTGTGAGGGACTCTCACAAAAAGAAAGAAAAGGTAAGGAAACAAATAAGATATAATGTAGATTAAATGAAATTTCGTGGATTCTCAACTCAGGGAAATGTTTTGACAGTCCTAACGCTATCTGGTGGTCAAAATATAGAAATTTTATATTTAGACATCCTCTGGCAGTCTCAACCTACGATAAATCGCCGCTGCCTGAAGCAAATTTTTTTCTAATGAAAACGAAATATATGTATTGTGTCTTGGAACTATGCAAATCAAACCCCGATATACCGCCATACTTCCTAGATCGCCAGCATACTAAATCACCGATGTGGGCGGTATATCGGGGGTGGATTGTGATGAAATTTGATATCGTCTTTTCATGCGTTTGTTCACTCGTTTCGCTCTCGTTTTTCTAAGAATTCAAGGAAGCCTTCACATTGTTCGATAAAGACGGCGATGGCAAAATAACGACGTACGAACTGGCTTCCGTCATGCACTTCCTCGGCAGTAAACCATCTCAGGAACAAATAGAAGTTATGATCGACCAAGTAGATACTGATGGTAAGTGTAGCCCCAACAGCACGAACTGCTGTAACAAATCATCGGTGCCTTTAACCGAGATGATTATTGCGCTCAGTTCCCAAGCACTGCTCAGTCAAGTAACACAGCACATCAGAGAGGTAAGTAGGCATTCGAAAATGAGCCAAGAACTGGTGAAAGTGTGGAGATGATCGGTCGAAGCGAAATATCCTTCTTGTGAACTGTTTAGGCTCATTTTCGAATGCCCACTTACGTCATAATCAAGATTTTTTAGAATGTCAAAACAATGTTAACACAGAAACGGTTAAGGTGGTCCTACCCCATAAGATATTGAAGTTATATCCGATAGTGATAAAGTACAAAAGTGGTCTAAGATTTTGAGACGTAAACGCGTTAGATTCGCTGTCGAACTAAGATGTTCTTTGACTGGTCTTAATTCTAAGCCATTTCTGTACTATACAACTGACCCTCGTAATCGTTCGTTAAAAAGTTTTACTATTGTATTTACGAATAAAATTAGACACGGCTAAATCACGGGACATATAGGAGATCTGACTATCGAACAACCTGTCCAATAAACCATGTTCAAAATGCCTCGACCTTTTCCGATTTACGAAGACACAAACTGCAAATTCCGTATCCGAAATCCTTCAACAGCTCTGTTCAACTACTTCGTAGGAACCACGAGTGCTGAGAAACGCGGTACTAACTCGCGTTTGTTTCATATGATATTCGTGATTAAGAGTTATTAATATTTCTGCTGTTAGTGTTGATTCACCGCGTATCAAACACGTGTCAAATTTCTCTTAAAGTCTTAGCGAGATGTAAACAAAGCATCCGGTACAACTCTGCAGGATGCGATGATTCTGACATTTACAATAGAAACTTGTATCTCTTCATGCCGCATGCACCTCTAGTATATAGATATATGTACGCTTATTACAAAGTTCTAAGTAAACCTTTTTTTAGTCTGGAACTTTGTACGTTATAACCGAACGGCAACGCTGCCTTTCCAAAAATCCGTTAGGGGGCGTTAGTAATACTGGGTTTTTGCCAAGCTATAAACGATTTAGATTCTCGATATCATTTACGGAAATTTTTTTAACATAGAGCATGATAGCGTTGTCCATGATTTGGTAGAAGTTACCGCTCGCTTTTAGTCCTACATACAGCCAAATAATCAGGCAACACCACCAGATGGCGCGACTATAAGGTCGCTATTACGTAATCAAAATTAGATCATTTTCAATCGAATGTCAACCTGGAAGTCATCAGTAGATTCACTTTTCTGCTGCGTGTTTGCTGCCGTATTTGCTGAAAATCGATTTGCTAATGAGAAAAGTTGATTCGATTTTGATCAAAGCGACACTGGCGAACCTAGCGGATCCCGGCGGAATCCGAGCTACGCCGAGATACGGCGGAGTCATCCTCGTAGTCGATTCGCGGTCCGCGCGGCAACAAAATCAATTACACTCGAATCGAATGCGCTTTTTAGACCGAAATTCTCCGATAAAAGCTAATACGGGAGATATAATGAGAATATCGACCCGTGTTTCGGCGCAGAATTCTGAACACGTTTCGATAATCCATCCCGAGGGTTATCTAGCACATACACGCGCACGATTCGAAAATTCGGCGCTAAAGTCGTCGTGTCGGCTTATAATAGAAATGGGACGCGGTCGACGCGTGTGTCGGCTTATAATAGATAGACGACGGTGACGGCTCCCATTTTGCATGAAAATTAAGGCGACGCGCGACGCGCAAAAGAAGTGACGGTGATTAATCTTTTAAAAGCAACGACGATACGCGCAAAGAGCATTTCGACGCTGCAATAGTATCTGAACGCGAAGAGAAGGCTGATCCTGATGCTGCTGCTGCTGCTGCTGCTGTTGCTGCTGCTGCTGCCATTTATCATTCTTCGCTAAATTAGATATCCGAAATCGGAAATAATATTTTATGATATTTTAATGAGCTGAGAGATACGATAAACGCCGTCGATAGCGACGAACGTATGAAACTCGCCCGGAGAAAACTATAAATTATCATCATTTAACGATATCGCGTGCAGAGCATCGAGTTCTACAGTTTCTGTTAGAGAATTTGGCTCTGGAGATAAAATTAATTGAAAATGAACTGAATTTGATTTAGAGTTAACTATCATTTACAACTGCGGAACTGGATCCAGCTCTCTGCTGCCATTACACGTAAAATCGTCAACTCGAGTCGGTTGTGCTATGAGGGTGCTTCCTTATCAGTCGCCGATGCCCATCCATACAGTCAATTTGAGCTTTAGTCTCGACTGGCCCTTCCCGGCGCATCCGGCATCCGGGAAGGCATAGATTTAAGACAGTCTAAGCCTATCTTGATGTATAGCCAATCTAACGTTCAAGACCATTTAAAGACTCGAGTCATAATAACTGGGCCTTTGATCGGGTTAGTTAGATACAAGGTTTGTTGTGATGAACCAATAAGTGGCTACGGTAAATGCTTTCCATTGAATCGGTCGAGTAACCCGTTTAGAGAACCGGGTTTGATGTAGTCGATTGAAAATCTTCAATTTGATTCGTTTGTGCTTTGAAGTACTTTTCCCCATCCCCAGCAGGAATTCGAACCTGCGTCATACGCTGCCCTGGTAGACCCATCTCGGTTTCAAATTTTGAATCTGATGGCATCGCGAGACATTGCCGTTATGACTTCCGCGCCCTAGTAGACATCCCCATTGACAGGGTTCTAACCTGACGGTAACGTGGGACTCTGCTGCAGTAAACCTCATCGCCGCTAAGAATTGACAGTTCCAATCAGACTGCTCTTTACTCGGGTTGAAGTTGAAAGATTGATAGATCACCATGATGAACTAGCGCGACATCTTTTTATCTTGATATTGACATTTTGCCTTCGGCTACATTTGAAGTGCCTGGCGATTAGCGTTGTTGAGGCTGTTCTACGGTCGTTTCTTATTTTACGATTTTGTTTCTTTTTTTCCCTTTTCAGGTAACGGCACCGTAGAATTTGAGGAATTTCTCAGAATGATGTCGAATAATCCTATCAAAACACTGCCGAAAACGGAGGACGAGGAAATGCGGGAAGCGTTTAAAGTAAATATATTTCTATCTTTTAATTATTGGGGCACCAGCCTAACCACTGCACGGTCGGACAAAAGTAGCTTTACAGTTTGTCAAATATACTTCATTTCCCATCGAACTTTGAACTGGCCGTTAACATTCCCCCAACCAAATATCTTAATGTATATTAGACTCACTTTTCTACTCAAAGTTTGGATTAATTGGAGAAAAGTTTGACTAACATGACTATTGAAACGTAAACAAAGTTGACGTATTGAAGTCCAGAGTCAACTTGTCCAAACGTCCTTGCCACACGTCTAATGGTTGAGTTAGTGGTTTATACCCTACTGCACACTAGCGCACCTGGTGGATCCTCACTTGCCACAAGGCCGGTCTCCTATATTCCTGCAGTACTTGATGTCCTATTGCACACCGTTTTCTTGAGGACCCCTTGTTATCTTAACGTACCTACTGCGCACAAGCCCAATCAATACCTTTCTACCCATGTTTATATATGTTTTTTGTTGTTGTTGTACGTTTATATAAACTACGATTTCGCCCCTTTATCACTGATTATTAATTATCTTCAAAGGTGTTTGATCGTGATAACGATGGATTCATCGACGCCCAAGAACTACGGTTTACAATGAACAACTTAGGGCAGCCTCTATCAGACGAAGATGTGAAAGCGATGATCAAAGAAGCAGATATCGACGGTGATGGCAGAATTAATTACGAAGGTATGCGTTATCGGGGAGGTGGTCTCTCCCGCCGTTTCATCATTCTGAATAGACCGACGCGCACGATGCAGGGAAAGAGAGAAACGTGGAAAGAAACAGGTTTGATCTCGGAAACATCGTTCCACGTTTCCGCGTTTCCATGCGTCGGGCTTAAGCATGGGATTTTCTATATCAATATCGCGGACTGAGAGTGTTCCGTCGGATTGCTTTATATAAACGTGTTTTTCTATTCGCATTTCAGAATTCATTAAAATGATGCGATTAAAACAGGAAACATCATAGAGGTGTGAATCTTAGAGAAACTTTGTTTAAGGATTTGGCGGATGAAACGCGCGGAGATAGAAAGCGAAAACGAACGCGTGCCAGTTGTTCTTGTTAATATGCAAACTTTAAAAAAAAAACAAACAAACAAAACATTACTTACTATATAAATATATATATATACCACAACAACTACTTATCATGAATTGCATCGCAAAAATACTCATATCGTCTTGACGTAAATCGTGGTGGTGCTGTAGAACAACAACCTAATCCCGGAATCCCGGAATCTCTCTCGTGACGCGAGTAACGACAGTTCAACCAGTTTCAATCGACGCCGTGTCATGCGCGCGTGTGCGCGGATTTAATCGAAAATAAAAGCGAGCTTCGGCGGATTTGCGACGATAAAGTTACGTTTGAGAGTGGCTATGAATTCAGCGCGGTTGTGGTCTCGAACGAAAATAACGTGTACACCTTTGTATTATATAACAATCCGATGAAAAAAAATCTACCTTGTTGTTATGAAGCTAGGGGTACGCGTGCGTGCGGTTCGGGGGCTGCGTTGCGGAAGTGCGGTGCATCCTGCGGTTGACTTGGCCAGGTTTCGATTGCGCGTATTCCGGCCGCTTCTATCAGGTTTACAAAATGCGGTATTTAGGTGAAGCGTATTACGGTTGAAACAAACGCGCCAGAGGAGAATTCCAAAATCGGTAGACACCGATCAAAAACGACGACCATACTCTACCGGCTGCTTCTATCACGTTGAAACAGATTACGCTTTTCCGGAATAGGAAGAACATATTCAGAGATCAATCGAAACCTGCCCTATGGTATGCCGCACAGTTGCTCTTTGGACAGAGGTGTATTTTCAAAACGGACGCCCGCCTGGAAGAGTAGTCGACTGACTTGCAAAATGGCGTCGTTTTCAATGCACCGATGCTCTCCTGTACCAGCTCTCGCAGCTCCGCCAGAACACAGCGCTATCTACGAAATGTACGCACTGACGCAACGCAAGCCGAACCGCCCGCAGGCGTCTCTCAAAGCGCAGGAAACCCTCGTTTATTCCTCAAGTGTCGTTTGAACGCATGATACATATCTTTATAATCACATCTGCTTTAATTACTCAATAATGGGTGTGTTTTGTTTGTATTTTAAAACGTTTTTTTTTTTGTTCGAAGGGGCACGTAGGTCGCCCGCGCGCCCCTTCGTATTCTCGTTAACGAACTTGATCTCAAATATTGCACGTTAAAAAAAGGTTAGTTAATTTCTTTGTTCAAAGTTGAAATACGTTTAGTTCAAGTTGCTATTTTGAATGCCTTCGTTGGAATGCGATTATACGAAAGACATTTTCACCTGGAAAACAACCAATACGTTCCTCTAACGATTGTCTGAATAAACTGTTTTTAATTTAACATCCATTTCTCAGTGATTTAGACTATGACACGATATACTCGAAAATCTTCTCATTGTGACGAACGCGTCTATAGTAATCGAAATAGCCGGCAGTCAATCTGAATTCGATATCCGAGGATTTTGATGGCCAGAAAATAATAAAAGAACTCTCAGCCGTGACAGGCAATCAGAATATTCCATGACGAGTATTTACGCATGCTGATGGGGAAATACGACAACAGCTATTAATTTCCTTCGATTACAATTCTGACTTCTGAGCTTCAGGATTCATAGATTATTCTATTGTGTTAAAAGTATGGGCATTTTTAATCGGAATGCGTCTAAAAACGATTTAACATCGGTCCCTGATTGTGATAATACCATTCCAAGATATGATACAACGATTTTAGGAAATTAGGAATTAGATCGTTAAAAAGATGAGCATAAATTAGCGCTAATGTTCTAGCGTACACTATCGCCGTCTGGTGGTGGTGATCCTCACTTGCCGCAGTAGATCGCGGAGTCCTCTAGTTACACCAGCTATTACACACAATTTATGCATCAAACGGTCTTAGGTTTTATTTCTAATCCGCTCATTTCCAACCAACATTGAATCCTTAATACAAGGAATGAGCCGAATAGTTTTAAATATACGCTAAGCAATAAGTTGTTTCTATATAGCGCTAGTAATTATAGAAAGTAGACTTAAATTGGTGGATCACATGATAAACGGCGGGACTTGAAAGTACGCAAAATCAATAAGATACCATTCGCAATCAAATAATTAATAAATACATGGAAATTCAAACGCTTCAGATATTCATGAATTCTTCTGTGTTTTTGATCATTTCGTGACAAATCTGAAAATAGTGACAATCGATAATAGATTCATTTCGTAGAATGAGATTTTGATTGTGACGTATCTGTGTAGATTAAATCAAGTAGCCCGGAGACTGGTTAACTACTAGCGAACCTAGTGGATCCTCGATTACCACAGAAGCATTTATGGTCTGTCACGTACACGCCTAGCATATCTACCACGTAGGTTTTATCGTGATATCTGTTTGAATTAACTTATTTAAGTATTTTTACTACTATCGAACTGTGTTTCTGGGATGACTCCGTTCTTCTGTGTTAGCTAATGTCTCCGATATTCAATACAAAACCATCAGTATGTTGTTGAACTCCAGACCGATCGCTTACTCACAACCTAGACGGCATTTTTGAATCGATTCTCTTTTGATCCTTCATTCGTGAACCATCCAATACAGAATTTAGAAAACTATGTTTTAACGACTAATCGGCAAGATGGGCTGTGCAACAAAGGCAAAGTTCCAGATCAGTCTAATATAACTTCAGACCAGTCTTATCGATGGACCTTCGATGGGTTTAGTTTGTTTGTAAACGATCATAGTGTGCTACGACAAAAAAAATGGTTCGATTTCGAGTGGTACGAGAATGTATTTTGAGTAATCCGTCTACAAAACTTATAAAATATGGTTTAATTTATTGTTAGCGAATTTGACTCATATGATTTCAACACTAAACGTACATAACAGAAAATAAAATTAGTATAAGGTAATTTGATAGATGTACATATATACATGTATCGTAAATACGATGTTTCTATTTCTAGAAACCGAGTTTGATTATGGAGCTGATTAGAATTCGAATTATGTAGATTACTGTGTACAACTTGCTGCAGATATCAATTTGCGACCTGGAGCCACCCATTTCTGATATTTAACACCGAATTCCCCGAGACATCGTTTTCTGGCGTTATCGGTGATCTATGTGCTGTTTATTATCAATCAAAAATGTCTCAGATGAATTCCTGAACAGATGTGTAGTTTGGACGATCAGTTTTTGAAAGCGTGTTGAAAATATCTAATTTCTGGTGTTTGAAGTCCATTTTCAAATGAAACATGCCTCAGGCGAAGTACCGAACACACGTGAAGCACGAACGATCAAAAATTGGTAAAACAGCGATAAAATATCGAATGTCTGATGTGCTGTGGGACCCAGGCAGCAAATTGATACCTAAATTAGACGCTATCAAACTGTCTTCACGTATTTTCACGTCTTCCATCCTTCATACGCGTGGGTGATAGCCCGAATTATACAATGAACGGTATAGTACACCGGGTAATTACACGTATTGCATTTAGGCTTCGCTCCTTTCGAGAAAAGTTCGAAGCTTCGGATAAAGTCTCGGTATGTGTCGTATGCGCGTCTATATTCTGATCTTTCTTGCTTGAAACTAGGTGTGGGCACACGTAGACATCTTCGATATTCACCAATATACTACAGTTAGTAACGCAGAGGTATCAATCTTCATCTTGCAATCACTCCCTCAAATATACATTCACTATATTCGCAATATGAAGCCTGGGAAGACTTCCTTCCACGCGTGTGTTATTGATTTCTCTGGTTTGAATCTGAAATGACATGTAGAAAACGTCGATAGACACCAAGCGTTCCATCGATTGCCACAAGTGGAATCCGCTACTGTTACAGTAGTTGAAGTCCCACTGCACACTAGCACACCTGGTGGATCCTCGCTTGCCACAAGTGGAATCCTCTACTGCTACAGTAGTTGAAGTCCTACTGCACACTAGTGACACCTGGTGGACCCTCGCTTGCCACAAGTAAAAATCTCTTGCATTATCACAGTAGTTGATGTCTTGCTTTCCTCACTTGCCATGAGTGGAATCCTCTATGGCCACAGTAGTTGATGCGCTCTGCCCACTACTGACACCTGGTGGATCCTCACTTGCCACAGTAACGTTTCCGGTGCCCATTCAATTCATTCTGTATATCGGATAAATGTAGTGATTCAGAAATAATCGGTTCAAGTGAGAATGATGAATATCATGGATGATGATAATGATGATGATTTAATGAGAAACGTTCCAAATATAAAACCAGAAAAAAGATCCAACATTATTGTATATTTACCAGTGTGTTACAATCGCTCAGTATATTTTTGTTGTGTATATATATATAATTTATACAGCGTTTAATACATTTATACCAACCAACCTACAAACCAACCAACACGAGAGGTATCGACAAAACAAACAAAAAGTGTCCCAATCGGAAACTTGAAAACCTTAGAGCGGATGCGCAATTTTCATCAAGCTCTCTTGTTATTTCCCTTTGTTTTAAGGTAATTGAAATACTTACGCTGCGCTGTATTTTATATTGCCGCCTTCTATTTTCTGCAAAATGGGAAATTGCTTTTTGACCCCGGAACCAGCTGTACAGGCGTGACTTTACGTCCGATAGTGGTCTAGTCTAAAAGATCAGTCTTAAACCGGTCTTGAAGCCATACTGTGCAACTGATTTAGGGGCCGGTTGCATAATCGAGACTAAATTTAAAACTGGTTTAAGTTGTTAGACTTGCTGTTGAACTAAAATGGTCCTCGTATGGTACCATGACAGTGCAAGTGGCCCTGTCTTATAGATTGCATCAAAATGTAAGTTAGACTATGACAAATGGTATAATACCATAGAGCGCTATCTGGTAGTATCTTGATCGTGGTGAATTTCATTTTCTATATAACATAGTTATCCATCAATTGCGGTGAAAGTGTCCAAGCCAAAATACGATTAGTTTTCCCAGATCTTTCCTTTTTATGAAAAAAAATTATCGTTAATTGTAACGACGTAGTAGAATGTAACTACTTTTTGTGTTACCCCGCGCCTCTTTACACCCCCTATAAATATGAAAATCTTACTCCTCGAAAAAAGTACGTGCAAATCGATAGTTTATGCAAATATATTGTACATGTTACTCTACACATAAAACATATACGAATAATATATAAATCTGTATTATTATTTAATTCCTCATGAAATCCGTCGTGTAAAATTCTGCTCGTTCGAAAAGGACCACGCGCTCCAAACAATTCAAGTCCTGTAATCGTTCTTCGAATTCAGCAATTGATATTTCAACAGCGAAGTCTAGACACATTCTGTGATAATTATGATATATCGTATAACGTACGGGCGATTTTCTGTTCCGCTGCTTAGAATAACTTCCCGCGTGCGAGAACACCATTTTCGAAGCAGAATTTTCCGTTGGTATCTTATCAAAAAACCCTTGTTTGTATATGAGAAAAAAAAGCGTGTAAATTTGATGTAGATTTCCAATAAATAATTATTACTAAGATATCAATTCGTTGAGTATTTCTTTTTCGTCTGCGCGTTGCATGCTCCGGTTTACGAGGTGGCGTCCTCTATCGGAAAGGATACGAACCTGGTGGCATCGCGAGGCCTGACCACTGGCGACGAGCACTCATGCACGCACTCGCCACCTATTGGTTCCATTGATTGGTTGAGAACGACAGTAAGACATCTTCCCAGGTCGCTGTCTCGTATGATGATGTTTGTTAAAAATGCATCGTTTGAATATGAATATGAATACTTTATTCACTCTCATGATTGAAAATATACTCACATAAATACATTTAGAGAAAATGACATCTCCAAGCCGGGGGCTGTACCATAAGGGGAGATGCCCTGTAACTATTATGTAAAAGTAATGTTTGGATCTTGGTTTCCCAAGGCTAACCCTATTTGATTATTCAACCACATGGCGGGACCTCAGCCTTTGAAGTGTTGCCCGCACACTGTAGGAGCCAGCAGAACTCGAACCAGCCACTATCACTGAGCTACCGAGGCCGCTGGGTACGAATTAAACAGTGGTCTGCCACATAAGGAGACATCACCCAGGGAGAGCTTAGTCTCTTAAGCATCAACCAGGTTCTGTGATCAATCTAACAACTTCCTGAAGATAAGACTTAAGATTTAAGACCAACATTTCGTGTGGCCAATCTGTGCAACGACTGTGCAACTGGGTCCAGAACTTCGTGTGGAATTGGACCAGAATTTTCTGATTCGACAGGAGCGCGTGCATTTCTGCATGTTACTTTTTAATTTTGCCCCGATTTTAGATATTACTTCTTTCATAGATATAAGATTAAGAAATCTAGCTCATCAAAAGGTTGAATATTTTAGGCACCTTCCGGAAATCCACTTTATGTTAGATTAATCCAGCAATATTGGACGGATGAAATCAGGCCAAACCAAAAAGAAAACATATCAGTCCTGATCGATGGATTCCTGGTAAATGTTAGATCCTGACCGAGTCGTACACACAATGGCGGCTTTTTCAATCGATGAAACTAGTTCTGAAGATCAGATGGGTTAGTATCAAGAGGGTTTATGGTTAGGGGTGGGGTAGGGTTTAGGGTTTATTACTATAAGGTAGCTAATTAGGGTAAAGCTACATGTAGTTATAAAATCGGCATTTCTGAAAGCGAGCAGCGATAGCGCTGTGGGAAAACGTTACGCTTATCCTGCGTGATTGCGTGTTCGTATCCCGTTTATTTTGGTCATTTTTCAAGGGTTTTTTAAGTCCAGACAGTCAATGCGTATTCGCGACGAGTAGGTTATAGAAGATCATGGATACCTTTAGCGAAGGAGCTTTTGAGTTGGAAGGTTCGGAAAGGGGCACAAATTGAAAAAAATCTTAACGTAAGCAAACCAAATATCGCCCACCAGCGAAAAATATGCCGAGTTCTTTGCGAAACTTAGCGCACGATAATATGTACATGTAACTGTTGAAAACGAAGTATCCGTAGCGACAGTAAACAGTGACGTCGAAAATCAAACTGTGTTCTGAGTCGGTGAGACCGGAGCCGGCCTTGTACGACTGCATCGAATACATGATCTTATACAAGGTCAACGGGAAGCGAAACAGACAATAGGAAGTTGTCAGGACGACCAGCGAACGAGTGATATGACTAGCCGACGATGTCGATTCCGCCGCTTGAACCTGCTTACCGACGTCTGCCTTTGAACTTCGCGTTACGGTCACGATGATGAACGCGTTTAGGGCGATGAGTAAAAACGCCACGCCGGTCGGAATGATGGCGTGCACCGTGTCGTAGACGACGTCGAATCCGTTGTGGAAGTGGTACGGACACGTCCAGACGCGGTACTTATCGTGACGCGAACGAATGAAATTGAAAGCGCTCAATAGAACGACTATAAGGACGATGGTGATGATAGTGACCCAGGCGCGTCGCATCGTCGATAGCTGCTTGGACTTGAACGGAAAAGCGAGTACGAGCGACCGTTCGACGGTCATCGCGAGCAGCAGAACGCACGAAATATCGTCGGCCGTTGTGTAGACGAAGAAATATTCGAGGCAAAGGGGTTTCTTAATCTGCGGTGAAGATAATATAGCGGGTATCATAGTGAACAGATAGCGTTGAAGACACCTGCCGATTAGATAAGCTGTATCGACGATAGAAGTGACTCGCATGTACAGACACGTGGTGTTTCGTCGGTAATGCGATTGCGACAGAATCAACATGGCCAAGGCGTTGCCGATCAAACCGATGATAATGAAAATAGGCGGGACGACGCGCCCGATCCAAAATCGAGCCGATTCGACGACCGTACTGTTCGTAATAGACATCAGGTCGACTATTACTACAGAGGACGACGTCTCGAATCCGATACCGATACCGTAAGATGAGAACTAATCGCTGAACCCGCGGGCGTCATTCTGAAAGCAAATCTAGTTACTAGAAGTATATTCAGAATTGCAGACCCTTATAGTATTACGTCTGGTCCAGGTGGTGTTTTGCTGCGGGCAGTCTTGATTGTCCCAGCGCAGGTTAAGTACGTATCAAGTAACAACTACGATGATAACTTCATAAACGCCGATGGCTATATGTATTCTAATCCTCAAAGAAATCCGGATGGACGATATACTATTGATGAAATATGTCAAGAATCTATCAGAAGATATATCTATTGACGAAATACTGGTCGTAGAGATTAGATTGCGTACGTTTTGTAAGCGTAGGGTATAACACGTAGCGTCGATGGTTTAATGCATTTTAACCCCAACCCCACCCCTAAATACGGGCCTGTAATCATTCATATCATCATACGATTTCTGTATTTACCTTGTATCCACTTCAATTGTGAGTTAACTGTTGGTGAGTTGAAATCAGTTGATTTTCAACGAGTAAACTCCGAGTCAACTCGTTACCCGTTGAACTCTGGTGGGTCCAGAAATATTACAACGATTAAACGCTTTTTGGGGATAAATTCAACGTTATTGTGTCGGCTCGTTGTATACATTTTGAGTATAATTCAGAAAGCAAAATGACAGATAAACAAGAAAAAATCCAACGAAATTCAACACAATACAATATTTTCCTATTCTTTCGCGTCACAAAATGGCTGAACGTCTTCTGCACATTTTGTCACGCGAATATATGAATGTTATCGAGAGAGACCCCGTTAAGATGTTCAATATTCAAAATTCATAAAAGCTTATTGAAGATCGCGTGTACACGACAATAAAGCACCATTCGGTCCGAACGGGAAGTCCGCAGTCAGATGGACGTCAAGTCTTGTAAATAGACTTCCGTCGCATCTTGTCATCGCGTGTGTTCAGATGACCAGACGACAAAAAATGAAGATACCACAACCCATAACGTCACCACACCCATCAGCTTTATAAATTAAAAGTCTCGCGAAGATTACGAAAAGGACTCTTAATTCTCCAGTTTTGTGCTGTATTCACGGCCGTTCACGAAGAATTGTCTACTGAAAGATTAGAGGTACGTAGCGCAACTACTCAGTGTCTTAGAAACTCAAGCATCAGGGACCAGTTGCTCAAAAGTTGGTTAGAGCTAACCACTCCAGAGTGGATAGTTGACACAGTGACAATTAAAAATTCATAGTTACTACGATATCTATCTGCGGGTTATCCTTAAGCATCTTTTGAGCAAGACAGTCTTTAATCATTTGTAACATTAGGTCTTCATAATTACGAAAACGTTGTCTTTTAGATAGATCTCAAAACAAACGTTGTTTTTTATTACTATGCATTTTTTAATGCATCGTACAACATTAATTCTAATTTGTTTATATCACAAATGGGAATCATAGTTGACAAACAAATTATCCCTAAATCTAAACTTGGGCTTGGTTTTATAGACAGGGTCCAGTTCCACAGTTCCGAGTTAAGATTTAACTCCGAGTTAAATCATTGAAAATGAACTAACTTTAACTCAGAGTTAACTCTAACACACAACTGTAGAACTGGACCCAGTTCCACAGTTCTGAGTTAGAATTAACTCTTAGCTAAAGTTAGTTCATTTTCAATGAGTTAACCCAGAGTCAAATCTTAACTCAGAACTGTGGAACTGGACCCTGGGTCCTATTTATTTAACCTGGGGGTTAAGTCGACTGAAAATGAGTCGGGCTAGCCCAGGGTTAAAGTTAGTACCAGTCTATAAAACCGGGCCTTGGTGTTTTTTTCAAATTTTAGAATAACACCGAAAATATCGAGTGATGATAAATCGCACTGGACCGGCTGCGAGCCCGGCGTGTTTTCAGCTCCTGTATACCGATGTGACGCTGCACATCCGGGACATGCGTTACTACATGGCGTTCATATTCCCGATCATCGGCCTCGTTAGTTTCGTCATAGTCGTTTTGGGCAGTTACAAACGCGCGTCGAAAAGCACGGGACACTTCTACATGATCGTTCTCGGCGTGGCCGATCTATACGCCATCGTGTCGATGCAAACTCAATGGCTGATGAACAAATTCGGATACAGTTTCAATCGGATCGAATGCGTACTGCGACAGTTCCACGCCGTCTGTCCTACTCAGGTCGCTATTTGGATTCTGGTATTGATGACCGTAGATCGCGCTGTAGCCGTTTCTCAACCTCTGAAGGCCGCATCTTTATGCACCATCAAAAGAGCGAAGGTCAGCATATCCGGCGCCGTTTGCTTGTTGGCCGCTTACAATTTCGCTTGGTCGATTTTTTTCAAACCGCACAAACACGACATCCGTACAACTTGTCAGATCGATGAAATAAACATAGCGTTTATCTACGAAATCGTCGTCAACGTACTTTCTCTGTACGGTCCGATACCGGTTATAGCCGTCACTAACGCCGTCATCATATCCTCGGTCAGAAAATCGGCGAATATGCAACAACAACAACAGATTTCGCAAACGGCGAAGAAGCAAGACGCGTCGAGGAAGATCACCGTTCTCGTGGTAACAACGGCTTTGGTATTTCTGGTATCTACATTCCCGGCGGGTTTGTTTGAACTGCTGTTTTTGGAATACGGCACGGCTCAAAAAACCGGCCTGTACTACTGGACGCATTGCGACACGGCGTACGGGGCGTTCTTGTTGTTCGGCTATGAATTCGGTCAAATGATATACGACGTGAATCACGTGATCAACGGGTTCGTTTACGTGGCTAGCAGTCAACAATTCCAGAAGGACTTGCGCGCGGCGATCACTAGATCGTGAACATTCTTGGGAATTTTTTTCCATGACGTAGGCTTTGCATCTGTTAAATAAGGTCTCGATACAATGCGTCGCGAGGTGTCGAGCCCCCTGACTACAATCGATTTTTAATCGCAAATAAAGTTGATTTGTATTGAGCTTTGGTAGTCTATTCCAATGATTGGGTAATCCGATAGGTGGCGGATGGGTCGCTACAGTACTTTCGTTTCATCAGTATTATCGTATCACTCAAGGTGACCTTTTTGTCGTCGATTCGGGTAGTTCCATTCGTGTTACATATCCATTTTATGAAGGGTTGTGGCAGGGTTTGTGTTGACGTGAGGGCCCCGATAGGTGGTAATCTAACCCTGGCAAGCGAAGATGGATCACAGGCCGTGAAGTGGTGCCACGTGATTACAATATGGCCGCATTTCATTTTCGACTGTGAGGGTCGCCAATTTGTGAATGCTCATGATCGACCCGTGTACGCCAGCTTCACTTAAATGTTTTACACTATAGGTAAAATCATCAAATAATATATGAAAGAGTTTAGACTGTTCTTTGGAAGCGCAACGACTTTATTTCTTGTCGAAAGTTTTTACTGTATACATAATAGAATATACCGTTCACAGATGAATTCAGGGCTTGAAAAACATCATTCAAAAGCAAAACCGGCCACACAACAGACCATGACAAGTACATGAACAGAATGTTGAATGCCATATCTGGAAAAACAGACACCATAAATAAAGCGGATGCAACAAACACCATTCTGTGGCCGGTTCCATCTTGTTTAGTTTTTCTACTCGTATCAGCGCCTGTCAGATTCTTCCTATTTCTCGCGTGAATTCGTAGTTTAATTATCATGATCGTATTCAGTAGCGGTATAAGAGCGAATGGTAAATACGTCGTCGATATGACTTCAAATACATAACTATTTCTATGAGGTTGAAAAATAGTTTTTACGTCGCGGATTGACAAGCCGTATGTACACGTCGCGTTGACGTACGCAACTATTCGATTCTGCGCGCGGTCACACATCAAGGCAGTCCATACGATTACGCAAACGGCTGAAAATATATAACAATGTTTAAACCCCCAATAGCGTTTAGCTTTGAGTGGAAAGCAAATGTTAAATGCTCGGTCGAACGTCACTAAAAGCGTCAGGCCGTTGCGAATGTAAGAACCCCATTTTGAGATTAAATTACCCGTTATGTAAAGTTCAGGGGCCCCTAAACCCATGTCTAAATACAGTCCGGTTCTTCCGTGGCGAATCAATTTCAAAACCCAAACGAAATGGTTGTAGATGATGATCGCGACGCAACAGACGATGTCGAAAACGGCTAATAACAATAAAACGAAATGCGAAGTCGTGGAGCTATTCGTCTTGTGGAGCCGATAAAGCACAGCTATAGTAACGGAATTGGATACCAGACCAAACCAACCAATCGGTCCTATCATAGATACTGCGATCAGATTCCAAATGACGCGACTACGAGGGAAACATTTCTGCACAACTGAAGCGTTTAACATTTCCATCAAATGCGATGTTGGGAAATGACTATAATTGTAGAGAAGGATTTCATACGGTGTGTTGAAGAAAATTATATACTATACCCTTACCACTTTTCTATCCATTGACAGACAGGTGAATGCATAGTGTTCTGTACAGTGTTCCAGAGTCGTTCGCTATTTTAGAATTTATTTCTCTTTAACCCTGGGAAGCCCAAACATCACGATTGGTAGAACACTATATCCGTGTTGACGCGATGAGGAGAGAATCCCACAATGATAATAAAAAGTCCGAAAATGAAACTTCGAGATAGTAGTTTATTTCAACGTTTCGACTATATCCTAATTACATTATTCCTGAAGATGACTATTAGGATATAGTCGAAACGTTGAAATAAACTACTATCTCGAGGTTTCTTTTTCGGACTTTTTATTATCATTGTGGGATTCTCTCCTCAAGCCCAAACATACTTTTGGCAGTAGGGCATACCCCATATTTATTTTTTCAGTTCATTTGGGTCCCTTATGACAAATCAATATCTGTTTTGGATATATTTTTTTTTTATTTGTTGGGGTCATGAGAAATCATATCTGCCAATCGATTAGAGGTTGGTTTTAGAAACTTGCTAAAAGGGCATATGGAATAACGTAAAGGTAATGTTATCGATTCTGCTAGATATTCAACTCCACAATATCGTGAGTTTCAATTCGTCTGGATCAAATTTCTTAGTCGTGGGTTTAAGGCGGTTTCGGGAGTTGAGATCTGAGAAAGTTATGAGCGTGCAATGATAAGACAATCCTCTTTCGCTTTACCGGCGACTGGTTTTCATTTTTTAAGGGCGAGCGCGTTGGTTAGAGTTGACCGATCGATGGCCTCGCGAGACTCCGTGCCATCGGGTTCGAATCCTGCCGATGAAGGATATGGCCTAGCGCATACGCAGCGCTTTATCTCAACGTTATCTTCGCGCGATTAACTTAATTAAATAGAGCTTCCGGCGAGCGCCTTTGGCGGCTTATACACAGATTAAAAATTCAAAAACACGGTTTTTCACTGATAACGATATTTTTTCGATTGCTTTATCTTAATGACTTACAAGATTAAATTATTTGCGATCACGCATCCCGAAGTATAAACTAGGGCTAAAACGACCAGGCATCATTATTCAGCGCGAAGATATTCGGACGTGTTACACAGCTATCAAGGTAATATTATTTGTGTCTGGACTGAAACTGCTTTCTAATTTGACATTTCATCACTATTGTAAATCGATATCTCTTTCCTGTAAAATTACTTTCTGGATCAGGTTCCATAGTTGTGATTAAGAGAAAACTCTAAATTACAATTCATTTTCAACGAATCAAGTCTAGAATGGATTACTGGATCTAGATCCACAGTTTTGCGTCACGGCGTTTACCCCGAGTTGAAATTAGTTAATTTTCCACTGAGAACTGTAGATATGGAGCCAGTTCGACAGTTTTGTGAGATAAGATTTAATAAGTAGAGTTGACTCGTTGAAAATGAAGCGATGTTAACTCTGAGTTGACGACTGTGATACTGGATCTTGTAGATCAGCGATTTCAAATCAGGCCCGTAACGTGAGGACCATGCGGGTGGGTTCGCTCTAAATTTGATCAAACTCATCTGATGAACCGGGGTCCTCCCCTGTTAAAATGTTTTAAAAATTTGATGCTCCGATATGGGGCCCCAGAGCGATTTCCGTTTAGATACTGACGTTCTAAGTAAATGTGTTGCATACGGTTTGTATGGATTATGCATAAGTAAGCACTTTTCAGCACTTTTAGTGCGCATAAAGTGGTGGCAATTTTTTTCATTGAATTGCGACCAATATTGAATCCAAAAATGACATTTTGAAAATTCAACTTTAATTTTGACTTCTACTAAAAAACCGATGGTCACAATCAGGTAAATTCCGTTATTTTTGTTGTAGATGTCACAAACGAAACTCCTATGCCTGATGATTGTTCTCGTTGCTGTCGGCATGTTCAGCATTTCTGCTGATGCTGCTGTTGAAAGGAAAGCATTACGTAAGAATCTTTTTGGTTTGGCCATTTAGAATGAAACAGGTATACCGGTAGAAGTAATGCAACCGAAGTCACGGTGGCGCGTCATTTTGGACGTCAAGCGTAAGCAGAAAAACCCGACGCACATGACGAAAGGAAATACGGAAACTGATTACGTGTTTCGTGTTTCCCTGCATCGTGTGTGTTGGGTTTTACGTCCAAAATGACGCGTTAAGGTCACAGTTCATACGTCCAATAGATATGACCCGTGTAAACATTCGTTTGGCGTCATTGCGTAACCTACATGGGCTATGACCAACGCTACTGTGGCAATCGAGGATTATGCTGCTCAGTTCGCTAGTTCTAACTTTGACCGACTTTTCGCAGAATACATGTTCCATATCTAGATAGCCTCACCATTAGATAGAAAAAAAACGAAACTATCGGCCCGCGACATGATGTGGTCTAGTTGTATGGCAATCGTAAAAAAAACTTACCCAAACAAATTATGTCTGAAGCTGAAGGCATAATATGGGTTTACATTGACGTGGTGTTCTGCGCCTCTGTAATCTAGACAAATCTCTGTGAAGTGAATTAGACAACCAGCGATGCTTGAAATTCAGTCGGGGAACTTTGTCGATTGAAGTAGAATTTTACTCGCAGCTTTTAATAAAAGGCAGGATTTTGTATATTTTCGTGTTGTAGATGCGGATGAGATTGAAAAACTGAACGATGTTGACATGGCCAAGCGTACGTATCAACGACACTTAATATTATGGTTAATCTGGGAATTTTGATGAAACGGTGAAAATCCAAAAATTAAAAGAGAAAAACGAGCCCAAAAGTGTCTTTTAGCTGTATAGTTTATATTCAAAATATCGTTTATATACTATAATAGTCATCTTCAGGAATATTGAAAATGACTGTTATGCCTGAAGATGACTTTTCGGATAAAGTCGAAACGTTTTTCCTCCTTGTATCATGAGATGTCATGAGATATCTTATGTTGGATTATACCGTGTTGAATCACAGCTTTGATGGATTAACCGATGCTTTCCCGGTGATGAAAATCCCACAATGATTACATTTCAAAGACTTTTTATCCGAGAGTTTCGAGATTTATCTTAATCTCCGTCATCAAAGGAACGGTAATTCTGTACTTGAATGTTGTTCTACATTTACCGTTTCAGTGGAGATGAGATTTAGATTTGAGATCTCGAAATGAACTCCGAAGAATATAAGCTCTACTTTTCTAATTACGTATTATCTAAAATTCTCGAAAGTAATTCCAATTCCAATGTTATTTTTTGCAGGCGCCATTGAAACCTTCAAGGATGGACCTGGTGATTGTGTATCACCCGTATCGTGTTAATGAAACAGAAATGTTACCATCTAAAATAGAGCCGAATTACGTTTCAAAAATTTGTGCTCAATAAAACATCCGAATTACGAAAAGATGAAGAAATCGTTTTGTCATAGTGTATTTACGGTTGTTTTGCATGATGATGTTAGCTTCGGGCGGAGGAAATAGGACACTGGCCAGCGAGGTTAGGTTTATTGTTTATTTGATGTTTCCTGGTAAGCTGCTTAGAGGACGACCGCGCACGTAATTATCGGAACATTTCGTGTTTTTGAAACATAAATTACAGGCAGATAAACTGCTCCGTGTTGTCCGTAAGGTGCAGTCGTCGAACCCTGGCAACGGAAAGTGGAAAATCCTTTGGTCAACGATTCATCTAAGGCAGCTCGGAGTCCATGCAGGTGGCTGGATGGTTTTTTGGACGACACTTCTCTAGTTCAAGCCTTTCCTCACTTATTTTGGATGAAATCTCGAACCCATAAAACAAGCGATCAGAACAAAAAGATTGCGTACGTGCCTTTTATATTTACTGGTATATATTTCAAAAATCAATTCTTTCAACATTCGAGAGGCAACAACAACAACAACAACATTATTTTTGTGTCGTCCAGCAAAGTAAACGACGGATTACAATAGAAACGACTCTTACATCTTGATTCGACTCTTTCCAATATTATACGTCCTATTTACAAAAGATCATAATTAAAATACGTAAACGCGATAATACAACCATACACCAAGCGATAAACAATATTCTATATACAGTAACTGTTTACAGGACACATGGTTACATTTGTGCAAGTGCCGATTTTGCAACCATGAACCGCCCCTTAATTAAGACTCGGTTGAAGTCTCGATGATCACCATTTTAAAATATTCCCGGTGGAAAAGTATGACCAACCGGTTGCTCGGAAATCTACGTATCTCCGAGTAACGTCCAAATTATCATAATTTTCATCAAAAAGCTCGCTGCATGCTGATCGAAGGAAATAGTGGCCTTAAGGAGTTAACGTGAATACAGGAGGTTGCTTGCATTGAACGAATGGTTTAGGAACGAGACACGATTAACGTTTGTACAACTGAACCTGTGGTTTCGTAAGGAAATAACTACAAGTGATTTAACGACATGCTTGGAGTTAACCAAGTTATAAGCAGCCGGTCCGCGGTATCTTTATAATCATTAATTGCGGTTTGCGTTCAATTTGAAGTATCTTATAATATGATCGAATAGTGGAAAAGATCGGTAATGACCTGATGGCTGCTATAGATTTGTAACTGTTAGTTCACGTTGGATAAGAAATTCTATTGTGAAATCTTGAACGCACGTGAAGCCTGGGCGAACAGAAATTCAATTTGGACGAACGGTGATAAAGTATCGATTATCTGAAGGGGCAGACGGTCCAGG
Source organism: Tubulanus polymorphus (assembly GCF_964204645.1). Taxonomy (NCBI): domain Eukaryota; kingdom Metazoa; phylum Nemertea; class Palaeonemertea; order Tubulaniformes; family Tubulanidae; genus Tubulanus; species Tubulanus polymorphus. Next base: position 12,943,306 of record NC_134032.1, on the reverse strand, counting down.
CTGCGGATACATTTGCAATGAGAGTGGAACATCTCTATATATTCATTTTTAATACACACAATTCGCTCGTAACTAATTGTCTTACATTTCGAAACAATCACTCATCTTTTGGTAATTATTTCTTCAAAGAATATCGCGATAAACGAAATTGGTTATATTTGCATTTGCTTCGAGCCTTATTTATCTTACACTCGAAGGTGAATAGTAGACAAATATGTATCTCCCATCGATTTCAAAACGACATCGAAACCTCATAACACTCGTGATAATGCATTCAGAGTCTATTACAGTCAAAACCCGTTATAACGCTGCTGTCATCCTCCTTTTTAATGCCACTGTTCACACTAAACGCCAACATATTTCAGAGACATTTTTCTTTCTGACGCAAAAGTCATTATTACTCAAAGTTTTTTAATGGTCCCAAAATAAAGAAGGTATTATAAAGAACATTAACTGTTTAGGATAAAGCAATTGGAATTTATTGTCATTAAATCTACTCCTTTTAGGATCTGAATTCTTTTTATATAAACCTTCAATTTATACAGTCGGACAAAACGATACCAGTCATAATACATATATAGAAATGTAAAATTCGTTAACGAAAATATCGGGTGGTTAGAGTCATCCTTTTCAAACCTTGGGGCGAGACGTAATTAATTTCAACTCCCAACTACAAGAACCTAACTTAAAACTATTAAACTAGGCTAAGTAGCTTGGTTTAACTCCCTCCGGTGGTTGACTGATTTACGAGGAATCAAAGCCAATTCGTCGTCGGTTTTCTGACATCTGGTGTGTTTATCATAAACACTGTTAGTTTACACGGTTCTTGGAAATGAAAATCTCGACGTATAGCCCCGAGAACAAGGCCACCGAAAGATTACCTGGCAATTGATTGACGTGCGGTGGCTATATCGAAAACAACATCGTGTGAAAAAGGTACCGGACTAGTCTTTAACCGTCCTTCTCAGCAGGGATTCAAACCTGATGGCATCGAGGCACCACAACATAGTGGTGGTACTAAACAGCGTGTGAGATGATAGACTTAATGGGCACGTCTCCATACGATGTCCGTGATATATAACACTTATTTCACTGAATTGCAAATTGGGCGTAGAGATTGTGCCTTTCCCCCATAAATATGTGAGACTAACCAGATTTGTAAACCTGGCTGATCCTCGTCGCTTACTCAGGGGCGGATAGGATTTCTTAAAACGGGGTGTGCAGAAAAGAGGGCAACTATTCATCATAGCCCGCGTTGTGCAGGAATCTCAGGTGCGAAGCTCGCGTTTGGGGGATGGGGAGGGTTGACTGGGTCTGGGGGTCCTCCTCCAAAAGATTTCGAAAATCTAGACTTATATTCAAGTGACCTTTCATTGCATCTCTGATCTCAATATGATCTACGTAATCAAGCAATCATTGAAACTATAAATATATATTTATAAACACGTAAAAAATGGGGCAAGAAAAAAAGAAGGGCACTCAGAAAATTTAAGGGGGTTGGTGTCCTACCCACAGGGACCTGACAAAAAAATTTTTGACCCCAGTATTCTAGGTACTATATATAAAAATATTTTTTTATTTAAAGTACCTAGAATACTGGGTCAAAAATTTTTTTTGTCAGGTCCCTGTGGTCCTACCCTATGGATCTGACCTCCATTGCCACACAAAAGCGCCGCTGGGGTCTAACTGCAGTTTGGGTCACCTTTCCACTGGGTGGCGCAAGTGTTATTAAAGAATAGTGTTATGGTAAGGTTAGGTACATAACCATTAGGGACACCTAAACTGCAGTCATACCCTAATATCAATTTGAGATACTATGCTATTTTCAAATCATTCTACACCCATGATCGAGCCTGGCGCGTTCCCGAGTGATTTGTCGTCGGCGGCGTCGAAGCGGTCGTGTTTTTTACCGCCACACGTGACGGCGCACTGGCGGGCTGCTCCGGTACGTGTCGGTGGTTATTTTCCTGATCCCTCGAGGCCGACTGCGATTTGGACGCGCGCGGCTCCGTGGTCCGTTTGAACTTGTACGAAAACACCATTCGCATTTCGCGGCGAAAGTACGCGCCCGTGATCGAGTACAAAAAGAAGTTGATGCAATAGTTCACGAAGAATATCGTCTTGGTGATTTTCAGAATGCCGATCAACGCTCTGAAGTCGACTAACGAGAAAGTTTCGATCGACAGATGGTTGATGAATAGGTGTTCGCCGAAGTGGGCCTGGTAACGTTGATAGCACATAGCCACGAAGTACGGCGAGTTCAGAGTAATGAAACAGGTAGATATAGCCAACAAGATCACGGTGAACTCAACTCGTATTCGTCCCTCTTGAGAAATGAATCCCTGAAATCGATTGTGGCGACGTGTTCGCCGGAACAACTTCCGTACGATCATCATATTGAACACGAGAACGATGATAAACGGGATCAGTGTCACGCAGATACCGTAAATGCTGTCGAGTAGAAACGACGCCAGGTGAAGGTTCGGACTCATCACGCATCGGTAGACCCCCGAGTCGGGTAGCACCTCGTACACGCCGCTCATCAACGGCCGGAATATCGAAACGGACAAGGCCAACAAAAACAAACCGCTGATAATACGGCGGGCGCTCTTTCGCGTGCAGATCTTCTTTTTCTGCAACGGTTTGCAGACGCCGATATAGCGTTCGAACGTGAAGATCACCAACAGCCACACGCTCATGAACCTTACAACGTACGACAGATACAAAAATATATGGCACGCGCCTTTCACGTCGACGATGCCCAGGTGCAGATTGCCCGGCAAGTCGGGCAGGCCCGATTTGAGCCATTCGACTAGTACGTAAACGATAAGTACGAGAAGGTCAGCTGCGCTAAGGGCTGCCAGGTAGTAACTACAACTGGCGCTGTGACGCTTCATGCGTTTCGAGGTGAACACGTTCAAACTGATGCTGTTGCCGACGAGTCCGATAATGATTATCAGCGGCGTCACGTACGCGTAGAACATCGTGCCGAACTTCAATACAAACGGCTCGTCGACATCTTGTACGGTACAGTTGCCTTTCGACGACAGGGTTTCGTTTTTGAAATATTCCTGAATGAGTTTGTTTATGCAGTTTACATTGACCGACTGAAAAGGACGAAAAAATTCGAGTGGTTATTGTAGAATCGGACGTAGATTTCAATATGCTGCCTAGAACAATCCCCCCGTCTGACATTCACCACTGTAGTGTGGACCGTATGGATCAAAGGTCTGATGCCTGATGTTTGTAGTTCGTTTTGAAACATATTTCTGGTTCTAGACAGTGGATTAATACTCCCCAGAATCGGTAAAGTTTAAGGATACAAATCTTACTTTTTTACTATCATTTCATATCTATTAATCAGTATTCATTCGTTACTTCAAACTATGATAACATTCACATGGAATTAGAAAAACAGAAAAAAGCACAAAAAATAATGACGTCATCTCAACCTTTCGGGTCACAGTTCGCCTTTTATGGTGTTGTATATGCAAACTAGCAACGGAACATAACCAAACGTAACGCACATTTAACTGAAAGGAATACGTTACGATGGATTATGCCCGATGCCTGATTGCCGGAATCATCGGTGCGTTGTTGATTGTGTCAGGAAAACCATGTTTACAACTAATCAGCCACACTTCTCTATCTCTTGTTTCCTACGCCCTCGCTCGTTCGTCTGAACGCTGATGTCTTGTGTGTGTGTAATTATACTTACGTTCTTCGACATTCGAGATGAGATTGATCGTAACGAGGTAGGATTACGGGCTCACAGATCTCGCCGAACCGGGGCACGAGATTTTGAATTCGAAAACCGATGCAGCGGGCGAAGTGAAAAGCGCCATTGATCTAGGCCGGTTTCGATTTGTTACTACCGATTCTGGAATTCTTTCCATCCAGAATATACGCTCTACTATAGAAATATAAACTAAAGGAGCGCCGACTCTGTGACGTCACTATTCATTAGCCTTTGCGATCTTCGAAATTGATAAGCGCCCTCATCGTCAGCAAAAAAAACAATACATTCCCGGAAATTTAGTATTTTTTTTCCACGAGTATAATAATTAAGGATCGCGTTTTCTTCAAGGTTTTAAGACTTGAACAAGTTCTGAAAAACGCTTATTAAGAATAGAGACCTAGAGACCGGCAACCAGTCTAAAGAATTCATTGTTTATCGCTAACGATGAGGGCGCTGATCAAAAGACAAGATTACTAGCGGTACCTAGCTGAATTTTGAGGAGGAGTCGGCCTTCCCTTTCGCTTATACATGTACTAGTCTTATGGCTCTTTTTATTCCGGATTGAAATAACAGACAGCATGTAATAAGAAATTGCTATTCTTTAGCCGAACGTCCATTCGAAACTGGCCTTTAAGTCGTTATAGCAGGACTCGAACCCATATTAGTCACTCAGCCGTCGTTTGTCGCTCAGAAATTAAAGAACATCACGCCTTATCCCAATGAGCTACTCAATTCAATTCAATATAGAGAATTACAGTCTGCCCTCTGATTGCGCCATGCGTGAAGTTACCCGCATTTAGTATGGATGGGTATATCGTTATACTTACCCCTTGATTCAAATACCTGCTGACAGTCTCGTTCATGTTGTTTGGATATCTGGTCACAAACAATTCAAGCGGTCCGCCCAATTCATCGGTTAGGTCCATCTAAAAATATAAACGAAAAAAAAACCAGGTGGAACTATAGTTTTATCTACGAAAATAGATTGGTCCCGAATTGAGTAAAATATTGCAATTAAGTTGAAGAATTAACTTCGGTTGTCTTCGTCGCTGCAAAGAATATCATTAAATACCTTTAAAACTCTAGTTGAATAATATATATGTCCTAGATATTTCGATGTGCAACTAGAACTGAAACAGTCAAAACAATCCTTTGCCTGAATCCAAATTGCTTGTGGAAGTAAATATACATCCTAGTCCTAATATGATCTAGTCGAAGCTTGAATCGAATCGTTAGCTTTCAGACGATTTAATTTCTAAATGTGGGATTTCGTATTATCGCTAACGAGGCGGACAATGAGTGTGTTTCATGAACGGACAAAATAAGCCATAACCCGTTTTATTATAAGCCATATTTCGTATCTTCCCGTGTGCGCTAAATCGCTGCGTGTGAGTCTTTCGGCAGTTTGCCGTACACACCCCGATCTACGCGGTCTACCCGTGAGCGTCGCGATCGACGTTGTTGTCGATTGGACTTAACGTTAATCGGTTGAAACAGCTGCTCGGATTTTAAAGTATCATTCGAATTCATAATTTCGGTGTTATCGCGGCGGCGGCGATGATGATGATGAAGCCCCTGAGCTATATTTCCTCGCCGCACGTCGGTTGCGGCTCTGAAATCGTGTGTGATACCGATATTGCCTATACGGGCAAGTACACACACCACTGCCACCGCGGCGGCGGCGGCGGCGGCGGCGTGTGTATACGATACCGATCGAAACTCATCAAAAGTCGCCAGAACCGGCTGAACAAACACGATTCGGTCTACAAGTCTAAAAACGAAATAAAAAAATAGAAAATACGGATGCCTTCGCCGCATCCAATCCCCAACGTAATCATCTTATTTTGCCCATTCGTATTTTGCCCGGCCAAATCATCATTACCAGTTCACGCCTTCTATTTCCTTGCCCTTTCCTTCCCTACAGATGACCCGAGAGCGGCACCCGAATATCAATCTATACCGAATCCGAAATCCTCGTACGCCAAATAATTGAAGAATGATTATTTCTATACCTAGATGAAACAATTCGTCCGTGTTTTAACGATGATATAAAAACGTACGATTGCGCATGAAAATGGAGAAATGTTGCCTTCGGCTGATATTGTATATTTCGACTACATCATGATAATCATCTTTTGTAACTGAAGACGAATATTACAATAGACTAGTATATTGTTAATATATCCTAATATTCATTTTCAGTAACTAAAGATGAATATTAGAATAGAATAGCGCATTGTAACTATATCCGAATAATCATCTTCAGTAACTGAAGAAATATGACTATAAGAAAACAGCTCTAATGAAATATAAGCTCAACGAAATTTCAGAATCCCATTTCTACTTTGAATTGCGTGAGGTTCTTATGTTCAGCATAACGACTTAGTAATCGTATTCTGACACGGAAACTCAAACTAGAAATAATAGAAAATAATGATTTTCCGAAGACTAAAGTATTTAGTTCGCGCGCGGTGCGGTGAGCTTTGCTTTGTTCTCTTGTTTCTGTTCCGCAACGAATCCATACATAACCTTTAATGATCGTTGCCGGGTTGTTTTCTTTCTAAGGCTTTCTTTATTATTTGCGTTAGCCCGTTAGTAAATTGTCTCTCCGCTCGGGTTACAGCTAGGCTTTCCTGAGCTGCCGCACTTTTAGTCGCGCGAACGATTTTTTTCTCGTCTTTCGCAGTTTAAGACGTGTTTTTGGCCATTGACGTCGGAACTCTTCTTATAGACATCGGTGGTGTTTTTACATTTTTTATTATCGTCCTCTAATGTACGTAGACTCATCACTAACTGATACGATCTCGAAACTTCGTTTGAATACGATGATAAAGTGAGTCGATTGTATACGTGTGATGGCATTTTGAGAAGGTTTTACAATTTGAACAATTTCGCATTTGAGCAGATAAGGAGTATACATCCAGTAATCCTGCAAAGGCGATGAATTATTCATATGAGTATTGAGCCTGGCATATGCCATTTCACACGGTAATTCGTGATTTCATTTTTGCAATCATTTGAAGTAAGACAATATGTCTGACTTGAACCGTTTAGTTCATCTTCGATCGGCTGAACACATATGAGGCTTAGACGATTTCTTTTCAACGTTTGCTGATAAAATGTCTATTGCCTGGTGTTTGTTCGTACGTCGCTCATTTCCAAAAGGTGAAGTGCAGAAGCTCGTGGATCCTGGCTGATTTAATTGGATGTGTGCTGATAAAACGTCTAACGTCTGGTGTTTGTAGTTCATTTTTCAATAAATTACATTATCAATTTACTGAACACCGTGTGAAGTCTCGGGGTTTTCAAATTCTGCAGATGAAATGTCTAATGTCTGTTGTTTGTAGTTTATTTTCAATAAGAATTTCTCTGGCGAAGTCCTGATGACATGTGAAGTGTGGATGATCAGTTTTTGATAGTGCGATGATTAAATGTCTGATGTCTGGTGTTTGTAGTTCATTTTCAATTGAAAATGTCTAGATGAAGTTCCTAACACGCGAAGAGTCTAGACAGGTACGAATCGGAAGAATGTTGTAACAAAGGATCGGAAATTGGAAGTGATGAAAGTTTGCGGTGTCCGGTCCAGACTGCAGATTGGTACCGCCTACACAATGGGTTTGTGCGTATGAATATAGAATCAAGCCGTAGAATTCGTATGTGTGCACGGTTTGTCAAAGTTAGTCTCTGCATAACGATCGTCGTGTCCAACGATCCCAATCATACCGACGAAATTTAACATTTTCCATCTTCCTCGACGTGAATACATGTATCGCTACTTCGATATCGATATAGCATCAATTAACAACGGCTTCTCTACGAGGTTTATTGCGTTTTGTTGTATGTACATACGTTATCACCACGACACCAAAATGATGCATGTAAATTGATGTGGAATACTCTACTCTCCTGTCTCGAGTTACCCATCCAATACATACTCATATTGTACGCAATATCGAATTGATCTACCGCAATAAAACACATGACGTTCTAAAAGTAATACAAAGCCAGCGATTCCCATGTATTATCAGTTTCTAAATACGGGTTCTAAATGTAATATAGCCAACGATTCCTCAGTTTAGAAATACGGGTTCATAAAGTTATGTAAAGCCAACGATTTTTACCAAACCGACAAAATTTTCAGTTTTCATTTTGTAGTATCACGTTGAAAACCATCGGTCATAGTTTTTGTTTAATTGTGGGCCCTTATGATTTATTTTTTACACTCACCCTTGCATATAATGCCACTTAGGCGCTTTGCTTGGTTAATTAAGTATTTGTGCTCGCGTTTGTTTCTTTTTTTTAATAAAGATTTTTGTCTAAATTACACACCCTTTACACACACATAATGTGCGTAAACACTAACCCCCTGCCCCTTGTCCATTAAATGAATTTTAATGTTTCAATATTTTGACTTTATTTTACTCGAAATAATTGATGTACTACGTATTGAAACTCTAGCTAAAAGTTCTCGTTATTCTTCGAGCGATTTCTACCCGAATTTTGCCAAACCTTCGGCCAACCTTGTTCGATGTGTATTTCTTATTTCGGTGCTTTCCATGAAATGTACGATGACTATCGAATTGTTTATTTCAATGCGCCTTGGCAAAATATCGGCGCTAGAATATTCAAATAAATGGGTAAGTCTTTTATGCTTTAAATTCAATTCCACGCAATTATTACAATGCGGACGATATACACAGCGAATGGCAAATGACAAGCCATTTGCTACTGCGCCCCACAGAACAATAACAGTCATAATGGACTTTACTTTCATGTAGACTGATAGGTTGCTTAGTTGTTATTAGAGAGCTAAGCAAAACCACACGACCGCAAAGAGATCTGTTACAATCCGATCCTGCGGTATCACACTGATTAATTCCGGGCGTTTTAATTACTTTCCAGAAATGTTTAGGTTCATGTGTCGATTGCCTTTATTAAGATTTTGCCCGCGAGAAATGCACGCCGCCGCCACCGCCGCCGCGCTCTTCAGACGAACAACATACAACAAACAGAGAGACGTCGTCATAACTTCTTAGGAAAAAAACTTACGAAATCGGAGCCAAATTAATTTTCGAACAGACTTTTAAGCTTGGCGCACATAGTCGCGAAAGAGAGAACGGTTATTTTTTGCGAAGCGGAGCAGGGCGGCGCCCCTGAACAAGAAACACTGATTATTATGAAACCAACATGTTGCCTTAGTTTTCAATCAGGGCCTCGTTGCTCAAGAGTTGGTTGGAGTTGACCAGTGGATAGTTAACATAATGAAAATGAAAAAGGTCATTGTTATGGTATTCATCCGCTGGTTATCTTTTACCAGATGCTGAGCAACTCGGCCCAGACTTTTAAGCTAAAGCGAACATACGAAATAAAAATATAGTGCGGTGCAAGGCTCTTATTTCGTGAATCACTGTTTCGTGAAACTAACACATTTCTTTGACGAAACGTTGTATTATTATTGCTGAGCACGTACGCAATAACGTAGTTGAAAACTAGAAAACCTTGAATCAGGGACCGTTTAAAAAAAACAAGCTCCATTACTCATGAAAACTAATGAAACTTAAGGCGTTTTATGAAGCCGACCATATAGTTCCAGATTCCAGAAAGACTCAAACTCAAATTTTTGGTTAACCTGCAATCGGTCAATCAATGTTTTCAAACAGATCAACGAGTAAACCTTAACCGTTTAAGTTTGAAGATTGACGTGAAACTAGACCCTGCACCGTTTATCCCTCGCTAAAGTTGAAATCCTGCTCTGCGACCCGATTATCGATGGACCAACACAAAATTGAAAAATTGACCTTATGGGCCAAGAGAACAGATAGAGATATCATAGAGGAACAGACCGATACTTACCCGTACTTCAGAGTATCCATCGATGATGATCTTATCAATTCAATTCGGGAATTCCTACTAGATTTCAAATGCCGAACCCTGACCACGATTGAAGGCATATTCGATGACTCGGCGGAGAACTAGAGAACTACGCCTGGTGCGCATGGATTCATTATATACATATACACGATATGAAGGTTTGAAGCGATGGAAATTAGATGTATCTAATTATAGCTGAAACAAAGTTTCCTCTGACGAGGATATTCTACGCTCGTTACACTCGGAGCTCCGAGCCAGTCCCTCCGGTCGCCGTTATTTGCATATTGTCGGAGCCACCCCTGTTGAATACCTGCACGAAGCCACAAGACATGGTTCCATGCTTCGGAATCGAGTCAGTTGAACCGATTATGCTGCGTAACTTTGTTTAAATGCACCTGATGATTTTAACGATATATGAACTCGGTCAGAAGAATATTTACATCGATACTCAACTTTGACCGTGGCTCATTGTTACACTGATCGGGATTGATCCCTTGTCAGACTCTCCCTATCTATTAACACAATTCAGCATGTATGAATCTGTGTAAGACAAATCTAATCATCGGAAATTATCTCGACTTCCCCTCGATAACTTCAAAACAAACACTTTTATAGTTGCATTTAAAACGTTGACAAAACCAATCCGGGTAACTGGTGGGCGACAAAGCTTGAAAGCGCCGCTGCGAGTCGGCGAACCAAAGGAAGGCGCGGGAATACCCCGGATAGCTAATTTATTTATGATAAAAAAGAAACGCTGAGAATTCTTCTCAGAAAATTATGAAACTTTATCGATGTTGAATCGATGTCGACGCGAATAAACACTGCGGGTAATTGGGCTTCACGTGAAACGCGTTGGGTGTAATTCAGTCCCGAGTCGATTTCGGTAACAAACGCTGGTTAATGTATCGTGCGCCAGGGGATATCGCGAACTAATGAATCTCCAATCCAGTGGGGACAACGCTGCCCGGACAAACCGGAGTCGTACTCGCTTAACGAACCCCCTGAGCCGTACGAACCCCTGCTCCCGCGTCGTGTGAACATTCGACGCGAAGAGACTTGAAAATTCAAGGACGAATTTAATGACTAATTAATTAATACACGAACTGCGATAAATCTATTAGGAATCGTCACCTACACGCGCGCCGAAGAAACATGGTTTTATCATTATCCGCGAGGTTATTAACCGCGCAACGGCGATTGCAAATTCCCTTTATAATAGAAGGCCCGCGATATCGAGGAGTAGGCGTTTTGCTAATTACTTGTAGCGGGTACGGAATGAAAGGGCGGATGGAAGAGATAGTGAATATAAAAGAAGACGTCCTCTGCAGGCGATTTGAAAAAAGTGAAATATGAAAAAATTTGCGGAAAAAATCTTTTTATATAATTCGAGCATTTTGTATTTTGTATATGTAACGTTGGATGGACTGCGTGGAAAATATTCAAATCAAAAAGAAGGAATTCCATTCTCCGAGTATAGTAATCCAAAAAGGCCTCGACTACGAAAATTAGTTCACCATTAGTTTCGGGTAGAACGTTTTTATTCATCTTCAGGAATTTATTCAGAAATTTGAAGAAAAAAAACCTGAAACGTCGGTTTAAATGATTTTTCGTTGTTAATCTTCGAACTTGATTTTCAAAAAGCTGTTTTTGATTTGCGATTTACAAGACAAAACGCGCGTCGACTTCGTTTTCAACCTTCTATCCGGTTATGATACCATCGTGCGCTAATGTGCTATCATAATCCCTTCGGTTCGTGCCCCCAGTCCACACGTGTTAACAAGACAAATTATTTAAAAAAAGTATTCCTAAGCTACCTTGCTTTCGACTGAATTCACCTGTGGCTAGTTACGTTCATGTTTGCATACTGCTCGACCATTATTCTAATGAGATAAAAAAAAAGATTCACGCGCTTGTGTCCCAGGGGAAGCGAAGGAAAGATTTTGAAATCAATTTGCTTCCAGGCGACGAATGTATTATCGTATTCCTATGCATTCCTATTTCGGCCCGTTCGTGTTTCGTCCAAATTCCAGTTCAACCATCATCATACTTTTCGCCTGCTCCGAACTAGCATCGCTTTTTCCAATTTCACCCACTTTCATATTCTGTAATGAAAACATACGGGGAACGCTTCCATAGCCATGGCTAATACTTAAGACCAGATTAAGACCAAGGTTAATCTATCAACTTAAGACGGGTCTTAGTGAGATTTAAGACCACTTTTGGACATGGAACCGGCTTCAGATATGTTGCTTTAAGTGTGAAACGGGTTGAGACGAAAGAGGAGAAATGAGAAAGGGGTGTAGTGACAATGTAGCGAAGCGGCAAGTGGTCCTAAAGGGGACTTAAACTGGGGGCTAAACAAATTGGGCCACTTCATTCAGTTTATTGTTTTTGTTAGCTCAGTCAAACACCGATATAGTTCTAAAGCCAATCCTAAGCTTTAATACCACGTTTGGAGTTTGATTTCGACTATGGAATCGACGGGCGTATATGGAACTGCCACGTGAGCTGTATTATTGGGTACAGCTAGAAGCGAACGAATCAGAAAAGCTGCAATGGAGTCTCACCGGAGTTTTGAAGAAACGCGATTGTAAAACCGGGCGTTCAGCAAAGGCAGGTGTCGAGATAACTGAGATGGCAATATAATTGAAAACGTCTCGCCGCTAACCGCGTCGAGTCAATGAACGATTAGTTACATGATGAAAATTTCATTTCCTGCGAGAAATGTTCGCTTACCAGATTTTTACGAGGTGAACGCAACGTGAGGAGCGCATTGCTTTCAATTTCAGCGTCTGGATCGGATTTAATGACTCCCCTGTCGCGCGTCGACGCCGAGACGAGAACACGACTTCTTGTTGAATCAAGTCGACTTCTCGTTGTCAAGACGAATTAGAACCTGGTGGCAGAAATCGAGCCTTCGATTAAAAAAAGTTTAGCTTGCGATAGACTTGGCGAATCGTTCGCCGTATAATTCCGCTTGCGATTGGAATCGGAAGACAAAGGTTGATACATTTAGGCGGAATTCGGTAACTTATTCGTCGAATGATTTTACCTATTTTGAAGAATTGGGGATTTTTACCAAGGGGAATCATACCTTCATCCCGCAGAACTGCAGGGAGTGTGTTCACTATGCTCCTCGCTTAGATATTGGCGTTGCCAAAAGTATAGACAAATTATTTATTCTTTGGTACTATTTTTGTTTTTCACATTCGTGCATCGTACACATTTCACGTTTTCATTTGTAGGCCAAAGAGCATAAATTATATGAAAACATGGTAGTAAATTATCATCATCAATATGGAACGATCCATTTATTGGAAAATTACCGAACTGACAAACCTTGCACTTCGTAAATCACAAATGTAAATTCAAATGTAAATGAGAGAACAACATTCGATTCGTTTCAAGGAAAACATCTGAAAAAAAATTCATTTCCATTTGGAATTTACTTCGTGAATACGGGTGATATCACACATCAATCAGTCCGATAGAGATGTCCGGGACTCGCGCCGCGACTGGTTCACCGCGAACGCTTTGAATGTATATCCAATTTCCGTTTGATGATGACGTTTTATGGTGCGTTTGTTATAAATTGTGACATGACATGGTTACAGTGGTGATGGCACCCGAGAGACGTTTCAACTTTATTCGACCGCAAGCTCTTCCGCACCGCGCCTTGTGGTAAATCGTAGCCACAAGTCTGAATCCTGTATAATAGATATTGTAGCCTGTACAAGACCCTTAAATGTTTTCGGCTGCTCCTGAATGAGCTCTTCTTTACTTTTTACTGTCTTACATAGAATAAGCTTTCTTGCATAATTAGCAGGATAAAGAAAGGTTATTGTTCTCGGAAATGCTATAAGATGCATCTCATCAATCCACAAATGTCTCAATTGCTAACGTATCTTCCAATACGATCTTCAATGATCGGAAATGCCCTTCTGCATGTGTCATAAGACTTCCATTTCAGAGGTAGGTCTATGGATCCGCTCCTGCGCCTGATTGTTCCATAAACGCGTGACCGAAAAATGAAACGCGTTATGAGGTCGAAAAAATCCCGTCAAAATCACGAAATATTCCAAAGCTGAACGTATTTGAACACGACAGTTTCAGATTCTTTTATAGGTCAATAAAATACGTCGTATTTTGAAATAAATGTCACAGTTAGCCTTTAGGTTTGTAATGGTATTGCTGGGTCTTATTTGTGCTGTTCTGTATAAGGCCTAGTTCATCATCTGTAATGTGAATAGATTTGTTGCCTTGACTTGTTTTGCAGTAAACAGGGATTTCGGTGTTTTTTCTCGTGTCTTCCGGTTGTCCATCGTCTGCGAACCAGGTCATTTAGCGAACTATTCGACCTAACACGTCCGTACGAACGAAGATGCGGTCAGTATTCACAAGGGATTCGCATCTCGACGGCGATACATCATTTCTGACGCGCCTAGGTATCAATACCCTGCAGCCTGGAGCCACCCACTCCGTGACATTCGATACTTAATCACCACTCTTCCAGATCTTTCATCATCCAGGCTTCGCATCATGTCCGGGACCTCGCTCTGGAGATTTTTAATTGCAAATGGACTAACAATAACTACAAACACCAGAACTTAAATCAATCGAACAGCCGATGATCTACACGAAATTTCGAAACGTCGTGTTTCTAATTTTGATTTTCGATATATGAATTTCCTTTTCCTATCTTTCAAATTTGTGCATATGCTTTTTGCATAGCCGTGCTGTCGTTATACACTATAGTTAGTACCGGAGACTTGCCGTTCATAACAAGGAGATTTACAAACTTTGAGGGACTGGCATCAAAAACACTTATTGCGTTCGCCAACCAATACAGTGTAGTCACGTGGAAAGGCACTTGATGCATAACCCCTGAAGTGGGTTTTAATTTCATTATCAGAAATCATATATTCCATATTCATACTGTCTTTTAAAAGGCAATAACGCTTCATACGAGGTAGATTCACATCAGCGTTAATCGAGGACAATATTAACAAGTTTTATGCAAATATGAAGCGAGCGCGCGTGATTTCCTGAGTATGTTTCGTATCAGAATGTTCGATCAGAGTATAGTTTGTTAAATACATCGTTCCGAACGAAATAACGCGTCCAATAAATCCTAGGATTTGTGCCAGGCACGGGATGGGTATTAACGTCCATCATAAAAAATTCATGATTCTTTTTTTTACAATAGGCTTAACACGAACGTAAGGAAAAAGTCCGTTCGTGATATCATGGAAATGTTGATTGCCGTATATTAAACCAGTGAACTCTCTGAACTTCTCGTGGTAATGTGAAGGTAGATATGCAATAATCGGGACCCAGTTTCACATTTTCGGTTCAAGTTTGGCTCTAGCATTTATTCCATGTATAGCAAAGAACCCCACAATTTCTAGATATAAAAAAAAACTATAATTGTTTTATAGCTATACAAGAATTTGATATTTGAGGGTTTTTTTGGGGCGGGGGGCTTTTATACAAGTTGGAACTGAAGTGTGACGTCGTCGATTAGTGTCAGATCTCGACCGTCGCGTGCTGCCACTATATTAACCATTAGCGGCGAAAGTGCGAACTAACCTATTACTCGCGTGCCGCAGTAATTCAAATCAAACGTTTTTCGGCATAAACGTTACAAGTCGTACGTTACTGATACAAGGAATAAATATATAATTGCGAAAAAAACAAGCAAAAAAGTAAATAAAAACAAGAAGGCTTTACGCAAGCACCTGGAAAACACATAAGACTCAGGAAACAGAATTTAATGAACTTGAGAAACAGAATCTGATTGGATATTCAAGAACCTGCCTGATATTCCAGAGGTATCTGGTGTAATGCTTCAGTTTCAGTTTCAGTTTAGTTTATTCACTCCACAAGTTATAATAACATTGCACAGAGCACAAAAGTAGCGCATAGATTACAGCATATTACAAAAATATAATGATAGTATTAATAATAATTATATTTATAATAATAACAATTACGATAATAGGAAAATAATAATAATAATTGTGATAGCAATAATATAATACTTATAGTAATAATAATTATAATTATAATGAAATTTTAATGTAAAAGATGAGGCGGAATTGTAGTATCGAGATCCGATAATTATACACTATATTAGGTAAATGATTTGATACCTTTTTTAATGAATATCGCCAGATTGAGCAAAGTTTTACCTCTCGAACAGAAAAGGTTATGTAGGGTATTTTCATTGGGATGTCGCCAGTAGTAACTAGGTATAAATTTGCTTCTCAGGCTTTGAAAAAAGGGACATACTTAAAGAAAATGGAATTCGTCTCCAGTTGCTGCCAAATTACATTTCTGACAAGTTCTATGGTTTCGCTCAATCTGTTGGGTATACTAGTATCGATCGACGCAGATAACCGTGGATTCATCCACTTCCGTCCAAGACTGCGTGAAGGGATCCCGAGTGCCCCAATTTCTGAATAACGCACGTACAGCCTGCTGGCCTGCGCGCTGCATCCCTCGTAAACCGATTTCAAAATCAAGTTTACGTTTATGTTCTATCATATTGTGTTTCTTTTTATGGACGACTTAAAATAGATTATCATTAACATTCAGACTATTATCAAAGCCCCATCAATCGCAACTTTGTCATGAATATTCGTCGTGAATCGTGATGAATATTCTGGGTGCGATGCCTCATCTGTTCTGAGAAATGCACTTCGATTCACCGTTTAGAAATGCGTTTGTCGGAGTATAGAATAGCGAAATTGTCAGCGAAAATCTTGATTTGTGCCGCATAACAAGCCGTTCAGTGCGTTGTTTTAAAGGTTTATGAATTATTCAGGATAAAATCTCTATTTCGAGGAATAATTACAAAATCGACGAATGAGAACGAATGCGCGTTGGACGTGATGTAGAGGCAAAGATAGCCTTTCATTTGGGTGCTTTCGAATTATCAATAACGATGTGTTTACATAAAATGGGCTCTTCTGTCAAAGCTACCGTGTAGTTGGCGACGATCTATTGGGTGTGCAATGGCGCAGCAGAATATCAACTACAGCAGCAATAGAGGATTCCACTTGTGGCAAGTGAAGATCCACCAGGTGTCGCTAGTGTGCAGTAGGACATCAACCACAGCAGCAATAGAGGATTCCATTTGTGGCAAGTGAGGATCCACCAGGTGTGCAAGTGTGCAGACATCAACTACTGTGGTAATAGAGGATTCCACTGGTGGCAAGTGAGGATCCACCCTGTCTGCAGTAGGACGCAGCTTAGGACCCGGCATTAGTTGGTTGCACTTTTGGCAAGTTATCATCAACCACGCGCGCCGTAGTTAACACGACGTCGTGGTTCCCATTTTCGTTTTACGTTACCTCATATTCACGTTGACTGAATGTCCCAAAGAGATGGGGCTGAGCTGATGCTGATAATACGCGACGATTACGTCTGTCTGGGTGGAATGTCGGGCAGAAATGTCTGTCACGATATCGTTCCGTTGAATGAAGACATTTTAGCGTCGGGTTAATTTGCTCGGCGATGACAGACTAGCATGTTCAAAAACGGAACTCGATTTCCGCGAGCAATCGCCGACGAAATGGCATTACCGTGTAACAAACGCATTTTTGTCGTTGCACCGGTGATACAAATACGACTCAAATCCGTCGGAAAGATGTCCGTGTACTCAGTACTTGTTATAGATATCGACAAATCGGTTGTCGACACGCATAGGCAAAACACGAGACAAATGACTAGGCGTCAGCTATGTGACATGAACGACAGAATGAAGAAAGAAGATCTGATGGCAAAGACAATTACTCGATAGCATCTGTGTAAAGCCGTGTAAACCAAGACATTATCTTTCGTATGTGGCTTTAACAACGAATGTGTGTTATTCCAAGCATACTTTTGTTGCAGATTTAGCCAATTCCGTGCAAATGCTAAACACCAAAAGTAGGCAGATTTTACTGTGCTTAGTACGAGTCGCATATGTTGTAAAAAACAAGGAGCTTAACAGGGTCTGCGAGTTGCGCACGTTCCATCGAATTGAACTATGGGTCTATTTGTTTTGATTTACATTTAATCCGTTTAGATCTTGTTTCCCAAGGCTACACATATTGGATTGTTCATTTAATTTAGCGATAGGACGACCTTTGACGTGTTGCCCGCACACTTTAAGCGACAAGCAGGACTCTAACTAACTTGCTACCCAGCGCTGAAATGAATGCAACAACATCATGCCTTATCCCACTGGGGCAAAAACAGGGGTCGTATGCGTTAGGTTTATGACACGTCCATGAAATGCAAGAATATGATCATTCTTATGTTGCCAAAACAATGAGCTGGTTAGGTGCTCTGAAATGTATTTTTCACCAATTGCCTTAGCCCACTGGACCAATGCAGCGTTTATGTGTGGTCATCAAACAACAATAAAAGTGGTTTTGCTCTGAGAGGTATGAAAATTACACTTGATTAATAATTCCCATCGGACCACCATCATTCGAGCAATCAATATCAGGCCCGGTAGCCGCAGCTATTCGTGACAGACAGCTGATGACCAACGGCAATTTCAATCATAAGGCTGCCATTGACGAATACATAATTATAATCGAACCTTCTACGTGTAGACATCCAACATGTAGTCAGTGTTAGTGTATTCAAATAAGAGGTATCACGAGTGATTTCATAAAACGGTCTGTACGTGGTCCGTTGTTGTATCGGCATTATTTCAGCGATCGAAACGATATGCCATACATGGCATATAGCAACATGATTCGCCGATCGCTGATGGCAAACGAACATTTCTGAATCCTTGAAATCGGTTAAATGTTCTTAAAAAGTCATAATCTTTGACATTCGAAGCTTGAGAGTGACGTTTTCTCGACCTTTTTATGGCAAAATATTCATAAAATTTCCGGAATATGAAAAAGAATGATTGGAACTTAAGACAGCGGTAGAGGGGTCGTCCGCATCCCCGATTCCCTATGTTGATGCCCATGCTGATATCTTTTGAACTTGGTGCAGTAAAATGAGCCACCAAAAGATGTAACATTGATAGACCTGTATCCAACGTGGTGTTTGATATTGTTTTCATTCATAAACAGGTTCCCTCGAGAAATGTTTATTCGATACTAACGAACCCGGCTGATCCTCGGAGAATCCTAAATTGCCAAAGTAGCGCATCGGTGCCTCAGGAATTCAACGTCTTGTTAGTTGTCGAATAAACACTATAATCCGTGTATACTGTGGATAAATGAAGAAATCCCACACTTCGAATTTGAAATTATACGATCAAATTTATTATTATGAAACCACAACGTTTCAGCTGTTGACTAACAGCCATCATCAGGTGGAATGATGGCTGATGATGATGATGGCATTCTACCTGATGATGGCTGTTAGTCAACAGCCGAAACGTTGTGGTTTCATAATAATAAATTTGATCGTATAATTTCAAATTCGAAGTGTGGGATTTCTTCATTTATCAACGCCTTGCGTCTATCGAACCTGGTGGATTCTCAAAGAAACATCGACACTGGCACAGTAGCAATGCCTATTCGACGATTAGGGCGAACTTTGCTTTTCAACGCACAGCTTGTTCACGCATTTCGCAGTGTCGGCCATCTCGGAACTAGGCCCGGTGCTTGGTTGCATCGTTCACTATATTTCCCGACTAAAGTTCAGACTAACTGATAACTCGTAAATATAGCCGGCTAACTCCCTGACTGACCGATCAATTGTGCGCCCTAACAGTGGCCTTTAGATTTCCTGTATTTTGATCGGAAGTGATGTCTCCAGCGCAGACCCACAATCACTGATGTGATATACAGCACAAATGCTAGCAAAAAATTAAACGTTGTCACTTTCTTTCACGACGTACGTGATGTAAGACATCAAACGCTGGTGATAATCTTATATCATGCGGTGTTAGATGTTGTTTGTTTGAGATGGGTGTCATCACGCCTGACGGGGAACGAATCATTCGGTATACAAGATTGACGGAAGGCAATGAATGTTCTTCATCGAACGTCAACGAGGTACCGCCGAACAAACACCACCAGATGGCGTGACTACGATCGTGTTTTCATAGCACTTTCACGATATACAATGTGACGTTGTCAGGTCGAATATCTTATCGTAGTCGAAATAAGTAAGACTTTGAAGCGTGGTAACAAAAACAAAATGGCGGCGCTTTAAACTGCAGGGCCCGGTTTCATAGACTGAGTATCAAATTAATCCCTAGGGGTAAATCCTCAATTTGGGTGACATCCACCATAGTAACAATGAGAAATCATGGTTATAACAGACAAATTTCAAAATTTTCCCAGTTCTTCCATCTCTATGAAACCCAGCCCTGAAATTTAGGTTTATCGTAGGTTCTAAGGTATAGGATTTTAGAGTCTAGACGGTTACGTCATTCATGGTCCAGGGGGTCAGGGTTTGGGTTATGGTTAGACTAAAAGTAATAAAACAAGTGTGATATCGTGTTGCCTCGTTGGGCCTACTTTTTAGAATAGAAGTGTTCGGATGCCAATTTTCGTGGCTATTGACTCAGAATTTGTCCGTGCTTATACGACGATGAAAACTAGGTCGATTACCATGGCGTATGGTAAAAAGTGCTTACCCAGTTTGTCGGGACTGGTACACCATTACTGAATACTAGGTACTTTATGGCCACACAGCTCCCTCGTTAACGTGCACTAACAAGCTTCTAAACTTAGTACGTACATGTTAGTTACAGCGTTAACTGGCTTCATTGCTGACTCAATCGACACCAGGCGGACCTAATATTTCATTATTGCTCCAAGACACAATAACTACCCGATTTAACCCATTTTACGCAGGTAGCAACCCGCAACTATACTCGGAAACACCCATTTCGAGATTTTCTATCGAAACCGAAGGAAATCAAGAATATGAAGAAAAATTACAAGAGTATTCGACTCGCTTCTATGAGCCATTTTCTAAACTGGTACATTGAAATGAATAAGCAATCAGCCATTATTTCTGTCAGAATTACGATCGATTTCGTTTCTATTTCGTTTCTATTCACCCGTCTATTTATAATCATTATCAGTTACTTGATAATGAAATCTGCCAATATTAGAGGCCATTTTCTAAGATGGCTTCTTGTTACCCCATAGTCAATAGTTCTGCACGTACTTACGGTCAATGTATCCGCTCTGCTCATGTTGGCCGCCATAATCCAAAAATCGTCTCCATGGAAAATATACTCAGACTTTCCGTGGCAATTCTCGCGGGAAATGAAATGAACCGTTAATTCGAAGGAGAAGAGTTCACAATAAGTTATCGCTTTTTGATGTAAATATCGCTGATTTTCGCGCTCTTCGCGTCTCGAGACAACGAACGTTACCGAAGAAGATATCGTGATTTGTCGTTTCGAAGTGAGACGCCGCCGCATCAGTAGCGCGATGCTATCAGGTGCACGTAACAGTGGCTGCCGTCTGGTTCAATTCTCAGAATTGGGAAATATGCACCACCAGCAGCAATCATCCACAAACAATTGGTCTTCACCGATATGTCACTGCGGTCGAACCTTGAAGAAATTAAGTCTTTTCCGATAAACTTTGAACTACATCTTTTTTTCAATTTTTTCAGTACTATCGTACAAGCCTTGATGAAATGTCATATGATGAAATATGGAAGAAGCTGAGTGTCTGAGCGAATCTAGCGGACCCTCGTTTGACACAGAGTAGCTTTGCGATTTCGAACATACTCATTTCATACCTCCTCACTAGGTGGCGCTTGTCATAACCGGAGGTGAGCACGCCCCGAGAACCCACATTACTGAGATAAGTTTAATTGAGAGCTCTCGTTTTTAACCTAATATTTCATTCATTTTATTACATAATATTTCTACTTCATATGAGCGCAGCTTATCATTCCGTCCACCAAAAATCACACAATGTTTCAAAAGGACACCTACTGGGTAAATCCGTTAAGACTTAAAGACCACGAAAAATGCTATGAATTTCCAACTTTGGGACGGGAATAGATTTGAAAATGTTAAGAAATGATTGGACCTAACCTTTTCCTGCAAATTGAGCGCTCATCCGGCTTACATTGCGCTGGCAGTCGCTAGGGTAAGTAGGTACGTTGCGACTGGGAGCGCAAGTGTTGAGTCGTGTAACAGAAAGAAGAAATGTGTTACTATGGCGTTGCTGGCAGTTGCGTGGGTTGGATGGTCGTGGCCGTCGCAGACGACATTCGGGTCGCGACGAGTCGCTGGCAGTCGACCTAAAGCCGCCTCTATACGCACGATTGGTGTTTACTGCTTTTTCACGAATTAACCTTTGTGTCGGTTAGAGACAGCTCTGTCGCCCCGTACGTACAACAGCTCGAAATCAAAACATATGCAATCCATTATTTTATGCTAATTGCATCGTAAAATACCCATTAACGCGCCGGGTAGATATCAGAGCTGTAATGAGGGTGGCTCGTTGAGCTGGTTAGTTCGTTCCGGGCGCAATCTATCCTTAAAAAAACGACGTGATCGAAATACTTCGAAATAATTACGATTCCCTACTACAAATACTACGTTTATAAACATCGAAGAAAAAATCCACAATTGTGAAGAAAAACGAAGAAGAAAATCCCACAATTTTCTATCGGATAGAATTTATTGAAATGAAGCCACAACGTTTCGGCTGTTCGCTAACAGCTCCATGTGGAATGACCACCAAAAACAGAAATACTTTGGTTTTCAAAACTGTCGAAACGTTACTACTCTCATAGTTTTGAAAATTGCTCACAAAATTAAGTCAAAAAGTCACTATTTTCTAATTGTGTGATAATATATAGATTCGGGAGTCTAAAAATTCAGTTCTTAGTTCATTGAAAATGAACTGATTTTGGCGGGATAGCTGGTTTTGCAGGTACTCCATTGAGAGTCGAAACGTCACTATTCTCTTAGTTCTTGAAATGGCTCATAGAATTGGTTCGAACCGTCGAAATGAATTAACTTAGGATTGTTATTTTTCAAAAGATGGATCATAAAATCGAGTCGAAACAAAAAAAAACAATTCGGTTTGGAAGTTCACGTACGTCTGACTGTCCGAAAAAAAAGAATAGGCTCACAGCGGAGTTCAGTTATTACCCGGTTTAACAGATCCATTCAGTCCCCGTGCTCAACCGCGAAGTAGATAAACGCTATCTATTCTAACACTAATGTTTCCCCGTGGCCTGAAAGCAATATATCTAGCCAGATCCGACGCAGGACTACTTTCCTGAACGTAGTTGGCGATAAATCGTCGAGAGAGAGAGATGGTATCTATATGATACCTGATTAATCGCGACCGCGCTTGTTCAATGAATCGGGCGTAAGGTCTTTAATTTCCATTTTGTGCGTGCATTGTTTGATTTGTTTGATCGTGACACGGTAAGCACCGTGTCACGTGGCGATAATCAGCGCAAATTACCACGTAATCGCACCTATCATTCTGACGAACCAACCTGCGCGCATCAGAAGATCGAAGCAGTTTCTACATTCCCATTTCCATATCCACATTTACATGGCAGATATCAGCAGTTTCTACATCATTATAACATTAAAGTGTAATATATAAGGTTCGAGTCCCAGTATGTGCTCGGTGTCAGGTTCGAGTCCTGATAATCGTTACTCGCCGAAATTGCCCTGGTTCTGTAAAACACGTCCAAAGACATCGGAAATAATTAGATTTTTTCTTATTAGGTTGTTGCGGTTGGATAACACAGCGAAAAACAAAATGCGCCCGGACACGTTCCCGCATATTCAAACGATTTCTCGAATCTAATTTGTACCGCTGACAATCAGAAGTTCCTCCGTTAACCGGTCATCGATCAGAGAAAAAGACAGTAAAAAGACAATCCATAACGACAAACGTGTTTTCGTGTCGATTCGCCTTCACCCTTGAGTAGACATGCGAGAGAATTATGCAGGAACTCGTTGACAGTAGCTTTCGAACCAGGACCTGATCAAACGAGAGCACTTCTGATACGGGAAAAAAAAACAACCGCGTTTTTTTGTCGGCAGAACCTTTGAAATGTCGCCAGGTGTGATGGATGATATTACGCCGAAGAGGAGACACATTGTGAATCAGATATTTTTTTCAGCATTGGTGGATCCGGATAATGAAGCCGATTTGAGCGTGATCTCAGTTTAGCTGATCAGGGGGCTTTTTCTTTTTCTCATCGGCAGAGGGCCAGAGACGAGTCTCCTGTCGATTATGACATCATGTGCGCGCCCTCTATCGTTCGCACGCATCATTACTTTGCCGTCGAATAAGGCGGCAGTCGACTGCGACTTTTTGTCGAGTAAGCCAATTGCGCTTGACGGCCAATATGACGTCACATGTTTAACCTCCAATATAATCCATCTATACACGAATTGCGGAGTTGTGTGTGGGCTTTATCGTCGGGTTTCGAAATACGTTATTTGCGGTGTTTAAGAAATAATAAACGGTCGTGTTACCAATTACACGGTCATCATTGCGAATAAAGAACGTCGATTTCGGTGACATTTAACGACGTTGTCAATGCGTGACAGTCATTGAAAAAATTCCAAGTCGTTTCATCGTGGCGTAGATCTATCGATATGCAAAGTCGAGAGAAGATGCACTATGTCCGCGTGAGATGAATCTGAGAAATCCCACGATGAATTCAGCCAAAGACGAAGAAAAGTACTCGAATAGAAATGCATCGTTCACGTCATAATGGACGTAGATGGCAGTATTGCGCAAAGCAGCGATAACGGGTTTTCTGCAGACACGTATTATGGTCTTCATTAGATTTTAGATACGAATAGATCAATCATTTTATGGCTTTAGTAGCAATTCTAATCAGAGAAAATGAAATGTTTCGAAGAAAAAAATCAGGATTCGAACTCCCAAACTGATTACAGTACCGCTACCCACACGGTGACTGACGCGTGATCATGGTAACCGATCTGTTAAATGCGTGTTTATAACGAGCTGTGACTACATAACCTGTTGAAGTGTACCGAGGAGTGACCAACTAATGACCATGACTCAGTGTTTCCTGTTACATTCTCGGTAAAAACATTTATCACCAACAAATTACGATCGTTCAAGAAAAGGATGTAATATGCATGGGAAAATTAGCGGCATTTATCACAGGCTCACTCGTACTATTAGACACGGAAGTTGCAGGTTTGGTTCACAGCGAAATACGTTCGGCCAACACCAAAGACCGTTAAATTGTGACTTATAACTTCATTAAGCCGCTTGTGCCTGGCGTCTAATGTGATGCACTATGATGCCATTATATTTAAAGAAAGTTTATTCGGCGATGATAAAACTCTTTCAAGAAACGCGTCTTCGATCATTTTAAAATCTATGACATCTGTCTCAAGATATAAAAGAGACCTGAACTTAATTTGTTCTGGAACTGAATCCAGAGAAAAAGATCGCAATATCCGAGCCGATCTCAACCACGCGCCAGGAGAATTACACTCATTCAGCTGCAACCACAGTTGCCCCAGGCACGGTCTAGTGGTTGATTTCACCAGGCAGGTGATTTCAGTAATAATATTAGCGTCCGCGTTATAAGCAGAAAAGAACGAATAACAATTCTGAATCTGACAACGTTGCGGATAATCGTGAGATTTTCATTAGAAAACGCAGGTGGCTCTGTCTACAGAAAGACAAACCAATACGTGACGACCATAAGGAAATGACCAAAACGAGCCGTACCAGCAGATGTAGTGACCAACAGTGGGTCGTAGTTGAGCACAAGACTTGCACCTGGTGGATCAGAAGTTCGAGTCCCGCATAGCTACCATATGCAATATTTGATTAGATTCATTTTCAATCAAGTCTGAACACATGAATAATTCATCCAAATGATTGACTCTTCTTCTACTCGTTGTTTTGGAATAGCTTTCACCAATAAGGGCAACCAAAACACCAGCTATCCCAACAGATGGCGTGAATTAGAGTCGGTCCCACGTTCATTTGCATTCTACTGAATACTAATAACTAATTGGTTAATTGGCTAATACTAACTGAATACTACTACCTCCTAAATCGAAAGCCGATCATACAAGCCTGCAAAATATACAATATTGCCTTTGCTGCGAAGTTTTCTTCGTACTTTTCATTGATAACTGATTATCTTAAAACTATATATTAAAACCTAACTCGGGGTTCCGTTCTATACGGTTGAACGCGAAATTTGACTTGAAAGCTCGGTTCTCTTTCCAGCAGATGTGAAGGGTTCGTTAAGGACATATCCAATAACTAACGCAGTCTGCCGGTGTGTGTGTGTTTCAAAAACAATGCAAATTTAATCGACGAAATGAACATCGACGGCGTTTCGCTCGTTGAGCATGCACGCGTCGGTCACTTTAACTGACTTATTAGCGGTTTTCTAAGCGATGGCGACCATTAGGCACGGATACGCTCAGATGTTACGTGCCACTCGAAAAGCTCGACGGGATGCTTCACGCACAAAACGTTGCGTGCCATTTTAACCGTCGACACGGTAACGAGATGAACACTTTCGCGCGCGCTAATAACACCCAATTATTCCTAAAACCTTATTAACAACGACAAAACTGCCGCTGAGATTTCTTTGCGAGATATCAATCAGCAGCAGCAGCCCGGGACGAATTCCTCGTAAAATTACCTCCTCACTCACAACCATATGGAACTGAACTGGGTTCCGAGTAAGGTTCGGCTATCGAGTTGAAATCATTTCATTGGACCCTGCTCAAATCTTGTTTCTAAGCCACACGGAACTGTAGGTCTCGGATTAGTTAGGCCAATGAAAAGTTAGTTCATTTTCAATAAATTAACCCTGGGTTGAAATCTTAAAGCAATTACTGTGGAAGCAGGGCCTAGCTTTTGGATTTGGGAAAGCAGATAAATCCAAAAAGGGCAGTTGACTTGTTAGGCTGTTAGGCCAAGAATGAAATGCTTATCAGTTGAAAGTGAAGGATTCTTCATCCCCCGCACCCCCGCTATATGCGCGACACTGGAAAGGTTCTCACGGTTCCATATCGGTTTCCCAAACTGTTGAATTGATTGCACGGAAATAAATTCGTTACATCGTAAATTATCAAACTGTGGAATGTCCTCTTTCAACTTCTGGTTGAAACACCAATTTGACGAGATTATACGACTGGCTTTATTGATAATTTTACGATCTCGGAACAAAGCCCGGACGCAATTCGAAGGTCTGCGATTCAAAAATTCTTGAATGAAATATCCATTAATTCTCGTCGATCGCTCGCGCAGTGTGGCGGTTTTCCTGCGGATCGAACGAATTCATTCTTTACGAAGTCGTTCATATAATATTTATAGGATATTGATGGGGAATTCTTCGTATTAATCGCCTTATCGTGATTGACGGGAATAACGCGGCTATATCGCAGGGAGAAGATGAGAAATGTCCGTGGTGGATTGAACCAGTACGAAGATCCTACTTACGATCGCCGTGTTTTCGCTAATTGTCAATTTCTAATGAAAAATGATACGCGAAAACGACGAGCTGTTCAACCGAACGGTCAATATTGGTCTACTGGTCAGCACCCTCGCCTTAGGCGTATGAGACATACTTCGATCCCCGATGAGGTCAATGTCACGTCGTTTTTTTACATTTTTGTATCTTTTTCAAAACATTTTCTGCATTTTAGCAAAATGGTCAAGTCATTCACCAGACAGTTCCAGCATATGTGTCTCGAAACATTCAACTATACATCGCGAATGCTGTGATTTCGAGTTATTCGTAATTTAAAAGGTAAAATTATGGGGGAAAAAATAAGGATACAATGAATAATGACACTTGTATTCAAGTTTATCAACCTGGGCCCGGTTTTATAGACTGGCATTAACTTAAACCCGGGGGTTAACTCAATTCATTTCCAATTGAGTTAACCCCCGGGTAAAAGTAAACACCAAACTGTAAAACCGGGCCCTGACTTTTACAAGTTTACTGATTCTCTGCAGAGGGAATTTAGATACATGTAGAAATTGTCAGATCCGTAAGCTTTGAAATATCTGCAGCATTTCAAAATTTACCAAACCCCTTGAGGGCTTTGTGTGTACAGCGCTCTCGGTTTTTGCCACCCCCTATCCAGAATTCATAGATCCGCCCCTGTAATATTATGTTATCTAATTAACGAGATAAATCGATACTTACCTGAAGTTTTTCTAGAGCATTTGGCGACGACGCGTTGACGATAGAATCACCGGCGATATCCGTACCTTCGACACCCATCAATGTGTCGAACCATTTCGTATCTGCATCGTCGGTCATGATGACAAACACAGCGATGCCTAGTGTCAGATAATCTATCGAATCATCGATATATACCAGGGCTCTGGTTTCGCAGTTCTGAAATGAGATTTTGAATCGGCGTCAACTCTTTGAGTAGGAACCATATATAACTCACAGTTTACCCAAACTTCCGAGTAAATGAACTGAATCCTGAAACGAGATTTGATTCATTAAACTAACTATCCGATTTCAACCTGGAGTTAACTCAAATTCACAAATGAATCGATGTATATACATTGTCCGTTATTCGAAGCTAGAAAAAAGCATCTCACCTTATTGCAGTCACTCGCTTGTCGCACTTCCTAATCGCGTGGAGTTCTGTATTCGCGGCGAAATCCGTTTCGTAGTTCATAATTCATCCTGTTCGCTATTCGTGCAGTTTTTAAGTTTTCGCACTAGTGCAGCCGATCTCATCCACGCAGGAATTCACACGTTCGTCTGCCAAGAGGAATCGAGTGACACCTGGCGTCGCGCTGATGATTCAAGAACCGTATTCTCTGAATTACTAACACGGGAACGTATCAATCAACACCTTGTTCAGAGTTAACTGATTGAAAATGAACTGTATTTCAGAGTTAACTGTAATTCAGAGTTTACTCGAATTCTTTAGTGTGGAACTGGATCTACTTGATTTAACTCAAGACTTAACTCGTTGAAAATGAACTTATTCAGAACTCAGAACTCCAACTCACATTGCGGAACTGGATTCAGTTTTTGACTGAGAGTTGAATCACTGAAAACAGGCTCATTCTAATTAGAGTTAACTCTTTCTTTCTCATATTACTGTGGAACGGGATCCTAGACCAATTCGAAACTTCATCGGTATTCTTTCAATTTCCTGTTTTATCGTCGATGCTTCACACGTTTCTAGGCAAGTCACCCGAGACATTTTTAATTAAACGTATAACGCGAATTCTAGAGCGAAACGACCTTGAATCATCAGTCTCATTTTCAAATGTTCTAATTTTAAAGTCCAATTCACCTCCACGAAAAACGTCGCATTTATCAATCTTTCTAAATTCTTTTTCTCAAATATCTTTTACGAAGAAAAAACTGTATAATAGTTCAAACAATCGATGAATATTTGTGGTCGCTAGGCTTTTCGTAAAAGGACAAACAACTTCGAATTGATCTGATTACGTATGCAAATCACGAATCGCCATTTAGTTGTAGATACCAAATGATTCGACAACTGATATTTTATCAAAACTGTTGTCGTCGGTAGTGAAAATCTGTGAGTGAAAATTCCCTTAAAATGTCTCGCTGATTTGATTATCTTATCGCGAATTCATTATGACGGCAACATTCGATGCCGGACACGTGGTATATAAATCAGCGTCCCGCCGTACCAGCACCGTTTTTCGTTTATCTCTACACCGTTATTAGCGATGACTGCTATGAAAATAGTTTTATTACTGTTGGTTTTGTGCTCTGTACAATCCGAAGGTAAGAAGGTCTTATCGTAACGCCATCTCATTCGTTATGACGATTCACCAACAGGCGTTGGGGTATTATCGATGCCTACTTAGTTTTTCTTATCGAGAAATTCCAACCCCGAAATGCAGCCTGGGCCCTTCAGACATTCCACGTCGTATAGTGTGCGGCCTTGACGATCATGTTTCTAAGTATGGAAACTGAAGTCCTGAAACATGTGGAGAGTGGATGATCAGTTTTAGAGAGAGTGCTGATCAAATGTTTAATGCCTGGTGTTTGTAGTTCATTTTCAATTAAAAAGATCTCAGGTGTAGTTCTGAACCTCATTGTGAAGTGTAGACGATCATTAATCAAAAGTCTGCTGATAAATGTTTTATATATATATATATATATATATATATATATATATATATATATATATATATATATATATATATATATATATATATATATATATATATATATATTGTATATGCACTTGCACCACGCCGATCCGCTGGTCGGAACCGAGCTGATCTTACAGCCGCCGCGTTTATAATCGCAATATATATATCTGCTGAAAACATATGAACTGCGACGATCACAAATTAGAAGAAATGCGATACTGTATCGGTGGGCGGGTACAGTCAGCAGACTGATACCTGCATTACCAGTCAGATTAATACAATAGATATTTACGTTTTGCAGCATTTAAAATTCCTTCTGATGACATACGTCCAGTACCGTACGCATTCGGCTGTGTCGATAAGTGCAGCCCGTGTTGCTGCCCAGAATCTGGAGTCGACTGTATTGAAATTCCACCGTGTTGCTGGAGAGGATGAAATGTGAGTTAGAAAATACACAATATTTGTCAATACGCAACTTGAACCAACTGGTTACTAATCACAGCAGTTATATACTACTTCCGCTTGATGTCCAATATGGCGCGTTGTGATCCGATATTCATTTCCTGTATATGAGGTGTTTCGCTACGTATTAGAAACATTCTTTTTCTAAAAATTTTTCAGATTTTGAATCCTCGCAAATGGCACGAAGAACAGGTCGTCGAATTTCAGATAACTTGAATAAACAGACTCTCTTTATCTAAATCGTTAAATTTCAAAAATCTTCTCTCTATCTATAGTTATTTGTTGGTCGTTTTTCTCTTTTCCATTTCACGAAGTTCGCCGTTTACAAGACGTGCTTGATTTTTCTATCCCAATCACAACTTCAGTTGAAATTCATCCAAAATCATAGCAAAAACAACAAAATACAGAACTACAAAGTGTAGAATATATCACCAACGAATTTATTCAGACCCGAACTGATAGATAATTAGCATTCTAATAGCCACCGCAATCACCACCGCCTAACTTGCAAGTGGCATATGAAAAATCTGGTTTTATGCACTTAGCGTCTTTTTCGTTCTTGCATTTCACGCTCTGTCCGCGGCAGGTCCAGAAGCCCTTGTATATGCACTTGCACGCCGATCCGCTGGTCGGAACCGAGCTGATCTTACAGCCGCCGCGTTTATAATCGCAATCGCATTTGTAACCTTAATGATGATAACAAAGATGATAATTATTATGATAATAGTACTTTAACATAACATGATCATGAATGAAATTTTGATTTTGACATAAATTACAAGGGTGCCAGAGCAAGTCAGCAGAATGTATTCACTGGGAGACGCACGGTGCATCGATATCACAGAGTTAATGATGATACCTAAATCAAATATGGCAGCAAAGTACCGATAACGGGTTTTCTGCACCGATGGACCACGTTCAAGAACGGGAATTATGGAAAATTTTGATATGACGGGATTCGAATCTGATGTGGCGACCGGCACCAAAAAAGACAACGTATCGTGTGAACCCGAAAATAATTGGTTAAGAGGTTGACTACGATAGGAGTAAACCTATCATAGAACATCGACTGCATATCACAGTAAAAGATTATGATGATGATGATGATGATGATAACAGTAATCATCATAATTACCTTGACAGTCACCGCCACCGTTCAAGCATGATGCGAACGATTTAGTCGGATTCTGACATTCAGGACTGCCCGGACGCATGCACGTGGTCACCGAACCGCTGCAAGTCCACGCTCCTCTGTAGCGGCATTTACAAGCCTTGTTCCACGGGGCGGCTTTAACCACGTAACAACCACCATTGCTGTAGTTGCAGTCGCAAGATTCATCGTCTTGAACTAGAATTAGAGATAACGATGATAATTATAATGAACATATTGAATTCATCTTTATTTTACTACATTTTAAATAGGCTATTTTGCAAGTCAAAATATGAGATGTTTGAAGATGTATCCAGCGGGAGCCTTTGGAGCTGTACTTGGAAATTGCCAAGCACTGAACTGAAAGGAAAAAAGTCCGAAAAGTTTCCTTGGACTGATGGTTTATTCAACGTTTCGATTTCCCTTAAATCCTACCGTCGAATTAACCGTGAGCTCAAGGAAACATTTCGAACTCCTTTTCTTGTGGGATTTTTTATCAAACCCCATATATAATAGTGTCCCTAGGCAAAATACTATCCATATCGCTTATACTGGAGGCATATAGGAAAAAAATATATATCTTTCCTGACACATGGGGGTCATTCCCTGAAAGCGTCAAACTGTACATCATATGAAAATAAGACATTGTGTATTTTTGAAAGTATACTAATATGATATGGTCATTCAGCTGACTTATTGGGCACATCACGTCCAATCATTGAGAAATACTTTACAGAATTGATACTCCAAGATGGGCTACAAAACGTCAGCTGAATAATAGTATTAACTGATGTTTTTTTCCTTGCGTTGCCTTAGTATTGGC
The DNA here is from genome assembly GCF_964204645.1 of Tubulanus polymorphus. Lineage (NCBI taxonomy): Eukaryota > Metazoa > Nemertea > Palaeonemertea > Tubulaniformes > Tubulanidae > Tubulanus > Tubulanus polymorphus. Next base: position 12,911,165 of record NC_134032.1, on the reverse strand, counting down.
GGTTTGTTCTCATAACTTTTCTTCCGAATCAATTCGAAGTGAGTATTGTAGCTTGGATGTTCAATCGCCCGAGGAGAGAGGAGTTGGAACGATTACTTCGCAAAAAGCGCGTGTTGTGTATCATCGATAACATTAGTTGTGGACATTGTGAAAAAAACACACTTTCGAATCAAACACTTACCACAGTATCCCCATCTCTTGTCCGTGTCGTAGTCCAAAGTTACTCCGCACCAGGGCACGTTGTTGGAGAAAAGACGGGTACAGTTGTAATACTTTTTACCTTGGAAGGTGAATGGAAACCTGCACATTGCACCGCCTGCGTTACCGCCTTGTGTGACTGTCGAAGAGAAACATGAATAATATAACCTATGAATTTATCTCGATAAACATAATTACTGGTTACAGAGTATTTGAATTCTTGCGGCTATCAATCTGCAGCCTGGACCCTGCGATTAGACATTAGATATCTCATCAACCATTCTTATCGTCATCGATCGCATTGATGAAGAACGTCGCCCGAGACATTTTTGATTGAGAATGAACGTACAAAATAGACTAGAAATGCCACCAGACATGAGACATTTTATAACCCCACCAAATGATTGCGAAGAACGCACTGTAATAGTGATTTTTTGAGGGATGGTTCTATATGCGGCTAGGGTCAGTTCATCAAAAGTTGATAAGAGTAAGCCAGTGGAATCGTTACCGTGGTATTTTTCTTTTAGCTTTCTCTCTAACCTTTTTTTAAGCAAATGGCCCCAGATTGATCCATATACACTTTTATTACAGGAGCGTTCTTCGAATGCTAACAAATGCAAATTCAAAATCTATATAACTTACCATAAGACTTGGCGGCAGAAACTACGGCCACGAGTGCCACACAGCAAAACACGGTGAGTGCGTACAGCTTCATTTTGCGCTGAAAGAAACGGTGTAGCTTGTTATCATTGATACTACGGGTGTCCCAGGACAAAATCAACTGTTTCTGAAATCTCATCGCGCACTTGCTTGCCGTGCGCAGCTACCAAGCTAATGTCAGCGGCATCAAAGATTAGTACACCTCCCCCAGCAGAATCTGAACCTGTTGTGGCACCGATACTCTGCCACGGTACGAAAATCTACCTCTCGAGATCGGAATATGAGATATCGGCAAACACTTAGTTAGAAAATACAAAATTACTTGAAAATAACAAACAAAAAAACAATTATCAGCACATTCTAAGTCAAGTTCAAATTGCCTAATACAGATTAGTTGTATTAGGTAGATGCGAGGAGGTACTTGCCTAGTTAACAGTTTACTCACCTCAATCTGCCAGTTCCGTACGTGACAATTACTTCAATTGAATGTCCAAGGAAAGACCAGGTTTTATAGAGCTTTCTGGGCGAGGATGGCCACGTGTGTTTGTTTGCTTCGGGGATAGGACACTCATTAAACAATCGAATCTAAACAAACCGGACATGATCGTTAAAGCAACAGGTGTTCACGAGTAAGCGCATCGTGTGGACGAATTCGGACGTTAGGAATGTTGACAAATTCATATTCATATCGAAGGTTCCTTTTCGACTGTGACTGTGTGGCACACTGGCGCCGCGGATACGCTGGCCACACCGTTGGGCGGGGACAGTTCTACCCAGTAATTTCGGCAAATTGCCCTTTATAAAAAATTTATTGTTAAATCCCATAGAAATTCAATGTAGAATCCTTCATTTGTGACTGACAAGCATTTTGTTATAGGCCTAAAACAGAGTTTTTCTGAGAGCGTGAAAAGAAGAATCGTTTTATCGGTTTTTGACTGAAGGCAACTGTCCTTTTTTCGGGTTTCTCTGCCTTCCCAACATTCAAATGCTAGATACGGCCCTGTTCGTGCTGAATTGGTCAGTGTCTGGCACGGCGCGATTGACCCGAGCTAATCGCGCGTCAGGTTTTCTCCATTCCCGAACCGCTGAGCAGCGCTTAATATATTATTAGCGTGATCGGGGTTTCTTTCTCCGATTAAGAAGGAGTGGATGCTATGAGAACAACTCGACCACTCAGCAAGCAGCATTCATAATAATAATGAATAAGAAAATTGCGAATCATTAACACTAAATCATATAGCGAGAGATTGTGTTATTTTTGAATTTATATTTAAGTTCACTCAGGGATTTAGAAGTTTGTAAGTTGTTGGGGACGTTTTGCGGTATATCGGAGGTTGACTTTATATGATAATCCGATTAACGATGATGTTAGATAATTATTTCCACGTATATAAACGTAATTCGATATAGCGATCTTCGACATTCTAACCATGTGCAGCAGATATTGAAATCTAATAGAAGTAATCAAGTGAAAAAGCATGTGTCAGGTGTGTAAACACGACAACGGCGAATCGAGAAAGCATCTGGTCACCTCACCGCAGTATCTGTCGCGGCGTATGCATAGTTTCAGTGATTCGCCATGAAGGCTTCATATCGCTTTGACGATTATTCGATAATAGGAACGATGGCGTAATGCGTAAAGACCTCGAATGATGGTTCGAATCCTGATAGCGGCTGACTCACAGTTTATCGATACATCGAATTATTTCCGTGAAACATACGTGTCAGGATTGTTGAGAGGGGAAATGAAAAGTCGAGATCAGAGGTTCATTGAATAACGAAGAGAAAATATAGTGGATCCTTTTACCATAATAATTGCGGTTTATTACAATAATAATGAAATCAATTGATTGTGCTCTGTACAACTGCAATATATGTAGTAAACTACCAAATTAAAAGCAACTAAACGAAAAATATGAGTTTAACTTATTCGTGAAGCTTTGACCTGTTTACCTCCAAAAATCCAAAAGTGGTCTCAAAAATCATAAACTTGCCGTGATAAATTTCAAAATTAGTTGTAGAACTATTAGATTCTTAAACCGACCTCAGACCTATGCCTTGACCGCACATACAGGCCGCAGGTGAGGTCCGCTATCTACGATAGAGTAGGCGAACTTAATTTCCATTTTTTCTACAAAATTTAGCAGCCTGCGTTTTAATCAGCTCGAATCGTTGTCGGTCGAAGTATTTCGAGTATTTTCCTGTCGAGCAGACTTTCTGATGGGAGCAACATTCGCTTTGGGTCTCGCGAACGACGTATGGATCGACTAGATAACAGCCCTCTTTCGACCACTGCAAAGCCTCGCAAGGTGGCTGCATATATGCTACTTGTCCGCAGCTAAAAAATTCAAATAATTGATTGCTCGTAGCACTATCCAAGTGGATGCAAGTGGTTCTATTGGTCGTCTGGACAATGCGCTTTATTTGCGTGCCTGCGAAAGCGGTATTTAGTTTAGGGCTGATTACGCAAACTCTCTTATTTCTCGAAAAATGAATATTCGATCTGATCAACTTAGAAATAACCGTTTTTCCCGGTTTGTCCTGGAATAGTTTTTTTTTAAACATTGAAACGTTTATACTATAACATGTAATTAATTCTCGTATCACACAATGTGCCTGCAAAAGGTTAGACTCAAGCAGAGTCTACTGCATTTTTGTCGTCAGGTACTTAGAACGAAACCAAAAACACCCCTCGTTGACCTGCCTTATTGTTCTGCTCAACCGCAATACATAGAAATTATAGGCATCTAAAACTAAACGTACCTATGGCATTCGCCACCGGACTTGTCTTCGTCACAGTAACAAGTCGTGCAACTCGTGCGGTTGTAGCGTTCGAATTGTCGCGTCGCTTCATTGAACTCCGAACGGTCCGCAAACATTTCTGCACACATACCTGAAGACGATGATTGAATTCAATGAAAGAAAGGGAAAACATCAAAGCTACTCTGGCAATAGAGGATTCCACGTGTGCCAAGCGAGGACCCACCAGGTGTCGCTAGTGTGCAATAGAGGACTCTACTTGGGGCCAGTGAGGATATCAATGGCAATAGATGATTCCACTTATATCAAATGAGAATACTTTAAGTCCAGTTCAAAGTTGATTAAAATTGATGTTAGACTGGGCGCTCGTATTGTCGTCCGCTGCAAAAGCTAGCGCTGCAATTGAATAATAGAAAATATGACGGGATTCAGTGAAACCATACCTGGGCGTAGTTGCATAACGGCACATTGGGTGCAGGAAATCCCCAGTAGAAAAACTGCGAAGAATATGGTGTACGTCATCATTTCCGAGGGATGGATACGACTGTAATAAGAAACATGATGAATATTATCAAAATGCGTTTGATGTGAAACCTCTCTCGAAATCGATTCACAGACAATATGAAGCTCAAAGCGATCATCATCATGTTATTTTCTTCGTATCTTTTAAGGCAGCGGAAAGTACATTGGAAAGTTTGAAAACAGAAGTTATGCAAAAGTCACTACGCAACTAGCCTATTAGCAATTGGGCCATTGACAATTAGTGACAGTCTATTTTTGAATTGAAGAAAACCCACAATTTAGAAAGAAAAAGATAACCTAAAGCGAGTGGTGACTATATCGGAAATGGCTCGCTTAGTTTAATCTTTTTGATTATAGGTTTCTCTTCGTTTTGTGAGTTGCATATTCCTTCACGTAACACCACGCACAATTCGGTAGAAAGATATAAAGAAGATATCCCGTTGAACACAATATTCTCAAAACACTCACCTCTTTTTAGTTCTTCAAATTGCTCAGTTCTAACACAACTTAACACCGAACTTCATTTGACGCCTCATATGTGTAACACCCCTCTGATATAACATCCACTTCAAAGAACAATCACACACAATGAGTTTCGTCAATAGACATTTTTTCCTGATCGAATGACGCCGAATTACTGCCGGTAATCAAACAAAATTACAGCTCGTTTATGCGATGATGAAAAAGTTGAATTATTGTTATTGTTTGCGTGAAACGGTCGTACGGGTGACGCGCATATTTGTTTTCATCGCAAAGTATGCCTATAATTATCATGTCGACCCGAGTATTGTAACTAAATCATTTATATCGCCAGTGAGAAGGATTATATCGAATCTTCTTTTTAAAAACCGTTGATGAATCACTTTGTTCGCGAATCGCTTCGTCGAGCTGATATTTATTCAGCGTTTCGAGTTTATCCTAATAGTCGTCTTTCGGGAATACTAAATGTCATCAAACAGAATTATGAGATAATATATTCCAGAACAAAGAGAACATTTAGGTAATACAAACTATTAGAGTAGTATACAGCAAAAAGCAGTTACAGACCAAACAACTCAAAAGCAAAGTTACTGTGGGAATATACATTATACTTATATGATAAAGTAGTGAATTTAAGTTCGAAATTGAATAGAAATGACTGAAAAATTGTCGAAAAAAAAGAAATATTTAATCAAACGGCCGTATTATACGTGCGTTTAATAATCAGATTGCATTAATGAACCGTTATCGAAGTCGATGGATCTGATGGATCAGTCCATATATTTTCAAACATTCGAATTTGAATCTCGCAAAACTACGTTATCGGTGATAACGAAGAGAATGAAGTAAACATGAAAATAAAGACGACTTGACTTTTACTTTCAGTCCACAGAACAAGATGACTGATTATTTCATACACGTATTTATGCTTCCTGGGCTTCCCAACATCTTGTTGACTGAAGTGTTTTATAGTTTTATGATATTCTACGCATGAACATTTGTTTTAATATCTCTTGAAAAATAAACTCTAACAACTAAATCGTATTCTATACTTCAACCTAATTTCTTAAGTTCGATTCATTTACGCGTACGCGCGCTTTTAATAGCGTGTTAATATACAGTGACCATTTTACATTCAGTCAATACGCTGAGTAAACTTCCTCGGAAGAATAGTTTCAACCCCCATAAACAACCATCCGTGTCCGAAACGTTCTTAGAAGCTTAATTCGGTAAAACTGTACGGTTGAAGCGAAACAATACGCGAGTACTGGTTATATAGAAACGAGTAGGAGTTGATATATTAATATACATATCGCTATCCATTGACCGCCGACTTGTTGTCAAACATTGCCGTCGATTTAGGCGTTAAATTGGGGTGAGTATTCGAGAAAATAATTTGGTAACAAACCGTTTTCTTGTTATCGCTTCTTAGAAATTTGTTTTGTGAATGAATGTACAACTAATGATAATGATGATAATAATCTTCACTTCATCATCAATTCAACTTAGGTTACAAACATTCATCATATGGATATAGCCAATTGTTGATAAACACAGCCATAAAGGCTGTGCGATAACTATGGATGTTCAGACCCCTTGAAAAAAAATCCGGTTGAAGTTAATAATGATGATGGATTTCTGAAATAATAGAACTACACGTATAAATAAGTTTACGACCGTGTTCTGTATTGATTTGAAACAAGTTAAATCGACTTGGGCTGAGCATTGCAGCATGTATCTGGAGTTTTACTGATCTGATCTGCTTTTAAAACTAATGCTAAAATGATACATTGCTTCTCCTAATCGGTCGGGTCATTTCGTAAACCGCAAAATTTTTGATATCAGTTCATTTCTCTGGCGGGTCTGTTGTGGTTAGCTTGATCCCGATTTTGAAAAAAAAAACGTTATGTACAGGGTAGATAGGCGGCCGATTCAACGTTTAATAAGCTCAGTAGAAATTATAAGAAAGGTATCGTTTTTAGCCTAACATGATTTATAATCGTAGATTTTTAAGCCGAAGTGTAGCTCTTACCAATCAATGGGTTGATAGCGCTTAATCGAGTAAGCATTATATATAATAGTTTACGTATTTAGCCTGATTACAGGATATAAACTGACGTTTGCGTCATTCTGGATAATGAGAGGTCAGTGAACCCCGTAGCGATGAGACGAGGGTTCATGCGAAAACATAATCACAAACCGTCTCCCGAAAAACTAATTTGTAGCTACTGAGTAAAAATACAAATACCAAGGATGAAAAGTGTCTGAAATGTTTCTTAGAGCTTCGACTCGCGAATGAACGAGCTATTCGACTAATCATCTTCGGAAATGCTGCACCAAGAACATCGGTATTCCCGAAGAAGATGGCTGTTAGGGCATAGTCAAAACGTCGAATACAAATAGCTCGAGGGAACATTTCTGACTCGTTCATTGTTGGATTTCATTTTATCTGAACAACTCGGACTCAGAGTATTTCATCAATGGTTATAACGCCAGTCATTAATTTTCAGTGAATATCGACCGAACGAACAAGGATGCCTCCGACAACGCTGTCATTTTGGCGTAAACGACAGACTCTGTCCAGTCTGGGAAACGAACGACCCCAGTCGCTGCAGGCAGTACACGGCGTCCTCGCGCAAGCCGTCGATGACGTAGAGAGCGCGCTGGATGTCGTCAAACGTCTGTACTACGGCAACGGGCAGCCGGAAACGGAAATACGACACTGGCGCCACGCTATTACGAGTGTCATGGCGGCGGCCGGCGTTACCGAGATTAATTGGATGTGGCAGATAGACGCCATGGAGGAGAAAGTCGTCATACCCGGAGAACAACCGCTGGTGAACATCAGCAACGTGCACATGACTGGCGACGCCGTAGCTAAGGTTATGTTGAACGTACCGTCCGCGTTCGACGGTTGCATTCAAGCTCTCGAAAATATTCTGAAATACGCCGCGAAATACTGTTTGAGTTTCTGCAATTCGAAGTTGAACGATCCGTACGTCGAATGCGCCTTGCATTACGACTCCTCGCGGAAAGGATTCGTTCAAAAAATCCGCGCTTGTATCGACGGAATCGGCGAGTTGGCGCCGAAGTTCAAAACGACCGGTTTAAGATTCGGAGACTTTTCGCCGAGTGTCCAAGAACTAGGTTACAAAACTCAAACGGCTCAGATTCCATTCCTGCTTATTTTTCCCGAATGCGTCGAAAAGGTCAGATCCGCCTGCGCCGCTTTGAAGAAATGGATCGATTTGGATAGCTCGTACGCCAGTTTCGTCAAATTCGATTTGGCCGAACTGGAAAAGAAGCTGGCCGCACAAGCGAAACTAGTACGCGAAGAACAAGACAAAATCTACGCGATGGAATACAGATTTCAAGCCGCGAAACGCGAACATTCCGCGCTCGAGAAGGAAATCACGAGGCTGCTTCGAAAAAACGATAAACTGATGGACGACGAGGCGCGAGCCGTCGCGCTCGAAAACAACATCAAGTTAGAATTGGACGTGAAAGTATTGCGTAAAGCCGACATCAAAAAGAACGCGGATTCGATGTCGCCCGCCGAGTACAACGAACAACACGATCGGCTCGTTTCGGAAATAAAGAACATGAAAGTAAAGCTTCAGTCTTTTCGTCGAGATGTCGAGAATATCCATTCGAAACAAGTTTGGATAAACGAAAAGAGAGATAGAGGTAAATGGCAACGTAACCGTATAGTATACAGGTATCAATCTGCTACCTGGGTCGTACTCGCATTCAAGACTTCATATGAGATATCTTCTATTGAAAATAGATTACAAACACCATACATTTCATCGGAACACTTTTAAAAACTGATCGTGTACACTTCGCATGTTCAGGACTTCGCCTGAGACATTTTTAACTGAAAATGAACTATCAACACCAGACATTAGACATTTCATCGGCACACTTTCAAAAACAGTTTATACACACATCACGTGATTGTTTAGAACTTCATCCGAGACATTTCTAAACGCAAATAAACTAAAAATACCAGATAATTAGGCTAAAGAAAAATGATACCTTGTTTCTTCGCAGCGGCCGGGTCATTTTTGTAAAATATGATAAAATTTATAAACAGTTCATTTCTATAGCGGCCGGGTCTGTTATGGTGAAATTGATCACGATTTAAAAAAAAGTAATGTATAGGGTAGATAGGCGGCCGGCCGGGTCAACATTTAAGCTCAGCAGAGCGGAGAAACAAGGTATCAATTTTTTTTGGCCTTAGACAGATATTTTATCAGAACAATTTCATTAACCGATCGTCCAGGCGGGAACTACAACAGCGAATGCCTGAAGCGGGTTTATCCAAACCGCAGATTGATACCTACATAAACCTTTCCACTGGTTACTAATGACTTTATTTAGAGAAACACTGTCTAATCGTTTCTCCACAGGCACAGCCGCACGAAAGAAATTGGACGAAGTAATCAAAGAACTAAAACAAAATCGCTCAGAATACAGGAAAATGTGCGTCGAACTGGAACGAATTGAGGCATGCGTCAATTCGCTGAAACGTGTATACACTCTGAAAACGAATCCCGAAACGTTGAAGAAAATATTCCACGGTTTACCATTGCTCAATTCGAAACATCAATCGCCAGGCTCAAGAAAAAAGATAGGTAAATGATTACTAATAATCTCAACAAAAAGGATAATAAAAAATGAGCTGCTTTGTAGTTTGTATGAGATTGATATTTCACGAAGTAACAATGTAGATACTTAGGTCAATAATGGCACTGCTACTGTAATAACAGAGGATTTCGCTAGGATCCGCGAGGTTCGCTAGCAGTTACTATATAAGCGCTTAAATTCCCATTACATTTCATAGAGACCTTGCTTCTCTATTAAGTAAATCAATTATCAATGATGACGAACTGTCAGTGGTGAAATCTGGCAGTCTTTCACTACTTCAATATTGTAGACATAATTGAGAATTTTTTTCTGTTTTCAGATGCTTTGGATCGGGCTATTCGCGTCGCTGCTCGCTTCATCGACAAGGACTGGATCGTTTTGTACCGTAGCCTGCCTTTCTTTCCGACCCGAGGGGACGAGCTATTGAGCTCGGATATCGCCGATATAGATCAGTCGAATTTCCGAGGCATAACCGTCGATCTGGCCAGACAGAGTTTAGAACGCTGGCGCCGCCTACATACCCGCGCCAATATGGCCGATTTGAAGAACGCTTTGCTCGCGATCAAGAGAGCGGATATCGTGAACGAAATTGACTTAGCGTTGATACCGAAGACCGTCAAAAAACAACAGAAACTCCTCAATCGGCAAAGGAGACAGTCGAACAGTTTACACCAAACCCAAAATCGGGCCCAATTACTACCGGTCATTAACTAAAAATAGTCAATCCAAAAGTTCTGATTTATAGATACATCTATAGGATCATTAATGCATAATACGATATTGTACACGTATGCTGACGTCATAAAAAATCAATATAATCAATTTAAATCAATATAATTAATTCAAATTAATAATGAATACATAACGAAGATAAGAAGTCAAAAGAAGTATTCAAAACGTAAAAAGCTGTTTGGTTTTTTGGATGATTTTTTATAAGTTTATAATAAATATAGCCGCAAGGCGGCGCTAACGGAGTTTCCCGGCGTAAAACGATTGGCTGAAGCAAGTGAAAAAGAAAAATGTTTTCAAAATATTATCGACACTTGAATTTGATTCTGAATTAATTCAAATTGGTTACAAATATAGCTACCATGCAGTGATAATAGCTTTTCAGTTCCTCAACAAACTGAGTGGGGTATGAATAAAAAAAGAAGCAAATTACTATAAATCTACGGTTTGTGCTGTTTTACGTGTAAGACCGAGGATTCTTTATGACTTCGTTGACGAGGTTTTGGTACCGAGTTGGAGGCAGCGATACAATAATCGGACTCCTTCCTATCACGATTGACAAATTATGTACTGTGAAATCAGTAATAAATATACCGTGAATGAAATAATCCTCATAATTACTGGGATCTCCGTAGCAAAGGGTCGGTTTTAACGGGATTAATCCAGCAATAAGAATTATCCGCTCGTGACGGCGACCATACACAAATTATTAGACCATTGACTTAATCGCTATTATTCACATTTACATTCGATATATACCTTGTACATGGTAACGGAAAACAGGAAAACAACATAAAGATTTACATTGCAAGTGTCAAACGGTAGGTGTTCTTACTAATTTCTCTATTTGTCATTCCGGTACGTGAAAATAATATCAGTGCCGATATCAATCTGCTGCTTTAACCCCTTCAGACATTTGATAGTTTATCACAATTCTTCCGCTCGTGATCGTGGAGATAGTACTAACAAAAGGACTACGAGCACCACATATTAGACATACAGTCCTGTGTTCAAATTCGACCGAACTTTGTATTTTGGTTAAAACATCAGCAGGGACCAGTTGCTCAAAGGTTGGTTAGAGTTAACCAGTGGACAGTTGACATAGTGACAATCTAAAGTTCATTGTTACTATGGTATCTATCCACTTGTTATCTTTAACCAACTTTTGAGCAACTGACCCCAGAAATGGAACTTATTTTTACTGTCGAGTCGAATTTTAACTTACAACTTTTTGGTTGGCAAAATGGATCGTCATGACTCCGCGCAAGAATGATTAATGGGTCGTTTCAACTAATATTGTTTCTCCTTATTGTCCATCGTAAAATAGTCGAATCTATGGGCGTATATTATGTAGTTATGGCGGGAATACTGTTTATTCACAAATTCTGAAGTCGAAATTGAAGAAAAATTCGGGCAATGAATTGACCACTAATTCTGCTGCTGCATACTAGTTCATCGATTAATAGCATACAACATTGAGTAGGACGTTTCTAACACTAGGCTTACGTTAACTTATTCTAACTTTTTGAATACTTTTTAAAAGTCGAAGTCGTTTCGAGAGAAAACAAGAAATGTTTTTCCAAACAACATACAAACCGTTAAAACATAGGAGCGCTTGTTTATTGTTCCAAAATTAGTCTTTTAAAGCAGAATTCCCGCATATGGATGACCGAGGTCACATAGATATCATCAAGCGTGAAGCTTTATGGAAAGAACCTAATCTTACTACCGAAGTCACACTACCACGAACGTTGGTATAATAATCTAGATTTCACGCCCAATTATAATGTAATTACACAGTTTCTCAAAACGATCGGGAAACATTTTTGACGACCGAGGCCCGGTTTATAGACTGTATGGTGTTTACTCTAACCTGGATGGTGGTCAACCGAATTAATTTCTGATAAGTTAGCTAATAGGTTAGAGAAATTGTCAAAATCAGCCCTTTATTTGGTAATTTGAAGTGGACGAATATCATTTTTACTGCTTCACCGATTCAAAGATTGTTAAGCTAATACCCTGAATACAGGGTATACTACATATAATTATCAATGGGTCCAGTGTCTCGTTATTTGTAAGTACAGCCCTTACGGCTCACATTGTATCTCTTATTTGTCGGTGGATGGGATTCGAACTTGCATTGACATCGATGAACCTGTACCAAATATATAGTATTGAATCTTTTAAATTTGTTCATTATTTATATAATCAACGTCCGAGTGCTATCAGAAAACTATTCTACTATTTCCAGGAGGCGATGACAGCGGATCGCCATCACGCAGAAAACGATAACAAAAACGCATCGGACGTGTTGAAATTGAACTGCAACGACGTGCTAAAACTGATACGCCCCGATGGTACGCTGGACGTCGTTAATGACAACTCCAGAGCCGATCAGAGCATCGGCGAAACCGACGCTAAAGACCCGTTTACAACTGATCACAATGATGCGTTGAACAAAGAAAGGATGAGGTATTCGGTACCGTATTTGTCGTCACGAGGCCGTACGAGCACCCTACCGCCGCTTAGCTCGAAGACGCCGCCTTCGAGCAACTGGTTACGACAGACGACGAAGTCAGAAATGAAAGGCCTTTCGCCGAAACATCGATCGTCGAAAAAGCCGGACGCAGATGAAAATAATATGGCGTTTAGCGCGAGTATTGATTTCGTGAAAGGGGGTGGTTATAGACTGGGGAAGAGTAAGCATCCGTTGAGCCCGTTAGAAAGTAAATCCTATCGTACTAGCAACTTTAAAACTATGGTTCCTAATCAGGCGAGAACTACGTCGAAAATCGACGACAATCCCCACGCGATATCGCCGCCTTTACTCGCGCGAACGGGCGAAATACCGCAGAAATATCAGAGCAAGTTGTCGCAGTATATGAATCAGAAACGGGAGCTGACGAAACAGATTCATTTGAAAAGCAATCACGTCGATTTTCACGCGCGTCCGGAGCAGAAACCGAAATTGTCCTACAGCCATTCGATGAATAATAAGAAACACGCCCGCGGTCACAGAGAGCCGAATCTCTTCAAAGACAAAATCGAGATATTTCAAAGATGGCACGAACGCGAACACGCGAAAACCGCCCTTAATAAACTAGCGAACAAATCAGCGAACGACGGTGAAAAGATTCGCAAATATAGCCCCGGGGCGAGGCAGGAACGACTCGATAGAAACAAAACCGCTATCGAAAATTATCGTCAAAATGACGAAAAATCGATGGGATTTACGAAAGAGATCGTAGCGACGATCGAAAAGTCAAAACCGGCTGCGCTTCTGAAAAGCGCCGAGCTAAGCAATCCGGAATTCAGCCGCGACGCTGAAGAGAACGCGCTCGTACAGAAAACGACAGCCGCGAACGACACGAAAGTGGATACTTCGATCGGCGATGAGAGCAGTGAGCGGATAACAGCATCGCCGCCTCTGATGCCGCCGAACGACAGGTTGACGTCGGCTAAAACGTGGCGAACGTGGCGCGATAAAAACGAATCTTACGCCTACAAAAACGTGTCCGAATACATCGAAGACAACGAACTGATGCCGAAAAAGAAAAAGGATCGCATCAAATCGTGGGTCGACAGCGTCGATATTCACATGGATGTCATTCAGAAGTCTGGTGATCAGGTAGCGTTGTCCACGATTTGAATCATTCGTGCCCGTATTTTCTAGAAAAAAAAAACTTGATTAATAAACAAGGATCAGTTCTGAAAGAGAATGAAATTTCATGCGATACAGGTCGAATTGCTTTCGAACGATTTGTAAATAAATAAAAGATTAGCATTCATATATTTCAGTGTCGATTATGTTTGTTTTCTGTAATGGAGGGAGCTGAAATGGTATTGATCATTTGTAAAATCGAAGAAGCGTCGTTTCAGCAATCTATTCCGTTCTGCGGCAGTTTAGAGCGAACTTCGGTTATCACAGTTAATAGTCGACTGTTTGTCAGTTAGTCCGAATTATTGGTCCTGAAATACTCTACCGGGATTGAGCATGGTCGATTTATGCGTTAAGACCCAACTATAGCGCCTACGGTTATTAGTTCCACTAGACTAGCTACGAAGTTCGCCCTGGTGGTGGAGTGCTGGTCTGGAGTCTCTCCCATCGCATGCCTCAGCGCTGCCGCCAAAGTCGCAATATGTTGAAAGCCTGTTTTGGTCCATGGCTACTGATGTCACCAAGATCGCCAATTCCGCGACTTTTACTATCCTCTAAATTTGAATTTAAACAACCACTAGGTGATACTGGTAAACTAACCACGTTAAGAGTTGCTATAGACTTAACTAAACGAATAAAAATTTCAAAATCAATCATATTTATTTTAATATAACAAATAAACAGAATACCAGGTGAGTGCTCGAGTAATTGAAAATAACATAAGTTCCTCGAACACGTGGACTGTGTTTCAAAAACAGTCCAACTACCATGGACGTATAAACTATTAATCAGAGTTTATACGCCCATGGTCCAACCATAGACTCTAAAACAAAAAAAGTCTTTGGCCTAACCATGGACTCTAAATGCAAGAAAGAGTTCATGGCTCCCCGCACTAAAACCAGAGATATGCCTGGCCAGTTACTCTGGAAAGCGTAAGATTAACTATAAGTCAGTCTACATAACATTCTTAATCTAATTATCATTTCTAGAGCTTAAATTCTGCAAACTTTGCCTTTCTTTGAGAAATTATCTATCACACATTATCAACTTACATCACAGAACTCATCATAGAGTTCCATACTAATATTTTCAAATGTTACATTGAATACTTACTATTTTGACATATCTGATTAGAATGAATTGAGTATCTTCATTTGGACATATAGTTTGACTGACACATAGCTTGGACAATAACTTATCAACCGAATCAGGTGGGAACTGAAATCGGAGCGTGGATATTTCAGACCTATTGATAATAATAATAATAATTTCTATCATACTCAATTCAAAAAAACTACATTAATTTTACCTTAAGATTCTAAACCATTCAATCCTCCAAAGAAAATGTTTTCAACATAAGTTCTTTAGTTATATGGCGTTAGATTTTTCCGACCACAAAATTACTAACTTTTGATAACACAAACAGTTATATTCTGCAAAGCATTTCGAGGATTTTATCTACGAAAACATTTCCACTCTTAACTGATTCATACAATTTGAATCAATAGGTAAATAACAAAATTACACAAAAATATTATAACTAACACAAAGAATTGTCATCTTTGATCCATGAAATACCGATAATTGGACATTGCAAATCTAAAACCCTGAATCACTTAGTTACCAGGCTACACTTAGTCATATTTGATTATTGGTATCAAAATATTCAAATGACATCAAAATAGATCAAGGATACTCGGTTCATATATCCTCAATTATCAAGAAACTGCAAGACTATTTACGACAGGAGGACCTTGAAATCAAATCGGTATTTCATGAACCACGAAAAGCACAACAGAAAAACTGTTGCTATAAACCTCGAACAAAACGATCGACGTTTTATAATGAACATGTATGACATGTATTACCATAATATTATCATGTAGTTCCTCATTTACAAACAAGTGAACTGTATTTCAAAAACAGTTCAACGTAAAAGCAATAAAACTAGAGATAAAACCTACAAATTTGATTAGGAAAGCTTTGTATTAACTTATCGGTTACACTTTATTTTCACTAATAATTTTTACTAGAACTTCAACTTGTCTTAACCTAAGATTTCCAAACATTATCAGTTCGCTAATTTTCTTTTCTCATATGTCACATTTAATACAAAGTTCGCTGGTGTTCTTTTCTTCCAGCTTTGAAAACATCAAAATAATCACACTATCGTTAACTAATCAATATCATTGACAACTTAAGTTTATGGCAGTTTCACATTCTTTCAGGGCATCCTCCAGTTTCATATTCCTATATTTTCCTATTTTCATGAGATTCTCCTATATTTTCCTATATTTATCAAAAAGCTAAAACTCCTATATTATCATCATTTTCACATTCTTGACATGCTTTCAGTAGAAATTCTATGGTTATTTTGAACAATTATAGCAAGAATCTCTTTGATTTCTTTTCATTTTATCCCGAGCAAAACATTCCCTTCTTCACAACACTAAGATCTTTCTGCTGCATCTGCTCTGGTAAGTTCCAATCTCATGATAGAGGATTTCAAATTCCCCGATGATTGTGGGATTAGGGGAAACTTAGCAAGATGAGGATTATACTTGCTTTCATCAAACAATTTGGAGATAAATATGACGTATACGAACTTGAGCTTGAAGTTTTATCTTGATACTTTTAGGTGTGTAAACCAAGGTTGCAGATGCAGCAGGTTGCTGTATAAAAACAGTTTGTCCTATCTATTTGCTATGGTCCTCTGTTTTCTAGCAGAATATCCTATCTTTCTACGTGCATCATTGCATGAGGGTACCCTGTTCTTTTTGAAAAAGTCAAACTGCCAGATATCATCCTCAAAACAATTTCAGGCCTATCGATGATACTTACAATCATGCTTAAAATTCAAACAAACGACATTAATTTCACCAAAAGATTTTCAAATTATTCAATCCTCCAAAGAAAATGTTTTTAACCACTATGCGTTCAAACACTTTATCAATTCTTTTATTATACGACTTAGATTTTCCGACAACGAAATCACTAACTTAAGAATTCACTATGTAGTGTTATATCATACAAAGTATTTCAAGATTATCTATCTACAAAAATACATCCACTATCACTTTGAATCAATGGGAAAATAACAAAATTACAAGTCAAACATATCGTAAATCACACTAAGAATTGTTATCTGTGATCCATGAAATACCGACAATTGAACTTAGGAAATGTAAGACCCTGAGTTTGACGATTTACCTTCTTGGAGTAATCAGACTGACCAAAGAATTCACCAAGTCATCATGCAACACTTAGTGAGCATTCTATCATATCATATCAACTATTCAAATGACGCCACAAGAGATCAAGAACGCGCTGTTCTGATATCCTCATTTATCAAGAGACCTTGAAATCAAATCGTTATTTCATGAACCACTGAAAAACACCAACAGTGAAATTGTTGCTATAAACTTAATGATTGAAAAGATTTAACGTGAATAATGAACATGAACTGTTTATTCTCATGACAACAATTACACCTAAATGACAGGTTCTTATGTACTCGAGGAATCACCATGTATGTTCCTCATTAACAAACACATGAACTGTATTTCAAAAACAGTTCAACATAAAAGCATTTAAACTAGAGACAAAACCTACAAATTCACTCTGGAAAGCTTGAAATATTACCTTATCGTTCTAAATTTCATTTTCATTAGCATCATTTTTACAAGAAAACTAGAATTTTTGCTTCCCGTCGTCTAAACTAAAGATTTTCAAACATCAGTTCGCTCATTTAATTCATTTGATACGTTATTTCAAGGAAAACATGACAATAATTTCAATACCGATAACTAATCATGTTTATAGCTGTTTAACATTCTTTCTCAATAAGAGTAAAATAAAAAGAGTAAAATGTATCTCCCAGATATTAGCCCTGAAACAATCAAGAGTAACAGCAGTGAAAGGGTGTGATATAGGTAACTGGGCGGGTGATCTTTCATCAGTTATTTGAAGCACTCTATCGAATCAGATATTTGTGTGTTTGATTTAGTTAAGGTTTATTGTTATTTGTTTTGTTTATCACTGAGCCGATAGAACGCTTAAAATAACAACAGAAAAGATCTCAAGAGGTTGGGAAACACGGAGAAGGTTGTTCGATGAAAGAACAACCTTTACTAATTAGATTAAGTTGATAAGAAAAAATTCCTGATGATGAAGGCCTATATTTAATATTAACTAATTGTTTGTTGGTTTTGTTTATTTATTTATTTTTATTACTTAGTTTTTTTTAAATTATTTATTTTGTTATGTAATTTGTATTTTTTTATTATTTTTATTTTTTTTTTTAAATATTTTGTGTAATTTGTAGGCCTATTTTTTTATTATTTGTATTTTCTTATTATTTATTTTGTGTAATTTGTATTTTTTAATTTATTATCTTAAACTGTTTATTTTGTACTATTTATTATTATCTACATCATCAGGAATTTACTGGCGAAATTATGGGCTCACTTTAAAGAAGTGCTACAAATTCACTGCTGCACCTAAATAATCGTTTGTTATAAAACACCCTGATTTGAAGTTAAGTGATCATTGAAAGCCACTCAACCTTATGATATGGATGATAATGAAAGAAGTCAAAACAGCTATAAACAAAATTAAAACGTTCAAAATTATTGCTGGCCATTATCTTTTATTATTTATATTACATTAATCCTAGCTAAACGTCTCTTATATAAGTTTTCATATACCTAGCTATGATAATCTACATGGAAGCTCAATGATAAAACTATGTAAAAATCCGAGATATTAGATTCATTAATGAAATCGCTTTTATGGCACATCGAAAAAAGTTAATGCCATCAAAAAATACATACCAACAGTTTGGTATTATTATTTGTACACAGAACACTGCCTAACATTATAGTCTATGTTTTTCTTAACTACGTGATGCTATTCGAGGGCGTAGCCAGTTTGTGCTGAAGGCCTCTGGCCCTTCACTTTTTGGTCAAGGCTTCATTTTTAAAACATCCTCATTCAAAGCCCATAAACTTGCCGGGCGAGTTCAGGAGTCCGAACTAATTACGTACCAAATTAAAGGTGAAGCCGTTTAACTGACTACGCTCTCCCTTTTGAGCATTTAGGCTATGCAAATCATTTTCACTCTCAGGAAATATAAAATGAATCACTATTTCTAAGATTAATCGAATAAACACCAATGAACTATAACATTATTACAAATCATGCAAAGCTATGTTTAACGATGAAGATTATCTGAACTATCCTGTTGATATTATATCTCAGTTTAAGTGTATTTCAAATGACCTACGAGTTGAACTGAGATGCTGAACGCGATCAATACCATGAATTAATGGAGCTTAGATTTTATGAGACTCCAAGAAGGAACTTTCTGTCACATAACAAAGGACATGACTCATCTGTTTACAAATCGAAAACAGTTTGCCTAATTAATATAAAGAATTAGGAGGATGTCATTTAATTGAAATATTCAAGCATAAATTGTTCCTTCTAAGACTACAGAACCCTAATTATCTAACTTCAATTTTCATATTTAACTTGAAAAAGCTTATTTTCTCAAATCTAATCCGCCTCTCCAAATAGACTGCCATGAATAAATCTTGTAAACCCAAGTTTGGAAAGGGCGATATGTAAAAATAATCAATACTTTACTATTTTATGAAGTCTCCTGTTGCTGCTCCTAAATTAGCGTTTATGAGATTTACTTTTGTCTCTGTTGTTCCTTAATCCAGGTTTTATAGGATAATCCGAATAAGTGTTTATAAGATACACATTGTCTGTGCTGCTCCTGATAAGTGTTTATAAGATACACACTGTCTCTGCTGCTCCTGAATAAATGTTTATTAGATACGCATAGTCATTGCTGCTCCTGAATAAGTGTTTATAAGATACCGGTACGCATTGTCGTTGCTGCTCCTGAATAAGTGTTTATAAGATACGCATTGTCCCTGTTGCCCTTGCACTAATTACTCTCATCTCAAGCTAGGTTAATTCTCATAGATAAGACTTGGCTGAAATGAATAAAAGAAGATATCCTGTTATCACACAATTCTTGATATAGCAGTAATTAGTATAGCAGCAAAACCATTTCCATGTATATCAGTTTACCTTTCAAGATTACTGGGTTCAGTATCTGTTAGGATATTTCAAATTGGTTAATGAGTTTGATTCATCTGCGGGCCGTTCTATGTGGTAGGTATTAGATGAAACGTTGATCTCAAGCTGGGTTTTTTCATTATAGATGTGATTTAGCTGAAACCAATAAAAGAAGATATCCTGTTATCACACGATTCTTCATATAGCATTAATCATAACCATTTCCATGTATATCAATTTACCTTTTAAAGGTTTGCTGGGTTTAATATCGAGTTGGATCTTTTCAGTGCTTGGTTAGTGGGTTAAATTCAAGTTGGATTCTTCTGTGGGCTGATCTTGTCCCATGTTGGATTCGTCTGTGGGCTGTTCTTGTCACAAGTTGGATTCGTCTGTGGGCAGTTCTTGTCGCAAGTTGGATTCGTCTGTGGGCTGTTCTTGTCTCAAGTTGGATTCGTCTGTGGGCTGTTCTTGTCTCAAGTTGGATTCGTATGTGGGCTGTTCTTGTCGGTAGTTTATGATGACTCTTGGATGCCAAGATGGGGTCTTTCTCATAGATGACATTCAGTATTGGTCAGGACAAGTAGATTGAGTTCAATTCGAGGTGGGCTGTTCTCATCAGTATATTCTAGGTGACTAGTTGATCTCAAGCTGAGCTCTTTCTTATAGATAAGCTTTAGCTGAAATGAGTAAAGGAAGATAACCTGTAAATAGAAAATATTTCATTTAAAAATGAATCATAATAATTGCCATAATAGATGACACGTTGATCTCCAGCTGGGCTCATTCATATAGTTGGTATTCAGCTGAAAGTAGTAAAAGAAGATATCCTGTAATCACACAATATTTCAATAAGAATTAATAACAATAATTTCCATAAAAATCAGCTTACCTTTCAAGATTACTGGGTTCAATATCGACCGGATCTTCAAGTAGGCTGATGAGTTAAATTCAAGCTGGACTCTTTTGGGGGATGATCTCATCGGTAGTTTTTAGGTGACTCGTTGATTTCTAGCTGGACTCTTTTGGGGGATGATCTCATTGGTAGATTATTTTGAGATGACTCGTTGATTTCTAGCTGAACTCTTCTGTAGGATGATCTCATTGGTAGATTTTAGATGATTCGTTGATTTCTAGCTGGACTCTTTTGGGGGATGATCTCATTGGTAGATTTTAGGCGACTCGTTGATTTCTAGCTGGGCTCTTGCGTTATAGATGACATTTAGCTGAGATGGGTTAAAAGAAGATATTGTAGTCACAGAATATTTCATAAAGCATTACGGTAATCATAATGATTTCAATGTATATCAACTTACCTTTCGAGATTGCTGGGTTCAATATCTGCTTGCATCTTCTTAGTTGTTTTTAGATGACTCGTTAATTTCTAGCTGGACTCTTCTGTGGGCTGATCTCATTGGTAAATTTTAGATGACTCGTTGATTTCTAGCTGGACTCTTTTGGGGGATGATCTTATCGGGAAATTTTAGGTGACTTGTTGATTTCTAGCTGGGCTCTTGAGTTATAGATGACATTTAACTGAGATGGGTAATAGAAGATATCGTAGTCACAGAATATTTCATAAAGCATTAATCAATATGATTTCAATGTATATCAACTTACCTTTCGAGATTGCTGGGTTCAATATCTGCTGGAAGCTTCTTAGTTGTTTTAAGATGACTCGTTGATTTCTAGCTGGACACTTCTGTGGGATGATCTCATTGGTAGTTTTTAGGTGACTCGTTGATTTCTAGCTGGAGTCTTTTGGGGGATGATCTCATTGGTAGATTATTTTGAGATGACTCGTTGATTTCTAGGTGGACTCTTTTGGGGGATGATCTCGTTGGTAGATTTTGGATGACTTGTTGATTTCTAGCTGGACTCTTTTGGGGGATGATCTTATCAGTAGTCTTTAGGTGACTCATTGATTTCTAGCTGGGCTCTTGCGTTATAGATGACATTTAGCTGAGATGGGTAAAAGAAGATATCGTAGTCACAGCATATTTTATAAAGCATTAATTATTATGATTTCAATGTAATCAACTTACCTTTTGAGATTGCTGGGTTCAATATCTGCTGGAATCTTCTTAGTTGTTTTTAGGTAGCTGGGCTCTTGCGTTATAGATGGCATTTAGCTGAGAAGGGTAAAAGAAGATGTCGTAGTCACAGAATATTTCATAAAGCATTAATCACAATGATTTCAATGTATATCAACATACCTTTCGAGATTTCTGGGTCAATATCTGCTGGAATCTTCTTAGTTGTTTTTGGATGACTATGTTGATTTCTAGCTAGACTCTTCAGGGGGATGATCTCATTGGTAGTTTTTAGGTGACTCGTTGATTTCTAGCTGGACTCTTTTGGGGGATGATCTCATCGGTGGATTTTAGATGACTCGTTGATTTCTAGCTGGACTCTTTTGGAGGATGATCTCATCGGTAGTTTTTAGGTGACTCGTTTATTTCTAGCTGGGCTCTTGCGTTATAGATGACATTTAGCTGAGAAGGGTAAAAGAAAATATTGTAGTCACAGAATATTTCATAAAGCATTAATCATAATGATTTCAATGTAAATCAACTTACCTTTCGAGATTGCTGGGTTCAATTTCTGCTGGAATCTTCTTAGTTGTCATTAGATGACTATGTTGATTTCTAGCTGGACTCTTCTGTGGGATGATCTCATCGGTAGTTTTTAGATGACTTGTTGATTTGTAGCAGGACTCTTCTGTGGGATGATCTCATTGGTAGATTTTAGATGACTCATTGATTTCAAGCAGGACTCTTTTGGGGGATGATCTCCTTGGTAGATTTTAGGTGACTCGTTGATTTCTAGCTGGACTCTTCTGTGGGATGATCTCATTGGTAGATTTTAGATGACACGTTGATTTCTAGCTGGACTTCTTGGGGGAAGATCTCATCGGTAGTTTTTAGGTGACTCGTTGATTTCTAGCTGGGCTCTTGCGTTATAGATGACATTTAGCTGAGATGGGTAAAAGAAGATATCGTAGTCACAGCATATTTTATAAAGCATTAATTATTATGATTTCAATGTAATCAACTTACCTTTTGAGATTGCTGGGTTCAATATCTGCTGGAATCTTCTTAGTTGTTTTTAGGTAGCTGGGCTCTTGCGTTATAGATGACATTTAGCTGAGAAGTGTAAAAGAAGATGTCGTAGTCACAGAATATTTCATAAAGCATTAATCACAATGATTTCAATGTATATCAACCTACCTTTCGAGATTTCTGGGTCAATATCTGCTGGAATCTTCTTAGTTGTTTTTGGATGACTATGTTGATTTCTAGCTAGACTCTTCAGGGGGATGATCTCATTGGTAGTTCTTAGGTAACTCGTTGATTTCTAGCTGGACTCTTTTGGGGGATGATCTCATCGGTGGATTTTAGATGACTCGTTGATTTCTAGCTGGACTCTTTTGGAGGATGATCTCATCGGTAGTTTTTAGGTGACTCGTTTATTTCTAGCTGGGCTCTTGCGTTATAGATGACATTTAGCTGAGAAGGGTAGAAGAAGATATTGTAGTCACAGAATATTTCATAAAGCATTAATCATAATGATTTCAATGTAAATCAACTTACCTTTCGAGATTGCTGGGTTCAATATCTGCTGGAATCTTCTTAGTTGTCATTAGATGACTATGTTGATTTCTAGCTGGACTCTTCTGTGGGATGATCTCATCGGTAGTTTTTAGATGACTTGTTGATTTGTAGCTGGACTCTTCTGTGGGATGATCTCATTGGTAGATTTTAGATGACTCATTGATTTCAAGCTGGACTCTTTTGGGGGATGATCTCCTTGGTAGATTTTAGGTGACTCGTTGATTTCTAGCTGGACTCTTCTGTGGGATGATCTCATTGGTAGATTTTAGATGACACGTTGATTTCTAGCTGGACTTCTTGGGGGAAGATCTCATCGGTAGTTTTTAGGTGACTCGTTGATTTCTAGCTGGGCTCTTGCGTTATAGATGACATTTAGCTGAGATGGTTAAAAGAAGATATCGTAGTCACAGAATATTTCATAAAGCATTTATCACAATGATTTCAATGTATATCAACTTACCTTTCGAGATTGCTGGGTTCAATATCTGCTGGAATCTTCTTAGTTGTTTTTAGATGACTCGTTGATTTCTAGCTGGACTCTTTTGCTGGATGATCTCATTGGTAGATCTTAGAAGACTCGTTGATTTCTAGCTGGACTCTTCTGTGGGCTGATCTCATCGGTAGATTTTAGGTGGCTCTCATTGATTTCTAGCTGGGCTCCTGCGTTATAGTTGACATTTAGCTGAGATGGGTAATAGATGATATCGTAATCACAGAATATTTCATAAAGCATTAATCAATATGATTTCAATGTATATCAACTTACCTTTCGCGATTGCTGGGTCAATATCTGCTGGAATCTTCTTAGTTGTCATTCGATGACTATGTTGATTTGTAGCTCGACTCTTCTGTGGGATGATCTCATCGGTAGTTTTTAGATGACTCGTTGATTTGTAGCTGGACTCTTTTGTGGGATGATCTCATGGGTAGTTTTTAGGTGACTTGTTGATTCTTAGCTGGGCTCTTGCGTTATAGATGATATTAACTGAGAAAAGTAAAAGAAGATATCGTAGTCACAGAATATTTTGTAAAGCATTAATCACAATGATTTCAATGTATATCAACTTACCTTTCGAGATTGCTGGGTTCAATATCTGCTGGAATCTTCTTAGTTGTTTTTAGATGACTCGCTGATTTCTAGCTGGACTCTTCTGTGGGCTGATCTCATTGGTAGATTTTAGGCAGCTCTCGTTGATTTCTAGCTGGGCTCCTGCGTTATAGATGACATTTAGCGGAGATGGGTAATAGATGATATCGTAATCACAGAATTTTTCATAAAGCATTAATCATTATGATTTCGATGAATATCAACTTACCTTTCAAGATTTCTGGGTCAATAACTGCTGGAATCTTCTTAGTTGTTTTAGATAACTCGTTGATTTCTAGCTGGACTCTTTTGGAGGATGATCTCATGGGTAGTTTTTAGGTGACTCGTTGATTTCTAGCTGGACTCATCCGTTATAGATGACATTTAGCTGAGAAGGGTAGAAGAAGATTTCGTAGTCACAGAATATTTCATAAAGCATTAATCATAATGATGTCAATGTAAATCAACTTACCTTTCGAGATTGCAGGGTTCAATATCTGTTGGAATCTTCTTAGTTGTCATTAGATGACTATGTTGATTTCTAGCTGGACTCTTCTGTGGGATGATCTCATCGGTAGTTTTTAGATGACTCGTTGATTTGTAGCTGGACTCTTCTGTGGGATGATCTCATTGGTAGATTTTAGATGACTCGTTCATTTTTAGCTGGACTCTTTTGGGGGATGATCTCGTTGGTAGTTTTTAGGTGACTCGTTGATTTTCCAGCTAAACTCTTCTGTGGGATGATATCATTAATAGATTTTAGACGACACGTTGATTTCTAGCTGGACTCTTTTGTGGGATGATCTCATTGGTAGTTTTTAGGTGACTTGTTGATTCTTAGCTGGGCTCTTGCGTTATAGATGACATTAGCTGAGAAGGGTAAAAGAAGATATCGTAGTCACAGAATATTTCATAAAGCATTAATCACAATGATTTCAATGTATATCAACTTACCTTTCGAGATTGCTAGGTTCAATATCTGCCGGAATCTTCTTAGTTGTTTTTAGATGACTCGCTGATTTCTAGCTGGACTCTTGCTGGATGATCTCATTGGTAGATTTTAGATGACTCGTTGATTTCTAGCTGGACTCTTCTGTGGGACGACTCTTCTGTGGGATGATCTCATTGGTAGTTTTTAGGTGACTCGTTGATTTTGGGGGATGATGTCATCAGTGGATTATAGGTGACTAGTTGATTTCTAGCTGGACTCTTTTGGGAGATGATCTCATCGGTAGTTTTTAGGTGACTCGTTGATTTCTAGCTGGACTCTTTTGTTGGGTGATCTCATTGGTAGGTTTTAGGTGACTCGTTGATTTTTAGCTGGACTCTTTTGGGGGATGATCTCATTGCAAGACTTTAGATGACTCGTTGACTTCTAGCTGGACTCTTCTGTGGGACGATCTCATTGGTAGATTTTAGATGACTCGTTGATTTCTAGCTGGATTCTTCTGTGGGATGATCTCATTGGTAGATTTTAGATGACTCGTTCATTTTTAGCTGGACTCTTTTGGGGGATGATCTCATCGGTAGTTTTTAGGTGACTCGTTGATTTTCAAGCTGGACTCTTCTGTGGGATGATATCATTAATAGATTTTAGACGACACGTTGATTTCTAGCTGGACTCTTTTGTGGGATGATCTCATTGGTAGTTTTTAGGTGACTTGTTGATTCTTAGCTGGGCTCTTGCGTTATAGATGACATTAGCTGAGAAGGGTAAAAGGAGATATCGTAGTCACAGAATATTTCATAAAGCATTAATCACAATGATTTCAATGTATATCAACTTACCTTTCGAGATTGCTAGGTTCAATATCTGCCGGAATCTTCTTAGTTGTTTTTAGATGACTCGCTGATTTCTAGCTGGACTCTTGCTGGATGATCTCATTGGTAGATTTTAGATGACTCTTCTGTGGGACGACTCTTCTGTGGGATGATCTCATTGGTAGTTTTTAGGTGACTCGTTGATTTTGGGGGATGATGTCATCAGTGGATTATAGGTGACTAGTTGATTTCTAGCTGGACTCTTTTGGGAGATGATCTCATCGGTAGTTTTTAGGTGACTCGTTGATTTCTAGCTGGACTCATTTGTTGGGTGATCTCATTGGTAGGTTTTAGGTGACTCGTTGATTTTTAGCTGGACTCTTTTGGGGGATGATCTCATTGCAAGACTTTAGATGACTCATTGACTTCTAGCTGGACTCTTCTGTGGGACGATCTCATTGGTAGATTTTAGATGAATCGTTGATTTCTAGCTGGATTCTTCTGTGGGATGATCTCATTGGTAGATTTTAGATGACTCGTTGATTTTTTAGCTGGACTCTTCTGTGGGATGATCTCATTGGTAGTTTTTAGATGACTCGTTGATTCTTTAGCTGGACTCTTCTATGGGATGACCTCATTGGTAGATTTTAGGTGACTTGCTGATTTCTAGCTGGACTCTTCTGTGGGATGATCTCATTGGTAGATTTTAGATGACTCGTTGATTTCTAGCTGGACTCTTCTGTGGGATGATCTCATCGGTATATTTTAGATGACCCGTTAATTCGTTAGCTGGACTCTTCTCTAGGATGATCTCATTGGTAGTTTTTAGGTGACTCGTTGATTTCTAGCTGGACTCTTTTGGGGGATGATCTCATTGGTAGATTTAAGATGACTCGTTGATTTCTAGATGGACTCTTTTGGGGGATGATCTCCTTGGTAGATTTTAGGTGACTCGTTGATTTCTAGCTGGACTCTTCTATGGGATGATCTCATTGGTAGATTTTTGATGACACGTTGATTTCTAGCTGGACTTCTTGGGGGAAGATCTCATCGGTAGTTTTTAGGTGACTCTTTGATTTCTAGCTGGGCTCTTGCGTTATAGATGACATTTAGCTGAGATGGTTAAAAGAAGATATCGTAGTCACAGAATATTTCGTAAAGCATTAATCACAATGATTTCAATGTATATCAACTTACCTTTCGAGATTGCTGGGTTCAATATCTGCTGGAATCTTCTTAGTTGTTTTTAGATGACTTGTTGATTTCTAGCTGGACTCTTTTGCTGGATGATCTCATTGGTAGATCTTAGATGACTCGTTGATTTCTAGCTGGACTCTTCTGTGGGCTAATCTCATCGGTAGATTTTAGGCGGCTCTCATTGATTTCTAGCTGGGCTCCTGCGTTATAGATGACATTTAGCTGAGATGGGTAATAGATGATATCGTAATCACAGAATATTTCATAAAGCATTAATCATTATGATTTCGATGTAAATCAACTTACCTTTCGAGATTTCTGGGTCAATATCTGCTGGAATCTTCTTAGTTGTCATTAGATAACTATGTTGATTTGTAGCTGGACTCTTCTGTGGGATGATCTCATCGGTAGTTTTTAGATGACTCGTTGATTTGTAGCTGGACTCTTTTCATGGGTAGTTTTTAGGTGACTTGTTGATTCTTAGCTGGGCTCTTGCATTATAGATGATATTAACTGAGGAAAGTAAAAGAAGATATCGTAGTCACAGAATATTTCGTAAAGCATTAATCACAATGATTTCAATGTATATCAACTTACCTTTCAAGATTTCTGGGTCAATATCTGCTGGAATCTTCTTAGTTGTTTTAGATGACTCGTTGATTTCTAGCTGGACTCTTTTGGAGGATGATCTCATGGGTAGTTTTTAGGTGACTCGTTGATTTCTAGCTGGACTCATCCGTTATAGATGACATTTAGCTGAGAAGGGTAGAAGAAGATTTCGTAGTCACAGAATATTTCATAAAGCATTAATCATAATGATGTCAATGTAAATCAACTTACCTTTCGAGATTGCTGGGTTCAATATCTGTTGGAATCTTCTTAGTTGTCATTAGATGACTATGTTGATTTCTAGCTGGACTCTTCTGTGGGATGATCTCATCGGTAGTTTTTAGATGACTCGTTGATTTGTAGCTGGACTCTTCTGTGGGATGATCTCATTGGTAGATTTTAGATGACTCGTTCATTTTTAGCTGGACTCTTTTGGGGGATGATCTCATCGGTAGTTTTTAGGTGACTCGTTGATTTCTAGCTGGACTCTTTTGTGGGATGATCTCATCGGTAGTTTTTAGGTGACTTGTTGATTCTTAGCTGGGCTCTTGCGTTATAGATGACATTAGCTGAGAAGGGTAAAAGAAGATATCGTAGTCACAGAATATTTCATAAAGCATTAATCACAATGATTTCAATGTATATCAACTTACCTTTCGAGATTGCTGGGTTAAATATCTGCCGGAATCTTCTTAGTTGTTTTTAGATGACTCGCTGATTTCTAGCTGGACTCTTGCTGGATGATCTCATTGGTAGATTTTAGATGACTCGTTGATTTCTAGCTGGACTCTTCTGTGGGACGACTCTTCTGTGGGATGATCTCATTGGTAGTTTTTAGGTGACTGGTTGATTTTGGGGGATGATGTCATCAGTGGATTATAGGTGACTAGTTGATTTCTAGCTGGACTCTTTTGGGAGATGATCTCATCGGTAGTTTTTAGGTGACTCGTTGATTTCTAGCTGGACTCTTTTGTTGGGTGATCTCATTGGTAGGTTTTAGGTGACTCGTTGATTTTTAGCTGGACTCTTTTGGGGGATGATCTCATTGCAAGACTTTAGATGACTCGTTGACTTCTAGCTGGACTCTTCTGTGGGACGATCTCATTGGTAGATTTTAGATGACTCGTTGATTTCTAGCTGGATTCTTCTGTGGGATGATCTCATTGGTAGATTTTAGATGACTCGTTGATTTTTTAGCTGGACTCTTCTGTGGGATGATCTCATTGGTAGTTTTTAGATGACTCGTTGATTCTTTAGCTGGACTCTTCTATGGGATGACCTCATTGGTAGATTTTAGGTGACTTGCTGATTTCTAGCTGGACTCTTCTGTGGGATGATCTCATTGGTAGATTTTAGATGACTCGTTAGTTTTTTAGCTGGACTCTTCTGTGGGATGATCTCATCGGTATATTTTAGATGACCCGTTAATTCTTTAGCTGGACTCTTCTCTGGGATGATCTCATTGGTAGTTTTTAGGTGACTCGTTGATTTCTAGCTGGACTCTTCTCTGGGATGATCTCATTGGTAGTTTTTAGGTGACTCGTTGATTTCTAGCTGGATTCTTCTGTGGGATGATCTCATTGGTAGATTTTAGATGACTCGTTGATTTCTAGCTGGATTCTTCTGTGGGATGATCTCATTGGTAGATTTT
The DNA here is from genome assembly GCF_964204645.1 of Tubulanus polymorphus. Classification (NCBI taxonomy): domain Eukaryota; kingdom Metazoa; phylum Nemertea; class Palaeonemertea; order Tubulaniformes; family Tubulanidae; genus Tubulanus; species Tubulanus polymorphus. Next base: position 12,881,502 of record NC_134032.1, on the reverse strand, counting down.
AGATGACTCGTTGATTTTTTAGCTGGACTCTTCTGTGGGATGATCTCATTGGTAGTTTTTAGATGACTCGTTGATTCTTTAGCTGGACTCTTCTATGGGATGACCTCATTGGTAGATTTTAGGTGACTTGCTGATTTCTAGCTGGACTCTTCTGTGGGATGATCTCATTGGTAGATTTTAGATGACTCGTAAGTTTTTTAGCTGGACTCTTCTGTGGGATGATCTCATCAGTATATTTTAGATGACCCGTTAATTCTTTAGCTGGACTCTTCTCTGGGATGATCTCATTGGTAGTTTTTAGGTGACTCGTTGATTTCTAGCTGGACTCTTCTGTGGGATGATCGCATTGGTAGATTTTAGGTGACTTGTTGATTTCTAGCTGGACTCTTCTCTGGGATGATCTCATTGGTAGTTTTTAGGTGACTCGTTGATTTCTAGCTGGACTCTTCTGTGGGATGATCTCATCGGTATATTTTAGATGACCCGTTAATTCGTTAGCTGGACTCTTCTCTAGGATGATCTCATTGGTAGTTTTTAGGCGACTTGTTGATTTCTAGCTGGACTCTTCTGTGGGATGATCTCATTGGTAGATTTTAGGTGACTCGTTGATTTCTAGCTGGACTCTTTTGGGGGATGATCTCATTGGTAGTTTTTAGGTGACTCGTTGATTTCTAGCTGGACTCTTTTGGGGGATGATCTCATTGGTAGATTTAAGATGACTCGTTGATTTCTAGATGGACTCTTTTGGGGGATGATCTCCTTGGTAGATTTTAGGTGACTCGTTGATTTCTAGCTGGACTCTTCTATGGGATGATCTCATTGGTAGATTTTTGATGACACGTTGATTTCTAGCTGGACTTCTTGGGGGAAGATCTCATCGGTAGTTTTTAGGTGACTCTTTGATTTCTAGCTGGGCTCTTGCGTTATAGATGACATTTAGCTGAGATGGTTAAAAGAAGATATCGTAGTCACAGAATATTTCGTAAAGCATTAATCACAATGATTTCAATATATATCAACTTACCTTTCGAGATTGCTGGGTTCAATATCTGCTGGAATCTTCTTAGTTGTTTTTAGATGACTTGTTGATTTCTAGCTGGACTCTTTTGCTGGATGATCTCATTGGTAGATCTTAGATGACTCGTTGATTTCTAGCTGGACTCTTCTGTGGGCTAATCTCATCGGTAGATTTTAGGCGGCTCTCATTGATTTCTAGCTGGGCTCCTGCGTTATAGATGACATTTAGCTGAGATGGGTAATAGATGATATCGTAATCACAGAATATTTCATAAAGCATTAATCATTATGATTTCGATGTATATCAACTTACCTTTCGAGATTTCTGGGCCAATATCTGCTGGAATCTTCTTAGTTGTCATTAGATAACTATGTTGATTTGTAGCTGGACTCTTTTGTGGGATGATCTCATCGGTAGTTTTTAGATGACTCGTTGATTTGTAGCTGGACTCTTTTCATGGGTAGTTTTTAGGTGACTTGTTGATTCTTAGCTGGGCTCTTGCATTATAGATGATATTAACTGAGGAAAGTAAAAGAAGATATCGTAGTCACAGAATATTTCGTAAAGCATTAATCACAATGATTTCAATGTATATCAACTTACCTTTCAAGATTTCTGGGTCAATATCTGCTGGAATCTTCTTAGTTGTTTTAGATGACTCGTTGATTTCTAGCTGGACTCTTTTGGAGGATGATCTCATGGGTAGTTTTTAGGTGACTCGTTGATTTCTAGCTGGACTCATCCGTTATAGATGACATTTAGCTGAGAAGGGTAGAAGAAGATTTCGTAGTCACAGAATATTTCATAAAGCATTAATCATAATGATGTCAATGTAAATCAACTTACCTTTCGAGATTGCTGGGTTCAATATCTGTTGGAATCTTCTTAGTTGTCATTAGATGACTATGTTGATTTCTAGCTGGACTCTTCTGTGGGATGATCTCATCGGTAGTTTTTAGATGACTCGTTGATTTGTAGCTGGACTCTTCTGTGGGATGATCTCATTGGTAGATTTTAGATGACTTGTTCATTTTTAGCTGGACTCTTTTGGGGGATGATCTCATCGGTAGTTTTTAGGTGACTCGTTGATTTCTAGCTGGACACTTTTGTGGGATGATCTCATCGGTAGTTTTTAGGTGACTTGTTGATTCTTAGCTGGGCTCTTGCGTTATAGATGACATTAGCTGAGAAGGGTAAAAGAAGATATCGTAGTCACAGAATATTTCATAAAGCATTAATCACAATGATTTCAATGTATATCAACTTACCTTTCGAGATTGCTGGGTTAAATATCTGCCGGAATCTTCTTAGTTGTTTTTAGATGACTCGCTGATTTCTAGCTGGACTCTTGCTGGATGATCTCATTGGTAGATTTTAGATGACTCGTTGATTTCTAGCTGGACTCTTCTGTGGGACGACTCTTCTGTGGGATGATCTCATTGGTAGTTTTTAGGTGACTCGTTGATTTTGGGGGATGATGTCATCAGTGGATTATAGGTGACTAGTTGATTTCTAGCTGGACTCTTTTGGGAGATGATCTCATCGGTAGTTTTTAGGTGACTCGTTGATTTCTAGCTGGACTCTTTTGTTGGGTGATCTCATTGGTAGGTTTTAGGTGACTCGTTGATTTTTAGCTGGACTCTTTTGGGGGATGATCTCATTGCAAGACTTTAGATGACTCGTTGACTTCTAGCTGGACTCTTCTGTGGGACGATCTCATTGGTAGATTTTAGATGACTCGTTGATTTCTAGCTGGATTCTTCTGTGGGATGATCTCATTGGTAGATTTTAGATGACTCGTTGATTTTTTAGCTGGACTCTTCTGTGGGATGATCTCATTGGTAGTTTTTAGATGACTCGTTGATTCTTTAGCTGGACTCTTCTATGGGATGACCTCATTGGTAGATTTTAGGTGACTTGCTGATTTCTAGCTGGACTCTTCTGTGGGATGATCTCATTGGTAGATTTTAGATGACTCGTTAGTTTTTTAGCTGGACTCTTCTGTGGGATGATCTCATCGGTATATTTTAGATGACCCGTTAATTCTTTAGCTGGACTCTTCTCTGGGATGATCTCATTGGTAGTTTTTAGGTGACTCGTTGATTTCTAGCTGGACTCTTCTCTGGGATGATCTCATTGGTAGTTTTTAGGTGACTCGTTGATTTCTAGCTGGATTCTTCTGTGGGATGATCTCATTGGTAGATTTTAGATGACTCGTTGATTTCTAGCTGGATTCTTCTGTGGGATGATCTCATTGGTAGATTTTAGATGACTCGTTGATTTTTTAGCTGGACTCTTCTGTGGGATGATCTCATTGGTAGTTTTTAGATGACTCGTTGATTCTTTAGCTGGACCCTTCTATGGGATGACCTCATTGGTAGATTTTAGGTGACTTGCTGATTTCTAGCTGGACTCTTCTGTGGGATGATCTCATTGGTAGATTTTAGATGACTCGTTAGTTTTTTAGCTGGACTCTTCTGTGGGATGATCTCATCGGTATATTTTAGATGACCCGTTAATTCTTTAGCTGGACTCTTCTCTGGGATGATCTCATTGGTAGTTTTTAGATGACTCGTTGATTTCTAGCTGGACTCTTCTGTGGGATGATCGCATTGGTAGATTTTAGGTGACTTGCTGATTTCTAGCTGGACTCTTCTGTGGGATGATCTCATTGGTAGATTTTAGATGACTCGTTTGTTTTTTAGCTGGACTCTTCTGTGGGATGATCTCATCGGTATATTTTAGATGACCCGTTAATTCTTTAGCTGGGCTCTTCTCTGGGATGATCTCATTGGTAGTTTTTAGGTGATTCTTTGATTTCTAGCCGGACTCTTCTGTGGTATGATCTCATTGGTAGATTTTAGGTGACTCGTTGATTTCTAGCTGGACTCTTCTGTGGGATGATCTCATCGGTATATTTTAGATGACCCGTTAATTCGTTAGCTGGACTCTTCTCTAGGATGATCTCATTGGTAGTTTTTAGGTGACTCGTTGATTTCTAGCTGGACTCTTTTGGGGGATGATCTCATTGGTAGATTTAAGATGACTCGTTGATTTCTAGATGGACTCTTTTGGGGGATGATCTCCTTGGTAGATTTTAGGTGACTCGTTGATTTCTAGCTGGACTCTTCTATGGGATGATCTCATTGGTAGATTTTTGATGACACGTTGATTTCTAGCTGGACTTCTTGGGGGAAGATCTCATCGGTAGTTTTTAGGTGACTCTTTGATTTCTAGCTGGGCTCTTGCGTTATAGATGACATTTAGCTGAGATGGTTAAAAGAAGATATCGTAGTCACAGAATATTTCGTAAAGCATTAATCACAATGATTTCAATGTATATCAACTTACCTTTCGAGATTGCTGGGTTCAATATCTGCTGGAATCTTCTTAGTTGTTTTTAGATGACTTGTTGATTTCTAGCTGGACTCTTTTGCTGGATGATCTCATTGGTAGATCTTAGATGACTCGTTGATTTCTAGCTGGACTCTTCTGTGGGCTAATCTCATCGGTAGATTTTAGGCGGCTCTCATTGATTTCTAGCTGGGCTCCTGCGTTATAGATGACATTTAGCTGAGATGGGTAATAGATGATATCGTAATCACAGAATATTTCATAAAGCATTAATCATTATGATTTCGATGTATATCAACTTACCTTTCGAGATTTCTGGGTCAATATCTGCTGGAATCTTCTTAGTTGTCATTAGATAACTATGTTGATTTGTAGCTGGACTCTTCTGTGGGATGATCTCATCGGTAGTTTTTAGATGACTCGTTGATTTGTAGCTGGACTCTTTTCATGGGTAGTTTTTAGGTGACTTGTTGATTCTTAGCTGGGCTCTTGCATTATAGATGATATTAACTGAGGAAAGTAAAAGAAGATATCGTAGTCACAGAATATTTCGTAAAGCATTAATCACAATGATTTCAATGTATATCAACTTACCTTTCAAGATTTCTGGGTCAATATCTGCTGGAATCTTCTTAGTTGTTTTAGATGACTCGTTGATTTCTAGCTGGACTCTTTTGGAGGATGATCTCATGGGTAGTTTTTAGGTGACTCGTTGATTTCTAGCTGGACTCTTCCGTTATAGATGACATTTAGCTGAGAAGGGTAGAAGAAGATTTCGTAGTCACAGAATATTTCATAAAGCATTAATCATAATGATGTCAATGTAAATCAACTTACCTTTCGAGATTGCTGGGTTCAATATCTGTTGGAATCTTCTTAGTTGTCATTAGATGACTATGTTGATTTCTAGCTGGACTCTTCTGTGGGATGATCTCATCGGTAGTTTTTAGATGACTCGTTGATTTGTAGCTGGACTCTTCTGTGGGATGATCTCATTGGTAGATTTTAGATGACTCGTTCATTTTTAGCTGGACTCTTTTGGGGGATGATCTCATCGGTAGTTTTTAGGTGACTCGTTGATTTCTAGCTGGACTCTTTTGTGGGATGATCTCATCGGTAGTTTTTAGGTGACTTGTTGATTCTTAGCTGGGCTCTTGCGTTATAGATGACATTAGCTGAGAAGGGTAAAAGAAGATATCGTAGTCACAGAATATTTCATAAAGCATTAATCACAATGATTTCAATGTATATCAACTTACCTTTCGAGATTGCTGGGTTAAATATCTGCCGGAATCTTCTTAGTTGTTTTTAGATGACTCGCTGATTTCTAGCTGGACTCTTGCTGGATGATCTCATTGGTAGATTTTAGATGACTCGTTGATTTCTAGCTGGACTCTTCTGTGGGACGACTCTTCTGTGGGATGATCTCATTGGTAGTTTTTAGGTGACTCGTTGATTTTGGGGGATGATGTCATCAGTGGATTATAGGTGACTAGTTGATTTCTAGCTGGACTCTTTTGGGAGATGATCTCATCGGTAGTTTTTAGGTGACTCGTTGATTTCTAGCTGGACTCTTTTGTTGGGTGATCTCATTGGTAGGTTTTAGGTGACTCGTTGACTTCTAGCTGGACTCTTCTGTGGGACGATCTCATTGGTAGATTTTAGATGACTCGTTGATTTCTAGCTGGATTCTTCTGTGGGATGATCTCATTGGTAGATTTTAGATGACTCGTTGATTTTTTAGCTGGACTCTTCTGTGGGATGATCTCATTGGTAGTTTTTAGATGACTCGTTGATTCTTTAGCTGGACTCTTCTATGGGATGACCTCATTGGTAGATTTTAGGTGACTTGCTGATTTCTAGCTGGACTCTTCTGTGGGATGATCTCATTGGTAGATTTTAGATGACTCGTTAGTTTTTTAGCTGGACTCTTCTGTGGGATGATCTCATCGGTATATTTTAGATGACCCGTTAATTCTTTAGCTGGACTCTTCTCTGGGATGATCTCATTGGTAGTTTTTAGGTGACTCGTTGATTTCTAGCTGGACTCTTCTCTGGGATGATCTCATTGGTAGTTTTTAGGTGACTCGTTGATTTCTAGCTGGATTCTTCTGTGGGATGATCTCATTGGTAGATTTTAGATGACTCGTTGATTTCTAGCTGGATTCTTCTGTGGGATGATCTCATTGGTAGATTTTAGATGACTCGTTGATTTTTTAGCTGGACTCTTCTGTGGGATGATCTCATTGGTAGTTTTTAGATGACTCGTTGATTCTTTAGCTGGACTCTTCTATGGGATGACCTCATTGGTAGATTTTAGGTGACTTGCTGATTTCTAGCTGGACTCTTCTGTGGGATGATCTCATTGGTAGATTTTAGATGACTCGTTAGTTTTTTAGCTGGACTCTTCTGTGGGATGATCTCATCGGTATATTTTAGATGACCCGTTAATTCTTTAGCTGGACTCTTCTCTGGGATGATCTCATTGGTAGTTTTTAGGTGACTCGTTGATTTCTAGCTGGACTCTTCTATGGGATGATCGCATTGGTAGATTTTAGGTGACTCGTTGATTTCTAGCTGGACTCTTCTCTGGGATGATCTCATTGGTAGTTTTTAGGTGACTCGTTGATTTCTAGCTGGACTCTTCTGTGGGATGATCTCATCGGTATATTTTAGATGACCCGTTAATTCGTTAGCTGGACTCTTCTCTAGGATGATCTCATTGGTAGTTTTTAGGCGACTTGTTGATTTCTAGCTGGACTCTTCTGTGGGATGATCTCATTGGTAGATTTTAGGTGACTCATTGATTTCTAGCTGGACTCTTTTGGGGGATGATCTCATTGGTAGATTTAAGATGACTCGTTGATTTCTAGATGGACTCTTCTGTTGGATGATCTCATTGGAAGTGGGATGATCTCATTGGTAGTTTTTAGACGACTGGTTGATTTTTAGCTGGACTCTTCTGCGGGATGATCTCATTGGTAGTTTTTAGGTGACTCGTTGATTTCTAGCTGGACTCTTCTGTGGGATGATCTCATTGGTAGTTTTTAGGTGACTCGTTGATTTCTAGCTGGACTTTTCTGTGGGATGATCTCATTAATAGTTTTTAGGCGACTCGTTGATTTCTAGATGGACACTTCTGTGGGATGATCTCATTGGAAGTGGGATGATCTCATTGGTAGTTTTTAGATGACTGGTTAATTTTTAGCTGGACTCTTCTGTGGGATGATCTCATTGGTAGTTTTTAGGTGACTCGTTGATTTCTAGCTTGACTCTTCTGTGGGATTATGTCATTGGTAGTTTTTATGTGACTCGTTGATTCTTTAGCTGGACTCTTCTGTGGGATGACCTCATTGGTAGATTTTAGATGACTCATCGATTTTTTAGCTGGACTCTTCTGTGGGATGATCTCATTGGTAGTTATTAGATGACTCGTTGATTCTTTAGCTGGACTCTTCTGTGGGATGACCTCATTGGTAGATTTTAGGTGACTTGCTGATTTCTTCTGTGGGATGATCTCATTGGTAGATTTTAGGTGACTTGCTGATTTCTAGCTGGACTCTTCTATGGAATGATCTCATTGGTAGTTTTTAGGTGACTCGTTGATTTCTAGCTGGACTCTTCTGTGGGATTATGTCATTGGTAGTTTTTATGTGACTCGTTGATTCTAAAGAATCTGGACTCTTCTGTGGGATGACCTCATTGGTAGATTTTAGATGACTCGTTGATTTTTTAGCTGGACTCTTCTGTGGGATGATCTCATTGGTAGTTATTAGATGACTCGTTGATTCTTTAGCTGGACTCTTCTGTGGGATGACCTCATTGGTAGATTTTAGGTGACTTGCTGATTTCTTCAGTGGGATGATCTCATTGGTAGTTTTTAGGTGACTCGTTGATTCTTTAGCTGGACTCTTCTGTGGGATGACCTCATTGGTAGATTTTAGATGACTCGTTGATTTATAGATGGTCTCTTCTGTGGGATGACATCATTGGTAGATTTTAGATGACTTGCTGATTTCTAGCTGGACTCTTCTGTGGGACCACTCTTCTGTGGGATGATCTCATTGGTAGTTTTTAGGTGACTCGTTGATTTTGGGGGATGATGTCATCAGTGGATTATAGGTGACTAGTTGATTTCTAGCTGGACTCTTTTGGGAGATGATCTCATCGGTAGTTTTTAGGTGACTCGTTGATTTCTAGCTGGACCTTTTTGTTGGGTGATCTCATTGGTAGGTTTTAGGTGACTCGTTGATTTTTAGCTGGACTCTTTTGGGGGATGATCTCATTGCAAGACTTTAGATGACTCGTTGACTTCTAGCTGGACTCTTCTGTGGGACGATCTCATTGGTAGATTTTAGATGACTCATTGATTTCTAGCTGGATTCTTCTGTGGGATGATCTCATTGGTAGATTTTAGATGACTCGTTGATTTTTTAGCTGGACTCTTCTGTGGGATGATCTCATTGGTAGTTTTTAGATGACTCGTTGATTCTTTAGCTGGACTCTTCTATGGGATGACCTCATTGGTAGATTTTAGGTGACTTGCTGATTTCTAGCTGGACTCTTCTGTGGGATGATCTCATTGGTAGATTTTAGATGACTCGTTAGTTTTTTAGCTGGACTCTTCTGTGGGATGATCTCATCGGTATATTTTAGATGACCCGTTAATTCTTTAGCTGGACTCTTCTCTGGGATGATCTCATTGGTAGTTTTTAGGTGACTCGTTGATTTCTAGCTGGACTCTTCTGTGGGATGATCGCATTGGTAGATTTTAGGTGACTCGTTGATTTCTAGCTGGACTCTTCTCTGGGATGATCTCATTGGTAGTTTTTAGGTGACTCGTTGATTTCTAGCTGGATTCTTCTGTGGGATGATCTCATTGGTAGATTTTAGATGACTCGTTGATTTCTAGCTGGATTCTTCTGTGGGATGATCTCATTGGTAGATTTTAGATGACTCGTTGATTTTTTAGCTGGACTCTTCTGTGGGATGATCTCATTGGTAGTTTTTAGATGACTCGTTGATTCTTTAGCTGGACTCTTCTATGGGATGACCTCATTGGTAGATTTTAGGTGACTTGCTGATTTCTAGCTGGACTCTTCTGTGGGATGATCTCATTGGTAGATTTTAGATGACTCGTTAGTTTTTTAGCTGGACTCTTCTGTGGGATGATCTCATCGGTATATTTTAGATGACCCGTTAATTCTTTAGCTGGACTCTTCTCTGGGATGATCTCATTGGTAGTTTTTAGGTGACTCGTTGATTTCTAGCTGGACTCTTCTGTGGGATGATCGCATTGGTAGATTTTAGGTGACTCGTTGATTTCTAGCTGGACTCTTCTCTGGGATGATCTCATTGGTAGTTTTTAGGTGACTCGTTGATTTCTAGCTGGACTCTTCTGTGGGATGATCTCATCGGTATATTTTAGATGACCCGTTAATTCGTTAGCTGGACTCTTCTCTAGGATGATCTCATTGGTAGTTTTTAGGCGACTTGTTGATTTCTAGCTGGACTCTTCTGTGGGATGATCTCATTGGTAGATTTTAGGTGACTCGTTGATTTCTAGCTGGACTCTTTTGGGGGATGATCTCATTGGTAGATTTAAGATGACTCGTTGATTTCTAGATGGACTCTTCTGTTGGATGATCTCATTGGAAGTGGGATGATCTCATTGGTAGTTTTTAGACGACTGGTTGATTTTTAGCTGGACTATTCTGCGGGATGATCTCATTGGTAGTTTTTAGGTGACTCGTTGATTTCTAGCTGGACTCTTCTGTGGGATGATCTCATTGGTAGTTTTTAGGTGACTTGTTGATTTCTAGCTGGACTTTTCTGTGGGATGATCTCATTAATAGTTTTTAGGTGACTCGTTGATTTCTAGATGGACACTTCTGTTGGATGATCTCATTGGAAGTGGGATGATCTCATTGGTAGTTTTTAGATGACTGGTTAATTTTTAGCTGGACTCTTCTGTGGGATGATCTCATTGGTAGTTTTTAGGTGACTCGTTGATTTCTAGCTTGACTCTTCTGTGGGATTATGTCATTGGTAGTTTTTATGTGACTCGTTGATTCTTTAGCTGGACTCTTCTGTGGGATGACCTCATTGGTAGATTTTAGATGACTCGTCGATTTTTTAGCTGGACTCTTCTGTGGGATGATCTCATTGGTAGTTATTAGATGACTCGTTGATTCTTTAGCTGGACTCTTCTGTGGGATGACCTCATTGGTAGATTTTAGGTGACTTGCTGATTTCTTCTGTGGGATGATCTCATTGGTAGATTTTAGGTGACTTGCTGATTTCTAGCTGGACTCTTCTGTGGAATGATCTCATTGGTAGTTTTTAGGTGACTCGTTGATTTCTAGCTGGACTCTTCTGTGGGATTATGTCATTGGTAGTTTTTATGTGACTCGTTGATTCTAAAGAATCTGGACTCTTCTGTGGGATGACCTCATTGGTAGATTTTAGATGACTCGTTGATTTTTTAGCTGGACTCTTCTGTGGGATGATCTCATTGGTAGTTATTAGATGACTCGTTGATTCTTTAGCTGGACTCTTCTGTGGGATGACCTCATTGGTAGATTTTAGGTGACTTGCTGATTTCTTCAGTGGGATGATCTCATTGGTAGTTTTTAGGTGACTCGTTGATTCTTTAGCTGGACTCTTCTGTGGGATGACCTCATTGGTAGATTTTAGATGACTCGTTGATTTATAGATGGACTCTTCTGTGGGATGATCTCATTGGTAGTTTTTAGGTGACTCGTAGATTTCTAGATGGACTCTTCTGTTGGATGATCTCATTGGAAGTGGGATGATCTCATTGGTAGTTTTTAGATGACTGGTTGATTTTTAGCAGGACTATTCTGCGGGATGATCTCATTGGTAGTTTTTAGGTGACTCGTTGATTTCTAGCTGGACTCTTCTGTGGGATGATCTCATTGGTAGTTTTTAGGTGACTCGTTGATCTCTAGCTGGACTCTTCTGTGGGATTATGTCATTGGTAGTTTTCAGATGACTCGTTGATTCTTTAGCTGGACTCTTCTATGGGATGACCTCATTGGTAGATTTTAGGTGACTTGCTGATTTCTAGCTGGACTCTTCTGTGGGATGATCTCATTGGTAGTTTTTAGGTGACTCGTTGATTTCTAGCTGGACTCTTCTGTGGGATGATCGCATTGGTAGATTTTAGGTGACTCGTTGATTTCTAGCTGGACTCTTCTCTGGGATGATCTCATTGGTAGTTTTTAGGTGACTCGTTGATTTCTAGCTGGACTCTTCTGTGGGATGATCTCATCGGTATATTTTAGATGACCCGTTAATTCGTTAGCTGGACTCTTCTCTAGGATGATCTCATTGGTAGTTTTTAGGCGACTTGTTGATTTCTAGCTGGACTCTTCTGTGGGATGATCTCATTGGTAGATTTTAGGTGACTCGTTGATTTCTAGCTGGACTCTTTTGGGGGATGATCTCATTGGTAGATTTAAGATGACTCGTTGATTTCTAGATGGACTCTTCTGTTGGATGATCTCATTGGAAGTGGGATGATCTCATTGGTAGTTTTTAGACGACTGGTTGATTTTTAGCTGGACTCTTCTGCGGGATGATCTCATTGGTAGTTTTTAGGTGACTCGTTGATTTCTAGCTGGACTCTTCTGTGGGATGATCTCATTGATAGTTTTTAGGTGACTCGTTGATTTCTAGCTGGACTCTTCTGTGGGATGATCTCATTGGTAGTTTTTAGGTGACTCGTTGATTTCTAGCTGGACTTTTCTGTGGGATGATCTCATTGGTAGTTTTTAGGTGACTCGTTGATTTCTAGCTGGACTCTTCTGTGGGATGATCTCATTGGTAGATTTTAGATGACTCGTTGATTTTTTAGCTGGACTCTTCTGTGGGATGATCTCATTGGTAGTTTTTAGATGACTCGTTGATTCTTTAGCTGGACTCTTCTATGGGATGACCTCATTGGTAGATTTTAGGTGACTTGCTGATTTCTAGCTGGACTCTTCTGTGGGATGATCTCATTGGTAGATTTTAGATGACTCGTTAGTTTTTTAGCTGGACTCTTCTGTGGGATGATCTCATCGGTATATTTTAGATGACCCGTTAATTCTTTAGCTGGACTCTTCTCTGGGATGATCTCATTGGTAGTTTTTAGGTGACTCGTTGATTTCTAGCTGGACTCTTCTGTGGGATGATCGCATTGGTAGATTTTAGGTGACTCGTTGATTTCTAGCTGGACTCTTCTCTGGGATGATCTCATTGGTAGTTTTTAGGTGACTCGTTGATTTCTAGCTGGACTCTTCTGTGGGATGATCTCATCGGTATATTTTAGATGACCCGTTAATTCGTTAGCTGGACTCTTCTCTAGGATGATCTCATTGGTAGTTTTTAGGCGACTTGTTGATTTCTAGCTGGACTCTTCTGTGGGATGATCTCATTGGTAGATTTGAGGTGACTCGTTGATTTCTAGCTGGACTCTTTTGGGGGATGATCTCATTGGTAGATTTAAGATGACTCGTTGATTTCTAAATGGACTCTTCTGTTGGATGATCTCATTGGAAGTGGGATGATCTCATTGGTAGTTTTTAGACGACTGGTTGATTTTTAGCTGGACTCTTCTGCGGGATGATCTCATTGGTAGTTTTTAGGTGACTCGTTGATTTCTAGCTGGACTCTTCTGTGGGATGATCTCATTGGTAGTTTTTAGGTGACTTGTTGATTTCTAGCTGGACTTTTCTGTGGGATGATCTCATTAATAGTTTTTAGGTGACTCGTTGATTTCTAGATGGACACTTCTGTTGGATGATCTCATTGGAAGTGGGATGATCTCATTGGTAGTTTTTAGATGACTGGTTAATTTTTAGCTGGACTCTTCTGTGGGATGATCTCATTGGTAGTTTTTAGGTGACTCGTTGATTTCTAGCTTGACTCTTCTGTGGGATTATGTCATTGGTAGTTTTTATGTGACTCGTTGATTCTTTAGCTGGACTCTTCTGTGGGATGACCTCATTGGTAGATTTTAGATGACTCGTCGATTTTTTAGCTGGACTCTTCTGTGGGATGATCTCATTGGTAGTTATTAGATGACTCGTTGATTCTTTAGCTGGATTCTTCTGTGGGATGACCTCATTGGTAGATTTTAGGTGACTTGCTGATTTCTTCTGTGGGATGATCTCATTGGTAGATTTTAGGTGACTTGCTGATTTCTAGCTGGACTCTTCTGTGGAATGATCTCATTGGTAGTTTTTAGGTGACTCGTTGATTTCTAGCTGGACTCTTCTGTGGGATTATGTCATTGGTAGTTTTTATGTGACTCGTTGATTCTAAAGAATCTGGACTCTTCTGTGGGATGACCTCATTGGTAGATTTTAGATGACTCGTTGATTTTTTAGCTGGACTCTTCTGTGGGATGACCTCATTGGTAGATTTTAGATGACTCGTTGATTTATAGATGGACTCTTCTGTGGGATGATCTCATTGGTAGTTTTTAGGTGACTCGTAGATTTCTAGATGGACTCTTCTGTTGGATGATCTCATTGGAAGTGGGATGATCTCATTGGTAGTTTTTAGATGACTGGTTGATTTTTAGCAGGACTATTCTGCGGGATGATCTCATTGGTAGTTTTTAGGTGACTCGTTGATTTCTAGCTGGACTCTTCTGTGGGATGATCTCATTGGTAGTTTTTAGGTGACTCGTTGATCTCTAGCTGGACTCTTCTGTGGGATTATGTCATTGGTAGTTTTCAGATGACTCGTTGATTCTTTAGCTGGACTCTTCTATGGGATGACCTCATTGGTAGATTTTAGGTGACTTGCTGATTTCTAGCTGGACTCTTCTGTGGGATGATCTCATTGGTAGTTTTTAGGTGACTCGTTGATTTCTAGCTGGACTCTTCTGTGGGATGATCGCATTGGTAGATTTTAGGTGACTCGTTGATTTCTAGCTGGACTCTTCTCTGGGATGATCTCATTGGTAGTTTTTAGGTGACTCGTTGATTTCTAGCTGGACTCTTCTGTGGGATGATCTCATCGGTATATTTTAGATGACCCGTTAATTCGTTAGCTGGACTCTTCTCTAGGATGATCTCATTGGTAGTTTTTAGGCGACTTGTTGATTTCTAGCTGGACTCTTCTGTGGGATGATCTCATTGGTAGATTTTAGGTGACTCGTTGATTTCTAGCTGGACTCTTTTGGGGGATGATCTCATTGGTAGATTTAAGATGACTCGTTGATTTCTAGATGGACTCTTCTGTTGGATGATCTCATTGGAAGTGGGATGATCTCATTGGTAGTTTTTAGACGACTGGTTGATTTTTAGCTGGACTCTTCTGCGGGATGATCTCATTGGTAGTTTTTAGGTGACTCGTTGATTTCTAGCTGGACTCTTCTGTGGGATGATCTCATTGATAGTTTTTAGGTGACTCGTTGATTTCTAGCTGGACTCTTCTGTGGGATGATCTCATTGGTAGTTTTTAGGTGACTCGTTGATTTCTAGCTGGACTTTTCTGTGGGATGATCTCATTGGTAGTTTTTAGGTGACTCGTTGATTTCTAGCTGGACTCTTCTGTGGGATGATCTCATTGGTAGATTTTAGATGACTCGTTGATTTTTTAGCTGGACTCTTCTGTGGGATGATCTCATTGGTAGTTTTTAGATGACTCGTTGATTCTTTAGCTGGACTCTTCTATGGGATGACCTCATTGGTAGATTTTAGGTGACTTGCTGATTTCTAGCTGGACTCTTCTGTGGGATGATCTCATTGGTAGATTTTAGATGACTCGTTAGTTTTTTAGCTGGACTCTTCTGTGGGATGATCTCATCGGTATATTTTAGATGACCCGTTAATTCTTTAGCTGGACTCTTCTCTGGGATGATCTCATTGGTAGTTTTTAGGTGACTCGTTGATTTCTAGCTGGACTCTTCTGTGGGATGATCGCATTGGTAGATTTTAGGTGACTCGTTGATTTCTAGCTGGACTCTTCTCTGGGATGATCTCATTGGTAGTTTTTAGGTGACTCGTTGATTTCTAGCTGGACTCTTCTGTGGGATGATCTCATCGGTATATTTTAGATGACCCGTTAATTCGTTAGCTGGACTCTTCTCTAGGATGATCTCATTGGTAGTTTTTAGGCGACTTGTTGATTTCTAGCTGGACTCTTCTGTGGGATGATCTCATTGGTAGATTTGAGGTGACTCGTTGATTTCTAGCTGGACTCTTTTGGGGGATGATCTCATTGGTAGATTTAAGATGACTCGTTGATTTCTAAATGGACTCTTCTGTTGGATGATCTCATTGGAAGTGGGATGATCTCATTGGTAGTTTTTAGACGACTGGTTGATTTTTAGCTGGACTCTTCTGCGGGATGATCTCATTGGTAGTTTTTAGGTGACTCGTTGATTTCTAGCTGGACTCTTCTGTGGGATGATCTCATTGGTAGTTTTTAGGTGACTTGTTGATTTCTAGCTGGACTTTTCTGTGGGATGATCTCATTAATAGTTTTTAGGTGACTCGTTGATTTCTAGATGGACACTTCTGTTGGATGATCTCATTGGAAGTGGGATGATCTCATTGGTAGTTTTTAGATGACTGGTTAATTTTTAGCTGGACTCTTCTGTGGGATGATCTCATTGGTAGTTTTTAGGTGACTCGTTGATTTCTAGCTTGACTCTTCTGTGGGATTATGTCATTGGTAGTTTTTATGTGACTCGTTGATTCTTTAGCTGGACTCTTCTGTGGGATGACCTCATTGGTAGATTTTAGATGACTCGTCGATTTTTTAGCTGGACTCTTCTGTGGGATGATCTCATTGGTAGTTATTAGATGACTCGTTGATTCTTTAGCTGGATTCTTCTGTGGGATGACCTCATTGGTAGATTTTAGGTGACTTGCTGATTTCTTCTGTGGGATGATCTCATTGGTAGATTTTAGGTGACTTGCTGATTTCTAGCTGGACTCTTCTGTGGAATGATCTCATTGGTAGTTTTTAGGTGACTCGTTGATTTCTAGCTGGACTCTTCTGTGGGATTATGTCATTGGTAGTTTTTATGTGACTCGTTGATTCTAAAGAATCTGGACTCTTCTGTGGGATGACCTCATTGGTAGATTTTAGATGACTCGTTGATTTTTTAGCTGGACTCTTCTGTGGGATGATCTCATTGGTAGTTATTAGATGACTCGTTGATTCTTTAGCTGGACTCTTCTGTGGGATGACCTCATTGGTAGATTTTAGGTGACTTGCTGATTTCTTCAGTGGGATGATCTCATTGGTAGATTTTAGATGACTCGTTGATTTATAGATGGAATCTTCTGTGGGATGACATCATTGGTAGATTTTAGATGACTTGCTGATTTATAGATGGACTCTTCTGTGGGATGACATCATTGGTAGATTTTAGATGACTTGCTGATTTCTAGCTGGACTTTTCTGTGGGGTGATCTCATTGGTAGTTTTTAGGTCACTCGTTGATTTCTAGCTGGACTCTTCTGTGGGATGATCGCATTGGTAGATTTTAGGTGACTCGTTGATTTCTAGCTGGACTCTTCTCTGGGATGATCTCATTGGTAGTTTTTAGGTGACTCGTTGATTTCTAGCTGGACTCTTCTGTGGGATGATCTCATCGGTATATTTTAGATGACCCGTTAATTCGTTAGCTGGACTCTTCTCTAGGATGATCTCATTGGTAGTTTTTAGGCGACTTGTTGATTTCTAGCTGGACTCTTCTGTGGGATGATCTCATTGGTAGATTTTAGGTGACTCGTTGATTTCTAGCTGGACTCTTTTGGGGGATGATCTCATTGGTAGATTTAAGATGACTCGTTGATTTCTAGATGGACTCTTCTGTTGGATGATCTCATTGGAAGTGGGATGATCTCATTGGTAGTTTTTAGACGACTGGTTGATTTTTAGCTGGACTCTTCTGCGGGATGATCTCATTGGTAGTTTTTAGGTGACTCGTTGATTTCTAGCTGGATTCTTCTGTCGGATGATCTCATTGGTAGTTTTTAGGTGACTCGTTGATTTCTAGCTGGACTCTTCTGTGGGATTATGTCATTGGTAGTTTTTATGTGACTCGTTGATTCTTTAGCTGGACTCTTCTGTGGGATGACCTCATTGGTAGATTTTAGATGACTCCTTGAAATCTAGCTGGACTCTTTTGTTGGGTGAACTCATCAGTTGATTTTAGGTGACTCGTTGATTTTTAGCTGGACTCTTCTGTGGGATGATCTCATTGGTAGTTTTTATGTGACTCGTTGATTTTTTAGCTGGACTCTTCTGTGGGATGATCTCATTGGTAGAATTTAGATGACTCATTGATTCATTAGCTGGACTCTTCTGTGGGATGACCTTATTGGTAGATTTTAGGTGACTTGCTGATTTCTAGCTGGACTCTTCTGTGGGATGATCTCATTGGTAGATTTTAGATGACTCGTTAATTTTTTAGCTGGACTCTTCTGTGGGATGATCTCATTGGTAGTTTTTAGATGTCTCGTTCATTTCTAGCTGGACTCTTGCGTTATAGATGACATTGGTAGATTTTAGGTGATTCGTTGAAATCTAGCTGGACTCTTTTGTTGGGTGAACTCATCAGTGGATTTTAGGTGACTCATTGATTGTTAGCTGGACTCTTCTGTGGGATGACCTCATTGGTAGATTTTAGGTGACTTGCTGATTTCTAGCTGGACTCTTCTGTGGGATGATCTCATTGGTAGATTTTAGGTGACTTGCTGATTTCTAGCTGGACTCTTCTGTGGGATGATCTATCGGTAGATTTTAGATGACTGGTTGATTTTTTAGCTGGACTCATCTGTGGGATGATCTCATCGGTATATTTTAGAAGACCCGTTAATTCTTTAGCTGGACTCTTTTGGGGGATGATCTCATTGGTAGATTAAAGATGACTCGTTGATTTCTAGATGGACTCTTCTGTTGGATGATCTCATTGGAAGTGGGATGATCTCATTGGTAGTTTTTAGATGACTGGTTGATTTTTAGCTGGACTCTTCTGTGGGATGATCTCATTGGTATTTTTTAGGTGACTCGTTGATTTCTAGCTGGACTCTTCTGTGGGATGATCTCATTTGTAGTTTTTAGGTGACTCGTTGATTTCTAGCTGGACTTTTCTGTGGGATTATGTCATTGGTAGTTTTTACAAGACTCGTTGATTTCTAGCTGGACTCTTCTGTGGGATGATCTCATTTGTAGTTTTTAGGTGACTCGTTGATTTCTAGCTGGACTTTTCTGTGGGATGATCTCATTGGTAGTTTTTACAAGACTCGTTGATTTCTAGCTGGACTCTTCTGTGGGATGATCTCATTGGTAGTTTTAAGGTGACTCGTTGATTTCTAGCGGGACTCTTCTGTGGGATGATCTCATTGTTAGATTTTAGATGACACGTTGATTTCTAGCTGGACTTATTGGGGGAAGATCTCATCGGTAGTTTTTAGGTGACTCGTTGATTTCTAGCTGGGCTCTTGCGTTATAGATGACATTTAGCTGAGATGGGTAATAGAAGATATCGTAGTCACAGAATATTTTATAAAGCATTAATCATAATGATTTCAATGTATATCAACTTACCTTTTGAGATTGCTGGGTTCAATATCTGCTGGAATCTTCTTAGTTGTTTTTAGATGACTCGTTGATTTCTAGCTGGACTCTATTGTTGGGTGATCTCATCGGTAGGTTTTAGGTGACTCGTTAATTTTTAGCTGGACTCTTGGGGGATGATCTCATTGGTCGATATTAGGTGACTTGTTGATTTCTAGCTGGACTCTTCTCTGGGATGATGTCATTGGTAGATTTTACAAGACTCGTTGATTTCTAGCTGGACTCTTCTGTGGGATGATCTCATGTGTAGTTTTTAGATGACTTGTTGATTCTTTAGCTGGACTCTTCTGTGGGATGACCTCATTGGTAGATTTTAGGTGACTTGCTGATTTCTAGCTGGACTCTTCTGTGGGATGATCTCATTGGTATTTTTTAGGTGACTCGTTGATTTCTAGCTGGACTCTTGCGTTATAGATGACATTGGTAGATTTTAGGTGATTCGTTGAAATCTAGCTGGACTCTTTTCTTGGGTGAACTCATCAGTGGATTTTAGGTGACTCGTTGATTTTTAGCTGGACTCGTCTGTGGGATGATCTCATTGGTAGTTTTTAGATGACTCGTTGAAATCTAGCTGGACTCTTTTGTTGGGTGAACTCATCAGTTGATTTTAGGTGACTCGTTGATTTTTAGCTGGACTCTTCTGTGGGATGATCTCATTGGTAGTTTTTATGTGACTCGTTGATTTTTTAGCTGGACTCTTCTGTGGGATGATCTCATTGGTAGAATTTAGATGACTCATTGATTCTTTAGCTGGACTCTTCTGTGGGATGACCTTATTGGTAGATTTTAGGTGACTTGCTGATTTCTAGCTGGACTCTTCTGTGGGATGATCTCATTGGTAGATTTTAGATGACTCGTTAATTTTTTAGCTGGACTCTTCTGTGGGATGATCTCATTGGTAGTTTTTAGATGTCTCGTTCATTTCTAGCTGGAATCTTGCGTTATAGATGACATTGGTAGATTTTAGGTGATTCGTTGAAATCTAGCTGGACTCTTTTGTTGGGTGAACTCATCAGTGGATTTTAGGTGACTCATTGATTTTTAGCTGGACTCTTCTGTGGGATGACCTCATTGGTAGATTTTAGGTGACTTGCTGATTTCTAGCTGGACTCTTCTGTGGGATGATCTAATTGGTAGATTTTAGGTGACTTGCTGATTTCTAGCTGGACTCATCTGTGGGATGATCTCATCGGTATATTTGAGAAGACCCGTTAATTCTTTAGCTGGACTCTTTTGGGGGATGATCTCATTGGTTGATTAAAGATGACTCGTTGATTTCTAGATGGACTCTTCTGTTGGATGATCTCATTGGAAGTGGGATGATCTCATTGGTAGTTTTTAGATGACTTGTTGATTTTTAGCTGGACTCTTCTGTCGGATGATCTCATTGGTAGTTTTTAGGTGACTCGTTGATTTCTAGCTGGACTCTTCTGTGGGATGATCTCATTTGTAGTTTTTAGGTGACTCGTTGATTTCTAGCTGGACTTTTCTGTGGGATTATGTCATTGGTAGTTTTTACAAGACTCGTTGATTTCTAGCTGGACTCTTCTGTGGGATGATCTCATTTGTAGTTTTTAGGTGACTCGTTGATTTCTAGCTGGACTTTTCTGTGGGATGATCTCATTGGTAGTTTTTACAAGACTCGTTGATTTCTAGCTGGCCTCTTCTGTGGGATGATCTCATTGGTAGTTTTAAGGTGACTCGTTGATTTCTAGCGGGACTCTTCTGTGGGATGATCTCATTGTTAGATTTTAGATGACACGTTGATTTCTAGCTGGACTTATTGGGGGAAGATCTCATCGGTAGTTTTTAGGTGACTCGTTGATTTCTAGCTGGGCTCTTGCGTTATAGATGACATTTAGCTGAGATGGGTAATAGAAGATATCGTAGTCACAGAATATTTTATAAAGCATTAATCATAATGATTTCAATGTATATCAACTTACCTTTTGAGATTGCTGGGTTCAATATATGCTGGAATCTTCTTAGTTGTTTTTAGATGACTCGTTGATTTCTAGCTGGACTCTATTGTTGGGTGATCTCATCGGTAGGTTTTAGGTGACTCGTTAATTTTTAGCTGGACTCTTGGGGGATGATCTCATTGGTCGATATTAGGTGACTTGTTGATTTCTAGCTGGACTCTTCTCTGGGATGATGTCATTGGTAGATTTTAGGTCACTCGTTGATTTCTAGCTGGACTATTCTGTGGGATGATCTCATGTGTAGTTTTTAGATGACTTGTTGATTCTTTAGCTGGACTCTTCTGTGGGATGACCTCATTGGTAGATTTTTGGTGACTTGCTGATTTCTAGCTGGACTCTTCTGTGGGATGATCTCATTGGTAGTTTTTAGGTGACTCGTTGATTTCTAGCTGGACTCTTGCGTTATAGATGACATTGGTAGATTTTAGGTGATTCGTTGAAATCTAGCTGGACTCTTTTCTTGGGTGAACTCATCAGTGGATTTTAGGTGACTCGTTGATTTTTAGCTGGACTCTTCTGTGGGATGATCTCATTGGTAGTTTTTAGATGACTCGTTGATTCTTTAGCTGGACTCTTCTGTGGGATGACTTGTTCATTTCTAGCTGGTCTCTACTGTGGGATGACCTCATTGGTAGATTTTAGGTGACTTGCTGATTTCTAGCTGGACTCTTCTGTGGGATGATCTCATTGGTAGATTTTATATGACTCGTTGATTTTTTAGCTGGACTCTTCTGTGGGATGATCTCATTGGTAGTTTTTAGATGTCTCGTTGATTTCTAGCTGGATTCTTGCGTTATAGATGACATTGGTAGATTTTAGGTGATTCGTTGAAATCTAGCTGGACTCTTTTGTTGGGTGAACTCATCAGTGGTTTTTAGGTGACTCGTTGATTTCTAGCTGGACTTTTCTGTGGGATGATCTCATTGGTAGTTTTTAGGTGACTCGTTGATTTCTAGCTGGACTCTTCTGTGGGATGACCTCATTGGTAGATTTTAGGTGACTTGCTGATTTCTAGCTGGACTCTTCTGTGGGATGATCTCATTGGTAGATTTTAGATGACTCGTTGATTTTTTAGCTGGACTCTTCTGTGGGATGATCTCATTGGTAGTTTTTAGATGACTTGTTGATTCTTTAGCTGGACTCTTCTGTGGGATGACCTCATTGGTAGATTTTAGGTGACTTGCTGATTTCTAGCTGGACTCTTCTGTGGGATGATCTCATTGGTAGATTTTAGATCTTGTTGATTTTTTAGCTGGACTCTTCTGTGGGATGATCTCATTGGTAGTTTTTAGATGTCTCGTTGATTTCTAGCTGGACTCTTGCGTTATAGATGACATTGGTAGATTTTAGGTGATTCGTTGAAATCTAGCTGGACTCTTTTGTTGAGTGAACTCATCAGTGGATTTTAGGTGACTCGTTGATTTTTAGCTGGACTCTTCTGTGGGATGATCTCATTGGTAGTTTTTAGATGACTCGTTGATTCTTTAGCTGGACTCTTCTGTGGGATGACTTGTTCATTTCTAGCTGGTCTCTTCTGCGGGATGACCTCATTGGTAGATTTTAGGTGACTTGCTGATTTCTTCTGTGGGATGATCTCATTGGTAGATTTTAGGTGACTTGCTGATTTCTAGCTGGACTCTTCTGTGGGATGATCTCATTGGTAGATTTTAGATGACTCATTGATTTTTTAGCTGGACTCTTCTGTGGGATGATCTCATTGGTAGTTTTTAGATGACTTGTTGATTCTTTAGCTGGACTCTTCTGTGGGATGACCTCATTGGTAGTTTTTAGGTGACTTGCTGATTTCTAGCTGGACTCTTCTGTGGGATGATCTCATTGGTAGATTTTGGATGACTCGTTGATTTTTTAGCTGGACTCTTCTGTGGGATCATCTCATTGGTAGTTTTTAGATGTCTCGTTGATTTCTAGCTGGACTCTTGCGTTATAGATGACATTGGTAGATTTTAGGTGATTCGTTGAAATCTAGCTGGACTCTTTTGTTGGGTGAACTCATCAGTGGTTTTTAGGTGACTCGTTGATTTCTAGCTGGACTCTTCTGTGGGATGATCTCATTGGTAGTTTTTAGGTGACTCGTTGATTTCTAGCTGGACTTTTCTGTGGGATGATCTCATTGGTAGTTATTAGGTGACTCGTTGATTTCTAGCTGGACTCTTCTGTGGGATGATCTCATTGGTAGTTTTTAGATGTCTCGTTGATTTCTAGCTGGACTCTTGCGTTATAGATGACATTCAGCTGAGATGGATTAATAGAAGATATCGTAGTCACAGAATATTTCATAAAGCATTAATCATAATGATTTCAATTTATATCAACTTACCTTTCGAGATTGCTGGAATCTTCTTAGTTGGTTGTAAAGTTTAATTCAATGTTGTTGTGTCTTCGTGGGCTGTCATCAGGTCATCTGTTTCAGTCTCGGTGGCAGTTGAATCTGCAGCATCTCCGCTTAGTGTTCTTGCATTGGTGGGATGTCTGTCGTCAGATCATTTCCGACTGTGGTGGTTGAATTTGCAGCATCTCTCCTTGGTGTTCTGGCATTTCGGACATAAAGTTTTGACCCCAATAGTTATTTATAATAGATGCAAATTGAGTTAATCACAGTTTAAGACTAGTGACTATAAAATAAGGTGCCGAATATATACAAGATTATCAATGTGGACCGGTACATAGATTGTAATAATAGTCAATCATTAAATAATATTAATATGAGACCTACAATTTCAATACAAGAAAATCCTGATACTATGAACCTACTAGTATTTGCCCTATCTACCTTTTTAATTTTCAGCTTAACAATTATCATATTATCAAATTAACTTCATCGTCAGTTTATAAATAAATTCTGCACGAGTCTTTTCATAACTATAAGAAATTTACCCAGATATGTTTTCTACCCTTACACTTGAATATTTGCACCCCGTGAATTGCTTTCCGACCCTCTTCAGCAATTCTAAATATTGTTCTTAATACAATTTCAATCTTCTAATCATGATAATATAAGGCTCAACGTTATCTCAAAGAGTGATCTGATTGAGCACACTGATCATTCTAAACGTGGTTCTACGCATTTAAGAAACCATGAATCATTCCCACACCTTGACGATTCCAGAATTCCCTATAAACCTAACAGATTCAATAAATTCTTCGCACAAGAGGCCAAGTTAAATGCACCCTGCATTCTTTTATTGTCAACCAAAATTACAAATTATACAGTTGTTTTATCAACTGGTTTAGATTTTATTCTATATGAAGATATTATACCAGTCATCATGGTAGATATCTGAGTAATTGATTAAATAATAATTGCCCTAGCTTTAATTGAATTATCATTTATGAAAGATTTATTTATATAGGAGTTGAAATCACTTCTAAGGAAGAATTTCAGATCTTGGACAAGTTTGAATTCATCGCTATTTCAACATTCAACTATGCATCCGAGCTTGAAAAATCCAGAATTCCCAAAACCTAACTGATTCCTCACACCACTATAGGCGTGGTATTCGGTATTAGACGATCCTACATTTTACAGTTTACACTCCCCTAAACTCCTCAACTTTTACATGAAGATATTTGTATTCATTACTCATCACAGCTGTTGAAGGGTTCATGTGCGTCATATTTCTTCCCATTCACAATAAGTTCACATTCCCAGTTGAAAAATCCTCGGGTGCCAAGTCTCGTTGCCTTTTTCTCAATATGAAGCTTGTTTGTAGATAGTTGATTATTCTTCATCATTAACTTCCAAGTAATCGGTTGATTTTTAATCGTCTTAGCTATATTTCGATTGCCAGACACACAATATCTATATGGGAGGGAGGGGTGAGATATCCAAACAGGAGGAATTTCAGATCCGGTGGTACAAGTTTTTCTGAATTCATTATTATTTTAACTTCTAATTTTGTATCAAATCTTAAGGTAAATACATTAATTGAGATGGTAGAAGATTAAATGTATCTCTATTTGAATCCATCATCACATCAGTGTTTTAGATAAATAAACATTCAAGTGGTTAATTAGAAATTGCCTAAGAAATTCCCTCATTTCCCATTTATATTAAGTACACTGTGTATAAGGACTGAAAAACTTGTTTTGGCTGGACCTCCCTAGTGCGAGACGTGATGCTACAGTAGTTTTGAAGGAGGGGTTAGTAGGAGATTTATTAGCAAGAGGAATAAGACCTAAGTAAGGACATCCCGTCAAAGCAAATCTCTCAATCTGAAATACACAATGAAATTGGAATATTCCCCCATGCAAATTCAGGATTGCATGTACACAGATTTGTCGATCTTGATAGGATCGGAAGTAAATCTGCCTTAAATTAGTTTGGAAATTAGTGTAAATACTAATCGATGCGAAAGGATTCACTTAGATACAAATAGATGTGCTCAAATATACATATATTAGCTATATGTTTTAATTTCAGTGTAAGGATATTTATATGGATCTGCTATGCTAAGCTCCACCAATGTTTTAGAGTCAGATCTTCTGTTTCTGACACCTTGTTTCCTATTCTCTCCTCAATCTGCTTCGTTCCCTTAATTTTCCATGATCTCCCGCAAGCTATACAGCTGACACCAACACTTCTTTCTGTTATCAAGTTTAATTTTTCTTATTTGTTTTCACTGAACCTTCGATTAGATCCTCTCTCATTCTTTTTGTTCTCTGTCCTGTTCTTCCTAGTTCTATCTTCTTCTATTCCCTTCCTGACCTGATATAACCTTCCCATATAGGTCTTAATATCTTTATATTCAATTCAATTGATGCTTTAGGATACAAAATACAAATCAGAGCTACAAGTCAATCAAATAATAGTAACTAATCGCTGATCTTACTTCCCCACAAGCTCCCACTTATAACCACTTTTCTTTAGTGTGTGTACATGCGCACATCCAGTGTGCGCAAGATAACACGCACTACCTACAAACCTACGAAAATTAATTTCAGATCTCACAGCACATACGATTTTGAATCTACCTTAATTGTAAATATCTAAACAATCCCGTTAATTAATAATTTTTCCAAGTTATATTTCAATCATACGTCACCCATACACAACGCACAGTATGGCTGTCGGGAATCAGTTAGGTTATTGGTGAATTTCGGCAATTTATAAGAATGCGACCAGTTGTATGGGCATCCTGTAAGCTTGGAGAAATGATATATATATTCAAACTGATTAAAACTTTTTCACTTTGATAAAAATATTATTATGTGTCACCCGAACAAGACACACAAGCATAATATGGCTCTCACGAAGGAATTGAAGAATCCATTAAAGCTTTGGAATATTACTGGTTTCGTCAAAGCATTGAGACCGATTCACAATTTCTAAAATCCCTAGAACAATGACTGTAGTCTTTCCTGCTATCATATCACGCCCTGGCCCAAGATCTATTGATAAAACCATAGACAATATCTCTTATGTATCTTTCCACCGAGAAATTCCTAACAGCTAAGGCAGCACACAGTACGTACTGCAATGTATTGCCTCAATCTTTATAAATGCATCAAATATTTATTAACTGACGATGAAGTTTTATTGATGAATGATATTTTAACATATTTTAGTTCATAATAGTGTCATCTTTATATTATAAGTAAAGCAAGCCTGCGTGTATATGAGGAATTCCAGATCTATCATTATAAGCTTTTAAAGATCTTGAAGGATTGTTAACATCTAATTGATTGGTTTATTAACAATTTCACTATAATTTCAATACAAAATCATCACACGTTGAATTTCCAAAAGAAATTTGTCCATTCGAGAGGAACTGTCTCCAATTTTCTGTTTTGGTTCCTTGAAAGCCCATATTTGACAGCCATAAGTGAAAGGCTTTTAAAGAATTTAATGACATAATTCTTGGATATTGCAGGAGGTATTTTATAAAAATATGGTATGCTGATTCACCCCGAGCCACCAGATTGATGGTTGATATATTATGGTTTGCGTTGAAATTAATTTCAATACCCAATTATGTAAAGCGATTTGCACTATCTATTACTTGCCGATCGAACTTTCAGACGACATTATTTACATTAATTATATGCTCTTCTAAAGATGACAATCTTTGTCTTTGCATAATCAATTCAAATATGCATCACGTGACAGTGGTTTAAAATATTATCAAGGGCATATTGAAGTCAGTCTGGTGTCTCGGCGAGTATAACAGTATCATCAGCGTATAACGATTACAAGAGTTTGAATGTACCTATAGGTCAATGGGATAGCGGCACAAACCAGATGGCGCAACTGAACACTGGGTTATCAAAGCCTGTATCATTTTCTATCTTTTCTGTATTATGTTTTGCTATGTATGATATTTTTAGACCTCTTTATTCTAACATTAATAGTCAGGAGAATTAATTTATATCTTATTTTCATAGGGAAATCAGTCCATTTTCAATAAAATTTGAACTAACTAGACTTTTAGGCTTCCAAGTCCGAAAACTATCAAACCAGTCATGCGATATACATATAAGATTTCGCTCTCTTAACCAGTGTATGCTATAAATTTCATTGATTTGATATAATGAAAAAAGTCGATTCTAATTTAATTGAAATGCAGAAGGAAATTGAAGCGCGGTTACCCAGTGACACTAGCGATCATGGCAGAATCCTCGCTCACCACTGCAGCATTGCCGGTATCCCAAACCATCACAATTTTTATTCAAGATTTTTTTTTTAATTTTCGAATACATATATATATGATTATAGAATATTACTTTTTATACATCACTGATGAACAGATTGAATAAATGAAAGGGAGACAAACGCTCTCCCTGTTTTACAATACACACAAGATAATCTGTTAAAATTGTTATGTTTTACACACGGTTTAATTGTTTCATACATGGAGAGTTTCATTCGTAAGATAAATTGTCAGTTAGGCAATATTGATTCATATGAGGCCTGAAATAACGGACATGAGATAAATTTCAGATGTCACATACGATATCTTCTCTCGATACGATCTCTTAATTCATAACTGACCTATCGTTATTCTAATTATCAGCCAACAATATTCATATGGGACCTCACGAGAAGATTGAACTTGTCTAATATTGTAGATATCTAAGATGTTGCTATAATTTCAATTCACTACTGCATGACCAGAAAGCTTCGATCAGTTAGTAAATCAGATGTTAATGCGGACAGCACCTCCAACCTCTCCAGCAGCTCTACGTGCTACGATGAGAAAAATGAAAAACCAACTTAGCTTTATATCAAAACTGCTATGTTAAGTTTCGTCTGGACTTGTGTTAGTTGGTTGACGACGAGTTTAATGAAGCTGGTAGGTTCTAGATGACTAGTTGATCTCAAGCTGGGCTCTTTCTTATAGCTGAAATAAATAAAAGAAGATATCCTGTAATCACACAATAATTCATTTAGAATAAAATCACAACGATTCCAATGTATATCAACTTACCTTTCGAGATTGCTGGGTTCAATATCTGCTTGAATCTTCTTAGTTGTTTTTAGATGACTCGTTGATTTCTAGCTGGACTCTTTTGCTGGATGATCTCATTGGTAGATTTTAGATGACTCGTTGATTTCTAGCTGGACTCTTTTGTGATGATCTCATCGGTAGATTTTAGGTGACTCGTTGATTTCTAGCTGGGGTCTTTCGTTATAGATGACATTTAGCTGAGATGGGTTAAAAGAAGATATCGTAGTCACAGAATATTTCATAAAGCATTAATCATAATGATTTTAATGTATATCAACTTACCTTTCAAGATTGCTGGTTTCAGTTCTGCCTCAGATTTTCTAAGTTGGTTGATGAGTCTAATTCCAGCTGGAAATTTCTGTGGGCTGTCCTAATTGGTAGGTATTGGTAGGTTTTAGATGACTCATTTATCTCAGCTGGGACTGGGTTCATTCTAATAGATTACATTTAGCTGAAACGAATTAAAGAGGATATCCTGTAATCACACAATATTTCATATCCAATAAAATCCTAATAATTTCCATTAAACTCAACTTACCTGTCAAGATTGCTGGGTTCAGTATCTCTTTATGCGGTGGTTAATGAGTTATTCAAGTTGGACTCGTGGTCGTGGTAGTAGTAGTAGACGACTCTACTCTCAAGCTGGTCCTTTCGAGATTAAGTTTAGCTGAAATGAATAAAAGAAGATATCCTCCTATAATCACACTTCACACAATATTTCATATAGAATAAAATCATAATTTCCAAAAACAAACTAAACTTACCTGTCAAGATTGCTGGGTTCAGTATCGGCTAGGAATTTCTATGTTGAATCTGTGGAGCCTTCGCGGGTGTAGGGTAAACACGGCACCAGCCTCGGACCCGGCAACGGAACCGGCAGCGGCGACACGTCTGAAACACGGTCCCGGTCCCATTCGCGGGCTGTCGTCAGTAATCGTTTCCGTCTCAGTGGCAGCTGGATTCGCCCATCTCTTTTTCGTCGTCCTAATTCGGACATGTTTGACAAAACACTGAAATTCGAGAGATAAATAGGTGCTGATAAAATAACGTATTGAACGCTTAAAAAGAGTAATTGAACCACAGAACAGGCCTTACCTGATAGTTGGTGGTGAGCTTATTATAATCGTATAGGCTCGTGCTTTGTGAAAATATCCGATAGTGGACCAAAACCACACACAGGAGCTGACTCGGGTAGCACGAGAGACGGACAGTAACATCTTTAAGACGTTTTTCTTCGGACGCCGGGAAGAATGCAGGAGCACACGTTGTAAAACGCCGGTAATATCCTAGCCTTGTCCGCTTCGTTCAAGAGGTATGTGCTGAATGACCGCCGCCGATTCTATTCAGATCGGTGGCGCATTTCAGTTTTGACCAATCGGCAGGCGCACGATTCTCTTTACCGTTATATTCGGGTCTGAATTCAGCTGAATGTTCCACTCGATTAACCACGAACGCGGAGGCTTCTCTATACACCCAGCATATAGAGAACTCGCTTTGAAAATAAATCTTCCAAGCACTTCAAAGAAAATCATCTTTATGTAACTACTATACGGAGCTGGATCCAGAAAAGTGGAATTAGGTCCACAAAAGTCTGAATTGAATCCAAAGTGTGGGTCCAGAATTTGAGGGGGGTCCAAAAACATAGTTACTGGGTCTGAGACAGTGGGACTGGGTCAAGGACTGTAGAAGTATTTAGGGATTTCCATTATTTATTGTTACGGCATTCGAACTGCTTGGAACTTTTGACGTCACTAGCCATCGAACAAACAGGCTTCAAACCTTTTTGCGCAAAAATCATTAATTTTTTTATGACAATAGTGAACCGATATTAATCTCAGTGTCGAGGTAACAAATAAAAATTCGCAGTAGATACTAAAATTCCATTTTTCGGTTTATCTGATGATGGGGTTTAGAAGTAACACCGAAAAAGTTTTCTACGTCTACACGTCTACATATCTAACCGTGGGTTTTTATTTGTTAACTAAGTTTTTTCTCGTATTGAAACACACCATTTCACCACGAATAGAAATAGTTTTCCTAAGAACTTAAGAGAAACGAATCGTCAAGAAGGACTGTGTCGTCATCTTCGCGGCTTGGTGGAAAAGGTAAACTCATGCTTCGAATCCTAACAATGCTATTCGGTCACGACGTCAGCGTTCTCCGACTCACTTATACAACAAATCAGGTCACTTCAATGAATACTCGCTAATATTGAAGGGCGCTGGAGTATTTACAGTAATACCTCGCCTTACTGGGACAACTCAGGATCCAGTTCCACAGTTCTTGACTCTTTAAAGTTAAATTTGACTCTTTTTTTAAAACATCGAAAATGAACTGACTTTAACTCGTGAGTCAACTCCAACTCGCAACTGTGTAACCGGGCCCAGACTTTTAACTAACTCGCACAAAAATGAAATCATTTTTCAGACTTCTGTATTTTCCTATCCTTACTCGAAACTTCGTCTACCTCGGACCGATTTTGTCAGCTTCAATTCGTCCGAGTTAGGCGAGGTACTATGAATTTCCACTACCGTGCATGTCGATTCGTCGTCAGTCTCAGACGCCTCGAAAACCGTTAAAGCGAACGCTACAAATCTTACTTAATACTCAACAATCTTTTTTTTATTTTATTTCAACACAGTTAAATCGTTGTACGCTTTTTAACAAATAACGATCGAGGTACGTAAATACTAGTAGTACTGTATTAATAATACAAAGACTTCATTGTCCGAGGGCTTCATGAGACTAGAAATGGCAGGTTGATATTGGAGCGAATAAATTAGATATAAATTTTCGAGAACACAAAAAACACACGCAAATATAATTAAAAACAACTTAAACTAAAATAATTGGCGGATTTTTAAAGGAAAAATGCGTTCGTCACAGATTTATGTTTACAAAGATTTCTCTTTGGCGATGATGGCTTTGACACCTTCAGCCATTTCCGAAACAGCCTGGATCTCCGAGATACCCAATCTGCGTTTGTTACTGATATCGTAGACACCTCCCACGCTCTCGGTATGTTCACCGTGGATACCTGCAAAAACAAAATCGTCAATGGAATTTAGTTAAATATGTTTCATTTGATCAACGCGTGAATGTGTCCAGACCCGAGTATCCTTATGAGAGCGATTCTATCAGTTTCTGGCCAAATTTCACAAAAGAACGATTTCCAGATCCGTATCTAGCGGGGGGCAGGGGGTGAAATGCGACGTACCTCTTGGTTGGAGTTTGTACTGGTCACAGATTCCATGGAATAATTCAGTATCGGCGGCAAGTTTAGGCACTTTGACGTGTACGCTCGCCCTGAGAGTTGTACCCAGGTTCGTCGGACAGAAGGTCACGTAGCCGAGGCGGTCGCTGTGCGCGAAAGGTACCTCACTTTCGATCGTTTTGATGCCCTACATTGTGAAACGAAATAGAGCAAAATTGTAAGTCTTACAGTTTAACTTATTCCGTATCGAAGAAAAAACAACGAGAATCCCACGCAATGATAACGAAAAATTAATATCAATTCAGAAAATGTTCCCAATTTGTATTCTCGTCAGGACGGGGATTAAATGTTTTATTAATGGTGATTAAACACTACAGGGTTCAGTTTCACGAAAAAGTTTGAACTAGAATTTTTGGTGTAATTGCCAGTGGTTACTTAATGTTTTCAATGACGGCAACAATTCAACCTTTACTGATTTAAGCTTAAACTTTTTCATGAAACCAACCCCAAAACCCAGTTCCACAGTTATGAGTTAGAGTTATAACTCTTGAGATAAAGTTAACTCATTTTTAATTTCAAATCTTAACTCGGAACTGTGGAACTGGAGCCAGGGCCCAGTTTCACGAAAAAGTTTAACCCAAAAACGGTTAAGTTTGAATTGTTGTCCTCATTGAAAATATGAAGTAACCATAAGCAACGACGCCAAAAATGTGAGTAAAACATTTTTTGTGAAACTGGGCCCTGGTGATGACGATAATTACACGTATGGGCTTCAGAAAAGTGTTAAAGCGCTATAAATATTGAGATATCGTTCAATATTCACCAACTGACCTTGACTAATCTCTTGAAAACAGCGGCGAGATCACCTCCTTGCTGCATTGAAATAATACGGTAGTGATCTTCCTCGTTTACCCACACCAAAAACGTTTTGGAGTTGTTGCAGTAAATACCGCGACCCTCGGGCCAATTTCTGTAAACGCCGGCTGATCTAGCGAACCTGCAATTAAACAATGTTCATAATTATGATAGAGAACTATAAATGCCCACGTTTCCGACAGAAACAGACTGTATGTTTACCTATCCGAATCGTTGAATAAGAAATGATCGTCGACGAGTTTCTTTCTGTCATCTTCGCTCATCGTTTCCAGCGAATAGTACTTTCCTGCGTATTCTTGATCGCTTCCCAATTTCTTGAATGCGTTCACGATTTTCGATTCGATTTCCTTTCGTCCCTGAAATTAAAATATAAACAATCGATCATGCGACTTGACTAACCCGATTTCCGATTTTGAAATTGAACCCCATGGATCCAGTCGGGAACGAAACTGGACCCGGTTCCACAGTGTTGTGAGTTAAGATCAGTTAATTTTCTCGAGTCAAATCCTAACTCACAACTGTGGAACCGGGTCCAGTTTCTATCCCGGCCAGTGTGGCGGGTTTGCAAGGAATACAAAATTCAAATAAAATTGAAATATATCAATCAAAATTTTAAGCGGGATGAATCCCTATTTCTTTTTAGCAAATTCCCTTTTCTGGAGCAGGAACCGACAACCACAGCCAGTCCCCTGTACAATACTCACGACGAACGGAACAGCTCAACTGAATGATCAGAGACCCCATTGAAGATCTTGGATCACCCCTGTACATTCTAACCAAAGGGCCAGTTTGCTCAAAAGTAGTTTTAACGAGAGAGTTAAAAGAAACCAGTGGATATAGTTGACTATTGTGACAATAGTTACTATAAGGTATTTATCCGCCGGTAATCTTTAACTAACTTTATGAGCAACAACCCCAAGCATCATAACCCAGACAGAAGGACAAAAACTTAGGCTATAGCTAGATATTCCAAAAAGTTGTAGAGACGTTTTATCTAGAAATAAGTGAAACATACTTCTCTGCTGATGAGTGGTGGGAAGGCGAATCCTTCCGCGCTGCGGCCAACACGAACTCTCGTCGAGACGACGTATTTGCCTTCTGGATCGACGTTTCCGAACGGCAAATTTTCAATATCTCCGAAGTCGGGGGATGGATGCTTGATTTCTTTGTCCATCGGGAATTTGTGGTAGTCCTTAACTACGGGATCGAGCAGATCCTTGAACACCTCGTAGCCCTCGGGGTCGCAAACGTAGATACCGGTACCGCTGTCCAATTGTTCGACACCTGCGAATAATAAATTCATTCCAAACTAATCGAGATTCTTTGGTCCCACAGTTATATACATGAATTCGAAAAAAGTCTCAAGTTTTCTCAAATACATTTCATGTTTGATTTTTTGCCCAAATGGAAATGAAGCCTTCGTAAAATTAAAGAATATATTCTATCAAACAACAGGAGCGTCACCATTTTTATTTTGTTACTTTCTGGTTGATAAAGGTAATTTGCAGGATAAATTGCTGAAGAAAGTTGCACTCGCAAGCAATGGGCATACGCTATGCTAAATTTCTCAAATATTTCCCGAATTATTGAGGAAAACTTATATCGCATTCTCAAATCAAACCGGGAAATATCATCGCAATTCCCAGGAATTTTCCCGTTACTGTCAGAACTACCAGTTCCGAAGTTTTCGGATCAGTTGAAATTGATACTGATTCCGAGTGTTTCTGATGCTGGATGATAGATAGCAGGTTCAAACGAGTGATATGGACAGATCGGCGACTTGATATGTACGCCGTCTATTAGAATTTCGCCGAACTGACAGTTGTTCAACTGTCGCTGTCTCTCACTTTTGAATATATGTTAAAATCACACTCGCCATCTGGTAGATATGGGTGGTGCTACACAGTTAAGCGCCTCATGTTGACTTAACGAAAATTCCAGTAACTTTAGATATTTTAAACGTAAAAGTTAAAAGTATTTTAGAATCAAATGAGAATTCCACCGTTATATTTTTCGTAGGAATTGGCACTATACAATATAAATAAAAGCTCCAGTCTTCAAAGGATTATCAAACAAGCAGTGAGAGTTAAATAAGGACCGACTTGTCCTCATTTTATTTCAGACGATCAAAGTAGCTGAGATAATAGTAGTGAAATTACTCACCAGAGTTGATGCATTGAGCCAATGTACCACCGAGCTTTGTTTTCTTGTCCTTCAGCTTAGCAAATACATCGTCCTTCAAGTACTTAGCCAACAAAGATTTCGAATTTGCGCCCTTGAGCGTCTTGTACATATCATCGATTGGGCCGGCAACGTCCATGATTGCTGTGTTCGTATCTGCAACGAAATATGTAGCAAACGAAAGGTTTTCAATATAATGATCTTCAGAATATGTCTTGAAATGATAATATTTCAGAGGAGGGATCACGTACTATAACTTGTTTTCCTTCACTCTCGAAAATCAAAACAACAGTGACAGTTGAAACCGGCGAGAGTAACTATGGGATACGATAACGACGACGGTTCGTTACCAAGAAGACCGTTTCACGGCTGCCAATCGATTCAGGAAGTGGGGCGGTTAGCATAGCAACCGACTGACCTAATTAAAAGTTTTCCAGCCCAACTTTTAGTAGCTCGGCTCTGTCGCAAACAAAGAAATTAACCCCCATCCCCAAACGTTTAGTCTTAACCGGATACCAACCAACCACCGCAATCACGTTCGGAGAGTAACATATTTTGCAAAATAGCTATGAATCGACGTGGTGTTTAGCTAGGTGGATGCCCGTTTTTCGCGGCCTAACGCCGAGGCCCTGACAAACCAGACGCCCTTATGATCGATATCACACTGTACCTTAGGCGGAAAGATTGGCCCAGTTTTTTCGGCATTTTTACCAATTTACCGAATCACCGGACCAACAGCGATTCAAAGCCTACCTGAATTACTGCGATGAAAGGAATATTACATTTTTCATTTGATATTTTGCACATGAAAAGTGGGTATTGATCATATCTTGAATATGGAAGCTGGCATCAATGTGGCTTCGCGATCTACGGAACTTGCGTCCAGTAGAGAGACCTTAAACAATATAGTTATTTCAAAAACGAGCTATTTTAAGAAAAGGACAAACATGCAGATTCAACAATTAGTCTATATATTTGCATAAAGTAAAGGAACAAAATAATGGTGCGTGTCATTTGCGCCCGTCTTACAAAACTGTTTTCATATTTTTCTTTATTTGAAAAAAAAATTACAGAATACATCGCAGAACTGTGGAGTAAAGTATTCACAAAATATATTTAATATCGATAAGTTTGGTAAAGTTTTTATATAAACTGGAATGTAAATGATAGAAAACAGAGAAGGACGTCAGGGATTTGGTTCCAACCAGCAACATTGATAATTAACAAGCAAAAACACAATCATGTATAATACTAACAATCAATTACACTAATTTGTAACTATTCCCTCAAACAGCAATCAAAATGTGATTTGAAAGGCTCATCAAAATCAACAATGAAAAAGCATTGGCCGCCCATGTAAATACAGATATAGCTGAAACTGTCTTACACAACACACAACTGACGAGCCCTGCAATGCTTCATAACGATTCAATTTTCTACTTTTTGCTGCTCTCTTTTGTTTCCAATTCCTTTTCCATGTCGATGATGGCCTTCACGCCTTCAGCCATTTCGGTGACAGCGTCAATTTCGGTCAGTCCCAATCTGCGTTTATTACTTATATCATAAACACCGCCTACGCTCTCGGTATGTTCACCGTGTATACCTAAAACCGAATAAATGATGACAGTTTAATTAAGAACTAGTCCTACGATTACCATCTAGGTTATAAAGAGCTCAAAGTCACGAAGACATGATAGGAAAGTAGTGACGTCTGGACTCCAAAACTCCGATAAAGGGATATAGGGTTTACCTCTTGGTTGAAGTTTATGTTTTGCGCAAAGTTCGTTCATCATTTTCTTGTTTGCTGAAAGCTTTGGTATCTTGACGTGTACACTGGCTCTTAACGTTGTTCCGAGATTCGTTGGACAAAAGGTTAGGTAACCAAAGCGTTTACTGTGAGCGAACGTAACCTGTTGTTCCACTGTTTTGATGGCCTTGAAGTGAAAGATATTGAACATTGATAAACAATTGGCCATAAAATAAACAGAAGTGATTCAAATAATCCGTACTTTCACCAATCTGCGATACACTTGGGCGAGGTCACCTCCTTTCTGCATGGATATGAGACGATAGTGATCTTCTTCATTTACCCATACGAGGAATTTTTTGTCGTTACTACAGTAAATTCCACGATTGTCACTCCAATTCCTGTAGATACCGGCTGATCGAGCAATGCTGAAAGTAAATTGTTAATTAGTGCTTTCGAATGTGAATAAATGTAATTTGCCATGAGGACCCCGAATGCATCTACAGTCCGATTGTTTAGATCTGGCAATATGTCTATGTTTGATCCTAATTACAATTCTACTTACTCATCAGTTTCGCTGAAGAGGAAATGATCCATCCTCAATTGGTCAGCCTCTTGAGGAGTCAGTTTTGGTAACTGGTAATAGGTACCCTGGTATTCATTATCACTTTGAAGTACTTCGAAGGCTTTCATGATTTTGCTTTCAACTTCAGCGCGTTGCTACAATGATAACATTGATATTTCACAGGATCTTAGACAGAATGGCATCACATCGATAATGAACTGGCACAGTTTGAAAAAAGCAGGACTTACCGTTTCACTGATAGATGGAGCAAAAGGAATACCATCTGCACTGCGACCAACACGAACCCGTGTAGAAACAACATATCTACCATCTGGGTCTACATCACCAAATGGAAGAGCTTCCAAGTTTCCGAAATCCGGATCCGGGTGATTGATTTCAGAGTTCTCGAACTTGTGATATTCTTTGATGATCGGGTCCAGAATACCTTTGAACGTTTCATATCCTTCTGGATCACAGGCATAAATACCATTACTGCTTTCCAAGTGAACGATTCCTAGATTTTATGAACAAAAGATTAAGATGATTTGAAAGAACGCCCAGGACTTTCCTACTACTTTGATGATGAATATGTACCTGAATTGATACAATGGGCCAAAGTACCACCAAGCGATGTTTTCTTATCTTTCAGACTGTCAAATACTTCTCGTGTCAGGTATTTCTTCAACAATGATTTCGAGTTGGATTCCGTTAGCACCCAGTACATATCTTCGATGCTGCCCTGATATTCCCAAATTTTTTCCTGTGAATGACAAAACAGAATGATTTGAACAACTGAAAGTTTTCCATTTCACTTGATACATTCATTTACAATTACCAGTTCTTTTTCCTTGGCGATGATGGCTTTAACACCGTCAGCCATTTCTGTGACGGCATCAATTTCAGACAGTCCCAATCTGCGTTTATTGCTTATGTCATAAACACCTCCAACGCTCTCAGTATGTTCGCCGTGTATACCTTAGTGAAAAAAGAATTAGAGCCAGGGAAAATGAGAAGCTAGTTCTTCATAAACAATCCAAAATTAAAATTTTTTTCTGAGCCTATGATAGTTCAGTTACCCCTTGGTTGAAGTTTATATTCAGCACAAACTTCCGCCATCATTTTCTTGTTTGCTGAAAGCCTGGGTATCTTCACATGTACACTGGCTCTTAACGTTGTTCCGAGATTCGTTGGACAAAAGGTTAGGTAACCAAAGCGATCACTGCGCGCGAACGTAACCTGTTGCTCAACTGTTTTAATGGCCTTGAAGTGAAATGATATTGAACATTGATAAATAATTGGTCATAAAATAAACAGAAGTGATTCAAATAATCCGTACTTTCACTAATCTGCGATACACTTGGGCGAGGTCACCTCCTTTCTGCATGGATATGAGACGATAGTGATCTTCTTCATTTACCCATACGAGGAATTTTTTGTCGTTACTACAGTAAATTCCACGATTGTCACTCCAATTCCTGTAGATACCGGCTGATCGAGCAATGCTGGAAGTGAAGGGTGGCAATGGATTAGAATGTGAAAAACGTTGTCATAGGGTGCATGCATTGATCATCAATCAATATCATAAGTTTGCGTCAGCGGTTAAATGCAAATAATTTCCTTACTCGTCAGTTTCACTGAATAGGAAATGATCCATCCTTAATTGGTCAGCCTCTTGAGGAGTCAGTTTTGGCAACTGGTAATAAGTGCCTTGATATTCACTATCGGTTTGAAGTACTTCGAAAGCTTTCATGATTTTGTTTTCAACTTCAGCGCGTTGCTACAATGATAAAATTGACTCGTTGAAATTTTATTTGATTCTTCCAATATACAGTATTTCATCACAATGGTAATGAAATCCACCGTTAAAGAATAGCAAGTCTTACCGTTTCACTGATAGACGGAGCAAATGGAATACCGTCTGCACTGCGACCAACACGAACTCGTGTTGAAACAACATATCTACCGTCTGGGTCAACATCACCAAATGGAAGAGCTTCCAAGTTTCCGAAATCGGTAGATGGATGTTTGATATCAGAATTCTCGAACTTGTGATATTCTTTGATAATTGGATCCAGAATATCTTTGAATGTTTCATATCCTTCCGGATCACAGGCATAAATGCCATTACTGCTCTCCAAGTGAACAACACCTAAAATTGATGAACGAAATATTGGGATAGATGTTGTACGAACCTACGAAACATTTCCTACTGCTTTTTATAATGAATATGTACCTGAATTGATGCAATGTGCCAATGTGCCACCAAGTGAGGTTTTCTTATCTTTCAAACTCTCAAATACTTCACGCGTCAGATATTTCTTCAGCAACGATTTCGAGTTGGATTCCGTAAGCACGGTGTACATATCTTCAATGCTACCTTGATACTCCCAAATCTTCTCCTATAAATGTGTAAAAATCCAGGATGCTTTAAAATATCGATGAGATAGGGAAATGGGATAGGAAGCAGGGAAAAAAAAGAAAACCATTTATTCAGATTTCTATCGACATTTTCTGCGTCAATTACCAGTTCTTTTTCCTTGGCAATGATGGCTTTAACACCTTCAGCCATTTCCGTGACAGCATCAATTTCGGTCAGTCCCAATCTACGTTTATTACTTATGTCGTAAACACCTCCCACGCTCTCGGTATGTTCACCGTGTATACCTTAGTAAAGTATATGGAGCATGAATCAGAAACTAGTTCCTTGAATCCCAAAAGGAAAGGCTTGAATAAATCGTGTACAGTGTGTACTCTCCTAGCCTACGATAACTTATTTACCTCTCGGCTGAAGTTTGAATCTAGCGCAAACTTCCCCCATCAATTTCTTGTTTGCTGAGAGCCTTGGTATCTTTACGTGTACACTGGCTCTTAACGTTGTTCCAAGATTCGTGGGACAAAAGGTAAGATAACCAAAGCGTTTACTGTGCGCGAACTTAACCTTTTGCTCCACAGTTTTGATGGCCTTGAAGTAAAACAAAAATAGATATTGATTAATTGGTGGTTATACAAGGAGTAGCATGTGGTTCAAGAAGAATTAGATACCATACATACTTTCACTAGTCTGCGATACACTTGGGCGAGGTCACCACCTTTTTGCATGGATATGAGACGATAATGATCTTCTTCATTTACCCATACAAGGAATTTTTTGTCGTTGCTGCAGTAAATTCCACGATTGTTACTCCAATTCCTGTAGATACCAGCGGATCGAGCAATGCTGAAAGTATGATATGTTGACGAATTTTGAATAAGCGTCATGTGACATAATAACCAATTTTCAATCAAAATCTTCAAGATCTTCAAGAAGTATTTTGGTAGAATGCAAACATCATTTACTCACTCATCTGTTTCGCTGAATAGGAAATGATCCATTCTCAATTGGTCAGCCTCTTGAGAAGTTAGATTTGGCAACTGGTAATAGGTACCCTCGTATTCGCTATCACTTTGAAGTGATTCGAAGGCTTTCATAATTTTGTTTTCAACTTCAGCGCGTTGCTACAATAATATCGATTGACTATATGATAATTCATTGAATTTCAAAATTATTGTATACGCTTTCAACAACATTTATAATGTAGTACCATCATTAATGATTAACAGGACTTACCGTTTCACTGATAGACGGAGCAAATGGAATACCGTCTGCACTGCGACCAACACGAACTCGTGTTGAAACAACATATCTACCGTCTGGGTCAACATCACCAAATGGAAGGTTTGCCAAGTTTCCAAAATTCGGATCCGGATGTTTGATGTCAGAATTCTCGAACTTGTGATATTCTTTGATGATTGGGTCCAGAATATCTTTGAACGTTTCGTATCCTTCCGGATCACAGGCATAGATACCATTACTGCTCTCCAAGTGAACGACCCCTAAAATTGATAAACCAGATATTAGGAAAGATCTAATATGAATAAGTTCCCACGACTTTGAAACATTTCCTTTTCCTTTTATGATGGATATGTACCTGAATTGATGCAATGCGCCAATGTGCCACCAAGTGAGGTTTTCTTATCTTTCAAACTCTCAAATACTTCACGCGTCAGGTATTTCTTCAGCAACGATTTCGAGTTAGATTCTGTTAGTACTGTGTACATATCTTCGATGCTTCCTTGATATTCCCAAATCTTTTCCTATAAAGTCGAAATACAAAATGAGAAAAACAATCTTCAACATGTTTTATATCGACATATTTATTCAAAATTACCAGTTCTTTTTCCTTGGCGATGATGGCTTTGACGCCTTCAGCCATTTCTGTGACAGCATCGATTTCGGTAAGTCCCAATCTGCGTTTATTACTAATATCATAAACACCGCCTACGCTCTCAGTATGTTCGCCGTGTATACCTTAATGAAATAAATGAAGCCAATGAACATTAACAGCTAGTCCTACATGAACAGTCTGCATTTCACACGTTCGTTCTTTCTTAGCCTAAGAAAGTGTTTTTACCTCTCGGTTGAAGTTTGTGTTCAGCGCAAACCTCCTGCATCATTTTCTTGTTTGCTGATAGTCTTGGTATCTTTACGTGTACACTGGCTCTCAACGTTGTTCCGAGATTTGTAGGACAAAAGGTAAGGTAACCAAAGCGTTTACTGTGTGCGAACGTAACCTGTTGTTCCACTATTTTAATGGCCTTTAAAGGAAATGAGAAGTTTATAATTGTTGATAACAAAATTAACTGTAGCAGTCCAAAGATAATTAGATACCGCACCTTCACTAATCTGCGATACACCTTTGCGAGATCACCTCCTTTCTGCATGGATATGAGACGATAGTGATCTTCTTCATTTACCCACACAAGGAATTTTTTGTCGTTACTACAGTAGATTCCACGATTGTCACTCCAATTTCTGTAGATACCGGCTGATCGAGCAATGCTAAGAGTAAGGTTTCATAAGATTTGTTAAAAAGTTCTGAATAAACGTCACGTGACATAAGGAATTTGTACAATTCAAAATCTTTAGATGCTTATGTGGTATGATGCAAATATGTCACTTACTCGTCTGTTTCACTGAAGAGGAAATGATCATTCCTCAATTGGTCAGCTTCTTGAGGAGTCAGCTTTGGTAACTGGTAATAGGTACCCTGGTATTCATTAGTATTTTGTAGTACTTCGAAGGCTTTCATGATTTTGTTTTCAACTTCAGCACGTTGCTATAATGATAGAATTAACTCAATTGCTCCTCATCTTCAAATGTATTCCAAACGCTTTAAGATCATTGGAAATACAATTAGTGCCGCCATTTAAGTCTTACCGTTTCACTGATAGACGGAGCAAACGGAATACCGTCTGCACTGCGACCAACACGAACTCGTGTTGAAACAACATATCTACCATCTGGGTCA
This sequence comes from Tubulanus polymorphus, assembly GCF_964204645.1. Taxonomy (NCBI): domain Eukaryota; kingdom Metazoa; phylum Nemertea; class Palaeonemertea; order Tubulaniformes; family Tubulanidae; genus Tubulanus; species Tubulanus polymorphus. Next base: position 12,839,138 of record NC_134032.1, on the reverse strand, counting down.
ACATCACCAAATGGAAGGTTTGCCAAGTTCCCAAAATTCGGATCCGGATGTTTGATATCAGAATTTTCGAACTTGTGATATTCTTTGATGATTGGATCCAGAATACCTTTGAATGTTTCATATCCTTCCGGATCACAGGCATAAATGCCGTTACTGCTCTCCAAGTGAACAATACCTGGAATTTATGAGTTTAAAGCTTGCTTAATACATGTCCCTAACTTGATGAATGTTCTACTTCAAGTCTAACTGATTCAAATCTAGTTACCTGAATTGATGCAATGGGCCAATGTACCACCAAGATTGGTTTTCTTATCTTTCAGACTGTCAAATACATCTCGCGTCAGATACTTCTTCAACAACGATTTCGAGTTGGAATTTACAAGCACGGTGTACATATCCTCTATGCTACCTTGATACTCCCATATCTTTTCCTGTGAATGTAGAAAATAAGCAAACGTTTGAAACCAATAAAATAATTTTGATTTCTACCGGGAACATTAAAGTGACAATTACCAGTTCTTTTTCCTTGGCGATGATGGCTTTAACACCGTCAGCCATTTCTGTGACGGCATCAATTTCAGACAGTCCCAATCTGCGTTTATTGCTAATGTCATAAACACCTCCAACGCTCTCAGTATGTTCACCATGTATACCTAATTAAATACATGAAACCAGCAAACATTTAAGTTTTGTTCTTCACGAGAAACCAACACTTAACATGCCATTTCTTAGCCTATTTCTAGTATATTTATTCACCTCTTGGTTGAAGTTTATATTCAGCGCAAATTTCCTCCATCATTTTCTTGTTTGCTGAAAGCCTGGGTATCTTCACATGTACACTGGCTCTTAACGTTGTTCCGAGATTTGTAGGACAAAAGGTTAGGTAACCAAAGCGTTTACTGTGTGCGAACGTAACCTGTTGTTCCACTGTTTTGATGGCCTTTAAATTAAATAAGATTTTCGTAATTGTTGATAATAGAATTAACACTAAAATTTCAAGGGGAATTAGATACCGCACCTTCACTAATCTGCGATACACCTTTGCGAGGTCACCTCCTTTCTGCATGGATATGAGACGATAATGATCTTCTTCATTTACCCATACGAGGAATTTTTTGTCGTTACTACAGTAAATTCCACGATTGTCACTCCAATTCCTGTAGATACCAGCTGATCGAGCAATGCTAAAAGTGAAATTTGTTAATTAGTGCTTTCGAATGTGAATAAATGTAATTTGCCATGAGGAATCGGAATGCATCTTCAATACAATTGTTTAGATCTGCTAATTTGAAATGTTTTTGATCGTTATTACAAATCTACTTACTCATCAGTCTCACTGAAGAGGAAATGGTCCGTCCTCAGTTGGTCAGCCTCCTCAGGAGTCAGTTTTGGTAACTGGTAATAGGTACCTTGATATTCCTTTTCATTTTGTAGTACTTCAAAGGCTTTCATGATCTTGTTTTCAACTTCGGCCCGTTGCTACAATAATGAAATTGACAATATCTCATCTGATTTCAAATGTATTACATACGCTTAAATCAATGTACATACTATAGAACCATCATTTCAGAATTGTAGGACTTACCGTTTCACTGATAGACGGAGCAAATGGAATACCGTCTGCACTGCGACCAACACGAACTCGTGTTGAAACAACATATCTGCCGTCTGGGTCAACATCACCAAATGGAAGGTTTGCCAAGTTCCCAAAATCCGGATCCGGATGTTTGATGTCAGAATTCTCGAACTTGTGATATTCTTTGATGATTGGGTACAGAATATCTTTGAACGTTTCGTATCCTTCCGGATCACAGGCATAAATGCCGTTACTGCTCTCCAAGTGAACAATACCTGGAATTTATGAAAGAGTATACATAAAGCTTGCAAGTCCATCACTTCGAATTATTGACGAATGTTCTGCCTCTAGTCTAATTACTGCCCTCCAAGTAAATAACACCTAGATTCTACGATAAAGTATTATAAAGGTCGCTTAATACATGTCCATTGCTTACAAATCTAATTACCTGAATTGATGCAATGGGCCAATGTACCACCAAGACTCGTTTTCTTGTCTTTCAGACTGTCAAATACCTCTCGCGTCAGGTATTTCTTCAACAATGATTTTGAGTTGGAATTTACAAGCACGGTGTACATATCCTCTATGCTACCTTGATACTCCCATATCTTTTCCTGTGAATGTAGAAAATAAGCAAACGTTTGAAACTATTAAATAATTTTGATTTCTACCGGGGACATTAAAGTGACAATTACCAGTTCTTTTTCCTTGGCGATGATGGCTTTAACACCGTCAGCCATTTCTGTGACGGCATCAATTTCAGACAGTCCCAATCTGCGTTTATTGCTTATGTCATAAACACCTCCAACGCTCTCAGTATGTTCACCATGTATACCTTAGTGAAATATATGAAGCCGGGGAACATAAGAGTTTTGTTTTTCATGAGAAACCCACACTTTACATGTTATCTCTTATCCTATTTCTAGTCTATTTACCTCTTGGTTGAAGTTTATATTCAGCGCAAATCTCCTCCATCATTTTCTTGTTTGCTGAAAGCCTGGGTATCTTCACATGTACACTGGCTCTTAACGTTGTTCCGAGATTTGTAGGACAAAAAGTTAGGTAACCAAAGCGTTTACTGTGTGCGAACGTAACCTGTTGCTCCACTGTTTTAATGGCCTGGAATTGGAAAAAAAAATCCTTTTTAAGTGTTGTTTAAAGAATAAACGGCAATAGTACAGACAAAAGTAGTACTCCTTACTTTCACCAATCTACGATACACCTTTGCGAGGTCGCCTCCTTTCTGCATGGATATGAGACGATAATGATCTTCTTCATTTACCCACACAAGAAATTTTTTGTCGTTACTGCAGTAAATTCCACGACTGTCACTCCAATCTCGATAGATACCAGCAGATCGAGCAATGCTGAAAGTATTATTAGTTAACTGGTTTTGAATAGTTTTTCATAAGGAACGTGAATGCAATTTTTTATAAAATCGCTTAATCCGCCTATGCAGTATCATACAAATAATTTACTTACTCATCAGTTTCGCTGAATAGGAAATGATCCATCCTCAGTTGGTCAGCCTCCTGAGGAGTCAGTTTTGGCAACTGGTAATAGGTACCTTCATATTCCTTATCATTTTGAAGCACGTCGAAAGCTTTCATGATTTTCCTTTCAACCTCAGCACGTTGCTATTAAAGATAATCAGTATACTTTTTGATTACCAATTATTCCTCAATACGATATCTTCAACGTATTCATCCCAAGGATATCACGTTTTGCAAATGCTTACAGGATCTTTGGCATTTAGTCAAAACCTTTCGAAAAAGTTAATAACACATTTCACACCATTTGTATCATTGCAATACTATGCGAAGGATATCGGGACTTACCGCTTTATTGATTGTTGGAGGGAATGGAATACCGTCGACGCTACGACCAACACGAACTCGTGTTGAAACAACATATCTACCATCTGGGTCAACATCACCAAATGGAAGGTTTGCCAAGTTTCCAAAATCCGGATCCGGATGTTTGATATCAGAATTTTCGAACTTGTGATATTCTTTTATAATCGGGTCCAGAATATCTTTGAACGTTTCATATCCTTCCGGATCACAGGCATAAATGCCATTACTGCTCTCCAAGTGTTCAACACCTGTAAATGACCAATCATAAATGAATGACAAGATATCAATGGTGCTTCATATCAACTTAACTATAACCATTAAAGGTACGAAATCTCTTCTCCCGGAACAGAGAATTATTGATGAGAGATCAACTCGAATGTCTTTTGAAAAATCTTTTGTGACACCATTTAACGAATGCATAACACCCAACTCGAATATCACTCAAGTCGGACACATTTTACGGTCCCAAAAGATTCGACTTGAGCGAAGTCTACTGTAGAACAGCTCGATGCAAAAATAGAACCAACCTGAATTGATGCAGTGAGCCAAAGTGCCGCCGAGTTTAGTTTTGAGGGATCTCAGTTTTTTGAATTTATCCGGCGTCAGATATTTTTTCAGCAACGATTTCGAGTCAGATTTCTCTAAAATGCTGTACATTCCATCGATAGTGTCGATGCACTTCATGCCTACCTCCTGTGCACAAGATAACGAGCTTACATTATACCGACTACTAAAGTCATCTTAACTGTGTAAACACAGATAGATCTAAACGGTCTGTTAGGGAAGGTTAGAAGGGGTTTCTTTTTTATCGTATCGATAGATGACAGGCCGAGAAAGAACCTTGGAAGACCGGGAAACACTGTCGCCCAACAGGATTCAAACTAACGAAACGAATTCACAGAACCAGCGATTATGAAGAAGGTTTAAACTCTTCGATCGATTTGATTTCTTCGTTGATTCCGTTTATATCAAACAGATTTGAAGGAGTTGATTGTTTTTCTAAAATTGGCCATTGAATTAGAGGGACTAGTGATCCTGACAAGACAGGGTAAAATACACGACAAAATATCAAAATACAAATGACTCGTAGTCAAGAGTTATGATTAATAATTGCAAACGAATCGAGGCCATATTTACGATCGTGCGTTAATCATGTGTGAAGTTAGGTAATTAATGATGTTTTAGCTCTATCGATACCTACCTTTACGAGTAGTTACCATCAAACAGACGCAACCACAGGTCGAACATTGAGAACTTACTTCCTTTCGTTATTTTGGAATGATAACGTAGGCCTAAACCCAGGTTTGCCAGTCATTTACTCAATCAAATTCTTAGGTTCTCTATTCTAGGAACTTGAAAAACTAAACTAAATCCATGTAGATTTAATGAATAAAATGTAGGTAATTATATTTTTAGAATTGAAATTTGTCTTAATGTACGCATGATTTTGAAAAGTGATTTCAATCTATCTTATTCCAATGATATGATTATATGTTACCCTATGTATATTTTCATTGGATGTAATTAAGTACTAGATTTAAGGCGATCATCAAAGAACTGCACTGGCGCCTGCGTGGCCTTCAAAACTATGACCTTAACCCCAGTTAATGATAAAAAAAATTCCTACACGGTTCTCGATCGATGTAAAGCTAGAGTTACATGTATATAAAAATAATGCGCAAGTTATTGGTAGCTATATTCCAGTAACGTCGCTTATGTAAGCTTATGTTGTACGTATATTTTTAGCAACTTCGTTTGCAGACGCTTAGAAAAATACGCGTTTACAGAGCTACACAGTTCTCAGGTAATATACATTTAGTTTGAGGAGTTTCCGATCTATACTTAACGCGCAAGTGTCCGCGGAACTTACGTATAAATGATAAAAGAACCTACTCTCAACGAATACGACCGGTTTCTTTTTCCAAAAGCAAAAGCACCAACAGCAAAAATTGCGTTTCTTGTTTAAGAACGGCTCGTCTAATGAATATGGCCTAATTCTTTTTACCACGTAAATTAAAAGCACTATTAGCATAATTCCGGTTTTCGTCTAGATGAAAAAATAACGCCCGAATTTATTTTACCACCTTTACTAAAAAAAGCAAAAAGTCCGGTTCTCGTGAAAAAAGCGCATCTCGATTTATCTCAATATTTATCTCGATATTTATCTCGATGTAGCACTATCAACTCGGATGAGCAAAAAATATCCGATCGCGAATCAATGTGATGTACTCATTACGAACACACGAACAAATCTCGGGATGAACATTTTGAATATTTCACCTCGGGTAAAAGTAGGCGAGAGCCTGCAATAAATCTCTACAGGACAACTGAAGATAACATTAAGATTTTTCACACAAAATTGCAGAGCACTTAGATTTAATTTACAATGCATTAGCCATTATTAGCTCAACTATTGACATTCGAAAATTAAGACATGTTTAATCCGCAATGCATTAGCCATTATTAACCCTAATTACGAAGTGCAACTTATATATTTGAAATTTAAAACGATCGGGAGGAAATCGAAAATTCATACCTTGAGGTCGACTGCAGCGCGAAAACAACTTCCGACACGTCGAAGTGTAATAAGGAAAGTGTGGCTGCTGGCAGACGAATATAGAGTCTGCGCGGTCGGAGCAAATGAGAAAATTCCTCACAATAGGTATACACAATGTTTATACGTAAATACGCGGTGGATAACGAATTTCAATATTTACGACTTAAGGCTGAAGGCGTTCATACCTTGTTTATCATTTCTGCCAAGATGACCCGGCGGCCGATCGCCTATCTACCACGTACATCACTTTCTTTAAAATCACGATCAGGCTAAGTACAATAACAGACCCGGCAGTTATATAGAAATGAACTGATTACAAATTTCATTGCGGTTTATAAAAGTGATCCGTCCGATCAGGAGAAACAATGTATCAATTTTCTTTAGCCTTAAACTAGTACATGCACGGGTACGTCGTGTGTGTATAATGATTTCGGGTCCCAATTATGCGCCATCAATTTCGCGGTCATCGATCTTTCGGTGTCGACTAATCACCTGAATCAATCGATGGTGATTCGATTGGGCCGATCCTAAGAGAATGAGAATGCCGGCGCGGATCCAGGCCAGCCGTGGTATTGCCAGGGGCGGATCCAGAAATTCGAGCAGAGGGGTTCAAGCGAAATGTTTTCCCAGATATCATTTCTTTTGTATATCAATAAAAAATGCATTCATAAAGATATGCGCATTACCCACAGTAATTTCTGGCAGCCGCTGTGACAGAAATCGATAAAGATTTGAATTGTGCTTAGTTTCATCTCATTTACATCAGAAAATTTTCGAACACGGAACAGCGGGAGTCAAACCCCCCCACCACCCCTCCCCCCTCTTGGATCCACCCTGTATTGTCCAAAATAGTATAGAATAACCAAGTTCCCTTCGAAATTTCACTGGCGATAATTTTGACCGCACATTTCACTAACTGATAAGTCTCTAAAAGCCTTAATGCCATGAAATATTCCTAATTACTCGGTAGACCCCAGTATTGGTTTCACACTTGCGATACAATGTTTCACATATTTGGCGAAATTACCCTGGATCATCTTCCAATACTGTCTAGTGTATAATCAAATCGAGATGAGAACATCAGCGGGAAGCGAAATGACAAGATGATCTACTTACAACCGCATCCGTTTTCACATATTACATATCCGTAGCATAGCTTGGAATCGGGCACGAATTAATTATCATATTATATCAACGCAAATTTTACGATTCATTCAAGATTATTCATAATCAAGATATCATTATCACTATAAAGTCTCTTAAATACATCTATCGTTAATTACTATGATAATCATGTATTAATCGATTACTTTTACCGTACTTGAATATATTTCAACGAATTCATTCAGGTCATTCAATCAATATATATTTGAACATTATAAATCATTGCGATTTGATAAAAAATGATAAAATACAAAGCACTCTCCTAAATAGAAGTCTCTTGAATGGCGTAACGCCGGAGAAGTTTAAACAATCAAGACACTAGTCTTCGTCAAACGAGAAATTGAATACCTTCACCGATCTAGACAAGAAGGTATTACACAAGCTTTTATTTCGATAGACGGTTTTGGCGTTGAATAGAAGAAATATCTCGAACTCCCTGCTGCGAAATCACATCACCTTTTTCATATTGCATTCGATTAATAGACAAACGAATCGTTGTAAATGTTACATAAAAAAAGATGTTTTCTTATTACATTACGTCAAGCTGTGTTTATTATTTGAAAAGGGCATTAGAATTGTGCCGGTTATATATATATGCGTGGTTTCTCGATAATTCAGGTTCTCACGACGGAATCTCGGTTACTTTTCACCAGACCGTCGGGCAAACCTTAGATTGCCAGACATCGGGAACAAAGGACATTGATTGATCCAACATGGCATTCTTATATATGTTTACACCTCGAGATATTAAAAATTCTCCGTTATAATATTCATTAATATAGACGTTTGATGTGCAGGGGCTGTTACGGGTTTATCCGACATATATCGTGTTACCAGTGGAGCTAAATGCGGACACTTCGCGCGTAGAACGAAGCAAATCGTGGTATTTATAGCTGGCTAATGTGCCTGGCCTAGTGCATACCTTGCGAGCAGAAAAATAAATATTTCAGTATTGTGTATTGTATAGGTAGAAACACCAATTAATAAGAGTCCAGTGGCGTGTGTCAGAGGTTCGCCACAATACTATATATGGGATTGCAAGCCACTGATCCTTACAATCATTTTGCAAACTGGTTTTTCATCTACCTCTTAATGAATTATGAATAATTTCGACGTATTTTTTCAAGTCGGCAATAACCAGGAATAACTTAGTACTAGTGCCCTGTATATTTGGTAGCTTTTCGGTAGCTTCCGATTAAAACGCTGCTTTACTTAAAAGAGTCGATATCAAGTAAAACGAACAAGAACTTGCAGGAAAAAAGAACTAAAATATTTTCAAATAAGATTTTAAAAAGTCATTCACCGTAACTGCCCGATAACGAAGTAGTTGATAAAAAAGAAAATTCTGCTACGCATACTTAAAATGTTTTAATTTTAAAATTTATACATTTCAAACGTATTCGCAAAAGATTACAAGAAGTAGACGAAATTTTCTAAGAGAAAACAAACTTCAGTTCGATTCCTAAATGCAAATTAGTATCAAACGCGTGGTCGTAAAGATATATGATTGACGTTTCTAGTCCGGTGTTCATTGAAAATTGATTGAATTCAGAGAAAATGAAAATTGGATTCGATTTAGATGTGAATGAAAGCGAATGCAAATGATCGAGTAACTACTAGCGAACCTGGCGGATCATCACTTGCCACAGTTAGTGGTAACGATGGCCCATTACGCTTGAAATAATTTCAGTTGTGATTTGTGAGATCGAATCGTCTTGCATTTAGAGTTCTTAGTTTGCGCAATCTTGATTGATTGACAAATAAATGTTGTTTTGAATTGGAATAGCTCGTCTCTCATTCTATGCCGACCTGTGGTTCTTTTCTTTTGCGGCGGCAAATTTTATTACATCAGTAGAAATAGTTAGCATTTATTTACGAGTATTTTGTACAGATTCCCATGTTGTAAATTCGACTAGCTCACCTCGCTGTTTTGCTTTTTGTAGTTCGAATACATTTTCGCCCTTTTCGAGCGCTCCAAATCAAAACTTGAACCGCACGACAACCAACGACCAGTCACAGTGCGCAAGTACACTTATTAGCTGTGCTCATACGTACGTAGTGCGTCGGTTCCAATGGAAACGCACACTTCCGCCAAAACCAAACAAAAGTATATATTCATAATTCATGAAATTGAACGACCAGGTACTGCGTGTTATTATTGACCGTTACAGTTCGTTGTTTGAAAATGCTGTTAGGTAGAGAGGTATCGCCGAGAATGAATGAAGATTCCCGTGAACCGTTTCAAATAATGGCTCCATAACATGAAAGAGCAGCCAACCGGATTTCTTTTTAATTAAATGTAAAAACCGGCTAGTGGTTGTTCGGACTTGGTCGAATCCAAAAAAAGTTCGTGCACTCTATAAAACGGGTATATATGATATATAACGGCTCTTCATATTTGACCAAAGTCAATACATTTAAGAACAAATACAATGAAAAAAGGCGGCTCTTCTTGACAGGCGAACTCAACAAAGTCAACATCAATTTGGCCTACATCGTTTCATTACTGCAGTCCCTGAAAAAAAATGTATAGAGATCCCCTAATAATAACGAAAATCAGTCCGAGTTTGTTACTGGAGCTAGTAGTTTATTCGACGTTTCGACTATCTTCGATGAAAAAGATCGTGATGAAAAAAATATCAGAATATTAAAATTATATTATCCAAGTTTTGGAACACATTTGATAAAGACGTAAATAATTACAAAGAGTGTATTCGTTTTTAAAAAGGCTTGAAAATCTTCTTGTTTGTCAGTATTTCGAATTTCCGAAAGAGGTAGGTATATATTACGCGTCAGTCAAAGTTGTGATCCGCATATTATCGAATCTGGTGATTCTTGTGGAACCTGGAATCTGGTGGCATCTATGCACGAAGTGTCTTTTCCCAACCCCTCAGATAGAACCCATCTGATCTGAACCCAACTGATGGGTGAAGTCTGGGTGATTTTCTCAATGCATGCTGCTGGCAGAATTTCTATGTCCTCGAGGGATTCTCTCTACATTTTTTGACACCTGACGATGATCTCTAGGGTGAGATCGAAACGTCGTGTATTTTATATGTTTTAGATTGTTCGAATAAAGGAATTTCTTGTTTTAAGATTCTTTTAATTTGTAGATAGTGGATCTTATTTCTATGTCCTCGTTTCCGTAGTGTCGAAAAGGCACCGAAGGCGGGTAAGCTATCGTTGCCAGGTTCTATTTGTACACCCGATTGGGTAGAGCGAAATACTATCTACCCAATCGGGTGATTTGTACAGTGTTTTACAGAGTTTTTTTCAGTGTATTTGCATGATCATTCGCAAGATTCCTACATTGTAACGAGCATGAATATATCGTAGACTTGTAATTCGTATATCGGTATAATAAATAAGACAAATTTCTGCTACTACGTACATTAACATCGCTGGATTCTGTGGTCTTCCAACGAAAATGTACGGTATAAAGGATATAGGGGAAAACGTTTTTCCTAGGAATTCCATCTACTGGCTTTATGAGCAGTACGAGTGTTACAGTCTCAGCGCGGATAGCAGTATATGGTTCATAAGTCGATTATAAATCTCGAAAGTTTTTGTTTGCCGATGAGTCTAGACGCAAATGTTTATCATAGGTGGCGCATTTATCGTATGATATAGGTTTACTGAAAATTTGATTTTAAATTTTGTTAATTCCTATTTTGTTTTGTCTGTATGTATATATGTATATAATTATGTTCATGTTTTGTACATTTTTATATTTCATACTTTGTATTCAATCTTGCCTCCACGTACCATTCTTATGGTTAGAGTGAAATAAATATCTTATCTTATCTTATCATAGGGGTATCGTACGTGACGTCATTGTTTGTTCGTCATGTATTCATTTGGCAAACAGTGCCGATCATTAGCGCTGCAATGAAAATCACATACAACGACAACGACCACGATTGACAGCGCTTTCGAATGTTATAGATTTTGAAAATGACAGCTTGTAAACACATCAAACCACCCTCCCGTCGTGGGCATCGTATGATCCTCGGTTGCCAGTTTAAAGGCGTTTATCACGATTGGTAGAACACTATATCCGTGTTGACGCGATGAGGAGAGAATCCCACAATGATAATAAAAAGATAATTATAATAAATAATAAAAATTATACCGATTATTATTCCTGAAGATGACTATTAGGATATAGTCGAAACGTTGAAATAAACTACTATCTCGAAGTTTCATTTTCGGACTTTTTCGTTATAATTGTGGGATTCTCTCCTAAAGGCGTTTATTTTCTGAATTCTGAAACATGGACGGATAGCTAATTATACCGTCTAGATGGGGTTACTGTCACCGTTTCGTGCGAAGGTTCCTTAACTTTTCTCTTAATCATAACACCGAGATATGCAAATATCGTCAAACCCTTTTCTGAAAGTTTAATTATTACTCCAAAATACGTTATCGGAATTTGCTACATAATGTTGGGTCGTTATAAGTTCCGCTTCAGTTTTATCATTATCATCATTGTGTTTCGCACTTCGGAGACATTTTTTATGGTACAACCGGAGTTTGTCTACCCATGCGAATTACCTGACAAACACGTCATTAGCTGGCACTATTCGTTCGCTTTTTTGCCTTGTTTAACGGTCGTATTGGCTACGATAATGATGACGTACGCTCAGATGTATAGACTCGTATCTGTAAGTAGGTCGGGCTCGGGTAGAGCCGATCCTACCGAACTGATTTTAGCTCAAATGATTTTTAATAGTAATCAATCTTTGTCTATCTCGCGATCGCTTGGTATTTGAAGATATATATACAACGTCTTCATCGCCAAGAAAATCAATAAACACGAAGCAAGAGCACATTCAAAACCTAGTATTCTATTAACAATTTATTAATGTCAGAAAACAAAGGAATTAATAGTATACGTTGATAAAGAAAATGGATAAATATTTAGTAATACAGCATTTACATATACGCACTATGCGATGCGATTCGATTGAAATTTTGAACAAGTGTCACATTCTCAATCATGGTAGAGATAGTTTTACAGATTGAGTTTGAATCGAAGTCCGGGCGCAGCTCGATATCGGAACGTTCCAGACCATTCTTGGTTGTCAATATCCATGAATTTGCCTTCACCTTCTAATCTAGAAAGACACAAAGCGCAAAAATGATCCCTTGGGGCTTTTCATCGGTGGGTGGTTTATAATTTGATGATTCAATACGTAACACTACAGCGCAAATCTGCCGCATGCGTAAGACACAGTCAAACGTTCAACGTTTAATGACTCTGCTCATTTGACGCCAACATTTTTCAGAGATCAAATTTGCTCGATCTTCTCGAATTCATTGAACTATATATTCTAAATTCGTTATAACGCCATGTTTTCCATTGGTCCTAAAGAGTGGCGTTATAACGGGCCATTCGGTTTATAATGAACAGACTTTGACAGTAATTACCAACGTTCCCTAGCACTAGATGGATAACTTACTTATTTTCGACGAAATTTCCTTCGAAGAACGACCCGTTCGGCCACGAGTATTTCCCAAATCCGTGGAATTTATTATCTAGAAAATCGCCTTCGTATACGGCGCCGGACGGGTGTTCCAGACGGCCTTTACCGTTCAATTTGTCGTTAGCCCATAGCCCGGTATAAACGAGCCCATCGACGGACATGTAAGTGCCGTGGCCGGTTCTTTCGATCGTGCCGTCGTCCGAAAGGTGTTGGTATTCGCCTTCATAGCGATCACCGTTGGCAAACAGATACAGGCCAGAGACAACGGCTGCAGTCTCCTGATCGTCCTTCGGCTTCTTTTCTTTTTTCTTATCTACGAGAAAAAAAATATTTCCGTTCTAGATTCAGGGAGAGCACGCGAGCGTCCTGGGATATTCATTTTTAGAAATTTTCCGAGGCTAATTCCGAGTTTGTAATTCGGGTTAAACTAGTTTTATCAGGTAAAGACATGGGGCGGGGGGGGGGGGGTTGTGTAGTTTATTCCGTTACAAATAAAACTCGGAAATAACCTCGGAAAATTCTTGTTCGGGTACTCAACCCTCTCCTCAGCTGTAGCATAGCCCGTCAAAGTATCAAAAGTTTGACGGGCAAAATTGATGTTTTAAATTCATTTTTGTAATCATATAGTATTATCAAAATACATGTACCGGTATACAAATTTAAATAAAGTTAAATTTTGACAAGCATTTAGCAATGTAATGACATCGAACGAAATCATCGTCAGAAGAGCAAAAAAGGGCCCAAAACGCCATTTAGATTTATCAGCGATTGTTTAGATGTGACACAGATAAAACCAAAGCACGGCCCTATTCGACCGCAGGGTATCGTATCATTCATTCTCACGTTTAAGTCCACTATGACGCCAATCTGGGGCCCGTGGAGCGGGTTTGCCTGTATTGCACCGACCACAGAGCAATCTCCCCAGGCAGGGATTCGAACCTGAAACTGTAGCCGATGAAGCGATGCCGTCAGGTTCGAAGCCTGGGGAGGATGTGAATGAGTGAAGAGCATCTTTCCCCGGCAGCAGCAGGTTCGAATCCCAGCCGAGGAAGATTTGTGAACAGTCACTGATAAATGACATCGAACACCGTTTCAAGAAGAAATAACCAATTTATTCATTTGTTTCCGAAAGAGATCATTTTTCTGAACAATATGATTCATAGCGTAATAGATTCACTGGATACCGACGAAGAAATAACGAATCGAAAGGTCGCGCAATCGCCTACATTCCATTTTAAATTTTAACGATTTGCCGTGATTTTTACGGACTTAAAAAACGACATCGTGTTATATTATAAATGAAGACAGAAAATTACTGGGCACCTCCTGGCATTTTCTCGAAATGTTCTGCTGCTACTCTTGACCTTCGAAATATGTAACTTGCGGCTTCCCCTGTTAGCTGAGCTTATTAGGAAGTCACGATTCTCGCAAAAGCACCTCAGTCGGCCGCCATTTATAAACAAAGTTGTTGTTACGCGTTCTACTGTGGATATCCGTGTTTCGGCGCATATAGACCCGGTAGCGCTGCCGATCAGCGTTAAAGTAAGAACTCGTACCAATAAGGTACACGAAACGTCACATCAATATTCGAACAGAAATGAGCCTGCCCCAGTTCACAAGTATCAATTTTGATTCGAGTCTTTAAGTTATTACAGAGCACTCGAGAACATTTTTCTCTGTAATACTTTTTTAAGTTAGTGATTGGACCGGCGGGCACGGCACCACTGGGGCGGTGGTGTGTTGGGCGATTTATTTAGCAAAATATTTTCATTTCCATTCTGCCATGCCGATCGAGCCCACCCACGTTCAGCGAAGCCGGCGGCTGCGAAACTCGGCTATGGACGGCCCGCCGGAGGGAGACCGGCTTGGTCATTCCTCAGTGCGCACCCTACTCTAGTGCGACGTTTCTCGCACAGTATATTGTCGGGTTATCAATTTCTTCTGATTTGACATTGCTACTCGGTGCCTCTCACGGTCGATGCTGCTGATCTCGTTTCACGCCTGGTAGATTATCGCTGGTGTTTTTGACCGATTATCTATCGGATTATCTCTCTCAGAACGCTATCATGTATCGTCCAGTAGTTTTTCTGCGAGATAATCTGACGCTGCAGAAATACGTGATGCAGCGAGGATTGAGATATCTCGTTCCTGCTCGGTTTATTTCACCCGCAGCGGCGGCGACTGCACGAACAACTTTCCTCAGCCGGTAAGACTTCGTTCACTATCAGTCACCACCACCACCAGGGGCCTGTCACGAAAAACTTGGGATCCAAAATCAAAGATCTGTCCCAGCAATTGCCCTGTTCTTCATAAATTGGTGTGATTAGTTAACCATGAAATTACCTATGTTCAATCAATGTCCATTCTCTGGCTGACCTTGACCAGTTGGCCCACACAATTGACCCTTCTTTTACTCTGAAATTCAGAGCCTAGGTGTAGGCCTACCCCCTGCACAATCCACGGATTTCAACACAGGTTTTGTTCGACATCAGCCTAATTATAAATTTTTATTCTTATTGCATTTTCAGGCCGTACACTGTTTGTTGTAAAAAATCCAAGGCTGCTTACACAAGTGATTTCAACGTCAATAGGTTTACAATTACTAGAAATTATTCAAGTAAGTATCAATCAAGATTACACTGAAAATAGAAAATAATCTAATAACAGGTATCAACGTGTAGCGTGGAACCAATCCTTCAGACATTCTGCAGCTTGGAACCTGCACCCCTTCAGACAATCAATCGGCCCCTTGGAACCTCCCCTTCAGACATTCCACAGCTATCCGCAGCTGAACCACAGCTTCAGACGATCCGCACTCCACACTTCACATGTTTTGAACATACCGGTGCACCAGACATCAGACATTTAACACCTGCACCCCTTCAGACATTCCACCACAGCTATCTGCAGCCTGGAACCACGGCTTCAGACAATCCGCACTCCACACTTCACATGTTTTGAACTTCACATGTTTTGAACGTACCGGTGCACCAGACATTAGACATTTAATGCCTAAGGTCTGGTGTTTGTAGTTCATTTACCATTAAAAATGTTTTGAGTGAAGTCCTGAACACATGTGTGAAGTCCAGTCACAAATTGAATATTGATGAAGTATTGAATATTTGAAGGATCGGGGTCCAAGCTGCCGATTGATAACTCTAATGATTTGCAGGCTACGTGTACTTTTACATGATTTTTTTGTATTTATTAACTCAGATGGCAGTTTACCGGACCACTTCAAAATTACGCTACCCGCGCTTTCGCCAACTATGGAATTGGGAACGATCATTAGCTGGGAGAAGAAGGAGGGCGATCAGCTTTCAGAAGGTGACTTACTGGCGGAGATCGAAACGGATAAAGCAACAATGGGATTTGAAACGCCCGAAGAAGGCTTTTTAGCAAAAGTATTAGTCGCCGCTGGTACGAAAGATATTCCGATTGGCAAGGTAATATAAAACACTGTATGACAATACTAACTACTGTGGCAAGTGAAGTTCCACCAGGTGTCGCTAGTGTACAGTAGGACATCATCTGGCAATAGAGGATTCACCAGGTGCTGATGTGCAGTATGTCATCAACTGCAGCAGCAATAGAAGATTCCACTTGAATCTACCAGGTGTCGCTAGTGTGTAGTAGGACACCAAACTTCTGCGCCAATAGAGGATTCCACTTACTGCAAGCGAGAATTCCGCTTGTGAGGCCCCGTGTTCTGGGCTTGAATTTCTGCTACATTTTAATCAACATCGAATCGACTATTTAGCCTATTCGGGATAATAATCCCAGCTAGCTATTGAGCTCACTTTTCATCCATCCCTTTCTGCAGCATGTGATGTTTGTGGAAATATTTAAACCAAAATTCTGCTGAACCGTTGACAAATAAAATGTATATTTTTGGCCTTATTTGACTACAAAATAATAATTCTTAATCAAGATAAAATGCAATATGAAATAGATCTTTGAACTCGGCATTAAAGAGATTTCTCATCTCGAGTGTTCAAGGTAAACTACTTTGCCCGTGGGCAATTTATTTTTCAGCTGTTGTGTATCATCGTCAATGATGAATCAGACGTCGCCGCGTTCGCCAACTACGAGGCATCGGAGGAAACTCCGACGAAGTCACCCACTCCAGCGCCGGCTGAGCCGCAACCTCAGTCAGAGCCGATGAAACCGGTCGAAACTCAGCCGGTGACGCCGCCCGTGACACCCGCGGTGGTAGCGCCAACACCGACCGTTCAGACGGGAGACCGAGCCCTCGCCAGTCCGCTCGCGCGAACGCTGGCGAAAGAAAGGGGTATCGATATAAACGTAAGTTCAATGAACCTATGTTCAATGAGTACCTTTTAATTGAAACTATAATAAGTAAGTTTGAAAGTCATCACAATTTGTAGATGATTTAAATCAGTTGTATTTAAACAAGAAAGTTATGCAGTATCATAAGTTCAATTGTTATGAAGATGAATCATAGCACGAAGCCATTTTTCAAGTGAAATAAGAGTGTTGGAAAGTTGTCTTTTGGGTCAAAAATTTGTATCGATGTTAATATTCTGCGAAGTGAGTTCCTAAATGACTAAAATCAGTTGCGTTCAAACAAGAAAGTTACACGTCAGTTATCGGTTCAATTATGTGCAACATCAGTCATAGCATCATGAAGCCACGTAGATGACAGCAGTATGAATTATTCTTCAATTTTCTTCCAAAATCAGTTGTAGTGTGAAGTCATGTTTTATTTTTCATCTATCTGTAAATTTTATTTTGCAGACTGTATCTGGTAGCGGTCCCGGGGGAGAAATCCGCGCGTCAGACGTCGAAAAGTTTGTGCCATCGCCGACTACTGCTGTCGCTCCGGCGGCAGCTGCACCCGCAGTTTCTCCCGCACCATTCGTATCCGGCGCGGCGTTCACCGATATCCCGATTACGGCGATGAGACAGGTAAATAAAAACAGCGCGTGGCCGGTTACCCGGAAATCAAGGAAAAGTCAGGAAAATTGTCTTTTCTTGTCGGGGAATTTTTTCCCCAAAAAAAAGCTGAAAGTCAGGGATAAGTCGGGGAGATTTGCAGAGATTGCTAGATCGCATGTAATATAATAATAATTAATAATTAGTGCTTATATAGCGCATTTCCAATGAATGCTCAAAGCGCTGTCACTCAATTATTACCCAGCTTCTGTTACCAATCCAGTACATTCTTACTCTCCCTGGGGAGCTGCATCACCGATACGCTGCAGAGCGATCAAGGCGTCGTCAGCCAGTAGCAATTGTGAATTAATGCCTTGCCTAAGGACACTACAGCACAGCCGGGGTTCGAACACACAACCTCCCGATTGGGGGGCGAGCACTCTACCACTAAGCCACACTGCATGTAGACCCATAATCAAACAGCCCCTAATTAAGATGGTCTTAGACTAGTCTTAAATGCATGTATAAGCCATAACTATATACGGTAACTGGTCCCCGGTGGGTGTCGTATTCATATATGTTTCGTTCATGATTTCGTTGTTGTTACAGACGATCGCCAAACGTTTGGTTCAGTCAAAACAGACTATACCACATTATTATCTATCGGTCGATGTGGAAATGGACCAAGTTATCAGGTATGACCATACGGAAATCTCTCATTCTGGGTAGAATGGTGAACAGAGGTGTAAGGGGCAAAGTCTGAGTTTTTAATCAGGGTTCTTGCAGATCAGGGAATTCTGATTCTTTTTTTTGAAAATTAGCGAAAAGTCATAGAATTTGATTTTGTGGTGTCTTCTTTTTCTTACTGGTGATGAGCGGTGCCAGGAACCTCTTCATAAGAAACAGCCCCCACCGACACATCTTATGATTCACAGGGATTTTTTTATCAAGGGTCATGGAATCATGGAAATATCAGGGGATTTGGGATTGAAAGATTTAAATTTCGATCTGGTTGTCAAACACTTCCCAAACGGTTCGAGTGACCATCGTTCATTGTCTTAAACTATTCGCTATTTTACTCTCATTTCAGATTGAGGAAACAATTTAACGAAGTTTTATCGAAAGATTCCGTGAAATTGAGCGTAAATGATTTTATAATAAAAGCGGCAGCGCACGCGTGTAAAAGGCGTCCGGAGTGTAACTCCTCCTGGCAGGATACGTACATTAGAGAGTAAGTTTATAGACGTAGTTGAAAAAAAAAATTCCAAAACCGTTGCTCTCGAAATTTCTCGAAAACTCGGGAATCACAAAAATGAGGAAAATTCGAGGAATTTGGTCAATTTTTGAGAGAAACCTAGAAAACTCCGGAAATTTTGATACTATTGACCGGGCCTTTGTTACAATACGTGATTTGTAGATGAATTATAACATTCACTATAAACCAAGACATTTTTCCATTCACGAGCCGCAGATTCACTCAGGGAATTTTATAACATACCGGTGTAGAAAACTCGGGGAATTTTTAATGAGGGCAAAATAACCTCCCTGTTGTTCCAAGCTAGAATACGTATGTTCTATTTTCGGGGAAAAATTCGACGTTCGGCATTTCGGGGGTTGATTGCGTCGTGTCTCGCTGTACGAATATCTCGTCTTTTATTTAGGTTTCACAACGTAGATATCAACGTCGCCGTCGCCACCGATAACGGCCTCATAACACCGATAGTATTTAACGCCGACCAGAAAGGTTTGTCGAGCATCAATTCCGATGTACAGTCGTTGGCCGCGAAGGCGCGCGAAGGTCGACTTCAACCACAAGAATTTCAAGTAGGTCTAAGCTCGTACTTCGGAGATATCTTGTCAAAGTATTGTTTCGATAAATACAGAGGCAGAATTAAGAGATAATCTCAGACATGGGAGCCCCTGCCTTCCCTTTGAGGTGGCCCTTTTCATCAAGACTTAGATCATTGATCTGACACTCATCTTCTGGGAATTTGCAACCTTATGTATCTACGGTGGAACCTCGTTATAATGAACTTGGATATAACGATTCATCGGATATTACAAATATTATAGAATTTCGTCGCAAATAAGACAATATCATTACTTTCATACTGGATATTACGAACTATCGGTTATAACGAACGGATTTTCTTTCTGGTCCCCTGAAGTTCGTTGCAACGAGGTTCCACTGTATTTCTTTCGAAATATCTAAAACTGACAGCGGAACCCCAAACGGGGCTTTTGACTCGGCTGAAATGCCTCGTATTTTCTTCGAGACCCCGTCTTTCCAATTTTCCCAGATTCGCTTCCGCAATACGTGTAATTATTATTTCATCGTTTTTACTTTTCAGGGAGGCACTTTTACCATCTCAAATCTGGGTATGTTCGGCGTAAAGAATTTCTCGGCGATTATCAATCCTCCTCAAGCTTGTATACTGGCAGTCGGCAGTTCTGTAAAAACGCTATTCCCCGATGATGAAAGTGATAACGGGTACGTTGTCATCGTTAATCTATTTGGCATTAATATAATCAAGTCCATCAGCATTGAGATTTCAAGGTGACCACCGACCAGGGCCCAGTTTCACGCAAGTTTAAGCCTAAAATGGTTAAGTTTGTCCTCAATGAAAACATGAAGTAACCAATGGCAATAACACCAAAAATTTGTGTTTTACTTTTTTGTGAAACTGGGCCCTGGAAATCTCGGAATAAGAAAAATCGGCAAAAAATCAGGGAATACTCGGTTTCCCGGTGATGAGGTGGTGTTGTAAGCAACTTTTTATCCTTAACACTACCTAGACCTGGTTTCTAATTCAGTAACTACCTATTAGGGTTAAGAAAATCTTTACCAATTGAAGCCTAGTTTTCTGTACGTCTTCAAACATTTCTAATTGTCTATTTCTAAAAATTGAAGAAGTTTTGGGCATTTTGCTCTAATTAAAGGATTTCAACCACCTTTAAAAGCCTTTTCTTTTTAGAGAAGAGTTTTTACGACAAGTTGTAGGGACTCTGAAATGTTTCATTTGAATGAATTTCTAACGTCGATTCTCCGGTTGTTTTTGTTTCAGGACTCGAGAAGCGACGGTAATGAGCGTTACTCTGAGCTGCGATCACCGGGTCGTGGACGGAGCGGTCGGCGCGCAGTGGTTACAGGAATTCAGATATTTCCTCGAAAACCCGTCCGCGATGCTTCTATAGAGGGCAGCACCGAAGCGGAATCAACGAACACTTAGTTTTTGTGTACATATAATTTATCCAGTGCTATTATTATTATTATTGTTGTGATTTTATTTTGTGATGATCAATTTCGCGGTATGTCGTCGCTTTACCCAGCATGGTTTAAAAGGAATAGCCTATTGTTGTGCTATAGTGAATGGGAAAGTATTGTTACTTTTTTTACGATAGCTCTTATGCAGATATGTATCTGCAGCCTGTAATTAATCATCAATCCTTCAGATATTCATTAACGCGAGAGTGTGGTCCAATCTAGGCGGTCTAGAAGGGCCCTACTGGCTGACGCATTGAGGGAAATGCATCATTTTGGCGGCTATTTTACAAAATTTACCTCAGTTCGTCTTGTGGGCCTTTCGTTTAATTAACATCTAGGTACAACTTGGTCTTTTCCCAGGTCTGCCCTTGATTGTAGTGTAGAGTCTGGTCTCGGTTGCCCAAAAAATAGGTTAACGTTAACCACCAGATAAATGGCATGGTAACAATACAGTTTGAATTGTCACTTATCCACTGGTTAACTCAAACCAACACTTAAGAGCAACACCGGTCTTTGTCAGTGCGTTTTCAATTGATTTTATCTGAGGCGAAGTCCTGAACGCGTGTAAAGTGTGATAGGGATCAAACCTGCATTAGACATACATGTAGTGAATGGATTCCTTTAGAAAAAGTACATGTAAATTAATACTGATTATTTATGTACGTAGCAAAATAATACACGAAGATGGAAGATACGAATAAAAGCGATAGTTATAGTAATGTTTTGATATTTCCTTCAGTGTTAAGTTATTCATCGTTCTCGTGTCTGTCTTCTCACAGGCGCTCCTGGTGGATCCTCGCTTTCCGCAGGTGGAATTCTCTATTGCCGCAGTAGTTGATATCCTACTGCACACTAGACACCTTGTGGATCCTCGCATGCCACAAGTGGAATCCTCTATTGCCACAGTAGTTCATGTCCTACTGCACACTAGAGCACCTGGTGGATCCTCGCTTCCCACAAGTGGAATCCTCTATTGCCACAGTAGTTCATGTCCTACTGCACACTAGCACACCTGGTGGATCCTCGCTTCCCGCAAGTGGAATCCTCTATTGCCACAGTAGTTCATGTCCTACTGCACACTAGCACACCTGGTGGATCCTCGCTTCCCGCAAGTGGAATCCTCTATTGCCACAGTAGTTCATGTCCTACCACAACTGCATACCTGGTGGATCCTCGCTTCCCGCAAGTGGAATTCTCTATTGCCACAGTAGTTCATGCTCTACTGCACACCTGGTGGATCCTCGCTTCCCGCAAGTGGAAACCTCTATTGCCACAGTAGTTCATGCTCTACTGCACACTAGCACACCTGGTGGATCCTCGCTTCCCGCAAGTGGAATCCTCTATTGCCACAGTGAAATCCTCGTCCTACCACAACTGCATACCTGGTGGATCCTTGTGCGTGCTACAAGTGGAATCCACAGTAGTTTATGTCCTACTACTCTCACTAAAACGATATCTGGTGGATCCCCACTTGCCACAGTTCGAATTCGCACGCGTAGGCTGCAAACAAGATCTCGGTTTACGCCTCTCGGTTTCGGCTTAATGCAAAAATCCCCTGACTCTGTTCTAGTCCGTTGTTAATTAACGTTTATGAAATTTAGCTCTAGGGTTTTCAAACAGACTTGTGCTACCATGGGAGCTAATCGTCCGACCGGTTATTCAAGAGATTATTTCGTGCTCGGGATGTCTGTAAATCGGGGCAAAACGTCGGTAAAGTCTGGCTTACGTAAATAAAAAGTATCCACTGTGTATGGCCCCATTATTTCTTCCTTCGCAAAATGCTGCAGGCATCATCAAACATTGAAGAAACTAAATGCATTCAAGGCATTCGGAAGCTAAAGTTGTTTGAAAAAAAACGATTTCAAGACGAAGGAACGTCATTTTGATGTAAATCAGATTAACGTTGCTGCTGGATGTTCTGCGCGCATTCATTCGCTCTTTTCATTTAGAACCCGATAAAGATTTGAAACGGACCTCGGAAGAAGAATCGCGATGGACGCAAAAAGCAAATCGAATTTCTTACAATGCATCGTTTTCTGTCTCGTTACCGTCGCCGTTTCATCCGACACTCGCTATCAGAAATTCACTCGACTTTCCAAATGTTCGATCGGAAAACTTGAATCGAGCAGAAATTCGCAAAACCGGTCGGAGAAAAGAGTTCGCAGCGTTTTTGAGTGCGGAACTGATTGTATGAATGATGAGAAATGTTCGGCTTTTTCCTTCGCTGATGGCGGAAATTGTTATCTACATGACGTCACTACGGACGATGACCAGTGTAGCGTTACTGGCAGAACCGTCGACTACTACCAGGTAAGATTCTTTGAATTTTATATCATCAAACACCAATAGAAAATTTAGGATTTAAATATTTATTTCACGAACGGACAGAATGCTACTATAACCATTTTCAGAGACATCATATTTGCAAAAAGATTAAGATCGGTAGATTATAGGTATAATCTACCTCAGAAACGTCAGTGTAACAGATTATCGTTGTTAAATCTTCAATATTCTGGGTCCAGTTCCATAGTTTCGAGTTAAGATTTAACTCTGGGTTAAATCACTGAAAATGAACTAACTTTAACTCAGAGTTAACTCTAACTCACAACTGTGGAACTGGGTCCTGGGTCTTAAATACACAACTCAGACAACGATTTTATTTTATTTCTCGACATTCCCGGGATATATCTATAAATCAAAAGAAGGAGTAGGTTACGTACTGCCATTCGATGGCCAGTTTCTAGATGGCAGTCGATTTGGAATTAAACTTGTTGCTGTCTGTTCCAGATATATAAACAGACAAGCAGCGATAAGAAAGGAGCTAACGGTGAGAATATTTTCCTTCGACAACTGTACGACTTTCAACGTAGTTTTTTTTCTCAATAAGATTGAGTTAATCATATGGTTTACTGGGAATATCGGTGAGCCTTGGCTTCACGTCAAGCATAGACGAGATCCCAACATCCACTTAGAAAATATAAATTCTTAGTCGTTAACCCTTAACTATCATCCGCCGTGTTGTCTTCTCAGACATAGAAATATTTGTAGAAATCTGTGAATTCATGTACGTGTTAGCTGTAAGGAGTGTAGACTTTTTCCAAAATTAATTTCAGGAGCTGACGCATCACCGCCGCCCAAATTCCGTTATTTTTTCGATTTCGAGAAAGTTGACGCCGAACGAGGAATTGTGTTCGGCGAGGGAGCCAATATGACCGTAGATAATAGCAAAAGCAGAAGCAATGTTACACTAAAGGGAGGTGTAGACAACAGTCAGACGATAGCACCTGGTTCCGCTGGTCAAGCGTTTTATCTGCGTTATGGCGACGTAATGGATGACATTGCTATCAAAAACTATACGATTTCGTTTTTCTTCAGCGGACGCGGATCATTGCTTATTTACTTCAAACATCGTCTGGCAGTTTTCGGTCGGACTAAAGGCGAATGTGTCAACATGACGACGCAGGAAATGTTGGTTTACGAAATCGACACAAAGATATTCGTTGATTCTGAATGGGTTTCGGTGAAATGTGCGGACGGAGTTCTGTACGTCGACGACGTACAATTGAAACCGATTAAAACGACAAAAATAGCGTCATTCCCCGAGATTACGCGTTACATGGATTCTGAGTTAGCGCTTCGGGTTAATAAGACAATTTATAATATCGCGTTACTTAAAGATGCATATATTGATGATTACACAATGGAAATATGGGATTAGCAGTTGGACTACCGCCGGCAGCGTTGCTACGGGAGTTTAGCACTCCACGATGATCCCACGTGCTCAAAATTATCTTCGAGAATATGTCAGATCTTGACCGTCAAGTGCTGTCCCTAGATATATCATTAGCGGTAAACGCATGAACTAACCCAAACACACAAAATTCCTATTGTGGCATGCGAGTAATAAGTTAGTACTCAGATTTACCGCCAACGTTATGTATAGGGGCAGCACTTAACGGTTAAGATTTCACACAGATCAAATATTCATACTGTGGCATGCGAATAATACGGATTTATCCGTTATACCAATAAAAATCAAACATCACTATTTTTTCACTGGTTCAATGGAGGGTTTTTTTTAAATCTTTATCAAAAGTGAATTCGCTTTTAACAACGAGATAAAGCCAGTTTGAGTAATGAGCTACTAAAGAAACAGTCGCCTGGCGAAGCAATACGTAACTAAAAAACATGTGGTTCGGTTTCGATTTAGCCGTTGGCCACGGTCCATGGACACCGCCTATCTTCGCTTTCTATTACGATAAATCATTATGACGCGAATCACATCCATCGCGCTACTAGGACCACAGTGTACCGTGAGTAGGAGACGTCCATCGCTGGTATCCGCTATTCATTTTACATATACCCTCGGGTCTCCACCAGCGATCATAATTGGACACGTATCGTCTTTTATCGGCGTCATCGGCGTGGCTCAGCATACATAAACGACACCAGAAATATAGATCACCAGTGAACACTTTGCCGGTTCCTTTCCATCGGAAATATGAATTGTATAAACGATCGTTTTTGTCTAATCTGTGCAGATATTCGGCAAGTTGTTTCGGAGACTCGAAATCGTCGACGTGTATGAACGAATGTGGAGGAGCAACGCGTTCATAATCATCTTTATGAGCGCCGTAAACTATAGGTACAATATCCCGACTGAAAGATAGAAAGAACACGTTTTGGTAGATCTAACAAATGTTTTAAGCGTGAAATGAAACGGGCATTACAAGTAGGTTTGATGGTTCTTTTTTTCTCAATTCACCGGGTTATTCGAGATTATTCGAGTATCATTAGCAGGTTTCGGTATTACTTCGCTGCCACCAAGATAAACCCATAAACCGTGACCTGCGGCTTTTTACCACTCGGCCACAAGAAAGATGACTCAAGATGATACTTACGATAAACCATTCACAAAGAACTTTTCCGTTATGTACTCCCTACAATTTGAATTTTCGAAAGCTAGATAGAATTTGTAACTCGAGTCCAACAAATTGAAACATATATTTTCCTGGCTTCTAGGACATTTGTGAGTACCGCATTTGCCGTATATATCCACACTGATGTATTTGGACAGTTCTTTTGCTAATTTCAGTCGCTCATTTTTATCGTTGCAATTAGAAACAAACAAGGCGACTTTCTTAGTTTTACCTGCGGCGTAGTTCTTTTTGAGAACTTCAAAGCGATCTGATTCGTTGTTTCGTACAAAAACTCCGTACGGAACGGGAATGGTCGAGTCGCGTCGGTAAGTAGCTGTCCAGTTTATACTCGATTGATAACCGGTTCCGTAGTGTAGGGGAGTGTTAAGGGGCGATTCCAGGTTTAACATCAATTGTACTTGATGTTTAGGTCTGGGGCCCGATGGTCCAACAGACCGGATCATGTGGCGTTCAATCACTATGACGTCAGCCGTTCCGACTTTAGAGCGGTCGTCAGTAATTTCACAGGTATTTACTGGGCAGCCCGAAAATGGATTTAGATTCCGTTTGAATATTTTCTCGTATGCATCCCATGTGAAGGACGAGGCAAATCCACCCCACACTAAAATCTCCTTCGATTTTCGCTGTTTAGATCCTTCGATGGCCTGTTGAGGAACGTGTTGCAGTTGGGCGGTCAGTCTTATACCGTTGTCCATCTCGCGCCATATCGCGGACGGATCTGTTAGAGGTGGAAGTCCTACGGCTTTTACGAAGTTTAAAGCGCGTTTATGAAGACTAGAGTTAGGATAGGTCGTCATTCTGCATTTTTCGGAGACTGATTCCCGGTTACTCCGACGGCCGCACGAATTACCGACGACTGTATCTGGAACACAAAGCACATTCACCAAACGGGATTTTATCGCGTGTTCAAAACCGATATATTCGTTTCGAATAAAGACAGTCGCGACGAAGACGATGACGGAGACAACCACGAAAAAACACCGCAATCGTTTCGACCACAAAGCCCGTGATACCGATTTCGATAAATCGTAGAATATGTTAAGCATTGTAACTTCAGAGATGAATAACCACTGGAATCTAAGTCTTGCACAAACAAGACGTCTAGCTTGACGACCTTAAGAATCTTAACAGGTGACTATTACGTTTTTGACCGTCGATGCAACATTTTTTCTGCAGTAATACCCATAAACTGCGCGTTTTGTACACGACTTTCGCGAAGAAACCTAAACCAACAATGTCTATATTCTACAGCTCTACCGGGGATGTTCCCCGGCTGCAGCTGTTGTCCGTTAATCGGGTCGCACTGTCTCAAGTATTTCTAAAGATTAATTACATAAATCTAAAATTCAATTATTGATCCGCTGATGGCTATTCTTTAGACATAGATAACGATTTCATATTTCTATTCATCCCGCATTCAAGACTTTATCAGTTTTGACCATTTTTGTAGACCTATAATTATATCAACTGTTATACATTTCAGCTCAATCTCTTATTCAAAATTAAATCGCTCTTATGTAATTGGTTGCCGCTGATTGGAACTGTCACTTGAGGTATCTGTTGTTGGATCAGTGAGTCAGAGAACACTGACATATCTATTGATATTAGTTTATTGTGCTATTTGGATGTATGAACTTTATAAAGTCAGTTGTCATCAAATATGATATTAATTCCAACCAACCAGTTTTGGGCCAATAGAAGCAAATACGTACTATGATTTACAGTCATTCTCGCGTACTGGCGAGGATCCGCCGGGTGTCGCTAGCAGACATTTGATCGCCCGCGTTCGATTTCTTCTACATTTCGATTAAAACTGAATTAACTTTCTTCTTAACGAGCTAACAGATGACAGTAGTGAATGATAGAAAACTGTTGGTTTTATCCGATATAGTGGAATGCCCTCAGATCTGCAGTAGTGATACATCTGAACTTCATCTATAGACAAAGGATGAATTCTGTCTTTAATAAATCAATTATTCATGGGATCTGAGTAGAAAATTGAATTCATTTTATATGTTAAAGGTCCTACGTTTCTAATTTTATGTATGAATTATGATTACTTCTCCGGCTATTACATTTTCATAATGTATAGCCCCAATGCATACGACTCAGTGAAAAACGGAAACAGGAGAAAGAAACATGTTTCCGAGCGTTTCACAGTGTTTTGTGCGTTTAAAAGAAACATCGTTCCGTGCCCGAGATCAAGCCTGTCTTTTTTCGTGTTTCCGTGTTTGACTGTTTCCCTGCGCGTCGTGTATACGACGATAAATAACTTTATTCGTATAGATTTGTATTTCAACATAAGGTCCAAAACATGCAACTGAAGAGAAATGAAAACGGATCCGATAAAGCTACGAGGCTGCATAGTAAAACTAAATGCTTTTACCCTGTCAAAACTGGATTCAAGGCTCCTGAAATATGATACAATGCCATACAATGTGGTTCAATGAAGTTGCTGAAAATGCCTGGAAATCATCCATCAGGTCTGATCTGGTAATTGTATCAGCAGAGATAAACTTGGCGTCCCAGGAACAAATTAGTTGATATCAAATTAGTTTATACCATTTACAGCCAGGATGACGTTTAGACATTGGAAATGAACTGATTCCAACTCAGAGTTTTAAACTCTAACTCGCAGTTAACGAACTAGTTCCTGCTGGATATCAAGCAACTTTCTGAAACAATTACCTACTTATTTTAGGGGCTGGCGCTCATTGCTGTATCTCCGGGAATCAGTAATCATCAGCAGCTTGTCACCGAGATCATTCCCATCCGGAGAGCCAGATCTGTTGCAGGTTGTTCGGGAATAAACAGCAATAGTTTAAGTTGTTGAGATTTGGGAATAGCGTTCATACAGTAGTACACTATAGCGAGTACACTGAAGAACGTTGATTCATGCATGTTCGTTAAGATACGATACCTTTTACAAATTGGAATCGAAGTTTAATCCGCCAAGGACACAACTAAAATTCAACTTAAAATATAGCTCGCATTGAGTCATTGAATACATCTCAAAAATAATCTAATACCGCAATTCTTCTCTATAGGGGGAAAATACAGTAACGCGCATCTCGACATCAAAGTGAATTCTATATCTGTCAATGACAATCATCGTGCACGCGTAATTCATCCCGGTGCTTTTAGAATGAATTACAACCACGTCGCGGTAAATCTATCGGAATCTACTCTGTTGCTACGGGCGAAGGAAAGTTTAAAGTTCAGTTTATTCGATTGAAATATTTGCAATTCGATTCGCGAATGTGCGCGTAAACCGATTGAATGGCAGCCGAAAATGTCGAAATCGAATGCGATCGAATTAAAAAGCGCAATTGAATTACACGAATTAAGCCGTATCGTGTTTTGTAGTCACGTCGCACGTCTGAAAGAAGTCGCAGTTCTATAAAATATCATCGTTCGCGTCATCATCATTCTAGTCAAATCTCCGATCATGAGCATGAGAAATATTAGTTATCGTTTAACGTTCGTTGCTGGTCTGTTTGTGGCGTGTTCGTTCTATCAGGTTGACGCCGCTTTGGCGACCGATGAAGGTAAGTAGTTCGTTTCGCAAATATCTCTATCGAGATCAACAACTGAAATGTTAAATGTTAAATGTTATTCACCTAAATTGCGATTTCTCTTGTTATATTTTTATGTTCTACGATTCTTTGAAATATGCCCGTTACTTCTTCGCGACGACTTCGTAAATGTTTGGCCGAAAAACACGTTCATTTCTCTAATGAAAATTTTCTTTCAGATGCAGGTTCTGATTCCGCGGCGCGGAGCAGCAATATTTCTACAATAATTGCCAACGAAAATAAAAATTGTTATCGAGCAAGATGCAGCACTAAAAGACTTTGTGGTCAAGTAGGTACTTTTTGTTCGTGCAACGCTTCGTGTGTCGTTATGGGCACTTGTTGCGCCGACTATTTCGACGTATGCGCGCCCGAGCAAAGCTTCGATACGACAGCGGACGCGCGTGCGATCAATTTAGACAATTTCACTGAATGCGTCGACTTCTCTATACCATATTTTCACAACGGAATCAATCTGAGGTTTTTCTCCGTTTCTAAATGCCCGTCATCAACGTTCAACGATTCAGACTTCAGTATTCTGCGACATAAATGTGAAAATGCCGTGCCGATAAACGGTAATTCGTCCGTATCTGATCTGGCTGGCTACACACCTGTTGTCTTCGGGGAGATAGTATTTCGGAATTACTATTGTCTACGCTGTCACTTAAACGTAAGCTATTCGTCTATAACGGTCGTTAGGTTAGATTTCACAGTTCCGCCGCGAATAATGGATACAAGCATTCCTGTAAACAGACTCGACGAAGCTCTACTCGAAAAACTAGCGAACGAAAAGTTTCAACTTCAATTCGATTACAAAAAATTTCCTTTTGTTAGTTGCTTTCGAAAGAAAATTCAGAATTGGATCCTTCGTTGCGATGATACCAAATACCGCGAATCATGCCTCGCATACATCGAGCCAGTTTATCTCATCGCAAATAAATCGATTATCTTCAGGAACGTTCATTGCGCTTTGTGCAATGGCTTCGAGAGAAGTGACGTCAGGTGCAGTCTTTTTTCATCATGGGACAATTACGGAATGCCCGTTCTATCCGTCATGTTCGATCTATCGCGGCCGATCGTAACGGAAGCCCGTTTGCTCGATTCGAAAACATTAGAAACCATTAATAACTTCCCGCAATGTCAAAAACAAGGCGAAATATTCAACGTAGTGAACGGTGAGTGTATGAATACATTAGAATACGCGGCCGAATTTCCTCAAATCGACCTGCAGCGACCTCTATACGTAGACCTACACGCGTCCTATCAGTGTAATACGTTCGAGTCTCCACTGGAAAAGTTGGCCAAAATCATCACTTTACCGCCATCTTCCGTATTCACAATCGACATCAAACTGGGCTCCGTATATTCTTTGTCGACGTTAGGTTTGCAAATATTCTCGCATCTTATCGAAAGTGAAATCGTGCAGAAGTTCTTGCGCGTATTAAACGCGTCCGAAGCCGGTTGTAAACTGGTCGAATCGTCGTTTAGATTACGGTTGACGAATTTCCAGGATTTTCCGCCGGTAGAGAAATGTCCGAGACAAACGCGCGTTTACAAGTTGGTGAATCAACAAGGCGTCGAATACGTGAAGGCTTTTGACGACGACACCAATACAACTCGTGGAGGTTGGATTCCGGTTCGGGCGTCTTCGGGTGTTTACGTAAACCGCACCATCGACGGAAATGTTACTAATCACGAAATTATTATATGTGAACGGTTGAAATGTCAGGATGAGAAAGTATTCGGTATCGATCAACTCGATGTCAATTCAGACGGTTCTTCTTCGGTTAAAACTAATTCGGGAATCGAACTGATATTGACGAAAAGTCAGTTTCGAATTCACGGTAATTGGGTGGTGGTTTGTATGGACGATTTTTTCACGGATATCATAGAAACGGATGTGGAAGAAACGATCACTTTAGTCACTAGTTCTTTATCGATGTTCGGACTGTTGGCGCTTCTTGTTACGTATTCGCTATTTCAAACCCTACGAACGATACCCGGCCTCACGTTAATGCACCTCGCCAGTGCGATGTTCTTCGCCGTTCTAATTTTCAACACTATCTCTTTCAATCCTGCTATCTTATCGCGCCCAAATCTATGCACGATCGTCGGAATGCTAGCGCACTATTTGTGGATCGTCGTATTTATGTGGACGAACGTCATCAGCTACGATAGTTTTCGTACATTTACTGGTTTTACTCTAATCTCCATTTCCGAGCGGTTGGATAGATACTATCGCTACTGCGTCTACGCTTGGTTCTTGCCGTTGATTCTGGTCGCGGCTTGCGGCGTTGTCACCGTTTGGTTCCCCGAATCGGGATTCAAATACTACGATATCCACATTTGTTGGATTTCCGACGTTACGCAACTGATCGCCACGTATCTCGCACCGATAGCAACGATCTGTCTACTAAATCTTGTTTTCTTCGTAATCACTTTGAACGCCATTCGAAACACGAAAATAAGCTCGAGAATAGCGTCGTCGACTATGCCAGCCGCCGACAAAAGTTATACGTTAGTAGCTAAGCTATCGTTGATTATGGGACTCAGTTGGTATTTGGGTCTCATCGCGAGCTACGGCTCGATTTACATACTGAAAATCATCTACACCATAGTGAACGGTTCACAGGGTTTATTGTTATTTGTCTGTTTCGTTCTACGACCGAAGATTTATCATTTATATCGACGACAGATATCAAAATGTTTCTTCAAAGCGAATGAAACTGGAGTCAATTAGTGTAAATGACGATTCCTGCTTCGCTCCATGAGACGTTACCACATATTATCACAAACACACTAAATGTTTATCAAGCCTTTAATACAGCTGAAACATTCCTAATTTATAAACAATTCTTTTTGATTGAGTTAGGACTCGCCCGTGCCAGTGGTTTGCTGGATTTCGTTTCAAGTACAATCAACATCTATCCATATAATACACTCAAATACACAACTCCATTCGGCGGAATACCGGTATTTGACACAGAATACAACACATCAAATACTGTTCGTCTGTTAGATATGACATAAGAGCCCGAAAAACTAAAGAAAATAAAGAAAACCCGAAATCAGATTGAAAAAAATAAGACAAGCTGCAATGTATTGTTCCTTTTTGGATCTGGATGCTGCCCAAAACCCGAAAAGATGCAACAACTGTAAACCTCAGGTCACATCCTAAATGTTGAACTATGTCAATGCTGGGTCATTAAAATGAATAAAAAGCACTAAATGGTAAACGGTAAACCTTACATGCACCACACAGTAACCTTCCCGAAGAACGCACAGCTGCAACCCAATTTTGAAGATATATGTTATGCTCTTTCATTCGTTGTTTTAGGCCCGTTTGACGGAGATTAGGGTTTCAATTATATATGGTTGTACCAGTAATGCCCAAAGCTGTTTGTGTCTGATAGGTTTTTAACAAAACTGTCAGCTATGCTATACGACTTAACCGTTTCCACGGTACCTATGTAAAATTCTATTTCTATTCTCCACTTGACCCCGACCCTGACCCTAAATGTCATGAATATATACACATAAAATACCAGTTTAATCACCAACAAAAAAAATTATTTTCTGAATGAATTCAAAAGTTAGATGAATTCATTTCCCTCATATACATTTTATCCATTAGACTGCTTTATGTGTGACCACCATCTCGTAATATCCTAATTTACTGACTTCATTAAACATCGTAGATACATAGAAGATTGATCATGGAGAAGATTGAGGACCGCACATCTGAATGTCTTGTTGAAAAACACGAAACGGTTAGTAATGCCGAGTATGGAAATGTAGATGCTATTCTTCATACCGGTGACCAGTCTAATGATAACGGTTACCAGTCTGAATTACTACCAAATACGGAGCGATCATCAGATGGATTTTCGAGGAAAACCCTGTTTAGCTTGAGCTGATAAAATGGATGTTTATTGATGCCCAAACACTGGTGCTATTCGGACTTCAATGTATCTATACCTTTAGTACAAACCTTCATTGCATTTATATGCTATTGTTGTTTGAGTAGTTGGCGTCTGGAAACACTGGCAGATAGGTACACTAATACTGGTGCCGACAGCCATCGACCGTCTAGGTACAAATCTATTCGGATTTATTGTGGCCAAAACCAGAAATTATCGTTGGATGTATTCCATAGTTTATTGTCTGGGCTCAGTTTCACAAAAAAAGTTAAACTCAAATTTTTGGTGTAATTGCCATTGGTTACTTCATGTTTTCAATGAGGACAATAATTCAAACTTAACCGTTTTAGGCTTAAACTTTTTTGTGAAACTTGGCCCTGATGACGGCAATTTCATTGCTAATTCCTTTTCGTTGCTAACGTCTGGCAAGCATTAGGAAGCTCTACAATCTGTAATTTATCTTTTGCGCTTCTCTCAAGTTTCAGTGTTTCCTGGCTTTCGGATGTTGCCGATAAGAAATGATAAGATTTGATAATAATTACAAGACTATATTTGAATAGATGGTGCCATTTCTCGTATTGTAGCAATAATACTAATGTTAGTAGTTGGCGCTGTAGAACCATTTATTGGATACTCAGCCATTTTTATAGGTGTTGGTGTTTTTGATTTTATCTACTGTTTTACATCTCTTGCTGTTAGATATATTTGAATTGATAGAGAGACCACAGGCTTCATCTGCATTGTGTGATGAATGTACGGCATGTAACGAAGTTAAAATAAACTTACATTTAAAACTACCTTTTAACTTTATCTAACTTTAATTAGATCTAGCATCAGGACCCAGTTACGTAGACGTGACATAGACAAAAGTCAAAAAGTCATCTTAAATCTTAAGACGCCTTAGGTTGTTCAAATGGCTTACCGTTGGATATGGTCTGTAAAATCATAACCTGTACAGTAAACCCCCGACACACCGCCCACATCGGTGCAGAAAGATTTTGGCGTTATAGAGAGTATCACGGTATATCGAGGGTGTTTTACTATGTATTTGTATAGAGATGTACTTTGAGAAAACCTGGCGGTAGGCGGGGGTGGCGGTATATCGGGGGTTCGCTGCAGTTATAATCAAAATAGTCCAAATTCGCATGAGCCAGAATGTGAAAAACATTTTCGAGTTAGGAGTGATCTATAGTAATGACTTTATTGTGTATGCGAGACATGATGGGGTGCGATAAGTCGGAAAACAAAATCATCGGATGGAACAAAAGAAACGTCGGAGCCATTTGGGATTCTAAAAAACAATAAAGTAGTAACTTTCAAGATCTTGCGATGATGGCGTAGATAGTACAGTAGGTCAATTGTTACTCGTATATGACGTTCATCTTCGGTAGAGTACAACATGCACCAGTCCATCAGCCATTTGATGTTAACATCCAGCATCAATTACGCGCTGAGAAGGTTTGTCGTGAAATTCTGTATAACGCTAACTATTCATTGATTATCGGTATCCTCGATTAATGCAAAAGTTATATCGGAAAAAGTCACCAGTTAATGATAATTCATTATCAAATTTGTTAACTACACACAAACTGATGACGTTTTACGAACAATTCGAAATCTTCAAGGCTTGATAAACGTTAAGTATTGGTTGTTGTAATATGTGGTAACGTCTTGTGAGGAAATGAAAACGATCATTCACTTATCGATTCCAACCGTAGTTTCGTTCGCTTTGAAGAAACATTTTGATATCTGTCGTCGATATAAACGATAAATCTTCGGCCGTAGAACGAAACAGACAAATAACAATAAACCCTGTGAACCGTTCACTATGGTGTAGATGATTTTCAGTATGTAAATCGAGCCGTAGCTCGCGATGAAACCCAAATACCAACTGAGTCCCATAATCAACGATAGTTTAGCTACTAACGTATAACTTTTGTCGGTGGCTGGCATAGTCGACGACGCTATTCTCATGCTTATTTTCGTGTTTCGAATGGCGTTCAAAGTGATTACGAAGAAAACAAGATTTAGTAGACAGATCGTTGCTATCGGTGCGAGATACGTGGCGATCAGTTGCGTAACGTCGGAAATCCAACAAATGTGGATATCGTAGTATTTGAATCCCGATTCGGGGAACCAAACGGTGACAACGCCGCAAGCCGCGACCAGAATCAACGGCAAGAACCAAGCGTAGACGCAATAGCGATAGTATCTATCCAACCGCTCGGAAATGGAGATTGTGGTAAAACCAGTAAATGTACGAAAACTATCGTAGCTGATGACGTTCGTCCACATAAATGCGACGATCCACAAATAGTGCGCTAGCATTCCGACGATCGTGCATAGATTTGGGCGCGATAAGATAGCAGGATTGAAAGAGATAGTGTTGAAAATTAGAACGGCGAAGAACATCGCACTGGCGAGGTGCATTAACGTGAGGCCGGGTATCGTTCGTAGGGTTTGAAATAGCGAATACGTAACAAGAAGCGCCAACAGTCCGAACATCGATAACGAACTAGTGACTAAAGTGATCGTTTCTTCCACATCCGTTTCTATGATATCCGTGAAAAAATCGTCCATACAAACCACCACCCAATTACCGTGAATTCGAAACTGACTTTTCGTCAATATCAGTTCGATTCCCGAATTAGTTTTAACCGAAGAAGAACCGTCTGAATTGACATCGAGTTGATCGATACCGAATACTTTCTCATCCTGACATTTCAACCGTTCACATAAAATAATTTCGTTGTTAGTTACATTTCCGTCGATGGTGCGGTTTACGTAAACACCCGAAGACGCCCGAACCGGAATCCAACCTCCACGAGTTGTATTGGTGTCGTCGTCAAAAGCCTTCACGTATTCGACGCCTTGTTGATTCACCAACTTGTAAACGCGCGTTTGTCTCGGACATTTCTCTACCGGCGGAAAATCCTGGAAATTCGTCAACCGTAATCTAAACGACGATTCGACCAGTTTACAACCGGCTTCGGACGCGTTTAATACGCGCAAGAACTTCTGCACGATTTCACTTTCGATAAGATGCGAGAATATTTGCAAACCTAACGTCGACAAAGAATATACGGAGCCCAGTTTGATATCGATTGTGAATACGGAAGATGGCGGTAAAGTGATGATTTTGGCCAACTTTTCCAGCGGAGACTCGAACGTATTACACTGATAGGACGCGTGTAGGTCTACGTATAGAGGTCGCTGCAGGTCGGTTTGAGGAAATTCGGCCGCGTATTCTAATGTATTCATACACTCACCGTTCACTACGTTGAATATTTCCCCTTGTTTTTGACATTGCGGGAAGTTATTAATGGTTTCTAATGTTTTCGAATCGAGCAAACGGGCTTCCGTTACGATCGGCCGCGATAGATCGAACATGACGGATAGAACGGGCATTCCGTAATTGTTCCAAGTCGAATAAAACTTAATGCATTTGACGTCACTTCTCTCGAAGCCATTGCACAAAGCGCAGTGAACGTTTTTGAAGATTACTGATCTATTTGCGATGAGATAAACTGGCTCGATGTATGCGAAGCATGATTCGCGGTATTCGATATCATCGCAATGAATTATCCAATACTGAATTTTCTTTCGAGAACAACTAGCAAATGGGAATTCTTTGTAATCGAATTGAATTTGAAACTTTTCGTTCGCTAGTTTTTCGAGTAGAGCTTCGTCGAGTCTGTTTACAGGAATGCTTGTATCCATCATTCGCGGCGGAACTGTGAAATCTAACCTAACGACCGTTATAGACGAATAGCTTACGTTTAAGTGACAGCGTAGACAATAGTAATTCCGAAATACTATCTCCCCGAAGACAACGGGCGTGTAGCCAGCCAGATCAGATACGGACGAATTACCGTTTATCGGAACGGTATTTTCACATTTATGCCGCAGAATACTGAAGTCGGAATCGTTGAACGTTGAAAACGACGACGACGACGACGACGGGCATTTAGAAACGGAGAAAAACTTCATTTTGGCTCCATAGTGAAAATATGGTATAGAGAAGTCGACACATTCTATGAAATTTCCAAAATCGACCGCACGCGCGTCCGCTGTCGTATCGAAGCTTTGCTCGGGCGCGCATACGTCGAAATAGTCGGCGCAACAAGTGCCCATAACGACACACGAAGCGTTGCACGAACAAAATCTACCTATTATACCGCAATTATATTGCATATCGCATCTTGCTCGAGGACAGTCGTTATTTTCGTTCGCAATTTTTGTAGAAATATTGCTTCGCGCCGCGGAATCAGAACCTGCATCTGAAAGAAGATTATCATCAGGAGAAATGTGTTTTTCCATCGAAACATTTACGGAGTCGTCGCGAAGTAGTAACGGACATATTATGAAAAATCGCAGAAAAATGACAAGAGAAATTGCAATTTAGATAACGTTTAACAGTTCAGTTGTTCTACCGGATACACGTATTTGCGAAACGATCAACTTACCTTCATCGGTCGCCAAAGCGGCATCAACCCGATAAAACGAACACACTACAAACAGACAAGCAACAAACGTTAAACGATAACTAATATTACTCATACTCATGATCGATGAATTGATTGAAATGATGACGCGAACGATGGTGCTCGACGGGTATCACGGGCTTTTTGGCGGTTTAAATGCCATCGGAATCATAGCTTGTCAGCGATTTTGAAACGAAATTGAGTCGATATATTGTAAAAAAAGTGTAGATAAATAGAATTGCTGGTGCAGTTTAATTGCGACTCGCGTGCGTTCAGTGGATTGGTGGCCGCATAGAAATCCGTGACAGATCTCAATCATAATCGAATTTCCTTGATCATGCTTAGTTAATTACGATTAAAATTCAGTTTCACGAAGGGTTTGATTACAAAATTTACTAATTACATAATTATGAAACTCAATTAGAATTTAACTGTATCGAAATGTTGGAACATTCGACAGCCATTTGCTGTCCTGAAAAACTGATACTCTATAGTTAGTTCGCTAGCCAAGATGTCCAGTTCAAATACACATGAATACGTATTATTAGATTAACATATAATAAGAAATTGGTGCTCAGCCCATATGGGCTAACAAGTCACACTATTGTATTTACGAGTATACAAGTCACAAGAGATGTGTAAGAGAATTAGAAAATAACAAAGATCAAACAAAGATCAATCAACTACGATAGGCAGATAGTGCAGGAGAAAAAGGGGGAAAAGTACTTAGATTTTATTTTTTAGCACACTTCCTGCCACTTCGTACACGGGCTTCTGCTTACAGCACAGAAAAACACGCGGCGTTTGAATATCAAAATTCGCATTTGCCTCGTGCGAAGAACGCTCGATTTAGGAGCAACGTATACTGTAACGATTCGTCGAATGAATTAACAAATTTGTATTCTTAATTCCATTACAAACAGATTTGCTGGTCCCCTGGAGAAGGGCGGTGAAGTTCAATGTATCTCCTTTATTTGGCAATTCTGTATAATATCGTTTATCGTGTGAACAGATTTTACTTTTTAAAATTCGTTTACGCACGGGGAGTTTAATGGATAGATTCTACTTTAAACAGAACCTGGTTTTATTAGCAAATGGATTTGGTTTTAAGAGATGCCAGCTAATAAATGGGTGGACCTCGGTAGCTGTAAAATTACGTACGTGTATGCACTGTAAAAGCAGTAGCCTGGAAGATGGCAATTACTGGTTCAAACTCGACAGACACCGTCACAAGTCACATGTTTCAATCTAGTATGTGGCAGAACGGTGTTTGGTACACGTTCAATGTTTACATCTATTTCTGGATGGTGACCGGTGTTACCGGGGGTTTACTGTCTATAGTCGTCTTGTTCCGTCTGCGTCGTACGTTAGACGCGTGCACCTTTCAGTATCTGATACCGCTAGCTTCTTCCGATTTGATTTTTGTATTTACTTTTTCGTTAAAGTCTCTGGAACGAATCCACATCGTGGCCGGCACCGAGGCTTATGGTCGCTACGTGTTCTACGCCGTTAATGACGTCACGTGCAAACTGGGAATGGTGCTAATCAATTTCGGAATCAAAAGCTCTTCTTGGATTCTGTTGTGTTTTGCCGTGGAACGCAGTATAGCGGTACTGATTCCGTTGCACATCGGGAGACTAGCGACCCGGGTTCGACGCCGAAATCTTGTTATATCGGTTTTTCTTTACTACGCTGTTACGGAAGGCGCTCAGGGTATCATTTTCCATGTTAAAACCATCGGACATGGCTTAAAAAACTGCCAAACAAACATAGTTTCGGGAGAAATCATTGCACAAATAATCATAATCTACTCCCTTTCGACTATGACTATAATTCCTTGGATAGGTTTGATATTTTCGACGGTTTTGATCAGTATTCAGTTCTCCAGACGAGATGTCCAGTTCAAAATCACGAACACTTCCGAACAGGAACGCAGATGCGTGCGCAATCTAATTTGCATAATCGTTGCATTTTTCGCCTTGAACGCGCCAAATACTGTAATTCTCCTGGTTCGCAATACGAGTGACAAATTAAGACATTTACCAAAACAAATAGACCACTTGATTAACCTTATTGGGGGCGTTTTAATGATCACAAATAGTGCTGTAAATGTTTTCATATATATCGTGACTTTGAAGTCATTTCGTGAAGAGTTGGTGCGCTTATTGAAACTCTGAGTATTTTCAATATAGAGCGCCCGCGAGTATTGTCGCTTTGGCTTGATGGCGATAGGACCGTGTTTCGAAAAAATTGTTTGCTATGAGCGACCTCTTCATGGAAAATAAATCAAAACTATAAAAAGAAAGAAATTCTGACTATCCCGTTATAATGCGAGCCACGCTTGGTTGCGAAGGCTTGTACCACCATCGTCCGCAGCACGCTCGCACGATGGATGGTGACAATACTACGTTTGTCTGGTCAGTGTGATGACCAATAGCTGACGTGTGACCAGTACGTTATTGCGGTAACTCTTATCACTCATACCGCCCTCTACTACCCATATCGTTTGAACAAAACTGTAGGAATTTAATCAACAAAAGGTATTGATTAATTTGATGTAAATATACATCTCAATGTTCATATCAAACACCTTCAAACATGTCGTAGTTCATATCAACGATTGTTTTAAATCATTCAACTCGAGTTAATCTAGATAAGAGCTAAAAGCTAGACATAGCTTACTGTTTGAATATCTAATAGCTGCTAGGTATATTTCACATTTCATCCCATTAGTCCTTACGCATTACCATCAGATTCCAATTCGTAAGTGCTTTCATTTTGAATGAATTCAGAATCGAGCGGAGTCTTAATGGACTGGCCGATTTTAAGTGCTTCAACAAAAATGGTAAATGACACGAATGAAGGATAGAAGATGATTTTACCGAGTACGAACTCTACAGTGACAGAAAACGCTTTCACAAGTCACATGTTTCAATCTAGTACGTGGCAGAGCGGTATTTGGTACACGTTCAATATTTACATCTATTTCTGTATGGTGACCGGTGTTACCGGGGGTTTACTGTCTATAGTCGTCTTGTTCCGTCTGCGTCGCACGTTAGACGCGTGTACCTTTCAGTATCTGGTACCGCTAGCTTTCTCCGATTCGATCTTCGTCATCACTTTTTCGTTGAGGTCTCTGGAAAGAATCCACTATGTGACCGGTAATAAGCATGGTCGGTATGTATTCTACTCCGTTAGCGATGTAATCTGTAAACTGGGAATGGTGCTCATCAATTTCGGAACAAAAACCTCTTCTTGGATTTTGTTGTGTTTTGCCTTGGAGCGCAGTATAGCAGTGCTAGTACCGCTGCGCATTGGAAGCCTGATGACCCGGGTTCGACGCAGGAATCTCGTTATATTGGTGTTTATCTATTTCGCCTTAATGGAAAGTGCAATTGGTATTGTGACTTATTTAAGGGGATATAAGACTTGTCCATCAAAGAGTGTAGGGGATGCATTTGTTTATTTTTACATAATCTATTCCTATCTAACCGTCACCATACTTCCTTGGATAGGTTTGATATTTTCGACGGTTTTGATCAGTATTCAGTTCGCCAGACGAGATGTCCAGTTCAAAAACACCAACACTTGCGAACAGGAACGCAGATGCGTACGCAATCTAATTTGCGTAATCGTGGCTTTTTTCGTATTGAACGCGCCAAATACTGTACTTAACCTGGTCAACTTTACGAGTGGAAAACTGAGGCATTTGCCGATTCAAATATTACAACTGCTGAACCTCGTCGGGGGAACCCTTACTATCACAAACAGTGCTATAAATTTTTTCATATATATCGCGAATTTGAAGTTATTTCGTGAAGAATTGATCCGCATAGTGAAACTATGAGAATATTCAAGTAGTTGGGATTCGAACCTGATTCAAAACGATCCACGGTATGTGTAGAAAATCTATCTCATATCAGTGACGGAATTTTACGTTGAAAATATTTCGCGAAGTGCGGTGGCTCGTTTTGCGAACCATTTGTCAGAATGAAACGTCTCCGTATCGGATATATCGAGGTTGGTTCGAAACCTCACAAACCTTACACGATATTGGAGCAACGAAACAACAGTATCAGCGACTAATACGAAAGTGTATATGTGATAAAAATAAAAATTAACCCAAATTAACCATACAGCAAAAGACCCGGAACGAGGTATCGAGTTCTATACTGCACACGCACGGAGACGATTTGGTCCGGGTCGAATGAATTGGCACGGATCAGGCTTAAGAGTCCGTTCAATCGATTTTCATACATCTGAGCTGTAACCCGGTATCACATGTCTAAATGTACGGCGCAATAAATAAGCGCCGTGATTAAATTCCATTATTACGGCGCTATAAGAAAATAAATTTTTGTTATTATTCAAGTTCAAGTTCAAGTTTATAAATACAATGCTTAAACAAAGCGAAGCAATCATTTGTCCCGTACTAGAATCTGGCTGAGGGACAGGTCTATTTTCTACGGGTTTGATCGCTCAGCAATTCGGCAGACAAGATGTCCAGTTCAAATACAGACTTCAATCATTTACGAAACCCGCAAAATGATTTTCTTGAATAAAAGGAAGATCAGTTAAATATTTTTCAAAACCAACATACCGTTTTAAATATTCTATAAGAGTCAGCGACGGTACTCATGATCGAAGGCGTGAGGTACATGAGCCTACTAAATTCACAGATCAAAAACACGCGGCGGGTGAATATATTCGCATTTGCCTCATGTATAAAACGCTCGAGTTTGGACCAACAAATTTTAATGATTGATGATGATGATGATAATAATGATAATAATGATATGATAGTTATAATAACAATAAAATGTAAGAGCAAGTCAGCTAGGTTGGTATACACAGCGAGGATGGTACGACGATGGTACTTTCATCGAATGAACCTTAACATTTGTATCTTTACTTTCATAACGAACAGATTTGCTGGTCCCCTGAGGAGGGGGCGGTAAAGTGATTGGAATGCAATGACGATTCGATTTTCCATTTCTTACTGCTCTCCTTTTCTTCCAGTTCTTTTTCCATTGCGATGATGGCTTTAACGCCGTCAGCCATTTCTGTGACAGCTTCTATTTCAGACAGTCCCAATCTGCGTTTATTACTTATATCATAAACACCTCCAACGCTCTCAGTATTATAACCATATGTTCCTAAAGCAGGTAAAATGAAGACAATTGAAACTAGTGCCGCGGTTAACATCGCACAGAATCCCACCATCGCGAAGAAATAAAAGTAGAGTAGTTTGGACTGATTTTAAGGAGACTCCTACAACTCATTTACCTCGCGACTGAAGTTTATGTTTAGCAAGAGCTTCGGCCATCATTGTCTTGTTCGCTGAAAGCTTTGGTATCTTCAAGTGTACACTGGCTCTTAACGTTGTTCCGAGATTTGTAGGACAAAAGGTAAGGTAACCATAGCGTTTACTGTGCGCGAACTTAACCTGTTGCTTCACCTTTTTAACAGCCTTGAAATTAAATGAAATTGAAGCATGATCAACCGTTGATCATTGATTCCCTATTATAGTAGGGATTCTAGGAGGATCAGATACCATACATACTTTCACTAATCTGCGATACACTTGGGCGAGGTCACCTCCTTTCTGCATGGATATGAAACGATAGTGATCTTCTTCATTTACCCATACGAGGAATTTTTTGTCGTTACCGCAGTAGATTCCACGATTTTTACTCCAGTCGCGATAGACACCTGTAGATCGAGATATTCTGAAAGTAATTCGTTTACGAATGAATAAGAATATAAGAAAATGTAATTTGCCAAAGGAATCCAAATTCAAATCAGTTGTTTAGAGCAGCTGTACAAAGTTGACGTATGATCCTAATTACAAATCTACTTACTCATCAGTTTCGCTGAATAGGAAATGATCCATCCTCAGTTGGTCAGCCTCTTGATGAGTCAGTTTTGGCAACTGGTAATAGGTACCCTGGTATTCCTTATCGCTTTGAAGGGATTCGAAAGCTTTCATGATTTTGCTTTCAACTTTGGCCCGTTGCTACAATGATTGAATTGACTCGTTGAAATTGCATTGGATTCTTCCAATATACAGTATCCTATTACAATGATAATGAAATACCGCCGTTACTAGAATAGCAGGACTTACCGTTTCACTGATAGACGGAGCAAATGGAATACCGTCTGCACTGCGACCAACACGAACCCGTGTTGAAACAACATATCTACCATCTGGGTCAACATCACCAAATGGAAGAGCTTCCAAGTTTCCGAAATCCGGATCCGGGTGATT
This sequence comes from Tubulanus polymorphus, assembly GCF_964204645.1. Classification (NCBI taxonomy): domain Eukaryota; kingdom Metazoa; phylum Nemertea; class Palaeonemertea; order Tubulaniformes; family Tubulanidae; genus Tubulanus; species Tubulanus polymorphus. Next base: position 12,795,154 of record NC_134032.1, on the reverse strand, counting down.
GATTTCAGAATTCTTGAACATGTGATATTCTTTGATAATTGGATCCAGAATATCTTTGAACGTTTCGTATCCTTCCGGATCACAGGCACGAATGCCATTACGGCTCTCCAAGTGAACAACACCTAGATTTGATGAACATAACGAATATTAGAAAAAAATAAAAAGCTGCTCACGACTTCGAAACATTTCCCTTTACTTTTAAATGATGAATGTTTACCTAAATTGATGCAATGCGCCAATGTTCCACCAAGCTTAGTTTTCTTATCTTTGAGATTTTCAAATACCTCTTGTGTCAGGTATTTCTTCAACAATGATTTCGAGTTGGATTCTGCAAGCAACGAGTACATATCTTCGATGCTACCTGGATATTGCCAATTACTTTCCTGTGAATGTCAAAATAAAGATTGTTGGAAACTATGAAAAAAATCCCAGTTTATCGACATTCATCGCAACAATTACCATTTCTTTTTCTTTGGCGATGATGGCTTTGACGCCTTCAGCCATTTCGGTGACAGCTTCGATTTCAGACAGTCCCAATCTACAATTATTACTAATAGTATAAATACTTCCAGCGCTGACAGTATGTTCACCATGTATACCTCATTAAAGAATATGAAGTAAGAAAAAATGAGAAGCTTAAGATGAACAATTCACATTTTTTATGTCTTTCTTAGCCTATGAAAGTTTGTAACCCCTTGGTTGAAGTTTATGTTTAGCGCAAACTTCGGCCATGATTTTCGTTGGCTCTCTTAACGTTGTTTCGAGTAACTGTACGACAAAAAGTAAGGCAACCATATCATTCAAGAAAAAATTTTAAGAAAATAAAAAATTAAAAAATTGATTCGATTTTGATTGAAATGCGGATAACCGAGTAACTACTAGCGAACCTTGCCACAGTAGTGGTAGCGGTGACTCATTAGGCTTGCGATGACGGCAGTTATGGTTTTGAGATCAAAACTTCTTGCTTTAAAATTCTCGGTTCCCATATTCATTCGTGATGATGTAATTTTGAAATGGAACAACTGATCCTTACTTACTAGTGAACCCGTTGCTTCTTTTATGTGATTTGTGCAGATTTCTGCGTTGTAAATTCGATTGGCTCACCTTTGGCAGTTTTGCTTTTTGTAGTCGGAATGGATTTCTACTTTTTTTGGAGAGCTCCAAATCAAAACTTCTACCGCGCAGTTTTGTGTTTCTAATATACAGTGCATAGTTAGGTCCGTGTATGCGTCACGGTCAACGACAGTGCTATGCACGGTGACCATCAGTAAGAAAGCGGCACAGGTACGCAGGTTTGATTAAAACTATGATACATGTACAGTCTTGATCGGTTCTATCTACAGTAATTTGATAATTCATATATAACTACAATTCAATTTAATCTTTATTGCACCGTAATATACACATGACGCTATTGGCTTTTTACAATAAAGAGGTGAACAAAAATTAAGTAGCAAAAATAAGAGTACAAAATTCGAGTATTTTCCAAATCCGTGGAATCTATTATCTAGAAAATCGCCTTCGTATACGGCGCCGGACGGGTGTTCCAAATAGCCTTGACAGTTCAATTTGTCGTTAGCCCATAGCCCGGTATAAACGAGCCCATCGATGGACACACGCTCCGTGGCCAGTTCTTTCTATTTCCGTTTGGATTTCCTTCGGCATTTACAAGGGCGTTGATTGATAAAACCCCCGCACACGAGCTGAAAAGTGCGCGGCGCACTTACGCTTCGGCTAAAGGGAAATCCTTAAAAAATAAAGACTTTAAATTGACCCATAGATCCAGACATTTCCGCGAACCTTTAGATTCAACAATGTACTTGTACCAAGTTTGTACCTGGATGACATTGACACGTTCGAATGCACAAGTCGTAACACCCTAAGTTATTTATAGGTGACCCGTACGTTATCGCTGGTCAATTCGAATAACTATTATTACTTGTATTTATTGCCAAAAGTAATAAACTCTTATGGACTTTTAAATCCATATACAAGCATAAACAATATAGCGTATACTATAACAATTTAACATAATAAAAGATTCATTACCATGACCAGGTCATACATAATTCGTTCCCTCGAATCATAATTGTTTTGTTAGCAGGTTAATCTGTTTCTTGTCAGCTGAAGTCTAAAATTTGTCCATCCGTTTTCTTGGTTCGAATTCGGCACAGTTTTCTGCAGATAAGATCGACATTTCTATATTGCTAGATTGAATGATTTTAGCGTTTTAAAAGACAAGTATGAAGATGAAACTTGAAGAAATTGAAATGAAAGGAAGTTTGTTTGACGACGACACGAATGTAAATGACAATTACGGAACTTTATCTGAGACACAGCAGCAGCAGCAGCGGCGGCAGCAGCAGCCATCACCAGAAGGACATTTTTGTCAAATCCGCTGTCGTGCAAACCTTATAGTTATCGTTGGTATCGTATGTCTATCAGGTCTTATTGTCAAAATGTCATCAGGAGCATTAATTGCCGTAGTCAGCGATCTTCAAGGTGGATTCCGCAATAGTTCATTGCTTGCTGATAGTCATATTGCTGGAAAGGTGGCCATCACCAAAGCCACGTACGATGTTGGGATGCTGATTGCATATATATCGTGTGGTAAACTAACATTCAAATATGGTCACCTATACCCGTTCTGGTTTGGGCTGATCCTTGGACTCGTTACTATTTTGATCTCCGCTTTCGTGTCGATCTGGTGGATATTGCTGATTCTGAATTTCCTCGTCGGGCTTGCCGTTACGTTTCTGAAGGTTGCAGGATCCACTATGGTGACAATTGAGTCTAAAAACGAAGCCAACCGAGTTATAGCTTTAGCTGCAGTGTACGGTGTTGCATACACCGCTGGTGCTTATGGTTATGCTACTAGTTTGTACGAGATCGAATTTGTTGGATATGCGATGCCATTTTGGGTTCTTTTCTCCGCCCTTGTAATAACGAGCGTAACTCGTGCATTCGTTGAGATAGAAAATGCCAGTTCGGGGAAATCTGAAGAGAAACCTATCCAAATGAATCTTGTAAAATCAATGTTGACAGACGGCCAAACGATGGTGATAATCGGGCTGAAATGCCTTTATAACATCTCTATCAATATACGATATATGTATATGCCTTTATTGATCGAACAGGTCTCTAAGGGTGCACAACAGTGGCAAATATCATCAGTGATATTGGTATCGTCGACAGTTCTATTCCTGAGCACAATTACATTTGGGTTACTGGTGGCGAAAACTAGGAAACATCGTTGGATTTATTTCATCGTTTATTGCATAATGACGACAATTTCATTCGTTTCATATCCGTTCATTACAAACGTCTGGCAAGCGTTCGGTTCCGATATAATCTGTAAACTATCGTTTGGACTGATAACCAGTTTTAGTTTTTCGTGGCTCACTGATATCACCGATACGAAATTCAACGGCAATTATGAGACTATATATGCAATAGATGGATTGGTATCGCGTGTGATTGTAATCATATTCATTCTCGCAGCTGGCGCTGTAGAACCTTTCATAGGCTACTCGGCAATATTCATAGCTTTAGGTGTAGCACATTTCTTATACTCTTTTACTGCTCTTGCTGTTCGAAATATATAACATATGGTTGCTCGTATCTATGCCAGGTCGGGCCTCTGCGAATATTTGTAAATTTATTTATTTGTTCATTTTTTTCTGGACTTCATTGTTCTGCTATTCCGTGAAATAAATATTGAATTGGAGCTGCAAACCAATCGTCTACTGATCTTGCATTCGTTCTCTCTTAGGGCCCGTTTGATAAAGGTCGGCTTCTCAATTATATTGTTGTACCAGTAATGCCCAAAGCGATTTGTGTCTAAGGATTTTACAAAACCCCATGGTATACGAAACCGTTTCCAAGGGACCTACTATGTAAAATCCGATACATTTGTGAGGACAGTTTATCACCATTTAACACTAAATTTGTCCAGAGACCATACGCTGGACAGTCACGGTGGTGTATAGAGGAAAACGGGATGTTTGATAAAACAAAGCGATGTTAGTCATTTCCGGTACCAGTTGCGCTCATTAAGCCGTGCAATAAAATTTTGCTCGTGCTAAAATTTGGCTGATGACCAAAGCACGGGCACATTGGCGCCCGTGTGAATAGTTGTTCCGGGCCGAATTTGGGTAGGGTCAAAAACATTCGTGTAATCCCGGCTAACGTGAATCACTCGACCTATATCTCGGAGTAATCATTTGAATTCAAATGATTAAATGACTAAAGATGAAATATGATTTGATCAGGCTTCTTGATCTTAACGAGAGAAATCCCACAATAATGAAGCCAAGATTGAAAAATCCTATATCGGAATGATTATAGTTGAGGAGCGACGTTTCGGCTAACAACTGTTAGCCATCATCAGGCGTACTCAAATATAATCATTCTGATATAGGATTTTTCAATCTTGGCTTCGTTATTGTGGGATTTCTCTCGTCATCATCATACACGGATAGTGTGTATCTTTAATAAAATAGGATCGGACAACCATGAGCAGGCTTTAGAACAGTAAATGAAACATAAAAAAACGTTAAGAAAACGGCAGAGATGGAGCGACGCTGACGTTAATGAACTAATGGAATACTTTGGCGAATGTTTGCGTGCTAGGTCGTGTGCCCATCCGGAGGAGGTCCCGGCTCAACACTCGAAGGTCGGGGGGCCAACTGGCGTTTGATTGTCAATATGAATCGTAAGATTTCATCCGCATTCTCAGAGTGTCAGAGTGTATGAGTTATTCAGTTGCCCAAAAGCTAGTACAATGTGTGGTTCAACGAATCTGGACGATGGTGGTCTCTGGAGTAACACAGTATTAGGACGACTCCGTGACCTATTGCGGTAGTCGAGGATCCGAAAAGCATTTCTGAGTTTGTATCGTACCTCCTCTTATTGTGTTACCCTGTATTCTATATGTACAATTTGTATTCTTTAGTTGCTGTCCTGTACTTAATTACCCTAAACCGATGATATGCTTTGTGTAATAAAGTTATTTTGAATTTTCAATTCTGAACTACTTCCGGATCCTGGTTTATGGGGCGGATTTTCAACATCAACTAAATCGCAGTGTCAGAAACAAACAAATTCGGTCCAAAGCGACGCGATTTTCACCATCATTTTCAATCCTAACTGTTCCAATTACCGTAAGTTGACGAGGAAAGATCCGTATTTGTTCGTTAATTAATGGGGTAGAATAAGATAAAATCCCACTATTTACAGATTAAAAGAATTTAAAAACCAGAATTTATTTATTATATCTAAAATATTTGAAAGACACGACGTTACGATCTCACCCTAGAGATCATCGTCAACGTTGTGTCTTTTAAATATTTTAGATTTAATAAATAAATTCTGGTTTTTAAATTCTTTTAATCTGTAAATAGTGGGATTTTATCTTATTATCCGTTCACCACGTTTGAGTGTGGTCATCGTTCTATAATGGGGTAGAATTTGAAAAGTGGGACCATTTGGGGAAACATCTGGATCTGTCGAGGAGTTAAGACAGGTAAAAAACTCCTCTTCCAAGTTCCAACTCGCTCTCTCTCATTCCGTTGCCCTAGACGCCAAATATTGGCCATGCAACGTAGCTAATTTTGAACTTGAGAGAGGGTTTTAGTGAATAATATCGCCTTATCGGTTCAATAATGCAATAAATTTGACAAAACATTTAAATCGTGTTTTTTTATTTTGCAGGTCTTTTCTTAGTATCGTTGACGACTTTAATATTTCATCTACTAATAAGATTCAAAATGGCCACTTCGTGCGAATTAACGCAGTTTCAGCCGCTCGTCAACGCCGCGTCGAAATTCGGTTTAGATTTATTCCATCGGCTCCGCGAGAAAACATCCGACAAAAACCTATTCTTCTCTCCGTACAGTATTTCGGTGGCGTTGGCAATGACGCACCTCGGTTGCCGCGGCGATACATTTGATCAGATCGCCACGGCGACATATCTGAAAGATTTCCCCGATTATCACAAAGCTTTCGCCGCGATGAACGAGGTTTTATTCGCCGGCGCCAACGATTACACCCTGCGCACGGCGAACCGTCTGTTCGGACACGAGAGCTATAGTTTCCTAGACGAGTTCCTCGCCGCGGTCCGAACGCATTATAAATCGGAAATCGAGCGAATGGACTTCGGCGCAGACGTCGACGCCTGTCGACAGAAGATTAACAGATGGGTCGAAGAGCAGACGGCCGATAAGATAAAAGATTTGATCCAGCCGGGAATTTTGAACTCGCTGACCAGATTGGTTTTGGTGAACGCGATTTACTTCAAAGGTAACTGGGCGAGTCAGTTTGATAAAAAATTGACCGAGCGCCGGAAATTCTACGTCGACGGAAAAAATTCCGTCGAAGTCGAAATGATGCGCGAAACGTCGAAAAACTTCAATTTCGCGCACGACAAAAAACGCGGCTTCAAAACGATCGAACTTCCGTACGTCGAAAAGCGACTGAGTATGTTCGTCGCGTTGCCCGATAAGCGCGACGGGCTCCGCGACCTCGAGACGCGTTTGGACGCCGACCTTCTCGCCGGGATCGTCGCCGAGGGGCGTCCGATCAAGGTGAAGGTCGTGTTGCCGAAGTTTAAATTCGAGGCGGGTTTCAGTTTGAATGAGGTGCTCGCCGCGATGGGGATTAAAGATTTGTTCTCAGACACGGACGCCGACCTCTCCGCGATGGACGGCACGCGCATGTTGTTCATATCGAAAGCGTTGACGAAAGCGTTCATCGACGTGAACGAGGAAGGAAGCGAAGCGGCCGCCGCCACGTCGATGGTCGCGATGTTACGCTGCGCGCCGATGAAACGAGAGGACCCGCCAGAGTTCATCGCCGATCATCCGTTCTTGTTTCTGATCCGGGACAATCGAACCGGCGCGATTCTGTTCATGGGTCACGTGATGAATCCGTCAGCTTAACTCGCTGGACTCTGATTAAGTCGAATGTTTCTTGAAATATTTGCGTGACACTTGAAGAAATATATTACATCTAACCCACGTATCTGTCGAGTCAGACAAACTTTCAGTGTCCCAAAAGTCTGATTTTGAATGTGACTCATAAGGTTTCGTATTCTACTGAATAATAAGTAACAACTCTATTGAGTTTATAATCTGGTGTTTATCTATCTAGTCCAAAGTTTCCCGAAGGTTCAGTAATAACTAAGATCAACCTCGGAGAAGAGATCAATGTCTCTTATATAAATCATATATTTTTCCACAAATTAATGAATGTATTCTTTTCATCGATTGATATGTACTGTGATAAAATTGATACAAACATTGAATTATGCTGTTTTTGTAATTGATTAAAAACTGATTTATCATTAAATTTTCTGTGCCTAAATTATTAATACACTTGAGTTAATTCAACTGGTATTTTGAAAAATATTTTCATGTTGAGTTGCCTGCCTTCGCAACTGGACTTGCATTGTGGGGACAACAGGGTTTTATCATCAGATTCAAACCCGGGACATCCCAGAATAACTAATATAGCTTATTCAAAATTCAATAGTGATCTGAAGGAAATACCGATTTGATCGCCATCTATTGGAATTTCACTGAACTGACTGAATTGCTCTAATTATCTCGGTCGATCTTCTTAAGTGTGTCGAAAACGCACTCGCCATCTGGTGGCTTTATTAGTTGCTAGGCTGTAGTTTTGTTTCTATGCACCAGATGGCGAGCGCGTTTTCGTAACACTATTGAAAAGCTTAATGTGAATTGTCACAGAACTAGGGACTTTACTTAGCTTATTCATTATCCTTTATGCGGATGACACAGTCATTCTTGCTGAAGATGAGGAATCTCTCCAGTCACATTTAGATACATTATTTGAATATTGCGCCGACAACGGCCTCACGGTGAATGTTGATAAAACTAAAATATTAGTCTTCGCTCGAAGTAAAAGTAGGATTAAGCGTATTTCAAAATTCATGTTCGGTAATCAGGAGTTAGAGTTAGTTGAGGATTATGTGTATCTCGGAGTGAAATTCAATTGGAACCGTAGTTTCGCTAAAGCAAAAAAATTTCTCTATGATAAAGCTATGAAAGCTATGTATTCTATTATTCAAAAGGGCAGACGTTTGAAACTTCCAGTAGATGTAATGTTTAAACTATTTGACATGTGCGTCGCTCCTATCGCGTTGTACGGTTGCGAAGTCTGGGGATATGAAAACCTTGACTTATTAGAAAACCTCCACTTTTTATTTTGTAAAATTATCATGAAAGTTACAAAATATTCCCATAACCTTCAAGTATTAGCGGAGTTAGGACGTTATCCTATGTATATAAGCGTAAAGCGTAGAATGATTAATTTTTGGGTCAAAACGATAGAGTGCAAACAAAGTAAACTTAGTTCAATTCTCTATAAGATATCTTATAATTTATATCTGAATGATAGGTTTAAGAGCCCCTGGCTGTTATTTATTAAGAAGACTTTTGATGACTGTGGCCTTTCGTATATATGGACACAACAATCTATGGTAAACTCTAGGACTTCTCCAAAACAATTACACCGTTTACTCCGTGATCAGCATGTGCAAGAGACAGAATTTAGGCTAAATAATAACCCGTTATACATTAATTTTAGACAATATAAGAAGGATATCAAATTTGAAAACTATATAAATCGGCTTGATGACGACTTAGTGACCAGCTTATTCCAGTTCAGGATTGGGTCTTATCTCCTACCTGTAAATAAATTGTCAAATCTCCATCTACTGAGAACCGATAGATTATGCCCCACCTGTAACGTTTTAGGCGACGAACTACATTTCATTTTTGACTGTAAATTACTTACCGTATTCCGTGAAAGCTACCTAAATTCAAAAACCTTTCGGAATCTTGATGTTTTAAAAAATCCAACTTTTAAACTTGCTAAATTTATCAAATTAGGTCTGGATGTATATAGATCCCTCCGGTAGTGTGTGTAAATAGTATGTTGTATATAACGTTTGTTATGTTTCAAAGTGCTTTTATCTACTGTTTTTGTAAATAATTGTAAATACTGTTTCTTTTCCTCCATATACCATGGAAATGGTTGGAGTGTAATAAATATTCGTAGTTCGTAGTTCGTAGTTCGTAGTTCACTAAAGAAGACCGACAGAGATAATAAGAGCAATCCAGTCAGTTCAGCTTAATTCCGATAGATGGCGATCAAATCGGAATTGCCTTCAGGTCATCAGCGGATTTGGTATCTTTTTTAGGCTACTGGAACGAAATCTATATTGACCACACAGTGCTGCTACCAAGTTCCGCATTAACACTAGACCTGGCTTGAATCCAAAACCTCGATTCAGCACTCAGTAGTCAATAATTCACAGATTTCAGGCAGTCATTGGGCTTATCTCCATTGCATTACACGCACCTTGTCAACTCATCAAGTCTGGATAAATAAAGCCTCATCAAAATTTTAAGGAAAGCGAGTAGCATTTTGTAAACATTCAAGTTTATTCATGATTGAAAATCAGTGAGCAGTTACTATTTACCATTTTTGACTGTGTATCACAAACATACATCGTAATATATAAAATTATTTGAACGTGGCTGTTTACAAAACTGTGTCACGTAAAAAATATATACCCCATACAGACAGACGCACATTAACCTTCTGAAATGCAAGTACATGCATCAATCAGCAACCTGGCCCCTTTCGGACATTTCGATACTTAAACCTACCACTATTCTCCCGATATTTGCTCGTCAAGTGAATAAAAGCATGTCTTCGGGACCTCACGTTTCATCGATATTGAACTACAATATGTAGAGTAGTCTAAGAATACCAGACAAATTTTCAACAAATTATTACTAATGCGGAATGTCTGAAGCGGTGGAACCTGGACCCAGTTCCGCACAGTTGTGGAACCGAGAGGTCGATTGCGAAAGTTAAAATCAGTTCATTTTTCAGTATATCCAGTACGAGTTATCTCAATATAGTCAACATACTGTATCAAATTACGAATAATTCTCACTCCTCTAGTGAAACGGCAACGCTTCTACGCAGATGATTCACCAGCAAACAAACACATCATCATTGGTTAAAATAAAATCAAAAAAATTAAAATACGACGAAATCAATTACACACAGAATAAGATATATACTATAATACATGCGATTAAAAATTCTAAGCTAGTTACGATTTGTGCAAGTTTTCAGAAAAAAAAATAGAACCTTTGAAAATCGATTACCGGTAATTCATTTAAGCTCGTTAACAAAAATTTAAGAATCAAGTGAAATCGATCAAATCAATTAATTACCCAAGCTATAATCACAATGTGGGATAAAAATGCCAGAACTGAGTGATCCCGCTTCTCAATTGGGAGCATGTATCGTACATCCGTTTACCCTGGAGTCGATTGCCTCTGATTATCGCGTGCCTCCAAAAACTGATTTTCGATCCCCAAACATCATTAAAATATCATCGTCGGATCAAGCAAAGCTTTCAACTCTATGATAAATGCTTTTGTAAAATTCTAATCATTTTCATCCATGATATAACAACATTACGAGTTTTCCCGTTCGGGGTTAAGAAATGTCTTTCTTAACCCCGCTGACAAAATTGCTGGAGATATGAAAATTCCACCCCAGTGCGATGAATAACGGAGTTCATCTACACCGCCATGCGGTGTATCGTTAATTATTAATTTTTCATTATGTTTGACAGGTGATGCCATCTTTCAATAGAGGTGATAACTAATTACGAATAACGTTCATACACCAGCGATGCGATGTACAAACAAAGTTCATTGCCGATTTATACATCGCACCGGAAGGATGAATCCGGATTTCATTCTATAAATGCAGACATTATTTACAGTTTACTGCTACCAAATTATTCAGATTAAGTCGCACAGAAATATGCATATAAAAGTCTTTTACCGACCAAATTTTAAAATAGATACACGGATGAGATGATTCACGCCAGTACATAGTGCCACCAGGTGGCAGAATTATGCATTAATTTTCATCACCCGATTCTTCTGACGATGAGGAACCTTTACTCGCCGCCTCGCTTTCAGATTCACTCGAGGAACTCGCTGAAGGTGAGCCCTCCTCGTTATTCTGACCGTTATTATCATCTGGAACCTGAAAATCGTTGAAAGGCACTCATTGTAAAACCTCAGGCGCTATAATGTGAATATCAGGAGAGGCCATTTTCCTATTGAACTGGCACCACCCCAAGGAACTCCATAGGATTGGCCTGCTATTTCAGCCAGATGACAATCGAGGAACTTAGTAGCTTGGAGGCGGATTTCATTGAGTTGACAATCAGGGAACTCAGCATTGCTGGGACTGTTGTAAATATTTTACCAAGTTGACAATGAGGGAACTCAGTAGCGTTGGGGGACTACAAAAACACTTCACCGAGTTGACAATCGAGGAACTCCGTAGCAACGGGAACTGTAAATATTACACTGATTTGAGAATCAGGGAACTCGTTAGCGCTGGGGGACTGCAAATATTTCACCGAGTTGAGAATCAGGGAACTTGGTAGCATTGGGGTGTATTTTGCTGAGTTGATGACATTTTTTTGACATTCATGACACCAAAATACATTTCACATTTCGCCGACCTTTACTGTCATTACTGGTTCCAACATCTCTTACCTGACGATTTTCTTTCTCCGAGTCGGAATGTTTTGATTTCGACTCGTCGTCCGACGAGTCGGCGCCGTCATCGCCGCCGTTATCCGAGTCATCGGCCGCTGACTCTTCGCTACTCGACGAGCTCGCCGATTTCTGATCGCCGTTGACGATGACCTCCGGAGCTTTCTCTTCGTCCTCATTGCTGGAGTCGTCATCGTCGTCATCGCTCTCGTCCGAGCTACTCGACGATGATTCATCTTCGCTCGCCGGTTCAACTTTCACGTTTTTAGCCCTCGATTTCTGCGAAAAGACAATACAATACTTTAATGCGGTGGCCACTTTAAGTCGATTTGCTTTTTTCCTTGACTTTACTTTTGGAGGGAGGAAAGGCATAGGAAGATAGAACTGGATAGAATGGAACAGGATAAGGAAGAGAATGTGTGAAGACAGTCAGCACGATCCAGTTCCACAGTTCCGAGTTAAATTTGACTCTTTTGAGTTAAAACATTGAAAATGAACTGATTTTAACTCGGAGTTAACTCGAACTCACAACTGTGGAACCGGGTCCAGGAACGCTTGAAAGAACTCAAATACGACCGATTGTAAGAACGAAATAATGAAATAAAGAGAAATATCTTGAAACCTGAGGCGAAGTTAACAGTAGCACTGAGAACTGGTGACAGGAACTAAGAGACAGCACAACAGTAGTGTTCTCGGATATATAGACACTGTGGGATATGAATTACTCACACTAGATTTTCCTGTATTCGCCTTCGAAGCTTCATAATTTTCTAGCTCTTCCGGCGTCAAAGTCTGAAAAACAAACAAATCTCTGCGTTAGACTATAGTAAAAATATTTTCACTTTTTTCTTTTCAAAATAGACTCTTATGGAAAGGTCTGTCCATGTTTTAACGATATAAAATCCGACAATAGGAATAGACAAAATATTGAGTCTGAATTGTTTCCTTGGGTTAAGATTTATGTATCAATAGTACTGCCCTCATGCGTAGTAGTTTATTTCAAAGTTTCACTAAGTTTTACCTAAATTATATCAAAATTTCTAGGAATATATACAATCCAAAACAAAGACTTTCAGTGCGAACTAATCAATACCCCTAAAGCACAAGATTTGAAAATTGCAAAAAAATTGCAACCCAGTGTATTGAATAACAGGCATACCACAATAGTGTTTCTACTACGCGGTGCGGTGTATCCTTAGTAACTGTTTCACTATGTTTGACTCGTGCTGCCATCTTTTCATACAGATAACAACAGAGTACTAGTAAAGTCCACAGCGACAGCAGTGTAGGAAAGGGTTAAGCACTGAAAGGGCTCTATCATTCGTATTGTGGGATTCTATGTCATCATTTATCTTTTTTTTTTTTCAAACTGATTTTTACCGATTTGAAAGATTTCAACGCTTTCTCGTATTTGGCGACGCGTTTGTCGCGGCGTCGCGTATATTCAGCCTTCTCGTCGTCTGTCATCGCGCGCCACAGTTCGCTGATACGCCCGAGACGTTCCTTCGCCGGCGTTTCGGAAAACGTCGGCAGTTTCTCGATCGTGAACATGTGATAGCCGCTCCTGCAGAATGATGGAATACATCAGTTAGCGGAAAATAATTTTGATTTGACGTCGAAAATTCCAACTGGCTCCATACAGATCAAGTAATCCAAACTTCCCAGATATTTCCCTGAACCTTGTCCAAAATTTCCTCAAATATCCTCATCGAGGGCTGTTTCTACTCAAAGAGGTTCATCGTGCAACTCCACACCAGCAAGAACAACGAGACACAAAAAATTCAAATTCTCTCTGACCCTTGATTGAAATGTCCCTGATAATTTTTTGAGACATCCTCAGTGAGGGCTGTTTCTACTCAAAGAGGTTCCTCGGGCCACTCAGGGAATAATGACAGCCTGTCTATGGGTCAAGCTAAGGAAATTGGTAGTAGACAATCCATATAATGTGCTGCAACATAATAATGAAACAGACAGCACCGCCATCTATGTGAGACCTATAGAACTTACCCGGGAGGTTTCTTCGGTTCGCCTGGATACAGTGTGCGTTTAACTTTGCCGGACTTTTTCGTGGCAGTTTTTGAGCTTTCATCGGAACTTCTACAATTGATCATCACACAAAAATTAATCATTCCAGGGTCTACGTATATCGGTCATATTCCTGGATATAAGAACTATTTTCATAAGAACTAAGTTTCAAAGGAGAAAACTTCAAGTAAGCGTCTGCATCACTTTTGTATCCCAATTACTGTAGACCACTCCCAAATTGGTACTGCTTATCTCGGTAAACAGTGGATGTTGTATTGCACCTTATTTCAAATAATTCTGTTTATACATACCCTCTCTTGGTTGTGTCCTGAAAATGCGTAAAAAAGATTTTAAATTGTTTTACAGAAGAGAGGTATTAGTTACAGAGTAATTTCACAAAAATTCCTTGACTAGTTAAAGAACTATAGAACTGAAGTGAGCAAGCTGCCGTGCATGCATCAGTTCGGAAACACTTTTACTTTCAGAAACTAACTATTGAATAGTCTTGTCGTTTTGTATTTGCGACTGTATATTGGGCATACTCGCGAGGTAAAGCTCTCCAGTTCGACACACAGCAGCCCAGCTCAATGATTTCGGCAGTATCCCCATATCGTGAGGGTACGAGACTTTTTGGTGGGTTAATAAAAATTGAAAGGAATCTATCCCGACAGGTAACACGAGATTTCTGATTTCAGCGCTAGAATTAGAGTTTTCTTGATATGAATCTTTAATCAAAAGCAAACTGGGATGCCACCAAACTTTGACCCGGGATACAGACAGTGGAGGTTCTTGTATCTTATGAGATACTTTCTAGCAATGATACCAGGTAAAAGAGCCTACAGAAGGATCCCCCCTAACTGTATTATTAACACACAGACTTAGAATAAATTCCACATAATTTTACCTTCGTTTTCTTCTTACGTTTCCTCTCTTCGGAAGCGAGTTTTTCTTGTTCCTCCGGCGTCAAAGTCTTCACCCATTCTTCGTATTCCGACTTAAAGGCGTTGTTTTTCTAAAATCGAAACGAAATTCGTTTACCAAGACAACAAGAACATTCATTCAGAGGGTGATATTATCCGTAAGGTCCAATCCATCATATCATATCATATCATATCATATATCAATCAATAATATCATATGTCATATCATATCATTATCTATTATCAAAGGCCATAGGCCTATGTACAGTGGCCTGTTATCTTACATGTCAAGTGTCCTTTAAGTACCTCTCTTAAATTGTTCTTAATGAAGGCGCTGCGGTAAAATATGTCCTACTTTATGTCTCATATTTTTGTCTAATAGTTTCTATGAAATATTTCTTTCTCGGGTCATAATTGAAGAAATCCCACAATTCGAATTCTATATGATAGAAGTTATTGTCTGTTTTGACTGTTGACTGACAGCCATCATCAGGTGGAATGACCAGAAATTAAAGTAACAAAGTATCTTAACTGGCAGGATGAAATGTTTTTCTCCGATTGTTATTGAAAAAAATATCAGTGCTCTTTGTACCGGTATCTATCTTTGCGCACTTTTAACCCTTTCAGTGCTGACTAATTAATACCCTATAGTGCTGGAGATAATTTGAAATTTTTCAAAAATTCCACCCTAGTGTGTTGAATAACAGGAATACCACTATAGTGCGTCTACACCGCGGTGCAGTGTATCGTTAGTTACTAATATTTCACTATGTTTGACAGGTGCTGCCATTTTTCAACAGAGATAATTACTAATTACAATCAATACACCGCAGTGCAGTGTACTAGCAAAATCTATCACTGATTTATACACCACACTGCAGTGTAGACGCACTGAAAGGGTTAAGTAGCATATCATCTAGTTATTTATCTGTCTTACCTCTTCGGCCTCTTTCACGAATACGTCTTTCTCGGCGGTCGTCAGAGACTTCCATCGTTTCGCTACCTCCGACATTCGCTCCATATTCGGAATGTCTTTCAACTCGCCGCCTTGAAGCGTGATCGACGTAAACAAAGCGTACGCATTTCTGAAATACAAGCACGACTTAACAATCAATTCCTACAGCGCTCCATACATGGTTTTAGTTAAACTGAATCTAATTTCAGAGTTCTTGCGCAAGGTTGACTACCAAAGTTAGAATTTTACCACAGTTGCCAACCTCTGGATAGTGCTATCTTTTTCACGAAAATTTCATTCAAAATACCACGCCAAATTAATCAGTAATCAAGGGATATGACCCTCTGTAACATCTTTTACATTTTTGAACACATCAAACTAATTAAATCAGTATTTCTTCCAGCGCTGCCAACCTCTGAAAAGTGCTATCAGTAACAAATTGAATTTCTTTCAGTAACATTTCATTGAAATATGAAAGAAAATGTTAAAGTAATCAGAAATCAACAGTAAGACCCTCAGTAACATCTTAAATATTTCTGTACTACATATCCAACAAATCACCTCAGTATTTCTCATTATGAAATAGTAACAAATATTGAAAACCAGGAACTGGTGGTAGCTCTAGTGTACCACAATTTATTAAGATAGAACTGGTCAGTAACACCAGTCCTCAGCCACCGAACCCGTGGACCTCCCTCGACCGGAGCGGAGACTGCAATACTTACGGCGGAGGTCTAACCGGTTTTCCGTCCATCATATCTTTGATTTTCTGTTCGGCTTTGTTGAATTTCACCGATCGTCCGGTTGGCACGAAATCCGGATGCTGTTCACAGAACTCCAACATCTCTTTCTGAAAATGCGAATCATCGAACCAAACTTAGCGACTAATAAATTTTTCGTTATTTTAGAGACAGCGGGTTTGGTTCAAATATTTTACCTCGTAGCGTATTTTATCTTCCATCGCGCGTCGCACCCATTTTTGTCGACGAGCCTCCGACATATCGCTCCAACGTTTACGATACGCTTCAACCAGTTCCTTCCGTGGAAGCTACAACGAAAAGAATCCATTGTTTCAGTTCAAAGTTGATTGAAAATGAACTAACCTCCGCGCAACAGACTTAAACAGTATATGTACAGCCACTTTTATATGATTTGCAAGTTTCTGACATGTAAGTTGTTTACCCTGACTTTACCTGCTAAGATTCCAATCAATCAAAACAGCCAAAATATGAAAAACCTATTCCCTGTAATTTCCCTGTTGCCTGTTGTTTGTTTTTTTACCAAATTCCCTGATTCTTTTCAAGCAAAGAAAGTTCACCGTTTCCCTGATGTTCAGTTAAGTGGTCATCCCGTTACATCACACACACTATCTGGAGAGTGGTGGGCCTTTCCTAAGATTTTACCAGAAATTTTCAGGGCCACCGTTCGATAGAATTCTTGGCCCGGTTTTATAGACTGGTATCAACCTTAACCGGGGTCTGACTCAATAATGCATTTTCAAATACTTTAACCCCTGTGTAACAGTTAAAAACCAGTCTATAAAACTGGGCCCAGGGTGACGCAGTGTTCTCGCTGAGGGGTTTTAGCACGGCGGCCCACCATGCTACGGCACTTTACCGCCACGCATATAAAAGATACCCCATGCTTAAAAAAATGATCGGGAGTTTATTTACTTATCAGGCTTTCTAAGACTGTCAGGTTCACACGCTCAATCTTATAACGGGTGCATCAATAATTGTATAAACACATTCTCATAGTTACTGTTACTTAGTATATACGTCAATAATTGTATAGTTTCACTCAAGTGGTAGCGCCTATAAATATCCAGGGATTTCCCTGTGTGCTAAAAATAAAGGAAATCAATGCCAATAACGGTCACACCACACCCATTCCTGATAAGGTCGCGTGCCGCTATGCTTTAATTTTGAACCAGCGAGAACAACGTGACTCCGTTGATATACTACGAACCTCCGGATGTTTTTCGAGATGTTCCTTTACTTTCTGCGTAGTGTAGATATGATACGCCAACGACGGTTTCATCGGTCCGATTTTTCGATTCGTGCCGGACGAACTTTTGTTCGCTTGCAAGAATTTCTCCGGGTGTTCCTGTCTGAAATAAAAAACCCCATAAATTTAACGAAAAATCTTATCGAGTTTAGTCGTATCTTAAAATCTCATGAGTGAATAGTTACTTGTATTTTTCATACGCCTCTCCGTAATCAGCGCGATCCTTCAGATACTTGTCATTGTATTTTTTCTGCCAAAATAGGAAATTAAAAATAATTTTCTAAGAAAATTGCTTTTTTGCTCGGGTCAATTGAAGATGAAATTGAAATAATCCAGAAATGCGATCTTGTTTTAAAAACATTAAACCGAATTTGAGGGATTTTGTACCTTTAAAAATGGATCTTGGAATTTGAGGGGTTTTTGAGGGATTTGAGGGGCTGTAGGCACCATGTGTTAAAGACTCGAGTCTCCGTGAAACGGGGACTTACCGCCGTTTGTAAGACGACAGCCCTGGAATGAGGAAGTTTGAGGGTTAGTTCGGAAAAAAACTTACCTTTTTCTTGGCTGAAATATCTTTGAATTGTTCGGAGAGATATTTCGTCATTTCCGGCGCCGACATGTCTGGATTATGCTCCTTCAGTCTCTTATAGTGATCCATATAATATCTGAAGAACGGCGTCATCGGGCGTTTCGGACAATCGGGATCACGATGCTGTCGAAATATGATAAAATTTATCGAATATATTCGGGAAGTAAAGGAGACTGGTAAAATTCTACCCTGAGCTAGAGTCAAATATTTAGTTTAAGAGTTTGAGAAATAAGTAGTAGACTTTGTTTCTAACTTGAAGTAAAGTTGAGACCAATAAAATTCTATCCCGAGTTGGGGCCAAATACTGAGTAAGAGTTTGTGAAATACAGTAGACTCTGTCTCTTACTGCGGTAAAGATGAGACTGGTAAAATTCGACCATGAGTTGGGGTCAAATAGGCCTACTGAGTAAGAGTTAATTCAGTAGACACAGCAAAGTTGAGAATAGTATAATTTCAACCAGAACTTGTATAACATACTAAGTATTAGAAATTTTGAGCACAAGTTTTATAAATTGTTTTAACAATCTTTTAACTTACCTTTAACTGTTTCTTGTTAGCACTGATGACGCCGTACTCATTCATCATCTGCGCCGCATCGGTCGCCATCTCCGTCAGCGTTCTGAATCGACGAATCTACGAAAATAAACGGACAACGAAAATTAACAACTCCGAAATCAATTGATAACCAGCATGCATCAGGACGAACTATCATGCATCAAGATAATCAGCTCGGACCAATAGTCGACATAAACCAATGCTGAATCTTCACTCGCCACAAGTAGAATCCTCTATTACCGCAGTAGGTTCTCCGAACACTTACCCGTTTTGAGAGCATCAACCATTGCGCTTTGCACTCTTCGGCGCTATGCTCCCCAAAACTAATATCCTCCCACTTAAACTTCTCGCACTGCGTTTTCATCTGTAAATGATCATTTTTCGGCAATGCTTTCAGAATGCGATCAAGCAACTCAGTAACATCTTCTTTCTGCCATTCATCTGTTAAAATACATAACAAGCACATTGATTTATTTCATTTCAACAAAATCATTTTACTTTTTCCCTCTTGACCCACTAAGGAAAACATCAAGCAGGTTTCGGGTTTCTTTTTCCGTTAACCAACTCGGGAACCCGGTTTTACTGTCCCACGGCACACTAACAAGCCCGCCTGACATGTGAAATTGTCCATTGCCGCAGTAGTTGATGTCCTACTGCACACTAGCGACACCTGGTGGATCCTCACTTGCCATTATAGTGAAGCCCTCTATTGCAGCAGTAGATGATGTGCCACAGCGCACCAGTGACACTAGGTAGATCCTCACTTGGCACTAAAGCGGAATCCTCGATTGCCACCAGTAGCATTGTCGGCACATGATTACACAGTAGAGGTCAAATAGTGAAATTCGATCCATTTTATCCAAGTTTTACGAATATTCGATCCACACAATTTAAAGCGAAATAAATCCATTTTTAAATCATGAATTTTGAGATGATTCATTCCGGGCAACAAACGCCCGATTCCAAAACGCAATCGACTCCAGTTTTTACCTGGTAACGATACCGCAGGCGTCTCTAACAACGTGTCACGCATTCCGAGTTGTCGCGCACTTCCAGCGGCGGCGGCTGAAAATAAAAACGTTCATGGATTCCTGAAAAGATCTTTCCGCCGGCGAGATTTGTGGTCTTAAATATACGACGCCGAACATGGGGTATAATACCCGGCCGACATTGCACGTTTTAACCTCCTACTTATTAGTCCGAGAGTTTGGATTCCTAATCCAGAATATGACGCTTCATGCCATTCCTAGATTATCATTAATCCATTGAATAAATCCTTATCTATCCTGGATCGTGTCTTTTCGTGATTTCTTTGCGATGTAGAGAATATTCCTGGACCGCCAGTTCTACAGTTCTCGGTTTAGGGTCGAAATTAACCCGGTTTAAACGCTGAATTCGAATCCACTTCCGATTTGGGCCCGCAAAACTGCGAATTTGAGAGAAAGGCCGCATATATCGGCGTTAATTCTTACCAGCTCCAAGATAAAAGGGTCGGCCAGCTGTCCGAAAGTTTGTTACAGTTAACCAGTGGATAGTTGACATAGTGACAATTGAAAGTTCATTGTCACTATGGTATTCTAACAAACTTTTGAACAACTGGCCCAGATGTTTTGCTCTAATGTCTATTTCAACCTGACTTGAGAGCATTCCGGGTGGCCTAGCTCGCTCATTTTTAGTAGTACATACCTGAAAAAGGTCTTAATAGGACCAGAAAGGACAGGCAGTCGACCTAAATCATTTCAACTGAAGTTTGGTACGTAGGCATGGAAACGTATTGTTAAACTTTCAAATCATGGAGTCACTTCTCTTCAATTAACCCCTTTCAGTGAAGACTTTTTGGATATCCTTCAATACAGTTTCAAATGGATTAAAAAATGATGATTTAGGTCGACTGCCAGTCCTTTCTGGTCCTACTAAGACCTTTTTCAGGTATGTACTACCAAAAATGAGCGAGCTAGGCCACCCGGAATGCTCTCAAGTCAGGTTGAAATTGACATTAGCAAAATTATGCGGTTATATTAGGGCTTGAACGTGCATCCATTTCTGATTTTCCTATATCCCCGCATTCCATTCCTGTCGTAGGTTTGTATTAAGGGACAAACAAATTCTAACGCGAGATAAAAATAGTGATTTTTCGACCCCAATAGAGTCCAATCTCGACCGAGAACTGTAGACTGGGGGTAGATATAAAACGGCCACAGCTTTTTTATTCCCAATTCACCTGGCGTCCGATAACCGCGCGTCGTCCTCCAAGTCAATGAATTGGCACTGCGATCTGTTGCAGAGACTTCGTCGAATTTCATTTCTAGTCTCGTCTTCACTTCGTCCATAGTTTCCATATCGACCGTCTGCGGTAAATCCGACGCGGAATCCAGCGAAAACGATAAACTCGCCGACGCCGCCTCGCCCGCTGCCGTATCGCTTACGCCGGCTGTCGTTTTCACGTCATCCGAACGAACTCCGACTTTATTTGGAGTTTCACTCTCCAACTTCAAACGTAGTCCGGAGTTACTTGGAGATCCATTATCCGGCTGCTGCTGCTGCTGCTGCGAACATACTCTGAACTTATTCGGAGTTTTCCTATCCGATTTTGCGCATGGAAATCCTTGTATAGAGAAAGTATTTCGTTATACAAGAAAGTTTGTTAGCATATACATTTCCTTGTGAAAGTAAGGACGATGGGGCATCAAATGAATTAAATATTCCCTCAGTACAACAACGATACCGATCAAGGGCTCAGTTACTCAGAAGTTGATTCGGTGGCGTTTGAAGTGCAGCGACTGCAGCTGCGAAAGCCGCGGCACAATAATTTACTGAATGACGTTTTCTTGTCTTTCTATACCGCATTTTCGAAGAAATTAAGTAAATTCACCGCGGCAATATTTAGAACCTGTCCAAAATTGGCATTTGGCCGCAGCAATCAAAAATTGCTTCCAACGCGCCTGTGATTAAAGTAAACCAGCGGATATTACGTGGAATACTTAAGCCTGGAATATGTTACCTAGTCCAATTAAATCTAGTCCTTTAATCGATGTTTTTAAATCTAAGCGCAAAACCCGTTTGTTCATCAAAGCTTTTAATTAAACTCGTTTTGGTTTTGGGTTTCTATGTTCTCTTTTAATGTACTATGTAAAACCAATGAGCATATTTGTACGGATTTTAGGCAGAATAAATTTTTATCAAGTGCAATAAAAGTTCATTGTTACTATGGTATTTATCCGCTGGTTATCTTTAACCAACTTTTGAGTGACTGATCCCCTGTGTTTGTAGTTCATTTTCAATCAATAATGTCTCAGGTGAAGTACTGAACACGCATAGTGTGGACGATTAGTTTTTGAAAGCGCGCTGATAAAATATCTCAATGTCCGGTGTTTGTAGTTCATTTCGATTAAATAGGCCTACGTCTCGGGTGAAATCCTGAACACATGTGAAGCGCGGACGAATGGAAGATTTCGACGAAATATGGAATCCAACCCTGGAAATCTAAAATGAGATTTTTAAGGAGGAACTGACCTGGAACTGCCGTTTCCTTCAGCTCAATTTTCATCTTCTTGCTCTTCTGAATTTCGTCATCTGATATTGAAAAGAAAAAAAATGAAAATCATCGAAGTAATCAAATCAATTCTATATCTTCCCAACAAGGTTTCATACAGGCGTTTGAAAATCCAGTTTAAAACTAAACCTTATTTGACGCCGTAAAAACATGTTTATATTCATTGAAACATAGGCATCCTCCCCCGGCAGGGATTCGAACCTGATGGCATCGAGATTGCCACGGCACGAAACCCTGCCATAATCGACCGTGTGCGCAGATACATGCGCAGTTCAGATGATGTGATTTTTAGCCAATCAGAAATCCCGTTTTATTTTAGCCCGGGTTTTCCTATTTATAGTTCTTCCTTGAAATTTGCCTCAACGATTATACAACGAGCACAATCTGATTGGTGCCGCCAGTTTTCGTTCGGAAAGCTGCGCATGTACCTGCGCACCCGGTCTACTGATGCAGGGGTTCGTGCCGTGGCTGAGTGTAGCGATGCCATCAGGTTCGAGTCCCTGCAGAGGGAGGATGAACATAGGGGGTTCTGTGTGAGTCGATGTGCACTACGTCATTGTATTGGCATTTCAAAATAACAATTACAATTGTAATTTGTGGGGTTTACTTCATAATTAAATACATTTCATTGCTCATATCTTATTTTCAATAAATATCAATAATCATTTTTGAGAGGATGTGAGCTAGACCAACCGGTGAATTCTAATTCAATTCAATTATCGATATATTCATTTTTCTAAATAACTTCTGATCCTTGAAACAAATTATATTACGTCATTTATTGTTGAAAATATTAAGCACAATATAATCCATGTTATTTGTCAACGTGTCAATAAACTTTCAAGTTTGTTTTCTTGTTTTGGCTAACATAAAATGTAGCCTGCATTATAGTCAGATCTCTGTCAAGATCATATATAGGTCAGGTCTAACATGCAGTTAAGTAGCCTGTCTGTCAAGATCATATGTAGGTCAGGTCTAACAGCTGAGAGTGATACAATGTAACAAATTGTATAATGTATGAAAATGTATCTTTTTGTTGGCAACAACTCTCAATATCAATATATCACTGGTTTAAATCTAACAACAGAGCAACCAACTATCAAACTACAGGGATTATTACAAACCCTCGAAATGCTCTTTTTCGGGGGAGCAAAAAATATTTTCGAAACTTCATTTCAAATCAATCTGCTAAAATATGGTCCATAGATTTACAATAATAATACTTAGTTCGCATCAATGGTAAACTAAACCAACATGTAAGGTCAGTGTCTGAATCATTTTTGCATAAGGCGATATTTAGTATCATTAACAGGTGGACAATTCTGATTATAAAAAAGTTCTTTTTTCCGTCAAATATAAGACGCTCAAATTTTCATTTGTGATTGAAAAGTTCTCGCTTTATTTCGATATTTCTGAAATTTACCACGTTTGAAAAAAAAATATTCTTGGCTACCGAACACGAGAGAATTGTCTAGTAGAATAGAGAGAGACAGTCTAGAAACATCTATTACTAACAACACATCGCGAACGCAGTTTATTATTACGATATCTATTTAAAGTAATAGATTTACATCGACGACGGCAAAACGACCGCTCCCATCAACGTAAAACAACGCTCGCGAAGCAGTCAATAAAAGACTCCTTTGAGTCGGTGTAGTCGTCGTCGCCGTCGACGACGGGGATGATTGTTACCGCGCTAACGCTGACGTGTACATGCGGTACGCGGTGCGTTGCTTGCCTGGGAAAACGCGCGACCAATCACGCGGTGATTCCATCGCAGCAGTCAGTGTTTCTATACATACAAGGAGTATCGACCCTTGAGGTTTTAGGTTTAGGGAACAAAGAGTCTAAGCAAATGTTGTAAATATATCGGAGACTAGATTTCAACCAGTCTCGTCGTAAGAATAAACCGACAATATCAATTTGAACGACAACAAAAACGAAAACACAAGAACAGTTTAGCCTAAATTGATATGGTGGATTTTCTACATGTGCAACTAATCTGTTACGATGGCTGTTGAAACAAAAGATGAAATAGTTAGATGAAGTTTGTTCCATTCGTTTTCATCACAATTGAGAGTAATTTCACATAGGCCTAGAAATTAGTAGTTTTTCAATGAAAACGAACAAGATTTTTTTCTTTATCAAGAGCATCTTATTTTTGCCATCCTTAGAAGTAATTAAGTCCTTAAGTGTAGTACGGTAACTAATTTGAAATAGTAGTGGAGTGTGTGGTCAGCTCCTAGACAGTGGACCCAGTCACATGAAAAAGTTCTACGCAAAAATAAAAGATTCACTTTTATCATTCATTTGTGTTTTCAATTTTTTAGTTAAAAAACATAAGTGTTTATCATGCACCAGCCTGTTGCACACCCGGTCTAAAAAACCAATCCCAATTAGCAAAGACTTATTCATCTAATCTTGATATTCATAGAAAGATTTGAGAAATTTTAATTTCTCCTGTCCTCAAAAAGTTTAATTTCTAAAGGCCTAAAGACATTGGATATTCATGCTTATTTTCAGAGAAAAAATTAGCTCAATCGAACTCAAATTCAATGAAAACACCATTCTTTATAAGCCCTAAGCCTAATGCCAAATCCGTAATAACTTCATGTTTTTCATTGGTGGCATTATAACGGATTTTACATAAACCAGTTAAACACCACATAAATAGAATAAATCTCATTTTCAAAGGGGTTCACAAGTAAATTCATTTAGTATGAAAGTTTTCAAGAATATTTCCCCTCATCAGAGGTATAACAAGTGACTGGAAATGGATAGGCAGGCAATCACCTTAATAATCTTTAGTATTAATTAGGCCTACAAACTTTTGAAATAAACTGATTGAAATTATTCAACTACTAGACTAATCAAACAGATTCCACTACTAGACTAATCAATACACTAATTACGGTACCAAAAGAGTAAAAGAGAGGTACCATGCTCAATCAAAAAAGACTTGTTGGTTCATTGATCATATGATGGTTTTTCGGCTTTGATGAATAGGGGGCCTATTCTTCAATTTGTAAACTTAACGAAAAATTAGAATTCTTATTCTTAGAATAGAAATAAAATTTTCTGTTTCTATAGATGTCCGGTTTTTACCTCAACGAATACGTATAAAGAAATGCAAAGGGGAATACGAGTAATCATCACGGTTTTCGAGTAATCATTCAATCAATCATTGTTAACCAATTCGTCAAATTCAATTTAATGTTTATAGTAAAAGTTGTGAAAATTCCAATTACTAATCAAAAGTACTAATCAATGAGTTAAAAACCATTTTACTAATCATGAGTATAAAATTACTAAAATTAACGATTAACAACAATCGTGTTGATTTTAATTACTAATTCAACGCGTTAACTGAATAACCAATGAAGGGAGTCTCTGTCTTTCCCCAAACCGGGAAACCTATCAACGAAATGAGAAACAACGAGGAGGATAACCACAGCACAGGCTCAAAGGAGCCTACCACAGAACCTTCACAATTGATGATGATGATGATGATGATGAGCCAAAGAGGAAAACCAAGGCAGGAAGAGCGAGAGGATCAACTTTCTTTTTCGTTCGGACGAAATAAATGAGGTTCGTTAAATAAATCAATGGAAGAAATTTAGAGATCTTACCATCACTCGATTCAGATTCTGACTGCTGTTGGAAGGGGAGATCGGGAGGCGGAGACATCTCCTTCTTCGTCTTCGGTTGCTTCTTTTTTCGTTTCCCGGGCGTCGACGAAGACGGAGGTTTTGAAATCAGCAGGTTTGATGATACAGACTGCATGATATTATTCCCGATTTTGACGCTGAATATCTCGATTATAAAACCCGATCGGTATCAGTATTCGATACCCACAATAACGATCGCACGAACTGAATTTTCTCAGCCGGTGACAAACAACGATAATCCGGATTTTGACGGCGAAATTACGACTAGAAACTACCGCGCGTGTAGAACATCCGCCATGTTTTCGCTGCTAAGATCAGTTCAAATCCTCGTGGTTAGGTGGCGACACTTGACGGTAATTATATTTTACTAATCTAATACCCGTTATGCATTTGAGTGTTAAACAAAATAAATAAATTAGTTAAGACTAATTAGTTACTGTCCGTTACTTCTCTTTGTTCGATTTAAACAAGTATTTTGTTATTGACTTTTCAATTTTCCCATTGTGTTGTTAGATATGCGAGTGTAAATAAGATATATTACAAAAATAAAATTTTATAGGCTAAAAATCGAGCCTTGAATTATGACTCAATTTATTAAACAGTGAGAATAAGGACGATTTCATCCTCCATATGGCAATATTTGTTTTAAAAAATTGCTTGTGCTCCATGTATTTGATTTGATTTGCCTTGAAACTGCATGTGTTTCATTTTGGAAATGCTTAATATTTTTGAAGATTATTTGTACGATTTTAAAGCTAAAGTTCTTAATATTTTATGTTTTCATATTGAATGTTCATGTTTGTATCCTCTATATACCAGTTCCTGCCGGTAGGAAAGCGATATTGGCCCGTCAGAACTCAGCCCCGTAAAAACGAAGAATGTATGAACTAACTTATTAAGCAGCAACTCCAAGAAATAATCCTCAAGAATATATCTCTAGTTTTACATGAAAATTTATTTTGCAGAGTAAATTTTTTTACAATGATAAATGATAATATAATAGCCATCGACAGACGACGCGTGAAGCACATACGAATCTAAAGCACACAAGAATTTTTTCTGCGGAGCGCGAAAAGTTAACGAAAATGCTAATATCATACAGTTATACACAGAATGTCCTTCCTTCTCAAAAAAGACAACTTAACATCTTGATGAAATTAATAACTTTATACTGGAGCCTTGTGAATGAACATACTCCCTCACATTGTAAGATCTCTGCACTACAAGACCCATTCTCACTCACAGGGATTTGGCAATGTAAGACTCTACCACAGTACAAAACCCTGCCCTACTAGTATCCTCACTGAATTTTAGGTCCTCCAACTCCAGGGGCCGGTTCCACAGTCGAGACTCAAGTCCGTAAGTGGGCTTAAGTCTTAAGATTGGTCTCAAGTTGTTAGATTGGCTATAGAACTAACATGGTCAAGTCTAAGCCAAGACTATGGAACCCGGCCCCTGTTCCACAGTTGTGAGGCAAGTTCATTTTAAATGCGCTAACTCAAGAGTCACATCTTGACTCACAACTGCACCTATGGAACCGGGTCTCAAAGTTCTGAGGATCCGTAGTAGTTGATTTCTTTCGTTTAAGGAGCCTCTGCACATTCAACCTAACACATAATTGTCTCAACTCATTCACGAAATTCTGAACCAAGAAAACAACGTCTTTTATAACGTAAACTGAAACAAACAATGGAACCAACACATCTGACGTGGTCAAAAACTACATGTCACACACAATCAAAGCATTTCAAATTCCACTTTCGTTCTCAAGTTCAACTCCAAAATATCAGCCATAAGAAGAGCACATTATCTGTGATATCTCTAATTGACACGTTACTAGCCGATAAGAAGTCTTTGAGAACATGGAAATGATGACGATGTCATTTGTAAGTTTCGTCCGTACTCTTCCGATAGAGGTCTGAAAGTTTGAGATGGAGAGAGTGAAGACAGTGGGAGGAGCTAGAAGAGGGAAGGGGGACAGGGATGTAGGAAGCGGGAAATAGCAAGGTAATGAGCGCCCGGAGAGGTGAAGAGTGGGATGGTCGGGAAGATAGGGGGGTGAGAATAGGTGAGTTAGGGAACAAAGTGAGAGAGGGTCAGGTGAACAGAAGCGCGACCCCGATGCGAGCACTTCTCCAGTCTATATTTACAAGCAGGTCAGTTTGAATCGAAGAGTAACAGTTCATCGTCGTCACCATCATCAAAACCGACGCCTAATTCGAAATTCCGTCTGCTCAACTCGGGCGCCGGTTTAACTCGTATCCATTAGCGACGTCTCCGAGCTCGAAGCAGACGTATCCTTCTGAATACTCTCGAACATATAACTCAACTCCGGATTCGATTTGATCTGCGTCAGAAATTCGTTCATCG
The DNA here is from genome assembly GCF_964204645.1 of Tubulanus polymorphus. Taxonomy (NCBI): domain Eukaryota; kingdom Metazoa; phylum Nemertea; class Palaeonemertea; order Tubulaniformes; family Tubulanidae; genus Tubulanus; species Tubulanus polymorphus. Next base: position 12,766,888 of record NC_134032.1, on the reverse strand, counting down.
GCGGACTTTTTTCTGCAACAAGAAAACAAACAAAAAATTTGTGAAATGTCATTAATATAGCTGAACTCTGTTTGGTCGGAGAAATGTCATCGTGCCGGCCACCTGTCGAAATGACGACTTACATTTGGTAAATGGAATTAAATATAGAGAGACAACTCCCAGTTATCCGCCACTATCAGGACCTCCGCAATTTTGGCGGATCATCGCGGGAACAAATCGCGAGAATAAGTGAATTTAAGAAACTTTCATTCCCTTTAAAACACCCGAAATTAACCCAAAGCGTATTCATCGTAAGCTATAAACATATGTACTGTTCTATTGAACTCCGTGACGCATTATCTGATGACAACTGAACCGACAATTTCGATTCAATCGATTCAAAAAAAATATGTATGAATCTCACCTGCATCGGAAATCGTAAGCAGAGCAGCTACAGCCCTCATCGCCGAGCGTTTTAATTCGTCTTGTTTCTCGAATTCTTGTTTTACCGAATTCGCTTTCACTTTAGCCGTACACGTCGATTTCAGCGGCTCGGCCAAACGGTCCAATCCTGACAACAAGAAATCATAAAACTTTGTGTAATTTCACAAATTCAGACTTTCACTTTTTCTTTTATATTACCAGTATTCGTCAATAAAACTAGTTTATAGTTGAAATTGGTCTATAAAACTGGCCCGAGGGATCCAAGTTAAAACCGTTTCCAGAACTGGGTCAAAAAATTTGTTAAACTCCCTGTTTTTCCAGATTTTTCCAGGTCAGTAGCCACACTGTTAGATCTAAAGATTAGTTTTGATTAGCTATAGAACTAAGATGATCTAGTCATTACTGTGCACAACTGACGCCTCGATTGACTCGTATATATTAACCAATTGCAAAGGAACCAAAAATGATTCGATTCGATTCTTACGTTGTAGAACGGCAGACGGACACAGATGAGCCAAACGAACCAACATCAAATACGTCAACATTTTTATGTCGTAATGATCTTTCAAACCTTCCTCGACGTTGTTCAGAAATTCGAAAATGTCGATACGATCGAGACACGCGTCCAATAACGTGTACATACATTCAAATGCAGCCTGAAATATCAGATAATAAACGGTGAAAATCAGGCCAGGATATGATATATCCCTGCATTATAGCCCCATCAGCGGTGGACCCAGTGGGGGTTCAAACCAACCCTATTCTGACCAGGAACCCTATTGAAAATGACAGGTGAAAAATTCCACCCGACATTGATCTATGACGAAAGTCCACAATACTTCTTAAAGCAGTAATATGCACTAAAATTTCACGAAAATGTACCTAAATTGTCGCCCGCCATTACTATAAAGTGTCTAATTTCTGGTGTTTTTATTTCACTTTTCATTAAGAATGTCTCAGGTGAAGCACTGAACACATGTCAGGTGTGGACAATAAGTTTGGAAAGTGTGCTGATAAAATGTCTAATGTTCATTTTCAAATGAAAATGTTTTGGATGAGGTCCTGAACATATGCGTGATGTAGGACGATCTAAAATGTTAACCCTCACCCCACCATCTCGGCCTAAAACTCTGCCCTAAGCCCACCTCGAGTCATTTAGAACGTCTTACCTTTCTGATATCAAGACCATCGTCGACTGTGTGTTTAAATGGACCCATTTCAACTTCACGAATTAATTCTCGCTAAAAAATTTTAAAGGAAACAATAAGAACCACAATGAATTGCTAAAAATTATTTCCGACGCAGTTGAGTTTTAACTCCTCTAGAAATCACTGTCTAAAATCGAAGTTAACCGGGAACCGTGGATCATTTTCAAAACTTACTCTGATTTGTGTTTCGTGGTAGAGATGAGGTAAAACGGCTTCCAGTAAATCGCGTATCAACGACGGTTTGTTATGAGCCGCCGAATTGAACGCGACCAACGCCACACGACGCACGTTCAAATCCGAATCCTGCAACGTCGCCAGGAAATCACCCATACTGCCTTTCAACAACGGGTCGATCGGTTGTGGCTGAAAATAGAGTAACAATTCTTATAGATTACCGGTATCTGAATCATATAGACCTTAAACTATAGGCAATAAGAGACAGAATCTCAAACTCTAACTCAGTATTTGACACCAACTCGGGTTAGAATTCTACCAGTCTCAAGTTAACTGAGTAAGAGACAAGAGTCTACTGTATTTCACAAACTCTTACTCAGTATTTGACACCAACTCGGGGTAGAATTTTACCAATCTCGACTTAACCACAGTAAGAGACAGAGTCTGCTGTATTTCTCAAACTCTTACTCAGTATTTGACACCAACTCGGGGTAGAATTTTACCAATCTCGACTTAACCACAGTAAGAGACAGAGTCTGCTGTATTTCTCAAACTCTTACTCATTATTTGACACAAACTCGGAGTAGAATTTTACCAATCTCAACTTTACCACAGTAAGAGACAAGAGTCTACTGTATTTCTCAACTCTTACTCAGTATTTGATCCCAACTCGGAGTAGAATTTTACCAATCTCAACTTTACCGCAGTTTACCTGTATTCTAAAAGACTAAACTATTATTTATACAATACTGACCTGGTCGGAGATGGTGAATTTCACGGCTGTAACGACCGTACTACGAGTCATCGCCGAATTCGAATTTAGATAACTTTTCAATTTCGGCAGCAACATCTCCGGATCGATGAGCGTCAGTTTACCGAGGCATTCCGCGACCACGTTACGCGTTCCTTCCTCCGGACATTCACAATGACTCAACAGCAAATTCCTGACGAAATACAATTAACAAATTGTTAGAAAGTTCATACAACCACGGGGTTTAATTCAGCACAAACTGTGGAATTGGATCCAGAGTCAAATCAAGTCCACTGAACTGTGGAACTGGTTTGAGAGTCAAATAAGCACACAACTGACAACTGGATCCACAGTCAAATTATAAACCCACCAAACTAACCGACACAATTGTGCAACTGTATCCAGTCAAAATAAACCCCACACAACTGTGGAACTGGATCCACAGTCAAATCAAATCTACACAACTGTGGCACTGTATCCAGTCAAAATAAACCAAACATTACTGTGGAACTGGATCCACCTCCACAGTCAAATGAAACCTATACAACTGTGGCACTGTATCCAGTCAAAATGAACCAAACACAACTGTGGAGCTGGATCCACAGTCAAATCAAACCTACACAACTGTGGCACTGTATCCAGTCAAAATAAACCAAACACTACTGTGGAACTGGATCCACAGTCAAAATTAACCGCACACTTCTGTGGAACTGCAACTACTTACCAAACTGACTCGACGTAAGGTTGTAAATCACTGATTCCGCTCGCGTTGCACGATTCACAGCTAATTATCTCTTTTAACGAATGTAACAATAAATATTGACGTTTCGGTTGATTCTCGATTTCGTTGAGAACGAACGGTAAAAACGTCGGCAGGTTACCAACGCTTACATTTCCTAGAACATACACCGAGTACAAAAATATTCATAAAACTTATTGATTTCACCGGATGAGTTCAGGAAAACTGCGTCTGCTAGCTAACGTACCTAAAGCAAATGATGCAGCAGATTTCACATCTTCGTTCGGTGAACTGAACGCTTCTAATATCACATTCTGAAGGTCGTTGTGATGACTTAAATCTCTACAAAACGATAACAAACGAATTTCACTCATTTCAATTTCTAACTCCCGAATTTCACATTCAACGAATTGAAATTGCTTTAGGTTATTTTCTCGTTAACGAAAATTAAACTCATAAGCGTTTGAAATCACAAGTTTTGAGCTGGGTTATGTATGTTTCGCTAAAAAGCTACATCCCAGTTCAATAGGGTTAAGATAATTGACTCGACTAAACTGAACTGAATACATACTGAAACCCGGGCAAATACTTAAAATTTGTTAAAATTTGTTACTCGACAAATAAAATACTCACATGAATTTTCCTATTTCTCCGACGCAGAGCAAAGCGAACAATCGAATCGAATCGGTAGATTTCGCGTTCTGAAAGGAATCACGGATTCAATAGATTCATTGGAATTCACGCGAGCTGACGCGTTTAAAGCGCAAGATTTAGAAATTTACCTTGATATCATTGATGAATTGAGTGACTACGGCCGAGGCCTCGTTTTCACAGACGACCGTTAACGTGGCGACACATTTCGCTATTGAATGATAAGCCTGAAATATATAGAAATACAAGTAGTTAGTTTTAGATGCCACAAATGGTCAAGTTCTCGCAAACCCCCTCTAATATAAAGGACCATCCAGCAAAAACAACAAAACACCAAACATCCAAATTCTTCTATCTTTTTTCGAGACTTCTCTGACCAAAGACCAAAAATTCCCCGATCAAATTAGCAGATATCTTCATCGTGGGCTATATCTTACTCAACAGATGCACGGTGCACTCATTTACAGGCAAGAACAACAAAACACCTAACATTTGCATACTTTTCCCCGATTTTCAAGAAAGAGTAAAAATTTCCTGATTTTCCCAGCAGGGAAATGGAAAAGTAAATCCAGAACTCCCTGATCTGTTAAAACCTAGTTACCGGTACCCCTGATGAAAAATTCTGAAACGCTGTTCTCTTCTACGAACCTGTTTATGAAGTTGAGCTGTATTGTCCTGCGTCGGACTATAAATCGGGTATAACAACATCTGCAGAAGATCTTTGAAGCCCAATTTTTGCGTTCCCGTCGCGACGAGAGCCTGGAAAAATTCTAACATCGCGTTCAACGCTCCACCTACGTAAATATCAAACGAAAAATATCATCAACTGAAATTTCAATTTTGTCGTGAAGTGATGGAGTAACTGGAGTCGACAATTTCTATTGGTGTTTATATGGTTCATGAGTGGGTACAAAGGGTCAAATGTACGTAATGCAGGACCCACCCTTCAGTACTTCAATACTCTATTACTATTCTTCCTATTTTTGATCGTCCAGGCTTCACAAGGACTTTATCTGAGAGGTTTCTAATTGAAGATGAACTACAAACACCAGACATTAGACATTTCATAAACTCATTTTCAGAAACAGATTGTCCACACTTAACATGTGTTCAGGACTTCACCAGAGACATTTCTCAGTGAAAATTAGATATTAGACATTTTATCAGCACGCTTTCAAAAACTTATCATCTACACTTCACAAGGACTCTCTCTGAGAGGTTTCTAATCGAAGATGAACTACAAACAGCAGCAGATATTAGACATTTTATCAGCTTATCTTTAGAAAGAAACTGATTGTCCACACTTCTACGTAACTAACTGAAGGGATGGTTTCAAGCTGCATAATGATATATTATACCTCAACGAATTCAAATACGGTATAATTACCCCTGAAGAAACTAACGATTTCAATCTATTTACGAAAAGAATCGTTGGTCTAGAGAACGTACGTACATACCTTGTAAAAGCGGTGATTTGATGAGGGTGAGTAAGTGCGGCAGTACCGACGTTTGAATGCTCGTCGTACAAGATTTGTGACCTTTACAAATCGACGTCAACAGCGTGAGAGTTAACTGCGAAATGTGTAAATCAGTGTCGGAAATCAGCGACGGAATTTCTTTCATTACGTCTGCTACCATCGATTGCGTCATCGCGTCACCTACAATTCAAATTCGTACTTTGTATTTTCAAGGCCTTCCGTGTAAATTCACGCCGATTCAAAGCAATGATAAAGTTTTTCAACGCTTTCAATTCACTGCACTCATTCAATGCCCGTAATAAACCCTAGCTTTGAAAAACACTATCACAGGGTCCCTACAGATCAGTCATTCCTGGATACGATGAGTTTTCAATAAGAAAATGAGTTTTGATTCCAAATTTTGAGGAAGTGCTTGCATCGCTTTCATATATCCATTACAGTAGACTCCTCCCAAGTCGGAACTGTTCATTACGGTAAACCATTAATTCAGTGGTTTTAAAAGTACATTTTTATTCTTAACTCTACCCAAACTAGGTTTCTAATACAGTTACCAACCAACCTATCAGGGTAAAAACAAATCCAAACTGTATCGATTAAGGTGTAGTTAACTTTACAACTACAAACTAGACAAAAATTTCTAATTTCCTATTTCTCAAAATTGAAGGAGTTTCAGATATTTTGCTCAAATTAAAGGAGTTTCATGCAACTTTAAAAGAATTTTCCATTTAGGACTTTTTAAGGAGTCGTAGAAACCCTGCATCATCTGCTTACCGTAATTAATAAACAGCACGTCTAAACACGTCAGGGTTGAAAGTTTCAGGGCTCGATGATTTTTCCTGAGAAACGAAGCTAAAATCGGTACTCCTTCGCCCTGAAATTTCGAATTCAACAAACAATCGATATCGCTAATAAAACCAGACACAGTTCTGCCATGAACAAAATTCTAAGTTAACCGTGGCACTGAGTTCGTACTGAAGTATTGATTTATTAATAACTAGATGTTTTTACAATACGTACGAGTACTGTTTGAAGACTGATTTGCAGCGGCGAAGACGCGATCATCGTCAAAGCTTTAACCGTCGTCAGTCTCGTGATTTCGTTTTTCAAACGCTCGAGGAATATCGGCAAACACTTCGTCAACTCCGACGTCAACGTGTCGCCGACGTTCGAAATTATCTGACCCCTAGAACGTAAAAGAGAGCAGACAAAATTAAATCTCATATATAAATTATGAAGATGATGGCAAGATTTTCTGACTCGAAGCAACGCAGCCATGAGTCACTAACGATACACCGCGCTGTGGTGAAGATACACGGAATGCCCGTTATACCAAACGCAATGAGGGGGGGGGGGGGGGGTGAAATTGTCTGAAATACCCGAAGTATATCTCCAGCACTTAAGGGTAAGAATTGGTTGGCATTTATAGGCGGGTAAATAGAATATTGACCCTCGCAGTATGAAACAGATGGTGAGCAGTTAACCATCAATTAAATAGTTGTATGAATTAATAAACACATGTCTTATTCTCTCTAATAAGGTGTAATAAGAGGTAGGAGGTTCGATGATACGTACATGCATGAAATCGCGCGCTCTTTCACCTCTTGGTCGATATCTGAAGCCTGCAGTCTGTTCAGAGCGCAGTCGTACAATTCATTCACGTAAACAGCGAAATTGAAAGACACCTCGACGTCTGAAAAAGTACGAATAAATAATTTTCATTTTCGAATTTTACGAGTAGTTGACAATAGGGAGGAGATACTGACCGAGCGGTCGGATAACTTTGACGAGTTGTTGCGTAACTAACAAAGCTTCCGATGTGATTTTATAAAACGGGTCGCTAACCGCGTGAACTATCGGCTGAAATATATAAATCTGAATTTAAGATATGTAAACAGCTATTGTGGCAAGGGAGGATCCTCCCGGTTTGCTGGTGTTCAGCGAGTAGGACATCAACTTCTGTGACAAAAGAGGAATCGACTTGTGGCAAGTGAGGATCCACTGTTGCTAGTGTGCAGTAGAACACAAACTACTATAGCAATAGAGAATTCCATTTATACTATGTGGGTATCCACCAGGTGTGTTTGGACATCATTTGAGTTCAATGTCAATGATTGAAACAAACCGAACCTGGGTCTTAAGAACTTCCACCGAGAAATACTTTCTGAAGCAAAAATTGATACTTACAGTAATAAGAGCTCCGATGTGGGGATGAAAAACTGTCGGTGCATGCGTCGTCAATAAACAATTTACAAACGCTAATGTGTCGATTTTCATATTAGAATTCTTATCCCTGAAAACAGATACAAACATTATTTCAGTGACGGATATTCAAAGCTACAGCTGAAACTAATTCTGCCTACTCGATTAGGCTGACCGACAATATGTACTAGTGATTCTTATATTCTCAGAGCCACCCATGGAAGAAATTTAAGGTGCCTGGAGAACTCACTGGGGGAGCATAGAGACTACAGCGCTATCAGTTTAGATGAACCTCCCTGGGAAGTGTAGGTAAAGACCACAGCACTATAGGTTCTAGGTCAGCCTCCTGGATTAGCGTAGAGACCACAGCAATACCAGCTCTAGGTGAACCATCTGCAGCAGCATAGAGACCATAGCACTCTAGGTTCTAGGTCAGAGACAAAAGCCTTGACCCTTTCCCCCCCCGAGGGAGCATAGACCAACGTACAGTCAATCCCCGATATACCACCATCCCCGCCTACCACCAGGTTTTCTCAATGTACATCTCTATACAAATACATAGTAAAACATCCCCGATATACCGCCATACTCTCTATACCACCAAAATCGTTTTGCACCGATGTGGGCGGCGTGTCGGGGGTTGACTGTACATAAGGTCCTAAATGGAGATCATACTTACCCTAGTGAGAATTGAACGCCGGGTATGAGTATACCGATGTGATCGGTGAGCGCCCCGGGTAACACCTGCACCAGCTCGGTGAGCAACAGAAAACAGCCCTGTCGAGTTTTAATACTCTTCTCTCTCAACTGTCGATGCAACGCTTTCACGATCGTCGGTATCTGTGACTGTAACAGACTCACCGGTCTAAAAATAGATAGAATGTAAGAAAGATAATTCATTCGTGAAACAGACCCTTCAGGGGTGTTATTTCTCTCTACACATATGGTAACAACATCAAAATTCAAGAAATTTCACAAAATGGAAGCTTTTTCTCAGATTCAACTTGACTCGCTGGCAACGGGTGCAGAACATGGGTTCAGACCATATCTCAGATATCTCAGACTTACTCAGGGTAAGACCTCAATTAGTTACGGTATGTACTCAAGAAGTTGATCAAAATGTCAAAGAAAATCAAGACTAATCAAATGATTAATGAACTTAAAAAGAAGTAGCAAATTTTGTTCCTTGGTTTCATATTTCATCTCTAGGATCAAAGAGTTTTGATACAGCATATATCACTTTAGGAAAATTTGGAATTTCAAGATCATTTTTGGTGGATGATAATCTTTAAGTGAAATCAGTACTACTTACCCGGTGTCCTCTTCCATAGCGTCGGGTTCAGTGAGTACGCTCGGTTTCGTCTGCCTCAGTAACGTTATATAAACATGGAATATATCGGCTTTTACATTCTCCTCCCTCTCTACAAAATATATACATATAATGTTGAGGCCCAGTTAAAGAATTTCTAAGTCTGTATTACTTACTTACAGTAAGTATGTTCGAATCTTAAGACCCTTTATGTAGATAATTCAGACAGCAAAAATTTATGACACAGTCAACCCCCGATATACCCCCCACATCGGTGCAGAACAATTTTGGAGAAATCTAGATCCCGTATCGAGAGTATAGCGGCATATTGGGGGTGTTTTACTAGGTATTTGTATAGAGATGTACAATGAGAAAATTTGGCAGTAAGCGGGGGGTGGCGGTATATGGGAGGGTGGTATATCGGGGGTTTACTGTATGTTAAAATCTCTTTCAATTGCAGGCCAGTAGACTGTTCTAAACAGTTCCAAGAGTAAATAAGAACTTCAGTATTTGGACAGAAACTAATTTCAATTTTAGAATAGTTTACCTTTAAATCGACTGATAAGAGTGGGAGAGATGATCTTGTAGAATTCGACGAGCATCTCGTGTCGCGTGGCGATGATCGCGTCGAGACATTTCGCAGACGCGCGACGAACTTTCCAACTCATATCATCATCGTCGCTGTATTCATCATCACTCTCACTAGACAAACATAAACAACAGATCGGTGAGTGACTCCCCTCCACACCCCCTCACCTCTCGTCATCACTTTCACTACTAGACTAACATAAACAACAGATCAGTGAGTGACTCCCCTCCACACCCCCTCACCTCTCGTCATCACTTTCACTACTAGACTAACATAAACAACAGATCAGTGAGTGACTCCCCTCCACACCCCCTCACCTCTCGTCATCACTTTCACTACTAGACTAACATAAACAACAGATCGGTGAGTGACTCCCCTCTACTCCCCTCACCTCTCGTCATCACTTTCACTACTAGACTAACATAAACAACAGATCAGTGAGTGACTCCCCTCCACACCCCCTGCACTCCCCTCACCTCTCCCCATCACTCTCACTAGACAAACATAAACAATAGATCAGTGACTCCCCTCTACACCCCATCCACTCCCCTCCAAACACAAACCCCCTCCACTCCCCTCCCCCACAAACACAAATATTACCATGATTAATTCAAAATTTCCTAAGTATTTCCCGAGGACCTCATGGATTGTTTTCCAACTAGAAACAGATGCCATCCTGTAGTTGACAAAGGTTATTTTCATAAAAGATTGCGACAGAAGTCGCGGTTCAGCAAGCAACTGATATCCCACAACTAAGCTACACGAAGTATAAAATGATTTTCAAAAATATTTCCGCCATCAGAGGAAATCAATCAGAATTCTGCAATATCTAAAAACCGGGAAATATCATTTTAAAATTCCCTAAGTTTTCCCGATTTTCCGGTACAGTGGGAACCACGTAAAACACATCGATGATTTCCCTCTTACTCCTCACAAACACTTACCCCTCTTCCTCCTCATCATTCACATCCATCGCATCCTCATCTTCCTCTTCGTCGTAATTATAATTCGGATCGTAGCACAAATACTCTTCACACAGTTCGATTATCTATAGGGCGAGATGATCAAACTAACCAGGTAATGATTATAAACCATTGATGAAACACTAAAATATCCATATCTTATGATGATAATATACATGTATGGAACCCCTGCACACTAATGATGATAAATCAATTCCTTTGAGCTATCTTATTTCATTCAGGCTTTGGCTGTAACCTGATAGTTACCTTCAGTTTTAGATTAGGCCTATGATAGCAGAAATGTTGCCTGCAATACATCATTAGCTCAAAGGAAAAATTTCACATGTTTAACATCATGTAAGCACTGGTCCGATTGCTTGGGACAAGTATATTTTCATTAGGGCAAGTAGGTTATCATTATCACAACGGAGGATTGTGCCACGTCGAGTAGGACTGGCTGTGTAGGGCAAGTTGATTTTTGAGGGAGCAAGCAAAATTTCAGATATGCTTATCCCACGGGATCATACTAAGGGCTTAATAATACAAGGGCTTTCATTCCTTAGCATTCGTGTGGATTCTATATCAATATACTAAAACTCTTAACGCTTTCAGTGCGTCTACACCGCAATGCGGTATATAAATCAGAGATAGATTTTGCTAGTACACCGCACTGCGGTGTATTGATGTAATTAGTAATTATCTCTCTTGAAAAATGGCAGCACCTGTCAAACGTAGTGAAATATTAGTAACTAACATTACACTGCGCCGCGGTGTAGTCGCACTATAGTGGTATTCCTGTTATTCAACACACATGGGTGGAATTTTTCAGAATTTTCAAATTATCTCCAGCACTATAGGGTGTTAATTAGTCAGCACTGAAAGTGTTAACAATTGGTTTCTATTCCCGTTTCTGATACGTACAGCTGAAACGTGCGGCGATATCTCTTTCGGACAGCGGCGTATAAACGATTCAAACGCCTGGATACAAAACTCTCTCAGTTCGTCGTCTTCGATTTTACAGAATTTAATCACTAACGGCACGATGCGCTCGAGATGTTCACCGATACGGTGACCCGCCTGACGACTGAAAAACAAAACAAACAAAAAAACAATTAACACACAGTAAAACATATCTACAATGGATATCAAATGCAGTGGAGAGAGGTGTTTGCAATGGAGAGGTTTGAGCTTTTGGTGTCGTGATGCCTTTGATGATATTTTACCTGATAGCTCCCATACACTGTATATAAGTTCGCGTTGTTGAAATGTTTGAATTTTTCGACAATTCAGTCAACAGAAAACTGATCAGTTCGATGAATAAACTGTTACTACAACTCGTTACTAAGAAACCTGAAAAACACAAAATTCCCCAGTATCAGTTTTATTCGAACTCTATCCTTAGAAAAAAGGGAGTAAATCTACCCGGAGCCAACCATTCGAGAAACGGATGAGTCTGAACGCTGTGATTTGAATATTTCCGGAGCAACTCCTATTTGATACACTCGCGTGAAGACTAAAACATGGCTTCTCAATCAGGGTGGCGATTTTTATTTGACCAGCTTTCCCCCCCCCCGACATGAACATTGTTTTCCCCGACTTGATCAGCTAAGAATCCAATCATTTAACGCAGTCAAATATGTAAGACATAGACGGAAACTGTTTGATTATACACATGATGTTACTAGCAATCTCAACATATTTCCCCTGACATAGCCTCAAAATTACCTTAGGGGTCATTCATTTATTACGTACGCATTAGGGGAGGGGGGAGGGGTCAGTGCAATTGCTTACTGTAATGCTTAATGTATATGAAAAATAGCCGATTTTGCGTGTAGAGGGGGTTGAAAAATTCAAATTTTATGCATACGTAATAAATGAATGATCCCTGATTTCCAGGTAAGTGGCCAACCTGTTCATGAAGTGAATGACTTTGAATTGATCGGCCAAAGACCGAGTGGCGACTATCAAGGTTGACAATAATACGGATGATTGCGACGTTGATCACCGGAATAGACTTACGTACCTAGAGCGATGATCGAGCGTTTTCTGACGGCTAATCTCGGGCTAGCGAGTTGCGGTAGTAAAGCTTGTTGAATCGCCTGATGAAAACTCGTTAATAATCCACCGTAGCGACTGAGCAAATCGGCTAAAATATCCAACGCTTCTAACTGCACCGACACATCCTCCTGAAACACAGACACACACATAGATTTGAAATATCAGGGGTCAGATTTCATAAAGTTTTATTTGAGATTGAGGTGATTCCTTTTTGGTTGTAATGGGGGCGGTAGAGAATGGAAGAGAGGGAGAGAGATGGGAGGGAGCTGAATTGTGGGTCAGAGACCGGAGAAAGGGAGCTGAATTGAGATATTTTACCTTTTGAATAGCGCTAGTAAGTCTACCGGTGATCTTTTTACAAATACTCGCAGCGAGCGCCGTTGATGAGGGCGGCAATTCACCGATCACTGTCTTCAATCCTAAATGAACGAAACAAACCATGACTTAGGCAACATGTGGCAAGCGAGGATTCATGAGGTGTTGCTAATGATAGGCCTAACTCAATTTCTCAATACTTCCATCAAGATTGAGTCAAAATTCTAACAATTTCATACTGGATATAACAAACTTTCAATTAAACACACAAACATATTTTCTGGTCTCCTAATGTTCATTGTAATGAAGATCCACTGTAGAAAGATGCGGCTGGTGGGATAGCTGGGTTTTCAGCTAAACAGTACTGCATAGACATTATCAACCAAATAATGGTAATCAGAAAAAGTCTAAACTCTTTCTTACCGATGCTGGAAATATCCCTCAATTGTTCTTTCTCCGATAACATATTCGTACACAGCGTATCGACGATAGTTTCCACTTGAAATTCCTTCACTTTGTTCACCAGTGGCCCGAGACTGAAAGACATGAATTAATACAGCAGGGTTGTTACAGCTTGGGGAATTAAAAACTTATCAAAATCTTCAGTGGGGGAGAACAAGACCAACGACACACCAAAAATTATAATTCCCTGACTTTCAATCAAGAAAGGAATAAGAATTCCTTGATTTTCTAGACTATATTAGATATCCTCAGAGGGGTCTATTTCTTATCAAGAGGTTCTTAGTATCACTCATCATGAGCAAGAACAACAATACACCAACAATTCAAATTCCCTGATTTTCATGGTCTCCAGTTAAATCTAGTAACAAGTCATCTATATTTCAAATCTTTAAAACAACTATTTTTCCCGTGCACTCACCATTTCACGGCCAGATTCTGAACTTCGCCGTTTTTATCTTCGAGAAGTTTCAGTAAAGTACGCACGACCTTTCGTTCGCTGTCGTCGTCCAGTTTGATCGAGTCTTTCTGAAGTTCGGCCATCAAGTCGTTCGTTGCCATGAAACGAAAATCTTTATCGGCCGAACCCATCTGAAATAGCAAATTTATTCATAACCAACGGGTACTGACTAAACAGTGGTTCGGATACTGACTTGTCTTTATTGCAGTCACGCTACAGCATGTTTGGAAGCAATTTTTTTCTTGCCGCGGCTAATGGCCTATTTTTGACAGGTTCTAATAATGCCGCGGTGAATTCACTTCAATCAATTTCATCATTTAACGTGGAATTCAAAGAAAAAAAACGTCATGGAGTAAATTATTGCTACGGCTTACAACGCTGCAGTCGCTACATTTCCAACCCCACTGACAGTTAGTCCAGTTATTGACCGCAGTCCGGTTACTGAATGAACTACAATCCGATTATCGACTAAACCAAATTGCAATCAGCTAACTAATAAACTGCTACCCAGATACTGATTAAGGAAGCTGACAATGACAGCTGCAGTCCGGTCTACCGCAGCGGGTGCAGTTGGGTTTGCACTTATTTTAACTGAACTACAAACTGATTTAACCAAACTGCAGTCCGGATACTGACTAAACTGCAGTACAGTATCGTACCTTAGGCCTACATTCAACCAAAAAGATAGATGACAAGCAACTTTTCAAATTCATTCAAAATAGAGAAAATGAGAAGGTTCTGTTTTCTGGACTTTTTTGACATCAAACTGACCTTTTCCAGTAGGTTAGCGATATGATACGACACACTCGCCATTTTGCAAATTTCTCAAATATCCAATTAAACCGAACGAATTCCTTTTTCAATGGCGCGCTCAATTAGTTTCGGGGGTCAGAAAATACCGGCTTTATTCACTAGACCCTGAAAATGAAGTTTAAGTCACGTGACACGCAGCTGCGGATTGCGAAACGGACGCCTGTTTCAGAACGCCCTGTCTCGAGAAGGACTTTACCCTAGTTTTTCATCTAGGTGCTCTTGCTACTTATTCAAACATTTAGCTATGTAAAAATGATCTAAAATCTGGCCTTTTTAGGCTTTAGATTCTTACACGAAACGAGAATCCGTTCGTTTATAATCTGCGGCGCGGACGAGCAGTCCGTCCCGAATTCCGAACTTTAAAATGGCGGCGCCCAGGGTTCAAAAATAAAAACAAAATTTCCGAGTTCGGTTTTTCAACGCGATTAACTGGCGTCTACGACGTCGGGACGTGACTAAAATCGTAACATATTTCTAAACGTAGTCTAATGGCTCGTGGCAGATACAGGATAATGCAAGTTATAGATAAAAAACCCTCGAAATGTCGAGTTTTAGTGTCAATATTGTACGTCGCAGGAAAACTAGTCTGGCAAGCGGCCGTTCAGTTATGGGCTTTTTGTATGGCGATGTTACTATCGTTGTTTCTATTCTATTGGTTATACGGAAGTGTGGCAGCATTTTTACTGCTCTGTTTTGCAGTTGTTGGTGAGTATCCAATTCAGTGACATTTTGAAAATTTTTTTTTCAATTGAAAAATAAGATAGTCTTCTAGATAGGTTCTTATATTGCCACTGAAAATTAGCTATAATTTCGTCAAAAACATGAAAAAAGCATCATTCAATCAATTATTGCAGCGGCTTTCGTTAATGCAGTTGCTACAGTTCCACTGCTCAGCTGTTACTTTATTGTGGCTAGCTTTTATAACTGGAGTTATACCAATATGTGGTTTGTTGAAATATCTGATCACTGAAACTCAATTACTTACTGATAGGTTTCCTGGCTAGACCAATAAACCTGTCGTCTGTGGTTTACACTTTAGATGATTTCACAAATTGCATTTGGTATAAACCCATCTGATTATTAAAGCTTACTATACCACAGGGACAAGTCGAAGAACAGCTTTTCCTAGAGGATGAAGAGCACCCTCGTCCTAACTTCTATTTCCTATTTTGTAGGTTTTCTATACAACGCTCAGGACACATTATTATTTTACCCGGAGCAGCCGCCGACCGCGCGACTCTACGTCGAATCTCCTCAAACTTTAGGACTGCCGTACGAGAATATAAACATTCAAACACGCGATAACGTGCGTATTAATATGCAGTTCATTCCGCGACCGAACGGCCAGCGACAGCACGCGGTTACAATGCTGCTTCTCCATGGAAACGCTGGAAATATCGGGCACAGGTAATGTACACAGTCTCGTCTGAATGCTTCACGATGAACGGGTTTCCTGACACCAGCTGTTTGGGAACAACAGCTGGTGGTGACCCCGATTGCACAATTGTGGCTTACCGGTAACTCTAAAATCTTAAGACAGGTCTTAACTTTTAAGATCGGTTATAGAACTGAATTGGACTGTGGTCTTTAATCTGAGCCATAACTGAAGTTATCGGCCCAAGGACTTATCTTAAGTTATAGAAACAAAGTGGGCTTAGACTTGTGTTAAGTTATGACCAGGATTGGCATAGACTCGGTTTCAAGATCTAGAAACCTCGACTGTGCAACTGGCCCTTAAAGTGAAGACTTAGGTTTGGTGTAGGTATCAATCTTTGAGTTAGGCTATAAGATAACGATAACTGAATGACTGTATCAGTGAGTACAGGCAGCGGATTGACAACTGCATAGAAATGGGCTGAAGACTTGTCTCAATTTGGTAGATAAATATTAAGAATGACACAATTTAAATGTCCTGCCTTTTCTAAAATCCAGTGATTTACATAATGCTCGTATTGTTTTGCAGGTTACCGAATGCGTACTATTTATACAACATGTTAGGTTTTAATATATTATTGGTCGAATATCGAGGATATGGAAAGAGTTCTGGATCTCCGAGCGAACAAGGTACGCGACAAAAACTCAATTATTTTGAACATTTTCATGCGATCATTATCTCTCATACATTGACATTACAAGACCTAGCCTATCTATATAGTTGGTTCGTTTTTCAGGAATTTATTTAGACGCGCAGGCTGCGTTGGAGTACCTCATGCAAAGGACGGACATTAACACTAAACGCATCGTAGTTTTCGGGCGGTCACTAGGCGGCGCTGTAGCTATAAATCTAGCGTCGAACGGCGCGATGTGTCAGAATATTTGGGCCGTGATTATCGAAAATACGTTCACGTCGTTGCCGGAAATCGGTCGTAATATTTTCAACTTCAAGGTGCTGAATTTTCTTCCCGATTGGTGCTTTAAAAATCAGGTAAAATTTTGAGGAATAAATCAAGAGTTTTTCGGGGCTGTTGTTGAACAGGCTGGTCACTTACCTCCTGGTAACCAGGGAAAATTCAGGGAATTTTCTCTTCTTTGAATTGAAAAAGTCAGGAAATTTTGTATTAAAGCTAAAAGTCAGGGGACACTGGGAGATGTTTTGAGATTGCTAGATCAAATGTCAGGATAAAGCAAGTCAAATAAGGAATATCTAATGAGGGGTTGTGTCCTAGGGCAAGGGTTTGTGCTGGTACCATGGTAGTTTCACGAGGCATTCCGGTTAGAAATCATACTAAGAAGTACTAGAATTAACGAAAAATGATTTTACCATCAGCTACTTAATCGAAACAAAAAACCTACTCCGTTTTTGTATAGAAAAGAATTACATGACCTATTAATTTTTGCTCCAGTTTCCATCCAAGTGCTGCATCCGTCAATGCAATGTGCCGACGTTATTTTTATCCGGATTATCCGATACTTTAATTCCGCCATCGATGATGGCTCAGCTTTACGAGGTAAGAAACGAATCGTTCAAGTTCAAAATGTATTCACGGTGTCTCTTGCGAGTAACCGGTAGTTAACGACGGTGTCTCTTTCAGGCATGTGGAAGCGCTCATAAACGAATCGCGCGATTTGAATCGGGCACGCACAACGAAACGTGGCAGGTTCAAGGTTACTTCGAGGCAATCAGTAAATTTCTTCAAGAGGTCAGTGTTTCATTTATACCAGTTCTGAAATTATAGCTCTCCGAGTTCATGCAGCGGCCTGGAGCACCTCACTCACTGTTTGAATGTCTGGCTTCTTGAAGTGTGCCGACAAAATGTCTTATGTCTGGTGTTTGTAGTTCATTTTCAATTTAAAATGTCTCGGTTGAAGTCCTGAACACATGTTAAGTGTGGACAATTAATTTTAGATGCCGATAAAATGTCTAATTCCTTGTCTTCGTAGTTCATTTTCAATTGAAAATGTTTGGGTTAAAGTCCTGGGAATGTTGTGGGGGGGGACTACCAGACTTCATATTTTTTTCATGACCTCACCCTAGTTAAAAGCGAACTACACAAACATCAGACATTTTTCAAAAAGTGATCATCCACACTTTGTTGAACAATGGTTGAATATCTGATGGGGCTATAATTTCAGGAGGCTGCAGATTGATACGTGCACCAAATTCAATATATACTTGATATATTTCATATCTTAAATGGCCTATGATTTGAATTGATATTTCAGTTGGACAGAGTGTCGCAGTATTTACCAGAACGCAATAAAACTAGCCACGAGACAACTGTAGAAATACCATTCGACGATGGTGGCAGAAATCAAACCATTAAATCGTTATAGAATTTATTATCTCATTTATTTTTTGGGAAAAATTTCGATGTTATTACGTTTTATTCATATCTTCTAAATTTGAAGGGATAAAATAATAAAATATTTGGGGGGAAAATATTGTATTTACATGTAAAAAAGTCTTCTTTCTTTTACTTTTTTCCTATGAATATTTTCGACCGGGTCAACCACAATCCATCTGTCCCAATTCCATGTAAAAGAACTTGTTTCCACATGAGGACGCCAACGACGTCCTAAGAGGAATCTTATTTTGCAAACAAAAATTGTAAAGGAGTTGCACTTAATAGACTGGCTACGAACCAACGCAAAGACCCGGTCCAGACCTCCTTAGTGTCTTGTAGGCAGAGATAGAGAGGACCCTACAACCAGCAATCCACACTTGTGATTATCCAGACTTTAAACAGAATAACAAAATTCTATTTTGTCAAATTTATTTACATTTATTTAGTGTGACTCATACAACTGTTATGTTACAGTCAGAAATGATTTCCGAGCAGAGAAGAAAAATGAAATGCTAAAATGAAAAAAAGTTCCAATGAAGAGAAAACCCAACGATCAATATAACGTTCAAAAACTAGATGAGAAAAGATTTTCAAGTCGAATTCAAATGTAGAAGCACTGAAAGAGTTAAGAGGGGTTGGCTGTAATACTTGGCAAAGATCAAAATCTGGAGTAAACTAAGAGCTGGAATATCATTCATAAAACATATCGTCTCGACAAAAAACATATTTCAAATATTTCACAGCTAATCATCGGACGCTGCGTCCAACATCATAATCACTTGCGACGCCACAAAGTCATCGTTTTCACCTGTCCGCGTTCGCGAGTCTCGTCGCGGAGTCAAAATATTTATCGACGATAACTTCGAATGCGACGCAGAGGGCGCCGCCTGCGAACCGGTCTCCCCGGACGGCAACAACTCGGCCGGGAATCCACGATTCAAAATGTTCGATTCACGCGGATTTCTTTTCACGATTCGTCGAAAGTTTTTCGTTTTCTGCAGCCGCGCGTCGGCCGTGTCGCGTTGCTGCTGCTGCTGCAGCCGCTGCTTTCTTCGCTCGGCGATCGTTCTGCGTTTCGACTCGCGACGTCGACGCCGCTCCTCGCACAGACGCTGCGCCTCTTCGTACGCGCGACTCTCGCGTTTCACGCGCAACGCCAACGCCTCCTCGGCGACGCGTTGCTCGACGATCTCCGACGAAATGCCCTTCTCGGCTAAATCTTGAACTTTCGCTTTACGAATCGTTTCGATGATCAAATCCTCGGCGTTCGTGTCGCTAATTTCATCGTCGTCCTCATCATCATCGGCGCCGACGTCGATACGCGGTATCCCGTTGACTGCGGCTGAAATATTCGGATCGCCGCGATTCGGATTATGCTCCATAATGTACAACGATTCGTCGTCGGTTTCGCCGTCGTTCATCCGATGACAGATCAACGGCCGACCGTTCTCGCGAATGATCACCTCGCCTTCTTCGAGATTTTTCAAGTCACCGATCGCGCCCGGTTCGGTGGCGCCCGGTTTATACAGGCGGTGGATGTCGTGTGTTTTCATATGTCGTTTCAACGCGTCCGACCGATTGAAACCCTTGTCGCACAGCCGACACCGATGCGGGTTCTCGCCGCTGTGAATCACCTGGTGGCGCATCATGTTCTTACGGCAGCTGAATTCGTGGCCGCACATATCGCAGAAGAAACTCTTCGCGCCGCGACCGCTCGAAGCGATACCCGACGATAACACGTCGACACCCACGGCGACTTCGGTAAGCGCCGGGGAAGGTTTAGGTCGTCGTGGACGCGTTAACGATATCTCGTTTTGGTTTAACGACGCGCCGGTAGACGGCGTCGACGTCGGAGGTGACGCGGGCGCGACCGATTGCGTACCGATACCGACCGCCTCCCGCGCCGCTAAACGCTTGACGAGGTGTTGTAGATCTAACGCTCGCACCGGGGACGCCGATCGACGGAATTCACCCTCCGACATCTCAACTAAAGTCTCTCCGATGACGATCTCATTGATCACGACTTCGTGGGGATCTAAAATATCAACTTATTTCTATTAAAAGGTTGCTGAAAAGTGTGGTATGGCTAATATAAAAAGAAGGCAGAAACAATTATATAAACATAAATGGCAGGACTTTTTGACTGGGTGAAAGAAGTACATTCCAGTAAAATTCCTTCATAAAAGTGTGCAGCTCAATTTTTTGCACTTAAGAAAACTGAGAAAACATTCAACTAAATTTTATGAAAATTCGATTTTTTTGAATCACCCACATTCATCCTATTGAATTAATTACTTTGTGGCCGTCAATCAGTTCATCTGATTGAATGACCTTTACAGTGAGGTGTTATATAGACAACTAATTAACTTATTAATTAGCCAGTGATCTATGGACACTAGTCATGTAGACCAGTCATATATCCCAGGGTAATTCCATAACACTTTCCTAGATATTCATTCATACTGACAATTGGATAACACTAGGGCCGAAAGTAATAAAATACTTCAAAAGACGAATTAATGACAAAATTTGAGCGCTATCATCCAGTTTTTTTATTTATTTCTTTTTGTCGGTCATAAATACTCACCACCAGAATGATCCATTTTGTTAGAATTAATCCTAACTAAATGAATAATGCAGAATTCAAAAGTTTATTTCATCAATCTGAAAAATATCCAAAGAAAATATCATATATACGCAGAGTTAATTAACGATTTTGATTGAGCAGACTAAAAAGTTTCGTAGTCAGAAGAGCGTTTTTCGATTCAATTCTCGGTGATTTGAAGCGTATTTTAACCCGATTTCTGAACTAACCAGTCCCGATTACATCTAGAATACAGCCGCTTTTAATTGAATCGTTCTTGGATAATCAACTGACGTGAAAAAGAGAAATCTTCGCGGTTCCCAAATCAAATTTTATAAAAATTCCAATTTTGTGGAGATTGTGGACCCGAAAATGGCGTCGTCGCTACACCCACCGAATAAGCGGAGCTCGCTTGCCGCTGTAGGATTTTAGAAGTGCCACGTTTCGAATCCCATATTTAAACTCACGAATCGGCTCGCTTGCCACAGTAGGATTTAAGATGTGGACGGGTTTCGAATGATTCGAAATCATATTTAAACTCGCGCAAAATCTTGTTTTCTCAGTTGAAAGTGATTTTCGAGGATAATTTTGAGTTAGCTCAGTCGGAATACTACAAATTAAATTTAGTTTATTCCGAGTTACTGAATAAACCTCAGGAATTCTCCAAATCCCAGTACAGTCCGTACAAGAGTATACCCATGCGCGCCGGGTTCTGGCGGCGTTTTATCCAAACTTTGAAAATGAATCGCAAAGAAAAGTTGATCAGTAGGCCGAATAAACAGGTACGTTGATCAAGTACCCGGGAGGTTCTTTCGAGCGCTCAGACATTCTCGGGGAATCATTATCTGCGATCTTATCACTAGTACTATGGACAGGAACCTTTAGGTATAAGAAACTGATAAGTCAATGCCTAATTCTTAGTGTCTCTAATTATCAACGAAAATCAGACGAATAACCTTTAATTTACTTGTAGAGCTTATGTACAAATGAGGTTAACAACAAGTTTAGATATACTTCACTTTAGCAGGGGCAGTTACTGAATGGTTGTTTTACTGTCAACCTGGGACCTAGCGTAGCTCCAGTTTCATCGTGTAAGTTAAATATGAGTCAATTTCAGTTCGATTCCATGATATGCTCGCAATTGAGCGTTTAGTCGGGCCATGTAAAGTCAACGTCTTAAAGTTTCCACACTGTCAATGCAAGTGACCATACCTTGGTTTCAATATCACTATAGAAATTTGGATCAAAATTTGGCGTACTGCGGGGTCCCATGCAAGAAACCCGGTTATCCTAACCATGCTTACCCGGGATTAGGCTAACCTCCTTGTGGGCTTATACCACGGTTAAGCACTTGCAGCCGCGCTTGTTAACATCTCGATCTTGATCTTGAATTGCGACCACGCATAAGCGTGCCGTTAGTGTCGCAGGGGCGTGTCGTGTATAGAATGGCCTGCGGGCGGAGGAGACTTGATCGACCTCGACCTCTGCTGCTTTGTTCCAGTCAACTGGTGGCAGTCGATAACAGCTGCGCCAATCGACTACTGTCGGTAACAGCCTGTTTCTGTTGAACCTGTTAACAGTCGATGCAAAAAAATGCTTTTTTATCAACACGTCCCTCTGGAATTTAAGTGAAAATGCTCTATTCTGTAGATTAGAATGGAGATCTAATGTGAGTTGGTCGCCGGGTGACTTTAGGACACAAGTTGTTCGTTCAATTACCGCAATTACGTAGGGTAAAAGGTAAAGGGTTAAATCTATAGTGTAATTTTTTATAGCCTTGTTTATGCCCATCTCTAAACGCGGAAAACGGAATGGCGGAAACGGAGTAGCGGAGGGAGTATCTATGAAGGCGGAATGGCCTAAAATTCGGTTGTGGATTATACAGAAAACATATATTTATATTATACTGAACCTGGATTTTACTGCACGCGGTAGACCTACCCCGGGTCTACCGCGTGCAGTAAAATCCAGGTTCAGTATAATATAAATATGGCCGTGTTCAGCCGGCGTGTGTTTCAGTACCATACTCGTCAGGATAAAGCCCAAGGAGTGAGTGTAGGCCCTTAACCTCATTACAAGTAAATAGGCCTACTAATCTCGTGAATGTCCGCTCATTAGTAGTGACTAGCCTATACGCTGTGCAGACAAAAAATTTTCTCAATAAATATGCAAAGACTGACCAATCATTATCACAAAAAAAATATTTCATTCCTCAACCGAACGGAGAATGATGCATAGACTACATGTAGGGTTATTTACAAATCAAAACAACACAAATTACGTACCGGGTACCAGTAAGAGTAATCAATAGTACGAAATTCAATGTAGCGTAATTTAAAGGAATTCGATGGAATATCAAAATTTCAAGGATAAAATTAAACTGTAGAGTCAACAATCAGTGGAAGATAAACCCACTATATGAAATAATTTATCGAAGGATTAAAAACAGAATTGTTTAACTGATCAAAACTGTGTGAATTCTTAAATTTTAATTAATTGATTAAGTTTTTTTTATCTACATTGGCGGTTTTGATCCACTGTGTGATGTTTGTAGCTAAATATAACAGATGCATGTCTGTATGTATATTAATTTTATGCTGTTGCGTTGACGACGAGGTATTGAAAATACATTGATTCCACCATTCCGCCTTCATAGATACTCCCTCCGCTATTCCGTTTCCGTCATTCCGTTTTCCGCGTTAAGAGAACTACCCACCCTACACATATACATGCATGTATTCACACATTTATTGTAGATGTTTCTGCGCTCTAAGCAAATGTGTTTTTGTTGAGCAAAAACTAAACTAAACCAAAGTACGTACGTACACGGCCGAAAACAGGAACAAACATTATTAAGCAGTGAATTTGCGCGAGAAATATCACAATATGCTTGTGAATGTACTACAGAACTCAATCTCATAATCACTTCCGCATTCAAATCTCCCTTTCCCGGCTTTTTATTTACTCTGCTGGTGGTCGTGTGAAGTTGCGTTAAGAAGACCGACCATTCCTGACCGTGACGAAGGGATAACCAATAGACCCCTGCTTCTAGTCGGTATAGAAGATATTCGACACGGTGCCGTAGTTTTTTGGGGTTCTATAATTAATCTTATAACCATATTGTTCGATTTAATCACCACGAACCAGTTTAGTCGTATATACCAGAGAGTTTAATGTATAAATTTGGTCATTTCATTATTCCGTGAACCAATCCGGACGTAGGCTTATAAACTAAACCAAACCTGGCTGGGAAAACACCGATTAAAAAGATATATTCCGCCACAAGTTAAAAATACAATTGTTCGGTTTGTTTAAAGGAGTGTGTCGCAGAATAAGCGAGAGCCGAAATACACCAAAGCTTTCACGATGAACGAATCAAAAACGAAAGCAGACATCAATTGCACGGATGAACTACCAACTATTACTCAATTTTTCACAGGTACGTAATTTCTCCTATCATGAAGGGGTTTCGTCAGTGGGGTTTCCCCCTTAATGGGATCACCGCTAAAGCCGCCATCACACTGGAGCGTCTTTGATCCGGGCCACCAAATTCAATTTTTCATATCTGTGCTAAGTGTGCCCGTGTCGGGATTTTTAAAAAGGTTTGGCCAAAGGTTTGGACCGACCGAAAACGTCGGTAGAGACCCGTGCCAAATTTAAGCGCTGGTCAAATGATTCCACTGACTAGGAAATGATTGACATTGCCTACCGCAGCATCTTTTTGCCTATAATGAAGAATAAAGTGATTTACGAGTGAACGCACTCTCTGATTAAGGCACGGATCAAATTTGACTCGGGGTCTGGTCCGGGCCAAATCATCTACGTGTGATCGCGCCTAAAATGTGACGATGAACTGATCTGAGCATCCTTTTTCGTGTAGTGATTCCTTCTCCGGAGTTTTACGGATTGATCGTCTGTTCAGTGGTCGTTTTCGCCACGTTCGTTTTGTTCTTCGAGGAGATGTATCAACTGTACGGAGCGCTCGACCAGACGATCAACCAGACGACAGGCGGACTGGTGAAACGTAGTAAAATCACCTTCCTACTCTTTCTTTATCCCGTAAGTGTCTGCAAGTGGCGAAGTATCGATTGAAGTCTCGTATATCGATTCAAGACCCTTAACTATTTCAAGTATTTCCAATTCGACATCCTTTTCGACATAGGTTTCAAGAATCGTGTAATTCAAAGTTCAATTACTCACTCAATGTTGCTTTAAGATAGTTGTAAAAGTGGTATTGATTCATTCCTATCTGTAGTTGAAATCTTGAGAATGAAAAAATGATCTGAAAGAAAAGAATAAATTGAGGGTCATGGTCTCCTGATATATAATAACTAGAAAATAATATCCTGGAATTATTTTTTCTGAAATTATATTTTTCTCATGTTTCTTGAATTTTCAGATGACGAGTTTCACTTCATTATTAGCCGTATGCATTCCCCGTTCGATATTCCTGAATTCTATCGTAGCTTCAATGTGAGTCTTCCATATAATCACTATTGATAAACAGTCCTCTTCGGGAATACTGAAGTTGGCTGTTAGGATATAAAGTCGAAACGTCGAAAATAAATCATTCGCTACAACGAAACATTTTCTCAGCGTAGGAGACTTCCTCTATTATCGCCTGCCGTGTATTCAGTCGTCCGTGGTCTCGACCGGTTTTCATAATGGTTATAGTCCTACTTTCTAACCACACGGTCGCAGTTTCGCAAAACAATTTACGATTTACTGTTTGCGCCGAAATAAAGAAAAAATTCATTTCAATGACCTGAAAGTAATTGTTATTTTGCCATTTGGATTATAATTGCTTTTTCAAATTGGCCCGACCAATTCTCACGACCACGGCCCACGGACTCCTCCGAGTAAACTATTCTTCGCTTGAATTTTCAGGTATCTATCGCTGTGTATCTACAAATTCGTAGATTTAATGATAAGTTATATGGGTGGGCCGGAGGGCTGTGTACAGATGCTGTCTCAAGATAAACTGTCAATGAGTACTCCTCCTTGTTGCTGCTGTTGTATCTGCTTACCTTTGGTAAAACTGACGAGGTAAGCACAACCCATCCGATACTTACTACTCGGGTTAGTAGCCCTTCATGTTTTAAAGTTTTGAAAAGCGTTAATGCGAAAACGTGCCACGTAAGGATTTCTTCATTTACAGAATCAAAAGAATTAGCATCTTATACTCCTTTGACCAATTTCACGAAATTAGATTACGATAGGTTATCAAAATTAAACTCTCACTCCAAACTCAATTTGACAGACGAGGCGTTTTTCCCTATTTGACCTTGAACTGATATGGTTATTGAGCAGACGACCTTGAGATTAAGATATCAATAACCCAAAAGTTCTTGTGCAAAACTATAAGTTTTTATTGATTTTCTTTTTTGCAATATCTGTTGAACTTTAGTAACGTTTCTTGATTTTTTTTTTACAGACAGAATCTAAA
Organism: Tubulanus polymorphus; assembly: GCF_964204645.1. NCBI lineage: Eukaryota > Metazoa > Nemertea > Palaeonemertea > Tubulaniformes > Tubulanidae > Tubulanus > Tubulanus polymorphus. Next base: position 12,740,485 of record NC_134032.1, on the reverse strand, counting down.
GAGAATTGTTTACGTCGTGGGTCAGTTAATTATCGTACGGCCGATACTGACCTACATCCATTCGCTGATCGTTGCCGAAACGGTAATTAACGGTTTCTTTTTTTCAAATTTGAAAAATGTACCAATATTTTATTCAACTAGAAACTGATAATCTTTACAGAGAGCTGTTGGTGACACTTACACGGCAATATCAGTGCTAACGGCACTGTCTACAGTTACCGCTATGTGGGGCTTAGCAATGATCTATCGTACTACCAGACCTTACCTTAAATCAAGGGGTATCGCCGGCAAATTTATCTGCATGCAGCTACTGATCGTGTTCAGTAATCTACAAGGTTCGGTGATTTTGAAGACGATTCAGAGATTTGGAGGAATTCCCTGTCAAACTGGACTGCTCGCTACGCAGTCCAGAGCGGCAAGTGAGTATCGGCCTGTTGCCTAATACCTAATATTCTATTTGCGATCCGTGAGGTAGGACATTAACTACTGCAGCAATTGAAGATTCCACTTGTGGCAAGTGAAGATCCGTCAGGTGTCACTAGTGGGCAATTGGACATCGGCTACTGTAGCAATAGAGGATTCCACTTGTTGCAAGTGAGGATCCACGTGTTGCGCTAGTAGTTAGACGGTCATTAACTCGTTATTTTCTTTAACCCAGTCATGTCATAGCGAGATTCATTACATTATTTAGTTTTCTTCAGATATTCACAATATCATGTTGATAGCTGAAACGTTCTTGCTAGCGATCCTCGCCAGACGAGCTTACTTCATACCAGTGACGTCAACGGACGACGAACAGGACGCGGTCGATCTGGGGTCGTCTGACTATAAACCGTTTGACGAATCGAACACTCAATCGCAAATATCTCTACACGAAATATCGCCAGGGGCTACAGAAGAAAAGGGGGCAGAGAATTTACCGCAAAATGGTAAATATTTGGGATACTTTACTATCGTCGGTGAAGAGCAATTGGACTTTTGATAAGTCATTTCAGAAGGCAGTCTATAAAGTGAAATACCGACGATATTACAGATTTAACTACCAAAATCTGCTGAAGTGACGTCAGTGTAACAGATTTTCGTTATCAAATCTTCAAATATACTGTTGGTCTTTTATAGTAAGCACCTGACTTCTGAACTGTGGGGTTCACCCGCCTCTCCGTCCCAGGAGCAATCAGGGTTACCTGGCCGCTGTATAGATGACTCGCTATGAGTACTTTGACTCAGTTTTTCACTCCTACCGCGAGGGGAGGAAATGGATTGTGTCACCTCCGGCTTTGTTGTTGATATCCCCTCCAGTGCTTGCAGCACTGATCTAATAAGATATAAGATATTTTCAAACCGGGCCAAATTGGTATAGTAGTAACGATTGAGTGATTTTCGTGTGAACGCGCTAGGCTTAATTTGACTCTGGCCTGGAACGGGCCAGTTTGACACGGTCCAAATCGTCTCCGTCTGATAGCTACTACGACAATCTCCTATATTTATTTTGTAGGTACGGTTGGGACGTCGGAGAAAAGTGTGAACGGCGAATATGACTTAAAGAATCACTATGTCTAGTGATTTAACTGTGTCCGGTGCGGTGTGTTATCACGTAAATCGGTTGTGACGAAAAGAAATGATTCGCCCCATAGAAGCAGTTATAACCGCGAACAGCATAATGCGGGATTCATCCCAGTAAAAAGTGAACAGTGGACTTATGATGCTGAGCTGAATCGAGCAATAGCATGAATAAACTTTCGCTAATAAAACAAAAGAAACAAACAAAATGAAAATTGTTTTAGCAATTATGTCCAATGTGAATCAACGGCATAGTTTCCAAATCTGAGGAATCTACTTTCCTGGAAAATATGACCACATCTATTATTTCATTTATAGCATGACATTTGTATCAGGGTAAAAACTTAAAACCAAATACGATCAAGATGTTCTTATCTGATTTTATGATTTGTTTGGAATATTTGTATTCGTCAAGACGCCCGTGTGCGTGTCCGTGTGCGTGTACATGCATGCGTGCGTGTTAGAATTCTACTCACAATTTCTACTATGAAATCAATGAGATTTCCAATATCGAAAAACAGCCACTCAGCACACTTTCAAAAACTCATCGTCCACATTTCGCATGTGTTCAGAACTATTGCTGAGACATTTCCAATTGAAAATGAACTACAAACACGACACATTAGACATTTTATCAGCACACTTTCAAAAACTGATCGTCCACACTTCACATCTGTGTTCAATTGAAAATGATCTACACACACGAGGCGTTATAAATCATTTCATCCCCATTCTTTGAGAATCTGTTCAGCACATTATCCAAGAAAACTTTGAAAATGTACTGCATATACAAACACCTGACATTAGCTAGAATAGCTGAGGGGTACAGGTGCTGGCTGCAGAATAGCTGAGGGGTACAGGTGCAGGCTGCAGAATAGCTGAGGGGTACAGGTCCAGGCTGCAGAATAGCTGAGGGTTGCAGGCCCTGGCAGCAGGTCCAGGATATAGTGTACAAAGCACTTCATGAACTTGCTATTGACATTTCCAATTTCTGTTCGGCATCGGGTTGTTGCTGTGTGTTTCGATATATCTGTTCCGAAAAAAGGAAATTATCGGCAAAATGTCTCGAAAACGAAAAAATGAATATTTCATGGAGAGAACGAATGACGTCAACTCGATAGTAACGAGTTGACGTTTAGCTTACCAGTGGTCGCGTGACATTTCAGTCGTACACGATCCATTTACGTGCTTTATGAGTTGATTTTGGTCATAGCTCGGTCATTTTTGGTAGCACTACACCCGGAATAGGTCTTAAACTGATAGGAACCGGGAGCCAGCTTCACGGGGGTAATGGCGGTGTGCCATAGCCAGCAGAATTTTATCGGTGTTTCAAGCTGTTTTGACGGATTGCAAAATGTGTATCGTAATAAACAGTCAGGATAACACCGTTTTACATGTTTTCAAGGTTTTTTTTGAGGGTGAAGAGTTTGAAGTTGTCCCCTCGACAAAACGTAAAAATCTCAAAAAACGCTTCCAACCTAATTCAATAATGTCTTTTGGGCAATCCGTCGATACAGTAACGGCTTCGATACGTCGTCGCTATGTTGTTCCGATCAGTTCAAAACTTATTTCGGGTGTATAGTCCCAAAATTGACCGAGCTATGCCCAAAAAACGTCCAACCATTCTTCCAAAATTCTAGTGAAAATATGAAACAGTTATATTCGCAGGCGTTTTTTATTGGCGCGATTTATTTTTACTTGTTGATTAATTTCACCGCGGCGTGGCGTCTGGAACATGCACTTCGAACGGGAGCCTCGCTGACTCAGCCTGCCTACTTCGGCCGTAAGTTTTTTCAAACACATTCTATTAGCAGCTTAACTTTTTAACTTTTCAGGGATCGTTATCGTTAAACCCTCAGATTGAGTAGAATTTAAATCGCAACTGAAATTCGGCCCAGGTTTTTATCCGCATAGATTTTAACTAACATCGAGTCGAACATTAGTTCGTACTAACCGTTCTGATTTGAAATCGACTCTTGTGTAATTATTTCTAAGATGAACTGATTCAACCCAACTACATAGTTCCGAGTAACATTTCGCAATTGTTTAGGCGCGCGTTGTCTATAAATCGGTATTGAACGATGAAAGGACAATGTTTGTAATCTCTTGTCACTCTCTGTGTGAAAATGTTCAAAATGTTGCTTTGCTATTTTGTGGCTACGTATATCGATGTACAATTCATCATTGCTAAGATGGATCATTTCTAAACGGAGCCGTCTGCATGATTCGACGCGCTGGGCTAAAACTGCGTCGGCTCGCTCTATACAGCTGTCTTACGGTCGTTTAAATGCACGAACCCCACAGGTGTGGAAAATTTTGATCTTCAAAAAGGAAAGAAAAGATGCTGTCTAGGGTTTGTTCTCCAAAATGATATTCCCCAAGTTTTAATCTGAGCTACAGAACTCTGTGTTCAGGAGTCCAGGCTAGGTGCCCCCAATAATTGCCCCTGAATGGAGAGACAAGGCAGTGCGAGTCTTAAAGTTCGAACTATGAACCCCTACATTTCCTTGTATTTTGAACAGGTTGGAACACCACTGTTTACGAAGGTGAACCCTCAACAGAGGCAGACAGCTCTTTCAGTTCAGTGAGCTGCCCGAGCGATATGGTGATGGTTAGCTGCAGGTGCTCGAACAGGTGCGACGGTGCCCTTTTCGAATCCGACAACTCAACGTGTACTTCCCGCAACGCTAAGTCACCAAAGGGAACTACCCGGGTAGGTCGCCTACAGCAGATTTGCTTCTATGATCAATGTCTAAGGGGGTCTTGTGCCTATGGTCATAAATTCATTCATCATTAGAATCTAAAGAGAATAGCCATCAGGACTTCTGAGAAGAAATTTGACTACGAAATTAAAAAAGAAAACTTTAAATCACCAAGAAAAATGGTAGACAGCACCCTCATATGAACACTAAGAGGGCACTCACGAATACACTTAGTTTCAAAGCAAGAGGCTGTCTAGTCACAGGCCTTCAATTGACGGTAAATTATGATATGATATGGTATAAACTGTAAGTTTTTTTCGGTATCGGTGATTCTTTTTTCGCCGGACTAAAAAACGCTGTTTTTCACGAAATATGGTTCTTTTCAACATGTGGTTTTCCTGATCAATTTGTATTCATAAATCCTTGTTTTTCTTCGGTACAGGCGATTATCGAGTGTATACCTAAAAGTCCGCAGCGACAATTTTTGACGATAGGGGAATTCAGTAATATGAAGAAAGACCCATCAGCTCGGTGCCCTTCTGGATGGACCGCAGTTGCCTGTGCGCTACGATCTCCGTAAGTCATTATCAGGACCCGGTTTCACAGTTGCGAGTCATGAGTTTTAAACTTTCAGTTAGAAGTAGTTAGTGTTTGAAATTCACAGTCGAATCCAACTGGCAACTGTGGAACTGGTTCCGGTCGTAAACCGGACCCACTTTCACAAAAAGCAGTTTTGTGCATCTGGATCGCGCGGTTTATAATTATCGTGGGTTTGAACATCATATTTCGATGTTGAAAATGGTTTTTTTAGGAACAGTCATAAATTTGTAAATGCGGTGATGATGATCTTTACTGAGAGTTGTTATTCCAACGGTTGTAAACATTGCAGTATGATGGTCCGGTGCATCAAAGAAGTACCAGGTAAATATATCCATATATCGTACTAACATATTGTATGAATTCTGGACCAGCATTTCATGTGTTGTGTTGTGATATTGCCGTCCGTCGAAGCCATGACTGAGACACCTAGTCAGTAACTAGGTTTTTTAGTAAGTTAAATTGATCATTCCCTAAGAAGCAAATTCCTCCCATCTAACGGCATAACGACGATGGTAAGTCTATTGGCTACTGAATACCACGTGTCAGAGTTCTACCAAGGATGCGAAAGTCTGATGTTGCGGGTTTGAATATTCATTTTTCAGAAAATTTGTGAAAGCAGATTTTGTTAAACTATTTTTTTTCAGTTGGGACTAGAAAACCAGTGAAAAACAAAAACAGAAAACTGGCCTAAAAATCTGCGTATTCAGAAAAAAACATATCCGATTTTTCAATGATCAGTAATGAATTTTCCATTTAGAATTTTTGTGAAAAAAAATCGTTGCTTTCTTTTATTGACACGCTTCCAAAAACTGATCATCCACAGTTCACATGTGTTCAGGACTTTGACCTGGGTTATTTTCTATTGCAAATGAACTACAAACACCAGACATTAAACATTTTATCAACGAAGTTTCAAAAATCGATGGTTTGTGAGACAATTCTATTGCTGCAGTTCGATTCCACAGCCATGTGTCTCGGGTGAAGTCCTGATTCGTGAAGCCATGACCAGGTTTGTCTTAAATACGGATATTTTGAACCGGGATGAGGGCTATTAGTGAAAACAACATTTCCCCTTTTCAATTCATGGAAATAATAATTTTTCATTCAAACGAATTCTGGCTTTTTCCTTATCAAATTCGATTTCACGGATCCAATTTTACATCGAAGTATACTTTGTATATGAAAGACGGAAGTTTTCCAGACATGTCGCCCGTATTTGCTGAAATAGGCGGATGTTATTCAAATTTGTTCATTATAATCCAAAAATCCCGATGCTCTACGATATGCATATTACTGTTATATTCAGTATAAATTCATAAAGGCCAATACGATATAAACAATCCAGTCGCATTAACGTCACAGATCTCTCTTGAATAAAGGGAAAGCTGCCAGCTGCTCGATCTGGCTGTTTAGGTACCACATATGCGAGCTGTATAATATTTGAAATCTAAATTTTAACGGACAAATGATTAAATAAGTCGGTTATTTTTACTTATTCGAATCGGGAAAAGGAGCCGAAATCGATTTCGTCGATGGCGTCGGACGTATTAGAAAGACATCGCTCGTAGCTTCGACACTTTCGAGGTTTTTTTTCGCGTATGCGCGGATGATTTCAAATATCGAAATTATGAAAATTTTGAAATTTGAAATTAACCGTCAACCGTTACGAGTTCGTGTTAAATAGTACGTTATCAGGGGAAAATCGATTTCGGAGTTACGTACACAATACGTCGTTATGAAAGGTGCCGTTTTCAATTGGTCCTGACGACATATCTGAAATCACGCCGGATTTCTATCCTCGTTACACTTGACCTACCGGCCTGGATATCGAATTCAAGGCTATGAGGATTTTGTTTCGGTTTGCGGTGCTCGTGGTATGTTTCCTGTTGGTGACATGTGTTCCCGATTCTGGAATTAACAAGGTACGTGTGTTTTGTACGGATAAACACTACATTACTGAATTACAATCTCTGCACTGAAAGCAGTATTCATTGAAAAAAAGTGTCTTATTGCTAATTATATCAAACACGATCTTCAATCACCCTGCTATAATTCTATGCTCTAGTATTTGAAGAATTTTACCATTCTTAACTTAACCCTTTATAAGTAAGAGATGCAGAGTCTACTGTATTTCTCATACTATTACTCGCTATTCAAAACCAACTCGGGTTGCAATTTTACCAGTCTAAACTTGACCGCAGTAAGAGACAGAGTCTACTGTATTTCTTAAACTCTTACTCAGTATTTTACTCCAACTCGTGATAGAATTTTACCGCGCTCTCAAGTTTACCACAGTAAGATTCAGAGTCTACTGTACTTCATAAACTCTTACTCAGTATTTGAAAGCAACTCGGACAAACTTGACCGCAGTAAGAGACAGGGCCAATGTATTTCACAAACCCTTACTAGGTAACTGACACCAACTCGGGGTAGGATTTAACCAGTCTCAACTTATACCCTGAGAAGAGACTTCTCGCACTTCTACTCGATTTGATCTCAACTCGGGGTGGAATTTATCTGTACCGAGTAAGAGACAGGGTCTAGCGCATTTCGCAAACTCTCACTCTGGTATTTGACACCAACTCGAGTAAGATGGACATATTATATTTTATATTTTCCGAAATGTAATGTATAGTTCTGAACGTACAGTATTCGTAGAAATTTATTGTATGAAATTAAGGACCATGATGGTCTATTTCAATAAACTTAAACTTAAAACTTATAATAGCACGATAACCACACTCAAACGTGGTGAACGGATAATAGGATAAAAACCCCCTATGTAAAATAAAAATAATTAAAAATCGAGAACTGTCAATATCTCACACCTGACGATGATCTCTTGTGTGAGATCGAAACGTCGTGTTTTTTACATTTTAGAAATAAATTCTCGATTTTAAATTCTCATAATTGTACATAGTGGTTTTTATCCTATTCATGTGTAGAATGTTTTATTCTAGAGGGTTCGTTCGTTTGTAACGGCAGAAGCTGTGCACAGGGGAAGCGACTCAAGCGCTTTGTGACCCGTTTTTCCCGATTTAAAATCAAATATTTCCGTTTTTAGCGACAGACCTTCGATGAAAGAATATTTGGTAAGTTTTTTACAAACGAGAAAAGAACACATTATATCTTTTATCCCCTAATCACATCCTAACCACATTTATCAGACTTTATTGCCAATAAAGATACGGTTTTGATGATAATCACACTTTTTTACATTTATCTAACATAGAAAATCATGTATGATGCAAATTGAAGTCGTCAGTTAAAAGTTGTTTGCGCACCCAAGAGGACATCCTCCCACGGCAGGGATTCAAACCTGGTGGCATCGCTACACTCAGCCACGGCACGAACCTTTCGTACCGTGGCAATCTCGATACCGTCAGGTTCGAATCCCTGTCGGTGAGGATGTCAAGAGGATTATATCACCAAGGTTGTCAATAGGGGAGATATATATTACACAATAACAAAATCTTCAATTAAAGCTTGATATATTCTACTGTATTTCACAAACTCTTACAAACTGTTACTCCAGTATATGACCCCAACCCGGACTAGAATTTCACCAGTCGCAATTTAACCGCAGTAAGAGACAGAGTCTACTCGCACAAAAGCTTACTAACTATTTGATACCAACTCGGGGTAGAATTTCTCCAGTCCCAATTTTTTACCGTACTAAGGGACCGAGCCTACTGTATTTCACGATATCAGCCCCAATAATGACAGGATCCCATGCATTTTGTAATCGATCTAGTTATTTTTCAACGCTAGTTTTTTTCGATTTATTTAATCAGCTGATGACGCACATTTATTGTCAATATCTTAATTAGCAGCTGACATTTAGATTCAACTCAAATCAGTATTTCTAGGTCGATAGATTGATTCAGCAACACAGCTGTTCCTCAATATAGTAAAATCATTATTAATTTCTATAATAAACCGACACATTTGACATCCATACACGACAAATTGAGTCGAACTGCCAGCGTAGACAGACGTAAGCGGACACAGTTTATCCTCTCTCATTGATTTTAGTTCACGTGAAGTTTTTCGACACATTATTCAATGGATTTTTGTAATAGAGAAAAAAGAGATTTCGATAGAGAATATTTGAATTTTGTAGAACTGAATTTTCAAAACCCACGAAACTACAAATTTCTTCATACAGAATTACAATTATATACATAATATCTAGTTGATTTTGAATTCATTCTTTTTCCATCACACAAGAAATTCTAGATTCGGCAAATACGAGAAACGACGAAGATAATGCGGCTGTAGAAGAATCGACGATGAACGAGAAATATAAAACTGCCAACGACCGAGAATACAATGAGATGATTAAAAACGTCATAGACGGTTACAAAAACCCGTCTGCCACCGACGACAACGGGAGTGGCGGTGGTGACGTCACGACTAGTGATGACGTCACGACGCATCCGCCTAATTACAGGGATGAATGCATTCCGGAAGAAATCCCCAAAACTGCCTGTCTGAACGGAGGGAAATGTTTCGCTATTCAGTTAGGATCGGCTCGAGTCCTCGGCTGCCAGTAAGTTTTGTCATAGAGCAAGGGCGTCCAAGGGTCGAATATAGTAAAACAACCAAGGCTCTTATTACGTTCTTACGTACGTGTTTGATAGATTAATAGGTTAAAGCTGTGTTCCCGTTCTAAAAATACATTCAAATCTAAATTCTTCTTATACTTGACAAATCGCGTAATTTATTAAGTATAAATGATACATTCTTCCTCATTTGAAAACACTCTGGGGCCAAAAGTGGTCGTTCCCACCCACATACCGGTACCCTCTTGGGGACGGCTATGCGGAGTAGCTTAAAGCAAAGTGAAACCTTACAATGAAAAAATCTTTTTATTATTGACGCCGTAACGATTCACAACGGCCGCGCAGCTGAACAGTCGTGGTATCAAAAACATATTCAAAGTAACTTGAAATTGGAGGAATATAAAAGTAAAAGAAACACATTATACTCACGTCTTTCGAGATTGATTTTCCTCTTGAATATTTCAGCTGCCCGGAGGGTTTCACCGGAAACCGTTGTCAGGAATACCAAATAATTTTTCCCGATTGGTCAAGTAAGTACGCACGCACCAAGCCTACGACAGGTGTGGATGGGCGTCAGTGAGGGAGGCTGATGACCTCTGCGTTTTTATTCCACTGAGAAATAAAGCCAACAAAAACTCAGACGCGATCGATTTTCTGACAGATATAGTTGTAACATAAGCCAAACATCAAATATTTGTTTTGGATTTTTAACGGTTCATCGAACTCTGAGGTTCTTTCATTGTTCGCTTAACACGTGAAAATAAGTTTGTCGTTACATCCGAAATTGTGGCGTCCTGCGGATATTTCCCACGCACCACCCCACGCAAACATGTGGGACATTTCTTATGTCCCGGAAACTAAAAAGTTTAATTCATGTTAAATGTGTTTACATATAACTGTGTGACAGTTTGTTTCAAATTGTTCATTTTCCTATTTATTGAGACGTTCTGTGTGAACATCAACTTCAAATTGAGTTTCAACGATATAAAATGCTTCTTTCAAATCGTCTCCACGTTTTGTTATTTTAGAAATGAGTTGACCGGAAATCGAACTCGGCTTTCCCGCCGGACTGCTACGGACATCGGACCGGATACTTCATTCGCTTCCATTTAAGATCTGACTTAACCTAGTATTTAAAATGTTCTTTTTTCGAATAAATATCCACAATTCTGCGGAGAAACCGTTGTTTCTTTTGCAAAGATCTTATTTCATACCCTAAACAGGAACCACCAATCGGCACCCTGGACCTACCGCCATCATATGATCGACACTTCATCGACTTCCTTCTTATTTCCCCGACTCTAAATATTTTCAATCCAAAATTAATTCACAAATTACGTCTGTTAACAATGGACGTCCAAAATGCTGAACACTTATTATTTCAACTAATTTGTCTTTATTTCATTTGTTGTACCTCATGCATGCTGGAAGACATTCTTCGAAAAAAAATCACAACAATGTTCACAAATCAATGTTTTTCTTACTTAACTTGAAAAAAAGAAATTACAGTTTTCTTCGTGTGCGAATTTCTAACGAAGTGCTTTTTTTAAAACTTTTATGTCATTTTACTTTCGTTTCATAAAAAAATCCCAGAGATATCTTTCTCAGAAAATGTTCGTGGTTATTGGAAGACATAAACGTATCATATTCATTTTCTAAAAAAAACGAATGTGCAACAAGATTTAATACTTGGTAACTGAGGTCTGTGGTGTTCAGGGTTTTTTGTAGCGTCGTCTACACCAGTCGTCTACAGTCTACAGAGGTTAATTTTGGGTTCGATTTATCGACTGGGCATTCGGGTCTAATCCAACCCATACGAACCAGTTCCACACTAATTGTGTCTAAGCGTCAGCTCTCTGCCAAAATACATTGAAACCTCGTTACGACGAACTTCAAGTCGTTACAACGAGGTTCCACTGTACGTTTTCTATTCAAATATTCATTTGGTCAAAATCCACTTAACCCATAACTATTGAACCGCACTCGGTTCCACGATTGTGCGTTGAATTTGACCGATTAGACTTGAAAAATTGGAAACATCAATTCGTACTCTTTAGCTAGATAGATTTAGCCATGACTGTGAAACTGGCCCCAGAGATTTTACATCAATACTCAGTCAACTCGATTCTGGTGCGGATAAGTTTCGATTTTCCTTTTTTACGCCTTTTTCTAATATTCTTCTACGTCGTCATCTTCTTCGAGATCCTGGCAAGAATCGATACCGACCTCGTCGTAATCTTTCTCCAACGCGGCCATATCCTCGCGAGCCTCGGAGAACTCGCCCTCTTCCATACCCTCGCCGACGTACCAGTGAACGAACGCGCGTTTGGCGTACATCAGATCGAACTTGTGATCGAGACGAGCCCAGGCTTCAGCGATAGCGGTCGTGTTACTCAACATACAGACGGCTCTCTGTACCTTAGCCAGATCACCTCCCGGCACGACAGTCGGCGGTTGGTAGTTGATGCCGACTTTGAAACCTGTTGGGCACCAATCGACGAACTGGATGCTTCGTTTCGTTTTGATAGTAGCGATCGCTGTGTTGACGTCTTTGGGGACGACATCTCCGCGGTACAGCATACAACAGGCCATGTATTTACCGTGACGTGGGTCGCATTTCACCATCTGGTTAGATACCTCGAAACAAGCGTTGGTGATTTCAGCAACGGACAACTGCTCGTGGTAAGCCTTCTCGGCGGAGATGACCGGAGCGTACGTGGCCAGAGGGAAGTGAATTCGCGGGTACGGTACCAAATTCGTCTGGAACTCGGTCAAATCGACGTTCAAAGCACCATCGAATCGAAGAGAGGCGGTGATAGAGCTGACAACCTGGGCTATCAACCGATTTAAGTTGGTATAGGTCGGGCGCTCGATATCCAAGTTACGACGACAGATATCGTAGATGGCTTCGTTGTCGACCATGAAAGCGCAGTCGGAGTGCTCCAGAGTTGTATGCGTGGTCAGGATGGAGTTGTACGGCTCGACAACGGCTGTTGACACCTGCGGGGCTGGGTAAACGGCGAACTCGAGTTTGGATTTCTTTCCATAATCGACGGACAGTCGTTCCATCAACAGGGAGGTGAAACCGGACCCGGTACCTCCGCCGAACGAGTGGAAGATCAGGAAACCTTGAAGACCGGTACACTGGTCGGCTAACTTTCTGATTCGGTCGATTACTAAATCAACTAGCTCTTTACCGATCGTGTAGTGACCACGGGCGTAGTTATTTGCGGCGTCTTCTTTACCGGTGACGAGTTGTTCGGGGTGGAACAGTTGACGATACTGGCCAGATCTAACTTCATCTGCAATTACAAAAATATATACATGTACTTGTACATCGAAACAAGCCATTCAGAAAGGTTCGTACAACTTGATTTAGGCGGGTCTCCTTCCACTCACCTACCCACCCCATTCCTTGTCATCTCTAACTCTACTCATGCTAGCATCTCATCTCCCTCATCATCGTCTCTCTCCCTCTTCACTTTCCCTCATTTCTCTCTTTTCCTCCTCTCACTATCACCATACCTCCACCTTTCACTCCCATGTTCACTACCCTTGAATCAGCGTCTAAAAATGCCACGAGTTCACTTACCGACTACAGTCGGTTCCAGATCGACGAACACGGCTCGGGGCACGTGTTTACCGGCGCCGGTTTCGCTGAAGAACGTGTTGAAACTGTCGTCGCCGCCTCCGATAGTTTTATCGCTGGGCATTCGACCATCGGGCTGGATACCGTGTTCCAGACAGTACAGTTCCCAACAGGCGTTACCGATCTGTACACCGGCCTGTCCGACATGGATGGAGATACATTCACGCTGAAAAATAAGAAAAATTGAAAAGACAAATGAAAATGTGATATCTTGTGCAGTTAACATTGTGACTTCCAGAGGGTTGTTCCCTCCGAATAGATTAGTAGTGGGCCCCAGGCTTCTATCATTTTCTTCGACTTCGAATTCACTAATCCTTTTGGGATAATTAGGCAAATTTTGAGGGGTCTTTTAGGAAACCCAAGATATGACCGTGAATGTCACTGAATTAGTTCCTTCAGCCGATCTAAAGAGATTACGATTCAGAATCTCGACCCTGCCACCCAGCAGATGTTGGAGTGTTGTCGGATTTGAAGGGTTAATATATCGGCTGCTAATATCGAGTTTGGTTTTGCACATTTCTGAGAGATGCATGTACCACCAGCAGCAGCAGCATTCCTCTTCCGACGGACTGACTCATAACGGATCCAATTTACTGATGCGCCAGAGCTAACGGTCTATGTATAAACCTTATACTAAACTGATGAAGGAGGCAAATGCTGCTGGTGTTTACTACCATTTGCTGCCGCTGAGTCAGCTCCGTATCCTCCCGGGATAGAAGATGCTCTCTCGTATATGACGTCATCGTTGTAAAAGCTTAATGCGCATTAGGCCCTATACGTGTGTTTAGTTGAAATTTCAATCAATTTGCCACCAGTTTTCAAAATGGATTTTCTACTTAAAGCCATCGGTAAAAACACTAAATATTTTTTTCGTTCGTGCAATCAACCCACGAGTTTAGATAATTGCTCGTAGAATCAACCAAATTTGAAATTAAAAACCAACCTACTTTATCGGCTGTTTTTTGAGTGTGACGTCATAGAGGCTTGGATACATTTTTAATGAATATCGAGTATTTTTCTGATAGTGACACCTACGTACGTATGTTCAGAAGTGACCAATTTCTCCTACCCCCTCCCATCACGGATAGCATGCGCATACGTTATGAACGGTCCCCCAAAAGCAGATAACCTCTGGGTGAAAAAGATTCAAAACACACACACGGCGAATTAGTAAATCATGCCTTAGGATTCGCGGTTGATTTAGGCGCAATTATCTCAAATTCACCAAACATCTTGTAATAATTGCTCGTAGATTTTAGCTATGAGAACGGTGTATTGAAGGTGACCCTCAACGGTTTAGCCGCGTTCAGTCGCGGGGTGGGGGTGGGGTCTCGTGCGGTTTGAAATATCGAACAAAATCAGAATGTCAGTGAAATGTACACTTACCATGATGTTTTCGGCGAGTTGTTCTGTCTCTAATCGATATAGAAAGAAGAATATTTAGATTCTGAAGAGCGGCTGATGTTAGTTGTGTTTTAGATTCCTCTCACACAAAGTCGACTGTATGAAGAGTCAGCGTGTGAGATATCGGAGTGAGAGAGATGCTGGAGTTACAGCAGTTTATATACCCTACACCCTACCCCCACTTGCAGACGAAAGATGGAGCCGGTGTTTGTCGGAATAGATTTAGTAACTCGTGAACTCGCTTGCCAATCTCGGGGTGAGATGACGAAGCTACGAGTCTTTCTGTTGACTTCCGAGAATGGTGTTGTTTGTTTGTTTTATTTAAAAAGATGCTTTTTGATGAATAATGTTTCGTATTCAGTTCCATCGCCAGTGAGTTGTAAAAGATTTACTGTCAGTGAATTAACAGGTAGTATTACAGCGTAGGTTAACTGGTTTTATTTGAAAGTACGTAGTATATATATATATATATATATATATATATATATATATATATATATATATATATATATATATATATATATATATATATATATATATATATATATATATATATATATATATATATATATATATATATATATATATATATTAGCTTCGTCGGCAAAATGAGTAGTCAATATGAAGAAACAACAGTATCTACGTGTAGGGGAGAGTTAACATTAGTTTATTTTCGGGCGTCAGGTCTTATCACTCTAAATTCGCAGCCTGGACGGTCGTTTTCATAAGGATCGAACTGGTCCGATTTGTCGATTTGCTTTCGTAGATGCCAGGGGTATTTTACTATGTGTTTAAAAGAAACGTCCTGCTGTTTTGATTGGGAATTCTATTTTTTTTTTCGTCGATTGGACGCACGGGCGCAAAATTTCTAAAATCGTAATTACGAGAATAAGCGCTTTAAAATCTGTTGAAACATTTTCTTCAACGATTCTCGAACCTCGCGACCTGTTATGGCGTACAGGTACAAGTTGACAGTGTAGTTCAGCAACCACCACAACGACAAAAACTCGTCGATCGTAAACCAGTTTTCTAAATCGCCCGTCGGATAGATTATGTGCAAAAACGTGTCGGGAGCTATGAAAATAATGAATGCGATACAAGTTACTAAAAGCATTACCGTCACTTGTCGGGATTTCTCATTTTTCGAACCGCCAGCCCCGCCCATTTTACTACTATTGCGAACTGATTTGCATAAAACGACAATGATGCACACGTTCGATACGGAAATGATTGACATCGGTAGATACTGCCAGATTATCGAAGTTACTAGGAAATTCGTGGCGAAATCGATGTCGCATTCGAACACGCAGGAATGTATCACGTGATCATAGCCGACGCAGACGGCCATGTAGGCGGTCGAGGTAAAACAGAAACCGAAAACGAAACACGAAGCGATGAGCGAAGTTCGCCGGCGACAGATTTGTTTGGCCAGGAACGGCGTGACGACGGCGACCAGTCTCTCCAGGCAAACGAGCACGATCAGCCAAGAACTGATCATAGTCACGACTATCGGTAGGTATTCGATCAGTTTACAGCGAATGAAACTGTCGATTCTGATCGGAGTGGGTCTGCCGGTCAGGAAGAAACCGTACGACAGCCAACGTAAAAGGCATATATTCAAGACGAGCGTGTCGCTGACCGAGAGGAAAAATATATAAACGCTGAACGAATGTCGTTTCATAGGCGTGAAGACCATTACCGCGCACGATAAAGAGTTGCCCACCATACCCATGACGTAGATAATAACGAATAGACCGAGGGTTATCGGTTGTAACCAGCTGGCCGTGTTGCTCGAATCGAGAAACGCGCCCCAATAACGAATAGTTCGAACTTTGTAGAAAACGACCGTCGCCGATTGGTTATTTCCATCGCCGGTGGCCGTCATATTTGAAAATAACGGCTATAACCGACTAGTGTAGAAACGAACGCAGAGCAGATGTAGATTCAAATTTTACGATGCTTTATTCCAACGTCTATATTTTGACACTCATGGAACTTTATTGGGAGATGTTTCGAAGCGGTGTCGACGAAGAAGAATTATGGCAAAATCTGAACTACAGTTTGTTGGAACGAAGTATTTTTTGCCCAGCTGAAAGATTGCGTTGATGACAGTAACGAATACTGGACTGCTGGCTTGTTCCACCGGTGAGTGATCACTAGAATGACTAATAAATCAACAGTTGCAAAGTTGTAAAATGCGAAGTTAGTTGCAGAGTAACAATATTCCGCTACCCGAAACGACGAGGCCAGACGTGAATATACTGTGAAATATTGCATTGGCGAGTAGAAAATATAGAGAACATAAATGCACCTGTCGCTCCGCACCAGGAACCTCTGTTAGATTAACACTGTGTTATTTGTATAAAATCATGTGATTGATTGACAAATCAGAACTCGCGCATAATAGTCGAAAATGTTGCGGACATTTTAACCAATCACCGACGACCAATAGGCAGACGTTATTTTCAAATTAACGGAAATTTTTATACGACGAATTTCCGACATTTTTTCTTTCATCCGAGAAAATATTATTCAGAACGAAATGCGTGTCTGCATAAACGCGAAAACTACATTTTTCAATTTTCTGATAGCGTGGACTAATGCGCCTTGCAGGCTTTTAGAATGAATAATCTAAGAAATATTTTCTTAAATTATTTGATACACACATTTCAGCGAACGGGCACATATATATGAATTTATGTATAAAACATTTTTAATGGACTCGCTTGGTTAAGACGTCGTGCGAGTGATGTCATAGATCGTTTGCCCAGTCAGATGGGAAAGACTTCTGGTCTTGGCCAACACCACCACCTGGCGGGTTGACCTACTGGAAACAAAGAATCAATCGCAGTAGACGTCTAGAGTTCCCCCAAATTAGATGATCAATGCTACACTTAGAGCCTCTCGATTACCAAATACTTTCAAAAATATGGAATAATGCACACACAGATGTGTCATATATTACAGCAGATAATATGGTCATTGACAAATTTCGGGGGTCTGTCATGAATTTATTGGCCGTCAATATGGCGTCGGTCACGTGAAAACAGCCCGTTTCCACGTGATCGTTATTCCGCAACGTTTTGTCTACTGCATTGTTATCAGATTTGTTTCAAATTTTTTAGCGACGGTCGTGGTATCTTAGTTTTGAACATGTTCCAGAGATCAGGTGATTGAGAAGTCAAGGTTTGAATTTTCGAACAGCTTTGGTTCATAGCTACCCACCCGGATACCGTTCTCAATTGATTACGAGCAAAGGCCGGTCTGTATAGGAATGGTTTCGACTTTATAAATAAGCTCATGCTTGAGATAATACTCTATCCTTCTCTCTTTCTCGGCTTGGACAAAGGAATTTTTAAGTACGTATCGAACAAAAAGAAATTGATTTCAATATTCGATCGGAAAATTGACTCGCAAAAAATCCTAAAAGCGACATAGATAATTGCGCCTCATGAAATGTGTCTGTGAAATTATCACTTTTGTCCCTGTTGTTCTTTGCTGCAACCTCGTTTCGTTGGCGCCGTGAGAAATTGGTATTTCAAAATCGATTTTGCGAACTTTTGCTCCCAGTTTCAGGTGATTAGATATTGATAATCAGTATGAAACTAGTTTACAAACAATATGCCCAGCACGGCGTCCTAGAATTTTAGAATGAGGATCCAATATTTTACTGATCGATGCCTTTGATGCCATTATGACGTTTTGCTGGTTCGGGCTTTGCTGAAGTCATGAAAAAATACGTAACTGTAGTTGGGTCAAAACTAAAACCATGTTTATACCAGACGCGCTAACTGACATCTATAACAAATTTCTTTTGACGGCCAATATGACGTCAGTCCAAAAAATCTCTAAACATGTTTGAGTTAGCGAAAAATGTCCGTCGTCGTTTTGGCAACTAAATTATATTGTAGGTCGAATCAAGTTTCAATTCCAGCCAGATTTATGAAAAGGGATGAATGAATTTGAATGTTGATTTGATTTTCATTTCCTGAGTGATTTCTTTTAGATGTGTAAACGCGATGTGAATTACGCGTATAAAACGATTTGTAAACCTCGTCAGTTGGCTAAAATATCCTCTTACAAAATCAATGCTAACATGTGCTAGCTTGATTTCATTTACGCATATTTCCTGCATCGATTGTTGGCTATTATAATACAGTTGGTGATTCCGCAGTACCCCGACGGGTCAGGCACCTGCTACTGTGGCCATCAATTTACTCTGAAAAACTGGACACATTGAGGTGCTGCTGGCAACTGATTCACGCAGATGACAGTTCAGGAATATGGACAACTAATCGGAAAAAGTGTACGAGAATCGGGGTCTTAATCTAGAAAAAGACGCGTGGGAACTGTGTGGTATTAGTGGAAGCTCTGGCAAGTGGACAAGGATTCAAAATTTGATAAAGGTTTTGACACCTTGAGAAGTATAGGACAAACGAGTGGAACTCTACCGTGAACAAGAAAGTGGAACTCGAGAGAGACAGTAGACAGTGAAATACGGGTTAAATGTATTTTTGGAGACGGATAACGGCTAAATATGCTGTTTATTTCATCAGCGGATTCGTCACGTGTCAGTTGTTTATTTCACTAGTTCAATACACGACACCGAGGAGGCCACACGACGCGGTTGTCAGAGATCTCGGAGACAAGAATGGTGACAAAACCAGGTAAGATAAGATACTGGGGTCTGGTGTATAGGGTCTGTTTTTACAAGCCAGCGGTGAATTTTAGGTGAAAATGAATCAATTATCACCTCGGGGAGAAAATCGAAATCACTTTTTATCGAATTTTTTATCGAAATCACTTGACTTAAAGCGCTACTGCGCACTCACTTGCCACAAGTGGAATCCTCCTTAACCACAATAGTTGATGTACTACTGCACACTAGCGCACCTGGTGGATCCTCACTTGCCACTGGTGGAATCTCTATTGTTGCAGTAGTTGATGTACTACCGCACACTGGCACACCTGGTGGATCCTCAATTGCCACAAAAGGAATTATCTTGAATTACCACGGTAGTTGATGTCCTACTGCACACTAGCATGCTGGATCCCCATTGCCACAACTGGAATTTCCTAAAATTACTGTTACTGTAGTACTATCGAGATACCATTATGAGGTGTCATTTACTTATTTTCAGATTCAATTCAGTGATGAAAGATGCGTCGCAACAGCTACGATTTTCATCCAGTCAAAAGGCTTGGTAAGTGTAACGTTAAAACATAGTAAAAATGATAACTATTTACAATTTCATCTTACGCGGTTAGGTTATTTTCAGGAACGTAGAAAAAAGAAGGAAATGCGAACAGCAATGGCAATATCCAACCACACCCAACGATAAGGTAACTACGGTCAAATCAAACCCCGGGAATCAAACCCACACACTGGTGGAACTGAATTCAGACTCAGATCACCCATACACTCTTGTGGAATTGGATGCAGAAACCCACACACCAACTGTGGAAATGGGTCCAGAAACATATAGATTAATACCGCGTAACTGAAGAAATGGATTTCGACTCCGCTGTAATAACAGATTTAGTGAGTAATATTCTTCGATATTACTTCTCCAGGTTCCCGATGAGATTATTGAACGCGAACAGAAGCGGCGACAGAGTCGTTTACGAGCCCTATGTAAACAACAGGGTCACAGACCTCCGAAAAGTAACCACTTCGTTCGAACTCGACACGTGCTAGTGAACGATGCTAGGAAAGTGATGTTTTGTTTTGTACCGAAATCCGCCTGTTCTTATATAGGTAAGTGAACCCGACCTATCGCATAGTAGACCCGCAATAGCTGTCCACCACATAGATCCCCCAATGGCGTTTTAGTTCTAAAAAAAAGTTTTAGATATAACATATCCGGCGTCTAGAAGCAATGGCTGCCTTCGTGATATCGGTACAAAATCCTTACTGGTTGAATGTTCTTAACCTTCTGGTGGTAAGGATTCTTTGCTGCCTCCGGCAAGAATTCTAAAAATAGATCTTTCTGTAAAGATGGATGACTGATCTGACACCATAGTTAGATTCTCTAAAAGGACACAATCAAAATTTTAAGAAATTTTAATGTTTTTGCTATATCTATTTCACGTGTTTATAATGTGTTTATTTGTATTTGTTTTTAGGCAGCATCGTCAACCACGGTTTACGGAAAGACCAGTGGAACAAATATTCAGACGACGAGCCAGACGCACTTTTATTCGAACAGAAATATAAAAAGTACTACCGCTTTATATTCGTACGGGACCCGTTCTCTCGCCTGCTTTCGTGTTACCGGGATAAATTTCTCAACCGAACCGACGATTTTTACTATCGACGCGTCTACGGCCGAAAGATCGTCAAATCGTTCCGATCGTCTGCCAGCGACGACGAAATCGAAAAGGGATCAGCGACGTTCGGAGAGTTTTTGCGATATTTGGCTCCGCGCAACGACCGAGAAGATACCAGGGACGATTTCATCAACTGTTTCAACGATCATTGGTCCCAGTACCACGAACTTTGTGAACCGTGCGAGTTTAAGTACGATTTTATCGGTAGATTCGAAACGCTGGCGACCGATTTGAACTACGTGATTCGTAAGGCGGGTATCAGTAATGTGACGGAGGTGTTTGAACAGTCGCGTAGACAGCGAAAACGCAAAACCAATCCGGCGATGATTGACGAATTCTATCGCGACATTCCCGGTGATATCATTCAACGCGTTTATGACGAATACAAATGGGATTTTGAAATGTTTAATTACGATTGTCCGCCATTTTTACCTTGATCCACACTTGCGGAAAATTATCTTCCGCGTTTTCTGATACCCGATTCCATTTTTCTAAAAAGCGTCCGCTACTTTAACCTCATGCATACGTAGTTTCTGAAAAAGCGTCTGCTATTCAAATTTTCCCAGATCTTTATAACAGAATGGCTGCCGGTTTTACCCTGCGCTTCCAGGTTCCCACGAGCACTTAAATGACAAAAAGACCAACTCTAGACGTCTCGGGGGTGTGGAACGACTGTGCAATGCGTGCCATACGAATCTGTGCTGCGGTTGTGTTGAAAACCTTAAAATAGGATTCAGTCATAGAAATTCGATTTCTTGTTGGATTTCTTTCTGTATTCTAACCGCCCAAAATTTAGCATTTTCGTAGATTTCCTACCATATGATACGGGATCCACTTACACAGCTGTATTAGAGTTTGATAGATCTTAACTAAAGGCGGGCGTAGGTCGGCCTTGCGACGGCTTGCGACTCACTGCGACGCGACTCACTGCGACTGCCAGCGACGATCGCGTCGCGTCGCAAGGCCGACCTACGCCCGGCTTTAGAACTGTGGAACTGAGTTCAGAATTTCAATTCAAGTTAATGATGTTCCTGAGGAGAAGATCTATATAGACGAACCTCGAGAGAAAATGAAGAAAAATTGTCATCAATTCGTATAACGAATAAAAAGAGTTTATTTATTTATATTAATATAATAAAATTGACAATGAACATTCATTTTCGCACTCATGCGCCGCCTCTTCATTCTAACAGATTCACGATCGCCTTCGATTCGCTTTCTCGCCATTATCACGATTTCTATCACGACTTTTCATATTTTTTCATCCGCTTCTTTTCGCAATTATTCATCAACGCAACGACAGTAAATCCTGAAAATGATCGTCGTCTCATTTCAAATATTGTATAAATTCAGTGCAGTAGATTGAGTTTGTCAAGTCAAGTCTTAAAGAATTCAGAAAGTGGGAATGGGCCCAGTGTACTAAACAACTGTGGAACTGAGTCCATAATCAAATTAAACCCATGCATCTGTACAAACGGGTCCATAAACAAATTGAACCCAACACACGACTGCAGCACTGGGTCCAGCCCCACAATCTACCCCCAACTGCAGTACTGCAGCCCTACACTCCACCCTAACTGTGGAACTGATTCCGGAGGTTCTGGAGGAAGATCTAATGTCAAACCCAACACTTTGGAGAATGAATCAACTATTTTCTTACCAATAGCGAGAATTCCAAAGAAAACAATGAACGGTATGGACATCTGAAAATATAGAAAAAATATTGATTAAATAAGCGAGCCTTCGGCAATAGTTCCCGAATGGATTCCGTCTAAGTTTTTTACCGAGAGTTCGATTGGACGTTGTTTAACCTAACTGCCCCTAAGACATTCATATAGGATAAAAATCACATTTGTATTAACTATAGGGCCATATCTGTTTACAAATTAGTCGTATATGACGTAAATAGGCGCACAAAGGAAATTCGGAATTGTTCATTGGTAACTGAGTCACCCGTGAAATAAAACTATATCGCCCACTCTCATTATTAAAGTTCATAAGTTCGTCAAATATCTGTCGAATTCGTGAACTAAAGCAAAGTTCGTCCGTTTAATAGGCTTCGGAAAATTACAAATACGATACGCGTTTTCAGGGCAGAATTTACATAAATTACATATACTATTGAATTCGACTAACGTGTAAATTCAAATGCTCAAACCACAAATTTATGATTGAGGTCGGTCGTTTCCATAATATTCCAAGGGATGAACGTTAAATGCGACAAGTGCAATATGAATATATGCAGGCGAGTTCCATTTCATTCCAGGATGTTACTTTTTGCAAATTCAAGATATATTACCAGAGTTCTATACAATAGGCGACCAAGTCTTCATGCACTTCAGGTACTTTTTAACACGGAAAAGGTACAAGAAATGGCTTGTCCGTTATATTAAAGAAGCACCAAATTCGTCACGCAGGCTCACAAAGCACTATGTTCCTATCTTTCTCCCTTGAAACAAGAATAGAATTTGATGTCTTACCATATTGAAAGCTTTCCGAGTTTTGACTGTAAGTAGACCAGAATTCTTGAGACGTTTTGTCGGTAATGAGAGTTCTTTCAGTAACTGAATTAGTTACAAAATCACAGCAATCACCGTCTTTGATATAGTCTAATGCGGTTTACTCCGAGACACGCCTTGCCGGTTAGAACCAGAGAGGGAGAGAGAGAGTGTGTCAACCGTGTATTGAGAATCCCATACTAACTGCGCTTGAACGTCCAGCGAGAAGTTCGGGTTTTATAAGCCGGCCTACGCGTGCTTGTCGGCGCTCACCGACGGAAAAGAACTCGCCTCAACGCGATTCGCGGATTTGATTAGTAAACCTTTCAAAAACGAATTTGGTCACGATGAACGATCGTCTGTGAAAGTATTGTTTCGAGTCGGGAATTATCCGCGCTTCGACAAATTTTATGGTTGCTTGTTTTTGCTATTTTCAATTCGAAACGACTGCGCGTGAATCGCTCCGGTACCCCTGACAATAATCACCATAGAAATTGTACGATCGAAAATTGTTCTAACGCATAATTGCGTAATAATAAGTATAACATTAGCTTAAAATGCTTTAGTAAATTAACCTCCCACAGCGAGTTGGAATTTTGATTTTCGTGCGAATTTATGATTCAACCTCTTGTTGCTATACTCTTTATCCGCCCATTGAGTCATTTAAATCAAAATAGAGCGAACAGAATTTATAGATAATCAAAATGGCTTTCACCTAACAGTTGATTCAAAGTCAAATAATTCCAATCCAAAGTCAAATTCCTGAAAGCCCTCACAACTGTGGAACTGGATCCAGTCAAATTAAACCCACGCAACTGTGGAACTGGATCCAGAATCAAATCGAATTTAGCCCACAAAACCGTGGAAATGGATCCCGAGTCAAGTTATTTAAAACCCAAACGAACTGCAGACCTAAATCCGAAGTCAAATTAAACTGCAGGACTGAATCTGGAATGTTGATTCTGTTTTAAGTTCCGTTAAAAGTGTACAATGAATTTTTACGCTTTTATGAAAATAATTTCTTTGAAAAGGAAGCTGTATTTTCATGTTTTCAGGAAGTTCCGATAGAGGGCGAGTGTGTCGCAGTTGCTGATGCCGAAGCCGCTTGACGCATCTGGAATTATTGCGGCGTTTCAACGCGCATGCGCTGCTTTTCATTTTCGCGTCGTTTACTCCCAAACTCGAGTAGCAGCAGCAGCAGCAGCGGTTATACACTGTGGATTAACTCTTACTCCCGTCTTGTTCGCAGGTAAGACATACAACTTTTTTTTTGATTTTCAGATGTCGATGGAATTCAAGACCGAATTAGCAGACGATTTCTAGCAGACGATGTTTCATGCAGACATTCAGATATCAATCAAACGTCTGTGTTATGATAGATTAAATATTTGTAACTGTTGTGTAGGAAGAGATCGGAAGAGTCTCCCGGTTGATGACGGGAGAAAGTAGCACACACTATACTGGAACACAAGCACCAAATCGCCATAGGAATCAACTCGTCCATTATCTTTATACATTACCCAAGATAACAATATTTTTTGAAAATGCTGTATACTTTTTTATAATTGTTTGTATAAAGAGATAAGGATAAATGGTATACAAATATACATGTATAAAATGATAGCTAGAGATGGGTTAGATAAGCTGAAACATACAAGAAAAGAGATGTATGCACATGCTTTAATCCTCATCGTTCCGAGTGGTTCTTTTTGGCATAATTCTAAAAATCGAGTTCACCCTTAAAAGTTGGGGCGTATCGCACATCGTCTTAAGAATAAACTATTAAGATTTAGAAAGAAAATTATGAGTTATGAAATATTTTTGATTACAAAATAAACGCCAGAAAGTTAATAATCGTATATATTATAGTTGTTATATGAAACGCCAATATTGATGACGTAGTGTACATCAACTCGAACACAGAACCCCTTAAATAACGCATATTATGTATCAATGTATATATAAACATTATTGTAACGGTTTTTACGGCGTCAAAAAAAGAACTTTACGTCATTCTATTCATTACGTATTCGTTATGATATGGACGACGTATATACTGGAATCTGTGATCTGAATGTTTGAATATGTATCCAGTACTGGAAGGTTGCGCAGGTCACCGTTTTAAATGTTTAATATCCAGTAAAGCGGGCGTACATTAATCAAAGTCAACACTAGACACATGTTTACAGATATAGTTAGGAGACACATCAGAGGAATTAATGCGATTAACAGGACACACTGAATTTGCACAGGTCTAGAAAACACACTTGCCTCGAGTGAAGTTTGGTTGCCTTTTGAAAGTGTCCTGGTATCTTCTGGTGTTTTGAGTTCATTTGTTGGTTCAGTTGTGAAAGTTTTTGAAAGTGGCTGATAAAATATCTAATTTCCGGTTTTTGCAGTTCATTTTCGATTAGAAGTTCTTAGGCGAAGTCCTGAAAAACATCTTAAGTGTGGAGGACCACTTTTTGAAAGTATGCTGATAGAATATCTAATGCCTGGTGTTTGTAGTTCGTTTTCAATTAGGAATTCTCAGATTAAAGTGTACGATCACTTTTTGAGAGTGCGCTGATAGAATATCTAATGCCTGGTGTTTGTAGTTCATTTGCAATTCAAAATATCACATGTGAAGTCCTAAACACATGATGACGCCAACTCAATATTGGAAAAAATTGGGATAAAGTATATATGTAACGATTGTCTGGGAGTTGGGGTCCACGTTGCGGAATGGGGCCAGTATATCGTTGGTAACTGAATGATATCGCCACAAAAATAATTTTAAAATACCTCATACTTTTGATATGTACGGTTATTGCTGATACGTTAGAAGAAGAACTCCAGATCATGATTCATACGATGTTTTAGAACACATCTATATAACATAGATACCCGGCTATATCTGCTCTATCATCTTTAAAACGGTTTCTCCGGTATTTTCTCCGAGAGCCTCCGGTTTTAAAAATTCCAGCCGCACCAACATCATCGGAATCATTTAAACAAGCCACGCGCTTAATAAATATTCTTGGCTGGTTCAGAGCGGTATGGATGGAGTCTACGGTTTATAGCCGCGGTATTTCTATTAGTAACCGCCAGTAACTCATTTCGAAAACCGCAATAAAATGTGTCATAGAGTAAACTCTTCGGTCAAAGAAATATTTTTACCGTTTCCAAGTTCAAGTTCACGTTTCCGTCATTCAGTTAACCGATTTAAATCTTTCTAGTTCCCTAAATTCTTGTCTCCGTCTCCCAGTTGTAAACTTCCCAAATCCTACTGTGACACGAATCAAAATGACGACCTGGCATTTCATTGCAAACGACGATCTTCTCATTTTCGATCACTTTAAAGAGAAATTCAGTAAAATTATGAATAGTTACTAATGACGACCTTCACATCCTCGATCAATAACTTCAACGATTGAAATGGACACTGATTGAAACTGGACCCATTCCGGCAGCTATATTCACATGGTTTATGTGGCGACTTTTTCGTCGATTAATCCACACATGTGGGGCAAATAAACTCTCCCGATCAAAGTCTATATTTATTCAGCAGTCTCTGATGTTACTGATTCAATACGGTACACATCGGTACAGGGTATAGGGGTATGAAGGCAGCTAGAGTGAGCCGGTGGCCGAAGTAAACATGTTACGTCAGTGTTCTCCATATGCCGAAATTATGCTGGAATTTTGGAAAGGGGCTGCATTCATTGTTAAGTGTATGACATCGTGGCTGCTGAAGTAACAAGGCTTTCGACGCCCAAAATTTGAGCTAAATTCTTGTGAAATCTTCTATTTTTCACATAAGCTCGATATATTTCAAAACAATTATCAGCATTGATACAATATTGACATCCAGTCCGTATGTGTACGTATAGGGATGGCGTCTATGGTAAAAAAAAAGATTAACCAAAAAGATGAACCGAATTGATGAAGACATCGAACAGACTTAAATTAATTCAAGAGTTGAACTAAATAAATGTGATGAAATAAAGTCAGCTATCGTAGAAAGGTGATGATTGTTGGCAAACTGTTTTCATCGCGGTTAAATGTGGGAATTCAATATGGCGGTTGTGATGGTACTGTGCATTAGTTGGTGAACCGTTTTTATTATCGTCTATCTTGCGAAGTGAGTCACCCAAAATTTTCCTTCACCCCCCAACAACAGCACAGCGAAACCAACTGCAGTTTCTGTGAGTAATATGATGGATTGACGGATGCTGCATCTCAGCTACTGCTACAGCAGATGGAAGATACGGAGCATCATCTGACAGCATCCTCCATGTAAATCAATATACCAGAAATAGTTGATATAGTACTAAATGGAATGATCCCTGCCGTAAGACCTGATTTATATAACAACATTGACAAAAATCCACTCCAGGGTGAGCCAATTACCATGGTAACGTCGCGGTGGAGAAGATGCCGAAAATAGCCGTTAGATTTCGAAAATGATCCCCAATTAACTTGTTCTGACGATGACATCCAAAGGGAAGTTGAATTTTCCAGGGCCTGCCTGTCCTTAGCCTCAGTGGCTGATGCACCGTTTTTGATTTCATATAACCCAATAATTGGTTTCATTGGCAATTCCTAACTTTGACCAGTTTAAACTTGAAAGGTTGCTCGTTTTCTAGACCTACCAGTTTTTCACTTTATTCAGTTCCACAAAACCAATCAGGATATTGATTCACAATTGACGAGTTGTCATTGGTAACTAATCATAATTTCGAATTTGCTTTGTTATGAAACTGACCCCTAATCGAGTCCTGTTATATCGGAAATATAGATATCCCTTAGATCTATTCAGATCTATTGAGTGGAACTTGCATCAACGAGTTAATATTTGATGAAAGCGACGAATATCTGAATCTATATAATATAACAGAGACACACCGTGTATTAATTGGTTTATTTAAACTCATGGGGGCCCATGTAACTAACCGCTCACTGTGGTGGTGTGTCTACTAAAACCTTGCTGCGGTTTAACACATGTGACCCTCACCCGGGGTCCCTCACTATAAATCCTCGTCAAACTCCGTAGAAAATGTATCGAAAACGTATCAGTAATTAGTATCGAAATATACATGTCGATATTGTCCAAAGAATCGTGAAACGTGAAAGTCATCGAGAATAAGAACCTGGCAATTGAGAGGCAAGCAGCGAACATATATCTATGGTGAATGTGAGGCGGGTTTATCAAAACGGACCCAATTCTAAGTACCCCAACTGTGTTTTATTGGCAAATGCACCCGCTTTCAAGCATGGTACTTGACACATTTATCAAACTCGATTTTAGGTGTTGTTCTTTCCTTGGAAACGACGAGTACGTCCTAGAAAAATATTTTGGCCATTCATATGTACACTTCGGCCATATCTGTTGCAGCAGAACCAGTTATCCACAAAGTATACTCACAAATTTAGACACTAATACTCGTCAAGTATACTACGTACCTGGAATTGGCTACGTTCCGATTCGCCACTCGAAAACCGATAGAACAAACCTGTGTCAGTCGAGGGATAGGAACCCCTCTGGTATGCGAGATGTGTAGAAACTTGATTGTAGAATAAAAACTTTCTCGATGAATTTAGAACTCGGCGCGATGTAGAATATTATCTGCTATCTCTGAAACATTGTCAGGTGCGGTGTAAGCTACACGTGCGCGGTGTATCTCTGAAGTGATACTGTTCACCTGTAAAATCAAAATACCCCCCCCCCCCTCCTCTAATATAGCTCTTTGTATGAAAATGTGCGATCGTTTTTAAAATTGCATGAGCACGTGACGTATGAAGGGGGATGTGTGGGAAAGTGAAATAATTCGTACTCAATATTTGTGTAGGCTTCTAGGTGCACACTAGCACACCTAGCGGATCCTCACTTGGCCACAAGTGGAATCTTCTATTGCCAGTTGTTGATGTCGTACTGCATCGTAGCACACCTGGTGGATCCTCACTTGCCACAAGTGGAATCCCCTTTGCCTGTAGTAGTTTATGTCCTACCGCACACTAGCACACCTGATGGATCCGCGATTACTATGAGCCGTACTGCCATTGATATTGCAGTAATTATCACTGACTGCGGTTTCTCTTATCCTTGAAAACATCGATCATTTCTTCCGACGACTTTCACCTTGGCATGAATATAAAAACGACCATGCGAAAGTAATTGCTGTTAATCTGTGAGTATTTGGAGTAACGAGAGTGTATTTTTGTATAGAACCCCCGCTGCAATCTCACTTATCCTCCTCGAGTATCAGATAAAGAAGTTATTCATCCATTTCTGTCTATAGTATCGATCGATATTTTGCTCTCCGCTCGAACACGCGATCAGTAATTAACGCCCGACTTCGAGCAGACGAGAGAAACTGAAATCAACGCGGGGAATTCCAGATTTATCAGGGAATTCTGACTTCAGGGAATTCTCTGAATTTTTTGTTAATGTCTTGTTCTTGCTGGTGATGAGTGGCCGAGGAAATACAGCCCCCGCCGAGGAAATCTCATAATCTAATAAGAAGGAGTAGTAGTAGGAATTTTTTGGTAGCGGAATAGTCACACAGACGTAGGAAAAAATACGTAACGAGAACCGACCTTATTTAAATAATGAGATTAAAAACGAAAATATTCTTATCAAATGACAGAATGTATCGGACTCTCTGGAGACCAGTGTATTCTGCTAATGCTAAATATATTTCCGTCGGTCACTGCACAGATTACTTCCGGCGAGTTTTCCAGTGGGGCGCTGCTCAGATTACTTCCGGCGAAGATATGAATGATGCGGAGTTAACATTTCCGTTATCGAAGATTGATTTGTATATGTAAAGCATCGAAATGTCTTTCCTTCCTCAGAGATTTGTTTTAGTGTCACCCTTCCATTTTTCTTTTTCCACTGCTTTCCTAATTTCCACACGTATATCTCCCTCTTTCCTCTCATTCCACATGGACCGCTCTTTCTCTCTATCCTCTCTTCCTACTTCTTAACCAATTCCCTTCCTAATTCAGCCATTCGCCCATTTTACAACTAACATCGAAGACAGGTCAACGAAATTGTCAAGAATAATCATATTTACAAGATTATTTCCTTGTTTTTCATTCTGGTGTCAAGCACACCTGGTTAACAGCCATATCGCTTCGGTAACTCTGGAACCTGCCTCCGGTTGGTTAATTATTTATTGGCTATAAGATGAAATCCATCATAGATCTGGAGGTGTATCTTCACCCAGCAGCAGCAGCAGCAGCAGCAGCAGCAGCAGCGGCAACATCACCTACAGCTGTTGCAGACGAAATTTTGTTCCATATTACGTAAGAATGCACTAATTTTACCCGAAGAAAAGCCGCTTTGTTTATGTAGATATATTTAAGATATAGACTACGTACATTGCTCTACCAGCATCGCCTGCCAGGGTAATAGTTCGAAGCTCTATGGTCAAGTATAGAAGGCTACCGCCTACATAAAAACCTGCCAATAAGACTATGTGTTTGGAATAGATTATTCTACTCCATAAAACCCGCAGGAAAGGTTACTCTACATAAATCCTTTATGTAGTAATCGAGTTGCTTAATGTGTCAATAGATCTTCCCAGAAATATGACTGCCTCTAACACCTGGAAATTAGCATTTCGTAAATTATTTTGGTGATGCCATTGGGGCATGGAGGTAGCTCTAGGCCTATATAATATATGTTTTCCTTCTTCAATTGGCGACGTATTCTAACTTGTAAAAGGCATAAGAGTGTCGATGGGACAAAAGCCACAGAGCGGCGTCGTCCTGAGTAAGTAAAACATCTTGGAACGAATTCTTCTTAGGGTAAATTCTTGAAAAATGACAAACATTCTAGATATTTTCCACAGATTTTCTAAATACTTTGGCTAAATGCCTGAATTATTGCACCTATTGTTTAGAACTGATACAGTCTTCCGCACACAGACCAAGGTCACGCGCCAAGGTCACGCGTTCCACGACGATTCGACGAAAACGTTTAATTATGCAGTCACTGTATCCGCAATCCATGCATTTGGTAAAATGTCTGACTAACTAATAAATACAAATGTCACCGGCAATGAATACCAGCCATACCTGACCTCCGGCAGTACCTTCAAACCTCACACGTACAATGACCTTCAGCGAAATAAATACAGACTAACTGATATACTATACTCAGTACCTGCACTGGTATTACATACAACTGTCGGGGAATTTATAGGTATTATCTCAGGATACGTACAAACACTCGAGTTTTACGCGCAGGGTCTGACGATAGCGCGTGCGTCGTTTCAGAAATGTGAAACTACAACTTTGACGGAGAAATTTCAATTCGTTCGCCCGTTGATTGTTGCCCGTTGAAGTGGCCTCATAGTTGGACAAGGACCGCAAATCAAAATTTCCCTCTGACCCTCATCTCTATATAATAGTGCCTATAAAATATACGTACATGCGTACTATTATATACATTTTGTAAGTTAGACTACCACTTAAAACCGGGTGCCTGGGAAATATCATTTTTACGTCTCGTCTCAACAACGTTTCATTGACCAGGTTTTTATTTTCACGTGCACTTCACAACTTATTGTTCAAACAGATTCAGTTTGATGATACAGACAACTATTATTACGTATTCGTTATAAAGATATGTTCAAAAATGTCTGGTAGTGTGAATCGATAAGTTCACACTCTATCAGACTACTGCTAATCTGACAGACAATCCCTTTAAGGTACCTCAGCACCTAGCATCCATGGCATCTCCTCTATTGTTTGATTCTGAAGAAGACCACGCAGTTTGAATAAGTGAAGGTACCGGTACCCCATACACTATTTAAATAAGAAATTAATCCACGAAATTCCATGCTTAAATACATTTTAAGTAATCGGTGTTCTTTGAGAATATACAAGAAAAAACCAAATCTAGAGGAATAAAGAGAAGTGAATGACCAGGATGGGAAAACTTTAGTATTATTCACTCTTGAATGTAGTAGTTGCCTGACCTCAGTTACTTGCAGGGTTGAGCACATAGAAACCACAGGGTTCCAGATCTGCGATGATATGAACTGTTTGATGCACCGCGATCATAACCACTGGGATAGACTTTACCATAGAATACCCTATACACGCATACCCTCTGGGGTTATCTACGGTTAGCTCAGCGCTCTATAGGGTAATAGGTATGTAACCATGTAAATAAGATGGATATGAGTAGATTGAGGTCCAATTACACTCCGTCTAGAATCCCTACACGATGACATCCCTTTAATGTACCTCACGATATCCCCTCTAAGATACTCCACATATATTGACTAGGTTATGTTAGTCAGAATCAAGGCATCTCTAGTTACACAGTATAAGTTCTAGTTCATCGAGAAAAATCATTCCGGATGCGCAATCCCAGCGCGAGTATATGACTCACGGTATTATCACCAATTTTATTTGTTGTACGTTTACACCTGAAATAAGCAAACAAACTGTCCAGGGGTGTTCGTAATACAATCAGTGTACATGCTCAGTAATAGCAGACGAAAGATTTAAAAACGGGTGGAGCAGTAGAATCTGCAGACGACTTACTGGAAGCGTCCAGACGTCACTGCATGATGGTGGACTCGTCCATGATATTTGATATATCTGATATTATGTGCTACTATAGTTAGATCTAATATGGGTGGGGAAGATTTACATCTCGGAGACATTGGAAATTGACGAGTTCGAACCTTCTCGCGAGAAGGCTTATAGAATCACCACGCCCCACCCAGTTTCGCGGACAAGTTCAACTCTTTAAATGTGATTACTTGATTTCGTACTGAATCCTTTTTCGGAATTTGCCAGGTCATATTCGGATGACGCTGGTTCAATGTTCTGCAGAATTTCGCGGAAGGCTTCAACTTTGAATCGACGTTTTCTTCGTTTAAGGATGGCTGACCAGATTTCGAGAAGGGACACTATACCTGGAATTTATAAGTCTGACTTGACTTGCATATATGGGACAAGTATTGATTTCTCGAATTGGTTATGTGGCCTTAGTCGGTTCATATTCATATAGATTCATGAAATGTCTCGACTCGGGAATTCGTATTGATTTGGTTATCAGAGCCACATTCGTTGATAAGCAATTCAGAGTTCTAAGTTGTGATTGGTGAATTAGCTGGTTTATCTCCTTTTCGGGCCAATCAGCGACCGTTTCACATCCAACGTGCACACTCTAACTAGCTCTGACTTCCGTTACGAGGCAGGTAGATATTATAATTTCCGTTATTGTAATAAGCAGACCAGAGATGTCGAACCTTTCTAGAATATTTCTGTAAGCTCGCTTTCAACCACTCTCTCCTGAACCTATTTTTGAATCTATTTACAAAATAATAAATCAAACCCGGC
The DNA here is from genome assembly GCF_964204645.1 of Tubulanus polymorphus. Taxonomy (NCBI): domain Eukaryota; kingdom Metazoa; phylum Nemertea; class Palaeonemertea; order Tubulaniformes; family Tubulanidae; genus Tubulanus; species Tubulanus polymorphus. The sequence continues at coordinate 12,706,830 of NC_134032.1, read as the reverse complement.
AATACACCATCCCTTTCTCTACCCACGAGGAGCAGTTGGGCTTCCTGATCAAGGACTCCCCGTGCTGTAACTGACCTCCATCTAGGATGAATTTGTGAGTCTGATCTGAGGACCTCTAGCTCAGAAGCCACTTATCACCTAGCCCTGTCCGCCTATCACAGAAAAAAATGGTCACTTAAGTCTTCATGAATAATGCTATCATTTGAATGAGTTATTCAGGTAGTTTTCAGGAGGTATAGTCTTTTTATTCAGCCTACAATCTTGATGGATGCTAGTCGGCTGCTGCCCGAAACGTTTCTCCTCTAGCGAGTTGTCTGCAGCTGTCTGCCTGTTCCCGCTACAAATCCACGACAATCAACGAAAACTGTTGCCAAGCAACGGTCTCATCGAGCGCGATGACATGCATACAGCCTTGATGCCGTTAACAAATTCCTAGTCCAAAATACTTCTGATGTATTTAAGCCTGACACTCCGGCGGTTTTGATGCGATCTAGTTTCCCGAGAGATTCGGATGTCAAGGTCGTACGACACGCGTAAATTGGAATAAATATTTGCACCGGAAGTCGACGATGTATGTCCGCAGTTATTTGAATTAACGTCGACCAATCATTGGGGAAATCTCTAGGGGTTGAACCTTGAATATTTCCACGAAGAGTGAATTGAATGTCTAGCCAAGTCGTTAGTTTATTCGCGATTTTCGCGTTGATTTGATATAGGATGCAGGGCAATTGGCAAGGGTGTCGGTTTAGTCCGATGAATCTTGAGGGGTTCATTGAGAACCCTAGTGTCTGTCTGTGTACCACAGGTGGTTACACTAGGATCGCATAGAGCGACATAAAACACTGAGTGTGGATACATCAACTTCCAGGACTGGGTGAACTGCTGTAGGGGTCGGATGCCGACAAGTAGATTGGCAGCCTGCATAAAATTTACTGGGGAGGTAATCGTATAGTATTTGTTAACGATACTTTTAACCTACGTAACGTACATAAAATACATACCTATACACACGATACATCTTAAATAGCTGCTAAAAACTATACGAATAACAAGGCAAAAATATTAACAAATCTTTTTCTTACAATATTACTGAGATTTATTGATTTAATTATCATTAAGGATTAATGCAATATGCATTCGTGATTTATGTTTTCCTATCAAACGTAATCATAAAGTTCCATACATCCTTCTCCGTCATACTGTTGTTCTGCATCTTTAAAAAGTAATGAATTGAATTAATCGTACATTCTTATTAACGGTTATATACTAATCAATTAGTCTTAATTACCAGTTCATTATTAACGATGTAATTCACTATCTGGAAAAAAACTATATGTTTACGTCGTGTTCTTCGGTTTCTTGCAAATTTCCTAGAAACTTAAGCGCAAAATCTATTTAGAAATCAATGAATTCAAACATCTTCTTTATTGTGCAGTCTAAAAACAATTCCCTTTACACACGCAAGTTTTAATCATGTACGGAATAATTTTTATTCAAATTTTCATGCCAAGCTCTCAGTGTTTCGCGTGCTAAACCTCTCAAATCTTTTAATTTTTGTAACGCTCGATTTTGAACAAATTACCATCTTTCTCACCCGACAAACTATCTAAACATGTTTTTAACAGTCTATACATGTATGTAGCATATAGTCACTGCACACGAGTGGTACTTTGACGTATACGATCTTATTTTATGAACGTAGTTATGTGTCAAGTAGGCGAATTTGTACTTTGCTCTCCTGCACTACACCGTGCGGCAGGGCATTAGAAATTCATATAGACATCGATTCCTATCTAGATTTTCCACTGACAAGTAGGACTGTCGTGATACCGGCTGGTATTTTAACTTTGTGCCGAGCAGGAAGGTAGAGGTAAGGTGACTGAAATGTTTTGTCATTTTTTCTCCAAAATTTACGATTGCGTTAGGGTGTTTTATCCCCTAGATCTACAACCCCTTTTTATTTGAGTGAAAATGATTTCACCCATGAAATGTAACGATGGGTATTTGATCCATTTGACCGAGATTTCTGAACTGTTGCACCGATGCAAGAAGGGTTTGATAGGGAACATATCCAATATAAATTGATTAACTTAGAATTGTGAAATAACTTAAATTTCATATATTGTCTCATATTATTACAAAACGTAATTTTGGTGTGGTTCAGCGCCATATGAATTAAGATATTTTGGCCGAACCTTTTCGATTGCTGGCCACCGCCAAGGACGATATTGTGGATAGACTGGATAATTCTCAAAATGTAGAACACAATGTAGGCTCCCGGAATATCTAAAACGGTCAGAATTATAGATTTCAGAAATCATCAATTCTGGGATCGTTCATATAAGGCAAACATTCGTCGTTCAGCGGTCATCTTAATCTTTAGTTCATCGTTGATATTCGTGGAATAGGTCAAAGCAAACCTCTTAAAAACTTAAAACTATCGAAGGGCATATAGAATTAAATCGAAAGTAGATGACGATCTTTCAGATTCTTAATATTCCTAATCCTAGATTCTTATTGTTCCACAGTTGTAGAACACAAACGTATGTTTATATCTACGTATCTTTAACACCGGTTAGAATTTGGCCAGTCTTTAATGTAGGCCTACTGAGTGAGACACAGTCAACTAAAAGTGTATTTTCTCGGTTACGTTTTGAACAAATCAGGGCAAAATCTCAAAAGATAAAGTTTAGGGACTCGTCACATTTTCCATAGCTCTATATTTCTTTAAGGCGACACTCATCTTTAGTACAAACGCTACGTCTACGTCATTAATGCCTAATTTTTGAAATATTTGAGTCATTTCCTGATGATCGAAGTTGTTGAAAGGTCAAACATCACTGATCGATATAATATCACGAAGAGTCACCATTACGATCTGACACCAGTCTAGACGAGACGAGACGTTCGATCTATGTAATGCGAACTCTGTTCGAACATATACATGTACGTACGCATTTCGCGTGATCAAAGTCATGTAGACAGGATGCGCTATCAGTTTTTTTTTTCAACAACACGACACTTGACTTCAAACGGAAATCGTTCGGGTTAAAAAAAGGACAAATCGGGCCGCTATACGTACTATTCATATCCTTATAACTCGTAGGTATGACCTTGGCATTAGTGACAAGTCTACATCATAAGTGTTTATTGGAAATTTTTATTGGCCGTTCACCTTTCCCATATACGTAGACTGATTTTGTGTGTTAGTAAGTAAGTACTCGTAAAACGTCTTTGGTTTTTTTTGTAATTCTGTGACCAAGAGATATGTGGCTGACTAAAGGCGAGAGACTCAAGACTGCTCCCGAGGTTCCCCTCACTCTATTATTCCACGGACGTGGAGTTCACCATCATTGCGATGGAGTGTCTCATGGACATTCTACAATCTCGAACCTATAACTCGCGATCCCTCGGCTTTCGCAGATCGACTTTGATTCTGACCAGCCAAACAGTCCAGCTAACTCAGAAAATCGATTGAGATTTATTTGAAAATTTACAGATTCCATGATCCAAAGTCATAAATTCATCCGGCAACATTTTTCGCAATAGCAATTCTGGTCATGTCTGAATGTCTTTCGTCATCAGTTCATGGACACATTGAGTTCATGAGTAGATCAGCTGTCCTTCGTCACCACGGTGACTCACTGATAAGTGTCTAGTCGTCACGTACTTATAATAACATGACATCCATATATATTACACCTAAACCCCTCCCACTTCTGTGTCAACATCACAGCATCATCACGTGACTTACAGTCGACAACGATTCCATTTTTCTGTACCGGAAGTAAGAATCTATTCAGTGATTTCGTGTGTTCTCTTTTCTGATTGGTGGATTAGCCGAGCTACCTCGCATATCGACCAATCAGCGATCGTTTCATATCCACACAGCATTACTGTTTTTCTAGTAAAAAAAGACGTCTCTCATTTTTCCCTATTCGTCCACGTAGTTTTTGTAAGGACGGGAAAATTGGATATCCGTTATTTTATTAGCACGCGATACGGAGAGTTGGCGTGATGATGGAAAATCGAAATTAAGACCGTGACGAAGGACCATTTTGTATAGGTTTACGGAGCGATTAGTTCGGTGTGTTTTCAAGCAAAATATTTGTCAACAGAGGTCTATTAGTCTGCCACACGCAGCCCACAGAGCGTTTCACCCAAAATAATTACGTGTTACTCGTTACTTGTCAACTCGGTAAACCATCAATGAAGTCGGTAAACTTAACTAATGTACACAGTCAACCGCTGATAGGTATACATTGCAGGCGTGCTTTTCCTACGCGCCATATTGGTTAGCAAAAACAATAACAAGTGAATTACATGTCAGAGCCAAGTTTGTAGGCCTATATCCCCTGATTTTTTGCTGTTGGCAAGTCTCGGGTGCTTGTTTGCAACTGGCGCTATATCTGGGGTCGACTGAAAAAAACTTCAATTTCACCGATCATTAACCTGGCCCGGTCAACCCGATGAAATCAGAACGCTCGAATATGAAATTCTGTCGTAAATGTGTAGAGAACTCGATACTATATTCTAGTCCCACATTTAGAAGTAAATTTGGTGTTTTCATTCGACGTATTTGTCACAGATCTGCTATAGTTAGTCACACGCAGCCCGTTCTAAAAACAAGAGTGTTTTATTAGACACAATGCTTTCGTCTGGTACGCACTTGTATATATGTGTCAATGTAAAATTGAACATGTCGCTTATTTTGAATTCAATATTCAAATATTCCGCCTTACTTTTACACGATTCAATTTCAAAACATCGAGTCGATACATAGTTCAGTATCGATATTACTGCATTCCAATTGAGCTACATTTTTAAATGTGTTCCCTTAAGTTCGTCTATACATTGGCCCCGAGGATTAATGAGTGTCCACCTGGGACGAAATCAACTTGTTTCTTATCTTGAATATCTTAGAGTTCTAACTCACGAAACGCCCTATGTAAATTTTATATTCCGTCCGCCCTATTTGTGAGGCTGTGGCTCTGGGTTCTCGGCAAAAATCTTCGCTAATGGGGCCGCGACCTGATATCCATAAAACGCCCTTTCGTTCAATTGCTCATTTTGATACTAAATTGGTAATGATAAACAGTGAACATCAGACAACTTGGCCAAGTCAACATCGATGAAACACACATTTGGGTTTATGTCTAGGTTAGAATAAGGGAGTGGTCTTTCTTCGCCTCTGGTGGAGATTTCATTTGGCTTCATTCGACGTCATAAAATATCCCAAAATAGATATTGAGAAGTTTTTAAATGAATACAGTAGGCTTTGTCCCTCACGGCGATCATGTTGGAAATGGTAAACTGCTACCCCGCGTTAGAGCCAAATATGCTTTTACTGTGGTAAAGTTCAGTACGGTACTTATACCCAGATTTCGTGTAAAAAACGAGTAAGATTTTGAGAAATATACAGTAGACTCTGACTCTAACTGCGGTAAAGTTGAGACTGGTAAAATTATACTCAGAGTTATTGTCAAATACTGAGTAAAAGTTTCAGAGATACAGTAGACTCTTAAGTGTGTACCGGTACAATTCTACTGCGAGTTGGATGGTGTCAAATACTGAGTAACAGTTTATAACTGAAATACAGGACTTTGCCTCTTATGGTGTAAGGTTGAGTCTGCGGTGGGCAAATTCCACGTGGAATGGAATCTAATTCACAAATGTCTACAATGTATTCGATATGTACCAGTATAAATTGCGTCAACGTGGCCGCTTCATTGACATTATGCAATTTAACTGATAAAGCGTCAGTGATTGGCGAGAAAAAAACGACGATAAAATCTGGTCTACATTTCTTTCGTCTGCCTACGTTCAGTCGATGTAACTTCCGGTTTTTAAATCAATCGTCTTGTTTACCGGTTAAGCGCAGGTATTGATTAGATAAAAGGGATATCGTCGTGTTTATCTGAGAAGTCTTTGAAGGTTGTGACCTCGAGGCTGTGTACGCGATATAAATACATACTTTCAACCTTTTGGCTTTTTCCTTCTGAACGTTAACCCTCGATCGATACGGCGCTTTTCTATTGCTGTTTTTAGATATGATTGGCATCGGTTGAATTGTAATTCGGTATAAGGTGACCACGTAGGCAATATGAGTCATTTCCCTCGAGGACTTCAAAACGATTTTAGAGCCCATGGTTTAAACTGGCAGCTGGTAATTAATCCCTGCTGACCTTCCACGACCATCGATATTGACTCATGGCTTCAAGGAGGGTCAAGCTTTGTGTAATTTGGCCCAGGCTTCCGAGGCTTGATTTTTGACTAGGAGGTTACGCGTTTCAGGTCAATCTGGGCCTGGTTTTGACCAATTCTGACTTAAACTGGATCAGATCGTTCGGAATGAAAAATTACACCCGAGATGCGTTAAGCAGTTCATGAGTTTGATATCAAGTGTAAAAGATACTGCGGATGTCACCACAGTATTTCATGATATTTTATACGGGGAAGAGATAGAAAATCTACCGTAAATATTGATCAGATAAGACGACTATTAATGCAGACAGCTTTGGTGGTAACGCAGCCACGAACTGTTGTCGCGTGGTTGTCACTACTACAAACGACAATAAACCCGTCAGTGTGTTCAATAGTAAAATGATTTCCATTAGTTACACGCGATCGTGATTTTTATATCAAAACGTGTCCAAATGTAGACTTGATATACTCTTCAGCAAGCACCCTGCTGTATCCAATCATGCCTAATGATTTGGAGCATCTAGTGTTTTAATCACCACGGCTTACGTACATGTTGCGTCATCAAAAGTCTGGCTAAATTCTGCTTCGTTGACGGTAAAATGTTCGACTTTTAGCGAACTAAAGGTCGATTACTTCGATCGGTTGATCGATCGTTTGTAACCAACCGAAACCTCAATAAAGAGTGCAGACGAACTGATATCTGATTCCAGACTAATCCGTATGTAGTACCCGCCGACCGGGTACATTACAGTTCTAGACCTCTCAGCAGGAAGGCCTCTATCGGTAAGCAGAGCACGGATTTCCGTACAAAATCCTTTTTACGAAACCATTTGCTGACCGGCTGGGTTCTCCCTTGATAGCATAGTATCCAGACCTGCAGTCGTTTGGTCCGGGTTAGACGTCACTCAAATTGCGATCGAAAAATGTATAAACAACCAAGGTTTCAGGCATCACGTGCGCAGACCTGATTTTTTCAAGCTCTTTGTTTGACTCTTTTCAGATTGCATTTTCTTCTCATCCGTAACAGTTTAACGACTATAAACGCCGAAAGAATGGAAGTCGGAACATTGCAGGATTACCACAAGAAGTTATCCACGTCGAAAGATTGCAAGGCGCTCGCTAAAAAACACTTCAGCGCCGACCTCGTCGAGAAGTACAAGGATACGAAAACGGCCAGTGGCGCCACCTTACAGCATTGCATCAAATCATGTAAGTTGTATTTCAGCATAGTTCTATGATTTCAGTCACTGAAATTGATCTCGTCGAAAATTAAATAACTTTAAATCAAAACTTGGCATTGAATATTTGAAATTCGAATGTGCATGTATAACTGATAGGTGAATGAAGATAAAATTTCCCCATCCAAATGTGTCGCTCCCGAACGACCAGACAAGGGTGCTTGCGAGTTGCGTGACGGGGGAGAGGCATTCGTTTCGACCACTACACTACCTATTCCGGAATAGCATCAAACCTGATAGAAGCGACCGGTAAAAGGGTGTAATCCGGAATAGCTATATCTAAACTGACCTACGTGTCAAACCCTGCCTTATTCTCCCGTTGCGTGAACCCCTCAAGCAGATACAGAGACTTGTTTCATGTATGGAATAATAAAAACATTTTCAATTACGATTTTCAATCATATCTTTTAAGGTGTTGAGAATCTGGATTCCGGTACCGGTATATACGCCGCCGATGCCGAATGTTACGATACGTTCGGTGATCTGTTCCAACGCGTCATCAAGGACTATCACAAAGTCGAAGCAGATGAGATCAGTCACCCGGCCCCGGATTTCGGAGACATCGATAACTTACCGTTCGGCGACCTTGACCCCGATAATGAGTACGTGGTCTCGACGCGGGTCCGAGTTGGACGCAGCATCGACCAGTTGCCTTATCCGCCTATGATTAGCAGCGAGGTTGGTACAGGCAATGCACTTAGTAATTTTTTGTCGATTCTTCGTTTGAAATTATAGTTGGATTCATAGGAAATTGAAGCAAAAAATCATATTGTTGAAATAGAAACTCGAATTTGATTTGAAAAAAAATTAACCATTTCAATCATTTGGAATTAAATAACTAACAAACAGGAGGATTTTGGAGTTTGATTTATCAACTAACCCTATCGCACGCTATCCACCTGGTGGATCCTCACTTGCCTCGAGTGGAATCAAGTTGATTACCACAGCGGTCGATGTCCTACTGCACACTAGCGACACCTGGTGGATCGTCGCATGCCTCAAGTGGAATCCTCGATTGCTCATAATAAAACCTATTGTTAAGTAAAACTGTTAATTAAAAGAAATAATCATTTAAAGAAATATGATGAAATAGGACGCTTTTGGAGCTTTTCAAATCCGATTCAATAGCTGCCCTTCGCGTAGTATCTGGCGTCGGCAAACCGGCTGCTGATCGTAAAACAGACGATCTGATCACATCTGTTAATCATCAACCTATTCGTATATAGTACTTGCTCACACCTTGATCATATACTCGACTAAATAACTGCAGGTTTGAATTACACACCGCCCGTTAATAACATATTCAGTCGATCGTGTTTTCAGGCGGGAATTACCTCTAATTACCTGACTGTATGCTTACCGTTTCCGAGTCCACGCCTCAGGTATCAGCCCTACTTTGTAATAGGGTAGGGAAAAATTGGACTGAGAAAAAAGATAGGTTTGACCCTAGTTTTTAGAATGAAGATAAAGTTGGAATACTTTGATAAAGTTGGAATATTTGAATAACATCACAATTTTACCTGAATGCTTCCTTGCCATTTCAACTACTGGCTCCTTTGTTATCTTAGCTCCTATATTCCTTTAAGTCCATACTTCATATCAATTCTGTGCTTATCCCGTAGGAACGTCTGTCGATTGAAGACAATCTGAAGAAGACGTTGGAAGATTTGCCTCCCGAGTTAGCCGGTACCTATTACCCACTGACTGGAATGGATAAAGACACCCAACAGAAACTCACCGACGATCACTTCCTATTCAACGACCATGATCGGTAGGTGCCTTCGCGAAATCCCCCAATGACATAGTCGAATTATAGTCGTTGATTCGATCTTTCACCTTTGACGTCTTAAAATTGCCTTTGCACGTCCGCGTAACTTTAAAACAGATATTGGATATTATATTGGAGATTAAATATTCGTCTAGGTTTTTGAGGTCAGCAGGCGGATACAGAGATTGGCCGTCTGGTCGAGGTATTTTCCATAACTCCGATAAAACGTTTTTGGTTTGGTGCAACGAAGAGGATCACATGAGAATCATATCCATGCAACAAGGTGGAAACCTCGCCGAGGTTTACAACCGACTAGTGAAGGTTAGTTTGAAAGAAAATGCATTGGTTTAAGTTTGCTTTGGACCAAGTTCCACAGTTGTCTGGGTTTAATTTGATTCGGAAGCCAATTCCACAGCTGTTGTGTGGGTTTGATATGACTCTGCACTCACATTCGTTCGGGTTTAATTCGACGTCTTTTTCAGGGTATCCGATCATTGGAAACCAACATGAAGTTTGCCCATCACGATAAGTACGGATATTTGACGTTCTGCCCGACGAATCTTGGAACGACCCTGCGCGCCAGTGTACACGTCAGACTGCCGCTGTTGGCATCGAAACCGGACTTCAAGGAAACCTGTGAAAAAATGAACCTACAACCGAGAGGTAAGTCTTAACATACATCACTGACTAGAGCGAACGGTTGAGAATTCATATTGAAAATAAGTGCATTTTTTCGATATGCACTTTTACACTGTACTCAACGAGAGTGCTGTAATGGTTAACTATTTTATTTGATGCACGAGCTTTCGCCACTAATGTATAGCAGCATCATCAGGTGACACTCATTCACCTGATGATACTAATATACTAGTATCATCAGGTGAATACTATATACTAGTAGCGAAACATCGTGCATCAAATAGAATTAGTTAACCTCTCGTCTCGTATCTATTCTACACAAGTCACGGCTCCTTTACGACACTTTTCTAACAAATTTTAGACCTTTAGCCAGGTTCTAACTAAACCCATTGCCATTTTATTACTTGATTTTTATTTCTCTCTTAAACACTAAGCCATAATTAGCTTCTCGACTGTTGAAACGGAGCCAGTTCCACAGTTCTCATTGGAAATGAAGTAATTGTATATAACTCACAACTTTGAACTGGATCCTGCGTAGGATATGAAATCATATTCATTAAAATTCGCCGCTGCCTTTTTACAGATTTCTATGTGTAATCTGGGCCATTTTTGAAAAACAATGTTTGGTCTTAACTGTCGTCTGCTTCGATTCAGGTATCCACGGCGAACATACGGAAAGCGTCGGTGGAGTTTACGACATCAGCAACAAGCGGCGACTGGGTCTCACCGAAATCGACGCCGTCAAAGAGATGGCCGAAGGCGTCGTGAAACTAATCGAGATGGAGAAAGCGCTCAGAGACGACGTCGAATACATGGCGAAGAAAATCTCGGCGGTGAAAGATTGTAAATCGTTGATGAAGAAATACTTGAAGAACAACCCGACGAAATACAAGGACACGAAAACCTCGTTGAACGGAACTCTAGCGGCATGCATTCGATCTGGTCAGTTGATATTCTCTTTGAATATTTGCCTCATTTTCTACAGTAAATCTCGCCTAGCTCAGACACACTCGAACTTATGACTTACTCGTTCAGAAACGAAATCGGTTTCTGATATCCTTACATATTTTCGGATCCTTGACTCGGGTCTTCGCTTAACGCGGACCAAATTTACCATCCACGCGCATTTTGGTTCCATGACCGCTCTAACAACCAGTCTTAAGATGTAAGACCTAGTATTTGGGCCTTGAACAGTAGACCCAACAATCATAGAATTCATCGTATTTTGCCATCATCATATTTCAAAGAAAATGTTTGCCATATCTCGTTGTAGGCGTTGAGAACCCGGACAGCTCAGTAGGAATCTACGCCTGTGACCCGGAGGCCTACGCCACCTTCCCGGAAATGTTCGACCCGGTAATCAAAGACTACCACAAAGTTCACGGCGAACTGACCCACCCGAAAGCCGATTTCGGCGATTTGGAAAATCTGCCGTTCGGCGACGTCGATCCGGAAGGAAAGTTCGTCATCTCGACTCGAGTCCGCTGCGGAAGGAGTATAACCGGTTACGCTTTTCCGCCTGTTATTCCAAAGGAGGTAAGTTATTATTTTGAGGAACACCACGAATAGAATGGGTAAACATCTTCGCGCAATTTAGAGATTCAACAGTTCTCGGTTTCCCAATGCTGAAGGTAAAAACTTTTTGTGATAAATCATTTTACAGAATTTGGCTGAGTTGGAAGGGAAAATCACGGGCGCATTGAATAATCTGGAGGATGAGCTGAAGGGCACGTACTTCCCTCTGAACGCGATGACACCAGAACAGCAGAAACAACTTACCGAAGATCATTTCCTTTTCAACGATCACGACAGGTACGATTTGGAAGAAATGAAGCTTGTGTTTCAATATCAATTGATGCAAATCTATCTATGAATTCGCCATAAGCATCTGTTATGATTCAGCCACTTTTTAAGTGAATCTAAGAGTGTCTGAAAGTCGTCACTCTTTGGTCACAGTTTGTATCGATGTGAATATTTTTCAAACCAAGTTCATAGATGCTCAAAATCAGTTGTGTTTTAACGGGGACGTGCGCAGAATCGTCAGTTCAATAGTCTTCAAATTATTCGTAGCGTCGAGCCATGTTTTGTTTCTCACGCCACATGTCTCAGGCAAGGTCCTGGAAGAACCTGTTTGAAGCTAACATCTTAGGCTATGATACTTATCACAATCACAACTGGGACTTTGGGATGGGGTTGTGTATGGGGGAATTTACAAACTATATGCGCATTTGTTGTATCTCTTATTGCAGGTTTTTGCGATCGGCTGGCGGTTACAGGAACTGGCCAATGGGCAGAGGTATCTACCATAACGACGCTAAAACTTTCTTGGTTTGGTGCAACGAAGAGGATCACATGAGAATCATATCCATGCAGAAAGGAGGAAACCTCGCCGAGGTTTACAAGCGATTCGCGACTGTAAGTCTTAATCAATACCCACTTTAGCTGAGCACCAGGGACAGATATTTAAAAAGAAAACTATTAAATGACTTGTTAAATCAAACGAATTTTGTGGACAATTTTCTTCTAACTTTCATCCCTGGCTTAATAGACACAAACTTGATTTGATTCCACAGTTGCGAGTAGATATAACTCTCAGTTAAAACAAGTTCATTTTCAGTGGGTAAATCTTAACTATTCGGTCAGATCTTGACTCAGAGGACTGTGGAACTGGGTCCAGATCCATAAAATCAGCCCAATGGGCAAAGCTTTAACTGGCTTAATTGCCAATGAAAGATTTTGTTTTGTTATCTTCAATTCTACACGAAGATTATTACCCCCTTTTCGCACAATTAATTCTAAAATCTTCGTCGAATTTTATTTTCCAGGCTGTCCAAAAGTTGGACAAAGAACTAACATTTGCTCACAGCGATAATCTGGGTTATTTGACGTTCTGCCCGACCAACCTGGGCACGTCACTCCGCGCAAGCGTACACGTGCGCATTCCCGGAGTGAGCGCCCGATCGGATTTCAAAGATATCTGCGCCAAGTATAATCTACAAGCCAGAGGTAACGTCTCACACTTAGAAATAAAACTCTTATCGTAAATTCCTATAGGATTTCTTGAAAAGTGTCAAGTGAATTCGATAAGAAATGTGGATTGTCCTTGTTAATTTGCTCTTGTCCTTTACATTAACGGATTCGTACCCACAAACCCTTGTTTGAGGAGACCGATGAAAGAGTTCCCTAAGCAGCGATCACTCGAACGTTTTTGGCCCGAGCCAACCGCTCACACCGGTACCAAATCGATCCATGCCTGTTTCGCCTCGGTTGACTTTGGCCCAACCAAAAACGTCGGATCAGGCCCGTGGATCAGGATCAGGTTTTGATAGCATTTCACTAACGAGTGAGTGATTTACGAGTGAACGCACTTTCTAATTATAAGCGCTGGCCAAATCTATATTTGGCCTGGAACGGGGGAGTTTGGACCGGGCCAGATCGTCTCAATAAGATCGCGGTTCTATTACTTGGGAGTTTAATTCCAACAAATTCTTCTGTTTCAATGTTCCCTCATGTTTGTGCTCACCTTTGATACATGTCCAGGTATCCACGGCGAACACACGGAAAGCGTCGGCGGAGTTTTCGACATCAGCAACAAGCGACGACTGGGTCTCACCGAAATCGACGCCGTCAAGGAGATGGCCGAAGGTCTGGCCGAAATCATCAAACTGGAGAAAGAGATGGGATCCGAATTGAAACAAGCTCAGAAGAAACTGCAAGCTAATAAAAAGTGTCACTCGCTGTTGAAGAAACATCTGACGCCGGAAGTTGTTGAGAAGTACGACGAAGTGAAGACGTCATTGGGAGGAACGCTGTATGATTCCATCAAATCTGGTGAGGCAAACAAAACTTGATATTTGATACCCACATCGACTTTAACTGCAACGTATAATAACCAGGCATTGTTATTGTCACTGAGCTGCTCCACAAATCATTCAAACTATCGGTATTTACTAGTTAGTGTTTTGACTTGAGAAATACTGATTTGATCGGTTTGTTGTGTACCGCAATACTAAACGTGTAACTGAGTGAAGGTCTTACCCTCTTGAAAGCTGATTATCTTGAACGGAAATTTTGAAATGCGTTACCGAAGGTCTTACCCCTTGGTATAACAGAATACTTTAAACAAAAATGTTTGATGTGTAACTGAGGATCTTACCCATTCTGGGGCCGGTTCCATAGTCATGGCTTAGACTTAAGACTAGTCTAAGACTATTTTAGTTATATAGCTAATCTAACAGCTTAAGACCAGTCTTAAGATTTAAGATCACTTTTGGACTTAAGTCTCGACTATGGAACCGGCCCCTGGGCCCGGTTCCTCAGTTGAGACTTAAGTCCAAAAATTGTCTTAAATTCTAAGACTGGTCTTAAGTTGTTAGATTGGCTATAGAACTAAGATGGTCTTAAATTGGTCTTGAGTCTAAGCCATGACTATGGAACCAGGTAATATGTGCACATTCATTACTGATTAAATGAAGCCCATTCTCGGTTCATATTTCAATGAATAAACACTGAAAACGTGTTTGTTATTTTTAATACAGAGCCCTCTTGTTACCGTGAAAAAAAACGTGTTTACGTTTGATTGCAGGCGTTGAGAATCCGGAAAGCTCAGTAGGAATCTACGCCTGTGACCCGGAGGCCTATTCGACATTCGAAGACATTTTCAATCCTGTCATCAAAGACTACCACAAAGTCGAGGGAGAAATCAGCCATCCTACACCCGATCTGGGAAATTTGGACGAGTTGGGATTCGATGATTTGGACCCGGATAATTCGCAGGTGGTTTCGACTCGAGTTCGAGTCGGTCGCTCATTAGAGGGCTACCCCTTCCCTCCGTGTATAACTACCGAGGTAAAATAAGATAATGGCAAACATTTTATAAGATTCTTCAAGAAATTCTTAATAACTTTCTGACGAGTGGAACTAAAAATAACATATCTCGTCAAATCTAAAAGAAAAATCATCGGGTGTATAGGAACCTGATTGGTTCCATACATTGATCGGATTCGAATCCCATAAAAGTGGAACGTGACAGACACTTTGTTTCATTGTTTTCTTCGTTTAATGACTTTCCCGATTCGTTATTTTTTCAGCAACGTCTGGAAATTGAATCGAAGGTGAAGGCCGCTCTCGAGTCGTTGACAGACGATTTGAAGGGAACGTACCATTCGTTGGAAGGAATGGACAAGGAAACGCAAGATAAACTGGTCGAAGATCATTTCTTATTCAACGATCATGATAGGTAAAATATTTCTTCAAAATATCTTACTAGTTGTTTAATTAAGCCCAATAATTAAACTGAATTTGTCCATCAACTATAATTAAGGTTTTTGAGGTCAGCGGGTGGATACAGAGATTGGCCGTCTGGTCGAGGAATCTTTTTCAACGAGGCCAAAACGTTTTTGGTTTGGTGCAACGAAGAGGATCACATGAGAATCATATCCATGCAGAAAGGAGGAAACCTCGCCGAGGTTTACAAGCGTCTCGTGAGGGTAAGAAAAAGTGGGAAAAAAAGTTCTGTCGAAGTGAATTTCAGAGTTAGAGTTGGTGAAATTGGAATCTGGTTGGAGTCTACTGTATCGCATGTTTGCGCGTGGGAATCGTATGTTAATACTAATGACAAAAATCATATCTATATTTCAGGCGATTCATCATTTAGAAAAGACGCTTACATTCGCTAAGGCCGATAAGTTAGGATATTTGACTTTCTGTCCGACGAATCTTGGCACGACCCTGCGCGCCAGCGTACACGCTAAAGTTCCAAACTTGGCAGCTGCTAGCAAGGAATTCAAACCACTTTGCGAGCAACACCACATCCAAGCTAGAGGTTTGTATGTTTAAACCATCGAGAATTTAGAATGCACGTTCATCATAGTAAGACCATATAGCCGCTTCGACGAAATCTCCCTATGATATCATCGAATAAGAAAGCATTTCAGATACTCTTGACCGTTTCAGAATGGATGGGTGTGCTCCCTCCATAAATCCCATCATGACATGATCAAATTCCTTGTGATTTTATCTATAGACTCTTCTAGAAATATGGATGCTGCCATGATAGAACCCACGACATCAAATTACATAGTATAAAATATTTCTTTTTGGATCGTGTCTCGGAACCGTTGTGGCCATTTCGCCCATAATACACATAAGCCTCACTAAACTATAAGAAAGCTATAAGAAATGTAAGTGCTTATTGTTGTATGGCCCTGTATAGCCTCACCGATCCAGGGTTCACGGGTTAGAGTTCTTGCTGGTTCCAGAGTAGCGCCCAAACTTCGGATACGCATAAATGTTGTCCATTTCATTCATTCCTGCTGTTGATTTCTTTTAGGAATTCACGGTGAACACACCGAAAGTGTGGGCGGAGTCTACGATCTATCCAACAAGCGCCGCCTGGGACTGTCTGAAATCGACGCCGTCCGCGAGATGGCGGCAGGCGTCAAAGCGATCTTAGAAACGGAAAAAACGACTAAACCTCCCAGTAAGAGCTGCGAAATTCTTTAAAAACTTTCATCATCAAAAACATCGCTATACATGTGTCTGTCCGTCTGTCCTCGTTTTGTCTATGTAATCTTGCTAGTTTTTTTCGTATAAAAAAAAGGATGAAATTTGAAAGAAATTCGGGGTGGAATGAATATTTGTACGCAACGAACAAAATAATGCTGCGGCATTGTGAAGACAAATTTCCAGAAAGAGAAAAGCTTTCGTAATTTTGTTTTTCGTTATCGTTGTAAAAATACTCATTATGAAAATAAGAAATTCATCGCATTTTTGCGCTTCATTCGATGAAAAAGTTTAAAAAAACAGTAATTTATACAAAATAAAAATCAGTTTATTTTCGTATGGCGCTACGAGTGATCAAGGCTTGTATCGCTTATAACCCTCGCTTTTGAAAAAGCTGCAAAAACGATTAATCAGTTTACTATGACAAAACTTCGGCGAAAATAAATCAAACAGTTGATGTATCTTTTAACTTGTTCGAATTTTCTTTTTTGAGAAGATATTTTTTGATTTTTGTTTCACGAGCGTTCAATACGTACGAATGGGGCCCGGTTTCATGGACTAGTCTTACGAGTTTTAAGGCTATTTAAGGATTTAAGTCTCGACTGTGCAAATTTGATCCTGAGTCGAATTAGAATTTATTAAAAATTCATTAACTTCACAGATTCTAAAGGTTAAAGCTCGCTTCACTTTCTGAGAATCTTCGGCCACATTGTATCCATAATTCACGTTGACTCATCTGCGCTCAGCTACCGCAATGACATTTAAATCACTAAAAAGAAGCTGACATTAAGAATTATAATCCCTCGGGCTGTTTCGGTTCAGCTCGGTTTGTCGGTGTAATTTTACTCCTCTTGAAACCGGGCCTCGATTTGTTGGTTTCGGTTTCTAATGAATGTCACGTTTTTCGATGACGTAAACTTTTCAGATTGAATGAACTGAAAATAACCGCGGTAATGATTAAAGAGCAATTTGCTTGCTATTTGAGGGCTTTGTTGGCTGAAAAACAAAATCGAATTGAGGTAAACAAATAAAAAATGAATTACGTCAAACCTCAGTATACCGCCCACATCGGTGATGTAGGAGAGTATATGGCGATATATAGGGAATCATTTTGGCAATTTCCAACACTAAATGCAGGTGTTTCGATCCCAAAGTCTGTCATGATATATCGGGGTTGACTGTGATTCTATATTTGCTTCTTTAATGCTATTTCCCGCAGCGGTAGAATTGAGCCCAGGACTGGTGCCATCCTTGTAAGTTCTTAGAATTTCGACTCCAATATTTTGTATTGAAATGATACAGTTGAATAGAAAATTTGAATTCTCACACGCAACTGTGGAACTGAGTCCTGGGTATCTCTTCTTTTGCCAAAAGACGAAGTCTAAGTAACCAGTGGCCACATAGTGTTCATTGGTGACAGTTGACTTTGTATAAAAAATATCATGATGTTATGACAAAAATTGACGCTGTGCGATCGTCGAAAATACGTAGAAATTACATAAAGATTTGTTAGAATATTTTTCCAAATATCTCAAAATATTTTTACATTGTCGTTTGTAGTATAATTACATCGTTATTTCTATGTTAAGATTCATTGCTCAATTTGAGACTGTTAAAATAAGAGGTGGAGACGTTTTCATTAAATGTCTAGTCTTTTAGATGTCCGAATTTTTGTTCCATTTCGTTCATATTTTGATCGAAATTGTGATTAGTCATGTAGTAACAATTGGAACGTTTTCACCTCCTCAGATGTAAGACTGACTTCAGATTTCAAAATTCTCAAATCAATTTCGAGCTACGTTCGTATGTGTATTTTAAATGTATTCTTGAGAATTTCGTTTATAAAACGGGCCCCGTATTTTCGTGTTTATAAGAATTTTATTTTAACTCCACGACTGCGAAACTGGATCCAGCAGTGGTGTCGATGTCTGGACCCTCTGTGAGTTAGAATTTTACTCTTCACCAATTTAATTGATTGAAAATGAACGTATTTTTAACTCGGCAGTCAAATCTCTAACTCACAACTGAGGAACTGACTCCTGTGTTTCGTACTTAAAGATCAAATGCATTTTCAAACTTTAAAAAGAAAGCATTTTGTAGTTAACAAACTCTAAAACCTAGTAGAATCACGTAGCGATTTGACGGATATAAAATTTCTTTGTACCTTCTTTTTTAGGTTTGTAAAACAAAAAATTCAGATGCATGCCCAGGGTCTGTATGATTATATAATTAGGCTTAGCGTAAAAGTGATTTTTCATATAGAAAAATTAGAATCAGAAAAATTGTTACCGTTTTTTCCATCTCTCTTTTTGTATCTGTACATTCATACGTTTATCTGTTATTTTCCATGTTATCTTTACATCGATTTTCACTTCATAAATCGATAGTATGTCTCGTCGTCAATTCAAAGACAATTCACTTTATTACTACCAATTGTCTCGTCAATTCAAGTCAATGCACATTATTACTTACGATACGTGCACTAGTTTTCTTTCTTGGTATAGTTTTCTTTTTATGTCACTTTTTAGTTTCGAAACCTTAGACGAAGTGTTTAACAGGTGAATGCAGCCTCGGAGAGTTTTAGAGAGCCTCACTTGCTACAGGAGGTGCCCTAAAATTGAGCAACCCGATGCTGCAATGGACCCTATTATAACGCCTAGCGCGGGGTTTTATCTAAAACTTTTGGTAACTAACTTCTCACTTTTTTCTGACTTCTTTCAAAATTCCTCTGAACCTTTCCGTTTATTTTTGTCCAAATTTCTTGGAACGATTTTCTAAGGCATTGCGGTTCTTGGGGAGGTCATGTGACATTTTCAGTACTCGCATCTGCATTGGTTATTCGAGTGTCTTTATAACCGTATTATTGATTTTATTTCACTGTATACATCATATCAAGGTCACGCGTATAACATATGTTAATGGTTCTTCGCAAACCAATGGGTGGCGTAGGTTGTAATTGTGAAGTTGGTGTACCTAATAGAATAGCATATAAATATCTAGAATTGATGTCGTAGGTTAAACGTGATGTAGTGGTCACTTTAAGGGGTAGTTTCACAAATTCTTTCGTTGTTCATAGCTCTTCGTCAACCTGGCGTACCGACATCTCGCGGAAATGACCCCTATCCGAATGAACCGGTGTGGTACTCATTATCTAGAAATGCAAACACCCACCCACACAGGTTAACAGACAAGTTGCTCAAATCAATCAATGTCGTTAATTAAAACCAAATGTTACCCAAATCTATTCAACTGAATATTTATCATGATATTCAAAATTGACATTAAACATGTTAACAATATGAATATGATAGCGTTCACTTTCGTTAACATAGGATTCATCCGCCTAAAACTAATTCCATTATCACGTTACCTAAGTGATAAATGTAATTAGTGCTGGATTCGAGGAAATGATTTGTTTGTTATTTGATTAGTTGTTAATTCGTTGATTTAAGAAATGCGCTGTTTACACTTCAAATACGTGTCAAGGTCGCCTGCAATGGGGGAGGTTGTACGACGCCATATTGGCGATCGAGCGCATTTACATAACGAATCCCAGTAAGTTTCTACATCCCCATTTTTGTTTGAACGTTTACGTGTGACAAATCCCAGTAGTTTCTACATCCTCATCTTATGTAAATGATGTAACCGGTTCCGTGGTGGTTGTAGCAACCAAGTGACCATAACGGTTACATCACATGCACGACATCAATATGGCGTTGTAAAAACTGATTACGTCATATGCACGACCTCTAAATGTCGAAACGACCGAGAAAGACATCGGGTAAATGTAATTTAGGAACCCATAGAGTGACGAATACGTAGTACCTTCGTGTATAAAATCCAGGCTAGAGTTAATGTTTGTAGCCACGTTTATTGGAAATATTCGAATTTGATAACGAAAAACCGAAAATGTATTATTATTTCAAAACTGCTGTCACGATTAAAAATGATAAGTTAAGATTGTTAAGAATGATGATTGCCTTAATTTGTCACGTTACTTTTTAAGGTGCCCTCAAAATTGCCCGACAGGAGAGGGGCATTTTTTCCCTGAAAATGGGCTTTGAAATTCTATCCGGTAAAAAGTTTGTTGCAAAGGCTTTTTGTGGCCTGTTGTTTTCTTTGAAAACGAAGCTTGTCATAAAATTACCATAATTTATTATTCAATTATTATAATTATAACCTATTGTTGATTATTGATACTATTATTATAAAACTAATTTAATATGACCAAATATGGGTGCGAAAGAGTAAAAAAAAATGTGTATCATAAAATTCGTACCTGCTGAGCTAATAGCCTTCGCTTAGATACTAGTCTTAGAATAGATGAAGCAAGGATGGAGTAATGGAGTAATTTGATACAATCTAGCTTAACGACAATGGGATTTGAGTAAGCTCTTGCATAAACATGTAAACTGATTTGTATTTCGTTTGAACCAGCAGCGCCACCATAAACAGGAGCTAATCTTAATGGCGTATCCGATCCGAGATTAGTCTTAAAACTGTGTGGAATTTTAAGTAGAAATTCTGTGTTTGAATTATGACTATGTAACTATATACTATAATTGATATGTGTTCGCTTTATTTCTACATGGGAATAAAAAAGCTGCTGTTAAAAAAAACCAAAAAGGGTTGTTCCGTTTTTACGATTTGCCAGACTTGTCACACGTGGAATCCTCTATTGCTGCAGTAGGTGATGTCCTACTGCTCCTGCGACATCTGGTGGATCATCACTTGCCACAAGTGTGGAATCCTCTATTTTCGCAGAAGTCGATGATGTCCTACACACACTCGAGTACCTTGAATCCTCACTGACCAGAAGTGAAAATCCTCAATTACCACAGTAAGTTGATACCCTACTGTACACTAACACACCTTGTGGATCCTCACTTGCCACAAGTGGAATCCTCTATTGCCGCCGAAGTTGATATCCTACTGCACACTTCTAGGGGAACCAAGTGGTTCCTCACAAGCCAAAAAAAGAATGATCTATCGTCGCAGTAGTCGATGTCCTACTGCACAAGCGCACCAGTTGAATCTTCACTTACCAGAAGTGAAATCCTCAATTTTCACACAGTTGATATCATACTGCATAATAAAATTCAATATCCAATAAAAACTACCATCCTTCATATTTGAAAGGTGGAATGGTCAAGAGGTTTAAGCCATCGGTCACTGGTTTCATCATTCGCGGGTTCACAGGTTCGAAACCTGGTAATTTACAGGGCCCAGTTTTATGGACTGGTATCATCTTTAACCCAGGGCTTTACTCAACTGAAAATGAATTGAGTTAGCCCGCGGGTTAAAGTTAATACCACTCCATATACAAAGCCGGGCCCTTGGGCCGGTTTCATAGTCGTGGCTTAGACTTAAGACTAGTCTAAGACTATCTTAGTTCTATAGCTAATCTAAAAACTTACCGTAAGACCAGTCTTAAGATTAAGGACCACTTTTGGACTTAAGTGATGACTATGGAACTCGTAGTCGACAGTTGTTTTCTGACCCCTTTAAGAGGGAGAAATCACGATCTAGTTATATCGTCCTAGTGACCGGCGCTTTTGAGTGGTTTGAGAAACTACAATACACTGCATCATTCCACGCAGTTAGAAGAATGTAAATGAATTTACGCGCAGTCGCTAGATCGCTCGCGGATAAAGCACTCTGAAAGACGAGTGAGATTTTTCTCGCATCATTAATCCGCCGATCATACGCAAGTAAGTACCTCTCGTCGGTTTTTTTTCTCGCCGATTCCAAATTGTGCAGAACTCTGCGCTCGTACAGCGCGCTAATTGGTTTGCCATTCTTGCAATGTGTTGCCTGACAGCAGCCGTCGTCGCGATGTTCGGTTGCTTCGAGACTCGTTTTACGATGCGAAATAGTGGAGCTTGGCGTATAAAAATCACTTGTCATAGTTTATTGAGCTGACTACTGAATTTATTTTCCATCACAGCCGGCGTGTGTATATAAATACCTTTTTTCGAAAAAACTTGTACCTGTACCTACTTGAAATCATTAATCGTCTCGTATTTTAAGTTTCCCGCGAGTAGCCGTTGCAGAGTATCCTTCGGTCCAGATGACGATGATAGATCCTGGTCAGGTCCAGCGTCACCTTCCTGACCCTGAACATTTGGATGACCGGGATTTTGAATGTAACTCTATTTGACTTTATATTATTGATTCAGGCCTTTCTAGGCAAATGACTGGATCACGACGGGCGAATTTGGGGGTTTCGTGGGCCTCCTTATCGAGGTTTCCCTTTTCGCCAGGACAGAGATCTTTAAAACCTGCAAATTTGATACTAATCTTCGGAAATTCTAATTCGGAAATTGCATCCTTTCGGATCAATTTCTCTAAAGAATAGCTAACACCGAGCGTAGCAACTGCTTGTTGCCTTAAGGCTTCTTTCCTTCAGGGCCCGGCCTCTCAATTTTCCTAGATGCGCCCATACACGGCAGTTTTTCGAGGAAAATCAACGACTCAAACGCGACGAACGTTGCAAAAGATTCATCAAAATCTTATCTATTTCCTGGTCCGTTAGTAAATTTATATACTTTGAGATTATTTCGAAGCAGATAGAAAATCATAGAAAGCTATCATAAATAAGACTTCTTTTAAAGTATCCGTCAGGATTTCTTTTTTGTGTGAAATCAATTCACCAATGTGTAAGGAGACTGTCGATCTGAACAGTATGGCACCATGTGAACTGACTTGTCTGATTTGTCTTTCCATCTGGTCTCGTCGGAATTTCCTTACGGGGACTACAATAGATACCAACCGACGGCTCAAGTTCATTATAGCATTAAATAATTCTATAGAGACTAATGACATCGGACTGGTATTTAAAATTAATCCGCTATTATATTGGACCGATTCAATCTTAGCTTTACGTTACGCGATACAGAGGTACAGACATACCGACATACCGACATACAGACATACCGACATACCGACACACCAACAAACCGACAGATCAACATGTCGGTCCCACCAACCTGTGGTAATATTGAGAAAAAGTCCATAAAACATGCGTATGATAAATTGTTAAATTCTGACATGGAATACTGTTGGTTTATAAACAATACAATCTGTTTTGTCTCAAAAAGATACTTGAGCTTACTTCGTCCCCCTATGACGTCACTAATTCACCTATAAGCGAATTGATTCACAAATTGATTCAAATTCGAAAACAAAATGTTTTAAAAATGAAAATCGTCACCATGGTAACTAGTGACGTCATACAGGAAATCTTGAGGTAGCCATTTTTTCTGGGAGAGGTATTTACAATAGTGTAATACAGAAATGTCTTATTCGTCTCAAAAAGATTTCGCTAAGGTGAAAAGAACTGCATAAGTTACGGATAGAGTTAAAAGCATTGCGCTATAATGAGCGCTCGGGGCGCCATTGCAGCCATCTTTATCATCGCAGCAGGCGGCCACGAGGTAGCCTCGTTCTAGGAGTTCTTCCGCCTCGACGTTACACTTCATCCGGGTACCCAAGAAGCAGTCGCGTACCCCCGACTGTAATCCATTAGTGGCCGTTATTTGCACCTAGAGGTGAAAACGAGAGAAAACGAGAATGAGAAACGAGATTGTGTGAGATTTTTTCTTCATACAGACGATGGTAATAATGGCTAGCGATGATAGGCGCAATTTACAGCTGCGAAACTCGGTCGGCGGGTTTTTATGCGTATTAGAGGAAAAGAACGGCGTGAGAGAAAGTGATAATAGCTACAGGGGTGTTTTCAGATTTTTCTCATTTCAATCTTTAAAAGAAAATGGCGAGTAGTAATTCTATACTGTAAAACGAAGCGGTGATATTTTTTTTTAAGTTAATGGATTTTATGCAGACGGTACCGGAAAGGATCGTCAAGCTATATTGGAGTGGGCTCAATGGAGTGACGGAAGAAGTGGCTGGAAAATGATGGAGGTGAAAAGGAAGGAACAGAGGAAAGATGAGGGAGACAACAGAGCGGAAGAGACAGTGCGAGAGAGAGGGAGTAGGGCCAATGCAGAAACAGAAGATACTTTAGGGCGGGGAGAGTGAGTAGACAGAGGGAGGGGAGAGGCTGATGCAAAGACAGAGAGAGGATATTGTGATCTAGAAGGAAAGAGTTTAGAAAATGATTTTTGAGTTCGTTATAGTTTTTTTTTCGTAAACATACGTAACAATGTTGTCCGTAGTCGCAGGTCACCAGTTTCCCGGATGTTGGTCTAGCGGCGCATTGAGGCCCGACACACGAGTAGCATTTCAGTGCAGTCGTCTCTGTACAAACGACAACAAATCTCATAAAATACCATATCTAGTGAACCGATGTTTTAACGAGAAAATGATCAAATATCTACCGCAGTTGTAAGCCTGCACGATATTTGCTACGGAATTAAATGTATTCAATAAAGCCTTTGACGTGGCGTGACGTGGTAGTCGAGTTACAGATGAAAGCTACAAAGTGTGTAATGAATAACGCAAAAAAATTACCTCGAACAGACGTAGATATGATCAACACTAAGATTGTCAGAGTACAGAACAACATCTTGAATTATCAGGAGTTAGAATCCAGAAATATCTACCGACTTCACGAATAGCTAGACTAAATAGGTACTGCCAATACTTACTTAAAACAGTTCAACAATATGATTTCTGAAGAAATGTTTAGTTATTGGCTTAATTGCCAAGGTTCCCCGAGAAATGACCATAGAATCTCGTGTTTAAATGGGTAATCTAGACAAACAAAACCGTTAAATGTTGAATCTAGAATCTTATTCAGTGAGTAAATACAAATTGTGAATTTGAATAAGATTTGAATTGGTAAACATGATCTCTAAATATTAATTCTCCTCTGGCAGCTGATCGAAACAGACGACCAAAGACAGGGTATAGATGATCTATTGTTTTTTAAGTACCCCGTCGTGGTGGAATTCACAATAGAAAACTTCACTATCCATAACATAAAAGAACAGTTTCATTTCTGAATCACAATGTTCATGATGTATTTGATATTATTTCAACAAAACGAATAGTGCTTTGTAGGTTAACTAGTTTTCGCACGAGCTTTGGCTACTGGGTCAACTCCTGATATTTGAGGGGTTCGTGGTCTCACCCGGCTCCTAAGCGGCCAGATAGTGGTGTAAGATAGCTAAAAAGCGTTTACTACTGAGATTATACAAAATACAAAAATGATTTTACAAAGTTATCCAGCCACAGACGTGAATAACATAAAAAATGGTAAAATACCACGTTCATAAATGGCCCGCAGACGTCGGTTGCAGAAACGGATGATAGTCCGACTGGATAGATAAAATGGCATCAGGCCGCGGGGTCCAGATGACAATCTGTCTGTCAATTGAAAAAAACCGGAATGATTTTGTGAACGCACACGCACACCGCAAGCACGCAAATGCAAATTTGCATTTTATCTCCTTGCGTTGCGTGTCGTAGGATGGGACATGGATCTGTATAAAATTGACTACGGAGACGATGGTGATTGTATATCGACTTCACAATGACATCGAGAACATTGATAGTTTCGTTGCTGCTGTCAGCTCTGGTGATCGCACTGACGCTCGCTGAGAACAAGCGAGCCGGAGCAGGTAAGGAAAATGGGAGGATCCGGAAAAGGGTGCCCAAAACAAAAGTTATTTGTACATGTACGTGGTAGATGAACAGAGGATGCATAGAAGATGCCGCTACTTGGGGAGGGGATGGGGGTCACTTACATTTGGGGGAAATTTGAAAATCATTTTCGTTGAATTTTTATTTTTCTAGGTATCGAGGGCGATTCGAAAAAAAAAAAATTTGCAACAATAATTTGCCATCGTTTGTGCAACTTTTTAAGCATGTTATGAACATTTTTTCTTGGTCTCTGAACCCCCTTAATCCACCCCGGGGAAAACCGGACGACCGAGAGTTTCTCTAGAGAAATGTTTCCTCAATGAACTTCAAGGCACCAGAAAACCTGTTCGCTATAACCGATAGTTTGTTTTAACCTATTCTATCCAGTCGAGATCTTGTGGTGACGAACCTCCATCCGATTCACATCCCCCTCTTCGATACTCATAAGCGTCTCTAAAAACTTCAGGTGCCAGAAAATCTGTTCATTGACCGTAGTTCTATAATACAGATACAGATTGACTTTGCAACGAACTTCAGGGGCCAGTTCTAAAGACTGATATAAACTTTAACCTGGGGTTAACTCAATTCATTGTCAATTGAACTAGCCCCTAAATATCATTCTGAAAAACAATAGAAGGACAGAGCAGACAAAAGAGTCTCTTCCTCTTTTTATTATTCCAGTAAGCAGATACCTCAGAAGCAATGGCAATGGCAACGGCAATGGCAATGGCGGGGACAATGGCGGGGGCAATGGCGGAGGCAATGGCGGTGGCAATGGCGGAGGCAATGGCGGAGGCAATGGTAATGGCAATGGCAATGGCAATGGCAATGACGGTGGAATATCACGTAAGTCTACCTATTGCATTTCCGGGTTTTGTTTGGCTTGACGTCGTTCGGATCGTGGTTTCCCAAAACTTACCAAGGACAAGAGCCCACATATAACCCCGCAATGAGACAGCACTGAAAGCAGCCATAGCAAATCCAAATTCATTTCATCTATCAATAGTCGAAAGTACATGATTGTAAATGAAAAATGAGGATCAACAGTAAAACAATAAAGGAAAAGGAGAAAGAATAGAGCGACAAATATATGCATATAATAAGATAAAATCCCACTATTTACAGATGAAAAGAATTTTAAAAACAAGAATTTATTTATTAAATCTAAAATATTTAAAAGACACGACGTTTCGATCTCACCCTAGAGATCATCGTCAGGTGTTGGCAGGACGATGATCTCTAGGGTGAGATCGAAACGTCGTCTCTTTTAAATATTTTAGATTTAATAAATAAATTCTTGTTTTTAAATTCTTGTAATCTGTAAATAGTGGGATTTTATCTTATTATCCGTTCACCACGTTTGAGTGTGGTTATCGTTCTAATATGCATATAATATTCTTAGCGATATCTACAAGTCCATGATGTATAGATTTTGCGACATTTAGGAAAATTAATTGATCAGTCGGACTCAAACTGGCCCTTCACTGAGCTGAATGCAACCCCAACATCCTCATCCCGAGCTACTCTGAGGTCAGCCTGTGACGGATCCATTTATAGTGCCACCTACCGGGAATTCTACATTACTCTGGTCGTTCAAATGGATCCAACAACAAAGTTCTAGAATCAAATTTGGCCTTCACCAACGACTGTGAAATCGATTTACGTTTTCGTTTTAGTTTATTTTGACTCAATGTTGCATCATTCAAACGAGTAAAGAAACCGAGTCCAGTATTGGAAATTCGGAATTTTTTCTTTTTTTGGGAGGGGGGGGGGTTACTAGGTGGACTTAGATCCAATCTAGATAATGTTCGTGAATTTCATTTTATTTTTCAGCTGCTTGCACATGTACAACGTGTGGCTACCCTTGTACGGGCTAAACTGGGAATGGACTGCTCGTCAATCCAATGGACTATACCGACCCAAATTCACTAAACGTAATTGGTAATTGTTGGAATAGAATAAATGTACTAGTCTAGCAAAAAACGATGTAATTTTTGTTCCTTCATATCTGGTTTTTTCTTTGCCTTCCGTGGCACTTTCGTCGAGTCCTAGTACCTCCCGCAGTCGTTTCCTGCGCGATAGTATTCTTAGCGGATCCTCACTTGCCATAAGTGGAATCCTCTATCGCCGCAGTAGTTCATGTCCTACTACCCATTAGCGCACTTTGTGGATCCTCACTTGCAACAAGTCTATCTTCAATTCGAGACCCTTTTTATTCGGTAGAGGTCATCGCTGCTGCTGCTGCTGCTGCTGCTGCTGCTGCTGCTGCTGCTGCTGCTGCTGCTGCTGCTGCTGCTGCTGCTGCTGCTGCTGCTGCTGCTGCTGCTGCTGCTGCTGCTGCTGCTGCTGCTGCTGCTGCTGCTGCTGCTGCTGCTGTGCTGCTGGAACTATCGCTTATCTCCCGGTTCGCTTTGGTCGCACGCAGCCCCCCAGTATCACTCGTCTGCCAGACGAGAGTATCGTTCATTTGCATTAACTCCAACTTCCGCATCTAATACGCCTTCTAGCATCGACGTCGAACACGTACGTACATAGTCTAGGCTCAATTAACGCTTTTTCAAGTTATTTACTGAACGCCGCCGAAGATACCAGCGTATGGTCGTGGTATACAGAGAAAAAATCATAAAGCAGCCCAATGCACACACGACGCAGGGAAACACTGAAGCACGGAAACCATGTTTCCCGAAACCATGTTTCTCGTTTCTCGTATAAGCATCGACATAGCAAAACACTGTTTCCTGTTTCCGTGTTTCCTTGCGTCGAGTGCGTTGGGCTTTACAGTAAAGCACAAAGCAAAAATATACTGCGGAGCATTGAGCGGAATAAAGGACTGAGAACATAGCAGAATATATGAGCGCATAGGAGTTCGAATCAGTGAACCTCGCATCAACGAGAAACAGGACTAATTGAATGCTACCACAAAGATTAATCAAACCCCTGGAGACCAGCGCTAGAAAACCTGATACGTACTTGACCGGTTCGTCATTGCGCTTCTTATGTAGTTATATTCAAGACTTCAACGTAGCGCAGTATCGTTGGCATTTCCTCATTTCATTCCGACTTTAACATCGCTAGATCTCCGGCGTTGTACGGCATACGAATTATTGTCGTCTCAGACATTTATGATTATTGCGATACGGAGATGAAAAGCGACGCAGGCGTTTTTAATAACAACGTGTCGTTTGAGATAAACATTACCGCTGTACCGCCACCTTTCAACTTCAAATACAAAGTAACGCGAGTTCCTTTTAGGTCGACAAGCTACTTTACTTCTCATCCTTTCTTTGAAGTCGGCGTATTTGCCGAGAGATGCTTTTGTTCATATTCATCATCCCACATAAGAAATAGAAATAAAGATATTCGATGTTGATAACGATAAAAACAAGTCGATCTATTTCTGTGATGGCGGTAGGTTCAACAAGGAGGGGAGTGTTCCGTTTTCTTTCGTCTATATTGAAAAAAGAATTCTTGTCAGATCTGAATGTTATAAGATTGCATCGATTAGAACAACAATGTGATACATGATATTCACCATTAAATGTTTGTGTGAGAGGATGGGTCTACGAGGACAGGGTTTCATATTACGGCAGTGTCAGAAGTTTAACAGGTCCTGGGGATGGGTTCAGGAGGTCACTTGTCGACATAAGCGAGCCTTTTAGGGGTTCGTGGCGGAGTCCATGATGCCATCAGGTATGAATCCCTGTGTGGGTTGAATTGATCTATGAGGGTTGCGTTCCATTGTGTGACAGGTGTCTACGACGTACTAGGACAGGATGTTTGTACTGTTGCAGGGCCTCGCAAAATACCATTCCGTGCGAGAAAGGTTGATACAGTATAGCGGATAGCGTCACATCAGTAAGTGGCATCCTCTCACCTTTCTACAGAGACGTCAATGCCGAGATTGTCTGTTTTATTCCTTGAAGTCCAATCGAGAATCTAGCACGGCAGACAGATAAACGTCTGCTAATGATAGACAGCGTTAAATCAGCACTTATGGCTTCAGTGACAATGCCTCCGAGGTGCAAATCAGTAGCGTCTCTAAAAGATCTTAACAGACGCGAGGACGTACATGGAGCCATCAACATCTGTACAGCCGGGACCAGGCCAGGCTCAAGCCGAACCCACAAGTGGAAATATGACCACATTTAAATTTAACCCACATAACTGTGAAACTGTGTGCCCAGTCAAGTACGCCCACATAACTTTGGAACCGGATCCATAGTCAACTTAAACCGCACGCAACTGTGGAACTGGGTCTTGAATCAGATTAAACCCGCACAACTGTGAAACTGGTTATTGAATCGATATAGAACTTGATGCACGATGCTCAAACTAAACTATGGTCTTTAGAGCCCATGATTAAACTGAACCTGGTCTAGAATTATATCAAACCCACGCAACACTGTGGGACTGGCATCTGTCTGTGTGTTAATTAAGTTTTATGCTGTAATTAACAGCAGTTACAACAGCCACAGTAGTCACCTCATTAGATTATCCGCTCCATCGCACATAAATCTTCCAGACGAACGCCCCGAGGCGCGTGCATCAGCCTTTCCCAAAGATAGCCAGAATTCTTAAATACACTGGCCTACTGCTTGCTCCAAATACGGGTTATAGGCCTAACGTTCTTTACCGGAAGTAGGTAACCGTTTTCGTATCAACCAACTACATTTCAATGAAAATCCGTCGGTTCAAGTTTCCAGTAAGCATTTTCTCAAAAACTATACACGCACTCACCTTTTCCAAGATTTCCCAATTTTTTTGAGAAAATGCTTACTGGAAACTTGAACCGACGGATTTTCATTGAAATGTAGTTGGCTGACGCGAAAACTGAGACCTACTTCCGGTACCGAACGTAAGGCCTATAACCCGTATTAGAATTCAAAAATGCAAATCACTAGCGCGCAATCATTACGCAGAATTCTTCTTCAGTTCGAAATAGACCAGATAATCCGATAATCCCTAAGATGATCATATCATCTGGTTACGCAGTACAGCATGACCAGTACTGAATCACATTGAATGCGTTATTTAAGAGGTATTGTGCGAGTCAATGTGCACTACGACATCAATATTGTCGTTCCAACAAATAATATGAATTCGTGCGTTTATCCAGTAATTAAATATATTTCTAACTCTTATGTTATATCAGGGAAGTGTGATACTTCCCTGGTTATATTTTGATAGATTTTGACGATCATTTTCGAAAGGATATGCACTACAATATCAATATATCCGGACTAGACTGGTTGCCGGTCAATTCAATTCAATTATCGATATATTCAAATTGAAAATCTCTTTACTGCCCTAATATCATATAATTTCATAAAATGTTATCTATTGTCGCCAATGTTGATCCAATGGAGGAGTGTTTGAATAAGTTTAACTAAGGAGATATCAATATTAATGAACCACACCTACATGTATCAGTTGTTGGAGGATCAACACTTGTTTAGGCGTCTAAAACTACCTATTTATCATTAATTGTTATTATCCACTCCATTTTAGAACGAACGAAATCAATAGCATAGCGCTGGTATCTATTTTTGTTGATAATCTTATGGCTTAGGTCATGTAATGCATATCTATCAAATGTCGAGATGTTATTTGATAATGTCGGAGACTGACAAAATCCACCTGTATTTGATAAAAAGACATACGGGTTTATCTTCTTTCGCCAGTGAAAAAGACGTACGGTATTTTCCGCTGGGAAACTTTCTTCTTTCGCCATACACAGTATCTGTTCAGTGGCCTAGAAAATGTTGTTCTTTGCTCTTGAATTACTAAGTCATAGCGTCGCTCTCATCTTGTTCTATTCTCTCTCTCTGATAGCTAATCTGTCAGGTGCTTTAAGATTTTTAAGCCTCTATGCGCATAAGAATATCAACCTACCTTCTTTATCCTCCTCTTAATCCCTCTACACCTCCAGAATCATCTCCTCTGACCTCTATTCTTTCCACTCCCTCCTAGTCCCTCCCCTTTTTCCTTTCCGCCTGTACTATCTACTCCTTCGAACCCCTCTCTCCCTACTCTCATAAATCAGGTAATCTGCGCTAGATCGCTATAGAAAGATTCGATCATTTGAATAACTGATTATGATTCATGGCAGAATTTTACCGTGAAGCGGGTAATATGTAAATCTACGACCGCCGGGGTTGCTCGTTCCAAACTCATGTTGTCAAACTTCTTCGTCGATGTTGCCAAGCAACGAGCTGTCGTCTGGTCAATATTGACCGCTGATTCAATTTTGTCGGTTGCCGCGCAACGCGCATCGACGAGGGATTCAGTCAGTGTTTACTGAATGTCAGAGAAAATGTCATTTATTTTCATTTCTCCGAAAAATATCGATTGCGCAAACGTCAATATTCAATTTACGTTGCCTAGCGACGAATTGGGCAACCGTTCGCGCGAATTTCCATTTCAGAATTTTGAACTTCTACTGAAGCCACTGCAAGTCACCCGAGAATCAGACGATTGATGCCTCATGCAAGCTTGGGGTATTCAGCCTGATTATACTCCAAGATGCAAGGCGGCAAACACAAGAGGGACAGTTTGGTTTTTATATCCATATGTAATAAATACGTTCGTTACTATGGTGATCGCGGGACGGGTTGAGTATCCGACTGCCAGGGGCGGTTTCGGTTATTTGCAATGTCGCTCGCCCTTGTAACACGGCGATCGAATAACAAATTAAGTAACGCGTGGTATTGTAAATATCCCCGGCAGCCAAAGGGTTTAGTTTGTGTGGAATTGGAAACCTGCAGCGGGGCTTCACTTCGCAATCAGCTGCGTAATGAGGTCCATTGAAGCATGCACGTAGGCCTATGATCCTCCCTCTGCAGGGACTCGAACCTGATGGCATCGCTACACTCAGCCACGGCACGAACCCCTGCATCAGTAGACCGGGTGCGCAGCTACATGCGCAGCTTTCCGAACGAAAACTGGCGGCACCAATCAGATTGCTCGTTGTATAATCGTTGAGGCAAATTTCAAGGAAGAACTATAAATGGGAAAACCCGGGCTAAAATAAAACGGGATTACTGATTGGCTAAAAATCACATCATCTGAACTGCGCATGTATCTGCGCACACGGTCGATTATGGCAGGGTTTCGTGCCGTGGCAATCTCGATGCCATCAGGTTCGAATCCCTGCCGGGGGAGGATGGTAGGCCTATATGTATCGTTTATACGTCTTTGATTGGAAGAAACAACTTCGATGTTGTGTTCAGAATTCGGTGGATATTTGTGCCCTACTGCACACTAGCGCACCATGTGGAAACTCGCTTGCCACAAGCGAAATCCTCTATTAACAAGTAGTAGATACTGTTTGTTTGTTGATGTCCTATTGCACACTGACCTTCTTGAACCTCACTTTCTACGAGTGGAAAATAGTTTTCCTACAGTTGTTAATGTCGTACTGCACACTAGCGACACCTGCTGAATCTTTACTTTGAAACAAAACGGATCCTCAATTGGCACAATGTCCTATTGCACACTAGCAAGCCTAGTGGATTTTCACTTGTCACAAGATAGTCCTCTATATTGCACGGGCAGTGTTGCACTACAACGCAAAGAAATTCAACCATTTTGATGGAGTTTTTTGAAAAGAGGTAAAACAACAGAGCTAACAATCTATTCAAGTATTTTTACATAAATATCATATATTTGGAAAATTTAATACATTTCATTATTAACAAGTAAAATAATACATATCCATTTACTTATTGATTAATATTGATATAGCGATAATACACTTCATCTATCAAATTCGACTAATTAATCAGCGCGACTTGTTAAAAATTAACTAAAACCAAATTGATATATCAGTACATTGTATCTTAATTCGTTTAGCTAATCATTATGAAAAAAGGCTGATTAACAAGCTCATTCCAATTACAGTAAATTGATTGTCGATGCTTACAGCTACAATAACAGCATCTTCACCCGTCAAGGGATTCGAACCCACTACGCTAAAGCTGTTCCCCGAACCCCTTGACCTCACGAGTCGTTGGAGTCGTTACTAGCCGACCAGAATCCGGTCGTACCAATCACAGCGCTTGTAACAAACCGACAGTAGACTTCTGTTGGTTTTCCCGTTAAATGGACCAATCAGCGAATGTTTTACCGAACAAGGAAGTATTTCGCAAATCGATATATGACTTCATGCGCAACAGCGCCAGTAATGAAATCACGCTTCGTGAGGCCAGGGGGCTGGTGGAAGCGAGTTCGGGAGTGATACTGGGCCCTTGGCAAGCGAGGATGCAATAACAGGTAAAACGCTACAGATTCGTACGCTACAGGTATCAGTTCTACGCAGCTGAGATACTCCCGCCGCTACAGCTGCATAATTGATTTCCTGACGCTGTAAAAATCGTCACAACAACGGGCTTTTTATATTGACAGTAACTATTTGTGATCTGAGTCCGCATTAAGAGGTGATGACTTTGTGTACTACGTCATCGATAGTGGCGTTTAGAAATAACAATTGTGAATAATGGAGTGTTTTTCTATTTAATGAGTTTTCATGATGAATGTTTCTGATTATTAAGGTAGTGTTTAAATGGGTGTGCACTACATCACTGTAATATCTTTTACCAAGTTATACATTATCGAAAATTCTAAGCAATACATACATCATATGATTAACGTCGCTATTTTCAAGGAAATAATAAACTTTCAAATTAGTTTTTTCTGGCTATTTTCACCGGAGATTTCTGGTAATGAGCACTTTCAATCATATTCTGTAATGATACACCTAGGATTTTTCATCGTCACAAACTGGGATTTTCAAATTTAATCCGTTTCAATATGCCGAGAGAATTATCTTAATCATCCCTCAGCACGTTCTATTTCAATCGATTTTTTATTACATTTTCCGGCATCTTTTCATATAAAAACGAACGTCTTAATATCCGCTAATCTCTCAAATGCCGGATGTTTCTCCGTAGATTGATAATCTCTTATTTCAAATAATAAACAGTCAATTTTGACAGTACATTAACGATTAAAACGTGCCATTGGGATTCCAAAAAGCTATACTTACGTTCACATCACTCCGTTCTAACAGTAGACCCATCCTCCCTCGGAAAAGATTCGAATCTGATGGCATCGCTACACTGAGCAACGGTGCGAACCCCAGGTTTACCGCAGAAAAACTTGCAGCACCAATCAGATTGCCCGTTGTATAATCGCTCAAGCAAACTTCACGGATAAACTATAACTAGAAAAAACCCGGGCTAAGATAAAACGAGATTTCTGATTGGCTAATAGTGGCATCATCTATAGGCTGCGCATTTTGGGTAGTGTGTCAGGGTTCCGTACCGGCGAGTTTCGATGCCACCAGGTTCGAATCCCTGCCGGGGGAGGATGCAGGATACACCCCGCTCAATTCGATCTGATCAACTTGGATCGATTACCGATATTGACCGGGATGTTTCCGAATTATCGAAGGTAAATCCCTCGATGATTTTTTTTTCAACATTTCGACTATATCACGAATTCAGTATTCCCGAAGATGACTATCGGGATATAGTGGAAACGTTGAAAATATACTCTCAGCTAAAGGAAACCTTTCCAACTCTTTCTGACATAGGTATTACTTTATTATTATCATCATCATTATCATTAGCGAAATCTAACAGTGAATTCTACGGTTAGAAAATCTATGGAAATGTTTCAGAACGTCAGAAATGCCTTTAGGTATAAACAAATATATACATCATTCACCTTACTTTATATAATTATACCTCAGTATCCGGTTCGATAGTTCCTGGTTAGGTTGGACTTCGCAGTTAAAAT
Source organism: Tubulanus polymorphus (assembly GCF_964204645.1). Classification (NCBI taxonomy): domain Eukaryota; kingdom Metazoa; phylum Nemertea; class Palaeonemertea; order Tubulaniformes; family Tubulanidae; genus Tubulanus; species Tubulanus polymorphus. The sequence continues at coordinate 12,671,073 of NC_134032.1, read as the reverse complement.
TAGATGATTTGCGATGTTTTAACTAAAGTCAACTATTAAAGCGATAGAACCGACGCATCCTGCATCATGCCTGGATCAAATTTACAAAAATATATATCATCTGTTGACTCTTACGCATAAGTCAGGTCGCACTAAGACCGCACTAAGATCCCACGCAATCGTCTGCAATTAGGTCTTTAATAAGAACACTCAGGTCGCATTGCGAAAAGGCCGAGACTCGCGTCGGATCTAAGTGCGACCTGACGAATTCTTGAGTCATTCTAGAGTCCATGGTTCGGTCTAGTCCACTCAGCAGATTCGACTCTTCAAATATTTCGACGCAACAGTCATCGAAGACAGTTTAGAAAAAATAGGCTGGTCCTGTCATTAATGATTATGAGACAATGTTCAGTGACTTAATAGTTATTTTCGAGATGGATGACTCCAAATTGGATGCGCATTCAGTCATGTATTCATAGCTGAGACTCCTGTCCACAACTCGGAGGGCATCCATTGTACAACTTGCAATTTCTTTAAGGAGAAACTATAATTAAGAATTCACCCAAAAACTTTTTAGGTTTCCGACAACTCCTTGAGACATTTAAAATGTTCCTTTATCACATTGAATTACCAAAACCTTGAATTATTCGTACAATGTATAAATACAATGTATATAGTTCGCAATAGATCAGGTAGATGGCGCTATCATGCACTGCAACGTCAACACGTAGCCGTGTCCGGCATCTTCCTGCATCCATTGGTGATATTTGCTCGTATTACGAAATATCAGTCGTTCTTCTGGGCTCTTCTCGCAACTCATATTCGACACCTGAAAATAACACAGAAAAAAACATTATTTTACATCTAACTCGGTCAAAACGGTAATCGAACCCTGGCAAGCGAGGATGTACTGGCCAACTAAACTATAACGGAGAACTATTACGGAATAAGACAATGTATTAATGACGTCACGAGTCGGCCTTCCCTTCTGTTATAGTTCTACGCACTGGCCAAATTGTTCTATTGGTCTACTGGTAAACACGCTTGCTGGTCCGATCCCGGTGCAGTCACTTCTCCTAATCATATAACAACTGAAGTTCAACCTTGGAGTTCTGTAGCCATTTAGTTATACAGCCAAACGAACCAATCGTTGGCGGCAAGCTTTTACCAGCGCGGGTACCATAAAGATTTGAGCGATACTCTACACATTTTTGAGCATTTAATCAATGTTTCCTCAGATACCCGATCGTGAAACTAATCCACGGATAGGTTACTGAATAACAACAAGGCTATGCCGCAACCTAAGAAGCTTTAGGAAGTCGAAACGCCCTCGTGGTATTTTCTTGATCTGTCGCCTTGAAAATGCATTCCATGCGAAAGGGTTAAAGTGTTATCGGAGATCAATTATTCACGTGGCAGTTCTTCACTAAAACGCGTATACAATCACACGCTGCGCGATAACTTCAAGCGCTCGCCAGCTTTATCTCGATCAACGATATCACAGAAAACCGTTATTGAAGCATGTCGATTCAGTACGACTTGAAAATGATGATTATACCGAGGATACTGTAAAACTGAACGATTATATGCTCTATCGGGGCGAAGGTGCGCGGTGGGTTTAAGGATGAACAAGAGGAGGAGGACAGTGAGAATGGGGCCAAAGAGGAAATGGAGGCTGGGGAGTGGAGGCGGGGCGATGGAGAGATAGGTGGAGAGAGAAGGATAATGAGGAATGAAGGGAAGAAATACGTTGCCTGCATTGAGAGACAGAGACATTGCGAGTCCGTTATCGAACTGACTTTTCAAAGATAAAACTCAAGGACACAACGAGAACAGCGATTCCTTCAGGGATCCGAAAACAATCCGAGTTAGCGAGATCCCGGTAAACATGTCGTGACTCACATAACAAACCTCATGATATTGCGGTAAACATCATGACTCAAATAAGAAGTTAGATTCCGGTGAACCTCGTTAGATTCCGGTTTACCTCGTTAGATTCGGGTAAAACTCGTTAGATTCCGGTTTACATCGTTAGATTCGGGTATACCTCATTAGATTCCGTATAACCTCGTTAGATTCCGGTAAAACTCGTTAGATTCCGGTTTACCTCGTTAGATTCCGGTTTACCTCGTTAGATTCGCGTTAACCTCGTTAGATTCCGGTTAACCTCGTTAGATTCCCGTTAACCTCGTTAGATTCCGGTTAACCTCGTTAGATTCCGGTTAACCTCGTTAGATTCCGGTTAACTTCGTTAGATTCGGGTAAACCTCGTTAGATTCCGGTAAAACTCGTTAGATTCCGGTTTACCTCGTTAGATTCCGGGTAACCTCGTTAGATTCGGGTAAACCTCGTTAGATTCCGGTTAACCTCGTTAGATTCCGGTTAACCTAATTAGATTCCAGTTTACCTCGTTAGATTCGGGTAAACCTCGTTAGATTTCGGTGAACCTCGTTAGATTCGGGTAAACCTCGCTAGATTCCGGCAAGCATCGTGACGTCGATATTATAAACACTCCAAAAGATTAACGGACGTCTCCTCACGCAATCTTTTCTCCGTAGAACCGAGCAATTTGTCACAAAATGCCGTAGAATCGCGTGACAGAAAACATCATAATAACACTTTCTCAACGGACTCAAGAATTTGCCGAATTAGTTCACCATTTTAACCGTGCATTTTACAGGTTTGACTAAAAGGTTGTGACTAAAAACTCAATACAGTATAGCTGTGGGCAGGCTGGTGGATTTTTTGGACGAAATTTGCCGCTCGCAACCTGCTGTTCCCATCCGGATCACATACTGGTATAGATTTCCTGATGGTCACGCTCCTCCCCGCCCCCCTTATCGCGCGTTACGGGGATACGGGTTCCCATTTTCTCCTTGTCTCTTGATACTTAGCAATCGCCCACGGTGGGACAGGTTGTCAGTGAATGCGACAGGAATTGCCTGCGACAAGCGGCAAATTGCTATCGTTAATCATTAATCATGATTTCGACGTTTCGCTGAAATACGGCAAATTAATCTCGAGCCTATCAATAACACTACAAAACAGGTGCTTCAATACGACTAATCCTCACAGCAGCGCTTTTTTTAGCTATTCGTTTACATCATTCCATACCTCCGTGGCACCTTTATACTTCTGAACGGGAGCTATAAATCTTATCATACCTCCCCTTGTTGGAGGTAACATACCTCCCGTTCAAAGATGACTTCATCACGTAGAAGGTCACATATCTCCTTACAGTCCCTTAAAGAGTTTGGAGATAGTGGTAGCTGCTTTCTGCTCCATATCAGTTACGCTTCCCAAGTGAGGAGCTTTTACATAGTTTGTTAATCGGGAGGTGGGAGCAACACATAGCATCAGAGCAATATCCTAATTTCACATCTATCCACCGGATTGTATAGGCAACTAGCTGAATTTCTAGTGTAAGACATGTGTCTTGACCTTGGGGACATTGGCCTACATAGAAACCCGCTTGTACAATCAGTTACATCTACAACGAGCACAAGATTCATCTATGTAAAGACACTAAATCCATAAATATCAAATTTCACAGCGCATGCCCTTCACTTTGACAGTTCCATTACCGAAACATGAACCGAGGTAATGAATCATTCATATCAGCTGAGAGTGAAGAGAGAGAGAGGGAGAACGAGAGGGCGAAGCAACCAGAGGGAGAAGATAGAGATGGCGATATAATAATTGACTAGAGAGCAAGAGAGACAGGAGAGAGAGAGTTAGTCGTGCAGATGGAAGAGGGGTGGAGGGAGGGAGTGAGAGTTGACGATTGGGAACGGAGAAGAAGAAATGTGAGAAGAAAGTCGTCGTAAATGAAATGTCTCGGGAGATACATTTCTGCATTCAAAACAGATTTGTATTTGGTTCGCGTATAGTCGCTCGTCACGCACAGGAAAAATAACATACGTATAATGATGATTTCACCTAACGAGAGAGAGGGAGGTCGAAGAGAATTAGAGGGTATAGAAAATGAAAAAGATTTCTCAAAGAGGAACGGAAGACGTGGGAACAATTTGAGAAGAGAGGAGCGGAGAGAGATGAGAGAGTAGTGAGAATATCATGAAAGAGGCGAGAGACAAGTAGGGTATGTACAATTAGTACAACGACATATCGATTATTTTGGATCAGACGATGAAATTTGACGCGTGCTGATTTAAATCTGACGAAACCATGAAACGATGCCACGACTAAGTTGTGCGACGATCGACCACAAACGTTCACGTTCTCAGTGAACAGCCGAAAACCGATTCAAAAAGATCTCAAAATCCCAGATAAAAAGTCCCTCATTTCAAATGTAGAAATATTCGACATAAAACTCGCCGCTTTGAAACAATAGGGGGCAGCACGCGCATACGGTTCAGGCGATTTCTATACCGAAAATTATCATATATACTTACAAATGCGCCCCATAAGGGGTCGGTTATTCCTAAATTTTGTAGGAGATGTCGACAAATGGCGGCTATATCGTTCCGGCCGTTGTCTTCCTCGCAATTTCGATCCGTGGCTCCAAACCCCGGTAAGTAACCGTACGATAAACGCTTTCCTTCGACCCTGAAAAAAATCAAGACGGTGCCGTTATATTGTCAGACAAACACTTGATGAAAATAAATTCGTTTTTGATTGACTTAGATTATTGAGATTTTTTCCACTTCCAAACAATTTTTCAAAAACGAGTTTTGGGGAGAGGGAAGAGGGAGAGAGAGAAAGAGTAGGTAACTAGTAGAAAAGGAAATCAAGTAAGCAAAGCGTGATTACAAACATAAAGAAGTGTTGGTTCGGAACTCGTAGAGTATTTGGGAAGGTTCGGAGAACAAAGCAGACGTTGAAAAGAATAGTCAAATCATCCAGGTGCAAGACACGGAAGATCCGACTGCACATCAGATCCTCACTTGCTACGAGTGGAATTATCAGTAGCCGCAGTACAGCGGAACCTCGTTATAACGAACTATGATACGACGATTCATCGGAAATAACAAATACATGTGTAGAAGTTTGTCCCAAGTAAGACAATTAAATTAATTTCATACTGGATACAACGAACTATCGATTATAACGGACAGATTTTCTGGTCCCATGAAATTCGCTGTAACGAGGTTCCACTGTAGTCGATATCCTACTGCACACTAGTTCACTTGGTATATCCTCACTTGCCACAATTGGAATCCACGATTGCCACACCGGTGGATCCTCAATTGCCACAGTAGCGATTTGCTTTCAGATCACGCACGGATCTGTAGCTACTCATCCCGTTACGAAAAACGGTAGAAAGCTTAATTCGCGCATAGAATACAGATGAGACTTAAAGCTCAATTATCAGCATCTTAGATCGTGATTCACTCTACGTTAATATGTAAAATCTTTGGGGCAGGAAAAAACAGCAATCTTTTGATGAATCGGCAAGTTAAAAAGAAACCAGCTCCAACATAACCAAGATTAACGTCTTTGAGAAAATTCACGTCGATAAAGAGTAAAAAACTGGCTTGTTATGACGTTATGACGTTATGACGTTAACTGCTTGGAACTGGATCCCGAGTCAAATTAAACCCACGCAAATATGGTTCTGGACCATTATATTGGCACTTACTTGAAATCATTGCAGGTCCAGGTTTTAGATGGAAACATTCCCGGCAGATGGTCACCGCACGTCACGTGATGGTTGGCTACTAGGTTCGTCGATGGAAAAGAATTGTCTGCAACGAAAATAAAAAGCAATTTACAAACATTGAAAAATTGACACACGCCAGAAACTATCCCTCCACAGAATACCGGCTATACCACTGAGTTCGAATCATTCTGACAGAAGGTTCTCAAGAAGAATATCTCTTTCGACTCGTCCAGTTATTTGCCGTTTACAAGTAAAATCCTCATTATATGATATCTTTGAATAACCTTGTTTCTCGATGGAAGGATACATTGGTATATGTCCTTTTTACCATTCTGGTTAGCTTAATTGATGCATTTACATCATTAGTATTATTTCAGCCCTTTTCACGAAAGCTTCGTCAATTTCGAAAGTTTCATCAAGGGGTTATCAGTGACGTCATTAATGATTTATATCCACATTTTCTGATGATTAGGCGGTCATCTTTTCTAAACATGAGTCAACATATTCATTATACGTAATTATTGACGTCATTGGGTGATCTATAGAGGCAGTCCCGGTTTTTATTGACGTCATAGGGTGATCTTTAAGGACAGTCCCGGTTTTTATTGACGTCATAGGGTGATATATAAGGGCAGTCCCGGTTTTATTGACGCAACTGCTGCGTAAACGATGCAAACGTAAAATCAACGACAGTTTTATTAGCTTCCCGTAGAGCGTGCATGAGTAAATCAGAAGCAGAAAGCACTCGACCCCTCCCCCTTAATTACCCCCCCCCCTCCCCGTAGCCACGGGCGCGTTTATTTACGTTAACTCGAGAATATAGAACCCAGGAATACACGAAAATACATGTAACCCAGAGGTTTGATCACTTGAGCTCTTGCTCGTAACGTTGGCTGCTATTGACGAAGAAGAGAAAAGGAATTGATGATATTTTCTGTGGTCCCATCAGCTGTCAGCTGATTCCATGAAAGTGTAGAAAATTTATGCCAGGCCAACATATTGACGTAAAACAGAATAAACCAACCAAAACAACCACAGCCGCCATAGAAGAACAACATAGATCATTCTAATTAAGTCCAAGGATCTTAACTTTCATAGGGAAGCATCGCATGACTGACTAAGACGATTGCTCTGTTTGTAAAGAAAGTGTCTAATACGGCGTATATAAGATGAAGTCGTTCACTGATAAGCTAAGTAATAAGAGCTTATCATCTTTCGTCGACGGGATAAATTTCTCAAGCGCACAAACACATAATCGTAAATCAATCATAAAATCGATAATACCATAAGCAGTTATCAATCAACATGTACCTTCGGATGGAGTGGGAGAGACAGACAGACAGACAGGCAGAGGAGAGGAGGGGAAAGATGATAAAAATAAAATCATCAGGTGAAAATGTAAGAATCCTTATATATGGAAAGATATAAATCGGGGAGTTGGACACGAGGGCTATATTCGACAGTTTTAAAACAGGGCATTTTTGTGACCATTTTGAATTCTCGAGTCCTTACCTAACACAATGTGAAGTACAGTTCAGTTTTGTTCAATGCTCAGGTGTGATGGGCTTGTAAGGGACACCAAATCAAAAAAATCAAACGAAATCTACCAATCAAATAAAAAAAACGGGATCAATCCCTATTTTAAGATTTAAAAAAAAACGTGGACTCTTAAAATGGATTTGTTAAGACTCAGAATGACGGCTCAGTCTACGTAGGGAGGTATTTATATGAGTCATTGGCGAACAGTTGGCTGAATTAAAACGAGCGGTGACAGCTTGTGCTGTTGTTGTTGCCAGCAATATCCGTGTCTGATATCCCTGATATGCGAAACATCCGTAGGAAATTCCAATAAATTCACCGTGAGACTCCGTCGAAGTCAACTCATGTTTTTACTGATCGGTAGCTATTCCACCCTTTGTTACTGCGAGAATCAGAGAAGATTTTCCAAATAGATCTTTGAAAAATCCGCCGTCTTAAGCGGTGTGTTGATCGATTGCAGTCGCGCTCGGTTGAGAAGTCTTGTCATCAGATAATCATTTAATACATAAGTGGTCACTATTTTTGAGTCCCAATTTCCGATTCAATTTACTAAGATCGTCAACTTAGACGATTAATCCAGGTTCACTCACTAAAACCTCGAAAATTCGTGAACATATCATTTTGAGTATAGTTAATTCCTTGGTGGCTCGTACTTAGGTTTGGGGCGAATAGTAACTTAAATCATCCAATATCCCAGGTACTATATACATATCTACAAAGCTTTTCAGGGGCTCTTCAAAGTTGAAAGGTAGAGGATATTTGCTGCCACTATACCATTTGCCGTACTGGATACTTTGAGGGATCTCCGTCGCATTTAATCACATTTTTGAGCTATGAAACGTCATCAAAAGGCTTTTAAGTAGACCTATTTTAAAAATATAGAATGTTGTGAACAACATGAACAGATTTCAGGGAAATCCTGTGAACATTCTAGGAGTTATAGCCAATTCAAATTGAAGTGTCTGGATACGAGTTGCCACCCTTTTCTATCTATATTTTATTGGTACGGGATGGATTATCTAAGCTACAATTCACCCCCCCCCTTCCCCAACTTAAAAAGCCCCGGCAGTGATTAAAATGTTTGATCAAAGGTGGCGGAATTACACAAGGAAATACGTGCACATTCTATTTTTATATATGTGAAATATTTTTATCAATATCCACATAAATTCAAAGCGTTATTTTGATATGCTTAAGTATAGCCTCCAACATATACGGTAAACGTGATATCCATAGTCAAAACCGGTATCGACTAAGACAAGCTGCAGTAGCTGTAGATAAAATGCATTGTTATCGGTATAGATTTTTTCACATCGTGTGACGACTGATTGCGCGAAATAAGGTGTCGAATAAACAACACTTTATAAACGCCTCGTATTACTGTTAGAGAGAATTTCGAAGATTCCCCCCGAGTCACAACACAAAACATTCGCTATGTTTTTGCGATATAAATGTAGTTTTTGCATGATCAAGTTTGTATGTGTGTGGCCTTGAATATTGTTTTGTTTTTCTGTGCACGACTTCCCACTGGCATATGAATTTTGCTTTCGTTTTTGCGAAGGTCAAACTTGTTTCGCCTATAGAATTGTTTTCACAGCGGTAAACAAAACATTATTATTTCAACGTCCCAAAATTTTTTTTTTGAGCCCCGATATAGCTGTGCATCGGAATCCTGAAAGTTATGTGAATTGTGTCCACATGAAAGATAAACAAACATGAACAGCCTAAAAAATAAATCTTGTTTTTGTTCTGCGTGCTCTGCATATCAATGCCTATTCTTTATCTAGACAAGGTTTCTAATGCTCTTTTCTGGTCATGTATAAACACTGTGTATGGATAACGGAGCAGTGGAAAATCAGAAAATATCGTTCTTTTAGTCCCTACACTATCTACACTATCAATCGAGGTAATCTTATTCAACGCCTTTTAGGATACTAAGCTGATTGACATGGCCGTCAATCAGCCTCAAAAACGGTTGTCAACACGATGGATCCCGATCTGATCCAGGTTTCCCCGAGCGGCTAGCATAGATCTTCTGCAGCAAGCGGCTTACTGTTCGAAGGTGACCGGAATCGACGTCCGTATGAGAAAAATACACAACTTCAGCGCCAGGTGTAACAGCAACGACTCCCTCCCTCATCAAGGCACCGCCACAGTCGCTTTCGATGTTACAAGCTAACCCACGTCTTCAAATACTAGAAATTGGAACTGACAGCTTAAACGCAATACACGCAGCTTCCTGTATCATGGTATAGACGCTTTTTACTTACGGATGGATCTAATTTTACTCGACTAAGATTAAGGCCTACCAACAAGTGCGTCCCGCAACGGTCTTCCCCGAGGCTGCCTTCTGTCTTTGGCAAATGACTCTTAAAGCAGTCGGTAAGACCTCAGTGCACTTCACTCGTGTCAGATTCCAAGAAGTTTTTAAGGTGAAAAAAAAGGAATATTCGTCGTTCTCGGGAAACTTGTTATTCGCCGCACGACGAAAAAGGAGCCGAACCCTGAATCCCATGACTTCAGAGAAGACCGGATCAAGAATTGCGCATTATCCCTGATTATAGTTCGTTATGTCCAGTATGAAATTCTGAAAATCGTTTTTTAATTTGTGACGAAATTCTCAGTTCGTTACAGCGAGGAATCGTTTTAAGCGAGTTCGTTATAACGATGTTTCATTGTGTATTTATATCTTTGACTCTTGAATACGAAATTACCACGTGAGAATTCTAGTAATTCGCTCTGCGCAATACACGTATTGTGTCTCGTATAGGGTTAATTGATTTCTGGATTGTTTTGTTTACTACGAAACCAGCGACGCACACGGCACTTCGGAACGCAGAACCTTTCAACCAATATTGTTCAGCTGAACCACTTATTCAATGCTATTATAATTGCTCGTAGTTCAATGTTATTTGTTTTGGAAAGTGCACTTCCGCGGTCGAGATGCGAGACCGTATCGCCGATACTACCAAAGCAGCATGGGCGCTTAAACGAGAGTTGTTCTGGCTACGAGAGGGGGTTTTACTGGGACTGGGTCACCGTGACAGTCTCTGGTACGAGATTCAACTTCTTGATGTCTCTGGAAACACACCAATCCTAACTTACTGACTAGTTCAACCGGATGGCATCGCGAGACTCTCCTACGGAACATTTTTCCCTCCAAAGGTTCAAAGTTGGCGTGAGCTTCGGTGGGAGACAGCCAATATATCTAGCAATCCTTGCAGGGATTGTGAAACTGGTGGTATGGCAAACGCTTTCAACAAAGATCCGCAAACTTACCAGCGTATGGACACTTTTGATGAAACAACATTGATATAAACGCGATATGATTTGATTGATATTGCTGGTGACGACATTGATCAATGGAACAAATAACAACTTGGATAAGCCTTGAGACGTCTATTCCAATCTATACCTTTGAGAATTTTTGGACATTGGCGGCCAAAACTTTCTACGTAGCCAATAGTCTAGTGAATTTCTTGTCCCATTGGCCCAGATATTCCATTTCTGTTAACTGTGTGTAATGAAAATAGTTAATGCAGATGTATACATATACACCAATTAAAAGTAGACCAGATAATATCTAGCATAGACTAAAAGCTCGCGCATATACGCAATACACACTGTTATGTACAGCGTACCGTAGGCTACTACAGTATAAACCACATTATGAAACCATTAGTAATGAAAGTATAATACATACGATAATTTAAGTATTACTTTATAGGCATTGTAGACAATCGAATGGCATTAACTGACAACTAGCATCCGTTGGTCATCATTCTAGATGCCCTTCCCTGTACTGTCCTACGGGGATTCCCTTAGTCAGTGACCTGACTGTGGTTTAGTTTCACGATCGGATATTTTCACAAACCACATAAGCCCTTCCGATTATAAAAAGCTTACCACCAACGATTAGGTAACTAACTAGGGATCCCCTAGACTGGAAAGTTCTACATTGTAGTTCGTTGTTGTTTGTCTTGGCGGGTCTCATGCAAGAAACTCGTGTACTTTCTAATACTATACAATCGCCTACGCTTAAATCGAATTTTTAAAAGATGATGAAAATATATTCGACTGGAGATGGAATTTTGGAGTATAAAATTCATAGGTCTATGGGAGGAAAATATTTCAACCGCAACAACTGTTTACGTTGGTGTTCACAATGCACTCTTCTCATATGGCTATGCAATTTCTTACCGGGTCTGTTAGTGTATTCTTTCGCGTAATTCTCAGCAATCAGTATTATTATAAATCCGACAATAAACAACACGATATCCATATTGTAGTTTCAGCACTAGACGGACTCGAAGCCTCTGGCAGACGGTGCCGGAGTGTAAATCTGACAACGCGCGATTACTCGCTACTCACCAGCTCACAATGGCACATACAGCGCAGGACCGAGCGTGTGCCGCCGCCGCCACAGACGCAGCGCTATTACGTATAAACGTATGAATATCCCCGTGAAAAACAAATATTCAAAGGCCCTTTCCATGCGACGCATCTATGGAATGTAGGATGGTATCCGGTTCAGCTATTTATATCATCACAAAAGAAGTCTAAGAAGGCGTCGGGTCGCCGGGAGTCGTTATAGTGTTTGCCTCGATCAGTTTTATATTTAGCATCAAACGGTGTCTACGCACCACGGTTATCAGCCAGGGTTCATCTAAAGTACACGCGCTAGAGTTGTTGACGATAAGACGCAAGGTCACTGTGAGTGTCGTTCGAAGCTGAAACATGACATAAGCACCCGAGAAGCCAGTTCACGAGTAGTGACGCCGGAGCACCATGACGTGCGGTCGAAACCTCCGGGCAGCCTTATCAAGAACAGACACATCCGGCGTCGCACTAAAAAGAAACTAAAATAATTTTCCCAAAATTGTGAAAAAAGCTCTAAATTTTTAACACTGAAAAAACGGGCTTTAAATTTTTCGAAGATCCCATATCTACTGATGTAGGCTAGTTGCTGTACAGGAGAAGATTTAACTTCCCGAGGAGTGCGGATACGTACTTTGTAGAGTCAACTCATTGAAAACAAGGGCGGATCTAGGATTCTTTGAAAGGGGTGACCCTTAAATTGGAAAGGGCACCTAATTTGAAAGGGCAGATTTGGCAATGCGAGGGCTGCAAAATACATCGGTAGGGGCTCTTCTAGCCCTCCCACAGAATATCCAGGACAATCAGAGGGGCTTTTCTTGTTTATTTTAGTCTTTTTAAAATTTTTTCAGCCTTTTTGGAGGGCACATTCGAATTTTGAAGGGGGTGGACCAAACCATCCGGTCCACCCCCCTAAATCTGCCCTTAGAAAATGAATTAATGAACTCATGAATTAATTTTAATTTTTTTCTAAACTGAGAATCCCGCACTGAAACAGCTTATACCACACATTGGCCGGGATGTCTTGGGGAGACGTGTTGATATTTACGATTGTCCTCGATGGGGGACCGACTGCGGGTGCTGGCAATCTTTGGCAATCTTTTCTCCGACATTTTCTCCGGCCAGTTTGCTGAAGACCTGCCAGTGGTGCATGCATGAATCGTGTCGTAGAGCTACTCAAACGACTGTACGTCGTCTTCAGACGTACTATCCTCAAGGTTAAGGCTAAAAAAAATTGATACCTTGTTTCTCCGCTCTGCTGAGCTTAAATGTTGACCCGGCCGGCCGCCTATCTACCCTATACATTACTTTTTTAAAATCGTGATCAATTTTACCATAACAGACCCGGCCGCTATAGAAATGAACTGTTTATAAATTTTATCATATTTTACAAAAATGACCCGGCCGCTGCGGAGAAACAAGGTATCATTTTTGTTTAGCCTAACCAGTTCAGCATCTGTGAAAAGATCCACCATACTTTCAACGCGCAACATATACTGCGGACTATTAAACGAAGAAATCGTTTATAGAATACACGGTAATACTAAAACCTCATTTTTCATGTATATTCTGAGGAAGTTTTTGAAATTAAGACCCAGCTGCCCCAATGTAGGACCAAGCCTCTATTGTACACCCAAAAAGTGTCGTATTGTTTGTTTTTGTTATTGTTATTGTCTCCGCGCAAGACTATCGTTCGGATTGTTCATTAACCTCTCCACAGGACGGCGTTTGAAGTGTCGCCCGCGCATAACGTATGATCCGATGACGTATCCACAATTTAGAGTCTGTTTTTGTGGTGTTAATTTGTGTATACTCAAGCGTTATATTGGTATAATTCAATCAAGGAGTTACGATGAGAAATGCTTGAGTAGTTCATTAAATTAACTGTAATTAATTTCTAGAGAAAAAAACGATCAGCCGATTCCTGGCGAGCGGCCCATCGGAGAAACGACTGTTAGACCTTCACTATTCAAAAGTGGTTATTCACCAAAATATTTTCTTGTCTCGCGGAAAAAAATCTAGCTAAGGCTAAACAAAAATGATACCTTGTTTCTCCGCAGCGGCCGGGTCATTTTTGTACAATATGATAAAATTTATAAACAGTTCATTTCTATAGCGGCCGGGTCTGTTATGGTAAAATTGATCACGATTTTAAAATAAGTAATGTATAGGCTAGAAAGGCGGCCGGCCGGGTCAACATTTAAGCTCAGCAGAGCGGAGAAACAAGGTATCAATTTTTTTTTAGCCTAAGTATCTTATGCACATGTGTGTTAAAAATCTTTACTTCTGTCTTGTACATTCACATTTGCAATATTCCAAGGGGGAACGCTTGTATTTCGAATTTAGAACCTTTATTGGCTCGAGCAAATCTCGCCGATCTCTCGCGGATATTCCAAAACTGCTTGATATTCACAAACTTCAATTGATCACATCTATTTTTTCACAGTTACATAATTTGCTACCCTCAGTTTAAAAAGAATTTTTCATTATTTGGTTATTCGTCATTTGGTTTTAATTCTTGGTAATAAATCTGATACTTTAAGTTTTTTGGTAATGGGTTTCAATCTTTGTTGTTGCCTTTTCTGCATCACGTCTATTCTACAAGGAGTTATAGCGCACAGCAATCGACGATTTCTTGACGACCTAGGATGGCGAATGCCTGTCGAAAACATGTGTAAGGTCGTGTCTGTTAGAACGGGGGAGGGGGAGGGGCGCTTGTATAGAAATACTTGAAATTGAGATACTTGAAAACACTCCAAATCGTCTGCGTCAGAGGTTTCTGTCTTCCGGTACAAACCAACGAAATTTCTTTAACCGGAGCACACCCTTCATCAACACTTCGGGAAAAGGTGTCAGATACAAGGTTGAGGTGATAAATTATTTCCGTTTCTAGATATCTACATTAAATTTAGAGTAAATTAGTACTTTCCATCAACACAAAGCGGAGGAGTGAAATAGTAATTACACGTGGCCAGGTGTTAAATGAGACATCACTGCCGGACTACACCTTTATATATAAGTATCAAAAGTTCTGATGAAATAAATCATTTCAACATTTTGATCGGACGTGTAAAGGTATTTTCTGATATACCAAACAAGTGTTTAAATAGGCAACATATATTAGCAGTATAGATCAAGAAAAAATGGTATCGACGCATAACGATACAGGGAATTTGACTGGTGCGTTAGGTTACGCTATGGTTTATGAATATCTGTTCATACAGCCGGTCACCTACGTCAACGGAGCGCCGTGGAAACTATGGTTTCATTTTGTGACCACTCTAATCATCATCGTTTTAGGACTGATAAGCAATCCGCTGGCGTTGATGATCATGACCAGCCAAAGAATGAGGAAGCACACGTATTCGGTGTACCTGACGGCGCTATCCGTTTGCGACTTGGGCAACATCGTCACCCGACTGATATTCTGGATAAATCTGGTGTCGGTTTTGGTAACCGGGCGAATTACCATTCGAATTACTAACGTTTACACCTGTCGCATAACGATGTACGCCTGTTACTTACTGATGGTCGAGAGCAGTTGGCTGGTGACCATATTAAGCGTCGAGCGTTTGATCGTCGTTTGCTTTCCGATTGTTGGTAGGTTCTTGTACAGCCGAAAAAATGCCATCATCGTCACATTATGTACCGTTATGGCGGGCGTTTTCATCCACATCGACAGCCTCTTTCCGCCGTTCAGACATTTCTACGTGGATGGTCTGGGATGCGTTAGCGACAAGGCTTCGAAGAAGTCGCACACGCTGAAAGCGATAACGCTGGCCATGTTTTGCCCGTTGTTGATTATCATAACCTGCAATGCTATGATCATGGTTTCGCTCACGAGAAGAAGAGTCACCGTGGCCGGGAAGATACACAAACGCCAAGTCCGTCAGGTGACTAAACTCTTGTTAGTGGTTACGATCACCTTCGTCGTATGCCTCATCCCGAATGCGTGCGTATTTATATCGATCGCAATACGACCCGATAGCCCGATAAACGTGATCCGACCAGTCACCAACTTTCTCATGGATGTGAATTTCAGCGTCAACGTGTTCATCTATATCGGAACGAGCAAAGAGGTGAGGGCAGTTCTGAAAGGTTGGCTCGATCGAAGTGTCGGATACTTATTTCATTCTTATAATAGCGATTCATCCGGGTCTAACGTATCGAATCGTCAGCTTGATCGCTATTGAACGAACTTTCATCAACGCTGTTATAGCTAGACCCCCCTCCCTAATCGTGGTGAAACGGATCTAAATCTGGGAGTACTTTCTGCGTAAATTCCGATCGCGAATAGAATCCGACTTTCGGAGAGTTTCGAGGGCGCCATTTTGGATGATAGCTTCCAGTAACAGGATAATGCGGGCTACGTCTAAACAATCCCCGCTGTGGTAAGGAGTAATAAAAGTCATTCGTCAATTCAAATTAAAAAAAAAAACTATTGTGCTTTATTTTGTGCTCCCGCAATTGATGTCAAACGTGTTACGGTGCCATCCACATCGCACGGCTTCAATTTCATTTTCATCCACACCTAAAATACCGACCACGGTATCACCGACTCTGATAACCAGCACCGCGGGAAGCCTGTTTTAAATCAGCGGCAGTAGAAAGTCTAGTCTTTGCGCCAATATTTTTGAATGTCAAACGCATCATGATAATGCGCCAATCGTAAGCCGACGAAAACAACAAATCGCTGACAGTTGTTAGGATTTCAAACCGTTCGCGGATAATCCTCTTTGAAACCGAGTGCACAAGCTGTCGTCACCGCCGATCTCTGGAAAACATACATATTTCATTTTCTGACAGTTCGCACACATTTCCCCACGATATAAACATAGGGGAATTTATGAAATGTGGTAATTATTGTGTTTTTTGTTTGTTTTTGTTTGCATCAATAAATAGATTATCGCACTGTAGGCGATCTCTCGCATACATTTTTATCATCGGGTTTTCCCCATCTGCCAACGTTTAGCTGTGTTAAATAATGTAACGATTATTGATTCAAACGTTGACTCCCAGAGTCCATAGTTGAGTCAATCAAAAGAAAATTCTTAGAATGTGGTGACTTTCGTGTAGAGATTTCATCATCGATCATGGCCCCATAACCGATGTGCTTGCTAGGTAGTTCAACGAATGGTTAGTTAACCAAACCACTAATAGGTGGCACACCCGCCGCGATTCGCGGTGACGTCATAGCCGTTTGTAAACTTAACAGGATGCATATTGTTTGAATCGATTCATTGAGAATCTTTATTTATCAAATATACGAATAAAGGACAATCTCGTCGTGTAAATTTAATATCGTAAATTACAAAATACAGGTAGATATGAATGTAAACAGTCAACGGCCGATAAACCGCCAACACCCGTTTAGAATTCTGAATTTTGGTGGTATGGAGAGAGTATGACAATCGTAGGTTAGTTTGGACTGGTTCCGATACAAAGTACAGATGTTGCGTTCATTAAAAAAAACACACGGGCGGGGGTGGTGTAGCGGGTGTTAACTGCATATATAAAAGTATTGATGAAGTATTGAACTTTTGGATGAAATATGTATACTAAAACACCGACATTTTAATGGTGAATAATTTCGGCAGTAGACGACACATATTGTACCTAGATAGAATCAATGTGAATTACGTCAAAATGTACAACAAATACAGACAAAATATATTCCGGTATCTTAAAATACATCTATTTCACAGCCATTTTGGACCACGCCAGATTTTTGCTTTGCAACCAACCGCTTTGCCCAAATCTCATATCCTCTCGGCAAAACTGGCCACGCGAATCATGCGTAGACACTTGAAATATCGAAACAGTGTAATAATCATGTAGCAGATTCCGCTAACGCTGGTTGGAAGTGGTCCCTGCTGCATTTCGAGTACGAAGAGACTGGTTGGCGGTCATTGCTGCGTTTCGCGTTCGATAAGACTGGCCGGCGGTCATTGCTGTATTTCGCGTTCGATATTACTGGTTGGCGGTCACTGTTATATTTCGAGTCCAATAACACTGTTGGTGAAATAAGCAGTTGATGGTTGCTGCTGGAGGATTTTGAGTCCAATGAGACCGACGGACTACCAGGACCTGAGCGGCGGCGGCTGATCGATTTTGATTTCGGTAGAAAACTTCGAAGTTTAATCATGAAAACCTGAAAATTTCGCATCATTCTCAAGGTCCGTAATTTCTGACGAAGATCATTCCCGACCGATGCCACCGGACAACATGGCCGGCAAGTGGTGACCTCTACCTTAACCTCGGTTACACAACGCAACGGTAGTATACTTCCTCCGTTCGAAAGTTGTTCGAAGTTGTCCGTGGCAGGTAAAGGTCCCGGATGGAAATCAATAAAGTGCGCGTATTCCGGGCTCCACACGACCTTACGATCGCAACGTTCGAAATCGGCCGCTAGACTTTTATCCGTCTGCAGAAACTCACACGTAGGTGTCACTTCCGGTGCGAAGTAGCAAAACGATATTTGTTTGTTGAATAGTTTAGCTTCCTCTAGAGCACCACGTGACCAGCTCTCCTGCACGAAATAGGGAGACAATATCACTAGAATCCGTCTACTCGACAGTATGCCTCGCCTCAGATTTTCACTCTTATCTGGAAAAGTGGATTTGAGAAAAAACTAAGAATACGGCTTAGGAACCGATACATACATATAGGCCTATATTTGAGTTGAAGCTGAATCCAAAGGGATCCTTCAACGCTTAAGGATTCCAATTGTGGCATGCAAGGATCCACCAGGTGGCGCTAGTATGCTGTGGGATATCAACTATTGCAGCAATGGAGGATTCCACTTGAAGCGAGCAAGGATCCATCAGGATCGCAAGCAAAGAAATTTCTAAAATACATGCAGTTAGATTTATCAAGTGAATGATTGACCATCTAACAAATTACAGAACATTTTTCTAGATTTTAGCCCATTTTCAAATGGGTTTTTAAAAGTTTCTAAAAGTTTCCGTTTAGCGATGATACAACACTTACACAATCCAACTTCTGCATCTCTTTCGAAGATGAAAATCTTATGACCAAACTGGGCCTCGAAATATTTACACAAAGCAACGGCCAGTTGACTGTCAATTAGTGTTTGAGAGCAAAGTATGAAAAAATCACAGTCACCGTCTAAAAATTTGAAAAAAAAAAATAGTATCAATAACATTCGAATCTACCGAGTTTTGACCTTATCAGTAGTTAATTCACTGATTTTACCTGCTGTAAAGTTGTAATTTTTGATGTAATTTTTCAATCGGATGTCAATACGGGTGAACCAGGCGATCAGTATAACAGTTATCAGAACGACGGGAATCACAACGAACGCTGCGAACGGTGACCTGTCGACTGTGGAATCAATAAAATTCATTCTTAAGCAACTGTAACCCTGATATAAGTCTCATGAATTATATATCCCTAGGGGCATAAAAATTTATGACCTCCGAAGTCTCCGGTTGGCTCCACACGAAATCGGACTCTCCAAAAGGTCACATAACCAATCATAGAGGACGATTGGAGGCAAACGGATTCTCTTATCTGATAAAAGAGTACACCCCTAGAGATATATATGTTTTTCCCAAATGGTGGAAGTATAGGGGGTTGAACTATTAGGCCGCTAGTAGCAAATAAGATACTAGTCATCCAGGCTCCTGGCGTCCAGGATCCAGTTCCATAGTTCCGAGTTAAGATTTAACTCTGAGTAAACTCATAGAAAATGAACTAACTTTAACTCACTAACTCAAAACTGTGTAACCGGGTCCAGGTCCTTGCGATACAAGATTCAGAAGGAAGCACTCAGCGTGATTTACGTCACGTTATTTTTTGTGTTTCCGTATGTGTCGTTTTCTGCACGTATAAAGAAAATCAAACGAACCATCGCTAGAAATAAGGTGATATTTCCTGGTCTGGCCGTCAGGTGTCTCACATAAGTAGGTTCCGAAATCGGCTGCTGTTATTCCGTGCAGAGGTAAAACAGATTTGAAATCGCCCGTGTATTTAATCTCACTCTGACTAGAAACAAATGATAAAAGACAAAATTTAAAAGACCATAAAAATATGGCGACAAACAATTACATTTACTTATGTTTACAGTTTTGGTGAGCAAGACCCATATTCAGAAAAACCAGGATATACATGCATAGGGGTTTTGAAAATGAGAAGGTCCGAATAGGGTACCAGCAAACTTCGTGGGCACACCTTCCAACCTTGCGCTTATCGGGCGGTAACGCTGGAACTGTGAAGACCGGAGTTGAGATGCAGGGAAAAGGAGCTCTCCGAAATAGACTTGAGGGTGGTTTATTGAGTTCGGAGTCTCTACTGTATTGGGTATATTTGAAAATTAAGAAATGTAAATGCTTACGAGATAGATTCGGTAGTTGCGACATTAACAATTTTCACGCGTTCACCATTTTCATCCAGTTTAAACCACTGTAATTCGAACGGTGTCCACAGTTCTCGCATTTCGGCATCATTCACAAGTTTCTCTAGATTATCGCCGCCATGACACAGATATCTGGACGCCTGGCAAATCATCTCCGTATTGCTGCCGGTTTTCACGTTTACATTCGCATCGGTGCTGCCCTCTGTGAACATCGTCTGCACTGATGCGGAGTCGTTTGACGAGCACGCTTCCGGTTTACATTCTAAAAAAGATATTTCGCGCTAGGAACTTTTGATAGTTTTCTTTCATCGTCCAGAACTTCACCCAAGACATTTTTAAATTGAAAACACGTAACTCCAGACATTGGAATTTTCGGTAAACTTCCATATAAGGGGGCATGTAATGCTACGAAGCATAGAACTCAAATAAATTTGATTTGAGTTCTATGTACGAAGATATCAATGTCTTGAAAAGGTGTTGTTCCATACTTCAAGAGCTACGTATTCTCTGCTATGGGATATCAAAGATCTGAACGAAGTGGTAATTTCAAAAATGTCCAACGCCTGATCGAGGTGGATAGATACCTTGAATGCTGATTTTAATCGTCACATTCAGTGACCTGGAAGAGTCGCTTGCCGCAGCAGTACACATGTAATCATTTTTTGTGAGGGATGGGAACAATTTGTGGAAGACGAGAATGCGCCGATTTGAACTCAAATAGTAGGTTCCTCCCGTCCATCGACCGTCATCAAACGGTTCCCAGATGGACTTTATCTGCCGGCTAAAAATGATTCTATCGTAGCCCGGTGCAGGGCAGCACATAATGCGCGTCTTGACACCGTTGCAAGCGACTATGACCCGACGACGGTCATCGTCCAACGGAGAGTTTGCGGGGACAACGAGCTGGTTTGCTGGAAAAAACAGAGACGAATATTTGAATGGTAAATTGAATTTTTAATTGTTGAAGAGATTGTGGTATTTGGAGATTTCGGGCAATTTGCAACAGAATTTGAGCTTGGATCCAATACCCATCGACCAATCTTCAAATGGACAACTTTAATGACATCATAGGACTACTGCATTATTTATCAGCGCACTTTCAAAGTATGATCGTCCAAACTTCACACTGAAGAGACCGTGGTGGTCCAGACTGCAGATTGACAATGATACGAGAAGAGCCAGACGACTCTAAAACCTCATGATGCATTGACCACCAGAAAAGTTTTTAAGACTCTCGAAAATTGTGATCATAAGAGTCCCGTTGATAATATTCCAGGCGATGTTTATTTCTTTTACTTTTGTGGACTTGGCTAAGAGGGTCTTACAAAAGATAACCAATACACAGAAAAAAAGAAAAACTAAAAACGTTTTTATTTAGATAGCGATACGATAGCCTCAATATCTATGCGTCATTATCGGACATACGTAACCCATATCGAACATAACTCATAGTAATTGGGTTGAAACGTTGCTATCTCCTAAAAAAAACTATACTTTGGTTTTGGGTTTTTCTACTCAAATTCCTGGGGGCGTTTTTATGATTTAAACTAGGCATACATACGTTTACATTCGCTACGATCCTCGGTGACGCAAGAATCGCTGGAACAGTTCACGCATTTCGATGCTGCGGTTTGACTTCCGAACGTCCCTGTCGGGCACGGGGTCGGCCCAGCAGAGCCACGCGGACAGTAGTATCCTCTATCACACATATTACCCGTTATACCGTCAGTCGGGGTCCCGGTCACAGCGCCACCTTTACAGTAATAACCTAAAATGAAAATGACCAGAAAATGACCAAAAACAATTTTAGGCTAAAAAAAATTGATACCTTGTTTCTCCGCTCTGCTGAGCTTAAATGTTGACCCGGCCGGCCGCCTATCTACCCTATACATTACTTTTTTTTAAATCGTGATCAATTTTACCATAACAGACCCGGCCGCTATAGAAATGAAATGTTTATAAATTTTATCATATTTTACAAAAATGACCCGGCCGCTGCGGAGAAACAAGGAATCATTTTTGTTTAGCCTTACATTCCGTAACCCGAAATACGACGACTTAACCTGGGCCTTGTCTATTTGAGTACTTCGTGTGGAGAAGGCCGTAGCATGGAAGCTATAGGGAAGCAAAATCAAGAAAGTTCTAAGGCGTAGTCCAAAATATTCGATGCTCGGATTTTGAAAGAAGAACTGAACAAGACAAATATAATATGTTTAAATGCGTTCAGTTAACTACGTGCCTACACCTATAGGACTCGCCGGAGTCCATACGTATGATAGCCTAGGATTTTATACATTTCTGAAAATAAAAGTTTTATTGATACCTGGAGCGCACATTCCGGATGGTTGATCGATAGCACTTGTTAGACAGAAGTAACCGGGCGGGCATGGCTCACAACGCGAAGCGGAATTATTCAAGAATGTCCCAGGCTCACAAGAAATTCGTGTCGTCGTTATTCCTTTTGTAACTAAAACTTTCGATGATAAAAAGATTGCTAGTAGTATTTCAAACCTCGTATCCATGTCCATAACTCATAATAATCTTAATTTCACTTCTGTTCAAATCCATTTAATCCAAATGTTTTTCAATCATCTTATTAAAGAAAAGTTCATTTCTAATCAGTTCGTCACTTAAATTCAGTCGCTTAGGCTTTTTTGAGTTTGTCCATCATAAAACTAAACCACGTCCACAATCCGGGAATGACGACTAAAATTAGAGTAACTCTTTCTCTCGCTATCGATCGAATGAACCGTCAAGATTAATTTATCCTCGAAAAGTTAACTCATTCTCGAAAAGATCGAGACGGTAGGTGTATCCTGCGCTTCAAAATGTCATCAAAATGTCATCCTCACGAATCGATCTTAACAACAAATCATAACATCAAACATCGTCACAGCTTCTGTTCAACAATGTCAACATCATCTAAAACTTTATTCTGAAACCATTTTAATCCTCACATACATAATTACAAATTCATTTTATGCGGTAAAAATGGTTTTCCAGACACCGTTTCCGCGAACTTCGTGAAACAAAATATAATGAGGTCGGTCGACGACCTTCAGATTGGTGATGATCTAATAACCGACAACGAGGTGGCAGCACCAGTTTGTAGTTACGTATTGGCGGTCGGTGCCGTTGGCGAGAGCACGTGCTGGCATTGGAACTCAAATTGAAAGAAAACTAACAAAATCACGATTCAGAAGGATTGCAAAAAATTACAAGCAGGGCATTATTAAGTCGCTAAAAATAAATATTTTATTATTCAAATTAGATCCTTATTATTTGGACAAATCATTGGAATTGACCAAGTTTGGCTATTAGTCGCGTGTAGGCTTCTTTACATAATATGGGCCACCGGACTCGCTTTATTTAAGGTCGATTGGTCATCAAGGAAAGACCGAAAATACTACTTATTCAGCTAAGAGTTTTTCGTTGAGTCGTCGTTGATATTTCAATTTTTCCTCCAATAAATCGATTTTTAACTGCCACGCCTGTTTCTCCAATTTCAGCACATCCAAACGAATTTCTCGCTCCTCCGCGTCCATCGCGGGACGACCTGCATCGCCCCCGGGTGACGGAACGTTCATTTCAGACGAACGCAATTTCAAGAAATCGTTGTTCGAATGGTTATTAAAATTTGGATTAAGATCGCGTTGGCTGAAATCATTTTCGGCACCTATCACGCAAAGATCTGCGGCGCTACTGTTTGTGACACTCCGAGGCGATGACGAGAGTGGAGACGCCATGGGTGAAATTTCACCGTTCGGTTGAATCCCATTTTGGGCCTCGGAAAACATCAGCCTCTCGGTATTAAAACCCGAATCCAATTCGTGGGGTACACTCCGTTTAGGTCTGTTATTTCCAGTAAGTGACGTCACTGCCGCCGAGAGCCGACGGTTGCTCAGTAACGGTTGTTTAGCGGCGTTAGAATTGAACAACAATGATGATAAATTTTGTCCAATGTTCGAATGAGTTGAGGTGGTGCTGTTATTGTTGTTGTTGTTGTATTGATCACTGGCAGACGATTGAACTATCGTCTGAGCGCATGCTCCGCTCACGAAAGCCCGGTTGCAATACTTAACCGTAGTTTGACCGGTTGATGTATCGGCGGCACCGGACAGCATACTAGCCGGTAAAGTAGGAATGGTAAGAGTTACTGAGGAAGAAGGGGTTAACGTCGAACTCGTTGAGCTGATCGTCTGCTGTGACGTCTCTGTGGATTTCTTCCTGAAAAAGAGCAAATACGAATTCAAAACTGTTATAAGGACGCATATGGTAAATACAAGATGTCTCGGCCCATAGGATTCGAACGAGACTCTACCAAACCCAAGCTCCAATGGACATATCCTCGGGGCATGGATGCTCGCGAGCAACTGATGGAATCGCTGGACTGGGCCATACGCCCGGTAGCCTAAATCGAATTGGTATCATTGGGAGAAACATCTGAAGAGTTACAAAAAAACTGACGGGACCACGGTACGAGCGCCCCCTAGTGACAAATACATGAATATCCGTATTTTAAGAAATACGATCACCCAACGATGAACTCAGGTTTACCTTTTCTCCGGTGGATATTCAGTCCCCTCCACGGTGGTGACGCCATCTTCCGCTAAACCACGTTTCCCTGTCGTCTGCTGTTCGGATATTTTCGTCATCTGGGCGACAGATGGCGCTGACATACTCAATAGATTGCGACTCTCGATTATCTCGAGGACGACGTCGTTATTTTCCGTCCAATTGATATTCGGTATTTTTCCGTTACATTTTTGAAACATGGCGATTTTCGACTTCGTGTCGTGTTGAAGATTCTCCCACTTTTTCTTGACCTCCTCCGGTGACCTTTCCGTACCGCCTTCGACGTCGGCCAACTCGTTGGCGATGCGGTACCAACATTCGCGTTTGATTCGAAACGGATACGGTCCGAACAGGGATTCTTTGTATTTCTGAATGAGTCCGATCAGTTCGGAAACTTCGTTGGGGGTGAAGTTCATTTTACGCTGATGCACGATACGCGGTACCTTGGCAACCGACGAATTCGTTGGCGCCGTGGCGGGAAAATCGTCGATTGGCTCCTGTTTGACGACCACTGCGCATGCGCCGCTCTTCTCAGAAAACACTTCCGTCGACATAATTGATTTCACTCGGTAATAATATATACTTGGAAAATCCTTGTTCGGAGCTTTGGCCGTTAAATAAAAGGACAGTTCTGTAAAGAAGAGGTAAAACAATTAGCAAAAGCGGCAATGATTCTGTGGGCCTCACAAACCAGTACCACCACTGTGTATTGAAATTTCACAGATCTCTCCCCATCCTCATCGAACGCGGTACCCAAGTGCGAATGGCATATAGATATAATAGGTTATAATAGGGTACTGGGTAGAATCTTAACGAACGACTCACAAATTTCTCGATCCAAAATTCCATCGCTTTAATTGTTAAAACCAGGAGGAAATTTTACATCCACGAGAATCTATTTTCCCGCTATAAACGATACATAAGTTGGTTACCGAAATGATGGGACTTTTTATAAATCCCTTAATCGGCATCTTACATTCGAAAAATGCGGACGCAATCATCGTATCGCCTTATTTTTTTAAGTGGTTTTTTAAAGTGGAATGAATTTCCGGTATGCCCTCCTGGCGTTGAGGGTCAAAATCTGCATTTTTTATCGATGAACCATTATTCGACAATCAACATAATACCTTTAGTTCGAGAGGGGGTCACAGTGGATCAGTCCGACCTTCGATGACCAGGAGCCCCAAATACATGAACTAAAGTTTGATCATGGACGACTCTTAAAGCCGGGCGTAGGTCGACTTGCGACGCAATGCGAGAGTTGTTGCTCTGCGACGCGGCGTGATGGCTGGCGGTCGCAGAATTTCCCCGAATCGACCGGAGCCCGGTTTAGAGTCAATGATCATACTTAGTCCGTCTTGGTAGGTTTAGGTTGTTTTGGCTTCTGGTCTTCACTCTGAGTCGGCTTGAAACGATTCGTTAATAGAATCGATGGTTATAGATGATAGATCGTTAAACAGACAATTGAATTTTTCCTCTGTTTAAATAAATAACTGCTAAATATGAAGTACGTACATCTGGTTTTTACCACGCTGATCGATACGAGTACATCGTTTTATCGATATATAGCTTCACAATAAAAACTCGAATCCGCTTGGCTATGTCGAAGAGGACTAAGAGGACGAGACGCGTTTTGCGGACTTACCTGCTGATGAGTTGCCCCAATGCTCTATTCCGTTCACTCTCAGCAGCAGCAGCCGCCGCAGACCAGATCAGCCATCCGCTTTATCTATCATCACGTATACAACACGCAAAATGATATATCA
This sequence comes from Tubulanus polymorphus, assembly GCF_964204645.1. Lineage (NCBI taxonomy): Eukaryota > Metazoa > Nemertea > Palaeonemertea > Tubulaniformes > Tubulanidae > Tubulanus > Tubulanus polymorphus. The sequence goes on along the minus strand of NC_134032.1, from coordinate 12,644,840 downwards.
TTGAAAATCCTTCCTCATAACGTCGAATACTTCACTTAATAAGGACAGCGTTAATAATATCAAACACAATTCACTATCTATACACGGCGTGCACTGTGTAGATAGAGAGAGAGAAAGAGAGAGAGAGAGAGAGTATGGAGCTAGCTAGAGCAAATTGGGTCGCTATACTTAAGTGACGTTCGGTGATAATGGTCGCCATGGCAACCACTTAAGTGGCCGGGTTTGAAGAAGAATTAATCAGTTTAAGTAGTTTTCGTTTCGCTAGACGATATGTAGGCTAAGTGATCTTTTATGATATATACCGCCACTATCGCCGCGCCATTCGTAGATAGTGACAGTGGGGTAACGCGTCCGTATTACTCCATCGATTAAAAAATTGTTTCTGAACCAATCCAACTTTGAATGGTAAGGGAAGGGCTGATTTTCCACCAGGAAGGACCATGAATTAATCATAGAATATGCATAGAACACTATTTTACTCCATTCTTGCATTGCAAATGCTATTTTTACGATGTATTTTCAATTCGAAATATATATTTTAGATTTTAAACATATCCATTTTCTAAATCTGTAGACTGCATATGCATGCACGTCTATATATGCGAAAGTTTAGGTTCGTGAAGTAAGATTGACGAGTGACGCATTGACGAGTGACGAAATTGGTCAATTTTTAAGGAGAAGTTATAGTTTGACGTTATAGTTGATTATAGTTGATTTTGCAACGAATTTGAAGTCAACGCACACCTTTATATGTCCTGATTCTATAGATTTTGCTGTAACCTTTGTTATCTATTGCCATATCACCATCGGGCCCGCATCCGGTCACCTGTTTAAATCACGTATTCTATATCCTAAAAGGCCCATGGGGACCCTGTAGAACCCAAAAAATGCCGAAATACGATTTCGTCAATTTCGTCGATTTCGTCAATTCGTCAATGTAGCTGACGAATTGACGAAAAAATTGACGAAATTCACGAAGTTTGTTTAAACGTTGTGACGAAATAAGATCACTCGCAAGAGCGTTGTGAATGGCTGACCAACAATTCTCCGCGTCATGATTCGTTTAAATAGGTCATAGCACCAGTAGGACCGGGCCCTATATGACATGGATTGATTTTGCAACGGATTTGAAGTCAACGCACACCATTATATCTTCTAATTCCATCGAATTTGCCGTAACCTTTGTTATTGCTAGCCATATCACCATCGGGCCCGTGCCCGGTCACCTGTTTAAATCACATATTTTATATCGTTATAGGCTCTCGGGCTCTGTAGTGCCTAAAAACCCCAAAATACGATTTCGTCAATTCAGCTTGAAGAATTGACGAAAGGAACCTTGGAATAAAGCCATATCACAATCGGGCTCGTGCCCGGTCACCCGTTTAAATTACATATTTTATATCGTTATAGGCTCTCGGACTCTGTAGTGCCTAAAAAACCCCCAAAATACGATTTCGTCAATTCAGCTTGAAGAATTGACGAAAGGAACCTTGGAATAAAGCCATATCACAATCGGGCTCGTGCCCGGTCACCCGTTTAAATTACATATTTTATATCGTTATAGGCTCTCGGACTCTGTAGTGCCTAAAAAACCCCAAAATACGATTTCGTCAATTCAGCTTGAAGAATTGACGAAAGGAACCTTGCAATAAAGCCATATCACCATCGGGCCCGTGCCCGGTCACCTCTTTATATCACACATTTTATATGTTATAGGCCCCTGGGACCCTGTAGTGATAAAATAACCCAAAATACGATTTCGTCAATTCAGCTTGAAGAATTGACGAAAGGAACCTTGCAATAAAGCCATATCACCAACGGGCCCGTGCCCGGTCACCTCTTTATATCACACATTTTATATGTTTTAGGCCCCTGGGACCCTGTAGTGATAAAAAACCCAAAATACGATTTCGTCAATTCGTCAATTCGTCAAACTATAACTTCTCCTTAAAAATTGACGAATTTCGTCACTCGTCAATTGAACTTCACGAACCTCGAAAGTTTTGCCTATACATATTCTGATAGTTATAATTTTGACGCTTGACAATCATCTATTATCACCACAATCGAATCGACCGCAAAAGATTCAAAGAGGAAATGATACTTTTTTTCGTTTCGAGGTTTACCTGATTAACGTAGAAGGCATTCTGGTGGCGGTGCTCTTTTGACAGGGAAAAAATAATGCCGTTTCCCGCGGAATTATATCGAGCGAATTTGACCTTCGCACGAAAAAGCGATTCAAAAATCGACTGATTTTGAACAACAGTGAGGAATCCCGTTTCATACTCGGGGGGACAGGTGTGATCTTTCCATAGTGAACAACAACTCACTTCAATCCTGATCGAGATGGAACCTGTTAAAACAAACCGAATTCACGCTGTCCAATATATTTCTCGATGATTTCTACTATGCAGTCATTGTAGACCTAACAAGCGAACAACATACTTCTTCTCACGTAAGTATTGAAGAACCATGAGGAGAGAATCCCACAATGATAATAAAAAGTCCGAAAATGAAACTTCGAGATAGTAGTTTATTTCAACGTTTCGACTATATCCTAATAGTCATCTTCAGGAATAAGATGTATAGGAATCAGGAATAATATTATTCCTGAAGATGACTATTAGGATATAGTCGAAACGTTGAAATAAACTACTATCTCGAAGTTTCATTTTCGGACTTTTTATTATCATTGTGGGATTCTCTCCTCATCAACACGGATATTGTGTTCTACCTATCGTGATTGAAGAACCATCTTATGGGTGGCACCCAAATATAGAATAGGGGGGCCAAAGTATCCTGGATTTATTGGTGTATATAGTACGTATATACTTGTACATGGCTGCGAGTGTCGAAAAATTGATCATATTTCGATTCTATAACACAGATGGCCTCTGCATGTGTGACTTTCTTAAGCCAGGTAATGAACAATTGTTATGCCGAAAAAGTAGGGGGCCCGGGCCACTTAGCCCGCCTCCGCTCTTGCACCGATCTCAACGATGGAGGGATATCGGACCCCAGTGAAGTTCATTACTTGTTCCTTATTCCTTATTTCATTACTTATTCGGAATTCATCGCCCAATAAGGAACAAGTAGGCCTAACTTGTTCCTTGTTCCTTATTGGGCGATGAATTCTCAATAAGTAACGAAAATTGAACCGGTAAAGACGAAAATCTGAATAAGGAACAAGGAACAAGTAACATGTTACTTGTTCCTTATTGGGAGATGAATTCTCAATAAGTAATGGAATAAGGGATAAGAAACAAGTTACTTGTTCCTTATTAGATGAATTATCAATAAGTAAAGACCAGAAAATCTGAATAAGGAACAAGGAACATGTTACTTGTTCCTTATTAGATGAATTATCAATAAGTAATGGAATAAGGAATAAGTTACTTGTTCCTTATTGGGATGAAGTTAAGACGAGATAATCTGAATAAGGAACAAGTAACAGTTACTTGTTCCTTGTTCCTTATTGGGAGATGAATTCTCAATAAGTTATCGAATAAGGAATAAGGAACAAGTAATGAACTTCACTGGGGTGGATATCGGATGCCATCACCATAAGGCTTGATTGCGTAATTATTAATACTATCGGAAATTAGTTTAATGGCTATTCAAGAAATTCGGTGCTGATTCGGGCCAAGTAAAAAATCGTCCATGCAATATACGCCATGCAAAAAATCATGGTTTCCTGGATGCAAATACGGACGCTAAAACGATGCATAAAACAATATAGCTTTATTAGATGATAGTGATCATGATTGTGTGCGCTTATTGACGATGTAATGTTTCTTATACATGTGCTCAGAAATATCCTTTTCCAGGACTGGTGTAGGATTTACGCGTTCCGCCATCAAAAATGCTAAGTAGTAAGTCATTTTTAAATTTTTTGAAGACTGTGTCCGGAGCGAAATTAAAACGGTGAAATAGACAAACCAGGGTATTTCTCCTCAAGAAAAGTTCTCTTAATCTACATAAGCCATGAAAAATTCCAGGGGAATTCTAAAATCGTTCAATAATCTGTGACGACTTTTTCCGATGGTATCTCATTTGCGTTCAAAAATTTCAGATTACTTTATCGAACTCGTTATTCTACTAAGCTTGATGGTTGCCTCCATCTGGGCTCAGATGGCAGGTGGACCTGACGTGGGGAACCTAAATCAACAAGTGAACATAACACAAGATGATTTGGCAGAGAGTTACGAAAGACGACAATCGAACTTTCAACATTAATTCATAAAAGCCATATATTAAAGCCATATATTGCTTTTGATTGGCACATGATGTTCTTTTTATCTCCCTGTTGTGGTGATTGGTTCTCATTTAAATCGGCTCTGTTTATTTACCTCTAATCATCTCGCAAAGTAGCATCGTTCTAGAACAATGTCTTCCGTGTCTAACAATGAGGGTGGCGCCTCGTTAGTGACCTTCGCCGTGGGTGCTGTTTAGCCGAGTCGAAGTGCCTGTTCTTCTGTACGCTCAGACCTATAGATCCGCCCCGACTCCCCAGCACGCCCAGACCTCAAATCCCTTCACCTTTCAAGTAAGATGGTTGGACATGCTCGTTCCCGCGACGGACACTCTTCTTCAGAATGCCACGGATGAGGTCACGGAGCTTTGCTGATTTAGAAGTTATAATATGATTGCAAACTGTCCGGGTCCAGATAACAGAGTCACCGATCAGATTAGAATCAAGTCAAATTCACAGCAATGTTTGTTTTTTCTTTTTATCATTATTCAAGGTATATACATCATAATATAGCATACATACAAGGCATACAATAAACAGGCTTTCAATACACTAGTCTAATCCATCTCCGAGACGAGTATCGGCTACATCTACACTGTAGTTTGATTCTCTTAGCACATTGTAGATAATTCTAATAGAACAGGTAAAATTCTAGCTCGGTGCTAGCACAAAATTCTCTCAGTACGCTCCATTCGCCGACAGTGGACTCGGCCTTACTCGATGAAGTTATTTATCGGAATATAGAATCGAGGAACTCGAGATAGCGTTGGGGAGCGGCAAATATTTCGCCGAGTTGATAATAAAATTGGAAGTCATTTCAAGTCATTCCAAGATCTTTGTAAAGATTTTAGGTTACTGGATTGACTGTGGTTTGACAATCGGATGTCACCGACCAGAGAAATCTCGCACCAACCTGACACTGATCGTGAACGAGTCCCGTTGCTATCAGGTTCGAATACCGAAAGGGATGAAAAGATTGAGGGTTTTCACTCAGCAACCGACAAATCGTGAAATATGAACTACAGTAAGGAGGAGTCTACTGAAATGCAACGGAACCAGCTAATCCAGCGATCCGATTGGTCGATGGTCTTAATCCAACGATCCGATTGGTCGATCACGAACAGGGACACAAATATCTATCGTACATTTATCATAATAACTTATCATCTGCATTTAACCATGCCTCGAGTCCACGGTTTAACTGAATACAATGTAAAATTTTCATCTAAGTTTAATATCTATATAACGTACACGTGTTTCTATTTTTTCCGAATGGAGAATTATGTAAATGGAATGACTAGATTTTAGAGAGGTTTTGATATCATCACCATCATCATCGTTTTTGATGGTCTCATCACAGCACAGCACGCACACAAGCGCGCCCTGATAGTCCAGATATCGTCATCTCCCAAATATAATTGATAACATACTATTATTATAGATGGAGAATATAAGATTTATGCTATATTTAATCATCTATTTTGTTTACTAATTATTCATACTCCTGTAGCGCGCGACAAATATTCCCTGAAAAAAAGATGAAAAAGGTACAAAAATTACAAAGCATGAAGAACAAAGATTTAGGAAAGTTTAAGGAATTCCATCTCTTTATGACATCATCAGATTGCCTACACCCAAAGATCCTTTTAAATTGTTTGCTCTTTCGTTTGAATGGCTAGCTTTTTTTTCAATAAAAGCTTTATTTATCAATCAAGAATATATATAAAGTAAAGCTTTAGTCTATGTCTAAGACATTGTAAGCAATGTACTCAAGAATCCAGGGTGGTCTCAGGGGTCCGAACCCTTGCTTTCCAATTGAGGGTATCCTTTATGTCAAGACAAACATCATTAAACCCCAGTGGGAACCCTACTTATAGCCTATGACGCCTTGCCTTATCTGAAAAATCCCTTAGTCTTTTCTTCTGCACCCCTGCTTCCAATTTCCCTAGATCGGCCCCTGGAAACATTCACAGATTTCAACACAGGTTTAAATACTAACCAGTTATGAACCATTATTTTCTGTACAGCGAGAAGTGCCTCATAGCGAACATTCGGATCTTCATGCGATAACATTTTCATTACTAAAACTTTACCACCTAATTGTTCTATTACGCTGAAAAATAACGTGAAGGAAAAATTGATTAACAATCTGAGACTCTGCCACAGTATAAACCTCTACCCTAATATAGACATATCATTCTAGATGTCAAGCTGATGACGTCGTGAGACTCTGTCACAGTATAAACCTCTACCCTAATATAGACATATAATGAAGATTTCAAGCTGATGACATCGTGAGACTCTGTCACAGTATAAACCTCTACCCTAATATAGACATATCCTCCCTAACAAAGATTTCAAGCTGATGGCATCGTGAGACACTGTAGGATGAATACTTACTGTTTTCCTCGAGGATAATGCCTCACATATTCCCCGATATCGTGAGCTGCTACCGACAAAATCAACGGATCACGACTCGACTCCATCAATTTTATCAATATTCTAAAACAAATAAACGAAAGAACAAGATTCTATGAAATGAGCGATGCTCAGCAGAGCGTAGTCAAAATTCAAGAAGATATTCTGTCATCACAGACTTACTTTAACAGTTCGTAGTTTTTCTCGTTAAGGCGTTGAGCGCATTCCCTCCAGAATTTCTCCGTTTTATGCACCGGGCTCCATTCTAATCGTCCAGATTTCACTTCGGTTGAGTATTCATCAAAGGAACTAGAAGAAATAACCGTGTTTCTAATTAAAGAACAAGACATTTTATCAGCACACTTTCAAAAAAATCCACACTTCACATGTGACATGTGTTCAGTACTTCAACTGAGACATTTGAGACATTTTTGATTGAAAATGACAACAAACACCAGATATTAGACATTTTATGAGCACACTTTCAAAAACTTATCGTCCACACTTCACCTGTGTTCAGTACTTCAACTGAGACATTTTTAATTGAAAATTAACAATAAACATCAAGCATAGGATATTTTATCAGCGCACGTAATTATCCACACTTCACACGAATGGTTGATTCGCATTTACGAGAGGTTTTATCATACTCGCATCGCATGAAATATTCACCTGAGGTCGCGGACGCTAGCTTGTAGATATTCATTTAGGTATTCCATGTCGTTGGTGATATCGGGATCGTCGAACTTTCTGCCTTCCAATAAATCTAACTGCTTCAATACTTTACACTGAACCATCGATAACGCGTACATCTGCGATATATCCTTATCAGTTGATTTCTCTAATAAATTCTACAAAATAAAACAAAATGCTAAGCATTTAGTACCGAAAAGGCAAAAACTCTGTTAAAATCGATTTATTTTCTAATGAGCTTTTTGGAGTGTATCTGTGGTGAGAATTCCTCTCATGACAAGACCAAATTTAACTAGTGCATCAATCATTGTGGCAAAAGAGGATTCCACTCATGTAACAAGTGAGGATCAACCAGATGCACTGATAGTTACTCAGTTATTTGCGTTTCAATTTCTTCTATATTTCTATTAAAATCTACACCATCAAACTTATAGCAGGCACCGCATTTTTTGTTCAAGTTAATTCACTTACGTGGAAAGTGGCCACAATGATTCGAATAACTTTTTCTTTGATCGATTCCGTCAAAATGTCGGCCAAAATCGGGATGATATTATATCTGAAAAGAGTAAAAAAATGATAATTGAAAAACAATTCAATCCATCCAAGTAACCAGGTTTCCGATTCAAGCCACTTACTCTGACAGTTTGTCGGTTAGTTTAGGATTGAAAGTTAAACACCATAAACAGAAGATGAGTTGATATTGAATTTGAAATCCGACTTTATCACCGAGTACTGCAATCAGTCTGAAAAACAATACGAATGAAAATCATGACAACTAATGTGGCAAGTGAGGATCCACCAGGTGCGCTAGTGTGCAGTAGGACATCAACAACTGTGGTAATAGGATTCTACTTGTGGCAAGTGAGGATCCACCAGGTGTGCTAGTGCGTAGTAGAACAACAACTACTGCAGCAATAGAGGATTCCACTTGTGGCAAGTGAGGATCCACCAGGTGTGCTAGTGTGGAGTAGGACATCAACTACTGTGGCAATAGAGGATTCTACTTGTGGCAAGTGAGGATCCACTAGGCTTGGATGTTTTCTTGAATTTCAAGTGTGCTAGTGTGCAGTAGGACATCAACGACTGTCGTAATAGGATTCTACTTGTGGCAAGTGAGGATCCACCAGGTGTGCTAGTGCGTAGTAGAACAACAACTACTGCAGCAATAGAGGATTCCACTTGTGGCAAGTGAGGATCCACCAGGTGTGCTAGTGTGGAGTAGGACATCAACTACTGTGGCAATAGAGGATTCTACTTGTGGCAAGTGAGGATCCACTAGGCTTGGATGTTTTCTTGAATTTCAAGTGTGCTAGTGTGCAGTAGGACATCAACGACTGTGGTAATAGAGGATTCAACTTGTGGCAAGTGAGGATCCACTAGGCTCGGATGTTTCTTGAATTTCTTAAACTAATCAAGAAATTCAAGACATTTAAATTTCTAAAATTTCCACTCGAACTTACGTAGTAATAGCATCAACGTCTATAAAAGCTTGTCGATACACGTCGATTCGTAACATCATCTGTAAACATCTGGCGACCGTTTGTAAATATTCATTGTTCGGAATACGCATCTGATCCTTCAACCACGTCAGGTAATAAATCAAATCCGATCCTTCCATCGGATCTTTGCCCCAACACGCGATCTTCGCGATTATTCGACCGGTCTAACAAAAAAAAAATTTCCACAAATTTTCAACTTTTTCTTACTTTCTTTCTACAATTTGGGACGAACTTTAACCGATTCATGGATTAAACATCATATTTTACACACATTAATATAATATAAAGTCGGACCATAAAATGTCTGGATTACATCAAAATCCAGATTGAACTGATAAGAACAAAGCGTATTTGACTGGACCATGTAGTGACATCACTCAAATTTATTTTTCATGAATACAATTTTTTACCTGATTGACAATGAACCCATCCGGCCGATTTAACATGTTCAGAAACGGACCCCAGACGGAATCGCGATTTCGCTTCTTCGTGTATTCGCGGAATATTTCAACACGTGATTTATCCTCCTGCAACATCAAAATATCAACAAATTCGATTTTTTTTGGTGATAAATCTAATAGTTTTTGGATCAAATTTAATCTATTTTTAGTGAGCATTATTTCTGTATAATCAAATTTCTCCATTTCGCTAATTTTAACAATTTTGACAAAAAAAATTAAAAGATTTCAATTTTTCGTTTATTTTTCTTGGTTTACTTTTGAAAGAAATATGATCAATAAATTGAGGAATTAATTTTAATATTTGTGTTGATCAAATCTTAATGACAAGAATTTTAACGACCAAATTTTAATTTCTTTACTTTTGATTGATAAAGATTATTTTACCTGTAACATATCATCGATCATAGTGAGAATGTATTGTACAGTTTGATCTTTGGAAATGTGTCCCATCAAATTCAAAAACGTCTTTGCGCACTGAAAAAAAATTGATAAACGTAAACACAAGAATTTTAATCGTCAATTTGCTCCTTTTTCTTAACATGAAAATCTCAACCTAATTGTAAGGGTTAGGGTTAATCAAGAGTTAACTCATCAATATTAGAAAAAGAAAGCATTCTGAGTCAAACAACGAGAGAAATCCCACAATAAATTCAGCTAAAACGAGAAATTTGAATAGAGGAGTATATATATTTGCGCAACGTTTCGGCTAAAGACTATTAGCAATCATCAGACGTACTGAATAGTCTTCTATTCAAGTTTCTCGTTTTGGCTTCGTTATTGTGGGATTTCTCTCGTTATCATCTTACACGGATTTTGTGTATCTTCTCGTCTCGCTGAGTCGAACAGTTTTTACCTGGTTTGATTTTTCCCTCAACAACTGAACTCTGCCCTCGGCCGTAGAATTATCGAATTGCGTGATGAAATTAAAATCCTCTTGAGTGATCATCTGACCCCTGAAATATATAGAAATGATTGGATTGAAAAATCCAAGAAACACAACGAAAAATATCTTAATCTTACAGCAGTAAAACTAAGTAATAGGCCAGTTGTCATTTGAATTTAAGTCATCAATATATCGATCATCCCAGCTATGATAACTACTTCAGTGAGCTTAACTGTTTAAGGTAGTCAGCTGGGAAGGCTACATTAATTCTGTACAAGCAAAGCAAGTAACTGAATCGAGTCGAAGAGAGGGGTGCAATTATTTTAGCACCTGTTGTGGGCCAGGCGATCAAATTTATTTGAACAACACCACATTTTTGTAACGCTCAAATAAATCTACTCACTGTAGGTAAGACTGCCAGTTGACCCTTTTAGCTCGAATCTCGTTCGCCCGTTGCTGTAACAAACTGGTAGCGGCCAGCATACCTGACAAAAAGCGAAAACATAAAACGTTTTATTTCGATAATTAGTGCGATTATGCATTTAAACGCGAACATTCTCCAGCGCTTACCGCCTCCGTTATCAATATTTTCCATTCCAGGCACGACGTCATCCTTTTTGCCGTCCGTCTGATTCGGTCCCGAACTCATTTCGATTAGTTTTCAATACGTGAAGGCGATTTTTCGGCCGAAAAGTGAATTTATTTCGATTTTTTGACAGCTGACAAACAAAATGGTGGCGACAGTCATGTGATCACTGCTGCCTGCGATAATAATATAATTTCTATCGTTCAATGTATTATTATAATTTCTCTCACCTAAATTTTCACAGGGACTTGTCACGACTGATAATGGATGAGACCAATGATGGGGGTACCAGTATCCCTGCAACTGTATAATAAAATAACAGTGGTGGTTAAAGGCTCGTTGGAAGCAGAAAGTCTTCTAGGTTGTATTAAAGCTTATTTCATGTGAATCGGTTGAGAATTTTTGGAATTACAGTCGATTGAAGTGGAGAAGTCATTGTCAGATTGAAAATTTGTTGCCACCCTTGTTTTTTATATTATACAGGGATAGTGGACCTGGTCATTGATATTGGTTTTATTCATTCACTATCAATTGTGACAAGTCCCTGTGTAAATTTTAGTTGTATGATACCTTGTATGTATCTCGTTCGTATATTACTTTATTGTATTTACCAATGATGTTCTGTTACAAGGCTCAATAAAGTCATTTGAATTTGAATATGTGATACAAAATTTACTTTCGAATCGATCTGAAATCGACATTGATTAATGAAATAGCAAATTTAATTTATCAGTTTGTTGTTATTTATCAAACCCTTGCGTCGGTAAGATTTCTCTGACCGTTTACCCGAGCTTGTGTATTTCCCTATCAAACATGTCAGCGCCCATGGAATTTCTTCTAGAACGAACACGTTCAAGAAAAGAAACCGACACGTTTTGCGGCGAATCAAGATGATAAGATAACAGGAACTCGACGCAGATAAGACCGGATCAAACCCGATAAAACACCGTAGTAAGATATAGAAAATCGAGTAGAACAAGCAGCTATGAGCGGCGTACAGGCGGCTGAAATAGAAAAACGGAGGAGTTTGAGCGGTGGAGTTTTCTCGCATGTGAAGTGGGAGCATCTGGCCGCCGGAGTGTCAGGAGGCGTGGCGTCCACTCTTGCGTTACACCCGTTAGATTTACTGAAAGTCCGATTTCAAGGTAGGTTTTATTTTCATCGCTGACAGTGTGATGTTCTTATCAGTCGATCAAAAATAGGTTATTAGCCTTATTAGGCTATCGTTTATTGTATCAATCACATAATTTTGTTGACTTGCCAAAACCAGTTTTTAGTTGAGAATTAGGGCCCAGTTTTAAAGACCGGTCATGAATTAAACAAGTGGGCTTATTCAATTTTTTTAGATTTAAAATGATTAAATCCCCACCACGCCTGCAGTCCGTAAAATTGGGCTTTAGGGCTTTCACTGTCGTGTAACCAAATCGTTCTTTTTGACAATAAATGTCATGCCCCCCTTCCTACGAGAGATTTTCATCGAAAAATTGGAAATTCAAAATTAGTTGTTTTTGTTTCTCGCAGTAAATGAAGGTCATGGACCTGCTAAACGACCCGTGTATTACGGGATGCTACACGCCCTGCGCAGTATCTACGTAAAGGATGGAGTCCGTGGACTTTACGCCGGTGTCGTGCCTAATGTCTGGGGAGCTGGATCTGCCTGGGGATTTTACTTCTTTTTGTAAGTACCTTTCTTCAAAAAATGAAAATATGTGAAAGATAGAAATCCCCCTTTCACATTATTAATGATGATCCTCAAATTGATGATGTCATAGGTGGATATCTGGAGGCAGCCATCTTAATTTATCTCCTTACTTTGTGTTGTGTTATATATAGTTATAACGCTGGGAAAAATTGGATGCAAAGTGGAGATTTAGAATATCAACTCAGACCGTCGCAACATATGACCGCTGCTGCTGGTTCAGGTAGGAAATTGCGCTCCAGACTCCAATTGAAACTCCGGACGTAGAGAAATATCTTTCAAATTTTGTTGTAACTTTTAGGAAAGAATTAGACCTTAACAAATACGTTAAACATAAAAGAAATTCTCATCAATTTTTAGCTCCGATTTTAGATTAGCCACACTCAAGAGGTGGAGAACAGATGATTAGAACTATACAAAATGAAAAGATAAAAATCAAAATTCATTTATCAAGAAAAATATTTATTTATCCTAAGGCACATTTTTTACCCTCTCTAGAGACCATCGTAAATGAGAATTTCTCTAGAAATCTCTCGTAGCAATTCTCATGATTTTCCTTTTTCTCTCTCTCCGATTCAGGTTTGATGACGTTAGTGATCACGAACCCGATTTGGGTGACGAAAACTCGTTTGTGTTTACAATACGATCGCTCACTCACTGCAGGTACCTCGTCTGGGCAGACAGTCGCCAACACACGAGGCGTCTATTATAAAGGCATGTTCGACGCTCTGGTGAAAATTGGTAAAACCGAGGGCATCGCCGGACTTTATAAGGTAAGAATAAAGTTATAATCATAACATCGAAATTACTTTTTGTTAGCCATTTATATCAATCCATGGCCTGGACCCTGCATCCCCTCAGACATTCAATACTTTATCACAATTTTTGATTTTCCAGGCTTGCTTTTAATTGAAAATGAATGACAAACACAAGACATTTGGAATATTTCATCAAAGTGCAGTTAGATTGTTGTTCTCATTGATGAAATTGTGAAATAATCAAGAGGATTTAAGCAATTAAACCAAAATTTGAGTGTAACAGCAAACTTTAGCTTAAATCTGGTCTCGGCTCACTTTTAAAAGTGATACCTGCATCAAGAGGATATTTTTTAAGTTGGCCATGAATCCCAGTTTAAAGGGCTTTTTATCACGGGCTTTGTATATGTTTTATTTTTTAGGGATTTTTGCCGGGAGCGTTCGGAGTATCTCACGGAGCGCTGCAATTCATGGCTTACGAAGAAATGAAGAATCTCTACAATAATTATCGTAACACACCTATCAATACTAAACTAGTACGTACCAGTAGTATCAGTAAACACTGTTTCACGGGGAAATTTTATTTCCACAGTGCAAAATTAAAATGAAAAACATTTTCCTGAATATTTTCAGAACCCTCTTGAATATATAGTATTCGCGGCGTTGTCGAAGATATTCGCGGCGAGCTCGACATATCCGTATCAGGTCGTGCGTTCGCGGTTACAGGATCAACATCGACGATACAACGGTATCTTACACGTTATCAAGGAAACGTGGAGGTAATTAGATGCACCCCATGCCGCCTGTTAGGACCCTTGCTCCAATACCTCAGTTGTAATTTAGTTAAGATTCACTACAGAATGAAATGGCGTTCATTTGCAATGATTGATACCCCGATGCAAGTTTTAACCTGTGGCCTCAACTCTCCACCTTCCACTCATACAGGTTTTACGTGTCTCGTACTTCACCTGAGACATTTTCAATTTGAAATGTCTCCGGTGAAGTCCTGAACACGTGTGAAATTTGGATGGTCAGTTGTTATAAGTGAAATGCAAATGTTAGACATTTTATCAGCACACTTTTGAAAGCTGTTTGTCCACCTGGGACATTTGATAGAAAATTAACTACAAACACCAGACATCGAAACGTTTTATCAGCACACTCTCAAAAACTGATCGTTCACACTTTACACTGTAGCTGGACGTTCAATGCTACCTATTTTTGATTTACATTTGGATTGATTCTGTTTCAGATTTGAAGGTGTTTATGGATTCTATAAGGGATTGGCGCCGAGTTTATTGCGTGTTACCCCGGCCTGTTGTATCACGTTCGTCGTTTACGAAAACGTTATTTCCTCTTTACTGAAGAAATCCTGATGATGACCAGTACTAGCATCAAGAGACTGGCAGATGTCTAGAGACTGCAGACTGGCAGAAGTCAAGAAACTGGCAGATGGCTGGAGAGTTGCAGATATTAAGAGTGACTGACAGAAGTCTAGGGAATGACAAATGTTAGGGACTGGCAGACGTCTAAAGACTTGTCCAGATCATCTACATGGATCATCTGATGTTCTAGTCCTAGAAATACCTTAACTGGTAGACATCTAGACTAGCAAATATCTGGCTTGTGAGATGTTGTGACCGACTGACCAGATCATCAGCTATGTGACTGGCTCCTGTCAAGACCCCATTTAGCGATGATTGTGCTGTTTTTGCTTTATATGAACATATTTGTTTGGTTACAGGGGAATTCACTCTAGGCTTTTTGTAGCTACACTACTTAAACTTATTGTATTCAAATTGATAACCATGTACCATGGTTAGAAAATAGTTCCATATTTCTTCTGTTTGCAGTTACCGGTAATGTCAGGTATTTTATGTATATATATATTTATATGTATAACAGTTTATATCATTTTAATTGAAAAATGATTGTTTTTGAATGGTTTTAGAATTCAGGGGTGATTTGAAATTAGATTTTTTTAGTTAATGAAATTATAGTTATTATTGGCAATGCAATAATTGAACAGTACACTGTGATTGATAGCGTTAAATACTTGAATAAAAGAATAAAATTGTAATTTTTATTATGAAATAGAAAATTTTGTTTCATCTCTGATTATCAGGTCCGAGCGGGTCCAGGTGCCCATTTTGCGATTTTTTCACTAGAGTTTCCGCCATTTTATTCCCAGTGCACATGCTCTTGCTCAGTGTATTTGCAAATACATGTGTTCGAACAGGGGCCCTGGTGCCCTGAAGTCCGTTCAAAGAATGTTTTACAGACTTTTCTATCAATAATTAACCACTAAGAAATACTTTCTTAAGGAACTTAAGGGATTAATTTCATCAGAGAAATGTGACCACATTACAACGGCGAGCGTATGAATTTGGACGAGGCAAATTGAAAATTACCACTTTTATTGCATTGTGATTAATAAACTCAATATTATATCATTTACTGAATGGTTTTCCTTTTGAGTTTATTTTTCTTCTATCAGAGGACCGGCATCAATGATGACATGATTTTTGTAGACTTAAGCAAAATATAACGCTTAATGCGGAAAAAAGTGGCAGGTGGCACTTTTTCACTTAGTGAATTGCTTTAATGCCTAATCATGACTTGTCTGACTTATCACAACTAGTATCCTCATGGACAGACTGACCCTGAACGCGATACCGCCATACTCAAAATCAAAAATGGGATAAGAGTAAATTAGAACGAAACGAAATTCTAATATGGACTTTCCTAAATTTACATGATGATGTACCGTTTAATCCAGTATCAAAATTAAAGAAAACAATTTGTTTTTTTTTACAAATTGAGTGGTAAGCATGAAGTTTTTGGCAGAGTTTCAGAGGATCGGTGCTCTTAGTAATTAAAAAAGCCTTATATGTCTCCCCTCAATTGAATCAAGGAGTTTTTTAATGAAAATCTGTCTATTGACGGGATTCTGTGATAACAGCATGAATGATGATTAATCCGCGTGAATACATGGTATTAGTGGGTTTTGACCAATGACTCAAATAGACCGCTTTCCTCGTGCATGGTGTGAGTTAGTTATCTCGGGGTGAATGAACTGTCCTTTCGAAATTGTGACTAATAAACTAATTTCATTAGTAAACGTTTACGCGGTTTCTATGATATGAAGACCTGTGTTGGTGTGAATCTTTAACTGAAGTGCTGTCGGTCGGTATTATAAATTATTCTAGAATTTAAGAAAAAAAAACAGGCGGCGGCTAATAAATTCGGAAGTAGCTGTTGGGAACCAAGTAATTTATTTCATGGCCTTATTAAAGTTCCTCCATTATATTGTTCAGCTGACTACTGGTGCGTATTCAACCCAGCGGTGGAACCTTTCATAATGTAAATCCATTCAACAATAGAGACACAATTGCGGTTTTTCAGAGTTGTTGATATCATTTATACGCGCTATCGAATACGTCACCGGCTGACCACGGTGTACACAAGCATAGGCCATTCACTTCAGCTTACTCACACTGTGAACATGCTACCGTGGATTCTCCTCCTGGCGATCTTCGCTGCGCTCCCGCTCCTGCTCCTGTTCCTGCTTCCTGAGGAACGACGTCTTTATGTTTTATGTGTTACTGTTCGTCTCCGTGCTGTCGTGTACTGTTCCGTGTTAATTAATCCGTTCTATTTTTCAGCAATTAACCCGTTTTATTTTTCAGGGCCGATTTCTCTGTCGAATTTCAACGTTTGCTGGGACAAAACTAATGTCCGAAAGCGTCGGCTCTCCTTCGCCGGTCATGTGTCGAGGATGTCAGACAAAGAGTCGGTCAGGAAATTCTGCCCTCTGCACGCCCTCATACGGAACACGAAAACCAGGATGACGAGGCCTCACTGCCCCCACCTATCTACAAAGTGTGCTGAGTGATGTCAATGACGGGCATATCTGCGGGATTGCGCGGGATACAAATGGAGTGGTTATACTGGATTGTCACGCTACTAGCATTCATTGTGTCCTTGTGACCGCCCGGATGAGGGATGATTCTACTGTCACGCTCTTTGTTTCTGGTATTCTGAGTCGGCTGAGGGATGATTCTACTGTCACGCTCTTTGATTTCTAGTTTGAGTGCTAGTTTTCATTGTGTCCTTGTGATAACCTCGGTCAGTGGATGAAGTCTCTCGTCGGCTTGTGAGTGCTAGTTTCATTGTGTCCTTGTGATAACCTCGGTCAGTGGATGAAGTCTCTTGTCACGCTTTTGGGTGCTAGTTGAGATCCTGAATCTCAACCCGGTCAAGCTGGTTGTACTGCACTATTTGTGTTTCGTGCAATTTTACAGGTGTGTCCGTTACTGACGTCGCCCAGTACATCCTGCAGTTAGATGGGGAATGTGAGGCGTTGTCATCCTGGTTTTCGCGTTCTGTGTGAGGGCGTGTAGAGGGCAGTATATTCCTGGCTGGCTCATTGTCTGGTGTTCTCGGCATGTGACCGACGACGGAGAGCTTAAAAGCTTTCGGACATTAGTTTTGTTCCGTACCAGGTTTTCATCGCTCTTCTCTTTTTTTATATTTCAGGATTCCCAAGATGAAGAAGAAGATGCTGAAGGCGACTACAAAGAAGACTATGCCGAAAAAAGAACACTGAACTCAGCAATATTGAAAGTTAAGTTGATACACATGTAAATTACGATGTATGATACAGAAAGGATTGTGTAACTACAGAATATCGTTCTTTTACTCATTTCAGCTAAACTAAATCTGGAAAGGCCCAGCGTGATATCAACCTAAAATCTACCCACCAGAAGTGACCACAAAAGACTCCACCTTGAATAAACCAACCACCGAGAGACCTGCTGCAACCGAACCTGACAGTCTTGACCTCATTCTGCATAAGCAACAGGAATGCATACATACCGGGACATAAAGCTAAGTTGATTTTTCATACCTGGAGCAAAATGCATAGGCACTGGAAAGGATAGAGACGCTGGTCAAGCTCGGCATCTCCGCACTACTTTATTATTGAGGCTCTGTGGCCGGTATATTGTTGATAGTAAAATGAAATATAACTAGGGCAATGATTGCTTAAATATTTACACTATTAGACGAAATCAATGAGTGAGGTCCCTTAAAATAAAGGCCAGCCTCATATGACTATTGTTTAACTGACAATCAAGATATAGAGATAGGACAATTTACTAATTAACCAATCGCTTAGATATTAGCAATCATTCAATACTTATAATGTTTGATAAAAAATTTTTCTGGTCTAGATATTTTAGGGCCCCGTTTACATAAAGGCTGGCTTTACTTGTAAAGATATATATCAATTAAACTTTATCGTCGGTTAATAGATTTTTTTACAAATAGTATATTGATACATTTATAAACATTCAGGCACTTTACAGTATATATTATATGCTGCTTTACCCATTGCATTAATGAATTTCTGGGGGAAAGATGTATAAAATAGTGTCTAGGGCTCTATCGAGAGCTGGTGTAATATGGGGAAAACTATGGACTGCGGATCTTTTAGAAACTATGATTACGTCTCAGCACTTTGACAAATCTAGAATGAAACAAAGCTTAAATTGATCCAAATCATTCCCCAGAGCCATACTCTGTGCCTTGTTTTGCGCTATGATTATTGATTAACTGACAATTATCGTATATATAGCTTGGACAAATTGCTCATTAACAAATGGCTTAGATATCCATAATTAAGATTCCACAATCAATATTTCATGTAAGATCAAAAACTATATGTAATACAGGTCCATAATATAAATGTTGTTAAACTGAACATTAAATATAGCTGATATATGTATGAGCACATCTGAATCAGTTTCATCGACTGATCAGTACTTGCATCTCAAACTGCCGTACTTACGGCGACTGGTCATGCTGTTCAATATTGCCAAAATTTACCAAAACTTAACTGATTCAAATAATATCTAAAAGACACACTGTGTGTCGAGTGACGCATAATAGATGTAGTTTAACTGTCAATTAGAATATAGCTTGAATTACTCATTAACGTATTACTAAGATATCTACAATTAAGGTAAATTCAATTGTTATGTGAAAATATTTTTAATTCAGGTCCATGGACATTTAAAGCTGATACATGTGTATCTGAGCACATTTATTTATCTGTATCTAGTGAACCTATTGTGTCTTCATACAGCTGTATTAACGCAGATTTACTTCCGATCGAAGGGAGATAAAACAAATCTGTGCACAAATACATTCCTGAATTTGGAAGGGGGATTATTTCAATTTCACTGTGTATGTCAGATTGAGAGCCTTATTCTGACAGGATATCCTAAACTTAGGTCTTATTCCTCTTGCTAATAGCTCTCTTTTACTAACCCCTCTCCTTCAAACTATTTTCTAGCATCATGAATCGCACCGCACCAGGGAGGTCCGGTCATAACAAGGTCTTTTGGTCCTTATACACAGTGTACTATATAAGGGAAATAAAGATTATATAGCCATTCGGCTAAGGGAATTTCTAATTTACCACTAAAAATGTGCTATATTTATCTTTAATTTCTGATGAATTCAAATAGTGACGAATTCACCACATCTGAAATTCTACTCATGTAGATTTTCAGGCTCCATATAAATATTGTTCAACTGACAATTAAAATATAGCTAGTATGATTACTAATTAATGGTTCGCTTAGATACCTAGAATTTGATTAAAATTAATTCAATGTAATGAATATAAGTGAAACTTATTCAAAATTGCACAGTGGATGAGACGACTGTATCGCGCAATGTCATCTGCGTCTAACTGGGCCACATGTGTGTGGGATCTGTTGAATCAGTTAGGTTTTGGATGATTCTGGGTTAGTTAAGCTAGGTATCAAAAGCTCTGATGCAAAATCAGCTTTTCAAATAGTGATTAATTCAAATTCGTACCAGATCTGAAATTCTTCTCGTGTAGAAATTTCAAGCCCCATATAAAATATTGTCCGAGACAATTTCAATTATAGCTAGGACATTAAGGACATTATCAATTAATTAATTGATTTGGTATCCAATTCAGCATCTTAATATAAGGCAAAAGTGCTCAAATCTAAACCATAGGGGTTGATAAGACAACTGTTTTATTTAATATTAATTGATATATAAAGAATACTGGGTATGTTTTAACTCTGTCTCTTGTGCGTGGGATTTATTGAATCTTTAAGGCTTTGCAGAATTCTGGATTTGTCGAGTTGTGGGAATGATTCGAGGTTTCTTAAATCTGTAGAACCATGTTACTTATAGGATCAGTGTGCTCAATGCTGGCAGCGCACTCACTCTTCAGTTAGTTATATTATCATAATTACAAAATCATTGTATATATTAGGAGCAATATTTAGAATTAATGAAATGGATTAGAATACCATTCACTGGGTACAGATGTCGCCATCTGTGGGTAGAAAACATCTCTTAAGTTTATTAACTGACGATGAAGTAAACTTGATAATACGAACATGGTTTAGCTGACAATCGAAATATATATAGGCCAATATTACTAGCACGTTTGCACTGTATGATGGGCCTGGGTTTCAATAAAAGACACATCAAGAATTTCAAGAAGATAGAAGAGAAAACAGTTCAAAAACGATTTAATAAGATTGATTATGCATTACTAAATTTGTTGTAACTCTGGTATTCCTAGAGATGACTATAGATGCTTTAGTTGAATTGTTGTTAAACTATAATAATCAACCATTGCTTAGATATTTAGAATATAGATGAATTACTATATGCGTTGAATTTCATAAATATCATTTAAGACTATTATTAAAATCTACGTATCGATCCATATTGCTGATCTTATATATGAATTGACATGATTATTATGATCAGTGATATTCGAAAGGATTTTCTGCTCAAAAGGTTCTGCTCTTTTCTTCAGCTTGCCGTTTCAGACTGATTGGAAGATAGTTTGAATGAACCGGAATCAAATTTCCCAATTATGTACTCCGATTTCAGACAAACTCGAGAAAAACTACAATAAACTTTAAAAAATTAGACAAATTTAAACGGTGAAAATGACAAAAAAATTAAAGTTAGACAAAATTCTCCCACCTTGTAAACTTTCGGACTAGTTACATGAAAAAAAGACCAAATATTGTAAAATATAGTTATTTTCACAATCTCGATGCATTCAATTAGGCAGAAAAAAAATAGACAAAATTATTCAACCTTGTAACCTTTCGGACTAGTTACATGAAAAAAAGACCAAATATTGTAAAATGTAGTTATTCCCAAAATCTCGATGTATTCAATTAGGCAGAAAAAAATAGATAAAATTATTCAACCTTGTAACCTTTCGGACTAGTTACATGAAAAAAAGACCAAATATTGTAAAATATAGTTATTTCCAAAATCTCGATGTATTGAATTAGGCAGAAAAAAATAGATAAAATTATTCAACCTTGTAAACTTTCGGACTAGTTACATAAAAAAAGACCAAATATTGTAAAATATAGTTATTTCCAAAATCTCGATGTATTAAATTAGGCAGAAAAAAATAGATAAAATTATACAACCTTGTAAACTTTCGGACTAGTTACATGAAAACAAGACCAAATATTGTAAAATATAGTTATTTCCAAAATCTCGATGTATTAAATTAGGCAGAAAAAAAGTTAACCCCAATCAGTCACTTAATATGTGCTTCGACTCTTTAAACGGTGAAAACGACCAAAAAAATTGAAGTTAGACAAAATTATTAAACATTGTAAACTTTCGGACTAGTTACATTAAAAAAAGACCAAATATTGTAAAATTATCTTCAACAATATAGTTATTTCCAAAATCAGAATTAGGCAGAATAAAAGATTGTTTGAATGAACCGGAACCGAATTACCAATTATGTTCTTGGACTTAAAAAAAAGATCTGTAAAAACGTCCGCCGATCACGCAACTATATCTGTACTTCGATTTCCGATTTTGAAAAAAAAACCGCCTTATCGCTCCCGGCAGGTGTGGTAGGCTTGTAAGGGACACCAACTCGAAAAGTCAAAGGAGAGCTTGAGGTCAACAACTCATAAAAAGTCTGCCAATTAGAGAAAACAGTGCACAGAAACCAACCGACTTAGGAGATCCTCGTCGATGATGAAACCAGCAATCATAATAGGTAACTTGATATACATGGAGTTATTACGATGATTTCTAAATGTCGTGATTACAGGATATATTTATTTACTCATTGCAGCTAAGTTTCAACTATAAGAAAGAGACCAGCTTAAAATCAACTACTCATCTGAAATCTACAGATTTGAACAACCCACAGAAGAATCAAACTCATTAGATGGAAATTACCGGTATATAGAAATTTCAGGCCTCATATGAATATCATTTGATCAGTGATTATCATCGACATCTATTTACCTGTCCACATGGCTGATCTTAGAACTTTTATCTTTACACCTTGGAGTGATAAATTTTTCAAATGATTACTCCAAGCTTAAACATTGATGAACTAGTCCTACTACTGCAATTATTTATTGGGGTTTAAATCGGCAATTGACGTCAATGAACCTAATTCTGATTTTGGAAATAACTATATTAACTAAGTGAAAAACACGGTGGCTTGTAATTTGAAATGACATGTAAGTTATGATAAATCTGTCTAAAATGTTTTGCTTTCTTCACTTTGTTTCAGTCAAACTACGTCCCGGAAATAATGGCCTGAAGAAGACACAAGTAGACAAATACCCATTGACCCATTTGCTGATGAAAACTGCAGAAGCCCAGATGAGTTTAGGAGCCAGCGACGGATTAATCGCTCAACGATGGAATCTTCTACAATCGGTGGTTGATTTCTATAAAACATTTTATCAGGAGCAGCAGAAATTATAGTGTATCTTATAAACACTGATTCGCGCAGCAAAGACAATGGATTATCTTATAAAATCTGATTCAGGATAAACACCGAAGCAGCAAAGACAATGGTTTATCTCATGAACACTGAGATCTAGCAGCGGCAAAGACCTCTGTAGTAAAGTATTGATTTTTTTACTAATATCACCCTTTTTCAGACCAGTCCGATAGGTAACATAGTTTAAGAAATTTACCTGATTGCGTGGAATGGAGTATGAAAATAGTTGTTGAGTCGAATATTGGAAAAAGTTAGATAATTAGTTAGATAATTAGGTTCCTTTGGCCTGGGAAAGGAACTCTACGTTTGAATATTTCAATATAGAGAAAACTATTTTATAATGAGTTTGTAAAAAGATGTGTCATGTGTTTTGCAATGTGACAGAAATATCCTTCTTAGAGTCTAATAAAAGCTAAGCTCCATTGATTCACGATATTGGTCTTCGATCTTAGGTTGATAGATAAGTCGAGTTGGTTAGTCACTAGGAGTAAATGGTCGAGCGCCTAGTTTTGAGTCGTAGGTCTGTTGAGTTAACGCCTAAACTGAGATATAGTTTCAACATGATATTGTAAGTTTTATTATGTGCTTACCATAGTTCAACAGAGTCAACACAGTGGCTTTGCCCTGTAGATATCACATGGTTAGGAAACATAGAACATAACGTTCTATGTACAAATAATAAGTATTTGCAGAATTGTAGATGTACTAATTTGATGGCATTGATATTTGCGAAGGTCCGTGTAACCAATTTGAGAAATGAATCATATATGTCGATGGAGTTTTAACTTTGAGCCTCCATCAATCTGTTCGATGCTACGTATTTGAAAGCAAAAGCTTTATCTAAAAAGAGACCATATTTACTTTTGAGAGGTAAAGCTAAAGTTATAGCTAGGACTAATTTTGAACGTTTTAACATTGTTTATAGCTGTTTGAACTTCTTTTATTGTAATGGGTAAATCCATATCACTAGATGGCGCTCGTGAATAATCACTTAGCTTCAAATCGGGTGTATAATGATTATTAAGAAGCGGCAGTGAATTAGTAGTGCTTTTTTAAAATGGGCCCAGAACTTTACTGTGAAAAAATGCCTGCAGTTGTAAATAGAGGAGTATAATACATGATACAAAATACAAGTACATGAATAAATAAGAAAAACCAATAAATAAAAAATTATAAATAATAGATAGTAAATAATACAAAATATAGGTTCATAAATAAATGAATAATATTTTTTAAAAATAGATATAATAATAAGCAACAATACAAACAAACAACAAATTAATACTCTATTTACTTGAAAAGGCATTTTTTCAAATATTTATCAATAAGGTTTTCTCATTTATCGAACAACCTTCCCTAAGTATAGCGAAAACCCGAGATCTTTTCTGTTGTTGTTTTTAGCCTTCTATCAACTCAGTTATTGTAATTAATAAAACAAATAACTATAAATCTTAACTAAATCGAATACACTTAAAAAAATAACTGATATGATAGAATGCTTTGAATAACTGTGATGAAAGATCGACCCGTCCTTAGAACTAGCTGCGCTCAATCACTGCTGTGACTGTTTATTGTTATACTGGGGTAGACTTACGGGGCAGACTTACTATCTAAAATCATGTACATACATTTTACTTTTTAGAAAGAATTTAAAACAGCTATAAACTTAAGTTATTGATGTTATTGATTAGTTACCGATTGTATGATTATGTTGATGTTTTCAAAACTGGAAGAAAAAACGTCAGAATAGTTAGTATTTATTGCCAAGGTGCTTGAAAATCTTTAAGTCGGGGCAAAGTTGGCAAAATTTTAGTTTTCAAGTTAAAGTAATGTTTACGAAAAAGAAATTAAGAATGATAAATTGATACTCCAAGATTTCTGGAGTGAATCAGTATGTTTCATCTCTAGCTTTAACGCTTTATGTTAGAGACTGTTATTGTAATACAGTTCACGTGTTTGTAAATTAGGAACTTACATGATGATTCCTCGATTAAGATATTATTGTTGTGTGAATAAAACAATGTACATTTTCATCATTCATGTTGAAACTTTTCAGTTGTTAAGTTTTATAGCAACAATTTCACTTTGGTGCTTATCAGTCGTTCATAAAATACTGATTTAATTAAGGCCCTGTCGAAAATAGAGGATAACTTGTGGATGCAGTGCTAATTGGCCAATCGTCCTAGCTTAATTGTTTTGATTATCGGTTTAACCGCGTCTGTGTGGGGCCTGTAATGTCTGGACAAGAAGAATTTCCTTTATAATAGTTTGCAGGGTTTGATCTAAGGAATAAATGCCATTCGACCGCAGGGCAAGCATAATATGTAATATCGCTTGCCCCCTCAACGTGCCCTACATGAGCAGTCCGATTGTGACATCATCCCTTGCATCGAGTGGGATAAAAGCTTTGAGATATAGAATTACACAAGCCCGGTGGATGAGCGATAATGATAACCTACATGCCCTAATGAAAATATACTTGTCCCGGGCAATTGAACTAGTGCTTAGATCGGACCCTGCTATATTTCAAATGTAATATTTGTGAAATAAGCTAGTTGATAATGTTTGAAGAAATCTCTTAAAGACAAGGAAAATTTGGCAATGTTTTTTGGTTTCTTTTAATAAGTAAGATTAATTAGTTAACTTTACGCTCTCCAGAGTGTGAGTGACTTTGTAGGTGTAATGTATTCATGTTTTTATTCTGAACTGTTTTTAAATAACTCATTAAAAAAACGACATACGTGTTCGTCATTCATGTTAAAACTTTTCAATTGTTCAGTTACGTGTATTGCAACTTTTTCACTGTGGTGCAGTGGTTCATTAAATACTATTTTTATTAAGGTCCTTATGGAAAATGGAGGAGCAAAATAGAGGAGCATTCTCTTGATTAATGAGGATATATGAACAGTATTAATCAGTAAATTGTGCTAGCTATATATGGACTCTAAAACCATGGCTTAACAATGTCTATATGGGTCCTGAAATATCTGCACGAGAAGCACCTCAAAAAATTATTGAATCTAACTTAATTGTAGATATCTAAGCAATAAGTTATTAGTCATTGACCTAGCTGTGTTCAAATTGACAGTTGAACAATATTTATATACTCGATTTATCTTGCTGAATGCATAGAAGAGAATGCCTCCAAAATACTTTGCATTAAATGTAACATTTGAGAAAATAACCAATTTGATCATGTCTGAAAATCTCAAGACAAGGCAAAGGTGGCAAAAGTCTAGTCATCTTTTAAAATAATGTTATCAAAAACGAAATGTTCATGTCAATTGTTCTCAAAACGCTGAATTAAGGTCGTACGGAATCTAGTTGAGCTTTTTCTGGATAATTAAATGTCATTTGAAAAGTTGACACGGTAGATTCATATTTCATCAAATATAACAAAGTGTCGGTTACATTGACCTCATGAATTGTCAAATTCATAATCTAGACTTTCAGACTAGTCCAATTTTCTGTGTTTTATGGATAAAAGTTTATAATTCTTTGTGTATTTTTGTTATTTTCCTATTGATGCAAATTATATAAAATCAGTAGTAGTGGAAATGTATTGTATATTAAAACTTCGAAATACTTTACATGTTACTTTTGTGGTTTAGAGTTATTACAATTTCATTCATAGTAATAGAAATAAAATTACTATTGAAATTTGAGAAAATAAGCTAAAAGTTAATAATATGATATGTGAAAATAAAATGATGTAAAAATGTAAATCAGATTGATTACTTAATCCTACGCTTTCCAGAGTATTTGGCCAGGTTTATCTCTGGTTTTAGTGCGGGGAGCCATGGACTCTTACAGTTTAAGAGTCCATGGTTGGGCCATAGACTTTTCTGTTTTAGAGTCTATGTTTGGACCATGAGCGTATAAACTCTCGTTTATAGTTTATACGCCTACGGTGGTTGGACTAGTTATTTTTGAAAGTCCACGTGTTTGAGGAGCTTACATTATAATTCCTCGAGCACTCCTGGCATTTTGTATAATTGCTGTATGAGAATAAATATGATTGATTTTGAAATTTGTTAAGTTTAATATAGCAACTCTTGGATTGAGGCCTAAATCGATTTAAGAGTTATGAAACTGGGTCCTGGGTATTGTTGTTGACCAATCAGTTTCACCCAGGATCCCAATGGTATTATATTCCCCAGGGGCTTGTATATTGTTATTTTATATACATTATACATGTAGGCACTGTATTAACAGATTATCGTTTTTACACTACCTACAACTCTGATACGAGCCTGTGTGTTTTATTCTTGCAATCTACTTCATCCAATAAATGATCCCACCAACTGGTCCGCTGACAAGCTTTTACGCGTTCGGAAGACATGCTTATGTGATTATATCAACGCCAAAAAACCAATACGACTTTGTGAGTTACACTGGGTCCGTTGACAGTTGTTGACGCTATGACCAGCCAGAAGTACAGCGGGCCTAACTACGATTCAAAAATCAATTTTAGGCCTACTTTGGCTGATAATTAAAATGAAGATTGGTCAGTTATTAATTCAGATTTTTTTAAGTATGTACAATTAAGGTAAATTCAATATCTTATGTGACATTTGAAATTTTTCGAATGTACCGTAGATATTTCAGGCCTCATATGACAATTGTTTAACTGACAATCAAGATACGAAAATTTACTAATTAATTAACCAATCGCTTAGATATTAGCAATCATTCAATATCTTATAATGTTTGACGAGAAATTCTTCTGGTGTAGATATTTTAGGGCCCCGTATACATTTAGGCTGGCTTTACTTGTAAAGATATATATCAATTAAACTTCATCGTCAGTTAATAGATTTTTTTACAAATAGTATATTGATACATTTATAAACATTCAGGCACTTTACAGTATATATTATGTGCTGCTTTACCCATTGCATTAATGAATTTCTGGGGGAAAGATGTATAAAATAGTGTCTAGGGCTCTATCGAGATCTGGTGTAATATGGGGAAAACTATGGACTGCGGATCTTTTAGAAACTATGATTACGTCTCAGCACTTTGACAAATCTAGAATGAAACAAACCTTAAATTGATTCAAATCATTCCCCATAGCCATACTATGCGCCTTGATTTGCGCTATGATTATTGATTAACTGACTTATCATATATATAGCTAGGACAAATTGCTCATTAACAAATGGCTTAGAGTTTTGTTCAGAGTGGTACTGATGCTGAATAGAGGATGTACAGGGGTGTCCCGGGTTCAAACCCAGTAATTACTGATACTGATTCAGAGTTGTCCTGATGCTGAATAAAGGATGCACAGGGGTATCCCGACCGTACAGTGCTGCCGCTATGCTCATCGTTAGCGGGATTTTCATACACTAACTAAAGTCAACTCTGGCAATCGACGTCCTGTCCAGTTATACTCCGTGACCTTAGCTTGCCAGAGTTAACTAACGTTAGTGTATAAAAATCCCGCTAACGATGAGCATAGAGGCAGCACCGTACGGTAAATGTTGCTATCTTAAACAAAAGTAATTACTGATAACTGATTCAGAGCGGTACTGATGCTGAATAGAGGATGCACGGGGATGTCCCGGGTTCAAACCCAGTAATTACTGATACTGATTCAGAGTGGCCCTGATGCTGAATGGAGGATGTACCGGGGTGTCCCGGGTTCGAACCCAGTAATTACTGATGCTGATTCAGAGTGGTGATGCTGAATAGAGGATGTACAGGGGTGTCCTGATGGCGAATCCTTTCTAGTTTGACACTGTAACGTGGTATCGTTCTCATATTCGAGAAGCATGAATTGGTCAGTGGTGGTCAGTGATGGTCAATTTATGAATTCTCAATATTTATGGCGAATCCTTTCTAGTTTGACACCATAACGCGGTATATAGTTTTCAAATTCAAGGAGTTTGAATTTGTCAGTAGTGGTCAGTGATGGTCGTTTATGAATTTGCAATGATTCTTCAGTAGTTTGAAAACAAACATGACTTGAAAGATTTCCGAAATTCGAAGTCAAGTGGTCAGACTCGGGGATATCTCAATTGGTCAGTTTCTGACCATCATGGTGTCACCATTGTGGTCTATAGCTCAAATGAAACATGTGGAACCGACCGTGACGAAGGGGCCCAAAAGCGTAAGTCATTTCCTGAGTTATGTGATCCAAAAATGCCATAACTGGAAAAGGCAGTCTCTCAATTGGACGAAACCAAATCGGACATGACAATTAAAATTTGGGAAGGCCACAGGCAGTGGTCTTTTTACGAAACCCACGCGGTGAGCGTTATTATGAAATCTTTTTTTAAACCACCATGTACCACGAAGTAATAAGCATCGTTGTAAGCACTTGAAACACCTTGAAACTGTCAGATCAACATCATACCGCATCCCCGCAAAGAGGGGTAGTTCAGCAAACCGGGGTTTTCATTGGCCTCTCTAGACTAAACCGAGCAAACCGGAAAACTCATAATGAACAGCGCTAGACCTTATCTTTGTAAAACTGAAAGGAAAGTTAACGATTTTAGCCAATGAAAATTGAAGAGATGGCCAGCTTCCCTCAAAAGAATTAACTTTTATCGAATTTGTTATGCAAAGTGATTCGTAAATTCGATAACAAACTAGCTTAATTTAATTAATTTGATCTCAGGAAGAATAAAGATAATTTGAATTGGGGAACTCCTTCATGTTTATGGCGACATGGTACTTTTTTTCAGTTTCCGGATAAGTGAAATTTGACCCGTCATTTGGTCATTTTTTCCAAGTTTTGCTGTTTTTCTCGACATCTGTAGAGTACCATCGCCGTCAACTTTCATAAGGAGTGAGTTCTGAATTTTTACAAAATTTCTATGTAAGAGAAATGTATTTTCATCTCATGAAAAGGTTTTTTCGACATTTTTTCAATCGAATACGAATACGAATACGAATACGAATATTTATTACACTCCAACCATTTCCATGGTATATGGAGGAAAAGAAACAGTATTTACAATTATTTACAAAAACAGTAGATAAAAGCACTTTGAAACATAACAAACGTTATTTACAACATACTATTTACACACACTACCGGAGGGATCTATATACATCCAGACCTAATTTGATAAATTTAGCAAGTTTAAAAGTTGGATTTTTTAAAACATCAAGATTCCGAAAGGTATTTGAATTTAGGTAGCTTTCACGGAATACGGTAAGTAATCGAATTTCTTGGTAAGGCGCCACCTGTTTTCAGTAGAGTGAACTAACCCATATCATATCATGAATATAGTTGAGGAAACTGTTTAATTCTAGTACTAAGTCTGAAACTTTTTGGGCCCTCTGCGTCTGTTGAAATAAACCCCTTGCTGGCTTTAATAAGGCCAGACCCTCCTTGTATCACTGACTGAGCTTATATTTTTATTTTTTTGGGGGGGAGGGAATTTTGCCAAATTCTTTTATTACATCCTTTTTATTAATTAACATACCTCTCTATACCTCAAGTTTCAATACCACGGCTGAATGAACCATTGTTTTTTATATCAATTTTTTCAATGATGATTTTGATATCAATTTCAGATTTCGCGGCGCCATATCGAAAAAAATGACATCGACGAAATCTATCGACAAGATCTCCGCGAGAACGCTTGAAGATCTCGGCTTACGAATGACCCGTTCATCGCAGGCGACCGCCTCGAAAAAAACTACGAAAAAACCCGCGTCGCCTCCGACAACAACAGAAGAGGAAGACAAAGGGAAGAGCGAAGATACGGAATCTTGTTATAATCTTTTAGTCCTATGTTCGGTAATTCATGATAAAGATGACGTTCCCGTGAATGAGGTCGTTATCAGGACGGACGATGCCGAAGGTCACCTGACGCAGTCCGATTCAAACGGTGAAACTCCAAAAATTGTACTAATGGACGCGGATAGTGATATAGTTACATCAGGTGGGCTTATAGCGTCAACAGTTGAATCTTCTTAACACATATATTTATGAAACTGGAGTTTGGAACGAACTCCCGAGCTGGTTAAGTACTCAATCAGTATCGTGTCTTTATCACTCTCAATATCCTCTACCAGTTCTCTGTAACCGCGCACTTTTTTACTTCAGGTTTGTTAATGGCTATATGCTTGGAATACGACGTTGCCGAACTCCATAATTGCATATTTTCGTTTTTTGAGTTGAAACCTTCTCCGGTTAGCTGTGCAATTCGACGAAGGCCCTAAACCTCCGTGGTATCATGTTTAACTCTTTGAACGCTCCGGGCTTCGGGACATAATAGTCTCATAATAGTTTTAATGTAAAATGGTTACACGTCAGTCCTGGCCCAGTTTCCGTCAGACTGAAATCCCTGCTGAGGGAGAAAGTGTCTACTCGGGCTGTAGGTGGTACTCTGATACCTGAGTACTGTTTTATGAATCTCTTTAACATATTGGCTGCCACCGCAATAATAATGGGGCCGCCTCCCAATTGCTATTACGATTATACTCTTAGGTTGGCACTGGAGCTGTTACATAGTCAGGTTTTGCTCAAAATTGACCAATGAGCATTGAGAATGAAGCAGGGGTTGTTCACATAATTGCCAGCCAATCAGGAACTGTGTACCTAAGTTTGAATTGTTGTCCTCATTGAGGATTCAAAATTAATTACTATTGATTACTTCATGGTTTCAATGAGGACAACGATTCCCAGAAGTTAAAACCTGATTCGGGTCCAGTTTTCAGTGAGATAAGTTAAAACCAAAAATCGCGGCAAAAATCTCCCCAAAATTTCACTGATTTTAAACTTGTTTATTTTGCAGGTGCGGATAGCGTCGAAACGGAGTCGGTTCCGTTCACTTGTAAAAAGTGTCGCGTGTCGTTCGATTCGACCGAACAGCTTCGCGCGCACATGAACACTCACGTCATTTCCAATCCGATCTCGTGCGCAAAGTGCGCCGACGGTTTCTCCGACTACGCCGAGATGGTCGCGCACATGAAGCTCCACGGCGGCAACAAGATCGACCAGCCGTTCCGGTGCGCGTTGTGCAACCGCAAGTTCTCGGACGAACGCACGTTCACGACGCATCAAACGAGTCATAGTCAACCGCGACCGCACGCTTGCGTCGATTGCGAGAAGTCGTTCCGCACTCAACGAGATTTAGACAATCATCGTGTCACTCATACCGATAAGCCACGCCCCCACGTCTGCAAAGTAAGTTCCTGAAATACCGGTCATCTCATTTACCGGGAAATTAACAATAATGCAGTAGACTCCACCTGCTTTGGGTATCGTGGGACCAAACTAAACCTATAGTATTTCTATAAACGGTATTTTATTTTCAGATTTGCGGTAAAGATTTCAAAACGTCGAACGTATTGCGACACCACGTGAAATCACACTCGGACGCTCGGCCGTACGAGTGCGCGCTGTGCGACAAAACCTTCCGCAAACAGAGCACGTTAACCGAGCACAGAAAAACGCACACCGGCGAACGTCCGTACCAGTGCGAAATCTGCAGCCGCGCGTTCACGCAAATGGCGCACGTCCGGCGCCACATGCTCGTGCACATGGACAAGGAATTCAAATGCGACGTGTGCGACAAACGATTCTCACGCGCGAGCACGCTGCAGGAGCACCTGCGTCAAAATCTGCACAAACCGAAAGGAACATTGTTCATGTATCAGTGCGAGGTGTGCAATAAACTGTTCAAACGTAATCAGAACGCGAAGGCGCACATGTTGACGCACACGGACGAGAAACCGTTTCGGTGTCCCGTGTGCCCGAAGGCGTTCCGTCAACAGAGTCATTGTCGACGTCACATGCGTTTGCACCTCGACGAGAAGCCGTTCGCGTGCTCCATCTGCGAGAGGAAGTTCTCGAGGAAGGAGGCGCTGGTCAGTCATCTGAAGATCCACGAAGGCCACTGAGTGAACGGATTTCAAGCGAAGTGGCGTCGACTAATGCGCAATTGAATTTTCGTTTTACTATTGAAAATTCAGCAGTCAAATGATATGTCAAATTTTGTATTAATACTATGTATTGAATTTTGATTTCGAGGTCCCTTAAAAATCTTTGAGTAATGAAAGGGACCCTTATTCATAGGGATCTCTAGAGAGAGGATCCTCAATTCGTTTGGTGCCCCTCATTATGATCTCTAGAGATTGATTGAGTCGAGAGATCCTAATTCATAGGGAACAATGATAGCTGATTGGAATTAAAACTTGGGTTGTGTTGATTTAAGGTGGTCGTACACCATTGGTTTCACTTAAATACTCTATAATAAATGGCTTCTCATATGCTGTGCATAAAGTCAGAATAAAGAACAAACTATTTTTTGATTTAAAAGATCTATTTATTTGTGTAATCTCGGTGAGGTAGAGGAGATTTCTTTATAGGAATGGAAAGGATATGAATTCTGTTGGTTGTGGTTTATTGAGTATGGGTAGTCAGGGTATGAACTCCTCTTAATAAGGTGCTCAGTTCCTGAAACAGCGATCAAGACCAAAGTAAGGGTTATATTAAGTACTTCATCTTTTGAAATCGGATTGCGGGTTTTGCATTCGTTCAATGTTTTTCGAGAAGTTACGGGTTCGAACCCAGTGATTCGCCGATTGGTATTCCCGATTAATGGGATTCGAACCGAGCGTTGCCAGGATCTGCAGGTTCACGTTGAGCCTTGAGCTGTGACAGATTGACAGTTCGCTGTTAATTGCTTTTTTGCGAGCGCTAAAACCTCGAATATCAGCCGTTTCGACGCCTAGAAAATGGATTTGAAGGAATCTCCGAATGGAATTGCAACAGTAGACGCAACACTAAAATCTAGTAAGAAGATCACTACCGTAAATGGCCACAAAATGCATGGTTTTGGAGTCGGGATTTTTTACATGTAGTCTGTATGATCTACGTTTAGTTGCAATAAAACGCTTCTCGTGACAAAATGAAGCCCATCTATCGTTATATGTTATCGTCAGTTTAATTGATAATATCCCAACATGGTTTAAAGTGAAACTATTATTAATAAGTAGGGGAAAGAAAGAGTGGTGTTTGTAGAAAGTTGGCACAAAAATAAAATTACTTCCTGGAGCTCCACCACTGCGCCTGCAGTCTGTACCGATGTGAATATTCTTCATACCCAGTTTGTAGATTGTTAAAATCATTTGTGTTTAAACAAGAAAGTTACGCAGTATCATCAATTGTCTTCCAAATCAATTTTTTAAGTGAAACATTATAATTGAGCAAAGTAATATTTTCAAGTATTGAATCCAATAGGTATCACCCCAAGAATACTCAATTCACAGCTTTCTGGGGCCATGGTACAGGTGGAATGTCAATTGGTTCTGGTCAGTAATGCTGAGTTTGTTCGTTTTGAATTTTAGATGATAAAGCCGGTTTGATTGGTAATGATTTTCAATCTAACAGCAACGATAGCTTATCAAATGAAGCCTCACCGTTACAAAAAGAACAGGCTCGAAAATCAGCTACGGGACCGGGGGCCAGCAGTGGTTCGACATCCCCCTCCAACGCTGAACAACAAAATGATGAAGAAACTGCCAGGTTACATTAATTAATTCATAATCTTAATTGTAAATCTTTACTTAGATTTTTGGCTGATTCTTTACTCATTTGTGATCATCCACACTTCACATGTGTTCAGTACTTCATCTGAGATATTTTTAAATGAAAATTAACTACAAAAACCAGATATTAGACACTTTTATCAGGACACTTTCAAAATCTGATTGCCCACATTTCACGTGTTCAATATTTTATCTCGGACAATTTTAATTGAATATGAACTAGGCCTACACAAATTAACAGAAGATTGACACTGATTTTGTTGCAAGAAAATTTTTCCAGCAAACTTTCAAAAAGTGAACATCCATTCTTATTATTCTCATTATATAAGTGAATGTCTGTAGGGAATGGGACTGCAAGATGATACCTACATTTGAAAAGCGGTCTGGATTATAATTTTGCAGATTTGAATATTTTTTTGTGTACGTCCTATTTTTAGATGTGTGAAGAAAGGTCAAGGTCTTCGAGTTATAGTGATTTCAGCTTTAGTTTTCTCACTGGGCGTCACGACGGCGCTGATACTGCAGATCTATCTAGGACCTCCTCAGGTGAGTTTAACTCTTATTCAGTATTTGTCTCCATCCGACTCAGGGTAGAATTTGACTAGTCTCAACTTAACCGCAGTAAGAGACAGAGTCTTCTGTATTTACACAAACTCTTAGTCAGTATTTGACTGCAACTCAGGTTAGAATTTTATAAGTCTCAACTCTACTGCAGCAAGATACAGAGTCTACTGTATTTTCCAAACTCTTACTCAATATTTGACAGCAACTCAGGCTAGAATTTTATAAGTCTCAACTATACTGCAGCAAGAGACAGAGTCTACTGTATTTTACAAACTCTTACTCAATATTTGGCGCCAATTCGGGCTAGAATTTTATCAGTTTCAACTTTACTGCAGTAAGAGACTGTGTCTACTGCATTCTAAATTCTGATTATTCTGTTTTTCAGGTGCCCCCGCACGGAGCTGTATCGACCAGCGTGTTGCAATGTTCGAAAACCGGTCGTAATATTTTACAAAAAGGAGGCTCCGCCGTCGATGCTGCCATAGCGGCCATGTTCTGTATCGGAGTGATTAACGCTCACAGTTCAGGAATCGGAGGGTAACTTTCTTCATATCATATTCACGTAATCGGAATTTCTCCAGCAAAACCTCACGATCCACAATTGATTATTTTACTTAGTCTATACTATAGTCTAAACTATAGTGAATGGTAGAATAGCTACTATCACACGTGGAGCGAAGACGATATAATGAAAAACCACTTTTTACGGATTAAAAGTATTCAAAACCGATAATTCATTGAATCAAACTTGATTTAAATGAATCGAGAAATGATTATTTTACTTAAAAACTACAGTCAAACTCACTTTTAGCTTACATTTTATGCGGCATGAATATATCGATCTAAATGAATTCATTCGTTTCAGGGGTCATTTCATGTTGGTTCACGACCACAAAACTGGTGCTACTCGTACGATCGACGCGAGGGAGACGGCTCCATTGAACGTCGACGTTTCGAAATATGTCGCGAATCCTAAACTGGCTGAAAGCGTAAGTTGACCAGTATACCTATAGTGAGAACTCCATCGTTTATACCAGTAGACTTCGGGTCCCTACGACGCCTTTAGAACTCCTTAACGGAAAATGCTTTTACAGGCGCTTGAATCTCCTTTGATTTGGGCAAGATTTTTGAAGCTCCTCCAGTTTTGAGAAATAGGCAATTGGAAATTTTTGTCTAGTCTCTAGATGTAGAGTAGATTACCCCTAAATCGGTACAGTTGGGACCAGGATTTTTTACCCATTTAGTTGGTAACGAAAATAGAAACCAAGGCTTGAAGTGTAAAAGAGATAAAAAAACAAAACCACCGACTGATCTGTAGGGACTCGGAGATCGGATCCCGTTCCATAGTTGCGAGGGATGAACTACAAATAGAATTAGAATTAGTCTATTCTCTAAAGTCTAACTCGGAACTGTGGAAGTGGATCTTACCTCATAACCTCAAGTTTTCATGGGTGTTTGAAGTAATAGTTATTTTTTCAGGGCGGTGGCTCAGTGGCTGTACCGGGTGAATTACGAGGTATGGAAGTGGCTCACAAGAAATATGGCAAGTGAGTAATAATAGAACAACTTGTTATAAATCCACAGTTTGCACCCGACTAAACCTGACTCTCATGATGCTATTGGAATGGTCTCTCCTGGGTCAGATTGGCTTGAAAACTGTGAAATATGGATGCCTGCTTAAAACAATTGCGAAAAAAAATATGAAAAATCATTAAAAGAGCCAGTTTAAAAGTTATGAAAAAATGTGAAAATTTGAGAGTTCATCAATCAGGACCTTGATTCATTTTCAACTGTTGAGGACAAAATTTACCAACTAATGTAGAACATGTTCGCACATCGCATCGACTTATTCTGTGAAAATTGGTTAAATTCTTTTTCTTGTCGAACAGACTAACTTGGAATGAACTAGTTCAACCGTCTATCGAGATCGCGAGGAACGGTTTCACAGTAACGAAAGAAATCGGTGAGTCCTTGCGAAATCTTTAGAAAATCTTTAATCTTTAGAAATATGCTTTATCCAAGAAACGCCTTTTCTTCCGGACCCTTTTCTTGCGGCCGTCCAATGTTCCTAGATCCACCTGCGATGTTGCTTCTACCTCGTTCAAATTTCGGCTGAAAAAAGATTCGAATTCCGCCTCATATCGCCGATAATCATCGCCGCGAAGCATTCATTTTATCGAAAATTTTACAGCCGATTCTCTGGAACGTCACGTGAAATTCAGCGACGTCGCCGCGAACCCGACGCTGGCGAAACATTACATACGCGACAACAATCGTTTCGTACGCGAGGGCGATTTCATCCGACGTGACGACCTGGCCGGTACGTTGTCGATAATCGCGACGGAGGGCGTCGACGCGTTCTACGTCGGCCCGCTAGCCGACGATATCGTCTCGGCCGTCACGAACGATAACGGAGCTATGACCGCCGACGATCTCGTCAAATATAAAGTCGTCGAAAGAGAAGCGATTCAGACTAAATTCCAAGGTGAGTTTTCAGTCGTGGGAAAGATCCTGATCAGCTGGTCCTGATCGTCCTGGTCTCTACTGATTCAGGGATTCTTTTCTGATCCCCTCGAAATGAATCGACTCTGCCTGTCCGGAATAGCGTAATCTGTTTCAAGTAGCCGGTTAAGTTTAGCTGGTTTCGATTGGTCTTCACTGATTCTGGAGTTCTCTTCTGGCACGTTTGTTTCGACCAGAATATGCTTTTTTTGAATAGCGGCCGGTAATAGTTTGTCGGACATGAGACTCTGTCGCAGTACAAATCCCTCCCCTAGGAGACACATCGTCGTTTACAGGAATTTGAACCTGAATACATAGCGAGACTCTGCCAGTCTCCTGCCCCTTACACACTTCTTCCCTGAGCAGTGATTTCAGTCTGATGACATCTGATGTCACAATACAAACCCCTGTCAATAAAGCCTGCCCCTGTAGCTTGGAAGAATTTGTCGATTGTTGGAAATTCATAAACATGTGAAATCTTCATTTTACAGATAAGATAATCTATACCCTACCCCCTCCGAGTAGCGGGGCAGCGATGTTAACTATGTTCAATATCATGGAAGGATTTAACGTAACGCTCTCTGATCTGACCGATCCGCTATACTATCACAGGATGATTGAGGTATTTTCACGCATTATTTTGTTGTGTTTCTAGTCATATAAAGTTTAAAAATGGAAAAATTGTCGGTGATTATCGGTACAGATATTTATTTTCTATTATTCGGTTTCAGTCATTCAAGTTTTCATACGGTCTGCGAACTGAAATCGCGGATCCAGCGTTCAATTCAAATATGAAAAATATAACTGACTACATAATTAGGTTTGTATATAGCGCACCTGGTGAATCCTCTATTGCCGCAGTAGTTGATATCCTACTGCACACTAGTCACTCCTGGTGGATCCTCGCATGCCACAAGTGGAATTATCTATTGTCAAAGTAGTTGATGTCCTACTGGACACTAGCGACACCTGGTGGATCCTCTCGCTAGCCACAATCCCCCATTAGATTTCTTTTTTGATAATTTCAGTAAGAAGACCGCCGACGAGCTCCGTGCAAAAATCAGCGACCAATCTGTGAATAAGGACGTGAAATTTTACGAGACGCCGATTTCCAGGGGAACATCGCAAATATCGGTGATTGATAACGACGAAGTATTCGTGTCCGTCACATCGTAAGTGTTCATTATTCTCTCACTAGAGGGCCTCGGGGTTCGTTCCGAGCGGTATTTTCAAATGATGGTCTCGAATTTCATCGACAAGTTGTTTAAGCGATTGTATTTCGATGTTCGTTATTTTACAGAACTGTAAATTACTGGTTCGGTTCGAAGATCATGACGAAAAGTGGAATCCTGTTGAATAACGAAATGGCAGATTTTTCGATACCTGGACAGAATTCGATGTTTGGAATGCCTCCTGCAAAGGTAATTTATCCATTGTACTAGTCGGATTATGTATTTGTTTCATGAGCTCTTCGACAAGCTAACCACCTGCATGGTTTCACTGAGAATACAACTTACTTCACAATCGTCACAGTAATTGATATCCTACTGCCCACTAGCGACATCTGGTGGATCCTCACTCGCCAAGTCGAATCCTCTATTGCCGCAGTAGTTGATGTCCTACTGCGCACTAGTGACACCTGGTAGAGTCCTTTATCATCACAATAGATGATGTCTTACAACACACTGGCACATCTTGTAGATCCCAACTTGCCACTTGTAGAATCCTTGATTGTCACATTTCAGAATGATTAATTTTTCTCCGGTTTTCAAAAAATGATTATTTTTCGTTTTCTTCAATAAATCCAAAGGCAAATTATATAGAAGGAGGGAAGCGCCCCTTATCAGCGATGACGCCAACGCTCATACATAACGAGAATCATAAATGTGGTTCGAGGCTCGCACTCGGTGGCAGTAACGGTACCAAAATACTAACAGGTAAAAAATTCTAGAATAATTTGTTGTACAAAAGTACCCTAAAATGCCTTATGTGGTTGAAATTGTGAAGTAGCTTTCTAAACTGGACTCTTAAACGGAATTCCACAGCTCAACTACGTATTTAGCTTATTTTGAATGGTGTATTTTCTAACTGCAGGAATATTTGAGGTGGCTATGAACTATATGCTGGGAGGAGAGAGTCTAAAAACAGCCATCGATAAACCCAGAATTCACAATCAATTATACCCAGATATAGTCGAATATGAAGGTAATGTCTCTTTATCTATTTGTTCTAATCCGTCGAGATTTTGTTGAATTGTTAAATGCAGACTCTCAAGAACTTTCTTGAAAAAATCCAGCATTGAATATACAAATATTTATTACACTCCAACTATTTCCATGGTATATGGAGGAAAAAGAGCATTTACAATTATAAATTACAAAAACATAAATAAAAGTATTTTAAAACAGAACAAACGTTATCGATGGGGGTATCCTGGGTGGATCTTCACTTGACTCAATTGCTGCAGTAGCCTCACTATTTTTTCTGGTTTATTAAATTTTCAGATGGAATTCCGGCTAATGTGATCACGTTTCTACAACAAAGAGGCCACAAGTTAGAGAAAGTTACCGAGGGGATAAATATCATAAACGCCGTCTCGAAAAGTAACGAAACGATCGACGCTTACGCCGACGCCAGGAAGGGCGGAAAAGCCGTTAAATATTAGTTTAACTCTCCACACTTCGTTTATCGTTATCATTAGTCAGGTACAAATAAACTCCGCCTGACTGGTTGAACGAGCTGCTCCTCTTCTGATGGTCAGCTCACAACTAAGTTACGGTAGATTTCAGAGTAGTATTGAGTCGGTAATGATATTTGTAGGCCATCTCATGAAGAGATTGCGTTCCAGATTTTTTTCCGGTTTTTGAGAAAAGTAACATTCCAGGGATAGAATGAAAATGAATTGAAATGGCGACCATGATCGGAAGAGTACCTACTAGTCATTCTTGTGATAATTTTGCGGGCCCGGTTCCAAAGTTGTTGGCGAAAAATTAATTCCAAAATTTACGAAGTTCTGCGTTAAATCTAACAACTGTTGAACTGAGTCCGGGAGTCAGTCGTACGGTATACTAAATCTTAACTCGATCAAGCTTTAAATCAACAACTGTGAAATTGGGCCCTGTTGTTAAGTGATATGTTTGTGCATGAAATTCTGTAAATTCTATATGAGTAAATTGTTTTTTGTTGGATCTATGCTGTAACGTTTTTCCGAGGTTTTTGGGGTCTTTTTCGTACGAGTATTAACAACTAGTTTTACATTTAATTTGATATTTAGTAGTTAAACTATGAGGAATTTTGTACTTAATCCTAAACGTCAATTGCTGTTTTTACTAACATAAAACGACGTACGATGGAGAAATAAGGAAACGATAGTTAGAAAATTAAATCGCCATTGTGGATATTCAAGTCGTCATGTAATGGCTTCAATTAGAAAACGAAACATAATATTGAATCATGAATTTCGTAAATAATTCTTATCACAAATGAATCAGTAGATCATAATATCCACGATGAAACAATGAATGGAAAAATTCCACAATTGTTGAAAGACTAAAAAGTTGATTCAAAATATTTGAAATATTTCCGGTGGTTGCTACCACTCTTCTTCAGTTCTGAAAACTAAGAAGGGTGGTAGCCACCAACCAAAATGTTTCTAGTATTTTAAGTAAACTGACTTTTTAGTCTTTCAACAATTGTTGAATTTATTCATACAAAAGGTTTTAACTTGTGAACAAACAAAAAATGGGGATTTTGTGTATTCCGAGCATTTAGTTAGAGACATGCAGCTGATTTCCATAAAATGAACTCCATGTAAATTATAGCCACATTGGTCGTGGCTCCTGATTCTTTTAAGTTATAGATAAAAGGTTCTGTTAGGTATATATATATACATTTACATGATATCGAAGTGTTTTTGTTGTGTCCCGTGTTCGAAGCTAAACTTTGTATGTGCACTGAATTTATCTGAACGATGACGACTATAAAGGTCACACCTCTTGATGCCAGCGTCAGGAAAATTTTGAGAATAAATTCTAACTAATTCGCCCATTGAATGGTAACACTATTTCGTTAGTTCTCGTTCAAAATATGTCGAAACTATCGAATGCAGGTCATCGTTTGTACTATTGGATATTCTTCAAACCCAGTTCGTAGATTTATTTATACAGTACAATGGAACAACGAAATTCAAGGGACCGACAAATATGTTATGTATAACCGATAGTTCGTTACATCAAGTATGAGATTATTGAAATCATCCTATTAGGGACGAATTTCTAGGTTTGCGATGTATACATTTATCGTTATATCCGAGGTAGTTTTGACCAGGTTCCACTGTATTAATGTTAATGTATCTTCTGGATAGCGTGAAGCTGTGTTTTGGTTTTTGCTCATGTATCGCAATGTGAATACCTGGACTGTTTGTCTAATTTTGTTTGATCTGTAAGGTGTTTGTAACCTTCCTATTCAATTGATAATCTCAATGTTCGCGATTTTCATTTCGAAATCGATGTAGAGGCAGAATTCGTAGAAAACCACATTCCACATGTCGAAGGGCTGCATTTATTCCTCGTATGATTAATAGAACTTGCGTTTGAATACAGTAGAATCCGCTTAATTCGGATCGTTTGGGACCAACAAAATTCATCCGGTTTACGGGAAATTCGGATTAACGGTAATTTTCTTGTATATTAATGAAAATCCGGAATAAGCCGATCCGGATTAAGCGGGTTCGACTGTATTCATTTAGAAAATATACGTACGTACCATAATCTTAATGTCGTGTGTTATAGATGTAAATAACAGATGGAAATATCTTGATGAATAAAAGTATTTATTTTGACGTCAGAATTCGGAGTAATGGTTTATAAGTCCTTAGCTTTTCGAAGACGCGTCTCTCGGGCACTGACTACATTGTATGTATGGTACTGCTCGGGAGAAAAATGCTTATTTTATCTAAATCATTTGGTGGATCGTCGACAAGGGATATAGCCGAAGTATTCTTCAAACCGAGTTAGTAGATGGTTTAAGATCAGTTGTGTTCAAACATGGATTATAAAACGTTTTGCTTCAAATCCCAGGTCGTTATTTATACACTCATGTATCATTTGAAAGGTAAATCTCTAGTAGGAATTAGAGGACACTTGACCTTTAAGGCAGTATCATCGGTTCAATTATCTTTACAATCGATCCTAACTTGGATTGCAATGTTTTAAGTAAAACTATTAGAGTGAAAGTCGTCAGTTGGTCACAGTTTCGAAGTGAATATTTTTCACACATAGTCGATGATTAGAATCATTCGTGTTTTAATCAGGAAGTTGCGCATAGTTTCATCGCGAACTATGAGTGTTTGGGAAGTCGTCACTCGGTCACAGTTTGCATGGATGTATATTCTTCAGACCGAGTTCATCACAGATGATCAAAATCAATACATCTATTTTGTTTTCGGTACATCTACAATTGTTTTCGAATTTATTTCTTTATTTTGACTTGACTCACTCACGCGAATCATCCTTTTTGGAAAATTCAGATCGAATGATTTATTAATTCAATTTTTTCGATGCTACATAGTTTCGTTCCCCAAATAAAAAATACCGAGTATTTTTTTCGAACAAAACAATTCTTTTCTCGGAAGAATTTAGGATGTGACCGACTCGGCGGAAAATACAAAACTCGACATGGTACGACGGAAAAAAACTGAAAATTCGGACACAAATTTCGATTATCTGGATCAGTTGGTAAAAGATTCGTCCGATTTATAAGACTTAATCTTGATTAGAATCATAATCTCTTGTAAATTCAGATGAGATAAAAAATGCGGATTCAACTGATCCCGAGTTTTCTGCACACGAAAGACAGATAATCGGACAGGGAATTCTTCGTTCGTTCGAGTTCGAGATTCCAGACACATTTTTTTCCGAAGACGAGAGAAAATTATCATTAATTTCTGTCATCGCGAGGCCCAGGATTCAAATCATCGCAAACCACCAGACGATATCCCCTCCGCTGGCTACGCCCCCTCATTTGCATATCGACGTAATTCGTCCGATTGCGTCACGTGACGGCGGGATGCTTTTTTTTAAATCCGCGCACGTTTTTTTCGAATCTTCTGACGCACTTTCCTACGGAATTATTAATCAGGTCTTTATAATGTCGTGAACCTCAGTTGTAAGCGTCGTAACCTAATTCTTTTTTTGAATACACAAAACCAACACAAAATACGCGTGCTCCATGCATTACTGCTGTAGACAAATATGCAAC
Organism: Tubulanus polymorphus; assembly: GCF_964204645.1. Classification (NCBI taxonomy): domain Eukaryota; kingdom Metazoa; phylum Nemertea; class Palaeonemertea; order Tubulaniformes; family Tubulanidae; genus Tubulanus; species Tubulanus polymorphus. The sequence continues at coordinate 12,600,912 of NC_134032.1, read as the reverse complement.
CTTCACGCCGCATTCCGCACTGAAAAATCAAACCCGGCTTTTTGTATCCGTAGGCGCCGCCATTTTGTCGGCCTTGACCCGATTTCGCAGGGAATTCCTGGAAAACTTGTGTCATAAAATTGAGAGTTGCGTTTAAATCGATGCATTCGGTCCGATTTTTACGGAGTTATCCTTTATTCCGGAGCCGGTTGGATGTAGAAGATCGCGTGGAAAGTATGTCCGATATCGTTGTTGGCGATGTGGAAATGTCCCGCGCAAAATCCGCTGTTAGATTATTCCCAGGTAAGTCGTTAAAGTTCACCTCTCCCCGATCAGCTGTTTCTCTCTGCACCGGAGCGGGCTGCAGCAGTGGTTTGCACGGGATGCTGCAAGCATCCCGGCGTATCACTTTAACCCTGGAAGTCATTTTTCGTCACGATGCGCTCGCTCATATTACGATTGCGGTCTTTTATGTCTGTGCAATTTTTATCGGGGTCACTTCAATCTAAAAGCCTCCAAAGGTCTGAAGCCGGAGGAGACGGCCAGACCGGAGTTTCAACTCTGCGGTTTTTTCGGGTTAGTTTACGTCTGATGAACCCTAAAGAATCGGATCAATCTTTGCTTTATTTTATTTCATGGTTCCGACATCAATTTGTTGAGATCGTTATTTCCGCCGCAAATCGTGAAAATGACTGTGTATTGTCAGCCTCAAATTTTAAAAATGGACCGTTTTGGAAAAACCTCAAACGGCTGGTCATTGATTCGGTGTAACATTAAAAAGTAATGATTTTTCTCAAATCGATTTACTTCAGGGAATTTCAAAACAGATCCTTAACGATTGTGTACATGTCAGTTTTAATTCAAGGGGCTGAGTTTTTGGTTTTTATCCAAGAAAGATTAGCTACAATGCACGAACGTTATCATCACCATTGATTTCGAATACAGGACCCAGAACTTTCAAGACCTATATAGTTGTAAATACATTAGGACCGTTGCATCGATAGCGACCGCCTTTTAGATAGTTTTGGGAGCCGAACCCTCCCTGAGTCAATTTGAAAAATCTATTTGAGTGATTCTAAGACATTATCACCATGCTATCTTGACCAAAAATAGGTTGCCCATGCGGCTCCCTAAATCCGCCCTGACCCCCGGTCTTATGTAAAAGTATTTTGATTAATTCTTTTAGCTAAAATCGGAGTCTGCACGGAAGTTACTCGATCGTGATGGGGTTCCGTTTGCTCTCTACGCAAGTCCCCGGATTCTGTTATCGCATCAAAAAATCCATTTTGTCTACTGCTAGAACAGCACTCCGCGAAAAAAAATGCAGCTCCGAAAATGATTTCGAAAAAAAATAGATGAAGAATAAAAGTACAGCCATTAGCGACAAACTAATTACATGTAGCAGACTTCGCTTAACTGTGACCTTCACACGCCCGGCTTACGTCATTAACAGTAAGACCATCGTTCAGTACTTTTACTCATTTTATTAGAAAAATGTACACAATAAAAAGATGCAATGTTCAATATATATATATATATATATATTTATATATGTTTAAATAGCTTCATATAGTCAAATTTTTTGGTCCTAACCGCTTACATGCGAATTACCAATTGTCACCTTGCAGTATTACTCCAAGCTTACACGAATATGAGAATGGTGACTTGAAAAGCACATCACATGTATCAATACATTGGTGCCTTATAAAATTGCTTTGGATCTGACAAAAGATGACCTCGTATTTCATCTGACACCGCCCCGCGCGTTGTGGAAAAAAATCCACGCTAAAAAATACACTACGTACGTGACCCAGTTTAAATTACTGGGTCAAATCTTATTCCCCGGTGGTCCTATATTCATATTCAATTATATCATTGAGGCCGCCCTGTGCCGTAAACACCTCCATCCTCGATAGTGGTTACATTTCAAATATTGTCCGAACATGGTATACGAGATCGCCAACTCCTATCTTAGACCGATCCCTCTCTGGTTTTTGAACCTGCAATCTACTATACGATATTAGACTGAAAAAATATAGCTTGTTTCTTTTTCTCTGAAAATTCGCTTTCGTAAAATGATTTTATGTTTGATTTTATTTGCTGCTATTCATTTACTATGTGTTATTGCTAACGTCTCACAGAAAATCATTCGAGGGGTGACATTTCACAGCTCACCGACCGGCTATGTTACACCCAGTTCAAAATCGACATTCCAACTCGTTGTACTACTATGGTATAGCATATTTTGAAAACTATCGGTCACCAGGCACCTTCAGCCTATACGCCGATCAGGGGCGCATCCGTGGGGATTTCAGGGTCCCCTGGATGAAAATTTATTTTCCTAAATAACACTGCTATTCCAAATGATTCTGAAAAAATTAGTAGTAACTCCTACGTCACTAAAGAATGTTCAATTTCACTGGTTAGATAGAGGAAAATGCATTTGGAGGTTTATTTTAGAAAAGGAATGTGGTGCTTTGCATTCACTAAACTGCTGATTAATCTTAACCTTGGAATCCCCCGCCCATTGTCTTATCCTGGATCTGCCCTTGTTGTTGCATTGGATTTAAGATTCTAGGGGAAATGTTGTAAGAGGAAACAATGAAGTGAGTAAACTTAATTTTTAGATCATAAGTTGTTCCAATTTTCCAAAATCAAAGACAAATTTTATTATTAGAATTACTCGATAACTTCGATAAGCTAATGATTATATATATCTCATCACGATTGATTAAACACTATAATCCGTGCGTTGAAGCGATGTAGAGAGAATCCGACAATAGTAAGTTAAAAATGTTACTTTGAGCTAGCTAGTGTAGTTTATTCAACGTTTCGACTATCATAGTCATCTTCGACTATCATAGTCATCTTCTATTCCTGAAGATGACTATTAGGATATAGTCGAAACGTTGAATAAACTAAACGAGTTCAAAGTTACATTTTCGGACTGTTTTTTCGTTATTATTGTGGGATTCTCTCTACATATATATCTCAATCTCGATGAACCTTCAGCAAAATATTGAGTAGTTACTAATGACGACCTTTTCATCGTCCAATTTCATGATGCGATGCAAATTATGATTAGATACGACCTCGTTAACAATGACGATTCAGCAAAATTGTAATGATAAGTTACTAACGACGACTCTCTCGATTTCAATGGCGCCGATGATTCATCAAAATTCTGATCCAGTTACTCAAAACGAACTGCTTAATCTCATTCCGAACGACTTTCAGAAAGAGTGCAATAATGATTTAGCAAAATGAATGATAAGTCACGTTGCGTGACGATCTTATTCTCGACGCGGCGACGGAAAATTCAGCAAAACGATGTTTATTGATTTATGAATCTGGGTCGCGGTTTTATACGTTTTAGACCTTTAGTAGTCGATATATGACTAATTATCAAGGACTTAACGACCTCGTGTGAGCACCTATAACAAAGCGATCGCGAGGGCCGCAGTTCTTTGTAAAACGCGGCCGTTTGCACTGCTATTCCAGTTTATCAACGCATAACTGTAAATCTTTTTGATTTATCTGAGTCGCTACCGAGTGCTTTCCACGAAACTAAAATACATTGTTGCCTCCAATGGGACAATTAATTATTTCGTTCTCGTGTACTGCGCAGTACCGGTGCGTCGAAGTCTTTTATGCCTCTCCGAGCAAACCGTGGGTCTTTCCGCGAAGGAAATAACGGCGTCGATTATTGCGTCGTTTCTACGTGTCGGAAATTTTCGAGGAAAAACGGAAATAAACGATCTTAACGAACGGCGAAATATCCGGAAACTAGTTCCATAAACGCGGATTTTAATCTGAGGGTTAGATGTTTGAAAACGTGATAATTTTAGCCAAAGTTCAATCTATCCTGACCCAATTTCTGCAGAACTGGGTTACGATTTGTATTCGAGTTGAGATATTCTAAAATGAACAGATTCTAAACGTAGAGGTAAATTTGACTAGGGATCATACGCTGACTCACAACCCTGGACGTAGTTCCGGTGTTTGGACTCTCTGTTGACCCGATTCCACGATGCGGGTTTAATTTTGGTCTACGTTCGAAGTATTTGGAAATTAATGGTTCTAGTAATGTAGAATTAAATCTGACTAACGATAGGCCACTTTCACTCAAAGCCCTGGACGCTAGTTCCGAGTTGAGCCAATTCACTTTGCCAAATTCATCAAAATTCATAGTAAAACGTGCCGTTAAAGCTTTTACGCAAAGTTGAATATCTGGAAAAAAATCTTTCTAAGCTTACGTGTGCCATAACATGTATTACTAACTCAAGATTCCAAATCTCATCGCAGTCATGCTGTGGAATTTACATTGGTGTGAAGGTGCAGATGTTGAATTTATTTCTGATCTGGAAAAATTGGATTTGAAAATAAATAGATATTTCATCGGTTATTTTCCATTATGCCTATTTATTTTCAAATCCAATTTTTCCAGATCAGAAATAAATTCAACATCTGCACCTTCACAGTACACGATTGCATTTTCTCTTCAATTCATCGAGAATTTAACTTAGATATTTCATCGGTTATTTTCCATTATGCCTTTTAAAAGTTAAATTTTCGATGAATTGAAGAGAAAATGCAATCGTGCGCTGTACGTATATTTGTGATTTCACCAAAGTATTCGTGATTTTTAAATATATGCAATATCAATATTCGATGCAGAATAAAGTGGCGAAAAAGTATCAGATTCTTAATCTCGCCCGATTTTGCCGCGATTTTAGCATCGAGGGCACCAGCTCAAAAGTTGGTTAAAGATAACCAGCAGATAAATACCATAGTAACAATGAACTTTTAATTGTCACTATGTCAACTATCCACTGGTTAACTCTAACCAACTTTTGAGCAACTGGCCCCCGGACATCCGGATATTTGAACTAACCATTCCTTAAGTTTTCCACATCAAAATAGATATCTATTTTTTTCATATTCTCCACAATCGCGCAGAGATTCTACTTCGAATTTCTATACGGTGAAATATTATTTACGTTCTCCAACGCTACTGTTGTTTTCTCCAAATTCTCAACTCTGTTTCGGCAACTCATTGGAATATGTGTGGTGGAAACGATGCCGACTATAAAGTTGTAGAATACCTCAAACATTTTCTGGCTCGACCTTTGCTTTTCGCCTTCAACAGTGAGTTATTCTAATTCACCCCTTTTATGTTGTTGATTCCAGGTTTTAACAGAAGCCCTATACTTGTAGATCAGCGAAGCCCCTTGAAGATAAGTTGCTTAATTTTTGAAGTGTTTATGTTCGAAGTGCAAGTGACGTTGGCGTATGCAAAACCTCAACTCTTGAGATGTATTTATGGTCCCAGCGCTCTACCGAATTCCCTGATTCTCAACTTTGTGAAATTTATGGCCTCGGCACTGGTAAGGCAAAGTTTTTTTATATGTATATATGTAAAACATGCATGTTATAAAATACTAGAGAAATTAAGACTGATCCCTCGAGCAGTTATCACGTTCACAATCTGGTGGTATTTCATTTATTTCCGAAACCAGCCCGCGGCAAGTAATATACCTACCAATAATTTTCATTCACGGAGGAAAAGTAAATCAATTTTTCGAGCTCGTGAATGAACCAGAAATATCTACGTACAAAACCTGATACGTGCGTACGCGCACAATATATTCACATAAAACACATCTCTGTGAGTATTTCTAGAAATAGAAAATACAGATTCTACATAATGTAAGCCAACTGTTTGACCGTGCGGTGAACCCCTGGCCTAAAAACATATCCCAATGATAGTAACAAAAGTAACGCGCAAAAACCTTGTCAGAAATGTAGGGTAGTTTTGATTCTTTGCAATATTGGGTCAAATGCTTCTTATCCAGGTTAGAATAATTACAAGAACGATGAAATATTCACCATATTTTCGTGTTTGTGTATATAATATGTGCATACCTTGTTCAGGTATGCGGCAGAAACCTCTGATTTTTCAGAAGGGAATAAACAGTAAGAAAAATTTATGTTCTACGAATAGTTGTGGGTTTGATCAAGGACTGATTCCATGATTTCACTTGATTCTGGACCCTGTGCCATACTTGTATGGGCTTTATTTCACTCGGGGCTCAGTTCCACAGTTGACTGGATTTTATTTGACTCAGTACCCAGTTCCACAGTTGAGTGGGTATGATTTAGCTCTAGATGTGTGGGGTTTATTCGACTCAAGACCCAGTTCCACAGTTGTGGGTTAATTTGACTATAAGGGCGGCAGTTCCACAGTTTGATTAGAAACTTAGAATTCCGAACTAGGAAAAATTTATCGACAAGTTGATAGAGCAGATATTTGATAAAAGCTATGTACATCAAACAAATCATTAATCAGTCGGGCAGACTGAATTATCACAATATTGTCGCGTATGCAAAATTTATCATCGATATATAAATTCAACTCTTCTGAACCAAATTCCAACCGAAACATTTTCACATCAATTCAATGTCCTAATTCGGTGTTATTTGTATCCGAAGTTTAGCAACAAATCAGAACTCGAACGACACCCCCGAATTACATTTTCTTCCCTTTCAAATAACTTTCGTTGTTGATCGCGAATTTGCCCTACATCTGCGAACTTTTAACTTACTTTCCATATAGTCGAGGCTCATTTGCATAATATATCTAAACGGCAAACTGCAAGGGGATTATGAAAGCGCGTATTTTAGGGAGGACGTAGCATAAATTTTAATAGTTTTAGCATAAATTAAGCAGAACTTTTACTAGAGCAGTGGGGTATTGATCGTTTGCCATGACCCGCGCGTTCACTAACGCACAAAAGACTATGGCCTATTTTTACGCATTCAGAATGTTCCGCTGTTCAAATGTTCAGAATGTTCACTTAACCGTTTGTCCGACAAACAGTTTACGAGATATCGATGTTATTCGATATGTTACGTAGTTGTTTGCTATGTTTTCCGCTACACAAAGGAATCTCGGATAGGAGCTTTTTGAAATTTCCATGATTACTTTAAAACTATCAAGTATATGTAAGATGAACGATGAACTTCAGCGGTTAAAAAAAGTTATGCTCGAAAAAAGTAGCAGGCCCTGCTGGTCAGGAAAAGTCAATTGAATCTGATTACCACGAAAATCCCAGGAACAAAATCTTTTCCATCAAAAGTATGGTTTCTTCTATCAAACTTTTTTGTATGGATTTGAAATGGGGAACGTAAGTTCACCTGATCCTTTGACGAAGAAAGAACATTTGTAGTTTCGTTAGATTCAAAGAAAATATAATCAAAATGTAGGCAGTTGCACTTTGAGTTTTGAATTTTTTTATATAGAAGAGGTGGGACTAAAACCTTGGCATTTTTCAGACAGAATCCATTTTCATAATTCTCGTAAACTGAAAAAATTTAAACTCTGTATTCAAATCAATTTAACCCAAGAACCTCGAGTAAAAGTTCTGTGGTTCAGAAAGTTGATTTCGTAAAAACGGGTCGAAAGGTTAATCAAAATTGATCTTTAAAAAGGGCCTCTGGTCGCTATGAAATACGGAATATATATTTTCAAAAATATAAGCATTCAATTACTTCAAATCGCAAAGTTATTTTCATAGCTAGAAATATGTTTTGTTTTTGGCCTCGAAAAATATTTTCTCAACGCAATATTACGTAGTTCAGTGGAACTTCGTTACAACGAAATATGTGCAAAAATATAAGCATTCCATATTAAAGATCACAAACATTTTCATATTTCTAGAAAAACGTGTTTTCTTGACCCCGAAAATATTTCAGTTCATAAATTCTCCAAGGTTTGTACTTAAGGAATCAGCTCCCAAAAAAGTCATCGCAACACATTACAGTGGAACCTTACTACTACATGTATAACGATTTACAAGTTATTAACAAACCTAGAATTTCGGTCCCAAATATGAAAATACTATAAAAATTACACACTGGATATAACAAAATATCGGTTATGGCGAACATATTTCTTGGTCCCTGAAGTTCGTTGTGACGAGGTTACCATGTACTAAGATCCAGTCCCACGGTGTAGAGGCCTCGCGGAAGGAAGGGGGCGCTGGATTATTGTATGTGGGTATGTGCCTTGAACGGCAGAAAAAGTCATACCCGGAAATAGAAAAATAGTTCTGAACTACAATGCGATCTTTTACATCTATATGAATTGGACCAAAAATTCATAAAATCTAGTCTGTATGAATTTTTGGTTTGTGTCGTCTAAATCAGTTCTTTTCCGACTGGTAAAACTCTACCGGGTTATAGATTTACCTGCGTCGAGGTAGGGTAATTTTTGAAAAATCTATACACTATAAATCACCAGGACGTATCAGCTATACTAAACTGCTAACCGAAAATAGAACAACCATACATTCTAAGCATGAATGATTCCGTTGGATAAATCCGTTATTGAATAAATACCAACTATACTTTCCATTCAATGTAACGTTTCATCCGTGTGGTTCAGGTAACATCGAGGTGTTTCAACATATCTCATCCATTAGAATCCATTATATATACGTAAAAACAGCACAAAATTATCCTTAAAAAGCTTCGCCCCTTTTTAAACTATATACAGTCGCGTTGATATTCTATTTACGGAGTTGGTTGATTTATCAAACGTCCTGAAATTTGAATCCATTTCGTTCATTATTTATCAATTAGAAACGCATAATCCACATCTTTACGACATTGAAATAGACGAACTAAATCCTTGAATTTATTTCGCTATATGCCTCAAAAACGTGAGGCGACGCATTTGCCTTGTCTTAGAAAAAGGATGATTGTCCGTAACTTGACGCCTGTCCATTGGCCTGACAAAATGGAAACTAAAAACCAAGCGAAACAAAGACTTTAAATTTCTAGGCCACTGTGTCTAAATTTGGCTGCAGTAGACGCCAACGCCACCAACACCAGAAACCGTGAATGTTTTGATGACAAACTTCACGTCGTGACCTTGAAACGGATTTCATCTTGAAGACTGTGCAGCAGGCGGCGAAATCGGGGTCGTGTCCTGGTCATCATATACAGAGCTTATGCAAAACAGTCATTGTGATTTGAAAATCAGTTCGCCGCTTGCATGGTGTAACGTCCAATATGACGCGTTGTGACCGTGCATAACCTCTATATTTGCCAACAACTGGTCATTGGGTGTCAAGGCTGACTGATGATACAGAAAGTGTTGAGAAAGAGGGGAAGGGAGATAGAAAGTGGAGAGACTGGGGATAGTCTATAAGAAGACGAGGTATAGAGAAAGAGGAAAGGAAGAGGAAAAGTGATGTAGATGAGATACAGGAAACCGAGAGAGAAAATGAGGCTGCGACGAGAGGGAAAGCAGAGATGAAACAATAGAAAATGAGAAGGAACGACTGGTAGACGACTGGAGAGCGAGCGATGTTTGAAAACAAAGGAAATAAAAAGATTCTGTTTCGACCGATCCGTGAACTCGCCATTTTTATACGTAAAAAACCGTGTCGCCGCCTCCTCCAGATTTTGACCGAGTTTCCGGCGGCAAAGTTCACGTCAGTATCGTTTTCCGAGCGGAGTATAGTGTAGACCAGTCCGGGTCACGTGACCTTAACAAAGCGGCAGACGAACGTCCGCGATGACCGCTCGGTGAACTGCGTAACCGTTCGTTAAAAAAACGAATCATCGGAAACCTTTTAGAGAAAAAGCAGCCGTGAGCCATCGGTGGACTACATAATATTCACCTCGTTTTTCGATCGTTGAACTTTGAAGTTATGCCGTCATAAAGCGACCGCCATGATGACCGCGGTACTTTAAGATGTCGCATATACCTTAAAAGTGCCACACGACACCGGTGTGACCGGCTCTTGTAAATAACGAGTGCGAGAAAGTGCAGCCCGGTCACTGAAAAGTTCTGATCGGTCATTCTAGAGTTCGGAAAGACTAGTGTTGACGAAAACTTGACACAAATCTGTTGGATTTTTATTGAGGGCGCAAGTACCAAAACACCGTTTCACCTCAGCACTTGGTATTTATGGCAAACAGAATGACAACAACATTGTCAAGAATCTTTGAACGAACGTATTGAAATATATTCCCAGTTCAAAAATGATTCTTTGATTTGCTTTTTCAAATGTATAGTGATACCTTCTTATGACATTTTGAAAATATTTGAAGCTGATATCTTATTGTTTTCGATGACCATTGGAGTCAGAAATGATTATTGTAGATTCCATGCATGAGTCATTTTTGGCCCGACTTCGTAAAAGGTTTAACTAAACTCTAACTCGATTCAAGACTAAAAAAAACTAAATCGATATAGGAATCAACCTCTTTATGAAACTGATTCCTGGTTCCGATATCTACAGACTGATTTCACAGTAAATTCCACAGTAAAATTGGTCAATATTTCAATGTTATTCCTTTGATTATAGGGTGGTATAGGTATCGTTATATTTTGCAGTGTGAAAATACTAAATCTGATCATAAAAATAATAGTTCAACCCAGCAAGCGGTTGTTGCCTCAAAGGCATGTTCACTGCGGGAGTACCTTGTCTCTACTGACCGCCGCCTGACATCAACCGACACGGCTCTAAAACGCAAGTTCGTCTGCCCGATCGGTCAGTTCTCGGCGTCAAAGGTCACGTCTAAACGGCCAGGCCATTATCCGCGCGAAGTAAAATAAAAAAACTCATTAACTGTCACGCGCTGGGTATATCGAACTTTATACCTTTCTGCAAGGGTTCAATTGTAGGTAAAACGTATATAAATCGGGATTAATCAGTTTAGTAAAACCAGCACAGCCACCTTTTGCCCTTGAAACACGCGTAATATTCCGATCTCTTGAGTTGACGTGAAGTGTTATTATAGAAGCGTTGACCTATTGTGACAAGAATTTGTCCGCATTATTTTCCAATAACCAAAAAATAATCCGAAAGATGAAAAAATCATTTTAATAGAAGATTATGAAAAAAATACTTAGAAATATTTGTGAATCCCAATAATTGATACTGCGGAAATTAATTTTCCTTAACCTGCGGTAGAAAATACTCGTTTCATAGGATGGCCGCTCAACTGAAACATTGGAAAAATTTTCTGTAACCCTCCAACTCAGATATCCACTCAGAGTCTCGCTCAGGTTGAGCTCACATCTCCAACTCAGATATTACTTTCTCTCTTTTTAGTCCATTAATATCTAACTCGAGCTGGGTCAACACTGTACCATCCAACTCGGACACACCTGATTTGAGAGGAGTCTATGATACCGTTCCAAAATTGATCTGAATCGGGGTGAAATCTTGACCTTCATTCATCGTCGTCTGCCCTAGATCTGAACCGCGGAGGACCCGCCGATACCCCAATACGCATGCGTGATGTACGAACGCGCGCGCGCTGACAAAAAATCAAAGATTCGGAAACTCTGGGCGACCTTTCAGCGAGCTGCGGCTGACTTCACTGAACTCGCCGTGAGCTCATTCCGATTGATGTGACCTATAATATCGGTGAACTGAACCCGCAGTGCCCTGCTTAACGACCCCTGCCCTCTCGGTGGCATTTTCAAACTTTAGTAGCAACTGTAGTATCCTTGTACCATATCTATGACCTTAGGTACAGTTTATTTTTAATAGACACCTGATTGCGTCGATTGAGTCTAACTTCTCACGTCAGAGCATTCAACAGTAGTTTTACTCCGCCTCATTCGGTAGCGTTCGCGCTGTAAGTTCACCGAGTTGACTAGATGCCGTGTCGGGAAAGGCTTTCCGAATAGATTTTTATAAAGATTCCCATTATAGAATTGATATAACCGAATTGACCGGTATATAGGCATACAGAATGTCCGGAGTATACTGGTAAGCTGAAACGCTGTGGTGTCAGACAGAAATTTCTTCATGTCTCATGCCATTTCTGCTTTAAAACTACTTTCGCAACAGCGATGTAAGCCGAGACATGGCCTGTACACCTTCCTTACTCATAGATATGCCGTGTCGTCCCAATTTATAAAAATAGTTTCTTTTACTCTTGTCTTTGATTTTTCCGTAAAATAAGAGATTGTCAGTAGAGTCTTGTTAATTTGTGTGATTAATCTCTTTGAAATCGTATATGGGGGTTTTGCATTTCACTTCTTTATTTGGAACGTTATTTCTTATTTCCCTTCAATGGGGCTCGCTGAGCGTTGTAAATGTTCTAGAATAAATCGAACAATTATTTTGCCAGGATAATAATAAGTCATCCAGCGATCGAAGGCGTTCTGGCCATATTAGTAAGAGAAAAGACTTCGTATAGATGGCGTACTCGTCGTTCTCGCCACAGTATGACCGAATCGCCCGAAAATCGGTGTCAAACAAATCTGTAGTTGAACTGTTGTCCGCCGGCGGCGCTAGTAGTAATGGATTTGTAATCATGCGCAATGGTTTGCCACACCCTTCCCAATTGTGGACAATAGACTTAGTAAACCGGTTTTTTGCGCTGACGATATACGAAGAGAAAGGCGTGTATATAGTAGGACTCGATCGCCAGCTCTTAGATTGAAACAGAAAAGGGAAATAAAATATACGTTCGAATCCGGCGTCGGAAATAACTAAATAGATTTAATAAGTTTTTCTTCAATTGTTTTCTATTGTTGGCAAACTTCGACTTGACAAAAGATTTATCCAGTATATCTAATAAAATGAGAAAGGGGTCAGAAAGTTAAAGTGTAGTGACCGATTTTAGACGTGCGATTCTGGGTCCAGTTCCATCCATTGCAGTGAGTTGAATTTGACTCCATAGTTTTTTTTAACTAAAAAAAATGTGGAACCGGGCCCTGGAAGCCTACAAATGGTTTTACCGACTTTTATACAACGAAAATGATTCAATGAATTTGCTAGAATATTCCAACCAGTTTTTTTAAACTTTTAGCCAAAAAGAAATTGAAAAAGACCTTAAATCCATCACCATCAAAAGTCTAGTATATATCACCCTGCATCCATTTTTTCAAGAATTCAAAAATGTTCCCGGCGCTTTTCTCATTCTTTGAGTCTCAGAATGAATACCCTACAAAGTTGCGAAAATAGAATAGCTTTTGACAATCATCGTAATCATAAAATTGCCAGAAATACAAAATTGAGCGTAAAAACTGTGTGCGTTGAATCATTTAAAAGAGGCGTAATTTCATGGTTTCTCGGTAGCAGCAAAAACAATAGTACGAAATGACATTATTTGCCTGAACTAGTTTTGAGTTTGCTCATGGAAAACAAGTTTTCTAGCAAAAACTTGTCGCAATCCGGCGTGGGATATGAATTCGTATATGTATCATCTTGCTGTGTCACTAGTACAACCGGGTTAACGGGTCCTCAAAAAAAAAATCTAGACATGGAAATTATCGATGATATTCTGTAGGATATCAATTATCGATGATATTCTGTAGGATATCAACAGAGTAATCAAGAGTTCTGGTTTCCGAGTATGACTTTCTACTTAGTAATTCAGTAGCTTAACAAATGGCCCTTAGAATTGTGTCAAAACCAACGTCACTGTACTCTCTTATAGTTTTTCTTCTTCACAATTGCTTGTTTTTTCAAGGATTATTTCGCGAATGAGTGTCATCTCGTTGACTGACACACTTCCATCGGCGGTAGTTAATTTATACAAATCAGCGTGCGATGCTGCCCTTTTGATCGCCTAGATTTCAGACATGTGTTCAGGATTTCACCTGAGGCACGAACGAACGCTGGACATTGGTCATTTTATTAGCGCACTTACAAAAAGTGATCGTCCAGACTTCATGCTGAAAATGACGAATGTCGCAGGGGTGCCCATGGCAGCATATTGATGCCTGGATTTTGTTGGGCTACTGAAATATGGCCAATTAGCCAGAATTGCCAGTTGCTTATTCACTAAAATGTCATTATAGTTACGACTGTTGATAAGCCTTGTGAACAGCGTACCGGTAACGATTAAGAGTGACAGTGTGAAATAATGCGCACCCACCGGGGATCGAACCCGGGTCTCGTACGAAAGCGAGCGTGTTAACCAGTTGACCAATAAACTTAGAGACATAGTTTCGGTTTGTAGCTATTACTAATGACGGCTGATGATCAGAATGAAAGAATGATCAGCGTGAAATTCTACGCACTCACCGGGGATCGAACCCGGGTCCAGTTCGTGGAACGTGCTAACCAGTAGACCATAGAACTAGACTAATACTTGTGAGTTCTGGTTATTTTACTGATGACGGTTGATTAGTCTAGTGAATAGTTGTATAAACGATTAACAGTGACAGTGAAATAACGAGCAATCCCCGGGGAACGAACTCGGGTCTCGCACGGAGAAAGCAAGAATTGCTAGACCAATAGAACTAGTTCCCTTGACCAGTGGTTAGCTTGTAATATGTGCGTATAACCTACGAGCATTATCAGATAATTGCTCGTAGGTATAACACAGTCATTAACGGTGGTTAATTGTTGGAATGATTCTTAAAAGTCGTTTTATTGTTTGGGATTTTACCATTTTGGATCGGTGTTTATACATTCAACTGCATGCTCCAAATTCGTTATCTTTTTATTTCTAATCGTCAGGAAACTCGTTCGCACCTCCACAAGAAGTAACTTGTTGAATTCATTCGATTCCATGAAGATTTTAATTGCGACACACCTAGAAAACGTATATAACGTCATTCATAAATAGAACAAAAATTCTTGTCAAAGATCTTCGAAACATGTTCTTTTGCCTCCAAACAATTACCGCGAAGGTTGGCGGTTTTGATATAGAATTCATCTTTAGTAATAATCTGGGAGAGATAGGTATAATCGCGCCAGGGGGTCCGGCGTTAGTTCGGTTGAACCCTCGGGCATTTTCTAATCCAGTTTTTTTTTTTACTATAGATATTCGTATATCGTCTTGTGGCGTAGTTACAACTTTTTTCTTTATACACAGTATGAAAACCGGTCTATAGAAATGTTAGATTTCACGGTGTAAGAATTAGGGGGCGAATATCTAGTTTTATTCATCGGGGTTTTTTTTTCATCTTCGTCAATAGATTTATTTTGTCAATAGATATATTTGAATCGTCAACGACAGAATATCGCGAGACCTGGAAGTTTATTACAAAAGGAAATGTCTTTTGTAAGTTTTTAGTTCTATGTAGATAACATGTAGAACTAGATTGTTCAGGTTTTTTCTTTTAATGGACGCTAAAACCTTCTCATTTTAATGGGCGCTGAAAACTTTCTCATTTTAATGGGCGCTGAAACCCTCGACTAAAAGGACGTTGAAACTGTCCGTTTTGAAAAAAATATATATATTCTAAGTTAAAATATTTTTGGTTCTACCATAAACAACGCTTTATATTCGGATATGACCAACTTGGACAGAGACCAAAATATATTTCTTTTCAAAATGTCCATCTTATCTTCCCGATGCTTAACTCGGACTTCGCTTATACCTCGGACTAATTTCGTAGGGACTAGTTCGTCCGAACTTGGAGTAACCAGAATGATTACTCCGAAGTCCGAATTACTAGGCGAGGCGTCGACGGTGTTCAGGGGAGTTAAAATGATAAACGTCTGCTGGAGTCAGCGGCTGTTGGACTTTAGGAATTGATATCTGGTCGGCCACCGACCACAAACCGCGGAATATTGTGCCTGAATGTTCGTGCAGGGAATATCCTGGCGCTTGGATTTTGGTCCCCGGTATACGACCCTGAAGCCTCCTTCTACTAAAACGGCCACCTTTGCATAGAACATCACATGATAAATAAATGAGTGATAAAATCAGAAAGCGATAAAACGTCTGCGAAATCTTGTTCCCTATACATTTTTGTCAGTAATTGCCTTAGGCCTACCGACAATTCTCCCGGGGGACAGGTCACATCTTGTTCGCATTCTATCATTCTTCGCTATTCAGAGCACGATTCTTTTTTTATAAATCTATGCGTTTGATATTTATTTCTATTCAATTAAAAAACCCACGCTTGAATCAATTTCTTTAAATAGCACTATGATAAGCTACTGGCTTTCAGTGTTGTGCGCAAACTGTCATGGCGGTGTATTGCAAAGCATTCAATATAATCCCACAAAACTTTTACGTAGAGATATAGTCAAACCTTTAGACCACAGTCGCGTCCCGTCAAAATTAATTGTCTTCATTTATACAGAGTAGTAGTTTGTATGCATGAACACAAATTCGAAAAGGACTTCATTCAAAAATAGCTCTTGCCTATTGTAACTATACCGGCCCTGTTGGACGCCTTTTGAAAACGTATTTCGCGAGTTTAACGACTCGCATTGTCGGACGGTCACAATGGGAACAATACGGTAACGCATGCGCAGTGCGTTGAAAGTTTCCGGAACTGTGGGTTTCAATGAGTTGGTTTTGTTCTGTGTTGAGGAATGCTAGGTGATTTAATGGGCTTCCAATCCCACCGCTCGGCCATATACGCTAGCAGTTAGTGATCAGACGCCGCGAAAAGGGACCAGTTTGCGGGCTTAGCGCTGATGAATTTTCGGCGAAGGATTTCCGTGGATTTACACTTCAAATTCGGACAGAGAGGACTCAACAAATACACCTATCTCACCACAAGATCAGCGGATTGAGGGGTTTAGATCTGATATCGTTTTCGTGCGGAATCTTTTTTCCAAATCTGAACAGATTCAGAGCTGAATTGGTGTTTGTGTGAATTTGTCTCCGAATATCAATTTCGAGCGGTCTTTTTCATTCGCAACATTTCTGCTTTAGAATCTTTTCACCATTCTTCGAGAGTCTTAGATCAATTCACGCGGTATCTTTTCGATTTGGGTCTCAAATCTAGGTTCATCCGTTTGAACCGGTTTACTATGCAACGTTTAAAACCGTATGCATTATTTTCTCTCATGTACATGGTTAGACTACTCTCGAATTTGGGACAAGATTGTTTGTATTGTTAACTTGTCGTTGTATCGATTTCGTATTGTTGGTTTTTCGACCCACTCTTGCCATTCCGCGATATAAAAACCCGGATTCGTCGCACCGAAACCGACAGGAAGGATTTCGTTCCATATTCGCGAAGGTTGTCGTCGTCTTTTTTTCTTAACATCGAAAAACAGGGATTGGTTCGATAATGTCTGCCGCACTTTAATACATGTCTACTTCAGTGAATGATTGTAGGTCTAGTCCATGTTTTCAAATACTAACATTCATGACTAGATCCACACTCATCCATTTGAGTGGAGAATTCGTCTGCGACGGCGTCACGCAATTCCGGCGTCACACTCAAGTTGCCAGTTAAAAAGATTTCTCGGTTCCTGATTCAAGAATATATTCTTTTCCAAACTTTACAACAATTTCATCTAGGTTGCAGCCTCCGACACAGCTACGCAGAAGGGGTCGGGGATAGGCATAGAGGCATCTATGCTACAAACATGTGGAAAATAGCATATTCTTCGCCTGCTCCATTTCAAAATACGGTTCCAGCAAAAGGTTCCGGAGACATTTAAAGGAAAAGTTTACCGAGAAAATTCAAAGTTTAAAAAAAATATTACGATATAAATATATGAAAAACTAAGGTTCCCATAAGTCAAAATGGCCATCCCCAGTACGGGTTTAATTTTGTAAAATTTTGTCAAACTCGCCAAGAATGCAAACGTTAGTTCGTTCGTGTTTGAACCTGCGGTTTATATATTTGCCCCAATCACATATTTGCATGATTTGAAAATCAAACATCCACACATCTAGACCGAAATAAATGACGTCACCGATAATTACTATGCGTGCTACAAGCTAATTCTACGGTTGTCATCGAAATGATAATAATTGAATCATAATTACGTAACAATTCACCCCCACTTCAATATTTCAAATATTTATGCCACCTGGTGTCGGACGGGTTAATTACCCAATTATGTCTATTCACGACGTAGAAACAAGTCAATTAACTTTTGACTGATTTGAATCGTCGTTGCCGCCTTGATTCTGGGAATGAGCGAGTGCTTTGATGGTTTTTGACGATGACTCGACTGCCGTAACCGTGGGCCGAGTGATGATGTAGGCTCTGCGTTTCTAGGCGTTTTGCCAACCTCAGCAGCCACCGGGATGCGGCGGTCGCGTTGCCATGCACAAGGCAGACGTTCGGGCGGCCGTGCATCCGTTGCTAAGGGTTAGATGCAGACGACTTCGATACTACCCGGCCTGACGACCAGTTCCCGCGCTTCCTCCACATCCCGTTACTATGCTCTGTGAGTTTTTATAGAAATGACAGTTACATAACGGGGAATGATGTTTTCGGAACAACACATTTTAATGCTGCCTTCCCCGGCACTAAAATCCGCGAGACCGCCGCAGACTCGTGGCTTGGTAATAGTCTCACTCACGCCGTTGTAGACGTTGGACTTTTAGCTGGTCGTTCATATTGGCTCTTGAAGTCCGCCGACCGGTTGAATGAAATTACTTTAATCTTTTTTTTATTTCCAGCTTATATCGATGATCCATATCGATCGACACTCTGGGCTAAACTCGGTTAAACGGTTCGTACCGGTTCAAGCAGGCGTGGAGAATAGATTACAAGATTTAAAAGCTTTAACGTTCAAAATAATAATTATTCATCAAATATCAAAAAACGACACGACGTTTCGAAATAGACCATCGCAATATTTTATAGTATGGATATTTGATTCAATATTCAATGTACCACACAGCTTTAATGATAAGATTAGTTTTTTCGATATTCCTAAGTTAGCGCAAAAGCATTGCGGACATCGCCTAAGTTAAGACCTAAATTGTTAAGACGTAATTGAGGTAAAAAGCATGTAATCCCGAAATTGTTCACGATATTGCAGAAAAACAAGTCTCATCTACCATTTATTGCCTAAAGGAAAGCCGTAATATTCCCCCTCGTGTTCGAGAGGCCAATAATTCCAATACAGTAAATCTCGTATCTAGTATATGAGCGCTAATTTAAGTAAGCATTAGAACTCAAACACACGCATTCTGTTTGAATGCGCGATAAAATTACAATTGATCTCAAACAGTGGAATCACGGTGTAAACAGTGATCGTGGTGGTGGATTTAGGCTGGCGGAACAATGCACACGAATGATGGCAGATGTTGCTAGAGAGATGGAATCTCTATGGCCGTATGGGCCGTATAGAAATACTATATAACGTAGTATGTTAAGAGATTTATCAATCAGTCAATACAGGAAAAGACTTAGTGTCGAGTGCCAGGGATTTAAGGAGCGCCAGATGACATAAATGAATGGGATGAAAAATGGATTTGGAAGAGTCCATTATCACGCCCCAAGTGTAGGTTTATGTCACAGCAATCAAATCATCATGCGCGCCATCCCCGATCTTATTTTGGACCAAGCCATCTATGCTTTCTTCGCCGTCGTGGCCAACGCATCCGCCATCTAGCGGATAATTGAGAGCGAATTTTTACCAGACTGATCAAGATCTATCGAACGGGCGCTTTTCCCAACGGGCTGGCTATCAGAGCCTGGTCTACCAGTCGTTTTTATCAGTGCGCGTCATCCCGCGGTCCTCGCGCGCCGCAGTATGTCTGATGCTGGCGGACATAACTTCAAGTGTCAGTAGATATCTCAATGATAAATTTGAAGGAAGCTCATGTCACCTTTGGAATCTGTGAACTGTGAAGCGCCCGTGGTCATTCGATTTGATGCAAAATGGGGATTTTCTAAACATAAATTCACATAATTTTCAATTAGTTAATGATGACAAACTGAGACTCGAAAAATGAGAAAAAAAGTTATTTTTGAGATGATTTATGCCCTATCCAGTTTCAAGGGAAGTTCATAACATTATGATAGCCAAGATAGCCAAACTGTTCATCATTTCTAAGATACTTAGAGTTTTTCTTTGCATTTTGGCATTTCATTTTTACTCGGAAACTGGGCGAAAATCGTTTGCGTATCACGGTGCGACCTTGACTTACATCCATGGAAAGGTCAATCGGAATTTCTCATCGGGTCGAAGATAATATTTACACTGATATTATTCAGGTTTCTGGAACTGTGCGCGGAAAGGGGGCACGCATGTGGTCAAGGGTGTAAACATAAAATACCTAGAATTCTCTTTCTCTCGCATTTTCTCGTTAGTTTAAATATATATATGCTAGGTCAAGGTCTCAATGGCAACGTTAATTCACAACACAAAGGATTCGCCACACATACATACACATATACACATCATTTTACGCGTTGTATTTGGCGATTGAAAGTTTCGTGGATTTTAGACAAAGAAATTATCGCTACGACAGCCAGTGTTGACCTCCAGCAGTCACGTGATCAGCATCTAAACGTTCGTCTGCAACGGAGTCGCACTGAGACAAAATCGATATCGTCATGATTATACTGTCACAACGATGGCAAACGATTCATTCATCCTCGCTTGCCAGCATTCCATCGACTGCGGCCAACGAAGTGAGAAAGCGAAAGAATTGAACTACGTTTGACTCTAAAAAATTATCTAAAGAACCCGAAACCTTGAGAAAGTTCTTTATGGATTCTTTCTGTGAAGCCATTAAAAAACAGATGATGACGTCATCACCTTGTTGTTAAGTTTATTTTTGTTTTCCGTTGTTAGGTAACCGGCGGCGCGACCCGGGTTAGAAAAAAGTCACGGTCTCGAACCCTGCCCCTTTCTGTTTACAATACGGGTCAGCAGTTGACAATTTTGATTTAGAATTAACGCATAAATCGAAATAAAAGGGGCATTATTTGCCGTGGGTCGACGCGTTCAAGGACACAGTTTAAAAAGAAATTGTATTCATCTTTTTCGTCGCTATCTGATGGTTGACACTTCAATTCGGAATTTTTCGCTTCTCGGTCCAAAGTACGGTGTACAGGGTATAGGCGCATTAGGCCTTACACTTCGATCATGATCATTCTACGGCAATTCTTTGGGGAATGTTAATCTCTCGATCTGAAAATGACAATATCATCCCCGAGTTTGTGTGATCATTTGCGTTGTAACCATGGAAATTCTAAAAACGTCCGCGAGTCCACGGTCTCTTGTCTTACGAAAACGAGACAGTCGTTGTTGTGACGATGAGATTCACCAAGAACCTTAGTGGGTACACTAGGATCGTAGAGTGACATAGATCACTGTGGAGACAGCCACACTACAGGACTGTAAGAACGATTAGACTGTAGTCGCAGTCTCGTTTCTATTAGCCTGCTATCATTTTTTTCGCGTTTGGTCGTCTAATTGATTTATGGTAGTACCTTGTTTGACCCGACGACCTTCGCGTAACCTTCACGTGACAAACGGCTTCTGACTAGTAGTAGTAGTACAGGTGGTGCCTACAGGTTCAGACAGCTCGCAAATACCTGACAGCGGCTGTATCGTTTCCTAGACGAATTCATTTATTTTCATGAGTAGAAATCCACCTTTGACTGAAAGGTGCTGAACTTTACTTTCCTGACCTTTCACGAGATTGAAAAATTGCTTCGTATCTTATGGAATGTTAATGTAGTTTTTTTCACTGAAATTCATTAAACGAAATTTGGAAAAAAGAAAATTCTTACAATTTCGATATCTTTATTTTCAGAGCTTTTCTCATTTGTTTTAAGAAAAGTTGCTGAAATGAACAACAACAACAACAAAAATGATTACATTTTGTCCATTTAAGATTTTAGTTTTTGATTTGCTTGGATTATATATACTGTTCTCTGTTTTTTCGCACGACCCGTATGACCACCAGACAGACTCTAGTATATTGAATATAGGTTTCGTAATTTGTCAGAGGTCACCGAGGACTCGACTGTCTGGACAGTGCTGTGCATATACGTATATATCGGTGACAGACATGTAAATTTTAAATAAGCCGAATGAAAATAGTCTGTACTGCTTTACGCGTCGTGACCTTACAAACAATCTTTGAACTTTGTCAACGAATTATTTGCTACTTAATAATACACAAATTCGGGTTGGTTTCCGTCTGGTGAGTTCAGCAATTATTTTACACACGAGACAGATTACCTTCCTGTTGAACTTTTTTCACAAGGGCTTAATTCATTTTATCGCATACCTCGAAAGCATTAGTCTGAAGTTTATCAAAATCTATAACGTTGTAAAGCTGGGTTTTGGCATATTACGAATTTAGAAATATTTTCGTTATTTCAAATTTTCAGATTTATAGAATTGTTAAATTTTTTGGTAGTGTTGTTTTGTGGGTGGGATTTGGCGCAAAGAATCGCCTAAGCAACGCTAAAACTCCTTTTTCTTTTACCGAAAATCTGTTCGTTAAGAATAATGTAACCGTAAATACAGCGTTTTACTCCTTGTTGCAACGAATTGCAGGTCACCAAAAATTCTGTTCGTTATAACATTTTGTATACAGAAACATGTACATAATTGCTTGTTGATAATAAATTGCAGGAAATATATATTCCCAATTAGGCTTTTTGAAATTCTAGACAGTGATGATACCTAGTTCAAAATACACTTTCGGTGTATTACGGTGTATTATGTGTGGTGCTACTGCTGAATTTTCTCCGATTGTCAAGATGATTACTCCAGATGATTACTCCAGATGATTACTCCAAGATAAAAGCGAGCGAATTTCCATCCACTGCGAGTGCATCGTATTTTTCACGAGGCAAAAATATAATGTATCAACATTGTACCCTATACGTACATTGCGGTGATGGTACTGTAAACATCTGGATACAATGTTAAATTAATTCGTCTGCCAGTTGAAGATCGTCTGCTATTCAATCGGTGACATCTGCGTGATTAACTTTTCAGCGTTATGGATCGTTTTTGATTTAATTATAGAAAATCGTTTTTCAGGATTCATAAAATTTCATTCATTTGAATGAAGTACTGTGGAACTGAGGCCCGAATCAAATCAAACCCCACATGACTGTGGAACTGGATCCTGCATACAACACTGTCAAAAACTGTGGAACTGGGTCTTGAATAAAACTACCCAAAACATTGGAACTGGGTCCTTGATACAACTGCCCAAAACTGTGGAACTCGGTCCTGAATAAAACTGCCCTAAACGTGGAACTGAGAGGGGCCTGGTGCAACTGCGACCAGCAGCACTGTCTGTTCAACTCAATGGTTTGAAAGTGAATTCATGTGCAATTCTGGATGTCACAATATCGTCGTCTCTTTGATACGTGTGCGTGTGTGTTGATGTGGTGATGCGCGACCGTTTTTTTCGATCGTGCTCTGTAGTAAAAATCATGGAACTCTGTAAAAATCTATCACGGGTCACGAAGAATGCACGAGTTCGTCGCGAGGTCAATCAAACCCTCTATCTCTCTGTATCACAGTTTTATAATCGCGCAGCCGCGCGCGTATTCGTCGAAACTTTCCCACATTTTCCGAACTGCACAATTATATTGCGCAACTTAATATACGAGATAAGCTACAAGAAACAACGAGATACTCGCTTGCCACAGATCGAATCGTCAGTTCACGGAACGACTGGAAATCTACGCAGAAATACATACAGCATTGAACGGTAGATTGCGCGTATTTTAACGCGAAATGAACCCGGTTACGCGGAAAGGGGGCATAAACTTTTGATTTGTATGCGTGTATATATATTTCGACTGGATTTTGATTCGTTACACATTCACCGAACGACATTCGGTGCCGGTCAGTAGCACTGAGTGTATATATTTGATTTTTCTCTGCCCGGAACTTTTGATTTACTGTCTCGCAACGCCCGGGAACCTTTACAGCGTGTATACTGATGTAGTCCTGGTAGACTAGTGGAAATGGAGCCAAGATTTAGATTTTACTGCAGCGAGTTGAAAGCAAGGTAAAATGATATCTTTTTATACAATTCTACTAAGATAATTTATTCATCTGTATAGCTACTCGTCGAAGAGGCTCAAGCCAAACACTGTTTAAAAAGTTAGATTTCAAAATATTTCAAAGATGATACTAGAACTGAAGGGAAGTAGAACTCTAAATTTACAAGTAAAAATTATACAAGGTATCCTATTTCACCTAATTAATAATTAGGTATTGAATTACGTAAGTTAAAATTATTTTAGCTGGTTCATCTTAGTTTCATCTCGATCAAATTTATATTTGAATATTTTTGAATTTCGAAACGTTAGAATTATTGTAGCTAGTTTATTTTAGTTTGATCTCGATCAAATTTATATTTGAATATTTTTGAATTTCGAAACGTTAGAATTATTGTAGCTAGTTTATTTTAGTTTGATCTCGATAAAATTTATATTTGAATATTTTTGAATTTCAAATTCATCGACCGTTATGTTTCGATGACGTTGCACTAAGGTATATTTCGCGATTCGATCGTTTTTTCGAATAGGTTTTCGGCGACGTTGCAATTTTCTATAATTAGAGCGAAGGCCAACGTTTAATAAACTTAATCTATTTGATATTCGATATCACAATGGAATACACACCGAAAAGTCGTCAATTTCGTATCAAAAAATAATCATTTTTATTGACTCGGGTGTGTACGGGGGTTACTTGACACAGCGCAGAGTTCACCTAGAGTTCGTATGCGTACAAACCTAATCGATATCATTATCTAGTCACGTGTGCTGCGCGGTAAATAGAAAGAAGACGAATAGAGGAGGGGGTTGGAAGGATTTTGTTGAACCCATCATGTAAAATGGGGTCACCGTGTGCCCTATTTATATCACCATCGAAAACATTCCCAAACACAGGTGTCATGTGATCGATTTGAGTATAAATATATACCTCGGCCGATGCGGACGTCTTGGCCAATCGAATCCGACGAAGAAATATTGAATTGGACTTTAATTCTTATTGAAAAGAGGATTTTTGTTGATGTACATGTATATCTCTTAAGAAATTTGAAAACAATTGATTTTATTCTAAAACGACAGCTTAATTTAACTTCAGAAATCGTCGATTGCACGATAGACTTTGACTTACTTTCAATAAATACAGTTACAATACTTCAACTTACTTTCAATAATATTTGTAGATATTGAATTTAGATTGAAAATAACCAAATTTAACGAGAGATACGATTGCGATGTGTCAAACTTTGATGTCGTATATTTCAGGCCAGTTTCAAAAGTTATAGGTTAAAACTCTTAAGCTTCGGGTAGTTAAAAATGAACTACTTCATCGTGGAGCAACTAACTTTTCGCCGTATTCAAATTTCAAAAGTCGAATTTGCATATCGATCGGCCTATATAACTTTCGCATGTAAAATAGCTCGCGGACGGTTGAACTGTTGTCATTTGTGGGCGTTGGCCTCGCGAAGACTGAAAACTGGTTCTCGACGAGATCCTTTCACGGAGGGGGACGCGCTATATGCCGGAATGTCGGAATTTCCGCGCAGAAAAGCTTTGAAAAAACTACTTATCGTTACGAGGCGGGAGGAAAACAAAAAACCGCGTGTAGGGGAATATGCCAACTGGCGTTCAAGGTCGCGTCGATCGATGACGGGGTGAAACAAAGTTGAAATCGGGCTCTCGATTCTCGCGTTCAAAAGGTAGAAGCTATCTATCCTTACGAAACGATATGTGAATTTTTCGCAGGTCAATGTTTTTGGTTGTCGGCAGCAGGAGCGAGTTCTTCTCGCTGGATTTTAGTATATTAACAACATTATGTAAATTAACTATATTTACATACGTGGCGTTTTATATTATTGAAAGAGAAGATTTTCTATCCAAAACCGCATTGGAATTTGAGATCTTCGCCGGGAATACTGACACGCCCTGGATTTGCGTTCAGCTCACTGGTAGACACTGTATGATATAGGTAGGTAGGTACAGTCATAGAGGTACAATTTGTTAGGTTATTCAATTTCTCATTCTCGATGACTCCAAAGTTTCAACAAAATTATAATTAGTTACTTATAATAAAGATCTTCTCATTTTCAATGATTTCAAGTATTCAATAAAATTATGATTAGTTACTAATAACGATCTTCTCATTCTCTTTGAACTCAAGGATTCAATAAGATGATGATAAGTTGATAAGTTACTCGCGAAAACTTCATTTTCGATGATTTCAAAGATTCAGTAGGATTATATCTTTCTCGTTCTCGACTCCAAAATTATCTTTTTTTTTGGGAAACATATCCGTTATGTAACCAGTTTGCGTTGAAACCAAGTAAGTTTGGGTAAAGAACTCTAAGGTTTCCCCGGCGGCGTTGTCTTAAGTTTGATTATGAAAAAAGTATGGTAAATATTTTTCGACCGCACAATATGAGAATCAAATTTTTCCGATCGTTTGTGTTGACAAACACGTGCGCACCTTCAACACGACCTTTAGAAAGATGAAAGATGAAATGATACGAGTCTGATACTGGAGTCTTGTAAGGTTTCTGTTGTGTTTAACTTATCAAAGTCATATTTTTCAGGCTGAACTATACTATATATACAAGACGCAGGAAAGTGAAGTTGTTTCATTGGGATACTGGAGGCGCCGTTTACAGCGTCAGTTTAAACGCAGGAGAATATGTAGGACCGGTTCCACAACCTGGCCTTGGGCTTAGATTGTGAGTCTGGTCTCAACGCGTTACATCGGTCAATATAGAGGCTGAATGTATTTAGGCTGAACAGGGTCAGCAAAAACAGATCTTAAGGCAAAGGTGGCTTAGAATACGCTTACGTTACATGCTGGGGTCAGTTGCTCAAAAGTTGGATAGTTAACCAGTTGAGAGTTGATATAGTCACAATTAAAAGTTCATAATTACTATGGTATTTATCCGCCGGTCATCTTTAACCAACTTTTGAGTAACTGGCCCCTGGTTGAAAACTTCCGATTGTGAAACCGTGTCCGCCAAGGATAATGGCTAGTATGAACGGAGAGTGGTTATCCGGTGGTGTTGTTTTCAAATATTCATCACCGGGTACGCATTCATCCGGTTATGCTAGTTCCGTCTGCTACACTCGCGAGTTTCCAAAATGGCCATCAGGCGACCACGGATTTCTAAAAATGGCCACCAGGCGACCGCGAATTTCTAAAAATGGCTATGGGGCGATTTTGAAAAATGGCTACAAAGCATTACAACCACCAATTCTTGAAAAGAGGGTGACTCCGCCGTTTAATGAAATCACTGTGTAACCATGAGATTTTCCTAGCATCCACAGATTTTTCATGATGGCCACCAGGCGACCACACTGATTTAAAGAAATAAATACCAGGATCAGTTCCACAGTTCTGAGTTAAAATTAGACTTAGGGACGACGAATGCGGAGGATTTTTGTTACCTTTATAATCGAGATACCGCTGGATTATGGATCCCGTGAAAAGGAATTTTTGTCCTGTGAGAATATTAGGCTCTGGATTCCAAAGTATTTTATATAAATCTTTGGTGACTTGAGTTCACGAGCGGCAAAGGACAAAATTCCGAATACAGAGACTTATGATTGGAAATGTGAAAATGTGAAATGTGTTCGAGAAAAAATAAAGAATTGATTTTGATTCTAATTTGAAATGAATTTTATTTCCAAATGAAAATGTGAAAATGCATTCGTTTGTTTTGATTAATTGCCGGGTTAAGGGTGAGTGGAACTTTGTTATAACGAACAGTTTATCTTGTACCCTTGGTCCGCAGTCACGAAGCTTCATCTGAAATACTGTAGGAATACCGGCGTAGAATCTTTTCGAATTCCGTGATAAAACGAACGATTTTAACCACAGTTTCGGATTGATGCACTATTCATCACCAGCAGACTCCGTTTATCCTTGAGTCGATTGCCTTGGATCATTGCGTACCAGAGACTTAGAGGTTTCTTCAATCGCATCATCCATCGTGATAACCACCATTCCCCGCTCCGACTGCCCCGATATTCGCCTGGTTCTTCGGGGAGAATTTATTGTTCCCGCGATCAGATCCGAGGCGAGTGCAGTCTACGCAAGTTGAAGGTCACGCTATATCCAGCACGAGGAATAAGGGTTCGTTAGTTTAAACCCTGAAATCCTTTGGAATCTCCCATGTGGACCAGACCGGCCTCACAAGGTTGAGTAACAGTTGAACGAGGACAAGACCGCGGTCTCAGTTGAACCAGAGATCTGAACCATTTTTCGATCGGTCATAAATTAAATAATCACTTGAAAACACTAGGGGCAAGTTTTATAGACTCGTACCAACTTAAACCCATGGGGTTGATTCAATCGAAAATGGATTAAGTTAGCCCCTGGGTAAAAGTTGATACCAGTCTATAAAACCGGACCCAGGTATAACAGTGGGTTCTTATGTCTTTTTGTATCTTGAAATATGGACTGTGCCTCTATTGGGACTTGCATATCTGTTGTATATCCATTCAATAAATTGGGATTTGGAAATAAATAACTATAAGTTTTAGAGAAAATAATTTTAACCATTTACATGTATGTTTGTGTTTTTAATAGTATTCCACGTGTAAATGATCCGAAAGTTGTTTTTCAGTTTTTCCGAGTGATGCTAATTTAAAAGTCCTCTTTGCTGTTGACCGGATTTTATCCTGTAGAAAGAATTCATAATTCATAATACAGATTATCCAGATGAGTGTATGTTGTCCTGGTTGCTGAAAAGATCTAGATCAACGGTCGATATTATCGCCGTCTATCGGTAAGATCGAGAATCTTCAATCCTGAACAATATATTGAAAGACGATAAACGAGATTCGGGGTTTCACTCGTCCGCCATCTAGCGTAATTTCGCGTGAGCATCGTAAAATATTTTGAACACAAACATTTTCATTTTTTCTATACAGAAATGATGATTCTGGATGGGAGAAGACGGTGGCTCTGGGTTGAGTGGCTTGCACAGATAGGTAATGAGCATTTCACTTAATCAGCACCTTTGGGGCTCAGGCGTCCTGTCAGGCTTCGGCTGAATAGGAGATGATGATGACCGAAGCAAGGAGCCGGCTCCCAGATCACGCTTCCAACAGAGACGTGTTTGATTATCCGCGAAAACCTAGAAATTTCTGGTCAATTGCTAACTGCTGCCTTGGCCAAATTCGGTTTTCGTTTCTAGTCGACTAGTAGTCGGAACTGATAACCGAATGCGCTTGATTTTCGAACTATATCCGGAATATAGTTCCGACTAACGGACATTCGGTTTCGTTTAGTTCGACTATAGTCGACTAACTCCGATAACCGAAGGTGGCCCTTATTATAGGGTTTTTAATGAGAATTCCGAGAGCAACCGTGTCGCGAACGAAAATCCTTTGTCCGATCGAAGAAACTGCACCGACTTTCGAGACGCCTCTGACCTACAGAAAATAATGGTCAGAGCTGAAAGAACGAAACAAATCAATACCTTTTGTTAGTGTCCGATTTTAGAAACATTGAACTCGTACTATATGAAGTGTATAACCTAGAAAATACTGGGGCCAGTTGCTTAAAAGGTAGGTTAAAGATTTTTAAGTGTCACTATTTCAACTATCCACTGGTTGATTCTAACAAACTTTTGAGCAACTGGACCCTGTGGTCTAATACAACGCAACTGTTGTGAGATGGATCGATCGAAAACTTTTGTCCGGTTATGAAAACCAGGCCGCAGTCTCAGCGGAAATCGCCTGCCTCGTCCGTCCAACAACAAAATGAGCGATTATCACAACTGTTCTTCAGGCAACCGACACTTCATCTCCATCTTCTCGGAGGCTGCTGGTAACTTTCACTCGGGATGGTTTCTGCAGCTTGGCTGGTGCTCTACTATCACTGCTGATGTGTGTGTAGCAGAGCGGTCGGGACGCGGCGTGTCCACCAGAGCTCCGGGTGACTCTATGAATTAATGATCCGTGCAATATGACGGCTTAGTAGCAGACGATGTTCTCAGATTCTCTGATCCGGGAGTTACTCACATTCCGGGATACATTATGATATTGCAACCGCGCACCGGAGTTTAGCTTCAGCGGAATAGACTCTATTAGATTGCGCGCCTTTCAAAGAAGCTAGATAGGATATTATAACCGACAAAACGGAATTTGCATAAACTTGAACTTCAAATTTGACGGTTTAACCTTTTCGGGATTATGCGCTCTCCAGTTTATCACGTGACAAAGTGAACTACGAGCTAACTTTCGCAAACGGTATAGTTTTAATTTGCTGGTACACTTGATTGGAGTTGCTTGGAGTTTTAGGTCGATAGCAGATAATTTGATCAAAGTTACCGCGGCAACTTCGTCGAGAATTAAGGACACCGCTTGCTACAGATTAGTTTTCCAGCGGGGCAGAAGCAAATTCAGGCACTAATCGACGGGAGTCTGTGGTCACGAAAATGGACGCTTTTTTCGGAGCATCCCTCGGTTAAGTTGAAGACATAGTATCTCAATGAGTGATAGTTTTCCGTTCGACTCTACTAGGAATCAAACCGTTAAGACGCTTACGTAATTCAAAATTAGAATTTCCTCTTTTTTTCCTTAAATTTTACGTTCCGTGACTAACTGAGCACGTGACCTCTTATAAACCTATGACGTGCGACCATAGTTACTTACAATTGGTCGCCATAGAAACGGCATCGACGATGGAAACCTATTTCGCGCAATTGGCAGAACAAATCGAGAATATTCGCGCCAGAAAGCACGCCTTCCGACATTTACCGATGCGGACCGAGGTGCGGACGATCGAATTTTGGCGCTCGATGGTTTGTGAATGTTTGGGTTCGTTTTTCTACGTGTTTTTAACGATCGCGTGCACGCTGAACTGGGATGACCACTACGAAGTGAGCGTCGTGTTCAAGGCGTTGGTACACGGAGTCACGCTGACCACTCTAGTACAATGTTTCGGACATATTTCGGGCGGGCACTTGAATCCTGCCGTTACTGTAGCTATGATGTCCAGTTTCAAGATCAGCCCGCTGCGAGGCCTGTTTTACATGTTCGCGCAAATAGGGGGCGCTATTGCGGGAACTGCGTTGATCTATGGGTAAGTTGATACATCAGGGGCCACTTTCATAGTCGACACTTTTAGCCAAAGTGGTCTTAAATTCCAAAACTGGTCTATCAGGTAGAAATAAGGGGCCGGTTCCATAATCGAGACTTAAGTCCAAAAGTGGTCTTAAATCTTAAGGCTGGTCTTAAGCTGTTAGATTAGCTATAGAATTAAGATAGTCTTAGACTGGTCTTAAGTCTAACCCACGATTATAGAATCGGCCCAAGAGGGCCTTTATTGGTCTTAAGTCCAAGCCATGACTATGAAACCAATTACAGCAGAGCACGAAAAAGGGTAAACTGAAATCCAGCCTAAACTTAACTGACCCATTTTTAATCATAAGTTTTACAGTTTTACTGGGTTCAGTTCACGAAACAAACGTGTAGAGTACTTTAGACCGATATTGTCGTCAAGTATATCGCACTGATACAACGGTCTAACGGTTAACAGGCTTTGAAATTCAAATTCTCGGATTGCGGATCGCATATTGTATATTGTTTACATTGTATACACCAAATTTCCTCCGTTGGTCCAGCCAGACTTCCTACAACCCCCCGAAATGGCACTAAAAGCATAAATCTATAATCATATTATGCTCTTTGATCCGTTGAGACGACGAAAGGTTTTTTAATACTCGCGTTGACCTCGGCTCGGTATATAAGCAGCAGACGACTTTCCCTATACATCATAAAACACGACGATAGAATCCCTCGATTCCCAGTTACTGCTATTTACTGGTAAACACGATCTACTCCGATAAATTTAATATCCATCCGACAATGAATTCTGAATGAGTCGTAGATTATTGAATCGTCATTTGGACAATAAGCAGAATATTGTGGTGACTGGTTGTTATAGTGTTCTCTGTATCAGAAGTGAGATGAGTTTCATTGCCTACTTCAATTACTGAAAGTACATATACTCTCCCTCCATCCATCCAAACATCCATATATGGTACTGTACTATTCCATTTCCAGATATCCTTGCCGACCCCACTTCCTATAATGGTGGATTCGGGGGGTGCACCCCCTTTTTCTGGAAGGATGACCTAGGAATCCCCCCCCCCAAGACTTTAGTTTAGAAAGTGGTGAAATCGTGAGCGTATTTTATTCCTAATTTCAACCAAGAAAGCGCTCAGAATGCATCTCAAAATTTTCTGGCTGCACCGTCATTGCCAGCCACAAACGCGTGTAGCCACCCAAAGTTCTATACGCGCCCCCTTTTCCCGAAAGAGATCCGCCCTGCTTTCCCATTTCTTCCTTTCCTCTCGCATTTCTCGGCCCTCTCTTTTCCCGACCTCATATCCTTCCTTTCGTCGGCGGCTTCACTCTCTCCCAACACTATCTCAATCCCTCTATCGCGCATAGCTCTCTTAGCTGTTCTCCGTCACAGATACATCGATAGATAGTATACTGTCGTAGCTCGTGTAGTATATTTTATTTACACAGTCGAGTATTTAAAGCAAGTTCAGTTAATTGACAAGTTTAATTAGATCGCGGCATCAATCAGGACTGAGCGAAATATTACGTCATCAACCTGCGTGTAAAACGTCATAAAAAGTTACGCTGAAACCGATATAGTTCACGAATAAGATTTTCGAAGTGGATCCATTCCACAGTCGTGAGTAAAAGTGGAAACTGATATTTTGATTTAAAAGCCAAAGTCGTGATGTATAGACCCAGTATCTCCCCTTTTTTAAGTTCCCATGTCACCCTCTCCCCCCTCCGCCCCCCATATCTATCTCTCTCGCTCTCCTGTGACAATTCTCGAGATTGTGGAGATTTGGCGCTTGATCCAGTATTCCCGTCACGAGGCACGCAGACGTCTTGATCCTTTATAATTGAAAAGATCGCCAGTTACCGATAAAAACATTCCGATATTGTTTGACGACGATAGTTTATGCGTTTACGCCCGAAAATATACGACCATCATTCCGATTCTAATCCAGGGATCGCCCAAGGTCGTTTGTTTATATTCTAGATAGCACCCGACTCATGGTGGAGCTCGCCGTGCTCTGGATCCCTAACTTAAAACTTATTTTCCTGATAGTGCGCCTTGGAGCTTGAATTTTTCACATGATAGGTTTCATTTAAGATTCCTACACGGAGCAAATTTCGAGTTTTGGGCTGAAATAAGTTGACACCTAATTTCTCATTTCGACTGAGCTTAAAATTTGACCCGACTGGCCAATACTACCCTAATTTTAAAATCATGATCAAGCTCACAATACCAGAACCGACAGTTATAGAGATGAACTGATTACAAAATTTTACTGCGGTTAAATAAAGGACCCGGTCGATTAGGAGAAACAATGCATCATTTTTGTTTAGCCTTACGTATTCCTCGGAATTGAAAATTACTTTTAACTGTAAAAACAAGTTAGATCCAACTAAGCTAACTCGGAGTAAACCTTGAAATAATTTTTTTACAAACATGTCCCCAGGAAGTTCCCGAACCTGCTAATGTTATTTATACTTTTGAGTGTCTTCCCTTGGATCACGGGCGTATGAACTCTAGGCGATATGCTTAAATGATTTATTTTCTCCACAAAAAAATGGTTTTTATAATTAACACAATATATGAAATAGTTGATTTACGATATGGAGAGGGACACCAAGCAAGCTTTGAAGCTGTATACAGCTACAAGTGCTGAGGCGAGGTGCCCCAGTGCAATAAAGGTTGCACTGGCCCAGCGGCGTGGACCCCCGATTATATTCTTACCCTTGCAGGATTTCTTTTCGTGCAAACTTCATTTTTACTTTCCATTGTAACATACACAGTATAGTGTAACATAGTGCAATAATATCGAACAGAAATATGCATTGTTTATTCAGTTTTACACCTGTGCGTCTAGGCCTATGTTCCGGGTATGAAATATGTATAAATACGATATTCGATCAAATGTGTGTTTTGCAGGTTGAGAACTTCAAGTAAAAGGAGAATTTTCTTCGAACTTTCCGTTGTCGAGGGTTCGAGGTACGGGTTATTTCTAAACGTTCGCGGCGCAGTAGGCTCACACCTGTCGCCTGCCCGTTATCCATAACTTACCCCGCGCGCGGTTCTGATATACCGCAGTTGTTGTATAAGTTTTAGTATACCTTTCTCCCTGGACATTCTTCCGACCAGTGCTAATAGCTTTAGCGTGTAAATTATATTCTAACCCATCAGTATTTTTGTGAAAGTATCGCTTTCATCCTGTAAGGTTCATTGCGCGAAAGTTTGTTTTGATTTTTGGGAGACGACATGACATGGTAATTGATCTAACTGGCGAGTTACAAATAACAACACAATTTTTAACTGGCGAGTTACAAATAACAACACAATATTAAAAAAGGAAACGATTTTTAGATCGAAATCGATCTTTTTAAACGTGAAAAGTAACTTCAAAGTTTATTGACGCTTTGAAGAATCACACATATATCGTTAATATTGTCGACAATAAATAATATATTATAAATCATGGATCAATAAAGTTATTTTGAAATTGACCGGCAACCAGTCTAGCTCTTAACAAAAATTATCAGAATTAAACGAAAATACAATAAGAGTTATGAAATATATTCAATTACAAAATAATCAAAAAAATTCATAATTTTGATTTGTCTTTTGTAACGACATTTTTGATGACGTAGCGCACACCAACTCGCACAGAATCCCTTAAATAATGCATACTATAGGTATTAACGTGTATGAACTTCACTGTAACGGTTTTTACGGTGTTCAAAATCTTTTTCAGCCTTCGAAACATAAATTCTAACTCTGATTTGGGAGTTAACGTCGATGGTGTTTCGAAAATTTTCAAAACGCATGTTGCAACATGTAAAAATCGAAAAATATCTTACAAAGTTAAATCTATGATTAACGAAAAGCATGTTCTTAATATTCTTGATCTTGTTCTTATTATATTTTGTGATTCTATAATCGTTCTCTGCAAGTATTCCTGCAGTGAGTCACGCTGAATCTATCTACGTACATTATCCGAGGACTTGAGAGTTCGTCTGCGACTCGGCGGCGCTCCGTGTGTCCCTGGCATCTTTAATTATTGATCATCGCAGCAAATATTTACACCGATTAAACCGACCAGACTTAATGAATCTTCCTTCAATTCCCATAGATCATCAACATTCTCTCTTCGGTTTCTCACTTCGCACTCCTTCATACACTTCTTTCCCTTTCTCTCTCCTTCACACTCCCTCTCTCTTTCTCTCTCGCCCTTCTCTTTTCTCTCAT
The DNA here is from genome assembly GCF_964204645.1 of Tubulanus polymorphus. Lineage (NCBI taxonomy): Eukaryota > Metazoa > Nemertea > Palaeonemertea > Tubulaniformes > Tubulanidae > Tubulanus > Tubulanus polymorphus. The sequence goes on along the minus strand of NC_134032.1, from coordinate 12,565,945 downwards.
TTCATTTCCTGTCTTTACTCTTTTTATGCTCGACATTCGGCCTCTCGTCAGGATTTGGTTCACCAAGAACCTTAGCGTTTGAGAATGTACCGCGGGTGGGTACAATCAGGATCGTATAGTTTAGTATATACAACCCCCTCCAGGACTGGGGTGGAGGTTTTGATTGCCTCACGCCCGTGAGCGTCGGCGGGAGGGAACCAAACCCTGGCAAGAGAGGATATGCTCTTTACCACGTCTCTAATCTCCCTTCCATTTCCACTCTCTCCACTCCCACGGTCATACATTATACCACAGATGTCACGCCATCAAATTACAATCGTGTCTCCCAGAGGAACTGAAACCTGTTCATCCATACAAGACAGACGATCTTAGAGAAATTAATCAACCTCGTATAGCTTCTAACTAACGACCTGGAAGTCGCGCCAACATTTTTTCAAAAGAAATGTTCGACATTTTCTCAATTTCTTCATCATAGTACGTTCTAGTTAAAGTTCGTTAATACGCGGAACAGTTCTTGTTTGAATCGAAATCGTCGACTTATTACGAGACTTCAGTCTTCAGAGGAACGGTTCGCATTTTCGTCTTCGTTCATTGAGTTCCCACTTGTTGCCATCAGGCGCAGTCTCAACTGTTTCATTTTACTCTCAGCTGCTAGCACCTGACGGCCAATATGACATCATGCGCATAACCAACGGGCAGATCTAGAGGTTTCAGCGGTCTCATTGATGTTGCCATTTTTGCGAGACTTGGACACGTCTCATCCTATCAGAGATTTTAATTTATTTCTGATGTATTTTTCCCCAAATTTTATGGTATTGGCCGCGTCTATTCCATGTTTGGAACCCGACTTCCAATTTCCCTATAGACCACCCCCATATAAACCTCGATACGATAGAAGAGAAAAGCAATCAAAGAAAAAGCTCTATGAAGATTAACCGATCACGATCTAAAAATCGAAAATTGTTGATTAGAGATTTAGATGTTTTTGCAGTAGCAGCAGCAGCAGCAGCAACATCAAAGCACCGGAGAAATAGGCGATATATTACGAGGGTATAACTAACATCAAATATAATCACTATTCGAAGGAGAGAGAGAAAGTAAACATTAATCCTCGGTTTTATTATATACGTCAGCGTTATCGGGATAGCAGACGAACTTTCCGTCGTAGTAACCACTTGACGCGACAGAGCTGCCGACGAAAATTGTTTACTTTCAACAATCGAGTTTCGCTCTCCAAACGCCGTCGATGCCGTGGTTGATGTAACTGTGCCGCGCAGTCGTCGATATACTTTCAATCTTCGGGAGCAGTTCTTAGAGAGTCCTGTTCTATTCATGCAGTAATTGATAAGCGTCCCCCTGACCCGACCTACCCATACGAGTAACCCTTGCTTTTTCTTCTTAAGCGACGTCGATATGAATTCTTGAGAGACGTTTTTCCAATTATCGCCGCGAAAAAAACTGCTGCAATCAACATCGATTGAGAAGGTCACGGTCACCCCGGGGAGAGCAGAGAGAAAGAGAAAGAGAGAGAGAGAGAGAGAGAGAGAAGAAAGTCATTCTTCAAACTTCTGGATTATTTTCAATATATAGAGCATTGATCTAGACTCGAACAAGATTTCCTAGGCCCCAGGTCACCAAATTCGTGTCAGAGGATATCCCCGCATAATTCTCGACGCCCTTAAGTGGCGTTACTTTGAAATAACTTTCCGTGGACCCCCGGAACCCCTTGTCAAGAAAAACCATTTTCGATTATGGACGACAATCACTTGAGGGGAAGGACAAGTTGAAATTGAAAATAGAGAAATTTTAGAGAGAATGTTCACCAGAGTGGTTTCGTTCAAAATCCATGGACCCTTTATCAATAGACGGCGCCGTGTGCACTGTAGTCCCAAACACGGGGAGCTGGTACCAACCCCTCTAGATAGGGCGGGGTGGATCCTGATTTGGATGGCTTCTATGTTGAACGCCGACAAGGATTCAAGAATTCAGTCTGACTAGATTCAAAACTACGATATATTCAACTCCAAATTCGGGATTTCAGCCAACAACTCCGTATGCCTATAAATCAACATATGGAAGGGAGGAATCAAATCTGCAATTTTTCAAATTACAAAAAACCTCTCTTACTGAGACACCGATTAGTCATTGATAAGCCATTTAAGACTATATCGTACCAGTCGAAGAGGGGATTATCATCGCCGCTGATGTGATAAGAACAGGGATTATCACAGACGCCATCAGTGAGTCGCAGAGTTACACGCAGTTGCGCTCTCCGAGATTCGGCTGCTCGCTCTGCCGTCTCGTCGGCTGCGACGACTAGACTACACAGACGACTTCGTGAATCAAATCATACTCTAAGAAGCCAAGCCCCCGCAAACGACGATTTTCTCTGTGTTTCTGTGTTTACCCTTCTACTTCAAATCTCTGACGAATTTCATATGCCAATTTCATATCGGATTTTCATATCTTGAAACTCGTTGAGTTGTGTTCCGCTCACTTAAAATGTTACAAACCTCTGGCAGTAGTTCATCCCGGCCGCGCAGTCGCACACGATTTTTTACTCACTGCTTGGTGTTTGTAGAGCTGCATACTCCGTGTATGGCATGAATAGCTGGGACGATCCGTATGTTGATGACAACTTATACACTTAGTAAATTGAATTGCAAATATCGGAACTAAAGAATAGGTCGACGTCTAGGTGATGCGACAACTGATGACGTATAGTGTGTTTGATAGTGCAATCAAAATTGAATCAAAACTGTAACGACCTGAACCTTAAAAATTCGGGGTGCGAACGATCCTTTTTAGGCCATAGTTCCCTATTCAAATTACTTTTGCTTTATAAGAAAACCTGTGAATATCTGAATTCTATTTTCAGACTGGTACCGGCCGTGTTCCGGGGCGATATGGGTATGGCTGACGTCAGGCATTACGTCACTGTCTCGCAGACCTTCGGGATCGAATTTCTGACGGCGTTCATCTTTGTGTTCACGTTCTTCGCAACTGTCGACCCGAACCGGCCGACATTGGGCAGTCAGCCGTTAGCTATCGGGATAGCCATGTCTATGGCTTATCTGACAGGGGTAGGTGTAGATGGCCATCTCTGAGCTCTCTGCAAACACGCATAAATTCTTCTAACGTAAAGACGCCATATTGGTGGTCAAACACACAATAAGTGATTTACATGACAGATCCCAGTAGTTTCTACATCCCCCAGGTTGTATTACTAGTAATTTTTGGCAAATCGCCAGCAGCTCCTGCGACCAAACGTAATGAACAAGTTATGTCTTCGTAACTGTATCAAGTGCAGCTTTAAAATCCGATAAAATCAAAAGTCACTTAAAACAGTTTGTTTTTTGGTGATATCCAAGCCTAATCCACAAACGAAAACGTCAGAAAAGTTTTAAAACTGCCGTGTGCGTTGGGCTTAAGGTTGAATGGCACCTGTTTGTAAACCAACATGGCATCCTAAAAACTTTCTTGTTATCTACAAGAAATCATATTGTATAATCCCAATGGATTGAATGAAGAATATAATGAAAAGGTTTATGATTATATGATGATTTCTGATATTCTTTTCAGTGTCGTTATACGGATTGTCTGGTGAACCCAGTCCGAGCTTTAGGCCCAGCGTTCATAACGAATACGTGGACTTCTCATTGGGCAAGTATCCATGCAACATTAGCGGGAAGTTGGTTCATTCTATAGGCATGTCCAGTATCTGAACATAGATCCCCTACGACATCATCAAACAGGCTTCTAGATTTGATTAATTAGCAAATAATGCGGTTGCAAAACTAAAGAGAATAGCGTCATTACGGGATGGACTTAGGCAAAGAGCCTTTCTAGAAATCGTGACATCGATGATGTCATAGGAGGATTTATGGATTTTCATTTTCAACAATGATATCATCAGAGAGGATGTATAGGCTAGACGCAGTCATCATATCATATCATGGAATTGATATGATGATGTCATAGAGAGATTTATTGGGCGGCCATCTTTGCCTATTTTCATATTATGACGTATGATATATCTATACACAGGTATTCTGGGTCGGTCCGATGATGGGTGGTGTAGTAGCCGGGGTGATGTACGAGTTCATATTCGACCCCAGTAAAAGAGGGCGCTACGCTCGACAAGTGGATGAGCCGTTGGACAAACCGCTAGTTGACACAAGTAAGTAGGAGCAATTCAATATGTCTTGAATTTTAATAGTTTGATTGAAATGTCCATTTTCAAGCTTTCAACTTCTAAAGAAATGAAATTCAAATCGGTTGAAATCTGAAGTCCTTCGATTGAAAGAAAAAACGACCGATCGTCCAACTATATCTTCACTTAGATTTCCAATTTCAAAATCAAACTCCCTGTTTCGTTCCCAGAGGTGTGATGGGTTTGTGAGGGACACCAATTCAAATTGAATTAATCGAAATCAATCAAACATATTCCCAAATTCAGCTACCCGAACTCTCATCTCTCCGATAACCCTAACTGTTATAACTGTTCCTAAATCACTCGCTTATTCCCGGCCTCATCCCATTCGTTTTCTTTGTCTTTCTTATCTTTCTTATTTTCCCTTTTTTTTTCGTCCGTGTGTGCTTACGGCCTTTTGGCTTTTTGCTTGGTCCTCATAAGAAATACCTCACAATTTCATGTTTGTTTCGTTTGTAAATACATGTATTTTAAAACCACGCTTTCTCACAAATGAAATCGACGACATTTCCCTTTTTCTAGATCAAAACTGAAGAATGATTATGATTGATTTCAGTTGATAGTTCACCCACGCATATAAACGGCTGTCCGACAACTGGTACAGGGTTAACGGGTCGCAGACGTAGTCGAACCCGCAGTTTTAATCGACCTCCGAAACCTCATCACGACGGAACCGGACACGAGAATCGCGCCTACGCGTACGACACTGCTCCACAATTCGACTACGAGTTAGATCGTCTGACCGGAACTTCCGATTCGTTGCAGGTGCCCGGAAGTCCGGCTTCGAACGAGTCGTCGATTAACGATCAGTTGGATAAACTGGAGCACGGAGGTTACGAGCAGCCGAAATCAGTCCAGTCTACTCCAGAACATAAATACTAAATCGGGGCGGTAGGGGACAGCACCTTCCTAGATACATGTTGTACCTAGATCTGGCTGCTTAGTGCAGCACCCTCTGATCCGGCTACAGGACAGAATCATCATCGACATCTTGTATGTAAAGGGGGTGCACCTTTTCTAAAACTATTATACTTGAAAATGGTCAATAGGGGGCAGCACCTTTCTTAATACCTCGTTGGGGTTCGGCTGGGGTTTGGCTAAAGGACAGAATGCTTGTATGTAATGGGGCTGCACCTTCCTAAAAACAATGGCATATGGATAGTTCGATTACTTGTTAAGTGCCCATGTTAGGCTTGTAGAAGGTTACCTTATTAGACCACATGTTCATTCGCAAAGTAGCCATGCGAGCGACACCTATCGGTGGTTGGAACAGGTTCCTGTGACTCATAAAATGTGGTTTACGTATTCCGTTCATTTATGCACAATTTGAATAAAAAGAATCATATTATTATATAGATTGTTGTGTATCGCTTATAAATTAACGGATGAAAACAATAAAACCATTTATTTGCAAAATACATCATGTATGAGGCTGCTTACTGTTAGAATTCTAGCATGTGCAGATGTGTAGACCTTCCAAAAGATGGCACTGCCGTCTAAATCCTACTATGACATTATCAAATCGCCTAACTACTATTATAGATTGTCATCTAGGAGTGTCAGTTGCGTATCAAATGACTTCACTTGTCTTAACTTGAGTCGTTCTGTGAATTAAAGGGCTCGTAGGCAATTTGATGTTGTCATAGATGGATTTGAGAAGTAGCAGTCTTTATGGAAGGGTTGTAGTTCGAAGTTGTTAATGTCACGTCATGTATATATAAACATAAGAATGTCAGTTAAATTATTTCAATATGTAAATCAATAATTCAGTGTTTTTATTATGTTTTATTCCTCGAGATACTTTTGTAAATAAAACGATAGATTTAATTATATATTGTTTGACATGAAATAAATCTGAAATTATCGCGATTATTAGATGAAAATCCGCGTGAATTCTTCGTTTAGTTCATTCTGTGAAGTGACAAAGAGAATATTGCTGGTTAAAGAGAGCCTTCGCATATTTGTTCTTATTAAATGCAATTCTTTGGCTTTGATTAATTCTCATTCGCGTTTGGTTCGAAAAGTCGATAATTTTTTCATTTTAAGAATGCTGGACCCAGTTGCGCAGTTGCGATAGATTGGTGATAGAACCAAAATAAGCTTTGACTTCAGTGGTTAGATTAGTTATACATGCAGAATCAAAATGAGCTTAGACTGGTCTTAAATTGTTAGCTTGGTCGTAAACCAAGATGAGCTTTGACTTAAAGAAAATTGTTATTTAAGCTATGAGATCAAAGTGAGCTTAGATTGGTCTCAAACTGTTACATTGGTCATAAACCAAAATAAGCTTTGATTTTCGTTGCTAGATAACCTATTGCATCAAACTGAGCTTAGACCGGTGTTGAATCTAAGGTCCTACTGCAAATGGCCCTTTCATCCTAAATCCTTCCATGATTTGGTAAGTTGGTCACATTTGAGAATTATCAGAAAATCTCAAATCTTCGAATATTCGCTCAGAATATTCCTCTTCTGAGATTTTGAGAGTAAATCTGAATGAATTTCTAGATCTGTACCGCGAGATGGCGACCTGAGATTTTGAGAAACCTTGTCACCATCACACTGAGGGAGTAGAGTATATATCGATTGGTCGCTTATCATCAGCGCGACATCAGCATCATCCCTCCCGCGTATCACTGCAGCATTCACCGCCAGTATCTCCTCGCTAACGCACAGGCCTGCTGGTTCTCATGTCGGTTCGACCCGATACTATGACTGCCTTTCTTGTCAATGGAAGTGTTTGAATAAATCAATCTTATAGTAAACATTTTATCATCGGATACGGAGAGAGGATTTTAAGGGCATCTCCCGGTGGGATGAGGGTTGATATGGCTGCGACCCGGGTAGCACTTTCAGCCGGTATCGAACAGTTGAAACCGGTCCTGGTAACATTGATTCTAGTGAATCTAGCAATAAAAGAAGCGCTGGCTTATAATATCAAAGAGGTAAGTAATTTCTTTTCAAAATGATAAGCGGGTAAGGGTGGATAGGCGTAAAGCACAACGCATACGACGCCAGAAACACGGAAACAGGAAACAGAGACGGAAACAGGAGACGCAGCGTTTTCCTGTCATGTGTATGGTTCCGGGAAACGATGTTTCCGAGTTCAAACATGTTTGATTCTCCGTGTTTCCTTGCGTCGTGTGCGTCGGGCATAAGATGAATCCAGTTTGTTTAAACCGAACAGGAGTATTTTCACAGTCATCCATTAATATTCACCCAGTCCTGGCAGTGTGGCTGTCTCCACAGTGTATCTACTCTACGTTGCTCTACGATCCTGTGTAACCAAGAGAGTGGTACATCAGACAATAAGATTCTTGGTGAACCATTAATAATGGTATATAAACATAAACTTAAGTCTGACTGGAGTAAAGTAATTGACGGCCAGTCGACCCAGGTACTTGGCGGAGACCAACGAACATCATATCATATCGAAAACATTACGTAAACATCATTACACCTTTACTGAATCATCGAAAATCCTTTATATGAACGTTATTATGTGATGTTGCTCTGGTGACGTTTGTGTTTGTATTTATAAGGTAAATAGGAATAATTGTGAATGAAAAGAAACGTCGACACGTTTGAAAATAACGGTCATTCGTTGCCAGACGATTACGCTAATGGGGTGTCAGATATCGGAAAATAACGGTGAATAATAATTCCCGAAGCGCTATTCGCGTAGATCGGGGAAATATTCGAAAATAACGGCTATTGATTATCTAACTGTATACATAAAAACGTGACAATTTCAGCGAACAACAAGTAAAATCTTGTTTAACCGTCGTTTCGAATAATATCCATCTTCAACGGTTCATCTCTATTCTTTTTTTTGAAAATAATGGCGGTCACCTACGTATGTAGATTTCGAAACGATGCCACATATTTGGAAATAAACAGTCTTGTATTCCCAGACGGCGCGTGTAAAATATTTGAAAATAACGGCCGTTCGTTCGGCCAGACGATATATTCTAATATAAAGACGAATCTATGGGGTACGTGTGTTCGTAGAAATATGACACGACAAGTCATTACGAGAACGAATAGAGTCGAATGTATGACTTATTGGAACGAGTCGCGTCCCGCATGAGCTGTTACGCTTAGATACATTCCATAATCTTCCTGCTCTCACTCCTGATCATATCATAAAATCCGTTGCCAGGCAACTGCATCCGAGAGTAGATCTCTAATAACATTATTGATACCTAACAGAGCCGGAGTTTGCATCTGTCAATTATAGGCTGTGCATCGGGTGTCGTGCAGGGAATGCGTTATTTACTGCGTGGTCAGAGTCTCGTGAATGGGGGTGGGGGGGGGCGGCAAAGGCATGGAAATAAGACATTTTCTTACATTTAAAAATACAAGACAGCGACCAACCAAAATTTGATGCATGCTCGTTTGAAACCAAAGCAACGTATTCCTTTTTTGAAAGTAATGTTGCGAAAACCGTTTAAATAACAGTGGATAACTCTTTTAGTCACATGCGTTATTTGAGAGGTTCTGTACGAGTCGATGTGCACGGCGTCATCAATATCAGCGTTTCAAAATAACAATTACAATTGTGAAGTTTATTTCGTAATGAGATACATATTATTTCACATCTGATAAATTTTGATAATTATTTCTGAGAAGATTTAGCACTACGTCATCAATACATCGTGGCTAGACTGGTTACCGGTCAATTCAATTCATTTATTATTGATCCTTAATATTATGATTCATATCATACTGAATTCGCAATTGTCGACATATTTTTCAAGGCGTCAATAAACTTTCAACTTAGTTGTTGTTTTACTTATGTTCGTTTTCTTTCGTTTTAGAAACCGAAATGCGACGATAATTACCAAGTCGTCTGTCAAACAATAATGAAATTACCACGAGGAGAAACCTTAGAAGAGATACCGTACTGTAACTGTCCTGCCTGCACCCATATCTCCTGGGATAGCAAAGATTCGAAATCTATGACCTGGGTTCATCATGAAAAAAGTATGTTAACTCCTAGAATCTGGTAGCTGCGTACTTCACGTGTTTATCCAGCTCTGCCTCCAGACGTGATTGCTCGTAGCGCCAGATGGCCTCGAAATGTAGAAGCGCAGATGTCCGTGTGCACACTAGCGCACCTGGCGAATCTTCACTTGCCAGAGGTGGAATGCTCAGTTGCCTCAAGTAGAATCCTCTTTTGCAGTAGTAGCTGTTGTCCCACCGCACACTAGCACACCTGGTGGATCCTCACTTACCACAAGTGGAATCATCTAATTGCCACAGTAGTTGATGTCCTACTGCACAAAGCGACCTGGTGGATCATCCCTTGCCTATTTTTCATTTCGAATTTCAAATCTCTCGCAGGTGATTGGATGGTTCAGTATAAATTCTGTAAACCGTTAGAAGAGATGCGAACATGTGTAGAAGGTGATGAAATCGCTATTCAACTAGAAACCGATATACAAAAGTGGAACCCGCGATTGAAATTGAAACGGTGCGAGTGCCCGGTCGACCCGAATACCGGAGAACGCCAACCATATCGATTGAAATGGTGGAAAAAAGTAGGCGGAAAATGGGTCTATTCTTATTCCTGTACGCATGTAAGTATAAAGAGTGTCCATTGAACCTGGTGGTATCGATACTAGGTCGTACACAAGACCTTGCTCTAGTAGATCCATCGTCTATCAGCAATAAATTGGACCTGAATGGGGTATCGAGACCCGTGGCGTTAGGAATTAGTTTTCAATCGGGTTGGAATTGAATGAATGGGGCCTATATAAGGACCATCCACAGGAAAGTGTTTTGAAATGCCCGTGTGTCTCTAGGCCGATTCCCGTTGATAGAAGGTGTAAATGAATCATATCAACAAATATGATATATGATTGTAATAGCTGTAAGCGTATACGTTTCAGCTTGATAACTTTTCAAAAGTAAAAAACGAACGGAACTTCAAACTGGCCTATACTACGGGCCTGGCGACCCCACAAAAAAATTGCAAAACTTGCCACGATGGATGAAAATATAGTTTTTCCCCGCACATTTCATGATATAAATTTAAATGTTCACAATATTTCAGAGAAAATGTACCCCATCGGAGCGCTACTGCGTCAAACGTTACATAGACCCGGCCGATAGAACCACCGAATACAACTTCCAGTGTACGTGCGCGCCCGAATATTACTGTCCCACCGACTACGAGGAACTGGACAAAGCGCTGTATTCCCCGAAAGCGGACGGTTTAAAAAACGAACCTCAGCGAGAAGCTGACGGCAGGCGATTCAAACGATACTGTTGTCGTAAAAAGGGCAGTAAAATCGATGTGTACCAGTGCGATATGGACGATATGAATTTAATGCACGATTTGGTGCATCATTGATTTTCTCCACCAGCAAGGCGCGAATCTAGATCCAGGGGTGCCTTCACGTGTCTTCCCGGTCCAGGGTGCAGCGGTCACCCAGTCTTCCGGAAGGCGGGGTAAAATGTAAAAGTGCCATGATTGCAATTTACTATAAAGTCAACCAAATCTTATTTAAGATGTAATTGTTTCAATTATCAGTAAATCTATCTGTAACTGCCAAAGCGCCGCAATTACCCAATGGTTGCACTTTCTTTGCCCTCATTTCTCTGGGAGGCCGTTGAGAGGACCTGGGATGCGCACCCGTCGTCGGTCTCAACACAAAATGCAATTCAAATTCCAACAACATAAAGCTGTATAAAAATGTGTCCCGGTTTCGTGAAAAGGTCGCTGCAAACAAACAACTTAATCAAAAATTCGGATTCTTCGAAAGGTCTTGGCCCCGACTTAGTAGCGGTTTTTAGTATAGTTATCTTTCTCTGCCAGAGCACTAGTAAAAATGTTTCGCTTGACCGCGTGTATCAAACCTTGCCATAGCTGTAGACGCGTAGAAAAATGAGTAGATTTTATAGACCTACCCCCTCCTCCCCCGACCACAAACCGATAGATCATGTAATTTCCACCCAAAACTGTCGCCGTTTCTCCTTCGCTAAATAATAATCCCGAGCTGGTAGTTTTTGCAGCCGCGCATTTCTCACTTGTTTCATATATATATTGTATTTATACGGGCAAATATATACAATGTTACAACTAAACGCCACATTTTGTCACTTTTTAATCTTGATGACTCGCTGTCAGGCGCCAGCGTCTTTGAACTGTAATACGGTGAAACCCGTCCCCGGACAAGAAACAGTCCTTGACTGGTAAGTGTTACGTTTTGCTTTGAATCGATACGTTCTTAACTAAATGAGATGTGCGTGAAAGTGAAATGTCCGAGCGCCGATCAAATTGTACATAGTAGTGGTCAAGTTTTTTTTTTTAATGTCTGTATTAGTCGCATGCCACAGTAGGCACTCGAGCCTTTGTAAAAAAATCTTACCCATCCAGTGCTGCCCCTGTACATAACGTTGACGGTAAACGTGTGAACTAACATTTTACTCGCATGCCATAGGAGGCATATTGCTCCACGGAGTTAGTTCACGTCTTCACCGCTTACGGAATTGATAGAAGCAGCACTTGATGGTCAAGATCTGACTTGAGCGGCGGGCCTGTATTCAAACTAATGGCCATGGTTAGGTCGTAATTTAACTGAGAAAATATAATAAAGGGTTCGGTGGAAGTTTTTTGGTGATAACGTCACTAGGGTGCTGTTACCAGAGCTGCGACAGAAGATATTCCATATGATCCACACTGTGCTCTAATCGTTATCTGCGAAAACGCCAAAGGAACAAAATAAGATAATCAGTCTAGCAAATGATCAAAATTTGTATTTTTATTATTGGTACGATTTTCATTAAATAATACATATATATTTAATGGGCCACGAGTGCAAGAATTAACCACCGGGGTTAGGAGGTAAAGGGGTGAAACAAACTAGCACATTGAAATATCACACTTATCTATGTATATATAAACACAGTCTGATTATTGACCAATTAGAACTGTTCAAAAAGTTCAGTCATGGAGCAATCACAGAGAGAGAGCGATGCGATTGGTCCAAACATTCACCAATCAGAACTGGTCCAAATTACAGACACTATAAATGGGGAACTCGCATAACCAGCTAACCCACCAGATAGCAGGTCATCTGTTGTCAAAATTAGTTCATTTTCAATGAACTTTGAACCGAATTTTTTAGACTCCCAAATCCATATATAATCACAGCAACCACCAAATATACAATACTTTCATTCAGAACTTTTCATAAATAATTGATTCATTTAAGAGAAAAGTTCATTCAGGTTTAATTGAAAAGTAGAAGAATTTTGACGCAGACGAACAACTATCTACCAGCGACACCTGGCGGATCCTCACCTGCCATAGGTGGAATCCTCGATCGCCACAGTAACACTGCGGGTACCCCATAATTGGTCGAAATATCGACATATCAGAACTATTCAATGATTCGCTGTTACAGCTGTGATTGGTCAATTCATAGAACGATCACGTATTCAGTGATGACCGGTTGAAATATCCAATCAAAACCGTTCAAACGTTCACACAGAGCTGCGATTGGTCGATGCAAAATTATCACAAGTTTCACCAAATCAAGCAAAATGTTTCACTTATTTTTAGATGCAAAAACATAAATAATACAGAATATCTCTTGACAAAAATAACATTCAGGAGAGCCGATTTCCTAGGGGTAAATACCACAGTATTTAGCTACAACAAGACTTGATTTAATCCTCGAGTTAACTTCGTTAGCCAGCCAATAAAAGCGATCCCTGGTGGTTCCCTCTTTATATGTACATCAGCTGTTTCTACAGGAATTCAAACAAGTCATTTCGATCTTAACGAAAATCAAGGTTTGCTTTGTCGAATTTTTCAAATAAATAAATCCCATACATCGGCTTAACTGCCACCCAGGGTGTTATGATTAGCTACACATGGATCGATTTTACAATTTTCTGCTCATAGATGGCACTGCTGTAGTAAAGCTTTCCTCAATACACACTAGGCGGCACTACAATCACATTTAACACAAGATCCAGTCCATAGATGGCGCTGTAAGAAAGCTTTCGTACATACGCACTAGGTGGTGGTTCGTGATCATATTCGATACTGCTCATAGATGGCGCCGTAGTGAAACCTTTCCACACACGCACACGCAAACACACGCTAGGCGGCGTTGTCATCACACTTTCAGTCCGTAGGTTTTTTTCAGCGATACCGAGTCGTATTTCGAGGGAAGTTTCGACGTGATTTCACGCACTCGTTTCTTATCGTCGTCGGCCATGAACATCGACACCATCGGGAACCGTGCGACCTTCGTTAGATTCGACAACAGTTCATATGTACGCTGGACATCTGAAAATAGATCCATTCAACTAATTAGAATCAATTCAACAGGATGACCGCTTTTATTTTGACTCGCATTTTCCCTGACATGCACGTTGTTTTCCCTGACTCGATCTGCTAAGATTCCTATCAAGTAACACAGTCAAATATGTAAAACATAGATGGAAACTGTTTTGATTAGGGATCATTCATTTATTACGTACGCATAATATTTCACTTTTTCAGCTCCCCCTGTACGCTAAATCAGTCATTTTTTCATATACATTAAGCATTACAGTACGCAATTGCACTTACCCCTCCCCCTCCCCTAAAACTAAAATAAATGAATGATCCCTTATACGCCTCAACACATTTACCAGACTTTGCCTTAATTTTAAGCTATTTTACAATATTCCCTGACTTTCTTAAAGAAAAGAAAATTCCCTGACTTTTCCCAGATTTCCAGGTAAGTGATCACTACGTCTTATAATAGAATATATTACAGATTATTTGATTTGGGGATAATAACTATTTGAATTACCTTTGTTCGTTTGTTGATGGATAGATTTGATAATCATAGACAACATATCACCATCCAGCTTATTACTCAATACTGGAAAAACGAAACCAAACATAATCATAACATTTGATGCATCTGTAGCTTTAACCACTCCTTCAGACCCCTAAGAATCACTTTTTGAAAGTATGCTGATAAAATGTCTAATGTTTGCAGTTTATTTTCAGTTAGAAATGTCCTAAGTCTTGAACACATGTGAAGTGTAGATTATCAGTTTTTGAAAGTGTGCTGATAAAATGGCTTATGTCTCGTGTTTGTAGTACATATTCAATTAAAAATGTTTCTACAAGTGAAGCCTGGACAATCAAAAGTTGGACGAATGTTGATATAGTACCTGAAGGGATGCAGGTTTTAGGCAGTAGGCAATATCTGCTTAAGTTTAGATAATTGATTGAAAATTTCAATTTATTTTCTTACATTTCGCTAAATCGGTCGGCTGTATCTGATCCAATAAAGCTGAATATTGCTCGACGCTCGCAGATGACTTCAACGAATTCCACGCCTGCATAAACTCGTACGGAGTCATCTTAGTCAACTGTGGTACAGAGGGCGCTGCTGGCTTCGCATCGTTCGCAGCTGCAGCTGCCGCAGCTGAAACGGGAGATTGAGTATGTTACAATTTCCTCATCAATGATTGTGAACTAATTCTCAAAACCTAAAATAATCTAAACCATCAAATTCATCTGCTTCGAGCTCAGATTGAAGTTCTAATTCAGAACCGTGGAACTGAGTCCTTGTTCCTTGCTCCCTCCCCCTTATCTTTCTTATCTTTCTACCTTTTTTCTTCATTCGTTTTTTCGCAGATTTTGACAACGGGGCAGTAGTAGTAGCGGTTGTTGTCATGGTTTCTGATTTGTCAGCGGATTTTTCGCTTTCAGCAATTTTCACCTCGGCCTTCGTCGTGTTTGCCTGTTGATTTCCCTTTTCCGTCGATTTCTGTTCAGTTTTACTGTCGTCAATCTTAGGCTTTGTTGATTTCGTCTCTTTCTCATTCAAAGTTTTAGTCTGTGTTTTGGAAGTATTCTTCGCTGATTTACTGACGTCGTCTGGTGGAGGTGATTTCGACGTCTGCTTCTGCTTATTTGACGCAGGCGGTTTTTTATCGTCTTTCGACTTTTCTGATTTTTCTAAATGAAAAACACAATCGATTATGCAAATGAAGGTAGGTGTCGCTAGTGTTCAGTAGAATATCAACTGCTCTAGCAATAGAGGATTCCACTCGAGACAAGTGAGGATCCACCAGGCGTCGCTAGTTTGAAGTAAGACATCAACTCCAGCGGAGAGCGATGATTCCACTGTTGGAAGTGAAAATCCACCAGGTGGCACTTGTGTGCAAGAGGACAATGCAATGAAATCAATATTTACCATTTTCAACATCTTTCTTTTCATCCTCATCATCATCATTAACCTCCTCTATAATCACTCTTTTCCTCGGTTTATCGACTGGCTTCGACTGTGGTTTCAACTGTGGTTTCGACTCCATTTTTTTGGCAGTTTGTGGAGCGTTTGACTGATTCTTCGTTTGCATTGTGTCTAGTTCCTATGTTTAATGAGAAAACGAAAATTTCAACACACGACTGGAACTGGTAAAACGCTATGGAATATTTCTTAAATGGCCTCAGTCAGTACCACACTCGGGCTATATCAACAGTTGGTTGTAATCTGTCAAATGCATAAGCAAGGACAGACAGGGAGGCTATTTTAATCTGACTTTTCCCTGACATGCACATTGTTTTTCCTGACTTGTTGTTCTTCCTGACTTGTTCCACTAAGAATTCAATCGATTAATACAGTCAAATATGTAAGACATAGATGAAAACTGTTTGATTATACACATGATCTAGCAATCTCAACAAAATTCACCAACTTTTCCCTGTAAAGAATAGGATATATTTCTTATTCTTCTCCCCTGCGTTGACTGCTTACCTGTTTGTACAGTGTTTTGACGTTTGCTAGTTCAGTTTTGGCGGGGGCATTTTTCGGATCGATTTTCAACAGTTTCGTAAGATCGTTTAAACTCGACAAATAGTCTTTCAACATCTACAAGAAAGAAATAAACATAGTATTGTCGAGTTAGTTGCCAGTTCTACAGTTGAGTGTGGGAGGTTTAACTTGAACACAGTCTCAAGCAAAAATCTGCAAAAAGTACTGGTATATAAGAGAAATTCCACGATAATTCAACCAAAGATGTAAAGTTCTCAAGTAAAAGGCTAGACTTCTCTCACTAATATACCTTTTACTAAAGAACATCTTTGGGGTTGATTTATTGTGGGATTTCTCATGTATATTCATCTTACGCGGATATTGAGTATCCTCTTGACAAAACATTAAGTACTTGTATCTTACCTTTTTAGCCTGCGCTCTCCTGAAGTAAGCTTTCACATTTTCAGGTTCGAGTTCCAAAGCTCTATCACAGTCGGCGACCACTAGATCAGGCTACAAAACACATATAATTCATCATATGACATAGGCAATTATTTTGGTGTTATAAGAGAATGATTGGTAAGACATTTCTCTCTCACTGGTCTCGCATAAATCCAAAGAATCATAGGTTCAAATCCAGTCGCATAGTCTAGAATCAGCTTAGTTCTATTATAGCTAATCTAACAACTCATGAGCAGTCTAAACTCATTTTGGATTTCGTGAATTTGGATATCAAAACGTACCTTATTAGTTCGTAGGTAACACAGGGCGCGGTTAGTGAAACTGACGGCTCTTCGTGGAAACAAGTGAATACATTCGGTATAACAGTCTGCAGCCTGATCAAACTCACTCTGCAAGAAATATCAACAACTTCTGAAATTTACAACACTGCAAAGAAATTCCCTGCGCCCTAGGGAGCTTTTAAATAAGTTTTCACCAGGAAAACTTAGAAATTTGTCAGTTATTACCGTGGTTTCTCATTGTACTATAGCGGTTGCACTTGTATTGAAAAATCTAGGACTAACTATGATACCCGGTGTGTGAGACTGAGCCCAGCCTTTTAGACTCAATTATAAGACAACACCTGGGTTACCGACCTTTTTCACGTGTTCAGCTCCTTTGTTTTTATGCTCCATGAAAACCTCTTCCACGGATTTAACCGGCTGTTGTATTTCAGTAATCGGGTTGGCAACTGGAGCTGTAATTCTCGGCACCTCTGTAACGATTGATTGCAGGTATGATTTAGTAGAATAATCTTTTATACGGGTTATGTACAGAGAATAAGCGAAGTTCAGTAAAGCAAGGTCCCTAAAGATCATTCATTGCTGCATGCAAGGGGTTTTTAAGAAGTTTGAAAGGAAGCGTCTGCATCACTTTTTTATCCCCATTACAGTAGACTCCTCCTAAATCAGTACTCTTCATCTCCGTAAACCGTTAATTCAGCAGTTTTATAAGCAAATTTCAATCCTTGACACTAACTAAACTTGGTTTCTAATTCAGTAACCGCTTAATAGGGTGACAAAAAGATGCTGGTTCCAGCTGTACTGATTTAGGAGCAGTCTAATGTACAACATCTAAAGCATCTAATCATCTGTTTCTCAACACTGAATGAATTTCTGACATTTTGTTCAAAGTTTCAATCATTTTCCGTTTAAAAGGAGTTTTTAAGGAATCTAGTCATCAGGGAACCTGAAAAGACAGCTGCCAGTCAGCTGTGCTGACTGACACAACTTTACCTGGTGTAAGTTGAGTTGCTTGCGGTGATTTCGGATCAACAATCAACGGGATGTCTGTCGCCGTAACAACAGATATCGGAGGAAGGTGTTCTCTCCATCGGGTGCCGATATCAGAAAACAAATGCTGACCACATCTAACAAATACATCAATAAATATATACATTATATACTTAGGAACTAGGCTCTTCCTTAACAAGAAGTGTTCAATTTCTGTTTCAAGTGCCTTACAATTTGTAACTAAAATCCTCAAGGCTCTCGCTGTAGAATTGTAAAGATAACATAATCTAGTAATGCAGCTGCATGAAAAATAAGAATATCGTATATACCTGCTAGAACCAGTGACTGCACTTTCCACAGACGGATCAATAGCCAGAACTTGTTTATAGTCCACATACGCATGTTTGTAACTGAAAAACACGAAAAACAAATAAAAATATTCCAGGGATAGATTTAGGGGTGGTCAGATATCTGGCTTCCTATTGAGGTTGCCATTTTCATGAAGACAGAGATCATTAAAACCTGTAAAATTAACACTCCTTCTTTCAGAAATTACAACCCTTTGATTGTACAAAATGTATTTCTTCGAAAATAACTAAAACTGAGGATCAAAGTTATGCGTTCAGTTAACCCTTATGAAAATGGTGTAAATAAAACTTACTTTTCTTTAGTTTCGTAAGCCTGAGCTCGGCGTATGAGAGGTTTAATAGAATGTGGCAGTAACTGTAGAGATTTTGTACAATCAGCGATACACTCGGAGCTGGCTCCTGTTTTTAGTGTACACGCCGCTCGGTTGCTGTATAAATACGATAACTGAACTCGATGATCGACGTCCTTTACTGAAAATAAACAATGAAAATATCACCCATTATCCATCGTGACTAGTTTCAACGATTATCTATTTCAAGAGATGTGTATTCTACCAATGAGGCTCCCTGACCCATAAAATCAATCAAGACTTCAGTTGTAGTCTGCCTAGTCTATTAATTTCTTAAACATTTTTTCATGAGATAAGTTCTGCCCAAAACATTATTGTTACGAACAGACTTTAGTCGTTAAGTCTTCAATTTTGTAGGTCTGTTTCATTCCCTGTGCTACAATTGTTTTCTTAGACTCTGCAGGTTAAAATAGTAACAGTTCATAACAGTTTGTTCTAGGAGGTGACCCTCTGTATCGAGGCAATGGTCTCTATTCTCCAATGCTAGGATGTTCAGCCAGAACTGTACTCTCAATATCTCAATAGGAAGGAAAAAAATATTGATTTAATACTGTTGAACTGGGTTCTTACGGAGAAGTTTAGAATTTCCCTGAATTATCGTTAATTGTCTCTCGACATAAGGAGAACTATTTTACCGTTTTCTAACTTGTTAATGGCTTTAGAGTAACGCTCGATCGCGTCCGCGTATTGTCCCGATTTATACAGTTCGTTGCCGCCCGATTTCAAAAAGGTAACGCTATCCGGCAACTCGGACAACACGAAAACAGTTCGCTTCACCTCCTCGACAATCGGAGTCGTTGTCGTCGTATCCTTAGCGACCGGAGTCTGCGTCTGCTGCAGTTTTAAACCCGGTAGTATCTCCGAATCGCGCACGTTCTTCCGAGATCGATTTTTCTGCTGCTTCGACTTTTTCTGCGCTCGTTCGAGCGTCGGCATTTCTTCCTGATCCAACGCGGGCATCGCTTCCGTTTCGTCGTCCGCGTCGGTAACCATAGGAACGGCGTCGTTTTCCAATCCGGGCATATCGTCGTCCTCATTGTCGGACTCGTCCGATTCTACGTCGCGGTCGGGAGTCGACGATTCCGATATGTTTTCGCTCTCCGTCGCAGGAGATTCGGAAGCCGTGTCGCTGCCGTCGTCGGCTTCGCCGCCATCTTGTTTCTCGACGGCGGACGGAGGAACCGCTTTCTCCAAATCGTCACTCTTACTCGCCACGACTTTCGATGCGTTACTCGCGTAAATCGGTTCTTTTTCGCTAGGTGGCGCAGTTTTAGTATTGCTACAAGTTTGTCCATCTGCCTGATCCAATATGTCGTCAGCGTGTCCGTTAACGAGGTCGGTATTAGTTTCCTACAAACATAGCGAATCGATTTGAAAAACAAAATTTGATAAATTTCTACCAATATTTCACATTCATTTCGTATGGAACAAATTCTGGAATTTTTCCAAAATTTGAATTCAAATTTTTCCAGTACCTGTTTATCAGTATTTTCCTCCTCTTCGCAGTCGACTTCCTCTATCACTAGTTTTCGTCCTTTCCTCTTTTTCGCGTTAGCCTCTTCGGCGTCCTTCTCCATCTCTTTTTCGACCTCGGCAAGAACGGTCTAAAACGTTAAAAAATGTCTCAAGTTTGAAGGAGTTTTGGGCATTTTGCTCCAATCAAATGAGTTTCAAGCACCTTTCAAAGCATTCATTTAAGGAGTTTTAAAGGAATCAAGAAGTCGTAGGAACGGTAATGGTTTAATTTCTTTAACAACCATGATAAGTATGATATACGTATAAACACACCTGAGCACGTTTGTTATGCGGCTCCCATTCGAGGACGTCTTTAAGATCGGCGAGTGCTTCGTGCCACTTTCGTTTACCCTGGTACACGACACCGCGACGTAACATCGCTTTCACATTCTCCGTATCGTCCTCGAGAACTCGATTACAATCTTCCAATGCTTCATCCCATTTCTTGAGTTTTATATCTGAAACAGTCAAAATATTCATTCAATTCAATACATGTTGTTGTGGAGGGTGGGGGTGTATTTGGTCCCAGGTTGCATGTTCATGAAATATCCTTCTTCACACATTCAAGGTTGCAGAATAAAATGTCTAATTTCTGGTTTTTGTAGTTCATTTTCAATTAAAAATGTCTCAGGTGAAATACTGAGCACATTTGAAGTGTGGATGATCAGTTTTTGAAAGTATGCCGATAAAATGTCTGGCGTTTGTAGTTTTCCAATTAAAAATGTCCCAGGTGATAAAATGCTAAATGTCTTTGTAGCTCATCTTCAACCATCCTCCCCGGCAGGGATTTGAACCTGATGGCATCGAGATTGCCACGATACGAGACCGAGTGCGCAGCTACATGCGCAGCTTAGAAGATGATGTCATTATTAGCCAATCAGATATCCCGTTTTATTATAGCCCAGGTTTTCCCATTTATAGTTCTTCCGTGAAATTTGCCTCAGCGACTATACAACGAGCAATCTGATTGGTGCCCTCAAGTTTTCGTGCGGCAAAGCTGCCCATGTACCTGCGCACCCGGTCTAGTGTGGCAGGGGTTCGAGCCGTGGCTGGGTGTAGCGATGCCATCAGGTTCAAATTCCTGCCGAGGGAGGATGATTTTCAACTAACGATGTCTCGGGTGAAGTGCTGAGCAGATGTAAAGTGTGGTCATTGGATAACAGGTGAAAAGGTATGAAAAAGAGATACTCACATGCCATGGCTCTGTTGTTATAAGTTGCGGCGGTCGGTTGTAATGATAAACTGCGATTGTAGTATATGATAGCCTCGTTGTGATCTCCCGCGTAGAACGCTTCGTTACCTTTATTCTTCTCGCGTTCGGCTTTCAACGATATTTCCTGCGATGTCATTTCTACGAATCAAAGTCAACAGATCGGCGGTCAAATTTAGGATTTACTAATGTTTTCATGACAAGGCGCTGGGAGAAAGTTTCCCCAACAAGGCTTCACGATACGATTAATTTTGAAGACAAATGAACCGATGATATACTGCTTAACCTTCTTATTTAATCACAAATGATTTCAACCATCTACAATAAATTCAGTCTAAAGAATATTCAAATCGATATAAACTCGTAGATTCACCCTTCGTCTATGAAAAAAATCGAACTGATGTTACAAATTCTTGTTCTAAACACAACTGATCAGCTGCGAACTTGGTTTGAAGAATATTCACATCGATACAACCTGCAACCGACTGACGACTTTCAAACACTGTTACCAGGTAGTTTCAATCATAATAAAGCTTCACCCGATGATCGAATTCGAAAACAATTCAACAAATGATTCTACTTAACTTCCTTGTTTCAACACAACTTAATGCAAACTGTGACCGAGAGGCGACTTTCAAACTCTTAGTAAGTCTCAAGTTCGAAAGTTTTATAAAACATAGTCGCTCTTAACAGACGAAATGCCCATCAATAATTGAATGAAATTTCGCCAAACTGCAGATAAACAAAGTCTATGTACTTCTCAGACTGCTGGTAACATAATTAAGGCTAGTCCAGTTACTGGCACATACAGAAGACTGTACTCGATAGAAGGGTTGTGGCTATATCCAATACGAATACGTCTCATTTTACTAATCGTTATAGATATTCGTATAAACAAGTAATTAGACCGCAGATTAATCAATACTCACACATATGTACGTGTAGCCTGTGGTAGAGAGCCCCCAATTAGTGCTTCGACATAATCAATCCTCAATCTTCCTGATTATCATTATCATTATCAATATATCTTACCCCTCTTATTATAAGTAACTTATCAATAAACATTTTTAGAATACGAAATTGGCTACAGAGATAAATCATTAAACACTCCGAAAAATGCAATTGGCCAAAAATTGGGATTTCATGTAAGCGCGCTGGTTTGCGCTTTTTTCTTTTCATTTACGACAATAGGCAGCCCTCTTACCCTGTGTGTTCACTGTTGTTTCTATGTCGATTGATTTATTGTTGCAGTCTTTGTTCGCCGGTTTTTCATTTTTCACAGGCACCGCGTCGACTTTCTGTAGTTCTTCTTCGATATTTACTCTGAAAATTCGATCCAGAAAATTCCATTTTCGAGCAATTTTTTTTTTAAATCTTGAGATAGAGATGGTTATCGCTTTTATTAATAGTTATTCAATTGATTAGATTTTAATTTAAACCCAACTTACAAGATAAATGCAAACTTCAGTAAATCATTCACTATGAAACACGATAGGTCTAAATTTTATGTCATGATTATCAGGAATACAAAATTTTTCTAAATATTAATCAAATTTCAAAAAGATTTTCTTCAAGCTGGTGACACATCTGAGAAATACCCAGGGGATTATGAAATATAAATTCTCACTTGTCCCATTCTCTGTAATCTCTCGGTTTGACGCGTTTCTTAGAATTATTTTCCGTTGCATTTTTACTTTTTCCTTTCGCTTTCTATAAATAGATGAAAAACATCATTAAACAAAATTATAAATCGACTGGACGCGTCTCCACTTTTTACATAGAGGAAATTAAAGCTATGTTAAAGTAAAAATGCTTCCACATTTGGTTGTTACGAGGAGAGGATAACTCCACGCGCTTCTAAAAGGTAAAGGAAAGTTCCTCATCATTATCAACGCAGAAAACCCATTATCGCTGCTGAGCAGCTATATTAAAAATTTAAAAATTCTTAACGGTTCCTTCTATTACTCTTTCGTCGAAGCCGTATCATTCAAATTCTTACAGCTATCGAGAGTCACGCGTATCAGAAGCTAAGTAAATTCCCAAAGAATAGAAACTCTAAAAGTAATTCACAGTGTGTTTCAAAATATACACAAGTACATCATAATCTTATTTAAATGTAAATTATTCAGTTTTTCGAAAAATCGACTGAAGACATAAAATATGAGGATTTAGCTGTATAACAAAAAATGTATAAACCTTATTAACTACGTGTATATAAACCAACATCAGAGTTCAAAATTGTGAAAGATGAACAAGAAAATATGCGTATAGTTTTAAGAATAACGAGCTTTCACATTCTATACAGTTCTGACCGGTACACAGTAATTTAGATTAGGCCTACTATCGGCTTGCACCTCAGGCTACACCAGTGCACCATCGACTCATAAATTGCTACCTGATACTGAAAATTGGTGAGTACTGACGCCGAGAGGCTTAGGCAGATGATATTTTAGACAATTTAGTTGGAATTGGCGAGGGGAGTTGCTAGAATAATGATGAGCGATTCGAACACTACAGTTCTGTCAAAACCAGTCTATAATGGAGTTTGCGATTGGGCGCGGGCTAATCTACCAATCCGTGTGGAGTATGAAATCAGCGTTTATATGTACATTTTCTTTTACGGACCCGTCACAATATCGGGCATCGTTTTGAACATCATGACGATTACAGTTTTGAAAAAGATGAATAAGGATATTTACTATTTACTGAAGGTTCTCGCTATTTATGACATATCTTATACATCGAGTGTGTTTGTCATGTACCCTCTACGCACGGTTCATCTCTACATACATTTAGGCGATACCATTTTACGTATGGATGACTGGCATTTTGGCCATGAATTCATAAAAGTTGCGATAGGACCATTTTATATGTTTCAACTGACCAGGAACTGGTGCGTTATTCTGATCAGTTTCGAACGACTCGTAATTACACTTTTCCCGTTGAAATCGCGGATATTCTGGACACGTAAAGTAGTGAATTGCGTTGTATTCTTCTTAACTGTTTTCAGTTTTTTCTGTTTCTTTCCGTCGTTTATTCCGAACCAAGCTCTCGTGCTGCAACGCTGTATTCACTATTCACCTACTTTCGGGCAAGGCAAGAATTTCCCATTCTTTGATCCTATTTTTGGTCAATGGAAAAGTCGTATGGAGGGCTGGCAGGGTACTGTAATAAATATCATCACTCCTATGATTGTTCTGATCGCCGTAAACGTCATTTTGATGATGGCTTTGATTGGGATCAAATTCTCACGAATTGGTAAAAGTCGTTCGACAATAAAGAATCAAACTTCCAACACGTTAGAGTTACGCGCGTTGAGAATGTCATTCGCTCTTGATGCTGTATTTGTCGGATGTGAATCACTGATATTTATTGAAAGAATGCAGCACGCAGGTTTTTATGGCATACCAGTCACTCCTATAGGTAATTTAAACAAATATGAGACGGGGATGATTCAGCGAAAAATCGCCATCGGTCTGACCGTGGTAGATTCGTGTATGAACTTTGTAGTCTATTGTTTGTCTAACAGTAAATTCAGACTCAGTGTTGTTCAGTTAACGACACAGAAATGTAAACCCTGCCACACATGAAAAACATCTAAATAATTTGCATTACTTCACATACCACCACACGGTCACTGTTTTATGACGAACATGGTCCAGTTTCATGAACCAGTCTAAGCTACAAACGGTCCTTATTATTGCACACATTAAACTACCAGTAATGTCTAAACAAATTCGTGAAGCATTCTGTTGCAATGATACGCTATTGATGAGTGAAATTCAAATTTGGCAACAACATCGTACCATAGCAACCACCCCACACCCAGAGGTATTATGGGAAGTGTACTTCCAAACAGCTAAGAGCTGATGGACGAAACTTTCCATATTAATTCCAACACTTATTTCCCTCCTAATGACAAATATCAGCTGTGTATATCCAGTGGGTAACTAGTAGTTTTAAAAATAACGAGCTTTCATCGGAGGAGGACGATGCACCAATTCTCCGAAACTGCTCTCATTTTACATTTCTATTTTATGGCTTTTGTGGTAAAAGCGGAACTTCTCTCTTATAACCTAACGACCTTTTTACATCTGGATCATATCAGTGACGTCCTCTGATCGTCCGGTGCCTGCGCATGCGTATTATATCTTATTTTGTATCTTTAAAGGAAAATATATTTTACTCAAGACTTTTACATTGAACTGAGTAGTTCTCGTTTCTTTGTATTTCCATTCGCTATCGTAGTTCGGTAACGAAAATATTCTATAAAGTTCCTACTGGTATACACAGTAATTTAGATAAGGCCTACTATCAACTTGCACCTCGAGCTAATACATTACACCAGTGCACCGTCGTCTCACAAATTGCTACCTGATACTGAAAATAGGTGAGTTCTGACGCCGGGAGGATTAGGCAGATGATATTCTAGACAATTTAGTTGGAATTGGCAAGAGAAGTTGCTAGAAGAATGATGAGCGATTCGAACACTACGGTTCTGTCAAAACCAGTCTATAATGGAGTTTGCGATTGGGCGCGGGCTAATCTGACAATCCGTGTGGAGTATGAAATCAGCGTTTATATGTACATTTTCTTTTACGGACCCGTCACAATATCGGGCATCGTTTTGAACATCATGACGATTACAGTTTTGAAAAAGATGAATAAGGATGTTTACTATTTACTGAAGATTCTCGCTATTTACGACATATCTTATACATCGAGTGTGTTTGTCATGTACCCTCTACGCACGGTTCACCTCTACGTACATTTAGGCGATACCATTTTACGAATGGATGACTGGTATTTCGGCCATGAATTCATAAAAGTTGCGATAGGACCATTTTATATGTTTCAACTGACCAGAAACTGGTGCGTTATTCTGATCAGTCTAGAAAGACTTATAATTACGCTTTTCCCATTAAAATCGAGATTGTTCTGGACGCGAAAAGTAGTGAATTACATTATATTCTTGTTAACTGTTTTCAGTTTTTTCTGTTTCTTTCCATCGTTTATTCCGAACCAAGCTCTCGTGCTGCAGCACTGTGATTACTATTCACCCACTTTCGGACAAGGCAGGGAATTCCCTTTCTTTGGTCCCATTTTTGGTCAATGGAAAAGTCGTATGGAGGGCTGGCAGGGTACTGTAATAAATATCATCACTCCTATGATTGCACTGATCGCCATAAACGTCATTTTGATCATGGCTTTGATCGGGATCAAATTCTCACGAATTGGTATAAGTCGTTCAGCAATAAAGAATCAAACTTCCAACACGTTAGAGTTACGCGCGTTGAGAATGTCGTTCGCACTTGTTGCTGTATTCATCGGGTGTGAAACACTGTTATTTATTGAAAGGATGCAGCGCGCAGGTTTTTATGGCATACCAGTCACTCCTATAGGTAATTTAAACAAATATGAGACACGGATGATTCAGCGAAAAATCGCCATCGGTCTGACCGTGGTAGATTCGTGTATGAACTTCGTAGTCTATTGTTTGTCTAACAGTAAATTCAGACTCAGTGTTGTTCAGTTAACGACACAGAAATGTAAACCCTGCCACCCATGAAAAACATCTAAATAATTTGCATTACTTCACAGACCACCACACGGTCACTGTTTTATGACGAACATGGTCCAGTTTCATGAACCAGTCTAAGCTAAAAACGGTCCTTATTATTGAACACATAAAACTACTAGTAATGACTAAACAAATTCGTGAAGCATTCCGTTGCAATGATACGCTATTGTTGAGTGAAATTTCGGAACAACATTGTACCATAGCAACCACCCCACACCCAGAGGTATTATGGGAAGTGTACTTCCAAACAGCTTAGAGCTGATGGACGAAACTTTTCATATCAATTTCAACACTTATTTCCTTCCTAATGACAAATATCAGCTGTGTATATCCAGTGGGTACACCAAGAGTTAAAAGAAAGTTCCTCTCAGGACCGTTCTATAGGGATCATCACGGTTGATCCTAAAAACACAATTTGCTTTATGTGGGGACCTAAAACTCTAGATGGAAGCTACGTAATTGAAAAGGGACAAAATTTGTAGCGGGTTGTCCTATTGATTGCTATCTAACAGGATAACTAATAGCACAAGGTCCTTCTCGGGGAGAAAACTATTGGTTTATTGGGTCGAAATTTAAGATGAACATTTACCGAATCGGTTGGTATTTCTACGCCCGCTCCTCTGACCGGTGGTAGGTTGTTTGTCGCGCCGCCTGCGGTCTTCAGATTGGTCTCCGCCGATTTCATGTCTCCCATCCAATCCTGAGAATGGAAAAAATCAAAAGATATAATATAGAATTTACTACAAAAATATACTCGAAATTCAATCACTAACAAAAATCTAGGCCATTAGTGTCGTGATAAGCTAAATAATGGCAAAGAGTTATGATGATAATGTTGGAAGGTGTATAATGAAAACTGATAATGATAGTTGATATGGATATGATAAAAACTAATATCTATAGTCTATAGCCTGTAATGATACTTGATAACTGATAATGCTTTAAGTTATGATTAAGCTTACTGATCCAGGGTCCCTACAGATCAGTCATACCTGAATAGAAGTTGTTTTCTAGGTATTTTAAAGGAGAAAATTTTGAGGAACTGTCTGCATCACTTTCATATTCCAATTACAGTAGACACCACTTAAATCTGTTTATCCCAGTAAACCATTCATTCCGTGGTTATGTAAGCAAATCTTTATTCTTTACACTAGGTTCTTATTCAGTAACTGCTTAATTGGGTAAACACAAATCCTGGTCCTGACTGTACCGATTGAGGCATAGATTATGATACAACTACAAACTTAATACTGGACAAAAATGTCTAATTGCCTATTTCTCAAAATTGAAGTTTTAAAGTTTGAGTTTTGGGCATTTGTGTAAATTTAAGGAGTCTTTTTTGTTTGAAAGGAGTTTTGAACCGAATGAAGGAGTTGTAGGAACCCGTAATCAGAAAATCTGATAACTGATGATTATGGATAAACTTACTCGTAAATCATTGTTTAATTTGACGAGATCTTCTTTGTCTAAATCGCGTTTTGATTTCGCCGCTTTTGTTTTACGCAACAATCGATTTTCGGGTGCAATTAGCGTCAGTTTTTTCTCGCACGCCGTTTCCAAGTCTGGATAGAATCCTTCCTCGCGTGACCTATAAATATCGAATAGAAATAATTTGCAAACAGAATTTAGATTCAATGTGGCTGTAGTTTCGTGTTAAATCTGAACTGTCGATTTTGGTGCTCTGGACCCAGTTCCACGGTTTTGAGTTAAGATTTAACTCATAGTTAACTCAATGAAAATGAACTGGGTCCAGTTTCTTAAAAAGGAAAACTCAAATTTTTTGTGTAATCACCATTGGTTACTTCATGTTTTCAATGAGGACAACAATTCAAACTTAACCGATTTAGGCTTAAACTTTTTCGTGAAACTGGGCTCCGGACCCAGTTCCACAGTTATGAGTTTAAGTTAACTCTGAGCTCTATAACTCACAACTGTGGAACTGGGTCCAGCTTGGTTTAGTGCGGCTCAGATTCAGGCCCAGTTTTAGGTAAAATATGATCTGTCGGACAACTTCAATTGGTTTTGAGTTTTGGACAGGACTAAGACTGGCAGTGCAACTGGCCCTTGGGCGCAATTTCACCAATAGGTTTAACTCCTAAATGACTACATCAACTTTGCTTGAGAGGACATCAAGTGGCATAGCTCAGCCAGTGTAAAATATAACTGGACACAGTTCCACAGTTCTGAGTTTAGATTTAACTCTAGAGTTAACACAATGAAAATGAACTGATTTTAACTCCGAGTTAACTCAACTCAGAACTGTGGAACTGGGTCCCTGTAGATCCAAATTTG
Organism: Tubulanus polymorphus; assembly: GCF_964204645.1. Classification (NCBI taxonomy): domain Eukaryota; kingdom Metazoa; phylum Nemertea; class Palaeonemertea; order Tubulaniformes; family Tubulanidae; genus Tubulanus; species Tubulanus polymorphus. The sequence goes on along the minus strand of NC_134032.1, from coordinate 12,536,909 downwards.
ATGTTTTCATTCAGCTGCCAATCTATACTGATGCTACGAAGACCAATATCACATACATAGGCCTATTACTAAAACTGACTGAGCTAGGCCACCTGACATCCTCTCAAGCAAGTTGAAGGAAATTGATTTCAGATAAACTGAATTAAATAAATTGGTTTTGACGAGAAATGAACATTTTCTGAAAGACCAACCTCAAACATTTGAGAATTTTTTCAAGTTCTTTCACGTCGCTGCAATCTTCGATATATTTGAAGTCTAAGTGACTGAGAGGTATGTCGTATTTTTTGGTTCTCTCGGAGCCTAGTTGGTCGATTGTTGCCATTCCGTCCGTCGATTACTGCTGCTGCTTCAACTAGCTACAATAAAACAAGATCAACTTGAAGGCATGGACGGTGATTGAGGAAGAAGATGAATAGGCTTATAGAAATGTCATGGGGGAAAGAGGGGGAGATGGAGAAAAACAACCTATGAATGCCAACAACCTAACCCATTCAGGGAGTGCATCGGGCTTGCGGCTTGCTAAAATAATCATAACGAGCAATTTTTTTTGGGCAAGGGGACGATTTTATTTTTTACATTCAAAATCAGATCACTAAACTCAACTGCTAAAAAATGTAACTACTGCTGTCAGACAGTAGACACTACCCTACACCTAGGCCTACTCATCAGGACGCCGGTGGCCCAAAGGCTTTAAAGGCAAAAACTCTCTCAATTGCTCTATCAATTAAAACAGAAATTAGAATTCGCCCAATCAGAAAATCTAACCTTCTAAATGGAATCCGTGGAATAATTCTTCGAATATAGCTTTTCTTTTTCGCTATCGTCGTTTTTGGAAAACCCCGGAACTTTTGGAATTTCCTAGAAAATGTCGCGCTAATTACCGAAAAGTGATTTCAATTCAAAACAATTTTATTTACCCAATGAATTGAAAGTTGGTTGTTATTGCCATCATTATTCATCAGATATGGCAAGAAACGGTTAAGCAACTTTCCGTTCTAATATCAGAATCTCGAATTGAAAAATAATGTAAAAAGAACTGGACGGCAAAATATATTTGATTTATATAAATTCAATTCAGCTATATTGATCAAACAAGATGGCGGCGCCCATCGATCAGGTATAACTGTATGCCGTTTTACGGCATGCAGCCCCAATTAGCGGCCCCAGGGATGTTAACTGGATGGGTATTGTTCGTTAACGTCCCTGAGGATATTGAATGGTCATATCTGACATACTTACAGCCCTTTAGGGTAAATTGATTAATTATATTTCTATGAGTAAATGTGGCTTTAAACGAACAAAAAAAGTCAAAATTCAGCAAAATATCCCTCCGGATTGTTGATTTAATCAGATAAATTTTTACAACCCTGGGAACTTTGACTGGACATTATCTGGCATATTTACATACCTGGGGCTGATATCTGCATTAACAACCCTAGGGACCTTAACTGGACATTATCTGGCATATTAACATCCCCAGGCCCAGGGCTGATATCTGCATTAACAACCCTGGGGACCTTAACTGGACATTATCTGGCATATTAACATCCCTGAAGTTGATATTTACATTAACAACCCTGGGGACCTTAACTGGACATTATCTGGCATATTAACATCCCCAGGGCTGATATCTGCATTAACAACCCTGGGGACCTTAACTGGACATTATCTGGCATATTAACATCCCTGTAGTTGATATTTACATTAACAACCCTGGGGACCTTAACTGGACATTATCTGGCATATTAACATCCCTGAAGTTGATATTTACATTAACAACCCTGGGGACCTTAACTGGACATTATCTGGCATATTAACATCCCTGTAGTTGATATTTACATTAACAACCCTGGGGACCTTAACTGGACATTATCTGGCATATTAACATCCCTGAAGTTGATATTTATATTAACATCCCCAGGGCTGATATCTGCATTAACAACCCTGGGGACCTTACCTGGACATTATCTGGTATATTTACATCCCTGGGGGTTGATATTTACATTAACAACCCTGGGGACCTTAACTGGACATTATCTGGCATATTAACATCCCCAGGGCTGATATCTGCATTAACAACCCTGGGGACCTTAACTGGACATTATCTGGCATATTAACATCCCTGTAGTTGATATTTACATTAACAACCCTGGGGACCTTAACTGGACATTATCTGGCATATTAACATCCCTGAAGTTGATATTTACATTAACAACCCTGGGGACCTTAACTGGACATTATCTGGCATATTAACATCCCTGTAGTTGATATTTACATTAACAACCCTGGGGACCTTAACTGGACATTATCTGGCATATTAACATCCCTGAAGTTGATATTTACATAAACAACCCTGGGGACCTTACCTGGACATTATCTGGTATATTTACATCCCTGGGGGTTGATATTTACATTAACAACCCTGGGACCTTAAATGGACATTATCTGGCATATTTACATCCCTGAAGTTGATATTTATATTGACAACCCTGGGGACCTTAAATGAACATTATCTGGCATATTTACATCCCTGAAGTTGATATCTGCATTAACAACCCTGGGGACCTTAACTGGACATTATCTGGCATATTAACATCCCTGGGGATAGCTGACATCCTCTAACCATTCGTCCATCCATCAACTTTCGATTCAAATTGCACCACGAGTCCTACAAACATTTTGTTGTATATCCATAAAAACATTGAAAATATCTCCTTTCACCAAAAAATACAGTAAACCTTGACCGACCTACTTGAACTGAATAAGTGCAAGTCTGAATGAGTTGGTAATGTTTTACAATCCAATGTAAGAGAAAAACGATTACAGTATAAAATATATTTCGAATTGTCTATTCACAAAATACAAAACATTATTACAGTGCACAAATTGGACAAACACCTCTTCTCAATCGGCAACTTCCTTTACCCCTCTTGATACACTGCCTGTGCAGCCAAAAGAATTCACACCTCTCACATCCTTCCTTAAAAAGAGATAATCCAATAATCTGATCAGAGTATGGTAATAATAATATAAGTGATTATTAACAGCTTTTTTGTAACTCTTACCCAGAGAATTCTTTTGTGTTTGTCATCAGCTGGTTCCTTTTGGCCACACAACCGGCATACCATTTTTAGTATTTCTGTATCTATAGAAATATATATATTGTTCATTTCATTTATTTCAGATGTATCTTGACCACCAACAAGTTGCGCTTTGATCTACTGATAGAAGAGTACCTACCGCATACACCATGGAGAATTTCCAGCACTTGTTCTTGCATAGATTCGATTCCAGAACTAGCTGATTCAAAATCCTCTAGCGAGGTTTCGCATATTAGACCTTCAGCGAACTGAAAGAAGAGAATTTCAGGTAATGCGAAGACCTATAAATTAAAGAAACTATCAGTGATAATTTTGAAGGAGTTATTGAATTTTTTTTGCTACTCACAGCAAGGCATAGAAGTCCACATGACGTGCTATCCTGCTGCTTAGTATGTGGAATTGTCCTGATTTTCCATTTGTTTCGGTCAAAATTCAGCAAAATATCCCTCCGGATTGTTGATTTAATCAGGCCACCATGTAGGTCTATTCGTGTCATCGCCCCATATTGATCGACTTTTTTTTCCTTCTGGAAATAACATAAGAATTTGTAATAGAATGTATGATTTAACCTTACTTGGATCGGCCTCCCAGAATTCTGCCAAAATCATCTAATTAAAAAAAAGTCCTCCCTGTTTTCATCACAATTTTTCAAAAGTAATAAATTTTTTTGTCATGTACGTCTTGGTTTGCAATCTAGCAACTTGTAAAAATTTATGTTCATCTCAATGTTCAATCTTGTAATTTTCAAAAAAAGTTTTTTCATTTCTCCCATTATTTGAATCAAATTCATCACAATTTTCACTCCTTTTTTATTTTTTTCTGCAGTCCTTCTGAGGTTTAATGTAGGAAATACTCAAAATAATTCTAAAAAACTTTTTTTTTTAAATTTTTTCCCTGTTTTCTTCCAGTTTAAAGCACATATTATCAAATATTCCCTTAGCCCTCCCACTATTTCGTGAAAAATTCTGAACTCCAACTAATAAAAAAGGCCTTAGTGTTAACTCACCAGCTCCGACGATAATTCTTGAGACCAAAGCTCTTAGAGTATGATTCCCTTGGGCGTCAATTTCTTCATATGCATGGTCCTTCAATGAAACTTTACTCCATAACGCTTCTCCATCTGAATTTTCATCCGTAGATTTTTTTAGGGACGCTACTACCACTTTTAAGAACTCCGACTTAAGTACGGAATTTTGTGTTGCCGTCTGAAGTGCAGGGATGTCTAAAAAGAAAAAAAATATTTGCTGAATTATGATCACTTGATTGTCACCAAGTCATGTGGTTCCATACATGTATTTATCAAGAAAAATTATCCTGTGAATTGTCAGATATGAGAATCATATATATTCGTTAAACAAGTATTTGAAACAATAAACATGTTTGGTACTTGCTTGAAACAATATCTACAGACCCCTTGTTATATTGTAGTAAAACCATTGCTGGCAAGTTCTTTTCTGATTTTATCTGAAAAATGTTATAATCATATGAAAATCTCGTAGGCCCTTTCATTTACTTTTGAATATATTATGAAAACATGATTCTTGTATGATCTGTTCTTATAAAAGTAATTTTGTTTTCACCTTTTTAGTTATTCTTGCAAACCTTTTTCTTTCATTACACCTCAACTTCTGTAGAGAGGTCAGCTTGCGTTTAACAGTCTGAAGATGAGAATAATGCATGACCGTTACAAATTTATCAAAAACATATTTAACTACTGGTATAAGATAAGGGGTAGTAGATAAAACCCCTGGGTTGAAATCCTTTGAAGTAGGTAAAAATCTCTACTTGGTATTTTCAATCACATATCAAAAAAAAGATGATTCTCCAATTCTATTAGCTTGCAATAAAACTGCAATATATCCAAACAGTGCAATAAACTCTTTCGATAGATTCTTAAATAAATAATTAGAACTGTGCGATTAACACTGAAACCAATTTTTCAGTTTCCTGCAAGATAAAGGGTTATGCTATGTGAACTTTTTTTTACCTGACTTACCTGTGAGGCGATTGTAGGAAAAAATACCACCAGTGAAAATGACAGTAGGAAAAAAATGCCATAGACATTCAGAATATAATTACTGCTTACTAATTTGATTTTAACTAACTATAGAGTAATAATTTTTGATTAACTTTTAATTTTTGATTTAAGTAATGTTCATAGTATGCCACAAACTAAAGAAATTTTAAGTGGAGAAACTTAGGGGTACTAAAATACAGCGCCAAATACAATAGCAGGTTTGAAATTCAATAGAAAGAGATCATTGATAAAATGACTGATAATTAATGCAGTCAACTCGAATACATATGTTCATAACAACTGAGTTCTTTTTCCTACTATACAAAAAGTGACATTTTTTCCTATGTTGCAAAATTTGGTGGCAATAGATATTGCCAACACAAGTTCTAGGGATTGTCCAAAGCAATGCAAGTATTATGTGAAAGTATTATGTAATTATGTGAAATTACCTACATTACCAAGTTAGCAAGGCTAGACTGGATGATTTTTTCAAACTCAAAAATCTTTTTTCAAGGACTGTGTTTTAGAAGTATTTGTAATTTTTCATTAACTAAGAATTAACAAACACCCATAGAAATGATTCTAGCTGTCTTAATATCCATGATATCATAAAAGTGTGTAAGCAAACTTCTATGACAATACAGACCATGAGCTTCACCTGGCCTTGCAATCCTATTGTCCTTTTGTTAACATGAACAATTGCCATGCAGTTGTGGTCCCACTAATTATTTAAGTATTGGCTGGATTCCTTACAATTAAGATAATGAAGTTGAACTAAGTAAATATTAACAGCTTTACTTAATGGGGAGCCACAACTCTGGAAATCGAAATTGTAAAAATCCATAATATGATCAATAATTTATTATGCTAGCTTGATTTCAAAATATTTAAAAATTAATTCTAATAATTCATCGCATCGCACAGTTAAAAATACTACAAGTAAAAAATTGCCAAGAGTTGATTTTTACCTACTTTGAAGATTTTGAGATGATTATTGTACCATTTGAATGAAAAGGTACTGCAAATCAATAGTTCATTAATACTAAGTTAATACTTAAAGTTACCGCACAGCTCAAATTTATCACGAGTTGAAGAAAATTCATCACACAGTTTAAATAGATTACACTAGCTAAATAGATTACACAACTGTTTAAAAAAACACCTGACGATGATCTCTAGGTTGAGATCGAAAGGTTGTGTATTCTATATATTTTAGATTGAATAAATAAATTCTTGTTTTTAAATTCTTTTAATCTGTAAGTAGTGGGTTTTTATCTTATTATACGTTCACCACATTTGAGTGTGGTTATCGTTCTATCAAAATATTTCAATTTTGAATTTTGAAATATTACATAAGTTCATTAATTCCATCAATTTAACAATTTATTTAATTCTGAGAATTAAAAGTTAAAAAAACACGAATTGGAGAAATATATTTAAATAATTGCTGACCAAAATGGATCATTCGATGATTCCAAAAATGTATTTTAGTGCAAATCCTATTTTTAGAATAGCCTACATGAAAATCTGAAAATACGTATGGATGCCCTTGATTTTGAAAATGACGGATGTCACTGCTTTAAAAAAATGTTCTGTCACCTACCGTATTCGTGAATGATTGTTCATCAGACATCGTGTACTTAGTTTTGTCAATTCCTATATGTATATTTATCTCTTCCAGGTTGGTTGATCTAATAATAAGCGGGTTATGATCCTCAGCACCCAGAAGTATATTTATATGCAGAGCCTCCGAAAATACCCGTGAAAGGATACTAATTAACGCTCTCAAAAACATGGCTTGGCATTTATGATAAGATTTAATTCAGGTGGCTGCTAGTTACTGATGGAATTTAATTACTGGCTAGGAAGCAGTTGTTAATTAATTATTTCTACCTGTTTCAGCTGCTTATTTTGTAAAGCGTCACCATTAATTTGATATTATAAGTCAGACCACTTGACAGAATGAAGTAGAATTGTACATTGTAATTACTTTGGCATTTATAAGGTTTAATTCAGGTGGCTGCTAGTTATTGATAGAATTAAATTACTGGCTAGGAAGCAGTTGTTAATTAATTATTTCTACCCGTTTAAGCTGCTTATTTTGTAAAGTGTCACCATTAATTTGACATTATAAGTCAGACCACTTGACAGAATGAAGTAGAATTGTACAATGTAATTACTTTGTATGGACAAGAATAATACAAATGTATCAAAATTATGATGAAATCTGTAATAAAGAGATATATATTTAAATTTTGAGTTGATCATTTGTTTAATTTTTATATTTTCCCTACTTAAAAAAAAATACAAGTTCTGAATGCTAAATTTCAAGCTAATTATTCACAAGATTAAGATTACAGGCTAACCATTTAGAAAGATGATGAGCTGTTTTGGAACAGTTGTTGGTAGTGGGAGCCATTGAGCTTTGGTGAACAGGGCCTGCCTTATTTTGCAACCAAGATCAGGGGCCAGTTGCACAGTCGTGACTTAAGTCCAAAAGTGGTCTTAAATCTTAAGTTGTTAGATTGGCTATAGAACTCAGTTGGTCTTAAACTGGTCTTAAATCTAAGTCATGACTATGCAACCGGCCCCAGGAGCCTAATATTGTATTCATCTAATATTCCGAAACGTGAGAACTCCCACCAAAATAATTCAGCCAAAAAGAGAATTTTTTAATAGAACAGTGTATATATTTAATCAATGTGTCTATTATATACTGTTCTATTCAAGAATTCTTTTTGGCTGAATTATTTTGGTGGGATTTCTTCTGTTCATTTATTGTACACTATGGATGTTGTGTTTCTTCTTGACTAATGTGATAGTCCTATCACAGCTGCATTACTTAGGGGGGTATTTAATTACCATATTTGTCTACCAATGACTACTTACAAGTCCCCATTTAATTGTTCTTTAAATAAACACTAAGGAAATCAGAGAAACAGATTTTGGAATGGTAGACCAGTTTCGAGAGACACTCATAAAAATAATTAAAGAAATTGTGTATCAAAGACATTATGATCATAATTTATTTACAATTACAAATTATATATAAGTTGAATTTGCACAAAAATGTTAACTTCAATAAATGAACAGAGAAAAGCCCTATAATAAATCACTACTGGTTTTGAAACAAAGACTAATGAAAGTAGGTAAATATCAACTCCTGGTAAAAATCCCTCAGTTCTCTGTATAAAGCCCAAATGAAAATAGATAATTATTATGTACATAGATATTTTACTATAACTTTCGGACCTAATTTTTTAACAGAAATTTTAACAAAAACTACTAACAATATTATTTTCATGCATGTTACTTGCTTAAAGTCACAGAGTAATGTCATTTCATGACCATAGCTTGGTAAAAGTCACACATTGTCAAAGAAAAACACCATGGAAAATTTGAAATTTTTGAAAACTACATATATATTTAAGTTTTTCAACAAGAATATTGACGAATTTTATTTAAATTTGCTGTGAAATCAAGTTTAGGGTACTTTCACCGGGTGGGATTATCTGTTACCCATTCTAATAACATTCTAATAACATTCTTTAACATCCATGGTTCAGACATCTGCAAAATACAAATCATGTCCATATAGAGTATCACAAGGAAAAAATGTTAGAATATGAAATAAATTTAGGATAAATTCTAAAGAAATGCATTCAAATTATTACACTGGATAAAGAATAATGAGACGAGTAGTACTGTATAGGTTAACTATTTATTTGACGCACAAGCTTTCGATTCTAATGAATAAAAGCTTCATCAGGTGAATGAGTATAGTCAATGGAAAAACAACAGTATTTATAGGTAGACTGACACCAATTACAGAGAACTGAGTGAGAAGAGTTATTACAAATAAATGATGAGTGAAATGATAATTAATAACTAAGTGAGTGAGTAGATAATTAATTAATTAAGGAACAACAAACTAAAACAAATCAAAGAGAAATAGGTCTAAATCAAAATGAAACTATATCAAAGTAAAATAAACAGATGGTATCTAAGAGCAACGAATAACAAGAAATGGAAGTCCGAGATAAGTCGAGATACAATGAATAACAAACGAAATTAAAACTGTAGTGGGACATGAATCCTAGGTAGATCGCGATTGAGGCCAAGATTGATTGAAGGATTGCCACCTTGATAAAGAGTAAGACAACTGCACAAGGGCAATTAATCATAACATAGCCATCAGGACCAAGTTCCACAGTTGTTAGTTAGGATTTGACTGAATCTATCAATGTTTTTGGGATATTTCGCTAAATGTTTTGAACGCATGCCTCGAATTTGGTCTTCATACGACCAGTAAAACTGTGCAGCCTCAATGAACCATCGTTTTTTATCCATTTTACACTGTAGGCCTATTGAAGCATTGCCAAAGTCTTCATTTTCTCATGTTGGAATGAGAAAAGATCAGTTATTTAGGCGCGGTTATTTAAGTCTCTTACCTCCGATTGAAATGATTTACAGAAGACTTTTTAGCAATCAGTTTTAGCAATCCTTCAATACATAGTGTTTTTTAAATGGATAAAATTAAAAACGATGCGATGATGGCACAAGTTTCACTGGTCGTAGGCCTATCACAATCGCCTAAGACTAAGACCAAATTGAGTGAGGTGCGAGTGTTCAGAAGATTTTTAAGAGAAATGTCCCAAAAAGATCAATTTCAGAAAAAAAAAATTTACAACTGACTTGTGCCCGTGGAACTGGATCGGAGAAATGTGGCTCACCTTTTTTGCCGGCCGCTTGCGATCCGAAGTACTGACCAACGAAACCTTAAACTAAAAAGTTTACTTTAAGAATAAGTAAGAAGGCCCTCTTCGTTTCGTAGTAATAAGTTCACCAACTTTTGATAGTCTAGTCCAGTGGCAGTAGTGAGACGAATTTAAACGAAATAAGACGGACGAGTAGAGTAACTGAGCAGTCCGTAAATCTGTTAACTGATAAATCTATGCAAGCTCGAAAAATGTAGGTCCGTACGCTAGGGATTTTAAAATTCGAATGCGTAATAGGCCTAATTTGTATTGAATTGAATTGGAGCATACGCTGCTGCGATTGGTCAATTGTGGTCACGTGAGGTCTGTACTGAGGGTCGCTAGACGGGGCTGTATGCCATAAAATGGCGTCTGTAAATACCTCCATCGATTTGTAATCAATTCTCATTCTATTGTTTATTTTAGGCCGATAACGGCCGTTACTACGGAAGGAATGGATTCGAATAGATATATTTTGTTACTGTTTGTTATAGTTTGTATGGGAGAATTAGTTTTAGGTTCGTTATTTCGCCGAAATTTGTAAAAATGGACTTGAAATTCTTACTCTATAGCCAAAAAAAGAAACAAATTCAAATCAATTAATTTAGCAATTCTCTGCAATAAAATGGCAAGCTCCAGCAATTTATCCTTGTTCCTTCAGGTAACTTGTATCACAGTTTACATCATTATGAAACGTTGCACATAAATGACGTCAAACATTCCATCGTTAAACGAAGTGTAGAAAATCCAAGCCAACAAATCAAGAAAATCGAACTATCCACTCAGGGAAGGTAGGTGTAGGCCCTGGCGCTAGTGTGGAGTAGGACATCAACTACTGCAGCATAAGAGGATCCCACTTGTAGCAAGTGAGGATCCACTAGGTGGCGCCAGTGTGCAGTTGGACATGAACTATTGCGGCATTAGAGGATCCCACTTGTAGCAAGTGAGGATCCACCAGGTGACGCCAGTGTGTAGTAGGACATGAACTACTGTTTAGAGGATCCCACTTGTAGTAAGTGAGGATCCACCAGGTGTGCTGGTGTGCAGTAGGACATGAACTACTGCGATAATAGAGGATCCTACTTATAGCAAGTGAGGATCCACCAGGTGGCGCCAGTGTGCAGTAGGACATGAACTAATGCGGCATTAGAGAATCCCACTTGTAGCAAGTGAGGATCCACCAGGTGCGCTAGTGTGCAGTAGGACATCAACTAATGCGGATTCCACACTTGTGAAGCAAATACAATGGAACATTCAATTATTTTGTTTTTCCGAATTTCAGAGAATTTAAGATATTTATGAGTCCGAACAGGAATATTTTCGCTGCTGGTTTTGCTGCCTATACGTTAGACAACTCTGGTCAGAAGAAACGCGTGGCTGTCAACCCTCATGATTATTATAAAGGGCACGTTTATGGTAAATAAAAGCTTTTTTTTTAAAAATCTTATTCATCAAATCCAGCGGTTTTATTCAGTGCGCCTTGGTCCCAGTTCTGCAGTGATCATAGAATCTTACATTAGGGTTTATGCATCGGAAATAAACTGATAAGGATTAATGTTAAGACTGTGCCATGAAAGGTTCCAACAGGTTCGACAACAATGCCTGATTTATTCTCAGATTCTATTAAAATCTATCCATCGCATTCTCGAATTCTATCTGTGATAAAATTCCTGAAGTATAATGAATATAACGAAGCCTAGAGATCAATCTGAGTTTATCTGAATGTGTTACAGTGTACAGTGTAGTTATTAATGGGTTCGTTGAAAGTTTAAAATCTAGGTGAAACTGATTTGTTATTTGAAAGTAAACTAAATTTTGATTGAGTTGTCCTGTTGGTATGTACACTATCTAGCGGGATGGCTTAACTCAGAATGAACGAGTGTCCTGTCTTAAGAACTCAGAGTGTCCTATTTTAAGTGTAGAGAGAACTCGGAGTGTCCTATCTTAAGTCAGATTTTATTTATCCAGCGTTTTTTTTTTCAGGTGAATCTGGGTCGGATGTTTACGCGCATTTTGAGGATGACGCTTTACACGCTGAAATCACTACAGAACACGAAAAATACATCATCGAGGTTTGTTTAATATTTCATTGATTCCGTATAAAATATATATACATATAGGCCTACTACAACATTTGAATTTCACGTAATATTCGTATATTTTAACTCAAATAAATATCTCGGCTGTTTTCCTTTAGCCTTCCTGGAGACATCTTCCACACTCTCACAACTATACAATGATCAGCTATAAAGCTTCTGATATGAAACTGCCTCATTTGAAACTGCCCGATGGACAAAAGTAAGTTTAAGTTTCAATTTTCAAAAAATCCAGTCAACTCAAAATCATACAGATTTCTATATTGACATTTTTTTGTGGCTATATTAAGATTTTTAAAAATTTTTCTACCATTACAGTTTTTGTCAATTCATTCATCCGGACGTCAACGAAACCGAGATAAAACTGGAAGAGGAAAAACATCATCGTCAGCGTCATCATCACCGTCCGAATGACGGGCCGACTCTGCGTCGGGAGAAACGAGCTTTCACGCCGAGTAAAAGAATCTGCCCTCTGCTGCTAGTCGCAGATTATCGGTTCTTTAATAACATGGGTAAAAAGAACCTCATTCACACGATAAACTATCTGGTAAGTCTGGGCTGATCGCACATTCTCAAACAGTTTCTTGGATATCGAAGAATTTTATAGGGATCAAAAATTGTTTGGGGGATACATCCACAGATTTTTTTTTCTTTTTTTTAATCAAGATGTCAAGAAGATTTCAGGAAATGAGCAAAACCAGTAGTTGATGATTTAAAAATTTATTCTGACAGTCAACTAAACTTCTTCATCGGGGAAACTAATCTTTCTTCATTTATCTGATGAAGTAAATTTTCGACGGTTGAAATTTTCTTTTTTATTCAAATTTCCAGATTGGTTTGATCACTAGGGTCGACGCGATTTATAAGAGAACGGATTTCGACGCCAGTTACAAAAAAATGGGTTTCGAAATTAAAGAGGTACGAAAATGTGTTCGGTAAACCCACTTTATTTAGCCGTTGAATTTGTCCTAGATCCTAAATCCGATGATTGAAAATGGATAATTTTATGAATTCAACATTTTTTCTTTCATTTCTTAAGGTTATGGTTCATCAAGTACCTACCGCCGGTTATCACTATAACATGGCGAAAGACAAATGGCCGACAAAGGAATTTTTAGAGGTGTGATCATTAGCAAAGTTCAATGATGGCTAATATTAAACCCGAAAACTACAAACAGTTTTGATTGTTGTACTTGAAGACAAAGATTGACAATCCGATAGCAGCTTATCTACAATTCTGGGAAAAAATGATTCATTGCATTCACGTAATATGAACTTTGATGATTATTTGAATATTTCAGGCGTTCAGTTCGATGGAAGGTCTATATCGTAATTTCTGTTTGGCGCACATGTTCACGTATCAACCGTTTGACGGAGGCGTTCTGGGATTGGCCTACATCGGCTCGCGACGGAAATACAGCGTCGGGGGGATCTGCACCAGACGTATGTGTATCTCGCCAGTCCCCGATGCGCATCTGTTGTTGATATAAAATCCGTACGAATAATTTTGTTTTGTTTTTTTTGTACAGCATATTACAAGTCAGGACGTACGTTGTCCCTGAACACGGGCTGGAGCAGTTCGCAGAATAGATATAAGAATCGTATTCTAACTCAAGAGGCAGATCTCGTCACCGCTCATGGTAAGAAATAATCCTATAATCGAAGACAGGGTGGCGTCAATGATCTGGGAAACTTTGAAAACACAATCAGAACAGTCTAGAACAAATCTGTGAAAACTCAGGGAATTAGATAAATTCTACCAAAAACTTTGGAAAATTCAGGGAATTCGTAGAATGCCATTGGCCAGTATCAGGAAAATTGCGGACAATTGCCCCCCAAATTAAATCTTTTTAATCTTAAAGTAACACAGATATTAACTTCAAAATAATTAGACAAAGTGAACTAATTCTAGCTAATTACTCTAGGACTGCTTTAAAGTTTTTGATTGGCTAAAGCAACACTAAAACTAATTCCAATAAATCAGCCAACATCAACTAATGCACTAATAAGTGGACTTATTAAGTTTCCTTTAATTTGGTAAGTGAATTATAGTTACACAAGGACTGATTTAAAGTTTTCGATCTGCACACAACATCGGTAATTCTATATCTTATAAATCTATATTCAATAATAGGCCTATACAAATGAATTAAAGTATTTAGGTGGTGTTAATCCAAACCAAAAAGGATTTTATCCGGGGGGGGGGGGGCAATTGTCCGGGGGCAATTGTCCTAGAATCCCATTGGCCGCGTGTTTCTTTATGAATAGGTGATGATTCATAAAAAAATGAATAAGTCGTGACATTTTAAGCCTGGAAATTTTTCAGGATTTCTTCAGGGAATTTTGCATTGTAATATACATAAAGATCAGGATTAAAACTCGGGATTTGTAAATGGGCTGAAAGTGGCCGACCTGTTGCAGTATAGTAAATGAATGCTTTCAATTATAATCAAATCTGTCTGCTTGAATTTTCTAGAATTCGGACACAACTGGGGAAGTGAACACGACCCGGATACATCAGAATGTTCACCGAGTTCGTTTAACAACGGGAAATTCATCATGTATCCGTACTCGGTATCCGGATACGATAAAAACAACAAGGTCAGTACGTAACTGTAGAGTGATAGACGCAGTGCGTTAATCCTGAATCACATTGTACTCAAACAGACTGTAACAGTTTTAGAATCATTGCTACGTATATCTTTTTCTTCTGTTTTCCAGTATTTTTCACCTTGCAGTAGAAGAGCAATTGCAGCTGTACTTACCGCCAAAAGCGACCTGTGTTTTGCCAGTAAGCATATTCTAAAATTTCTTGTTTTGAAAACGAATATAATTCGCGCCAGATGAAAATTGAACCATTGAATTTCAGATGGAAGGATTTTGATTTAAAAATTCGCTCAAAATTGCTGGCGGTTTTTATTATGATTTTGTGGTCCATTGAGACAGTTCTAAGTTAGCTGAGGACTATTTAAGTTAAATTGATACAGTTACATGAGGTCAACAACAGTGATCCAAATCATCCTCCATCTTATTATTTCAATGGTCTTATCCCTGGCCCCAGTTTCACAAAGAGGATTAAGACCTAAATCGATTTAAGATAAACTGAATTAATGAAGAAATTAAATCGATTTAAGAGTTAAACCTTTTTGTGAAACTGGGCCCTGATGCATACTAATTCAGCAATTTTCAGTACCCAGAAATCAATTTTGCTTTGAAAATATCAAAGTACTTGTTGTGTAGTTATCTGTTATCAATGGTCACTCTAAGTACAAATCTTTAGCATATCTATTTAGTTCACTCGAAAAAAGCGTAGTGTAAACATTTCATCAAAATTTGTTCTTTCAATATTTCCATTTACTTATTATGTGTTACGATCTTTCTATGTACTGGTTAAGAAGTTGAATCTATTCGAGATAAACTTCAACTCTACAGTCAAATTTAACTCGCAACTATGGAACTGGCTAAGCATTTGCATCTGTGAATTTGATTTCGTTTCTTTGAATTTTCTAGTGCCGTCACCCGGATTTTGTGGCAACCATCTCGTCGAACCGGGAGAGCAATGCGATGCCGGTTCTGCTGGACAGATCGGTACCGATCACTGCTGTACGGCCGAGTGTCGCCTGAAACCTGGTGCCATCTGCAGCTACGCGAACAGTGTCTGCTGTAATCAGGTACACTTAATCTGTAGTTACACGAATACTGGTAGCATCTGTTGTAATCTGGTGCGCCCCGATTAATAGACATAATCGGGACAATATTTAGTTTGATTCCTTAATCTATGTTGATACCTACCTCTAACTAGTGTCAACCCTAGGGTGGTTGTTTGATACTCTATTGAAATTTTGATACAGTATCTTGTTATGTAGGTTTTGAATCTGATACTTCACGACAAACATTTGTCTCATGTCTTTGAAAACAGAATTTTCCCCTTGTGTAAATAATCAGCCTCTATGGTGTTTAGTGAATTGAACCACCTTCCTTGTCTATCCAACTTACCAAATGCCCCATTCTAGTAACAATTTGTCAAAAATTGAACATAGGTAATTTTGTAACCACTAGAATTATTGAAGAACCAATTTAATATATTATGGATATTTTTGTAGATGTGCACATATGAAAGTTCACAGAAGAAATGCTCAGGAGAGACTGACATATTGGATGTTGCCTGTGAGAAGGCTAGTAGCTGTACGGGTAATTCAGCCGTCTGCCCACCACCTCTACCTAAAGACGACAAAACTCCCTGCTTTAACAAGTAAGAATTTTGATTAAAAAAAGAAACTATTCTCACTCGCTTATTCCTGAACTGATATCTGGAATGGAGGATCTGGTTTTACAAAAAAAAAGTTAAACTCAAAACTTTAAGTTCAGTTCATATACTTTCAATTACTTAATATTTTTCAATGCGTGCGACCCTTCGCATGAATCTGGTTTCCAAAAATGATAAAACCTACAAAATCTATTTGATAGCATCACCATTTGAAGGTTTGTGTAAGATTGATTAGAAAACCGTCTGCTATTGTTAATTTTTCAGTGGAACTTGTAAAGGTGGAATTTGTCAACCGTTCTGTTACAGCATCAATAAATTGCCGTGTGTTTGCGATGAAGGTAAATAAAAAGGGGTCAGGTTAAAGTGTAAATTTTGAAAAATCTGTGTCAACAATGGATTTCTTCTCTAGAATAGTAAAAAAAAATAATTGTGAAGTCTCTTTCATGATATTCTGACTTCTTTTACGCCATATATCCTGAAGCTAAAAATTTATGTACAAGCTATGTTGAAGTATGAGAAATTCTATTTTGATCTGTCCAGATTGTGATCAAAACAGCTTTTAATCGTACTTCAACGTGAAAAATTACATATTTTTTGTGAAAAATCATAGTAAAGATGTGAAAAAATCTGATCAATCTGAAATTATGATTGCTTTACCAAAATGATCATAGCTTTGTGAAATACAGTTACCAGTACTCATTATCAAGTAAGTTTTCTGATTCTGTATTTTCCGTTATTATATATTTCAGTTGCTGAATCTTGTAAGTGGTGTTGTCGTGTGGATGAGAAAAGCAAGTGTATCCCTCACATTCTGTCAAATGGATCTCAGTGGTCCCTGCCCGACGGCATGCCTTGCGTGCAGGGTTACTGCAACGCTGTATGTATCAACCAGAAATTCTCCGCAAAACACCCCCGAGCTTCATCATAGTTTCACCAGGAAAATCTACCTGGTGAAACTTCAGTCAACCCCCCGATATACCACCCCCCCCATTTACTTTACCGCCACCCCCGCCTACAGCCAGGTTTTCTCAATGTACATCTCTATACAAATACATAGTAAAACACCCCCGATATACGGCCATACTCTCTATACCGCCAAATTCTTTCTGCACCGATGTGGGCGGTATATCAGGGGTTGACTGTACTATGAATTAGTGATTAAAGCTCATATCTTAAATAAAACAAATGCACCTATAAATTGCTATCAATCTCTCAGTCTCTACATTTAGGCCTAACTCATTCAACTCAAAGTTAACACGGCTCCTCGTACGAATCTTATCATTTTCACTACTCTTAAATAACTTTTTTTCTCTCGTCTCTTGTAGGGTAAATGTGAAAAGGTCGTTCAGGACATGGTCGAACGTTTCTTCAAAATCATCGAGAATTTGACTCCAGATCTTTTCGGTACGTGTTTATTCGATCGGAATGAAAACTTCTCAACTCGTCGACGTTCTCCCACTTTTAGTGAACATTTTGTAGAGTTTTTCTTACTCGTGATTTTTCAGTGAAATTCATGCGAGACAACATGGTCGGAACTGTGATCGTATTTTCGATGATTATTTGGATACCAGCGAGTTGTACAATCAGTCACTTTGTAAGTTTTTTTCGCTTCCTTTACAAAATGCCCCGCTCCATCAAATCCCCTTATATTTCAGCAAATTACATATACAATTAGTGTATTTGAGTGAGGATTTCTGAGGGAATTGCCTTAGTATCTTTTTAGAGAAGGATGTAAACAAGTAATTATGTAGTACCTTTATCAGTAGACCTTTTTCAAGACAGATGCCTTCATAAATCCATCTAGGACGTCAAGAAATAGCTTAGTTAATTATCTATAGAATGGCCCTTGACTCCACATCATCAGATGTCTAGTTGTATGAAAAAAGATTTGTTTTTTGATTTCCAAAAAATATCTTGTAGGATCGAAAACGACGTCAGAAAGAAAGAGAAATAAGGGATTGGCACAGTGGAAAGGTAGGTCACAGAACACGTCAATTTTGGAGGAGGGGTTCTGTGCTTCACTTGCAGAATGTGTAAATATGAAAGTTACGAGATTCATAGGTTGATTTGAGATTGAATTCTAGTAAAAACTTGAGATAAAGTTTTTGAACAAATATTCCTTTATAGAACCGTGAGTTGATTTTCGAGAAAGATAAAATCAAGGTTAAAGACGGAGGATTGAAATCGAGGCGGAACCTAGCGGGTAGCGTCGTGCGTATGCAGCCTCTACAGAGATCGGCGGGTGTTCCATACGCGCGGGGTACTCACGTTTAAATCAACAGGTACTCATCGGTACTCTCGTTTCAAATCGAATTAAAGCTGAGTAAGAAGTTCCTTGAATAAATGCGATAACTGTCTAGAAAATGTTTCAATGTGAACTTATCAAATCAAAAAAGAAGAATGCCACTATTGTAAAACAGTTGTCTTAATTGGATGGTTAGAATGCTTTACAATAGTACAAGACTTTTTAACAAGCTGTTTGAATCTTAATTCGAGGAGCCGATCGTAGATCTACTCAAGAAGGGAAACATTGTAGTTGTGCATTGTATGAAATTTGTTTAGTTACATATTTAAAAGTACTGTGTGAGTAAAATTGTTATGAGATGTAAGATTATTCTATTTTTTACGCTTGGTAAACTGTGCCTTATTAGCTTGTATTTATAAATCACTCTTGTTTTTTTGCTGCGATTTTCCACCCCTGCTTTATATACATGTAATGTCAGCTATAAAATCTAAGGTACAGTTTAGACTTGGTAAAATTCTACTTCGATTGAGAAATATTGTAGACTATGTGTCTCTGTGGTAAAGTTGAAACAGTTGGTAGAAGTTGGCAAAATTCTACCCCGAGTTAGTGTCAAATACTGAATAAGAGTTTGTGACAGTATACTCTGTCTCTTATTTTGTAAAATCGAGACTGGTAAAGTTCTACCCCAAGTTGCAGTCAAATAATGAGTAAGATTGGGGTGAAGCCTAGATTGTACTGTTTTATATGTTTTAATCATGTCTCTAGAAGTATTCTATGTAATGATAGCAAAAATTCATAAAGACTGTTTGTAAGAATTCATAAAAAAGTATTTATACTTTCATATATTTGTATTGAGTTCTATATATTTAGAATCTAGAGCTATTTATGTATTTTGACCACTATATATATTTGTATTATATTATACTTAACGTAGTAATTATTTATTTGATTCAAATGGTTATAATGTCCATGATGTTGATATGGATCTGCAGCCTTGACCAGCCTCAGACATTCAAGAGCTGCCAACTGATTTTCAGTATTTGTTACCATTCTATAACGAGAAATACTGATTTGATTTGTATGATAGGAGATATGTAAGATGTTACTGAGGGTCTTACTGTTGATTACTGATTAATTTGAACAATTTCTTAATGAGGTGTTAATGAAAAAAATTCAACTTGTTACTGTTAGCACTTGTCAGAGGTTGGTAGCCCTGACATTCGATACCATTCTTCCAATTTATGATTATGGCCGGACTTAATATGCTTGTCTGAGACATTTACAACTGAAAATGAATTCAGAGACCAGCACACTTTCAATAACTTAGACTTCATGCTGTAATGGTGAATGTCTGATGGCTCAGGCTGTATAACCATGTAAAAGGACATAATTGCAAGCATAAGCATAAGTCCATTTTAGAAAGATAAACATTTTGTGGTTAATCGTTACAACGAGGGCTAATGTTGGGTTCCAATTTGTAATTTGAATTGGAAAAATCTTTATGATTGAAAATATTTTCATATATCCTTCCAACCATGTCAGTAAATATCGGTTTAAAATACTGTGATCATGAATTCAAATTTTCATCAGGTGTAAAAATCTTTATTTCATTTGTCACCAGAAATGATTATCTGCACTTTGCAATAAAACGTTTTTACTATTTAGAACAGTTTTGTTTGTGGTTTTGTATTATCTTTTCAAATTGGATGCAATCCAGGCAGCAAGCAGTGCAAATTGAAATACTGTCATTTTACAACAGGATTTATCTTAAAAAGTTGTGATCAGTTCAATACGGATTTTGAGCTAATCCAAACGGTTGTTTACAAACAAATCAGTGGTTTTCAAAGTGACATGAATTGAAAATTAATTTCCCACAATAAAGTGTATACAGTATATATTGAAGTTTGCATTTGTCTTGTGGGGACCGGTTACCGGTGACTGGCTGCGTCACGGAATATGAAAGAAATGATTATGCAAATGGGGAGGTGATTGTGTTGTATTGTATTGTTGTACAGAGAAGTCGAACATGAATTCAACTGGAACCAGTGTACCCGAAACCTGCAGGTAATTTTCCACTGGTCATTTCAAAGCATGCTGACGACGTCGACTCGACTCAGAAGATTGCTGCTGCTGTTTTCTTTAAATAAAATGCACAATTAGCCTGCTATACACTAATTAGCTTCTTCAGGGCAACCTTATCCACCACATGATAGGCTAAACCATCTGGTAAGTTTGGGCTTATCTCAAAAACAGGTTCATGATATGGGAAAAAGAAATTTATCTAAAAATGAATAAAATTGGTAGGGATCAAAATTTTTTGGGAATTCATCCACAGATTTGATTTTTCGGAATCAAGATGTCAAAAAAATTTCGTAGTAGGCCTAGTTGATGATTTAATGATTTGTTCTGACGGTTTCGAAGATTTGAATAAACTTCATCAGAGAAATTAATTTTTTTTGTTAGATGAAATTTCGGGGATTGGAATTTTTTAATTAAATTTTTGATGGTTGAAATTTTTTTTTTCAGATTTCCAGATTGGTTTGATCACTAGGGTCGATGCGATTTATAAGAGAACAGATTTCGACGCAAGTTACAAAAAAATGGGTTTCGAAAATTAAAGGTACGAAATGTGTTCAATATACCCACTGTATTTAGCCGTTGAATTTGTCTTAGATCTTAAATCCGATGATTGAAGTTGGATGATTTTCTTAATTCAACATTTTTTCTTTCATATGCTCATTAGGTTATGGTTCATTGATAGTCTGAATAACAGTCGTTAAATTGTTACGTGTTCCCCTAAAACTGTTCGGGGAACAATGGTTAGACCCTGTACGGTACTAGACTAGGTTCATCGATTACCTACCGCTGGTTATCACTTTAACATAGTGAAAGACAACAATGGCCGACTAAGAAATTTTTAGAGGTAAACACAATAAGTAAACCCAAAAACTTCTTTGAAAAATGGTTCTGGCTTTTGTACTTGAAAATATTAAGAACCCGTTTCCGATAGCAGGTTATCCGCAATTCTGGGAAAATGATTCAATGC
This sequence comes from Tubulanus polymorphus, assembly GCF_964204645.1. Classification (NCBI taxonomy): domain Eukaryota; kingdom Metazoa; phylum Nemertea; class Palaeonemertea; order Tubulaniformes; family Tubulanidae; genus Tubulanus; species Tubulanus polymorphus. The sequence continues at coordinate 12,515,380 of NC_134032.1, read as the reverse complement.
TTTTGCCGCGTAGTTCAACGAAATGAAAAATGATCAATTTTTAAATGAAATTCGATCATTTATTTCAGGCGTTCAGTTCGAGGTCTATATCATAATTCTCGGAACATGAAAGGGAATGATTGCTGATGGTGTTGTATTATGTTGTTGTACAGAGAACTCGAATATGGTATGTGTTTTTTATTTATTTATATATTTATTGGTTTAACTTCTCTTTTCACCGGAACGTCAAGAAAATTCGCTATTTTTTAAAGATGCACGTTATGGATCCGACATTTTCGAAACCGCCGGAAAAGTAGCACTACTAACACATATTTACACTACTTTTATCTTTCTCCGCAACTCCAAGTAGATCTGAAAACAACTCTTTCATCAATTATTTCTCCAACCCAAAAAAAATTTTGCTTTTTCTCATGACTTTCTTTGATGTTTTATCCAATATTCAGAACGATTCGCTCTTTTTTTAAAATCGCTACTTTTGATTAATTGTTTTAAATTCTCTTTTCGTCAGAACGTCAGAAAAATTTGCTATTCTTCTTAAGATTGCTATTTAAAAATAGTTCCTAGATAGAATGGAGAAGACATCCCCCAATCAATGTTGCCAGTTCTACTAATCGGATAGGTGACAGTTGAATACGATGTTGGTGTCAATGCATAGGGGCTCGTAAACTGGATTGGATTTATTTTCAGATTGCTGATAATCTCGCAAGAATTGTGCTAAATTTAGACTGCAAATATAATTCGATATCGTATCTATATTTCATTGTGACTGTCCGTTACTGATCCGTATCGGCCAATTGTTTATTGAAACTTTAATCGGGGTAAACAGTAAAGCTCTTGCTGTGAAATGTATGAAATCAGTGATTGAGATAGATTGATGATCGATGAAATAGGGGATTCCCTGGATTGTTTTTGTCCGGAGTAAGAGTACCGAACACAGTGGGGGATTCCCTAAAATATTCGGCTCGAATGTACTGGCATTCCTGTACTGGGATACCCCTCCTTTCTAATGTTTTGATTATTTCAAAAGTTTGGTTGGGTTTGGGGCAAAAACCACTTCCATGGGTATCTAAGCAGAAGTTTCCCTGGATTTACGCGCTTATATATGAACTTAAAACTGAAATGTCTTGTTTATGCTATAGGATATGGAATATTTTGGAATAGTTGACTCAGCACTGGAGATCTACCACTGGATTGGAAGAAGGCAATGGTTACACTGGTCTTCAACAAAGGCGCTTGTCAGAAGAAAAACAGGCCAGTATGAAAAAAATATAAATATGTGGCATTCCGGGCACAAACAAACTGGGCATACACCAAGTCTAATGACTAAAAACAGGCATCAAATATAACGATGATACATCCTCACTTGCCAGGGATGCGTTATCGCTCCTGAATTCACTTCAACCACTCAACGAGGACCTACGATACCAGGAACTCTACAAAAGTGTTGAAAAGGCAGTCACGTCAGTCAACAATTCAAATCCTAATCGATGAAGACTAACTTACCAAGATGGGACTGAAACGAAATAGAACTAAAGCCAGGTACCACTCAAGTACATAGGCCTGAATGACCATGGCCTGACTCAGATAGATAAAGAACCCATCAGTGGCGAAGATACCCTTGATCCAACACTGCAACACTTGTCCGATGAACAGATACCATGCCGGGAATATCAGATGTCGTGTACGCAGAGATTGATATCAAACGCAAGCGAAGACCCTGGTACAACACGGCAAACTAGGAAAGTGACGGGATAAGTCCATACTTGTTCAAATAAGAAACCAAGATTTTCGACAACAGTAACTGTGAACTGAAGATAAGCTGATTATAACAACTAGAGGAAGTCACGTACAAAAACATTCTATACAAAACTTCCATGGAAAAGACAGGGAACCGTGGATAGACCAAAGCTCTTCGCCGATGGATCGAACAATGTGATCGTCTCTACCGCGAACGATGAAATCTAGCCAACCTGAGCATAGAGTAAAATATAAGGAAAGTAGACCATCAGTGCAAAGAGTCATGAAGAGAACTTACTGGTAGTATATCGAAACCGTTGTAAGCCCAAGTACCATTGACAACACTAACCAGTTCTCATGTCTCAAGAAACTTGGATACCCTGGGTTGCGGATATTGGTTTTTTCACAAGGAGAATGAATGAAGATCCTTATGATTTGATTATGTAGTTTTATGGGGTAAGATGGTACTCCCTGAGCCGAGTTCGAGCGTCTGATTCACTGTGCATGAGATACGTGCTCTACTGAAAAATCATTGTTATCTGCAGCGTACAGGGCCTTTAGGAGGCAATTACGTGGACGTCGCGGCATTACAAATCCGAATCGGAAATGAAGAAATACCTCTTCTGTATCTCTCATGTCTCTATGGAGATGTTATTTGGTCTGTTTTTAAGCCTAAATGCTTAATTTCCAGAGTTAATTGCGCTGAGTAGGCGTGCACCATTTTGGTTTCTGGTATTTGGGAGCTGTTTTGGTGTGGTACTTTTCTAGGCGCCTCAACCCTGTATTTTTTACATTGGTAAAGGTTGCAAGGTGTTTTCTGTAGGGTGGCCATTAGAAATCAGAGAAAACCACTTAACGTCAGGATTTTGCATCCTGTAGGGTCAAGATCACAGGAAGCCATTTTGTATTTTTTCATAAGTTCCAGGCTCTAACTCGTAGCCAGTTAAAGATAATTAGGTAAAACTGAAGGGACTAGGAGTGACGACCGATGAAATTTTAGGTACTTTGTTGGTTCTTATTTAGTTAAGTAAATAAATGGTTTGAGCTAGCTAGGTAAAATTCAGTGGACAGGTTGTCCTAGGGACTAAAAAGCTAGACCAGGATTAAAAGTTGTAGGTCTAAGGGCAATGTCACTGGAAGCCATTTTGTATTTTTCATTTCGGAGCTCTACCATTTCCAGGCTCTTCCTCATAGTTAGTTTAAAGTAAGTAGGTACAACTGTAGGGACTAGGAGTGAATGATGGAATTTTAGGTACAGTAGGTCTTAGGTCAAGGTAACTAGAAGCCATTTTGAATTTCTCATCTTTCATCAACAGTTAGTCTTCAACTGCTGTTATCGTTGACTGTTCGCTAGCAATTTAGATTAAATCAAAATTACCGGACCATTACATGTCATTGATTGGATGCTTCCAAATGACTGGTGGTGGCGCTTCATGCTTTCCCTGCACACATCTATTTAAACTCTATTCTGTCAACTAACTTACATCATCAGCCAAAAGGGGGTTTTCAATCTAAGATATGTATATGGTATATTCGAAATAGGGCAAATTAATTCGAGGTACCTGGTATGCTAGTGGAGAGTTGATGACAGTAGTTTTTTTTTTTATGAATAAATGGGCAGCCCGAGGAAAAAGAATCAAAAACAGCTGGTAAAAGCGCACTAGCTGGTTACCTGGCACTTCAATTATCATTAATGTTTGAAGTATGTAGTTACAACCTCCCAATGAATAGGGAAAAAAATAGGAAAGGTTCTTTCTGAAGGGGAATTAATCAAATTTTCATAAGGAACTATTATGGATTGAATCCCCATTGTCCTTTCCCCTTTTTTACAATCTGATGCTGAAATCTGGTTATGAAATTGTATTATTTTGTATTATTATATCTTTTGTAAATAGGAGATAATTGAAGAAGTATTATATTATTATAAATTCCTACATCTCTCCAACATTTCCGACAGCTGCGGTTAAACTACAAAAGGACATCCTAAAAGCTCTGTGTGCTACAGACAGCAATGATAGCTTAGTAGAGCGCACGTCTTATGCGCAGTGAAACGGATGCTCAAACCCTGCTCAGGAAGAACCATTTTCCCTACAAAACTACATCTCATATCATTGGGATCTGAAGTCATTCTCCTATGGAGGACCCAGTTTTCACAGGCCATGGATATCCAAGTTCGTGAAATCGACGGGTGTTGGATCCGAGGGATGTGATAGGGAAAACTGATGAAGAGACCGAAAATGATGCGCATTGATGGGGACTAAGATAAAACTGATGAGAAAGCCGAAGACGATGTTTATCGATGTGAAGACCGAAAAAGATGTTTACTGATGGGGACCGAAGATAAAACTGATGAGAAGACCGAAGACGATGTTTATCGATCAGAAGACCGAAAAGGTGTATACTGATACAGATGGAAGATAAAACAGATGAAAAGACCGAAGATGATGTTTATCGATCAGAAGACCGAAAAACATGTTTACTAATGGGGACTGAAGATAAAACAGATGAGAAGACCGAAGATGATGTTTATCGATGAGAAGACCGAAGATGATGTTTATCGATCAGAAGACCGAAAAAGATGTTTACTGATGGGGACCGAAGATAAGACTGATGAGAAGACCGAAGATGATGTTTATCGATCAGAAGACCGAAAAAGATGTATACTGATACAGATGGAAGATAAAACTGATGAGAAGACCGAAGATGATGTTTATCGATCAGAAGACCGAAAAAGATGTTTACTGATGTGGACCGAAGATAAAACTGATGAGAAGATCGAAGATGATGTTTATCGATCAGAAGACTGTAAAAGATGTTTACTGATTGGGACCGAAGATATAACCAAATAGACCCTCTAAACCCTGAACCTACTGACTTGCTACCTCAAACCTATAGTCTCTACTTACCTTTTAGACCCACCCTAAACCAGACTTTATACCCTAAACCTATTAACTCTAATCCTTCTAAGCAAAAACCCTCTGACCCCTTATCCACTAAATCTTTAAGCTACAGATTCTGAACCCAAACCTTCTAGACAAAATCCTAAACCTGGAGACTTTAAAGCCTAGGCATATAGACCCTGAACCAATACCCACTAAACCCTAAACCTAAAGTTCCTAAAGCCTCTGAGCCCCTCCTCCCTCTGCCCGCATCTTAACCATAATGCTTGCATTATCGCATGTTTGGCTTTGGCCATGCTTTTTTTAAGTTCAGGCAGTTTGGTTAAATGCAAACAGATGTGATGAGGATAACTGATGAGAAGGCTGAAGATGATGTTCATTGATGAAAAGACCAAGAAAGATGTTTACTGATGTGGACCGAAGATAGAAGCGATGAGAAGACCAAAGATGATGTTTATTGATCACAAGACCGAAAAAGATGTTTACTGATGTGGACTGAAGATAGAAGCGATGAGAAGACCGAAGATGATGTTTATTGATCACAAGACCGAAAAAGATGTTTACTGATGTGGACCGAAGATAGAAGTGATGAGAAGACCAAAGATGATGTTTATTGATCACAAGACCGAAAAAGATGTTTACTGATGGGGAGCGAAGATAAAACTGATGAGAATACGGAAGACAAACGAATATTGCCGGAATTGACACTTTACAGATTTCAGGAAATTTCTGTCCAGAATTTTCTGCCAACAATTCTATTTTCCAGTATTGTGTTTTTCACTTTCTTGGGGAAACATATATCTCAATAGCTGAGACTGTAAACCTATAGCCTCAAAGCCCCAACCAAACAGACCCTCTAAACCCTAAACCTACTGACTTGATACCCTAAACCTATAGTCTCTTAAACCTTACCCTTTAGACCCTCTTAACCCTAAACCAGACTTGGTTCCCCAAACATATTAACTCTAAAGCAAAAACCCTCCACTAAATCCTTAACACATTCTGAACCCAAACCCTCTTGACTAAATCTTAAACCTGAAGACTTTAAACACTACGCATATAGACCCTATACCAATACCCTCTAAACCCTAAACCTAAAGTTCCAAAAGCCTTAAGCTACATTCTCTTAAACCCTCTAAAGTCTTAAGCTATTGATTCAAAACGTACTCCAAGCCCCTGAGCCCCTCCTCCCTCTGCCCGCATCTTAACCGTAATACTTGCATTATTGCATGTTTGGCTTTGGCCATGCAAGTTCAGGAAGTTTGGTTAAATGCAAAGAGATGTGGTGAAGAAAACTGATAAGATCCAAAGGAGATGTTACCTAATGGCAAGACTGAAGATGAAAACTGGCAAGTCTCGAGGAGATGAAAGCTGACAAGATAAGCGAAGATGTTTACTGATGAGAAGACTGGAAACACTTGTCGTTGTGAGACAGATTTGTTTTCAAGATCCTTTCTCAATGGCTGAGACTGTAAACCTATAGTCTCTTAAGCCCCAACCATACGTATCCTTTAAAACCTAAACCTACTTACTTAATACCTTAAACCTATAGTCTCTAAAACTTTACCCTTTAGACCCTCTGAACCCTAAACCAGACTTGATACCCTAAACCTATTAACTTAAATCCCTTCAAAGTAAAAACCCTCTAACCCCTTATCCACTAAATGTTAAACCGACAGATTCTAAACCGAAACCCTCTAGATTAAATCCTTGAGACCCTAAACCAATACCCTCTAAACCAACACCCTCTAAACCCTAAACCTTAAGTTCCTAAAGCCTTAAGCTATATTCTCTTAAACCCACTAAAGCCTTAAGCTATTAATTCAAAACTTACACACTCTAAACCCATAGCCCCCGAGCCCCTCCTCCCTCTGCCCGCATCTTAACCGTAATACTTGCATTATCGCATGTTTGGCTTTGGCCATGCTTTTTGTTTTTAAGTTCAGGAAGTTTGGTTAAATGCAAAGAGATGTGGTGAAGAAAACTGATGAGATCCAAAGTAGATGTTACCTAATGGCAAGTCTGAAGATGAAAACTGGCAAGAAGTCTCGAGGAGATGAAAGCTGACAAGATAAGCGCAGACGATTACTGATGAGAAGACTGGAAACACTTGTCGTTGTGAGACAGATTTGTTTTCAAGATCCTTTCTCAATGGCTGAGACTGTAAACCTATAGTCTCTTAAGCCCCAACCATACGTATCCTTTAAACCTAAACCTACTAACTTAATACCTTAAGCCTATAGTCTCTAAAACTTTACCCTTTAGACCCTCTTAATCCTAAACCAGACTTGATACCCTAAACCTATTAACTTAAATCCCTTCTAAGCAAAAACCCTCTAACCCCTTATCCACTAAATGTTTAACCGACAGATTCTAAACCGAAACCCTCTAGATTAAATCCTTTAGACCCTAAACCAATACCCTCTAAACCAACACCCTCTAAACCCTAAACCTTAAGTTCCTAAAGCCTTAAGCTATATTCTCAAATCCTCTAAAGCCTTAAGCTATTAATTCAAAACTTACACACTCTAAACCCATGGCCCCCGAGCCCCTCCTCCCTCTGCCCGCATCTTAACCGTAATACTTGCATTATCGCATGTTTGGCTTTGGCCATGCTTTTTGTTTTTAAGTTCAGGAAGTTTGGTTAAATGCAAATAGATGTGGTGAAGAAAACTGATAAGATCCAAAGGAGATGTTACCTAATGGCAAGACTGAAGATGAAAACTGGCAAGAAGTCTCGAGGAGATGAAAGCTGACAAGATAAGCGAAGATGTTTACTGATGAGAAGACTGGAAACACTAGTCGTCGTGAGACAGATTTGTTTTCAAGATCCTTTCTCAATGGCTGAGACTGTAAACCTATAGTCTCTTAAGCCCCAACCATACGTATCCTTGAAAACCTAAACCTACTTACTTAATACCTTAAACTTATAGTCTCTAAAACTTTACCCTTTAGACCCTCTTAATCCTAAACCAGACTTGATACCCTAAACCTATTAACTTAAAACCCTCTAACCTCTTATTCACTAAATGTTTAACCGACAGATTCTAAACCGAAACCCTCTAGATTAAATCCTTGAGACCCTAAACCAATACCCTCTAAACCAACACCCTCTAAACCCTAAACCTTAAGTTCCTAAAGCCTTAAGCTATATTCTCTTAAACCCTCTAAAGCCTTAAGCTATTAATTCAAAACTTACACACTCTAAACCCATAGCCCCCGAGCCCCTCCTCCCTCTGCCCGCATCTTAATCGTAATACTTGCATTATCGCATGTTTGGCTTTGGCCATGCTTTTTGTTTTTAAGTTCAGGAAGTTTGGTTAAATGCAAAGAGATGTGGTGAAGAACACTGATAAGATCCAAAGGAGATGTTACCTAATGGCAAGACTGAAGATGAAAACTGGCAAGAAGTCTCGAGGAGATGAAAGCTGACAAGATAAGCGCAGACGTTTACTGATGAGAAGACTGGAAACACAAGTCGTCGTGAGACAGATTTGTGTTCAAGATCCTTTCTCTATGGCTGAGACTGTAAACCTATGGTCTCTTAAGCCCCAACCATACGTATCCTTTAAACCTAAACCTACTTACTTAATACCTTAAACCTATAGTCTCTAAAACTTTACCCTTTAGACCCTATTAATCCTAAACCAGACTTGATACCCTAAACCTATTAACTTAAATCCCTTCAAAGTAAAAACCCTCTAACCCCTTATCCACTAAATGTTAAACCGACAGATTCTAAACCGAAACCCTCTAGATTAAATCCTTGAGACCCTAAACCAATACCCTCTAAACCAACACCCTCTAAACCCTAAACCTTAAGTTCCTAAAGCCTTAAGCTATATTCTCTTAAACCCACTAAAGCCTTAAGCTATTAATTCAAAACTTACACACTCTAAACCCATAGCCCCCGAGCCCCTCCTCCCTCTGCCCGCATCTTAACCGTAATACTTGCATTATCGCATGTTTGGCTTTGGCCATGCTTTTTGTTTTTAAGTTCAGGAAGTTTGGTTAAATGCAAAGAGATGTGGTGAAGAAAACTGATGAGATCCAAAGTAGATGTTACCTAATGGCAAGTCTGAAGATGAAAACTGGCAAGAAGTCTCGAGGAGATGAAAGCTGACAAGATAAGCGCAGACGATTACTGATGAGAAGACTGGAAACACTTGTCGTTGTGAGACAGATTTGTTTTCAAGATCCTTTCTCAATGGCTGAGACTGTAAACCTATAGTCTCTTAAGCCCCAACCATACGTATCCTTTAAACCTAAACCTACTAACTTAATACCTTAAGCCTATAGTCTCTAAAACTTTACCCTTTAGACCCTCTTAATCCTAAACCAGACTTGATACCCTAAACCTATTAACTTAAATCCCTTCTAAGCAAAAACCCTCTAACCCCTTATCCACTAAATGTTTAACCGACAGATTCTAAACCGAAACCCTCTAGATTAAATCCTTTAGACCCTAAACCAATACCCTCTAAACCAACACCCTCTAAACCCTAAACCTTAAGTTCCTAAAGCCTTAAGCTATATTCTCAAATCCTCTAAAGCCTTAAGCTATTAATTCAAAACTTACACACTCTAAACCCATGGCCCCCGAGCCCCTCCTCCCTCTGCCCGCATCTTAACCGTAATACTTGCATTATCGCATGTTTGGCTTTGGCCATGCTTTTTGTTTTTAAGTTCAGGAAGTTTGGTTAAATGCAAAGAGATGTGGTGAAGAAAACTGATAAGATCCAAAGGAGATGTTACCTAATGGCAAGACTGAAGATGAAAACTGGCAAGAAGTCTCGAGGAGATGAAAGCTGACAAGATAAGCGAAGATGTTTACTGATGAGAAGACTGGAAACACTAGTCGTCGTGAGACAGATTTGTTTTCAAGATCCTTTCTCAATGGCTGAGACTGTAAACCTATAGTCTCTTAAGCCCCAACCATACGTATCCTTGAAAACCTAAACCTACTTACTTAATACCTTAAACTTATAGTCTCTAAAACTTTACCCTTTAGACCCTCTTAATCCTAAACCAGACTTGATACCCTAAACCTATTAACTTAAAACCCTCTAACCCCTTATTCACTAAATGTTTAACCGACAGATTCTAAACCGAAACCCTCTAGATTAAATCCTTGAGACCCTAAACCAATACCCTCTAAACCAACACCCTCTAAACCCTAAACCTTAAGTTCCTAAAGCCTTAAGCTATATTCTCTTAAACCCTCTAAAGCCTTAAGCTATTAATTCAAAACTTACACACTCTAAACCCATAGCCCCCGAGCCCCTCCTCCCTCTGCCCGCATCTTAATCGTAATACTTGCATTATCGCATGTTTGGCTTTGGCCATGCTTTTTGTTTTTAAGTTCAGGAAGTTTGGTTAAATGCAAAGAGATGTGGTGAAGAACACTGATAAGATCCAAAGCAGATGTTACCTAATGGCAAGACTGAAGATGAAAACTGGCAAGAAGTCTCGAGGAGATGAAAGCTGACAAGATAAGCGCAGACGTTTACTGATGAGAAGACTGGAAACACAAGTCGTCGTGAGACAGATTTGTGTTCAAGATCCTTTCTCAATGGCTGAGATTGTAAACCTATTATAGTCTCTTAAGCCCCAACCATACGTATCCTTTAAAACCTAAACCTACTTACTTGATACCTTAAACCTATAGTCTCTAAAACTTTACCCTTTAGACCCTCTTAATCCTAAACCAGACTTGATACCCTAAACCTATTAACTTAAATCCCTTCCAAGCAAAAACCCTCTAACCCCTTATCCACTAAATGTTTAACCGACAGATTCTAAACCGAAACCCTCTAGATTAAATCCTTTAGACCCTAAACCAATACCCTCTAAACCAACACCCTCTAAACCCTAAACCTTAAGTTCCTAAAGCCTTAAGCTATATTCTCTTAAACCCTCTAAAGCCTTAAGCTATTAATTCAAAACTTACACACTCTAAACCCATGGCCCCCGAGCCCCTCCTCCCTCTGCCCGCATCTTAACCGTAATACTTGCATTATCGCATGTTTGGCTTTGGCCATGCTTTTTGTTTTTAAGTTCAGGAAGTTTGGTTAAATGCAAAGAGATGTGGTGAAGAAAACTGATTAGATCCAAAGGAGATGTTACCTAATGGCAAGACTGAAGATGAAAACTGGCAAGAAGTCTCGAGGAGATGAAAGCTGACAAGATAAGCGAAGATGTTTACTGATGAGAAGACTGGAAACACTAGTCGTCGTGAGACAGATTTGTTTTCAAGATCCTTTCTCAATGGCTGAGACTGTAAACCTATAGTCTCTTAAGCCCCAACCATACGTATCCTTTAAAACCTAAACCTACTTACTTAATACCTTAAACTTCTAGTCTCTAAAACTTTACCCTTTAGACCCTCTTAATCCTAAACCAGACTTGATACCCTAAACCTATTAACTTAAACCCTCTAACCCCTTATCCACTAAATGTTTAACCGACAGATTCTAAACCGAAACCCTCTAGATTAAATCCTTTAGACCCTAAACCAATACCCTCTAAACCAACACCCTCTAAACCCTAAACCTTAAGTTCCTAAAGCCTTAAGCTATATTCTCTTAAACCCTCTAAAGCCTTAAGCTATTAATTCAAAACTTACACACTCTAAACCCATAGCCCCCGAGCCCCTCCTCCCTCTGCCCGCATCTTAATCGTAATACTTGCATTATCGCATGTTTGGCTTTGGCCATGCTTTTTGTTTTTAAGTTCAGGAAGTTTGGTTAAATGCAAAGAGATGTGGTGAAGAACACTGATAAGATCCAAAGGAGATGTTACCTAATGGCAAGACTGAAGATGAAAACTGGCAAGAAGTCTCGAGGAGATGAAAGCTGACAAGATAAGCGCAGACGATTACTGATGAGAAGACTGGAAACACTTGTCGTTGTGAGACAGATTTGTTTTCAAGATCCTTTCTCAATGGCTGAGACTGTAAACCTATAGTCTCTTAAGCCCCAACCATACGTATCCTTTAAACCTAAACCTACTAACTTAATACCTTAAGCCTATAGTCTCTAAAACTTTACCCTTTAGACCCTCTTAATCCTAAACCAGACTTGATACCCTAAACCTATTAACTTAAATCCCTTCAAAGTAAAAACCCTCTAACCCCTTATCCACTAAATGTTTAACCGACAGATTCTAAACCGAAACCCTCTAGATTAAATCCTTGAGACCCTAAACCAATACCCTCTAAACCAACACCCTCTAAACCCTAAACCTTAAGTTCCTAAAGCCTTAAGCTATATTCTCTTAAACCCACTAAAGCCTTAAGCTATTAATTCAAAACTTACACACTCTAAACCCATAGCCCCCGAGCCCCTCCTCCCTCTGCCCGCATCTTAACCGTAATACTTGCATTATCGCATGTTTGGCTTTGGCCATGCTTTTTGTTTTTAAGTTCAGGAAGTTTGGTTAAATGCAAAGAGATGTGGTGAAGAAAACTGATAAGATCCAAAGGAGATGTTACCTAATGGCAAGACTGAAGATGAAAACTGGCAAGAAGTCTCGAGGAGATGAAAGCTGACAAGATAAGCGAAGATGTTTACTGATGAGAAGACTGGAAACACTTGTCGTTGTGAGACAGATTTGTTTTCAAGATCCTTTCTCAATGGCTGAGACTGTAAACCTATAGTCTCTTAAGCCCCAACCATACGTATCCTTTAAAACCTAAACCTACTTACTTAATACCTTAAACCTATAGTCTCTAAAACTTTACCCTTTAGACCCTCTGAACCCTAAACCAGACTTGATACCCTAAACCTATTAACTTAAATCCCTTCCAAGCAAAACCCTCTAACCCCTTATCCACTAAATGTTTAACCGACAGATTCTAAACCCAAACCCTCTAGATTAAATCCTTGAGACCCTAAACCAATACCCTCTAAACCAACACCCTCTAAACCCTAAACCTTAAGTTCCTAAAGCCTTAAGCTATATTCTCTTAAACCCTCTAAAGCCTTAAGCTATTAATTCAAAACTTACACACTCTAAACCCATAGCCCCCGAGCCCCTCCTCCCTCTGCCCGCATCTTAATCGTAATACTTGCATTATCGCATGTTTGGCTTTGGCCATGCTTTTTGTTTTTAAGTTCAGGAAGTTTGGTTAAATGCAAAGAGATGTGGTGAAGAAAACTGATGAGATCCAAAGGAGATGTTACCTAATGGCAAGACTGAAGATGAAAACTGGCAAGAAGTCTCGAGGAGATGAAAGCTGACAAGATAAGCGCAGACGATTACTGATGAGAAGACTGGAAACACAAGTCGTCGTCAGACAGATTTGTTTTCAAGATCCTTTCTCAATGGCCGAGACTGTAAACTTATAGTCTCTTAAGCCCCAACCATACATATCCTTTAAACCTAAACCTACTAACTTAATACCTTAAGCCTATAGTCTCTAAAACTTTACCCTTTAGACCCTCTTAATCCTAAACCAGACTTGATACCCTAAACCTATTAACTTAAAACCCTCTAACCCCTTATCCACTAAATGTTTAACCGACAGATTCTAAACCGAAACCCTCTAGATTAAATCCTTTAGACCCTAAACCAATACCCTCTAAACCAACACCCTCTAAACCCTAAACCTTAAGTTCCTAAAGCCTTAAGCTATATTCTCTTAAACCCTCTAAAGCCTTAAGCTATTAATTCAAAACTTACACACTCTAAACCCATAGCCCCCGAGCCCCTCCTCCCTCTGCCCGCATCTTAACCGTAATACTTGCATTATCGCATGTTTGGCTTTGGCCATGCTTTTTGTTTTTAAGTTCAGGAAGTTTGGTTAAATGCAAAGAGATGTGGTGAAGAAAACTGATAAGATCCAAAGGAGATGTTACCTAATGGCAAGACTGAAGATGAAAACTGGCAAGAAGTCTCGAGGAGATGAAAGCTGACAAGATAAGCGAAGATGTTTACTGATGAGAAGACTGGAAACACTAGTCGTCGTGAGACAGATTTGTTTTCAAGATCCTTTCTCAATGGCTGAGACTGTAAACCTATAGTCTCTTAAGCCCCAACCATACGTATCCTTTAAAACCTAAACCTACTTACTTAATACCTTAAACTTATAGTCTCTAAAACTTTACCCTTTAGACCCTTTTAATCCTAAACCAGACTTGATACCCTAAACCTATTAACTTAAATCCCTTCCAAGCAAAAACCCTCTAACCCCTTATCCACTAAATGTTTAACCGACAGATTCTAAACCGAAACCCTCTAGATTAAATCCTTTAGACCCTAAACCAATACCCTCTAAACCAACACCCTCTAAACCCTAAACCTTAAGTTCCTAAAGCCTTAAGCTATATTCTCTTAAACCCTCTAAAGCCTTAAGCTATTAATTCAAAACTTACACACTCTAAACCCATAGCCCCCGAGCCCCTCCTCCCTCTGCCCGCATCTTAACCGTAATACTTGCATTATCGCATGTTTGGCTTTGGCCATGCTTTTTGTTTTTAAGTTCAGGAAGTTTGGTTAAATGCAAAGAGATGTGGTGAAGAAAACTGATAAGATCCAAAGGAGATGTTACCTAATGGCAAGACTGAAGATGAAAACTGGCAAGAAGTCTCGAGGAGATGAAAGCTGACAAGATAAGCGAAGATGTTTACTGATGAGAAGACTGGAAACACTAGTCGTCGTGAGACAGATTTGTTTTCAAGATCCTTTCTCAATGGCTGAGACTGTAAACCTATAGTCTCTTAAGCCCCAACCATACGTATCCTTAAAAACCTAAACCTACTTACTTAATACCTTAAGCCTATAGTCTCTAAAACTTTACCCTTTAGACCCTCTTAATCCTAAACCAGACTTGATACCCTAAACCTATTAACTTAAATCCCTTCCAAGCAAAAACCCTCTAACCCCTTATCCACTAAATGTTTAACCGACAGATTCTAAACCGAAACCCTCTAGATTAAATCCTTTAGACCCTAAACCAATACCCTCTAAACCAACACCCTCTAAACCCTAAACCTTAAGTTCCTAAAGCCTTAAGCTATATTCTCTTAAACCCTCTAAAGCCTTAAGCTATTAATTCAAAACTTACACACTCTAAACCCATAGCCCCCGAGCCCCTCCTCCCTCTGCCCGCATCTTAACCGTAATACTTGCATTATCGCATGTTTGGCTTTGGCCATGCTTTTTGTTTTTAAGTTCAGGAAGTTTGGTTAAATGCAAAGAGATGTGGTGAAGAAAACTGATAAGATCCAAAGGAGATGTTACCTAATGGCAAGACTGAAGATGAAAACTGGCAAGAAGTCTCGAGGAGATGAAAGCTGACAAGATAAGCGAAGATGTTTACTGATGAGAAGACTGGAAACACTAGTCATCGTGAGACAGATTTGTTTTCAAGATCCTTTCTCAATGGCTGAGACTGTAAACCTATAGTCTCTTAAGCCTCAACCATACGTATCCTTTAAAACCTAAACCTACTTACTTAATACCTTAAACTTATAGTCTCTAAAACTTTACCCTTTAGACCCTCTTAATCCTAAACCAGACTTGATACCCTAAACCTATTAACTTAAAACCCTCTAACCCCTTATCCACTAAATGTTTAACCGACAGATTCTAAACCGAAACCCTCTAGATTAAATCTTTGAGACCCTAAACCAATACCCTCTAAACCAACACCCTCTAAACCCTAAACCTTAAGTTCCTAAAGCCTTAAGCTATATTCTCTTAAACCCTCTAAAGCCTTAAGCTATTAATTCAAAACTTACACACTCTAAACCCATAGCCCCCGAGCCCCTCCTCCCTCTGCCCGCATCTTAATCGTAATACTTGCATTATCGCATGTTTGGCTTTGGCCATGCTTTTTGTTTTTAAGTTCAGGAAGTTTGGTTAAATGCAAAGAGATGTGGTGAAGAACACTGATAAGATCCAAAGCAGATGTTACCTAATGGCAAGACTGAAGATGAAAACTGGCAAGAAGTCTCGAGGAGATGAAAGCTGACAAGATAAGCGCAGACGTTTACTGATGAGAAGACTGGAAACACAAGTCGTCGTGAGACAGATTTGTGTTCAAGATCCTTTCTCAATGGCTGAGATTGTAAACCTATTATAGTCTCTTAAGCCCCAACCATACGTATCCTTTAAAACCTAAACCTACTTACTTGATACCTTAAACCTATAGTCTCTAAAACTTTACCCTTTAGACCCTCTTAATCCTAAACCAGACTTGATACCCTAAACCTATTAACTTAAATCCCTTCCAAGCAAAAACCCTCTAACCCCTTATCCACTAAATGTTTAACCGACAGATTCTAAACCGAAACCCTCTAGATTAAATCCTTTAGACCCTAAACCAATACCCTCTAAACCAACACCCTCTAAACCCTAAACCTTAAGTTCCTAAAGCCTTAAGCTATATTCTCTTAAACCCTCTAAAGCCTTAAGCTATTAATTCAAAACTTACACACTCTAAACCCATGGCCCCCGAGCCCCTCCTCCCTCTGCCCGCATCTTAACCGTAATACTTGCATTATCGCATGTTTGGCTTTGGCCATGCTTTTTGTTTTTAAGTTCAGGAAGTTTGGTTAAATGCAAAGAGATGTGGTGAAGAAAACTGATAAGATCCAAAGGAGATGTTACCTAATGGCAAGACTGAAGATGAAAACTGGCAAGAAGTCTCGAGGAGATGAAAGCTGACAAGATAAGCGAAGATGTTTACTGATGAGAAGACTGGAAACACTAGTCGTCGTGAGACAGATTTGTTTTCAAGATCCTTTCTCAATGGCTGAGACTGTAAACCTATAGTCTCTTAAGCCCCAACCATACGTATCCTTTAAAACCTAAACCTACTTACTTAATACCTTAAACTTCTAGTCTCTAAAACTTTACCCTTTAGACCCTCTTAATCCTAAACCAGACTTGATACCCTAAACCTATTAACTTAAACCCTCTAACCCCTTATCCACTAAATGTTTAACCGACAGATTCTAAACCGAAACCCTCTAGATTAAATCCTTTAGACCCTAAACCAATACCCTCTAAACCAACACCCTCTAAACCCTAAACCTTAAGTTCCTAAAGCCTTAAGCTATATTCTCTTAAACCCTCTAAAGCCTTAAGCTATTAATTCAAAACTTACACACTCTAAACCCATAGCCCCCGAGCCCCTCCTCCCTCTGCCCGCATCTTAATCGTAATACTTGCATTATCGCATGTTTGGCTTTGGCCATGCTTTTTGTTTTTAAGTTCAGGAAGTTTGGTTAAATGCAAAGAGATGTGGTGAAGAAAACTGATGAGATCCAAAGGAGATGTTACCTAATGGCAAGACTGAAGATGAAAACTGGCAAGAAGTCTCGAGGAGATGAAAGCTGACAAGATAAGCGCAGACGATTACTGATGAGAAGACTGGAAACACTTGTCGTTGTGAGACAGATTTGTTTTCAAGATCCTTTCTCAATGGCTGAGACTGTAAACCTATAGTCTCTTTAGCCCCAACCATACGTATCCTTTAAACCTAAACCTACTAACTTAATACCTTAAGCCTATAGTCTCTAAAACTTTACCCTTTAGACCCTCTTAATCCTAAACCAGACTTGATACCCTAAACCTATTAACTTAAATCCCTTCTAAGCAAAAACCCTCTAACCCCTTATCCACTAAATGTTTAACCGACAGATTCTAAACCGAAACCCTCTAGATTAAATCCTTTAGACCCTAAACCAATACCCTCTAAACCAACACCCTCTAAACCCTAAACCTTAAGTTCCTAAAGCCTTAAGCTATATTCTCTTAAATCCTCTAAAGCCTTAAGCTATTAATTCAAAACTTACACACTCTAAACCCATGGCCCCCGAGCCCCTCCTCCCTCTGCCCGCATCTTAACCGTAATACTTGCATTATCGCATGTTTGGCTTTGGCCATGCTTTTTGTTTTTAAGTTCAGGAAGTTTGGTTAAATGCAAAGAGATGTGGTGAAGAAAACTGATAAGATCCAAAGGAGATGTTACCTAATGGCAAGACTGAAGATGAAAACTGGCAAGAAGTCTCGAGGAGATGAAAGCTGACAAGATAAGCGAAGATGTTTACTGATGAGAAGACTGGAAACACTAGTCGTCGTGAGACAGATTTGTTTTCAAGATCCTTTCTCAATGGCTGAGACTGTAAACCTATAGTCTCTTAAGCCCCAACCATACGTATCCTTGAAAACCTAAACCTACTTACTTAATACCTTAAACTTATAGTCTCTAAAACTTTACCCTTTAGACCCTCTTAATCCTAAACCAGACTTGATACCCTAAACCTATTAACTTAAAACCCTCTAACCCCTTATTCACTAAATGTTTAACCGACAGATTCTAAACCGAAACCCTCTAGATTAAATCCTTGAGACCCTAAACCAATACCCTCTAAACCAACACCCTCTAAACCCTAAACCTTAAGTTCCTAAAGCCTTAAGCTATATTCTCTTAAACCCTCTAAAGCCTTAAGCTATTAATTCAAAACTTACACACTCTAAACCCATAGCCCCCGAGCCCCTCCTCCCTCTGCCCGCATCTTAATCGTAATACTTGCATTATCGCATGTTTGGCTTTGGCCATGCTTTTTGTTTTTAAGTTCAGGAAGTTTGGTTAAATGCAAAGAGATGTGGTGAAGAACACTGATAAGATCCAAAGGAGATGTTACCTAATGGCAAGACTGAAGATGAAAACTGGCAAGAAGTCTCGAGGAGATGAAAGCTGACAAGATAAGCGCAGACGTTTACTGATGAGAAGACTGGAAACACAAGTCGTCGTGAGACAGATTTGTGTTCAAGATCCTTTCTCAATGGCTGAGACTGTAAACCTATGGTCTCTTAAGCCCCAACCATACGTATCCTTTAAACCTAAACCTACTTACTTAATACCTTAAACCTATAGTCTCTAAAACTTTACCCTTTAGACCCTATTAATCCTAAACCAGACTTGATACCCTAAACCTATTAACTTAAATCCTTCAAAGTAAAAACCCTCTAACCCCTTATCCACTAAATGTTTAACCGACAGATTCTAAACCGAAACCCTCTAGATTAAATCCTTGAGACCCTAAACCAATACCCTCTAAACCAACACCCTCTAAACCAACACCCTCTAAACCCTAAACCTTAAGTTCCTAAAGCCTTAAGCTATATTCTCTTAAACCCACTAAAGCCTTAAGCTATTAATTCAAAACTTACACACTCTAAAGCCATAGCCCCCGAGCCCCTCCTCCCTCTGCCCGCATCTTAACCGTAATACTTGCATTATCGCATGTTTGGCTTTGGCCATGCTTTTTGTTTTTAAGTTCAGGAAGTTTGGTTAAATGCAAAGAGATGTGGTGAAGAAAACTGATAAGATCCAAAGGAGATGTTACCTAATGGCAAGACTGAAGATGAAAACTGGCAAGAAGTCTCGAGGAGATGAAAGCTGACAAGATAAGCGAAGATGTTTACTGATGAGAAGACTGGAAACACTAGTCGTCGTGAGACAGATTTGTTTTCAAGATCCTTTCTCAATGGCTGAGACTGTAAACCTATAGTCTCTTAAGCCCCAACCATACGTATCCTTTAAAACCTAAACCTACTTACTTAATACCTTAAACCTATAGTCTCTAAAACTTTACCCTTTAGACCCTCTGAACCCTAAACCAGACTTGATACCCTAAACCTATTAACTTAAATCCCTTCCAAGCAAAACCCTCTAACCCCTTATCCACTAAATGTTTAACCGACAGATTCTAAACCGAAACCCTCTAGATTAAATCCTTGAGACCCTAAACCAATACCCTCTAAACCAACACCCTCTAAACCCTAAACCTTAAGTTCCTAAAGCCTTAAGCTATATTCTCTTAAACCCTCTAAAGCCTTAAGCTATTAATTCAAAACTTACACACTCTAAACCCATAGCCCCCGAGCCCCTCCTCCCTCTGTTCGCATCTTAACCGTAATACTTGCATTATCGCATGTTTGGCTTTGGCCATGCTTTTTGTTTTTAAGTTCAGGAAGTTTGGTTAAATGCAAAGAGATGTGGTGAAGAAAACTGATAAGATCCAAAGGAGATGTTACCTAATGGCAAGACTGAAGATGAAAACTGGCAAGAAGTCTCGAGGAGATGAAAGCTGACAAGATAAGCGAAGATGTTTACTGATGAGAAGACTGGAAACACTAGTCGTCGTGAGACAGATTTGTTTTCAAGATCCTTTCTCAATGGCTGAGACTGTAAACCTATAGTCTCTTAAGCCCCAACCATACGTATCCTTTAAAACCTAAACCTACTTACTTAATACCTTAAACTTCTAGTCTCTAAAACTTGACCCTTTAGACCCTCTTAATCCTAAACCAGACTTGATACCCTAAACCTATTAACTTAAACCCTCTAACCCCTTATCCACTAAATGTTTAACCGACAGATTCTAAACCGAAACCCTCTAGATTAAATCCTTTAGACCCTAAACCAATACCCTCTAAACCAACACCCTCTAAACCCTAAACCTTAAGTTCCTAAAGCCTTAAGCTATATTCTCTTAAACCCTCTAAAGCCTTAAGCTATTAATTCAAAACTTACACACTCTAAACCCATAGCCCCCGAGCCCCTCCTCCCTCTGCCCGCATCTTAACCGTAATACTTGCATTATCGCATGTTTGGCTTTGGCCATGCTTTTTGTTTTTAAGTTCAGGAAGTTTGGTTAAATGCAAAGAGATGTGGTGAAGAAAACTGATAAGATCCAAAGGAGATGTTACCTAATGGCAAGACTGAAGATGAAAACTGGCAAGAAGTCTCGAGGAGATGAAAGCTGACAAGATAAGCGAAGATGTTTACTGATGAGAAGACTGGAAACACTAGTCATCGTGAGACAGATTTGTTTTCAAGATCCTTTCTCAATGGCTGAGACTGTAAACCTATAGTCTCTTAAGCCTCAACCATATGTATCCTTTAAAACCTAAACCTACTTACTTAATACCTTAAACTTATAGTCTCTAAAACTTTACCCTTTAGACCCTCTTAATCCTAAACCAGACTTGATACCCTAAACCTATTAACTTAAAACCCTCTAACCCCTTATGCACTAAATTTTTAACCGACAGATTCTAAACCGAAACCCTCTAGATTAAATCCTTGAGACCCTAAACCAATACCCTCTAAACCAACACCCTCTAAACCCTAAACCTTAAGTTCCTAAAGCCTTAAGCTATATTCTCTTAAACCCTCTAAAGCCTTAAGCTATTAATTCAAAACTTACACACTCTAAACCCATAGCCCCCGAGCCCCTCCTCCCTTTGCCCGCATCTTAACCGTAATACTTGCATTATCGCATGTTTGGCTTTGGCCATGCTTTTTGTTTTTAAGTTCAGGAAGTTTGGTTAAATGCAAAGAGATGTGGTGAAGAACACTGATAAGATCCAAAGCAGATGTTACCTAATGGCAAGACTGAAGATGAAAACTGGCAAGAAGTCTCGAGGAGATGAAAGCTGACAAGATAAGCGCAGACGTTTACTGATGAGAAGACTGGAAACACAAGTCGTCGTGAGACAGATTTGTGTTCAAGATCCTTTCTCAATGGCTGAGATTGTAAACCTATTATAGTCTCTTAAGCCCCAACCATACGTATCCTTTAAAACCTAAACCTACTTACTTGATACCTTAAACCTATAGTCTCTAAAACTTTACCCTTTAGACCCTCTTAATCCTAAACCAGACTTGATACCCTAAACCTATTAACTTAAATCCCTTCCAAGCAAAAACCCTCTAACCCCTTATCCACTAAATGTTTAACCGACAGATTCTAAACCGAAACCCTCTAGATTAAATCCTTTAGACCCTAAACCAATACCCTCTAAACCAACACCCTCTAAACCCTAAACCTTAAGTTCCTAAAGCCTTAAGCTATATTCTCTTAAACCCTCTAAAGCCTTAAGCTATTAATTCAAAACTTACACACTCTAAACCCATGGCCCCCGAGCCCCTCCTCCCTCTGCCCGCATCTTAACCGTAATACTTGCATTATCGCATGTTTGGCTTTGGCCATGCTTTTTGTTTTTAAGTTCAGGAAGTTTGGTTAAATGCAAAGAGATGTGGTGAAGAAAACTGATAAGATCCAAAGGAGATGTTACCTAATGGCAAGACTGAAGATGAAAACTGGCAAGAAGTCTCGAGGAGATGAAAGCTGACAAGATAGGCGAAGATGTTTACTGATGAGAAGACTGGAAACACTAGTCGTCGTGAGACAGATTTGTTTTCAAGATCCTTTCTCAATGGCTGAGACTGTAAACCTATAGTCTCTTAAGCCCCAACCATACGTATCCTTTAAAACCTAAACCTACTTACTTAATACCTTAAACTTCTAGTCTCTAAAACTTTACCCTTTAGACCCTCTTAATCCTAAACCAGACTTGATACCCTAAACCTATTAACTTAAACCCTCTAACCCCTTATCCACTAAATGTTTAACCGACAGATTCTAAACCGAAACCCTCTAGATTAAATCCTTTAGACCCTAAACCAATACCCTCTAAACCAACACCCTCTAAACCCTAAACCTTAAGTTCCTAAAGCCTTAAGCTATATTCTCTTAAACCCTCTAAAGCCTTAAGCTATTAATTCAAAACTTACACACTCTAAACCCATAGCCCCCGAGCCCCTCCTCCCTCTGCCCGCATCTTAACCGTAATACTTGCATTATCGCATGTTTGGCTTTGGCCATGCTTTTTGTTTTTAAGTTCAGGAAGTTTGGTTAAATGCAAAGAGATGTGGTGAAGAAAACTGATAAGATCCAAAGGAGATGTTACCTAATGGCAAGACTGAAGATGAAAACTGGCAAGAAGTCTCGAGGAGATGAAAGCTGACAAGATAAGCGAAGATGTTTACTGATGAGAAGACTGGAAACACTAGTCGTCGTGAGACAGATTTGTTTTCAAGATCCTTTCTCAATGGCTGAGACTGTAAACCTATAGTCTCTTAAGCCCCAACCATACGTATCCTTTAAACCTAAACCTACTTACTTAATACCTTAAACTAATAGTCTCTAAAACTTTACCCTTTAGACCCTTTTAATCCTAAACCAGACTTGATACCCTAAACCTATTAACTTAAATCCCTTCCAAGCAAAAACCCTCTAACCCCTTATCCACTAAATGTTTAACCGACAGATTCTAAACCCAAACCCTCTAGATTAAATCCTTGAGACCCTAAACCAATACCCTCTAAACCAACACCCTCTAAACCCTAAACCTTAAGTTCCTAAAGCCTTAAGCTATATTCTCTTAAACCCTCTAAAGCCTTAAGCTATTAATTCAAAACTTACACACTCTAAACCCATAGCCCCTGAGCCCCTCCTCCCTCTGCCCGCATCTTAATCGTAATACTTGCATTATCGCATGTTTGGCTTTGGCCATGCTTTTTGTTTTTAAGATCAGGAAGTTTGGTTAAATGCAAAGAGATGTGGTGAAGAAAACTGATAAGATCCAAAGGAGATGTTACCTAATGGCAAGACTGAAGATGAAAACTGGCAAGAAGTCTCGAGGAGATGAAAGCTGACAAGATAAGCGAAGATGTTTACTGATGAGAAGACTGGAAACACTTGTCGTTGTGAGACAGATTTGTTTTCAAGATCCTTTCTCAATGGCTGAGACTGTAAACCTATAGTCTCTTAAGCCCCAACCATACGTATCCTTCAAACCTAAACCTACTTACTTAATACCCTAAACCTATAGTCTCTAAAACTTTACCCTTTAGACCCTCTTAATCCTAAACCAGACTTGATATCCTAAACCTATTAACTTAAATCCCTTCCAAGCAAAAACCCTCTAACCCCTTATCCACTAAATGTTTAACCGACAGATTCTAAACCGAAACCCTCTAGATTAAATCCTTTAGACCCTAAACCAATACCCTCTAAACCAACACCCTCTAAACCCTAAACCTTAAGTTCCTAAAGCCTTAAGCTATATTCTCTTAAACCCACTAAAGCCTTAAGCTATTAATTCAAAACTTACACACTCTAAACCCATAGCTCCCGAGCCCCTCCTCCCTCTGCCCGCATCTTAACCGTAATACTTGCATTATCGCATGTTTGGCTTTGGCCATGCTTTTTGTTTTTAAGTTCAGGAAGTTTGGTTAAATGCAAAGAGATGTGGTGAAGAAAACTGATAAGATCCAAAGGAGATGTTACCTAATGGCAAGACTGAAGATGAAAACTGGCAAGAAGTCTCGAGGAGATGAAAGCTGACAAGATAAGCGAAGATGTTTACTGATGAGAAGACTGGAAACACTAGTCGTCGTGAGACAGATTTGTTTTCAAGATCCTTTCTCAATGGCTGAGACTGTAAACCTATAGTCTCTTAAGCCCCAACCATACGTATCCTTGAAAACCTAAACCTACTTACTTAATACCTTAAACTTATAGTCTCTAAAACTTTACCCTTTAGACCCTCTTAATCCTAAACCAGACTTGATACCCTAAACCTATTAACTTAAAACCCTCTAACCCCTTATCCACTAAATGTTTAACCGACAGATTCTAAACCGAAACCCTCTAGATTAAATCCTTGAGACCCTAAACCAATACCCTCTAAACCAACACCCTCTAAACCCTAAACCTTAAGTTCCTAAAGCCTTAAGCTATATTCTCTTAAACCCTCTAAAGCCTTAAGCTATTAATTCAAAACTTACACACTCTAAACCCATAGTCCCCGAGCCCCTCCTCCCTCTGCCCGCATCTTAATCGTAATACTTGCATTATCGCATGTTTGGCTTTGGCCATGCTTTTTGTTTTTAAGTTCAGGAAGTTTGGTTAAATGCAAAGAGATGTGGTGAAGAACACTGATAAGATCCAAAGGAGATGTTACCTAATGGCAAGACTGAAGATGAAAACTGGCAAGAAGTCTCGAGGAGATGAAAGCTGACAAGATAAGCGCAGACGTTTACTGATGAGAAGACTGGAAACACAAGTCGTCGTGAGACAGATTTGTGTTCAAGATCCTTTCTCAATGGCTGAGACTGTAAACCTATGGTCTCTTAAGCCTCAACCATACGTATCCTTTAAACCTAAACCTACTTACTTAATACCTTAAATCTAGAGTCTCTAAAACTTTTCCCTTTAGACCCTATTAATCCTAAACCAGACTTGATACCCTAAACCTATTAACTTAAATCCCTTCAAAGTAAAAACCCTCTAACCCCTTATCCACTAGATGTTTAACCGACAGATTCTAAACCGAAACCCTCTAGATTAAATCCTTGAGACCCTAAACCAATACCCTCTAAACCAACACCCTCTAAACCCTAAACCTTAAGTTCCTAAAGCCTTAAGCTATATTCTCTTAAACCCACTAAAGCCTTAAGCTATTAATTCAAAACTTACACACTCTAAACCCATAGCCCCCGAGCCCCTCCTCCCTCTGCCCGCATCTTAACCGTAATACTTGCATTATCGCATGTTTGGCTTTGGCCATGCTTTTTGTTTTTAAGTTCAGGAAGTTTGGTTAAATGCAAAGAGATGTGGTGAAGAAAACTGATAAGATCCAAAGGAGATGTTACCTAATGGCAAGACTGAAGATGAAAACTGGCAAGAAGTCTCGAGGAGATGAAAGCTGACAAGATAAGCGAAGATGTTTACTGATGAGAAGACTGGAAACACTTGTCGTTGTGAGACAGATTTGTTTTCAAGATCCTTTCTCAATGGCTGAGACTGTAAACCTATAGTCTCTTAAGCCCCAACCATACGTATCCTTTAAAACCTAAACCTACTTACTTAATACCTTAAACCTATAGTCTCTAAAATTACCCTTTAGACCCTCTGAACCCTAAACCAGACTTGATACCCTAAACCTATTAACTTAAATCCCTTCCAAGCAAAACCCTCTAACCCCTTATCCACTAAATGTTTAACCGACAGATTCTAAACCGAAACCCTCTAGATTAAATCCTTGAGACCCTAAACCAATACCCTCTAAACCAACACCCTCTAAACCCTAAACCTTAAGTTCCTAAAGCCTTAAGCTATATTCTCTTAAACCCTCTAAAGCCTTAAGCTATTAATTCAAAACTTACACACTCTAAACCCATAGCCCCCGAGCCCCTCCTCCCTCTGCCCGCATCTTAATCGTAATACTTGCATTATCGCATGTTTGGCTTTGGCCATGCTTTTTGTTTTTAAGTTCAGGAAGTTTGGTTAAATGCAAAGAGATGTGGTGAAGAAAACTGATGAGATCCAAAGGAGATGTTACCTAATGGCAAGACTGAAGATGAAAACTGGCAAGAAGTCTCGAGGAGATGAAAGCTGACAAGATAAGCGAAGATGTTTACTGATGAGAAGACTGGAAACACTAGTCGTCGTGAGACAGATTTGTTTTCAAGATCCTTTCTCAATGGCTGAGACTGTAAACCTATAGTCTCTTAAGCCCCAACCATACATATCCTTTAAACCTAAACCTACTAACTTAATACCTTAAGCCTATAGTCTCTAAAACTTTACCCTTTAGACCCTCTTAATCCTAAACCAGACTTGATACCCTAAACCTATTAACTTAAATCCCTTCCAAGCAAAAACCCTCTAACCCCTTATCCACTAAATGTTTAACCGACAGATTCTAAACCCAAACCCTCTAGATTAAATCCTTGAGACCCTAAACCAATACCCTCTAAACCAACACCCTCTAAACCCTAAACCTTAAGTTCCTAAAGCCTTAAGCTATATTCTCTTAAACCCACTTAAGCCTTAAGCTATTAATTCAAAACTTACACACTCTAAACCCATAGCCCCCGAGCCCCTCCTCCCTCTGCCCGCATCTTAACCGTAATACTTGCATTATCGCATGTTTGGCTTTGGCCATGCTTTTTGTTTTTAAGTTCAGGAAGTTTGGTTAAATGCAAAGAGATGTGGTGAAGAAAACTGATAAGATCCAAAGGAGATGTTACCTAATGGCAAGACTGAAGATGAAAACTGGCAAGAAGTCTCGAGGAGATGAAAGCTGACAAGATAAGCGAAGATGTTTACTGATGAGAAGACTGGAAACACTTGTCGTTGTGAGACAGATTTGTTTTCAAGATCCTTTCTCAATGGCTGAGACTGTAAACCTATAGTCTCTTAAGCCCCAACCATAAGTATCCTTTAAAACCTAAACCTACTTACTTAATACCTTAAACCTATAGTCTCTAAAACTTTACCCTTTAGACCCTCTGAACCCTAAACCAGACTTGATACCCTAAACCTATTAACTTAAATCCCTTCCAAGCAAAACCCTCTAACCCCTTATCCACTAAATGTTTAACCGACAGATTCTAAACCCAAACCCTCTAGATTAAATCCTTGAGACCCTAAACCAATACCCTCTAAACCAACACCCTCTAAACCCTAAACCTTAAGTTCCTAAAGCCTTAAGCTATATTGTCTTAAACCCTCTAAAGCCTTAAGCTATTAATTCAAAACTTACACACTCTAAACCCATAGCCCCCGAGCCCCTCCTCCCTCTGCCCGCATCTTAATCGTAATACTTGCATTATCGCATGTTTGGCTTTGGCCATGCTTTTTGTTTTTAAGTTCAGGAAGTTTGGTTAAATGCAAAGAGATGTGGTGAAGAAAACTGATGAGATCCAAAGGAGATGTTACCTAATGGCAAGACTGAAGATGAAAACTGGCAAGAAGTCTCGAGGAGATGAAAGCTGACAAGATAAGCGCAGACGATTACTGATGAGAAGACTGGAAACACAAGTCGTCGTCAGACAGATTTGTTTTCAAGATCCTTTCTCAATGGCTGAGACTGTAAACCTATAGTCTCTTAAGCCCCAACCATACATATCCTTTAAACCTAAACCTACTAACTTAATACCTTAAGCCTATAGTCTCTAAAACTTTACCCTTTAGACCCTCTTAATCCTAAACCAGACTTGATATCCTAAACCTATTAACTTAAATCCCTTCCAAGCAAAAACCCTCTAACCCCTTATCCACTAAATGTTTAACCGACAGATTCTAAACCCAAACCCTCTAGATTAAATCCTTGAGACCCTAAACCAATACCCTCTAAACCAACACCCTCTAAACCCTAAACCTTAAGTTCCTAAAGCCTTAAGCTATATTCTCTTAAACCCACTTAAGCCTTAAGCTATTAATTCAAAACTTACACACTCTAAACCCATAGCCCCCGAGCCCCTCCTCCCTCTGCCCGCATCTTAACCGTAATACTTGCATTATCGCATGTTTGGCTTTGGCCATGCTTTTTGTTTTTAAGTTCAGGAAGTTTGGTTAAATGCAAAGAGATGTGGTGAAGAAAACTGATAAGATCCAAAGGAGATGTTACCTAATGGCAAGACTGAAGATGAAAACTGGCAAGAAGTCTCGAGGAGATGAAAGCTGACAAGATAAGCGAAGATGTTTACTGATGAGAAGACTGGAAACACTTGTCGTTGTGAGACAGATTTGTTTTCAAGATCCTTTCTCAATGGCTGAGACTGTAAACCTATAGTCTCTTAAGCCCCAACCATACGTATCCTTTAAAACCTAAACCTACTTACTTAATACCTTAAACCTATAGTCTCTAAAACTTTACCCTTTAGACCCTCTGAACCCTAAACCAGACTTGATACCCTAAACCTATTAACTTAAATCCCTTCCAAGCAAAACCCTCTAACCCCTTATCCACTAAATGTTTAACCGACAGATTCTAAACCGAAACCCTCTAGATTAAATCCTTGAGACCCTAAACCAATACCCTCTAAACCAACACCCTCTAAACCCTAAACCTTAAGTTCCTAAAGCCTTAAGCTATATTCTCTTAAACTCTCTAAAGCCTTAAGCTATTAATTCAAAACTTACACACTCTAAACCCATAGCCCCCGAGCCCCTCCTCCCTCTGCCCGCATCTTAATCGTAATACTTGCATTATCGCATGTTTGGCTTTGGCCATGCTTTTTGTTTTTAAGTTCAGGAAGTTTGGTTAAATGCAAAGAGATGTGGTGAAGAAAACTGATGAGATCCAAAGGAGATGTTACCTAATGGCAAGACTGAAGATGAAAACTGGCAAGAAGTCTCGAGGAGATGAAAGCTGACAAGATAAGCGCAGACGATTACTGATTAGAAGACTGGAAACACAAGTCGTCGTCAGACAGATTTGTTTTCAAGATCCTTTCTCAATGGCTGAGACTGTAAACCTATAGTCTCTTAAGCCCCAACCATACGTATCCTTTAAACCTAAACCTACTAACTTAATACCTTAAGCCTATAGTCTCTAAAACTTTACCCTTTAGACCCTCTTAATCCTAAACCAGACTTGATACCCTAAACCTATTAACTTAAATCCCTTCCAAGCAAAAACCCTCTAACCCCTTATCCACTAAATGTTTAACCGACAGATTCTAAACCGAAACCCTCTAGATTAAATCCTTTAGACCCTAAACCAATACCCTCTAAACCAACACCCTCTAAACCCTAAACCTTAAGTTCCTAAAGCCTTAAGCTATATTCTCTTAAATCCTCTAAAGCCTTAAGCTATTAATTCAAAACTTACACACTCTAAACCCATGGCCCCCGAGCCCCTCCTCCCTCTGCCCGCATCTTAACCGTAATACTTGCATTATCGCATGTTTGGCTTTGGCCATGCTTTTTGTTTTTAAGTTCAGGAAGTTTGGTTAAATGCAAAGAGATGTGGTGAAGAAAACTGATAAGATCCAAAGGAGATGTTACCTAATGGCAAGACTGAAGATGAAAACTGGCAAGAAGTCTCGAGGAGATGAAAGCTGACAAGATAAGCGAAGATGTTTACTGATGAGAAGACTGGAAACACTAGTCGTCGTGAGACAGATTTGTTTTCAAGATCCTTTCTCAATGGCTGAGACTGTAAACCTATAGTCTCTTAAGCCCCAACCATACGTATCCTTGAAAACCTAAACCTACTTACTTAATACCTTAAACTTATAGTCTCTAAAACTTTACCCTTTAGACCCTCTTAATCCTAAACCAGACTTGATACCCTAAACCTATTAACTTAAAACCCTCTAACCCCTTATCCACTAAATGTTTAACCGACAGATTCTAAACCGAAACCCTCTAGATTAAATCCTTGAGACCCTAAACCAATACCCTCTAAACCAACACCCTCTAAACCCTAAACCTTAAGTTCCTAAAGCTTTAAGCTATATTCTCTTAAACCCTCTAAAGCCTTAAGCTATTAATTCAAAACTTACACACTCTAAACCCATAGCCCCCGAGCCCCTCCTCCCTCTGCCCGCATCTTAATCGTAATACTTGCATTATCGCATGTTTGGCTTTGGCCATGCTTTTTGTTTTTAAGTTCAGGAAGTTTGGTTAAATGCAAAGAGATGTGGTGAAGAACACTGATAAGATCCAAAGGAGATGTTACCTAATGGCAAGACTGAAGATGAAAACTGGCAAGAAGTCTCGAGGAGATGAAAGCTGACAAGATAAGCGCAGACGTTTACTGATGAGAAAACTGGAAACACAAGTCGTCGTGAGACAGATTTGTGTTCAAGATCCTTTCTCAATGGCTGAGACTGTAAACCTATGGTCTCTTAAGCCCCAACCATACGTATCCTTTAAACCTAAACCTACTTACTTAACACCTTAAACCTATAGTCTCTAAAACTTTACCCTTTAGACCCTATTAATCCTAAACCAGACTTGATACCCTAAACCTATTAACTTAAATCCTTTCAAAGTAAAAACCCTCTAACCCCTTATCCACTAAATGTTTAACCGACAGATTCTAAACCGAAACCCTCTAGATTAAATCCTTTAGACCCTAAACCAATACCCTCTAAACCAACACCCTCTAAACCCTAAACCTTAAGTTCCTAA
The DNA here is from genome assembly GCF_964204645.1 of Tubulanus polymorphus. Taxonomy (NCBI): domain Eukaryota; kingdom Metazoa; phylum Nemertea; class Palaeonemertea; order Tubulaniformes; family Tubulanidae; genus Tubulanus; species Tubulanus polymorphus. Next base: position 12,484,947 of record NC_134032.1, on the reverse strand, counting down.
AGCCTTAAGCTATATTCTCTTAAACCCTCTAAAGCCTTAAGCTATTAATTCAAAACTTACACACTCTAAACCCATAGCCCCCGAGCCCCTCCTCCCTCTGCCCGCATCTTAATCGTAATACTTGCATTATCGCATGTTTGGCTTTGGCCATGCTTTTTGTTTTAAAGTTCAGGCAGTTTGGTTAAATGCAAAGAGATGTGATGAGGAAAACTGATGAGAAGACCGAAGATGATGTTCATTGATGAAAAGAAAGATGTTTACTAATGTGGACCGAAGATAGAAGCGATGAGAAGACCGAAGATGATGTTTATCGATCAGAAGACCGAAAATGATATTTACTGATGAGGACCGAAGATAAAACTGATGAAAAGACCGAAGATGATGTTTATCGATCAGAAGACCGAAAAAGATGTTCACTGATGGGGACCAAAATAAAACTGATGCGAAGCCCGAAGACAGACGTATGTTGCTGGAATTGACACTTCACAGATTTCAGGAAATTTCCGTCCAGAATTTTCTGCCAACAATTCTGTTTTCCAGGATTGTGTTTTTCACTTTCTTGGGAAACGCTTTAAATGGAATAAGACGGATTTGTTTTCAAAATCCTTTCTCAATGGCTGAGACTGTAAACCTATAGTCCCTAAGCCCCAACCAAATAGATCCTTTAAACTCAAACCTACTGACTTGATACCGTTAACCTATGGTCTCTAAAACCTTACTCTTTAGACCCACCCTAAACCAGACTTGATTCCCTAAACCTATTCACTTAAATCCTTCTAGGCAAAAACCCTCTAATCCATTATCCACTAAATCTTGATCAAACTACACATACTGAGCCCAAACCCTATGCATATAGACCTTAAACCAATACCCTCTATACCCTAAACAAAAATTCCTAAAGCCTTAAGCTATATTCTGTTAAACCATCTAAAGCCTTAAGCTATTAACCCAAAACTTACACACTCCACTCCCTCTGCCCACACCTTAAGCATAATACTTGCAACATCGCATGTTTGGCTTTGGCCATGCTTTTTGTTTTTAAGTTCAGGAACTTTGGTTAAATGCCGAGAGACGTGATGAGGAAAACGGATAAGATGATTGAAGATGGTGATGAGAACACTGAAGATAATGTTTATCAATGAGAAGACTGAAAAAGATGTTAACTGATGAGAAGACTGAAGATGATGTTTATCAATGAGAAGACCGAAAAAGATGTTTACTGATAGGGACTGAAGATAAATCTGATGAGAAGACCAAAGATGATGTTTATCCATCAGAAGACCGAAAAAGATGTTTACTGATGGTGGCCGAAGGTAAAACTGATGAGAAGACCGACGATGATGTTTATCGATCAGAAGACCGAAAAAGATGTTTACTGATGTGGGCCGAAGATAAAACTGATGAGAAGACCGAAGATGATGTTTATCGATCAGAAGACCGAAAAAGATGTTTACTGATGGGGACCGAACTGATACAATGACTGATGATGATGTTAACTGATGAGAAGACCAAAGATGAAAACTACTGATAAGTCATCATTGGTTTCATTTTTCGCACTATTAAATGTTTGGCTTCGGCCGGGCTTTTTGTTCTTTAGTTCATCAAGTGAGAGATGTGAAGAGGAAAAGTGATGGAAAGACGAAAACTGACGATGAAAACTGACAAGAAGACCGAATGAGATGTTACCTGATGAGAAGACTTAAGATGAAAACTGGCAAGAGATGAAAACTGATTAGATGACTGAAGATGTTTATCGGAAGACTGATCGGAAGACTGGAGAGATGTTAACTGATATACGTGAATATATTCCACATTTTTAAGCCTGTCTTGTATGATATTTAATCCATGGCTTCGGCCATTTTGCTTTCAGGTTCTTGAGGTAATTTATGATAATGGTAAATTAAAAAGTATTAAGGTTAATTTATTTATTCTAAAAATTCCGTGTAAATACATTAAAGGATAAGATACCTTTAACGTTATAGGGTAAGAGTAATTATAAGGAGAGGCAAGATAGAGTTATAGTCATCAGCGATTTAGGTATTAATGATAGTTATAATTGATAATAAGTTACATATTCAAAGACTAAGATTAGATGAATTAAAAGTAGTTGGTTTGGTCTTGCTTTTTAAGACCTACCCAGACATTGCTTGTCTGGATCAGTGTTCAAGTTAGGTTCTAGTATCTCACGTCTCTTTAGGTTGGACTTTTGTTTTGTTTGGACCTTTCATCTTCCGAAGACTCTCCAAAGGTGCTGATTGTTTTCTAGGTTTCACTGGTTTGGTCTTGCTTTTCAAGACCTAGCTCAGACATCGCAATTGTCTGGACCAGTGTCTGCTAAATTACTCCGATATGCTACCGAAAATTTCGAATCTGTGCCGAAGCTAGTCCGAAAACACTACCGAATGTGTCGTATCCGTGCCGATAAGCTAGTCTGAAAACACTACCGAATGTGTCAAATCCGTGCCGATAAGCTAGTCCGAAAACACTACCGAATGTGTCAAATCCGTGCCGATAAGCTAGTCGGAATTATGCTACCGAAAGCGCCGAATCCGCGTCAATAAGCTAGTCCGAATACTTTGTGAGAAGTCCGTTCTGCCTTTTAGATTTTCTCTAGGTTTCACCGGTTTGGTCTTTTTCAAAGGCCTAGCCCAGACTAGTCTGGACCGGTTTCCGAGTAATTAGGTTCAGGTTTCTCGAAAACTCATTCAATTTGTCGGAGAGGTTTAGTTTTGGTATTCTATTTTCTCAAGACTGGTGTCCAAGTTAGGTTCGTTCGAGGTCTCATTTGGTTGGATGTTTGTTTTGTTTGGATCTTTCATCTTCCGAAGACTCTCCAAAGGTGCTGATTTTTTTTCTCGGTTTCACTGGTTTGGTCTTGCTTTTTAAGACCTAGCTCAGACATCGCTTGTCTGGACCAGTGTCCATTAAGTTAATCCGAAAAATCGCGACCAAAAACGTCGAAATCCGCGCCGATAAGGTAGTCCGATACACTACCGAAAAAGTTGAAATCCGTGTCGATAAGTCAGTCCGAATACGCCAGCGTTGTGAGAAGTCCGATCCAGTTTTTCGATTTTCTCTAGGTTTTACTGGTTTGGTCTTGCTTTTAAAAGGCCTAGCCCAGACATAGTCTGGACCGGTTTCCAGGTTAGGTTCAGGTTTCTTGTATCTCAATTTGTCGGAGAGGTTCAGTTTTGGTATTTCATTTTCTCAAGCCCAAGTTCAGGGCTGCTTGTCGAGTCTGGTTTCTAAGGTTACTACAGTAATTAAAAGGATAATTGATAAGGTAATTTATGATAGTTGATTAAGTTAATTCTAGTTAACAGTTATGATAATTTATTCAGCCTAAAATTAAAAGGATAATTGATAAGGTAGTTTATGATAATTTACAGTTTATTCTATAGTTATCAGCTATGATAATTCATTCAGCCTAAAATCCATATAGATACATTAAAGGGTAAGGTACATGTAGGGTAGATAGAGTATTAAGGTATTTTTAGATAGTGAATTTTTAGTTAGCCATAATAGTAATCAATTGAGTAATTAATGATTAGAATTAATGATAATAATGTCAGTCTTAGATAGACCATAAAATACTATTTCTTAGGTTCAATTCCTTAGAAAATATTGTTATATGTTATTCTGTTTGTATGTTTTGAAGGTGAAGGTTTTTTTCGTTCATGAAATTTTTTCGTTGTGCAAATCCGACGAACCGCACTGAGGATAACGCCCTGCATGCACCCTTTTTGTTTTGTGCATGTACAGCAGGCCCTACCTCGGTGAAGCACCATAACCACTAACGAAATAGAAACATGGTTTGCGATAAGATGAATCTTATTTTCTTATTCGTGAATAAGAAAATGGTTTAAGCTGATTCTAGTGTACGTATGTACCATGTTTCGCACAAGGGCCGAAACACATAGGATTGATAGGATCGAACTCGATTTATTTCTATAAGGTTATGCAATTAGTGTATGGCCTACTGTTCAAAGAGCTGCAGCACACTTAAGTGTGTTAAGATTCTGTCTATAATCATAAGTACCGCAAAGATTAGTTCTCCTTGAAATCCGTCCTGTGTGTCTGCGGGATAAAATTAACATCTATTGTACTAAACTGAAAACTAAAAACGTTCCTTAATAGACGCGAGACCATTTGGTCACTGTAATCTTTTTTCTATAATTTCAGATGAGTGGTCAGGAAAATTCGAAACGGGTGACCCGGTCAAAACCGAGGATTAAATGACATAGGTTCTCAGAATTCGGAGTCAGATGGCTACTATATTGGTTTGCAGCTGTTGTTGAACCAGGTGTTCCATGATGTCAGACAAATGTTACAGGAAAAAATTTCTCAGGTTCGTTGTTTATTGATTTCTTATGATTTCATACTTGTGAGATGCAGAAGACTCCATTTACCTGGGAGTCGAATTGCTTCTGGGGCCAGTTGCTCAAAAGTTGGTTAGAGTTAACCAGTGGATAGTTGACATAGTGACAATTAAAAGTCCATTGTTGCTATGGTATTTATCCACCAGGGGCCGGTTCCATAGTCATGGCTTAGACTTAAGACCAGTTAAAGACTATCTTTGGCCTATAACCAATCTAACAGCTTAAGACCAATCTTAAAATCTAAGACCATTTTTGGACTTAAGTCTCAACTGAGGAACCAGCCCCAGTTCTCTTTAACCATCCTTTGAGCAACTGGCCCCTTATTGTTTGTGCCCTGGACTCTGCTGGCCAGGGAGCTAATGCGTGTGATTGTCGCACACCCTGGACTCCGTTTATCCCGGAGCTGATCACATCAGATTATCACCTGCCCCAAAAGACACCGTGTTAATCTGGAGTTGTTTGCCTCTTCATGTTCTCAAGGAGTCAATTGTCCTTGATTATCGTGCATACCTTGCAGCCATCAGGAATTGATCCAGGGGCAGACTTTGACAGGAGCACAAAGAAATGAAAAGGGCATACACTGATAAAGGGCAAGTTAAGTATCCAGGACCCAGTGCCACAGTTCGGTGTGATTGAAAATGAACTAATTCTAACTCTTGAGTGAACCCTAACTCACAAACTGTGGAACCAGATCCTGGTTAGGTTGCCAAAACAAGGATCTAGAAAATTTTGAAATTTTAGTGTGTTTTCATACAACTTCTAGGAACTTGAGGGACATTAGAAGAATTAGCTGAATCTTGCACTGTGGAGTCCTGTCTAATTAGTTACGGGTGGGAATAAATGCCCTTGAAAAATATTGCCATTGTATCTCCAAAAGGGCACAGCAAACTCCTGGAATAGATTTTGAATCATTGCTTAGACTGAACTCTGCTTACGCCGGAATGGATGGCATAATACTCTGCCTGTAATGACCAAACCTTGCTCCAACTTCTTGGAATTTGTGTATCTCAGAGATCTACTATATTTTCATGTTTGATTTTATTTTGCAGCCTATGGAAAGGTTGTGTTTTTGAAAAATACACAGTCATTCAGAAAACAATTCCAGAATGAGTCAAGCAAAAACAACTTATGAAGAGTGTCAACGACTAACTTTTATATAAGATGTATTTGTATCATAATTCAATCATGTGAATAAATTAATTGAATCTCTTAAGCGAAATTTTTATTCGGTTTGATGGATCTTGAGTGTGCTGCTGGAAGTCCCTGGATTCAGTTCCAACAGCAGTTGTGGGTTAAAGGGTAACTGACACTTTTTTTTTTATTTCAAAATATGATGTATTCTATTGATCTATACACTCATCTTCAACCGTTCTGTTCCAAAATGTTTAGTTAACGCGCAATTTGTGATTTTGTAACAAGATTTTTGACCTCATTTCGTTGTTTACATCGCTTACTGTTCAGCGTCGGCTAAATCAGCAGGTGCGCGCTGCAACGTCATTACAGGCAGAGCTGAGAAATAGCGTCTATAGAAATGTGTTGAATTTTGAGGAAACTGCGTGTATTTTCTTGTTATATCTCAATGCCAGATTGTTTTACAGCTTTGAAACTGGCCAGGGAGTTAAAAGGATCTATTGTCTATTGCATAAACCTATTTCAAAGAATCAATGAGTAATTTGAATAGGCTAAATCGATCAAATTGAAGATGCAGATTTCAATCCGCTGCTATGAAGCTATTTTAAAGTACACTATGCTAAGCTCTCAGCACTGTTACTGCTGCTCCATAGTTCACCTATAGTTCAGCACCACAAGCATACTACAGTGTCTTATGTAATCACAGATTTCGATCTCGCTAAAGAATAAATAGATTCATATTCGTTTACTATTTTTCAAAGTCATTTAAGACTAAGTAGGCCTAGTTTTAAAACTAACACTTCAAAACTCTACAAAAACTTTCATAAATTTCTACAGCTTTACAACAAATATTCAAAGGAATAATGTTTTTCGATTAAAGTTTCACGCTGCAGAAGAGTTTTGATAGATTACATGACAAATCTTTCACAAATGTTATTTCTAAGTTTTAAAATAGGATGGATGAGGAAATATTCTTATTTTGTGACCAAAGCCGCTACCAATACGAGGTATATTTCAAGAAAAGAATTGAAATTATTCTTGCGGCTAATTCTGTCTAAGTTTCATCATCAGTTCATTAGTCAAAATATTCTTAGATCTAACCATGATCTTACTTACTATCACTAAATGATATTACAAAACGATGATTTAAACATCCGTGTTCCCTGCTGTCTACTAGAAAATGCCATGGATTGCTATTCAAATCCTATTTTTGCGCTTAGTTGGAACGGATATGGTCCATTCAACAGTTAAGTATAATCATTAATATGTAGACTTTCAAAATCAAGAGGCATTTTGTCTCAATTCGAATGCCAAATAGGTATAAAATTAAGTTGAATTGCTCTTGTAGCTTATTTCCTATTCATTTCTATAGACATCATTTCCGAGCCGTTACTTTAGTGACGTAGTTCTATTAATAGACACAGTACCACGCGTTCAGCAGAAGCAATGTACACACTGAACAGGTGCGCGAACATCAAAATCATGAATTCTGACTAGATTGAAAAGATTTGTCCAATTATGAAATCACCTAGCCTTATTGTATACTATAATATATAGTTTAGTGTAAAAAGTAGAAAATCTTTTAAAAAGTGTCAGTTACCCTTTAAGATTTGACTCAGAGTTGCTCACAGAAAATGAACTGATTCTGTAGTCAGGGACTAGACTCAACTGTGTGGAGTTGGCTCTACAAGTCAACTGTGACTGATTCATTGTGCATCAGTTACAGTACTGAATAGAGGATAAACATGCATATAATCCCAGTGGTACTTGTTACGTCTATATTAATTATTTCTTGTATATATGTTTTATGCCTTATACACTTTATATTAAATGTCATTCTTCAATGTTTTGTTCTGTAAATTTATTGCATGTCTTATCCTATGTATAAACGTTATATACGGCACAATAAATATATGTTTAAGTTCAAGTTGTCTATTTGACAATCTAGTTAGATTGTTAGATTGTGTTGTCTATTTGACATTCTAATTGTGTTGCCTCAGCTGGGATTCGAAGCCACCCTCTTGACGGTGCACAGAAATCTATGTGCCCTGCTTCATTGCGTCAAACCGTCACCTGTTGATTGAGCGGTGCGATTTTTAATGACTTCCCGATTTGCATCGCTTTTTCATTCCTAAAAGATTTCAAACTCAGGTAAACTAAACATAGGCTCAAATTCCCGAAAGGAAATAATTTTCTGAAGAAAATGATATATAGATGTAGGTATTCGTGAGGCTGAATTAAAAGCAAATCGGGTTTTGAACGGGTTTCCTTCAATAATCGAGTTCGAATCCCATTAAAAACGATTAGAATTAACCATCGTATTTTCTTTCCAGCAGTAGAAGAGACTTTCCAGAAATGTCTAGGAGAGTGAGCCAGCGTGATGATGCTCGTAATAATTGGGACGACGTCGACCGAGCGGTCGTCAACGATCTGCCGTGCTGTTCGAAACACTGGGTCTCGTTCGGACCAATTTTGCACGTGCTCGCGTTTGCCGTTTCGATTCTACCGATCGTGTTCATCTATCTCGGCGAGCAAACAGGCTACGTGATGTTCCTCGGTTTCTTGTACGTCGGTCAGCTGATCGTCTACTCCGTGGCTCTGATCATCAGTTTATCGAACTACTACCATCCGGCCGGGCGTTTTTTAAAACGCAATTTCCGTTGTTGTTTTTTCTGCACGATGTACGCGTCGACGGTGATCGGGTTTTCGGTGAACGCTCGCGATATCGCCGCGTCGGTCGGCGCCGAGAAATGTTACGATTACCGCGGCGAACAATTGAAGGAGTTTCCGACGTTGAAACGAGAATGCGACGGTTATTTGATGATGTCGTTCGCGGCGATTCCGGCGATCGTTGCCGCGGTTACCGATCTGATGGCCGCCGTGCCGACGATGATTTGCACGAAGATCGCGATCGGGTATAAACGGAAGGTTATACGCGGGATGCGCGCCTTGTGTGATCCCTCACGAGATATTACGGTTAATGGACCGACGATGGGGGACGAAATGCCTTCGGAAAGAGCACGGCCATTCCAAGCGATTCATCTTAACCCGCAAGGTAACCACTTAATTCATCCTCCTGTGGTTAAGACCAGTGACTGGTTTTATAGACCGGTTTAAACTTTTATCACGGGGGCTGGGTTGCGTAAACCAGTTTCAACTTTTATCCCTGGATCCAGTTTCACGAAGAAGTTTAACTAATATTTTTAGTGTAATTGCCATTGGTTAGTTCTTGTTTTCAATGAGGAAAACAATTCAAACTTAACAACTGATATGAGCTTAAAAACTTTTTCATGAAACCAACCCTGAGGCTGGTTTCAGAGATCAGTTTTAACTTAAAACCCCTGGACCCCGTTTTCCAAAAAGGTTAAACTTACTTCATTAATTCAGTTTATCTTAAATCGATTTAGGCCTTAATCCTTTTTGTGAAACTGGGCTTTGAGGCTGGTTTCAGAGAACAGTTTATTTTCAACCCTAGACACTGTTAGCATCTGCATGGGCTGGTAAATTTATTGATCAGTTTGAACTTAAACTCCGAGGGTGGGTTTTATAGACCAGGTTTTATGACCACCAGTGGTCTGAGGGTTTGAATTAAAAGAGCGAAGTTTCGAAATAAGAAATAGTTTTTCGAAAATCTTTCCATTTCAGATCAAACGAGAACGTACGAGCCTCGAATATTAGATTATTCGACCGAGTTGGGACCGGCGAGACTAGCCGAAACGAGCCGACGACGACGATCTGAAGACAACAATCCGTCTGCTGCTGCTTACAGCTCTCCTCCGCCCTCGTACGAACAGGTCGTACCGGCTCCACCACCTACGTACGACGACGCCATCGCTATCGATAGGTAGAGTGAAAGTCTTTTATAAAGCTGCCATCCTCCTTTTTGGCCCACTTTAGCCCAGCGGGCTATTGCGTTTACTTTTCGTCCGTCGTATTTCCATGTTGAATAGGTACCAAGGCATGTTTTATTATCACAATCAATTACAAAATCGTAACTGCTGACATGTTCTATGAACATGCCAAGTATTCTACTGGTACTGTTTTGTGTATCAATTAGGTTTTCGTCGTTAAAAATGACCCTCAAATTTGGTGAACATACCCTCAAAAGCCCCTCAAATACCCCTCAAATTTCATATCGATGGTTCTGTAGGAACCACGATCTATGATTGTGGTGAGTTTCAAGGTCATTAGTTATTCTATATAGTCACTAGGGGGCGTTGAATAGTAGAATAACTTAGTATTTCCTTACGGTTTGGGTAACTAGGCATATTTTGTTACCACAATAAATTACAAAATCGTAGCTGCTGACATGTTCTATGATTGTGGTGAGTTTCAAGGTCATTGGTTTTTGTATATGGTATATATGGGGGTGTTGAATATTGAAACTGTTAGATTGTTGAGCTTTTGAAACCACTTCTCAAGTGGGCATGGTCTCCCTGAACCCCTAGTTAATACCTGTGCTCACTCAACGCAAACGTTTAGAAAACTAATTCATTCAATCCAACTCAGATTCATTGAAAATACCTTTCTATATAACGCTAATGCTAAATTCTTTAATACCATCATTTTTCATTGGTCCCAATAGTGCCATTATAAAGAACTGTTACTGTACATAATAACTAACTAACTTCTGTACATTTACTATTACTTCTGTTTCTTAGAATTATTTTGGGTGGTTTGGATAAAAGACCATTTCACCTTCTGAAATGACTAAGTTTTTTACGATCAACATAGATCTTACGTATTTAGAAGATTGAAATCGATATCAATTTATAAAGATTGAAAAATACAGCAAAACTAAAATGAGGGGTATTTACAGGTGGAGAAAAGTTATCTGACTAAATTCATTCGAGTGAAAAGGTCATTAGCGAAAAATAGTGGAGTGCAGGGTGATAACTACCGGTAATGCTTATTTCTGAATTCTGTATTTACAGTTCACTGCGAACAACCAGCGTTTGAACCAAAAAAGAAAAATACTCGAGTGAAAAATGCAATCGATACTTGTGACACTCAAAAGAGATTAACGGACACTGAAAAAATTCTACCACAGACTTCGGCTACCTCGCACTCTGGTTGTGCAGTAAACACTGCCTCACTTCGGTGTCAGAAGATAAAATTTGGAAGAAATCAATTCGACCAAATGTGGTTTAGAATGTGAGGGGTTATTGGTTATTTTTTCACGAGGAGAAAGGCGGCAGTGAGAAAATTGGCCACTTGTCCGAAAGGGACAGTATAAACCCCACCCAGCTGGCAGTCAATGGTATTGGTGCTATCAGTGTGTTAAATGATGTCTTTTATGTTTTTGTTTTGAAATTTTTATACTGAATGATCGTGTAGAAAGTCATAACGTCTCTAGTCTCTTTTAAGACCCGAATATGATAATGGAAAAGTATGTTAGCTTGTAGATTCTTCTGTGAAAGATGATACCTAGAAATCCGTCTTATGACATCATCAAATTGCTTACTAGTGATTTGATCTTTAGATCAAATTTGTTGATGTCATAGGGGGATTTAGGAGGCATCCATCATCATAAATGCAAGATTCTATTGAATTAGTTACTAGTATATTAGTAACCTATGCCTTGTTAATTTTAATCTCATTAAGTTGGTGCTTGTTAAAAATCATTGTAACCAACCCCTCACGTGTTCCCAGGCCCAGTCTCATTTTAACAGGGATTTTCATGAAAGTGGGCCTTATTCGACAAATCTTTTATTAAAAATGTATTACGTCTAAAATAAATAAGTAAGCTTTATACACCGAAAGGATTTTTCTCTTATTGTTCGAAGTGCAATTTCTTTTATTTAAGAAATTTTTGAAGGAAATTCGACCAGTTAGTGAAACTTTGAATTTTCCAATGGTTCCATGAGACTTCTGGTTTTGTATGCTGATCAGTTTTTTCTCGCCAATCAGGTGCAAGCGTGGACCATTCCATTGCTCGGTTGGACCCTATTCTATATTGGGACGGAGGCAATCAAACCCTGGCAAGCGAGGACGCATTCGGTTGGACTACTCGACGTGTCGCATTCGGATTAACAATTTCACTTACTAAAGTACGCGGAATAGGCGCGGTAGGTATGATGCCAATCTCGAGTACGCGGAGTGAAGTAGCGCAGTAGACTAAAGGCATCGCTTTGAGCGCTGTCAAAAGTAAGAGGAAAAGAGGATGGCTATTTTTCAGGTATTTTGCTAATTTATTTCGTTGACAGATAATTTCTGGAGTATCATCAAATCAAGAATGAGTAAATAGAATTAATTTTTGAACCAGCGAACTTTAATTAATTGACTAAACTGTTTATTTAACTCGATTTGTTGCCGAAAGTGTAGTCTAGCCTTCTACCGTTCAGTTTAAGAATTCTCCGAAATAGTACTGACAGCGTTCATTGACTCGTTTTTCAGTGGAAAAGATTTAATTTCTTCGACAAAGAAGTTGTCAAACTCCCTGGAACAGATGAACCTTTTGATAAACTTCGGGTAAGTCGATAAGAATAATGAATGACACGGCACGATGATGGAAGAGAAAGCTAACCTTTCAACCAAGACCCTTACCTAAACCTACCCCTTTAAAGAAACCTAACCCCTAGCCTTCTAAACCCCTTCATTACCCTTACCATAAAACTAAAAAATCTGTACTTAGGTTTCATATTTCAAAAGCAAACCCCCTGTTTCGTTCCCGGCAGGTGTGAGAGATTTGTACGTACACCAAGTTAGGCCTACAACAAATCAAACAAAATCTACCAATAAAATAAAATAACAGGATCAATCCCTATTTTAAGGTGGAAAAAACCCTGAATGCTACACTAGCCTATGCCATTAACCTAGAAATGTTTTGATTTGATATTTTCAGGAGGTGATAGTGACCGCCTGCGCGAGTGGTCGCGGTCAGATTCTCATCGCTGATTGCGAGGGGAAGTTGTATTTCATTAACCGTCAGTTACAAGTGACGTCGTTCGCCGCGTACGCCATCAGAGTCACGCATTTATTCCAACTCAAACAACATAACATTCTAGTTACAGTCGGGGTGAGTGACAACCTGTGGAAATATTATGACTTTTCATAATGTGAAATGGGTCTAAATTCAAAACCCAGCCCAGTTGTACATTCATGATTTAGGCTAATTTTTAAAGTGGTTTTAAATCCTGAAATAAGTCTTTAACCCTTTCAGTGCTGACTAATTAATACCCTAAAGTGCTGGAGATAATTTGAAAATTTTTGAAAATTCCGCCCTAGTTTGTTGAATAACGGGGAATACCACTAAAGTGTGTCTACACCGCAGCGCGGTGTATCGTTAGTTACTAATATTTCACTATGTTTGACAGGTGCTGCCATTTTTCAAAAGAGCTAATTACTCATTTCATCAATACACCACAGTGCGGTGTACTAGCAAAATCTATCACTGATTTATACACGACATTGCGGTGTAGATGCACTGAAAGGGTTAAAAGATTGGCTATAGAACTTAGATTGTCTTATGACTGGGCTTAAATCTAGAAGCATGACTGTGCACTGTGCAATTAGCCCTACACTGCAACGGTGAAGGCTTAACATCAAGACCAATTAGTGGTATAACCAATCAAACAATTTAGGAACGTCATACATTTTTAGACAATTTTAGACTTGATTCAATATCAACTTTTGAGTGATTCAGTAGCGAAGGTTGATTGATATTGGGTGGAATAAAATGCATGAAAGTGTTAAGCAGAATTGCTGATTTATTGAAAAAATTTGATTGATTTCAGGAAGATGAACCAGGGACAAACCCTTTGATCAAAGTTTGGAACCTCGATAAGGTAGTAACATCAAAATAGGACCTCACCCCTCCCAACAAGGATGACTGAAAATAAAATTTATATTATCCTTGAATTTTCAGATCGACAAAAGTGGAATTCCAACTTGTTCGAGAATAGTTCGAGCGATTCCGGGAAATAATCCAACTCCGGTAAGTTAGCATAACCTCATTTTATCCCTTGAAATAACAGATGTTTGTATTAATGAATTCGGTTACGTTCTCAGGTTACTTGCATCTCTGTGCACGAGAATCTAAACTATTTAGCGGTTGGATTCGAAAATGGATCAGTCGTATTGTTTAAAGGAGATGTCACCAAAGAACGGTAAGTTCGATTGGACTTTCGTATGAAATCTTGAAGACAGTACAAACAAAATTTGGAAAAAGTTTTCTAAAAAAGGCAAATCTGATGAAATTTTAAAAGATTTTAAATTTTTCAGACACAGTAAACAGCGTCTGGTGCATGAAGGTCAACATCGAATCACTGGAATCGCGATTCGAATGGTCGGCAACAGTCCGATCGTGTTCCTCTCGACTGAACACGTAACTATGGCGATAACCGTTGGCGCGAAAGATAAAGACAAAGACAAGAAGGTAGTGATTTAGAAAATTGTTTTCAACCAATATTTTCAAATGGAAATGATTATTCGATTCATTGGGCCATCTTCATCATTTTCGGACTGATTTTATTGTATTTCAGGCGATATTGGATCGTCACGGTTGCGCGATGAAATGCTCGGTGCAGACGGACGTGACCTTGGATCATCAGTTTGTCATCGGTCGAAACGACGTAAGTGGATGGTGTTAAAATCAGTTGAAAAATTCTATATCAGAATGATTGTATTTGAGGAGCGACGTTTCGGCTAACAACTGTTAGCCATCATCAGGCGTACTGATGATGGGTTACAGTTGTTAGCCGAAACGTCGCTCCTCAAATACAATCATTCTGATATAGAATTTTTCAATCTTGGCTTCGTTATTGTGGGATTTCTCTCATCATCATCATACACGGATATTGTGTATCTTCTCAAATAAAATCAGTTGTTTTTGAATGAGACGGTTAATTATGGGGGGGGGGGCAACATAGAGACAGTTGCACAAAATCATCAATTCAAATATCTTCAAAATCAATCGTACGGTGAATCCAGCTTTTCAGTGAAACTAAGATCATTTGAAAGTCGTCACTCTTAGGTCACATTTGTATCATTGTGAATATTCTTCAAACCTAGTTTGTAGCTGATCAGTTGTGTTTAAACTAGAAAGTTGCAGATGTTTCTTTGCATTGTATTCAAATTCAATCATAGGATACCACTATCTAGTTATCGCGCATGTATAGAATAGGAGTGGCTCCGAAAATATCCAAATCATGACATCCACAGATATGTCAGAGTGACCCCAGGTTCTATCATAGAAATTTAGTCGCTGCTTGTAAACATATTTATCTATATTCGTTCATTTTAGGCTGTATATTTCTATCAACCTGATGAACGGGGTCAGTGTTTGGCTTTCGACAGCGACAAACTACAATTGCACTGGTTCCGCGGTTACCTGGTCGTCGTCAGCAAAGACAACAAAGTTTTAGCTCGACCGAAGTAAGAATTCTTTAACGAAATGGATGAAATATTTCCTGAAAGTCCTGTCGTAACGGATTCAATTTAATTTCAATTTGTTTGGATCTGATTTCAGCGCTCAAGGTTTCGATTTGAATCTAGTCACGGTTTACGATATAAACAATAAGTTTATCGCGTATTCGGCGCCGATTCCGGAAGTGATCGACGTCGTCTGCGAATGGGGCTCGCTCTACGTCGTCGGGGGCGATAGAAAGGTTCGTCTGCTTCGAAAGTTTCGCCTCAACAGCCTCCCGCATTTTTAAGAAAAAGCCCTTTGTACGAAGGAAACTACAGGGTTCAAATGATATCAGCTGTTAAGATAAAAACCGACTATCTACAGATTAAAAGAATTTAAAAACAAGAATTTATTTATTCAATCTAAAATATATAGAATACACGACACCTGACGATGATTTCTAGGGTGAGATATAATTCGTCCTGTATTCTATATATTTTAGATTGAATAAATAAATTCTTGTTTTTAAATTCTTTTAATTCGTAGATAGTGGGTTTTTATCTTATTTTCCGTTCACCAAGTTTGAGTGTGGTTATCGTTCTGATATCAGCTATTTTCATAACAGATTTCCTAGAGAGTAGTCTAGCAATACAATCAATGAGCAGTTGATTTTGGGGAAGTTGGAATTCACTGTGAAGTGAAAATGTTTTCCCCAAGTGAATTCCACTCGAAAGGTTTCTCCTCAGTGATTATATTCTAGCTACTACAGACAGCACATATGACTTTAAGAAAATAAATCTTGTTTTGAGAATATCTGGAAGCATTTGAATCGAAACAACAAAATCCGTCGTTAGTTTTACTTCATAATCGTCGATTTCTTCAGTTGAATTAGTCATTTGTCTAAGGAAACCAACCTCCCTCGAATATCTGCTCGCCTAGATGATAATCTCATGTCTGATTTTCGTTTCAGTTGTACCACCTACAAGAAAAAGACACTCAAACCAAACTCGACATGTTATTCCGAAAAAATCTTTACCCGTTAGCGATCAAGTGAGTAACTGTTAAATACTTGATTTTGTTTTAAAAAAAGAAATGTTCTAAGAAAAATTTTGTAAGCTCCATTTTAACATTCTGATTTTATAATTTACGTCAATTTTTAAACGGTGATGTTTGTTTACGTGTGTTTAGTTTGGCCAAACGACAGCAGTATGATCAGGACGGTTTGATCGATATATTCCGACAATATGGTGATCATTTATACAGTAAAGGCGATCACGACGGCGCGATCAGCGAATATATCAAAACAATTGGCAAATTAGAGGCTTCTTACGTCATCAGGAAGGTGAGTAAACATAATTATTATAAAAATAATTTGTATTGTATAAAGCAGGTATTGATCTACAGTCTGGAACAGCCCTTATGGTGTGAAGTGTGTGGATGATCAATATTTGAAAATTGGCTGATAAATTGTCTAATGTCCGGCGTTTGCTGTTCGTTCATTCTCAATTGAAAATGTCTGTGGACGATCACTTTTTGAAAGAACGCTCATAAAATGTCAAATGTCTGGCGTTTGTAGTCATCTTCCAAATAAACGTTGTCGCTGACTCTCGTACACATGCGAAGTCTAAATGATCAAATATTAGAATCATAATAGTGATAAAGTATCAAATGTGTGAAAGAGGATCAAGATTGATACACGCATAAAGCGTATTGTTCACAGTCGAGTTTCAAATTTTCTGAGGTAAAATTTTTGTTCTCCTTTCTCTAGTTTTTAGATGCTCAGAGGATCCACAATTTGACGGCCTATCTGCAGGCGTTACACAAGGCAATGTTAGCGACTGAAGACCACACTACGTTACTGTTGAACTGTTACACTAAACTGAAAGATGATTCTAAACTCGACGCTTTTATCAAGGTACGCATCAATTCCTTGCCTAGTAGAATCCTCTATTCGAACATTAGTTGATGTCCTACTGCACGCTAGTGACAGCTGGTGGATCCTCACTTGCCACAATTTGAATCCCCTATTGCTACAGTAGTTGATCTACTGCACACTAATGAATCCTCATTTGCCAGATTTACAAAAATTGTACAGAATCTTTTTCAATTTTCAGACGAAAGATCGCGAGGTTGATTTCGACGTGGAAACCGCGATTAAAGTTTGTCGCCAAGCAGGTTACTACGAACACGCCCTCTATCTGGCGGAAACACACCAGCAACACGACTGGTATTTGAAAATACAACTCGAGGACATCAAAGATTATAAAGCGGCCCTAGAGTACATTGGAAAATTAGAGTTCGATCAGGTGAGATACGTTTTCATAAACTCTTACTCGATGTTTAATGCCGAGTCTGGGTAGGATTTTACCAGTCTCAACCGCAGAAAGAGACCGAGTCTACTGTATTTCCAAACTCTTACTCAGTATTCAACACCAACCTGGGTTAGAATTTTACCAGACTCAACTTTGCTGCAGTAAGAGACTGGGTCTACTGTATTTCACAAACTCTCAGTCAGTATTTAACACCAAGTCGGGGTAGGATTTTACCAGTCTCAACTTTGCCGCAGTAAGAGACTGGGTCTACTGTATTTCACAAACTCTCAGTCAGTATTCAACACCATGTGTGGGTAGTATTTTACCAGTCTCAGCCGCAATAAGAGACAGAGTCTACTATCGTATTTCACAAACTCTTACTCAGTTTTTTTTAACCAGTTTCAACTTAAGCGCAATAAGAGACGTAGTCTACTGTATTTTTTCACAGGCTGAACATAATTTGAAAACCTACGGTAAAGTTCTGATGAGTGAGGTACCGATACAAACTACAGAATTACTGAAACGACTCTGCACTGATTATAGACCTTCGAATAGTAAGTGTAGTAAACTATCTAATAGATTTGATATATTCGCCATTAGCTGTCATACTTCTAATGAGGGCTCTTTCTTTGACTGTGGCAATTGAAGTTTCAGATTTGATTCACCAGGTGTCACTAGCCGGCACTCAGATGCCAGATTTCTTCTCAGATTCAGTTAAAATCTATTCTTAATTGCACCAATTCTATGAATGGTGAATAGACTTTATGTGAACCCTGAAGATCATTCGGAATTTATCGAGACTGAAGCATGATTTATCTGATTTCTATCAAAGGAAAGTTAAAAAGCTTGATGAAAGTTGATTGAAAATGAACTGAATTTTGATCAGAGTTGTCCCATCGATATGCACGTCGTCTAGCCGGAAAATGTTGCTCCTCCTTGACCTTGATGATTAATGAATTTGCCACGGCAATTTTGTATTAAATCAGGGTTTCAAATTTTCAGAACCCATTGTCGATGAAACCAGCTTGCACTCTGCACTGGGAATGGGTTCGTTAATGTTTCATTTCTCAAAACAATTATTCTAGAAAAACAAGTTAATATCATATCATCATCATCATCATACAGTGGAACCTCGTTACTTCAGGGGCCGGTTCCATAGACAGAGCATAGACTTAAGACCGGTCTAAGACAAACTTAGTTCTATAGCCAATCTAACAACTTAAGACCAGTCTTAAGGTTTTCAGACCACTTTTGGTCTTAAGTCGTGACTATGGAACCGGCCCCTGGGGACCAGAAAATATGTTATATATATATATATATATAACCGATAGTTCGTTATATCCAGAATGAGATTAATCAAATTTTCTTACTCGGGGCGAAATTCTATATTTGTTATAACTGCTGAATCATATCCAAGTTCGTTGTAACGAGGTTCCACAGTATCATTATCAACCGAAGATGGCCAACGGTCTATGTACAGACGGCTTCTTAGTTTGCTCAGATATTTTGCGGACCAGACTGCGATTTTGCGTCTGAATTTTCTGACCGATGTTTTCAGTGATTGATTCGTCGCTAACTGCGAGAGTTCAGAAATCGTACGCCGACGAGTTCATTCATATATTCGTGAATAATTCGGAAAGATTGACAGAATTTCTCGAGCACATGGTCAGAGTAAGTCGCTCATTCGTAGAAATTTGTTCATTTAAGATATTAACTCTTGAGAAACAGAAATTTGAAACGTGTGGAACTGTTTTCAGGTTCAACCGAATTCGCCGAGTTTAGTCTACACAACTCTTATAGAACTTTACCTTCAGGAGATCACTCATGAGAAAGACCCATCGGTGAGTACCGTATGTCCATTAATTTTTTCATCGGTTACTCCCTGTGAATAATCGGGTTGGCCACTTAACGTGGAAATCAGGGAATAGTCAGGAGGTTTTCTTTTCTTTTAAAAAGTTAGGGATTTATGAAATAGGAGAAAATCGGGACAATATCAGTGAAATTTGTTGAGATTGTTAGATCGCGGGTAAAATCAAACAGTGTCCATCTGTTTTATGAAACCGGTATTTGAGTTTCACCGGTATTTGAGTTCACTGATCGAATTCTCAGCAGAGCAAGTCAGGAAAAACAACAACACGCGTGTCAGGGGTTAGTCAGGGAAAAAGCAACCAAGTCAAAAGTGGCCAAATTATCATGAATTATCAATCTATGAATTATGATGTTTTTTCGACTTTGTTTCAGAGGAAAACGACTAAAGAGCGAAAGTTATTAGATTTATTACAAAATCCAGAAGTGAGTGAGGTTTACCATTATCATTTGACACTACAGTCGCACAACTTGTAGATTTCCTGAGATACTTGACATTTATTTCTGATTGAAAAAGTTTTATCATCTAGTGAAATTTATGATTTGGCTAATTTCAATGTTAAAAGTTTTAAATTTAACAACTATTTTTTATGGCGACAGGCTGGTTACGACGTCAACCAAGCGCTAGTTCTATGCCAAATGAACGACTTCAAAGATGGAATTCTTTTCATGTACGAAAAGGCGAAATTGTAAGTGAAAAACACTGAATTCTTGGTCAAAAACTATTCAACAGATTAATTCAAGATTTGAATAAATATTTTGTGGTGTTTCAGATATTCACAGATTCTGAGATATCACATGGAACACAGCGAGTATATCGATATTATCAGTAAATGCAAGAAATTTGGGTAAGAGTTTCAAGTTAATTTCTGTATACTCGGATTTAGGCTCCATTTTTTGCGAGTGTTCCTGGCAATTGACTACTTGCGATACCTGGTGAATCCTCGTGAAACACCCCTCACAGTGTAGTGTTGAAATTCCCAATCCATTAATACGATGGCCACTTACCTGAAAATCAGGGAAAAGTCAGAGAATTTCCTTTTCCTTGAAAAGTCAGGGAATTTTCAAAAAAAAGATCAAGTTAAAGATCAGGGGATAATCGGGGAAAAAATATGTCAAATAAAAGTGGCCACCTGGAGATATCATATCTCCCTGACGTCTTTGTAAGACGCTGAAAATCCTGTTACTGATAACACGATATTCTATTCAATAGAATGATGTATTATTTTTGTTATTCATAGGATGACCGATCCTAGTTTATGGGTTCAGGCGTTGTCGTATTTCGCGAAACGCGAGGATAACTGTCGTACTCAGATCATGGAAGTGTTGACTCACATCGACGAACAGAATCTGTTACCGCCGCTGTTAGTCGTGCAAACTCTAGCCAACAATTCAACCGCTACTTTAGCCGTTATCAAGGTCAGTTCAGCGTACATAAGGGCGGGAGATTATTAACACATTTGCTGCCCAGCTACTAATATCATGTACAATAGAATAAAAACCCACTATATACAAATTAAAAGAATTTTAAAATCGATGATTTATTTAATAAAAAAATCTAAAACATATAAAATACACAACGTTTCGATCTCACCCTAGAGATCATCGTCAGGTGTGTGGAAATCGCCCCCTGACGATGATCTCTATAATTATGTATATAGTGGGTTTTTATCCTATTATCCGTCCACCACGTTTGAGTGTGGTTATTGTACTATACTCGTATGTCCAGTTCTTTCACCAGTGACACTACTAATGTAGCTGATTCTTCCTATTCACAATTATATATTTGCATATAGCGCACGCGAATAACACAGTTTCTGACTGGCTGGAATGTGCGCAAACTCAATTCATTCTCAAGGCTCATTGGTCAATTTTAAACAAAGGCTGATTATGTAACAGCTCCAGTGTCGACCTGCGAGTATATTTGTATTTGACAATTGGCACCGTGTTATCAAGCTGGCAGCAAATTCAATTCTCTAGAAGCACCTTAGAACTTTCGCTAAAAGTTGATCATCTGTGCCCAGTAAACTCTTGAAAAAACAATTTGAGAGCTCATAGAACATGCTGTATACAGAGCGCCGCGAACCAGGCACTCTCAGGACCGGGTGATCGTTAGGAGTGAGTCGACTGTATTCCGGTTTCTGTTTTCTAGGATTACATCACGCGTCGAATGCAACTGGAAAACGACCAAATATCAGAGGACGAACGTCTGATCAAACAATACAAAACCGAAACGGAGAAAATGCGTAAACAAATCGAAGAGATCAATACTTCGGCGAAAATATTCCAAGTTTCGAAATGTTGCGTCTGTAAACACGATTTAGAATTACCATCCGTGCATTTCCTGTGTCAACATTCCTACCATCATCAGTAAGTAGAAAGAGTTCATTTCTGTAACCTACTGAGTGCCACTATTACTAGCAGGTTTGAGGTATCTTTTCTCCTCAACCCGCTGAGCACCGCTCTTAAAAACAGGTATGAAATCCACACGAGGTATTATTAGCAAGTTTGAGGTATCTTTTACTCTCGATCTGCTGAGGGTATTATTCATAGCAGGTTGAAGGCGTCTTTTCCCCCTCAATCCTCCGAGGGCCACACAGAGCTGCCAACTGTTCCCGATTTTCAGTATTTTGTTACTATGTTTTGATGAAAAATACTGATTGATTTGTTTGATGCAAACAGAAATCTGAAACATGTTACTGAAGGTCTTACTGTTTATTTCTGATTAATTTGAACATTTTCTTTCATATTTCAAAGAAATGTTGATGAAAATAATTTGATTTATTACTGAAGCATTTTTTAGAGGTTAGCAGCCCTGGCCACACAGGTTATTATTAGCAGTTTCAAGGTTTCTGTTCCACAACCCGCTGAGGGCCACTTACGGCGTCATTAACGGGTTCGACGTTTTGAGACATTTAATGTCTTCAATACCGGTAGTTGTAAAAAATCACAAATTTTGCTTTTTCAGATGTTTGGAGAACTACGCCGAAAACGCTAACGAGTGTATCGTTTGTACGGGCGAAAATCGTAAAGTCGTCGACATAATCCGCGCTCAGGAGCAGAGTCGATCCCTCGGCGAACAATTCCAACAACAACTGAAAGTGTCTCAAGACGGATTCTCTGTGATCGCCGATTATTTCGGTCGAGGAGTTATGAAGGTAAATCTCGGGCGGAGCGTTCGAATCGTTGAGAAATCATAATAGCAAATACGAGTACAAATCTCATTTCGTAATGAGTAAATATACAGTCAATCCTCGATGTACCGCCCTCATCGGTGCAGAACGATTTTGGCGGTATAGAGTATGGTACGGTATATTGGAGGTGTTTAACTATATATTTGTAAAGAGTTGTACATTGAGAAAACCTGGCGGTTGGCAGGGGTGGCAGTATAGAGAGTATAGTGGTATATTGGGGGTGTTTTACTATGTATTTGATTAGAGATGTACATTGAGAAAACCTGGTGGTAGGCGGAGGTTGCAGTATAGAGAGTATGGCGTTATATCGGGGGTGTTTTACAATGGATTTGTAAAAAGACGTACATTGAGAAAACCTGGAGGTGGCGGTATATGGGAGGGCTGTATATCGGGGTTCACCATATTCATTGTTGCAAATATTTTCGGTTGTTACATTTCCCCTCTCCAGGCATAGTAGTGCAAGCGATTAGATTTCGATATCGTATTTACGTATGAAAATAAGACTAAAGCTAATTTATTAGAAACAATTTCTAATTACTATATGAGTGATATATATATATGTAATGCGAATTGAAGATAATTAATTACATATTATTCAAGTTATAAAGGTTTCTATCTATGACAAGGAGTCATTTGGTCTCAAAACTAAAGACGAATGAAAAAGTGAAAAAATTATTTTTTATTTCAGAAATAAACCGACGTGAAAGCAATAGGAGACGTCGGATTGTAAATATGTGAATAATACGATTAACTAGTCAAAGACACATAGTTTAGATTATTTGAGATAATCTGATATGAGAGGATTAGTGTGGATTAGGCAATGATTTCACCGCCGAAGAGATAATTCATTTTGAAATGATGGATATAACACTGAATCCACAGTTCTAAAGAGTGAGTTAAATGCGATTGATTCTTTGCTGGATTTAAACTTAAACGGAACTAATTTTGACTGTGGAACTGAATCCCCGTGCGTAGATCAAGATTCAACTTCGCTGACCCCTAGTTGAGGCGAACTGCAACGTGGTATTCGCAATCAATACTGCATAAATGTTATTTTTTATTGATTCATGAAAAGCGATTTATATTGAACGCAGATTAAAATGAAAATGATTGCGGCAATAATCAGAAACTGAATATGTGGTTCTTTTCATAGTTAATTTACCAGTTTTATCAAGTTTAAAGACGGTCATCCTGTTCGGCCCAAATTCTTAGGCGTGTAGTCCTGGAGCCTTCCTTTCAGGCATTCATCATTATAGTGTGGAAGACCAGTATTTGAAAGTCTGCTCATAAATGCCTAATGTCTGAGTTTGTTTTCAATTGAAAATATCTTGAACATGAGTGAAGTATTGACAACCACATTTTGAAAGCTCGCTGATAATATATCATGTCAGGTATTTATAGTTCATTGTCAATTGAAGACGTCTCTGGGTCCTGAGAGCGAAGTACGAATGATCAGAAATTGGAAGAATGGTGATAAAGTATCACAGACCCAGTTGAGAGACGGTGTTCAAGTCTGGCCCTTGCCTTTGTTCAATTTCAAAGCGAATGGCTCTTGGTAATATAACCAGACCTGGATCTGCGATCAAGAAAATAGCCAAAACATGACACAACATAAGGTTACATTATTTTATAATCTATTTCATAAAAAATGTTATACACCTTTAACGATACACTGTAAAATAAAAAAACACATCCTCTTTATGTATTTTTGGTAAAATCTATATTACAAATTGTAAATTTTGAGTATAAGTTACATATTTATTTTTATATAACGTTTCAGTAAATATAAAAAGCTCTTTTTAAACAAATAACAAGTTTCTTTTGGAAAGCATTTAACATTAATTTCATTATACCCGTATCACTATATATTTACTGAAAATTTAATCAAAATTTCATTCCTCCAATTGAATTTTTCACACGATTGATCACAGTAAGATTCATTGAGACATAATCAGTTATAAAAATGTGCAAGTACCGTATAATTTTTAATCGCAAATATTAATTGATTGGTTCATTATGCAGTGTAAAAAGCATTTTATGAAAGCCCTAGGACAGTTTAATTACAGAAATTTTATTACATGTATATTAGATGATTGACTTATCGGTAGTGTCTACTTTAAATAGAGTAGACTCTCATCATCATCATCAGTAAAGACGGATCTGTGATAGGCTCGTGAAAGCCAGTAATTATCCTCCCCTCCCTTTCTTGACTAAATTTCAAATAATTGAGGAAGAGTTAAAGAAATACAGTAAACTCTTAAACTCAATTAAAAATGAGGACTGGTAAAATTCTACCAGGAGGATAGTCAGTTACTGAGCAGCAGAAGTCTAACGCAAATATTGAGCAATTTCAATGAGATCAAGGACCCAGTTCCACTGGAAAAGTTGATATTTAAACCAAAGATCGAATGATAATGATTTTAAATTGGTGTTCCAAATGACATCTCTGTGTCCTGGGACGTTTCAGCTCTAAGAGTCAATTTTAACCCAGATGAGTGGAACTGCGCTAGTTTTATGAAGGTTATGCTTAAAGCATTCTAATATTTAGAACATTGAGTAACCAATAGCGAATTAACTGAAAACCTAAAACGGTTTTCGTTGTTGCACTTATTGGAAACAAGAAGTAACCGATATACATAACTCGTAGAGAAACACTCATAGAATGTTACAAACTCGCGATGAACTCTTGGAAATATCGCGTAATTCCGATTCTAAGCGTTTCGCGTACGTTTCTTTCTCTTCGATTTTTTCGAGCAGACGCTGTTGTGAGATTCGTAGCTGCGAGATCTCCGCTTCTTTCAAATGCTGTTCCCGCGATAATTTCTGCGTCCGAAAAAAAAAAAAACATCGTAAAGTGGATATAAAACATTTTGTAAAAGTTACATCTACGCGCAAGATTTAACATAATGTGGAAGATGACGATTTTCAAAAATTGATTATTTTAACAATTTAAGTCCTAACATCCTACCATTTTGCTCCAAGTAATGATATCACTGGCTTTTAAGGGTCCCTGTAAACTGGCGTCGCGTCGGATATAAACTTCACTCTGTCCGTACTCGTAGAGTTGGTCTTGCGTTTCACCCTTACTAACACGGATTTCGATCACTTTTAATTCACCTGAAAAAAAACCCAAAAATTTAAGCAATACTGTTGCAAATGAAGAAGATGCCATAATTGTTCAATTATTTCCCACTAAACAAGCTCCAATCAGGAAATAGGTGGCAATCAAGGATTCCACTTATGACAGGCAAGGATCTTCCAGTTTCGAAAGTAGTAACTCCTCAGTCTTGCAGATTCAAGGTGGAATATTGAACTGTTCACTTGGAATGAACTGTTTTCTTAATTAATTCAACAATTAACAAAAACTATACCAGTATGTATATATTTGGTGGGTTCTGTGGTCATGCATGGACTCAGGAGCCTAAAAAATTCATTTCAAATCTCATAGAAAATGAACTAATTTTGAAAACATTTGAGGACTGAGTGCTTGTTATGTCATCTACCAGGATAGCTGATGTCGCGGTTCCTCAGTGTAAGTAGTAGGTTTATGTACATGTGATGGGGTAGGGGAAAGGTGTGGCTCTTACCGGCGTTATAATCTGAATGTAGTACCGGTATTATATCTATATGATACATATGAGGGTATACAGGAGGTTGTATGGTTTTAATCCAGCTGTCTATTTTTAACCTGAGCTTATCTTCGTTTTTACGATCCAAATCTATTCCACTCACATGCCCTAAATAAACAAAACAGAAAATAGATTTTTAAAACAGAATTTTAGAAACTGCGGTAGAGATTCTGAGGGCATTGAGGATGAGATGACTGCCTCCAAAAAACCCTAATGATATATGACATCATCTGAAAATGTGTTAGGTTAGGATTTTTCAAGCAAAGGGGATTTATGAAGGTTGCTATCATTTCTGAAAAAGCTGTATCAGATCCAATCACTACTCAGGCTAAAAGAATTAATATCTTGTTTCTCCTTATCAAATTTCAGGGTCATCTTGTGAACTGCAATCATTTGTAATGCATGAGACTGACCTGAATCTAGGACTCCGATATAAAGTGTTCCTCCTTCGCTGTTCAGAAATCCGACCGTGTATTTCAACAAACACCGTTTGAAATGTTTATGAATGAAGTTCCCGGCGCCGCTTTTATACTCGACGAATCGTGATTCCGTCTGTGTCAGCTCCTGTCCGCGGATATAAACCCGATTGACGGCGGAGTCGGTCATCGTTGATCTGGACGGCATCGAAGCCGGACAGCTCGCCGACACGCACGGCTGCCGATGATGACACGGCGGTTCTTCGCGTTGATCATCGTCGATCTCAGCGGAGGCGTCGGTCGATTCCTCGAATCCACGGCTCAATCGCGTAAAATCCGTCGAATCCCGATTGAATCGTTTCAAAACGTGATTCCGTTCGCGTTCGTGCCGTTTTCGAACGCGTTCCATTTTACATTCGACTCGCAGTTGTTTCCACGGCGACACTAATTCCGAGAGACAGACGGATTTCAAATCGACGGTCGAATCGGATGCTGCGACCGACGACAGGGCGTTGAGCAGGTCGGTTTGTTGTCGCGAGTTTTCGAGGTATAAATACGCGAAGCTCGAACCGCCGGTCGGGCGTTGCACGATGTGGATCGATTTGCGCGCGATTTTAACGCCGAATTCTCGCGCGAGTTCCCGCAGCGTTTCGCGTAGTCGATACGCGGGAACGTCGTCGCGTAGGTTTCCGATGAATATTGCGGTGTCGTCGGGGATGATGCTGGTGGCCATTTTGTCGGCTTCAAATAAAAATGATGATCCATTCTTCATGACTCTGGTTGTTTCTTCCTGGATGATCTGGTGATTAAATTTTCTCATTGACAGTTTTGTCAGTTTACAATTAAGGACCCAGTTCCACAGTTGTGGGTTAGAGTTAACTCTGAGTAAACGTTAGTTCATTTTCAATGAGTTAACGCTAACTCATGACTGTGGAACTGGATCCACGGGCCAGTTGCTCAAAAAGGTTGGTTTCAGATAACAGGCGGATAAATACCCATTTTACAATCAACATTTTTATTTTCATCATGTCAACTATCCGCTGGATAACTGTAACCAACTTTTGAGAAACTGATCCCTGGGGGTCCTGATTATTAAGTCAAAATTGAGTGAACTTTCTGATTTGAGATGTCAAAATGTGTTTTGAAAACCATATAGTAACAAGAACTCTGATCCTCTGATTAACTCTTACCAACTTTGGAGCAACCGCAGCTCCTGGGTACTGATTATGTCAAAATTGAGTGAACTTTCTTCTTCTGTCTGGACTGATTCGAATCGAGGAGAGGATGTCAAAACGTGTTTTGTTTGTTGGGGGGAGAATTTCTCTTATATTTACGAATCCCACTGTTTCAAAATTTCAATTATCTGTTTCAAAACGCATCTAGAATTGCGCTAATTGCCTTCCCATATTGTGACATTCGTTGTTCGACGAGATTTGTCATCGTTTCAACATCGCCGCGACGACATCGCGACACCGGCGGCCATTTGTAAACAGCTGCCCAGAAACGGAAGTCGACACTCGCTATTAGATCCGAATCGCCGGAGAACGATTCGAATCAAACATGGCCGAAAAGCAGCTAAATACATCGGCGAATAAAAGCCCGACGAAACCGTCGATAAAACCGGGTGGTCTTCTGCTGCCGATATCGCGAATCAGAACTATAATGAAGAGTTCTCCCGATGTTACCACAATCAGTAATGATTCACTGTTTTTAGTCACCAGAGCGGCCGTAAGTAGCGAAATAGTCTATCATTGTCGCGCTAATTATCGAACAAGGTCCGGTTGAAATTATTCGGGCGCGTAGCGCGTATCAATTAAACAATTGATTACAACTCATAAAATTACTTATGAATATCAAACCGGTTCCCTATTGATAGTTACCAGATGTGAAGCTATTTTTCGTTCTAGTTCTGATGCCAAGATTTTTTTTTTTCAATTTTATATTTCAGGAACTGTTCATCGAAGATTTAGCCGTTAGTTGCATGGAAGAAGGAGATGACCCGAATAACGTCGTTTACAATACTTTGGCGAAATTCGTAGCAGAAGATGAAAATCTTCAGTTTCTACAAGGTATAAACATTTTTTTTTTCAAATTGATAAGAAATTTGTTCAAAATTTTATAGCCAAAATTAGGTTTCTTTAATCAATAAAATCTCAAGTTTCATTGCCAAAGTTTGATACTTAAACCCCTGAATCCTTGGGTTCGTGATGGGTTTGTAAGGTGCATAGAAAATAACCATAGAACTCTTCTATGAAATAAATAAACCAGTATTTGTTTGTATTGGCTTTACATCGCTTGGATTTTTCATAAAAATCAATCAAATGAGGGGGACTGCTCCCTGTTAGGCCTATAAGATTAGAATTTGATTAATTTTTTAGAAAGATTGATTGTCACATCTAATTGATAAGAAATTAGTTCAAAATTTTGTTGCCAAAATTAGGTTTTTTTAATTTACAAAATCTTTTTAAGTTTCATAGCCAAATTTTGATATGTAAACCCCTGTATCCTTTAAGTTTGTTAGGGACATAGCAAATCCTGTATAGAAATCAATTGAATAAGGTTATGATTTTATTAAATTTTTAGAAATGATTAACTGTCACATCAATCTTCGTATCGCTCAAGTTGTCTTTCATCGTTTCTTTCTTTAGACATAATTCCTCAGAAAATAAAAGCGAAGGACTACATCGACATGATGAAACAAAATGCGGAATTAGTGATTTTAGACAGCGAGGATTCCAGCTGAAGTCTGTCAGAGTAAACACACGTTAAATGAGATGACATTATTTTTCTATCGACGCTGAAAATATGATGAAAACTGGAATCGTCCCACTGTTAAATTGGATTTAACTGAATTATTTTTTCAGTGAATCAGAGTCAAATTTTCACTTATTGCAACCAGGAGCTGATTCAACAATCTTGGTTTGAATCAGACTCATTATTTAAATCATTGCAAAATGGAGTAATTTTAAGTCAAACTTTACCAGCTACTGGAGCTGAGTCTAGTTCCATTGCTGTTTCTGACTCTTGGTGGAGTTAACTATATCATAACTAGAACTACTAGTAGGTTCTGTTCGTGAATTAGTTTAGAAGTTTAGGAGAAATTCTCTTTCTTCGAGGAAATATTTGAACCTTACGTCATAACTTTAAAGGTCTTGTTTTTGTACCAGGCAACTGCATTTCATTTTTTATTCAAACACAATAAAGAAGGCATGTTTAAATACAAATTTTCCAAATTTTTAGTTGCATTTATTTTCAATGGCTTTGGATCATGGTTTTATAAAAAAGTGACTGACTGTAGCAGATAACTGAATAAATCCACTTTCAATAATATATATGAGAGGCAAAAGTTTTACAAGAAGGCCCCGCCATGCTTCCTAAGTCGAGGCCCGGAAAAATGTATTTATACGGTATAGGATCCTCGGCCAAAATTAACAGCTCGATTGTGGTGCCATCTAAAAAGATATTGTTGAACTATTCACATCCACCTGAAGCAACGATTGAAGTGTCGACTTGTGAGTGGTTTATTTTTCGTTTTCTGGTTGCTGTAACTATTTCGGAGTGGTAACAACGCGTAAGTAAGCTTTAATAATTAACGATTTAACTAATTGAAAATCAAGTTACTGATGTCACGATCTAAGAAAGGAATAATGAATGCATTATTCGAGGGTATATCAATTGTTGATTTGGATTTGGGGCCCACAGCATACTAGGGGCTCAGATAAAGAACTAGCTGGTATAGATAGGATCTTCTTCAATTCTATTAGTAGTAACTCAGTTGCTACTAACAGAATTAAAGAAGACTTTTTAGCAATCCTCCGATTCATTACAAAATGGATACCTACCCCGGTTTAGAAACAATAGTTTCACTTGTCATATTCGAAGATCAAATTGAGGTGTGAGTTCAAAAGATTTAGAGAAATATCCCCATAAAGATTGATGTCAGACAAAAAATAGACTATATAGTATCCTTCGATATCCCAGAAACTACAGTATCATTTCCAAACTATTCGAAGGTGATTTTTGAAAGGTCATTGTCCTCTCAGAAAATTGTTCAATTGAACTACAAATCTAAAATCAGACAAATTGTTCGAAAAGAATGGGAAGTCCTCTGGAACTATTTCAAATATCTTTATCAAAATTTTTATATTTTCATGACATTTTGATCTGCTGTAAACCTCTCATATCACATCAAAAATACATTAAATTACTTTATGCATGAAAATGCATTCAATTTTTTAACTGCGACCTACTTTGAATATGAAAAGCTTAAATTGTGTCTTTTCAAACTCAGTCCCTCGTGCATTTCAAACAGGTTTTTTATTGAGATTTACGTGGCGCGTGTATTGACCTTGGTACCTCGATACAACCATGCGCTTGCAAATTATACATTAAATGAGCAAATTTTTATCTTATCAAATTCGTCGACATAATAAATTGACATCCTTACGAAGATACCATCTGAGTGGTAGGCTTCAGGTCAAGGTTGAGGCAACGTTATCTTTCTGAGTTCAAGAATTATAAAAAAACAAGTCATATCTTTTTAAAAATGAATCTTGTAGCCTATGCTTTGAGTTTTTCGACTCAACCAACTGAGCTCCAATCAAGGCAAGCAAGTTTGAGGTTTCCCTCTGAAGTCGCCACAAGTCAATTTAACATCTAGCCTATCGTTCCTCATCTACTGTAGTCAAAATCTTTTTCAAGTTCAGAGATAAATAAAAATCAAGTGATATACTATTTATGATATCATGTTTTCGAATTGAGATTTGTGCAGTTTCAAGTTAAATAGCTATGACCGAAAATATATTATTTCTGCAAGCGCAACTATGAAATTGTAGCTTAAACGTTGGAGATGTTTTTCTCAACAGACAACTCAGTCTCTGATTCTGTTGTTTAGTTGTTTGAAGCGTAGCAGATTGCGCCTTTAGCTTATTGATGATGATATGCACAGGTTCAATTGAGTCATGATTTATATTTGGTGTCTTCAGTGCGAAAATAGACTCGGTATCTGTGTTAATGTGCAATCGTAAATAACTATCCCTGCCTCCGAGTTAATATATTCCCTACCCCTATCATCTCTCTTCCCCCCTCTCCCTAGCCTGGCCCTCTCTCCCTCAACCTTTCACAATCCCTAGGCCCTTCCAAGCCTCTCCCAATCACCCCTGGCTCTCTCCATCCCCCATATCGATCTACTTCTCCCAGCCTGTAGTCTCTCTCACTCGCACAGACAGAGAGAGAGGTGCGCGTGAGAGGGACTACAGGTAATGCTTAATTTGTTTGTCTAGGAAATCATTGAATTGTTGAAATAGAGCCAGAGTTGAAGTAACTCGGGAATTTTTAGCTGAAAGTTCCCTGAACTGAGAAATTGTTTTGCAGTCAAGTAAAACAGCTGACACCCGACCATATTGAAAGCCAAGAACAGGATAATCCAAAATAATCTCCATTTACCTCATTAAGATGGATAAAGAAATTATTTATTTAATAGGATCATAGTTTAGAATGTTATGACTAGGCAGGCCTAACCGGTTTATGACAAAGTTATGCACAGAAACCCATATGCGGTAGCAATCGCATATAGCTTATTTTGAATAATGCAAGATCGCTGCTATGGCAGAGAAATCGCAGATTTTGCTGCTTTGAATTATATTTCCTCTTTATATTGTTTAATTACAGCTTTTTTAGCGATTCAAGATGGCTGTCATGGCAGAGATATTGGATTTGCTACGAGTGTTGGTATTAACTATTTATTACATAGTTGAATCGTGGGTGCTATTTTTCATTCCGGCTTCGATGAAGAAAAAAAATATCAGTGGAAAACTAGTGCTGATCACTGGAGCTGGTGAGTTCATTTTAATGAATCATTGAAGTCCTCGAGAATGAGAAACTAATCATAATTTTACTGAATCGTTGAAGTCATTGAGAATAAGAAAGTTGTCATCAGAATACAATAAGTAGGTTTTGCTGAATTCCTATTTTCTTGGGTGAAATATTTGGTAAGCATGTAAACTATTATTCATGATTTAGATTCCTGGTCATCGCAATTAAGTGAGTTCTGCTGTTGTAACAAAATTATTATTTAACTGAATTATTGAAGTTATTGAGAATGGATAAAGGTGGTCATTTGTAACTAATCATTATTTTGTCCAAACACTGGATAAAGTTGAATTCGATCTTAAAGACTGTTGAATCCTGATTTCTAATTTTTAGGAACTGTTGAATTCTGATTTCTAATTTTTAGGAAGTGGTCTCGGTCGATTGATGGCTAACGAATTTGCAAAACTCGGATGCAATTTAGTTTTGTGGGACGTCAATGAAAAAGGCAACGAAGAAACAGCTGCTGAGGTGGAGAAGTACGGAACTACGGTGAAAGCTTACAAAGTTGATCTGAGCAACAGGGAGGCGGTCTATGAGGCTGCAGAAAAGGTAGAAGACGCCCCCTAGTGGTTTAAAACTTCACTCATCAGTTAGGCCTACCATACTTCAAAGAAATGAGAGAAAATGGTTGAAGGATTATTATATTGAATTATGAATGAATTAAGAACTTTTAAACTACTGTTTAGATATTTTAAGAATTCACTGATTAAAAGTGAAAAGGCTTCTATAGATTAAAGCTTTTCAGTTGAGATGATATGTTTTCAAAAATCGATATAAGAAAAGCGAAGAATTGGACTTTAAAAGACATTTGACAATTTTTATGTTAATTTCCAAAGCTTTTTGAAAGAATTCAATGAAATTAATTTCACAAAATGTTTCTAAATTTTTCAACTTTCAGGTAAAACAGGAAGTCGGACACGTTCAGATTCTCGTGAACAACGCGGGAATCGTAACTGGTAAAAAACTCCTCGAATCGCCCGATCACATGAACGTCAAGACATTCGAAGTGAACGTTTTCGCACATTTCTGGGTAAATATCCTTTCTGAAAATTGATCGAACGTTCTAGCTACCTGATGAAAAGTTTCAATAATTCTCGTGAGTGATAGTAAGTCAAGAAGAGAAACCCTTTAGTATCCATTTCAAACTTCTAATCTCAGCAGATGGATTCCTCGCAGTAGATGCGTCTGATTCCTCTCACAGCAGATGGATTCCTCCCAGGAGATGCATCTGATTCCTCTCACAGCAGATGGATTCCTCCCAGTAGATGCGTCTGATTCTCTCACAGCAGATGGATTCCTCGCAGTAGATGCGTCTGATTCTCTCACAGCAGATGGATTCCTCGCAGTAGATGCGTCTGATTCCTCTCACAGCAGATGGATTCCTCCCAGGAGATGCATCTGATTCCTCTCACAGCAGATGGATTCCTCCCAGTAGATGCGTCTGATTCTCTCACAGCAGATGGATTCCTCGCAGTAGATGCATCTGATTCCTCTCACAGCAGATGGATTCCTTTCAGCAGACAGATTCTTTTCAGCAGACGGAATCCTCATATATATATATAATTTTGATATATATATATATATATATCCTCATATAGCATATCATATGAATCAGATTCACTTAATGAATGAATCTTATTCTTTCTTGCCAGACGTGTAAAGCATTTTTGCCGAAGATGATCGAAGCGGACTCGGGACACATCGTCAACATCGCTAGCAGCGCCGGACTCGTCGGCGTGAACATGTTAACTGATTATTGCGCGAGTAAATTCGCGTGCGTCGGTTTCGACGAAGCGTTGCGCGAGGAACTGCGTGATATGGGTAAACTGGGCGTCAAAACGACGGTCATCTGCCCGGTTTTCATCAATACAGGAATGTTCGACGGAGTCACTATGAAGTAAGTTCACAGTTGAAGTAAAGTAGCTACAGTCCACAGTGTTTTCAATAACAAATTAACAAGCCAGGTACCTTTGAAAAACAGGAGGGTCCCATAATATGTCACAGTCCCTGAAACGAAAGCTGGTTTGAAAAAACAGGCGGGTCCTTTACAAACGACAGACGGTGCTGGGACCTGGCTCTTATTGAAAACGCTGAGTCCTTCATCGATTTTCGGCATAATACATAATTCCTTAGTAGGGCCGATAATCGAGAGTTGACTCAATCAATCTACAGCCTGCAACTTTGTTCCCTTCAGAAATTTTATATTTTATCAATACTCGTACAATTTATGATCATCTTCACTTCACAGGACATCGCTTGAGACATTTTTTGATTGAAAATGAACTGAAAAAATTCAGACCTTTGACATTTTATCGGCACACTTTGCTACCCGGTACTAATGTTGATCATATTAAGGTAGATGAAGGGGTGGTTCCGGACTGCAGTATGTCGGACGGGATGGACAGATTGATTCATGCATTAGTTGTTTGATAATATCCCTGTTAACCTAAAAATCCAGTTCAATGGAAATGAAAACAAGCTGAAATGCCATCTGGTGGGATAGAAATAAACTTTTATCGTACGTTCGTATTTCAGACAGGCGTGGTTGTGCCCGTTGTTGGAACCAGATTATGTTGTCGAGAAAATAATGGAAGCCGTTTTAACTGAACAGAAATTCGTAGTCGTTCCGAAAACGATGTACATTCTGCATCCTTTAAAATCGTACGTATTTCCCCTTGTGACATCATCGAATTTGCCTGTTGCTTAAATTCAGATTTATCCAGAAAATATGTCTGCCATTTGAATCCCCTTGTAATGAAATTTTGATCTAAGTTACAGGATTTTCATCAAGATTCCATATGAAATTCTAGAAAAATAAATTACGAAATTTTTCATCAGAAATTTGTTACGAATTCAATTTCAGGCTTCTGCCGCTGAAAGCCAGTTCCTTATTGATCGACTGGATGGGCGCCAACCGCAGCATGGACGAATTCAAAGGCCGGCAAAAATCGGAATAGTTTTGAAACTGAACTGATCAGACAGGGTTCTTATGGGCTTCCCAATTTCATTTTCTGTAATGTTTCCATACCCAGATTATAGATTTTCCATACCTCTAAGTAACACATTGCCAACCTAGAACAGGCAATGTAGGCCCATTCGAATTAAATTAGTGCCAATCATCAATACCCTTGACAAAGTGTTTTCATAAGGTCTGTTATCAAATGTGAAGTAAAGACAATTTGGCATATATAGCAAAATTCAAAATAAAAGGATATTTTAATTTTGATACCATTCCATACCTTTTCCATAGTCATTGAGGAAAAAACTAAATTTCCATAGCTTTCCCGGGGCCGGGAAAATAAATATCAATTTCCAAAACTTTCCGAAACCTGTAAGAACCCTGTTAAAAAACCAAACGGGAGTGCCATAAAATTAAGTTATATTTTAAGAAGCACCGATGCGAAACCTGCAGTGCATGTATCTGCACTTTTATAAATGTTGTATATTCAGGAAGTTTGTAAAATGTGTCTGAAAAATTTCTAGTATTCACAAGAATTCTTCCTCCTACAAATGGTATTAATGTCTCTTTTTTGTGGTCAATTTTCTATTCTGTGAGAATAAAAAGTAACTTGCAAGAGAAGTGTCGTAAGTGTTGGTTGTTTGTTGTAGTTTCACCGTGTCGGTGGTCATTGGTACAACTACGGTGTGTGAAGTCTACCTTGACAATCACTTTTTGAAAGTCAATAAACGGCTCCCAGAACGTGATTTTTTGAAATAAACTGGACGAGAGATGAATTTGGTCTTCCATCATTAAGAGCCCCCAATAATGATCTAATCATAATCATTAATTCAGTCCGATGTTCCAAGTCTTGGTCGGCCTACATTCAAAAATGTCTTGTTACCTATTGATATCATTTTATATTTTGTACGTTTTTGTTTGATGACGATAAAACCAACACAGCAAAACAAAAAGTCCGAAATCTTCTTACTTTGAATTTTTATTAGCCACAACGTTTCGAATAAATGTTTTGTACCAAACAACTGAGCAATAAAGTAAATTTTAGTTGAAAATCGAAAAACCTGGCTATACGGGCATCCATCTAGTCACTAGTCTCAAGCTGGTGTCATGTGACTGCCAATGGTCAAAATGGCGGACGATCACGACAAACCAGAAGGGCGTCAAAACGATTTAAAAACGGTCGATTCCGAGTCGTCTGCGCAAGCAGGGACACCCTTACCGAACGTAAATCCTCCCAAGGATCACTGTCCTTCGAACAGACTCGATTCGGGGCCGAATTCGTCGACAGAAAACGGAGAAAAAGCGCCCGAAATGGGACGACAAAATCCACAGCTCACCCACCGACAACGGAAACAAAATCAGAGTTTTCTGTGTACACGTCATCATTACAAAAACATTTCAGAATATACGAATTCGTGTCGGACTTGGTTATGGCAGAATCAGTATTTACAATATTGTAATCAAGCGAATGCATTTCAAAATTCAATGGTGCCTTTTTATACTATGAGTTTAATGGCGTCGATGTCTGCGCCAACTGCGCAGCAACAATCGCCATATCCTAGCAACGGTGGTTCATTCGGTAGTAGTATAGCTGGACAGCAGCCGTCGGTATTTAACGCAAACAATAACGTGGCAGCCAATCAGCAACCAGCTGCAGGTAAATAATATCTGTTTTATATAGATCCTCACTTGCCACAGTTAGTTGATATCCTACTACACACTAGCGCTGCTGGTGGATCCTCACTTGCCACTGGTGGAATCCTCTATTGCCGTAGTAGTTGATGTCCTACTGCACACTATCACAACTGGTTGACCCTCTATTGTCACAGTAGGTCCTACTGCTCACAAGCCCATTTGGTGGATCCAACTTGCAAAAGTGGAATCCTCTAACCACAACCAAATTCTAGCAGGTTTCGAAGGCGTAGCTGAATTTATTGTGTTCTTTCTTTCAGGTGCTGCAGCTGCTGCTGGTACGGTATATCGAATACCTCCCATCTGGAAGCGCGTTGTAGCTGAATTCATTGATTTTATTTTGTTGTTGCTGATTAAAGTTGGAGTCACATGTGTCTTAGTAGACATTACAGGCAGCATCAGGTAGAATACTCTTCTTTATATCTCAGATAACCCAGATTAGGTGAGGATTTTAACACTGGATCCATACTTTAGATTTATCGCTGGATCCAGTTCCACAAAACTAATTTGATTCTGACCCCAGATCCACAGTTTTGTGGGATTAATTTGTTTCAGAACCCAGTTCAACAGTTGTGTGGGTTTGATTTGACTCTGGATCCTGTTTAGGCCTAATTCATGGGTTTAATTCAATTTGGATCCCAGTTCTACAGTGCTATTGGTTTACCGGGGTAATTTGACTCTGGATCCAGGCCCACAGTTTGTAATTGGCTGGTGGCATTTGCCCTTTAAATGGAGTCCAATGACAATATTTCCTTTGTATGACTTAACATTACCAATCATTGATAGTATTGGGAGGGAGCGAAGATTTATCTGACAATGAGAGATCTTAATTTATTACTCGAAATTCCAATTTTTACAGCGGTTTAACATTCGATGAAATGATTGCAAAACTGTAAGTAATAATTAACTTTTATTAAAATGAAAAAGTCAATGCAAAATTTAATTCATAATTTGTGGTTGAAGTAATTGGCACAAGGGATGGTGTTAGCTTTCTTCTTATAGGTGGGCGGGTATTTTTTATTTCGATTGGCAGGTTAAAATCCATCTTTAGACGATAGTTTTTGATATCTCATTTTCCATTCAGCAAAGTGCCGCGATATTCGTTGCCGTTTTTCGCGGAATCTCAAGCGCCCGTTAAAATCGACGATATTTCGTTGATGTTATCGTGGGTGTTTCTCTATCGGAATATTGTCGTATTGTTCGAGGTCAGTATCGCAGCTGCAATATGCTCTGTATCGCACCTGCATCCACTGTGTTGCAGCTACCACGTATCCGTGTGCAGGGTCCCATCTAAGGAATGAAAGCCACTTGCCCGGGGGGCAAGCATATCTGAAATTTTGCTTGTGTCCTCCAAAAAATACTTGCCCTACACGGGAAGTCCGATAGGTGGCACTATCATCCGTTGTATCGAGTGGGAAAGAAGCTTTGTGAAATAAAATTGCACTAGCCCTGCGAACAAGTGATAATGATAACCTATTTACCCTGATGAGAATATACTTATCCTGACAATCGGACAAGTGCTTAGATCGGACCCTGCCGTATATGCGCTGTATGCAGATATCACAGTTTTTGTGTATACAGGGGCAGATCTAGGAAACCTGGGAGGCTGGGGTCTAAAAGAGAATAAAAGGCATTTTTCAGATAAGGCAGGTATGTTGTGCTAACAGGTATTAGATATTTTCTACAAGATACATCGGAAAATATACAATTTCTGAAACGATGAGTGTCAAATTTGCAGGTTTTAGCGATTTTTGTCTTGACGAAAAGGGCAACTTCATTGGGAAGGCACAGGTTCATACCCCGGAGATCCGCCCCTAGTATACTACTGTGGGAATGCATCAGTATACATTGCATCGCAGCTGCATCAGCATACAGTACATTGTAGCTACAATGGTAGTTACAATTTAACCATGAATATTGCAGCTGCATCGTGTGTTACTTGTATCTAATCATGGATGTCGTCAGGAATTTTCACAAGATGTCGAAATCAGCAATAACCAAAATTTTGAATTTTTAGAGCATCTGAAGCAATTTTAGGCCTTTTTAAAAATTACTTGGAGGACAGATTTTATAAAGAACAAAAAAATGGAAGGGGCGTAGAAAAATTAAAGTTGAAAAAAATTTGTTATTAGATAGGCTTTCGAAATGGAAGGGAACAGGAATGAATTTTCTATGATTTTCCACATAAATCCTCGTAAGGGCTTGGAAGCAATAAAAGAGCAATGAAAATTGCTATGAATTTGATTCAGATGATGGGAGAAATGAAAAAAACATTTTTGCAAATCACAAGATTTTGCAAGTTAAAAAATCGAGACGGGTAATGAAAAAAAAAATGTTCCGAAATCTCATGATATTTGTCTGGGCAGACAGATCTGTACTCCAAGCCATTATTGAGAAAAGGCCTTAAAATGGTATAACTTTTATTTCACTTCTGTCACAAAGAAAATAAAATTATAATGATAAGTTGGTTGCACTAAATTTTGTAAAAACAAGGAGGGTCACTCCGATCTCGACCCGCCGCCCTGACGACAGTCTTGCTAAAACTCACGCAACATCCGCTCGCAGCTGATCGCGATAATCTGTAATTTCTCACCGCTTTACGTGTGTTGTTGTAAATTTCGTTACAGCGAATTGCATCCTTTAAACATTGACTTGGATCGTATCCTAGCAACGGGCGAGATCGATTACGAGCAAATGATCGCCTTGACAACCGAAGTCGTTGTCATGGAAACGGTTAACCGCGTGTTCATCAGTATATTTGAGGTAAAAGAAAAGTATTTCATTTTATTTTTTGTTTCTTCAACAAATCCCCCACTACGTGTACCTATCTTTATCTTTAGTAAGTAATGCGGCATTTTCCATCCGAATCAAAATTTGGTATCTTCTCCTGTCATCTCATGTTTTCCTTCATTTGTGAAAAATCTCACCGTTTACCGACTGCTCGGGGTTTGGCTTCAGTGTTTTAGAGGATGCATTTCGGAAATATTCGCTTTATGTTTTCTGCCTAGCAGTAAAATTTAAACGTTATTGTGATCATCTCTTTCTGTGTAACCTCTTCACCGGCAGTTACCCCTTCACACTCACAGCACAGTTCGTACATTCACCTTATAGTATAGTCACACTTTCAATGGGGAACCGCAACGCCACCTTTTATCGCCAGATGGCGCGATGAGCACTCCGTCTTTCGTAGTCGAAATTAATTCATTTATGAATCTGCTTCCTCTCTTAAATCCATATGATTATCAATGGACCCACCGAACGTACATTAAAATCATTTTTCTTTAGTAATTGATTGATTTTAGAGAAAAGTTTATTTGATTTTATCTGAAATGAAGAAGAACGTGGACTGAATAAATACTTGTGAACCCAGTGGATCCTCACTTGCCACAAGTGGAATCCTATATTGCCTCCGTACTGTTGCAGGTTCCCCATAAACTTGCCTTGTTCATAATAATTGCTCATGATTAATCAAAGATTTTTAATTATAGTCGATTAGTTACTTGTTCTTTGTAAATAACGTTCAATAAGAAACCCAGGGTTCATAGCTGTTCAGTTGAAATCTTTTGAAATAAGCCCATCAGATGCAGGGCATACAATGGCATTTACTGCCGATAATTAGATTATATCTTATCTTTGAGAAAAAAAGAAACATCTTAGGAAATACGTAGAAAAAGTGTTTAAAAATAGTATTGAAGAGTTATGAACCCGAAACCGATAAGGAAGTTTTTTTATAGATTTTATCGATTTGTTTCCAGGCAATGTGTCTACGTCACGGGGTTAACATGGTTGGTGGTTCTACCCCTGGTAAGCGACTGATGGGATTGTGCGTTGTATCGTGTATCGACGTACAGGAACTCGGTGAATCGACGATTCGTGTGATTCCCGCTGAAAATATCGGCTTCTGGAAGTAAGTAGAGAAACATGCTCATTTTCTTGAAATATGTGATGATCAGTTTAAACATTCAATGCATGATCAGTAATATAAAGGCTACTCAAGAAAACATGAATCAGGGCATTTGAATTGATCCTCATCTCTAGTGGGTCATTTGCCGTTGGACAAGAATATCCAGATCAGGGCATCCATATCTTAAGTGGGTGGCTGTGAATAATGCATATACAAACCATTGCATTAGGAGCCACCCTTTTCTCTATAGCTGCTTGACTTGGTATTGCAGTAGAACTGACCTAATTCAGATGACTAGGGACTGTTCAGATCTTCTGAAAAAATCAGAATTATAGTTTAAACGGTTCCAGGTTAGATAAACCAAATATTTCATCCGAATTAAGTAAAAATCTGCGATTGAAAAACCTGAATTAAGCAAGTTCTGTTGTATATATATTGTCGGCTTAAGGGTGCCAAAATCATTGCCTTCAGGGTCATTTCTCTAGTGGGTCAATTTTCCAGTAGAATGACTCCTAATTTACGATATGCTCTTAAATCTTTCAGCGCTCTCGTGCGGTCGGTGATCAAAAACTTTTCGTTGGCGTTTTTATTTCCGTTGTGTTTGACGGCGATCGCTTTTCAACACGGCCGCGCCGTTTACGATATACTCGCCAACAGCGTCGTCGTGGAGGCCAACATCAACAATAACAATGCAAATCAGCGGCAACAATGACGAATGAAATATCGATGCGTGATTTCGGATTTAAATCTCGGTTGTTTGATGATTGTTTTTTTGTTTTTTATTGGTGTAGTTATTTCATTATTGTACAGTTTCAACCCTAAATCACTTTCAAAGATAAAAAAGGATAAATGAAGAAATTGAATTAATTTGATATTTGATGTAAACCCTATGTGAAACGGCCTATCACAGGTTGAAACTGTTCTATACAATCAGCCCCAGCTGTTAGGCCGTTACCTAAGTCAAAGAGGATAATTCCTTAAGACGGGTTTTATGTTGTTACATTCATGGCACTAAAATGGGCTCGCCCTAAACTAAAGCACGACTGCCGCTAACCCTAGTCTAGTATCTAGTACCGGTGGCTGTTGTTCCTTCTACCGTAACAACTTCTGGTATAAAGACTAGCCAGCTAACCCTAGCTGGACGCTAGCCCTCAATGTATTATTGATGGATGATGGACACCTCGTGTATATTCTTCACAGTTTAATGTTGTGGGAGGTTGTCAGAGAGTATGTTTTGTGAACTAAGATGTTGTTTTTCTGGCCTTCAATTGAATTCACCTGTCACCAAATAGAAACTAACAATATTGTTTAATAAATTATTCTATGTAAATAGATTGTATTAAATACACAGCTTTATGGTACGTTATAGAAATTTGTTAATTTGTTGATTGACTACTACAAGGTTTAACTCTTGATGCCGAGGAGAGGGGACCAGTCTTAGCCCCGTTTTACCACACTGCAAGACTTAGGCCTTTTTTAATTACTTAGAGTACGGATTTTTTTCAAGAAAAAAGCGGGAGGTTACAGGAAAGAAAATCAGTTGCTATAATAGGCATTTTAAAATGAAAGGGAACAGGAAAAAATTTAAAAATGAAATTTTTTAATCATTCGAGTTTTCCACATAACCGTGTGGTGCTGCCCCTATATACAACGATAGCGGTACACATGGGAACTAACTCGACTGCACGAAATTTCTACTGTGGCATGCGAACAATAAGTTAGTTCACACATTCGCCGTCGACGATATGCATAGGGGCAGCACTTGACAGTTTAAATTTCACAGGAGCTATATTCTTACTGTGGCATGCGATGTAATATAGTTTTTTGATTGGAAAAATTCAGTTTACACTTCTATGAAAAAATCACAATAAAAAACCCCACTTCATTCGAAAGACAAAATTTAACCGGCGCTTTTAAAGCGGATTTCAAAGCATATTTCATAGAACTCAGTCGTACGCGGTCACATCCGAGGGGCCCGGGTTTGAATCCTGCCCGGCACATCCGAAGGGGTCCCGGGTTTGGTAATGATCGCTCTAAAGTTGTTTTAATCCACTTCCATTTTATTGTTTTCGCACTGTGTGCTGTTTTTCATTTTTAATTCACCTCCGAAGACATGATTTAATCAACACTGGAGAACACAATCATATAATCATCGCTAATCCAACATTCGCCGAATGAGAGAAAGAATCTTTTATAACGAATAGTCTTTTATTTGTTGATCATTTATATTGATAAAGAGGTAGGTGGCAGGTGTCCTGATACTGTAAATGATAACCAGGAATGTCTCCAATTTTAATCGGCCTTTAGAAACAAATTTAGAGTTGTCCAGAGGTCGGTTGCATAGGGTTCGTCATGGTGTCGGCTTAAGACCAGTCTAAGACCTACTTAGTTCTATAGCCAATCTAACAACTTAAGACCAGTCTAAAGATTTAAGACCAATTTTGGACCGAAGTCACGACTGTACATGAATGAACAGGTGTGTTCGGCCCAGTGATACTGATTGCGAGTCAGACGTGGTATGAATTATTTCTTATCATTTTCTACCTGCATTTTCCATACGAAAATGAATACCAAATCTACACAAAGCACCTATTGTGATTTTAGTTCAGTGAAAATCCAATAGAGGGCGTACATCAACGATATATGCTTTAGACCCCAAACAGTATCACAAAAACCTCCCGAAAACGCAATAAACAATGCTCTTAATTCATCTACGTATTCAAAATATATTCAAATTACTTGTAAATTAGTTAATAAGGCAACGTAATTATTTGTCTAACGTTATTGAACTTAATCAGAAACGACTGTATCACAGAAATTCCACACCAGAAATTCGGCAAACTGGTATCAGATAATAAATCAGTCGTTTCTAAAATAAGTTCAAATACGTTAGACAAATAATTACGTTGCCGAATTAATCAATTTACGACTAATTTGAATATGTTTTGAATTCATCAATGTATTTGAAACACTGCATA
The DNA here is from genome assembly GCF_964204645.1 of Tubulanus polymorphus. Taxonomy (NCBI): domain Eukaryota; kingdom Metazoa; phylum Nemertea; class Palaeonemertea; order Tubulaniformes; family Tubulanidae; genus Tubulanus; species Tubulanus polymorphus. Next base: position 12,441,267 of record NC_134032.1, on the reverse strand, counting down.
TTTTCATTTCGGGAGGTTTTTGTAATTTTTTCTAGGGTCTAAAGGGTATTTCGACGCTTTACCCCCTCTGGTGGAATTTCACTGAACTAAAATCACAATAGATCCATTGTTAAGAATTCATAGAAATTTCCATTCATATCCCGTACAGTATTAATAACCTTATCAGCTAGTTTACGAGTAATTAGAACAGCATTTTAATTCACAGATTTATTTGAAACACTGTATATTTTCACTTCTATCAAAATCAGTCAATATCCCGTCGAGCAAAATAAAAAGATGCCTTGTTTATCATCACAGCAACATGATATAAGACGAGGGCAGGATTTTATTTCTAATCTAGTCTTTTAAGAAAAAAAAAACAGGATATAAAAACTTTTCACAAGGTTTAATTTCTATGCGGGTGGATGAATTTTTTATTTTTCTACTTTACGTCAATATTCACTTATTTCCAAAAGATATTTCATACCATTTCTAACAACTTCAAAAAGAAAAATCAATTGTAAGACATTGACTTTGAAAGAAAATGAATTTCAATACAAGATTTGAAAAGAATAACAATTAACATGAAATAAAAATTCTACAGGAAAACTACTACAAAAGATACTTTCTTTACTTATCCGAGTCGTCAGGATATCACTCTATTTGCAACCGGGATGCAAATATTGAGTCAACATTAAGCAATAAGATTGTAAGTCACTGATAGATGAAGATTCCCAGAACTAAGAACTAGGTTCACAGAACTAGGGTGTGGTATCATCAGTTCTAAGAAATCACGCTAGGGTACCGTATTGGTTCCCAGAACTAATCAATTGTGTATGGTATGGTATCATTAGTTCGCAGAAATCACGCTAGGGTACCGTATGGTGCTGCCACCAATATGTCGGTGTTGGTTCCCAGAACTAATCAATTGGGTATGGTGTGGTATCATTAGTTCGCAGAACTGACGCTAGGGTACCGTATGGTGCTGCCACTTATATTTCGGTGTTGGTTCCCAGAACTAATCAATTGTGTATGGTGTGGTATCATTAGTTCGCAGAAATCACGCTAGGGTACCGTATGGTGCTGCCACCAATATGTCGGTGTTGGTTCCCAGAACTAATCAATTGTGTATGGTATGGTATCATTAGTTCGCAGAAATCACGCTAGGGTACCGTATGGTGCTGCCACCAATATGTCGGTGTTGGTTCCCAGAACTAATCAATTGGGTATGGTGTGGTATCATTAGTTCGCAGAACTGACGCTAGGGTACCGTATGGTGCTGCCACTTATATTTCGGTGTTGGTTCCCAGAACTTATCAATTGGGTATGGTGTGGTATCATTAGTTCGCAGAAATCACGCTAGGGTACCGTATGGTGCTGCCACTAATATGTCGGTGTTGGTTCCCAAAACTAATCAATTGGGTATGGTGTGGTATCATTAGTTCGCAGAAATCACGCTAGGGTACCGTATGGTGCTGCCACCAATATGTCGGTGTTGGTTCCCAGAACTAATCAATTGTGTATGGTGTGGTATCATTAGTTCGCAGAAATTACAATAGGATACCGTATGGTGCTGCCACCAATATGTCGGTGTTGGTTCCCAGAACTAATCAATTGTGTATGGTGTGGTATCGTTAGTTCGCAGAAATCACGCTAGCGTACCGTATGGTGCTGCCACGAATATGTCGGTGTTGGTTCCCAGACCTAATCAATTGTGTATGGTGTGGTATCATTAGTTCGCAGAAATCACGCTAGGGTACCGTATGGTGCTGCCACCAATATGTCGGTGTTGGTTCCCAGTACTAATCAATTGGGTATGGTGTGGTATCATTAGTTCGCAGAAATCACGCTAGGTTACCGTATGGTGCTGCCACCAATATGTCGGTGTTGGTTCCCTGAACTAATCAATTGGGTATGGTGTGGTATCGTTAGTTCGCAGAAATCACGCTAGGGTACCGTATGGTGCTGCCACCAATATGTCGGTGTTGGTTCCCAGAACTAATCAATTGTGTATGGTGTGGTATCATTAGTTCGCAGAAATCACGCTAGGGTACCGTATGGTGCTGCCACCAATATGTCGGTGTTGGTTCCCTGAACTAATCAATTGGGTATGGTGTGGTATCATTAGTTCGCAGAAAACACGCTAGGGTACCGTATGGTGCTGCCACCAATATGTCGGTGTTGGTTCCCAGAACTAATCAATTGTGTATGGTGTGGTATCATTAGTTCGCAGAAATTACAATAGGGTACCGTATGGTGCTGCCACCAATATGTCGGTGTTGGTTCCCAGAACTAATCAATTGGGTATGGTGTGGTATCGTTAGTTCGCAGAATTCACGCTAGAGTACCGTATGGTGCTGCCACTAATATGTCGGTGTTGGTTCCCAAAACTAATCAATTGGGTATGGTGTGGTATCATTAGTTCGCAGAAATCACGCTAGGTTACCGTATGGTGCTGCCACCAATATGTCGGTGTTAGTTCCCAGTACTAATCAATTGGGTATGGTGTGGTATCATTAGTTCGCAGAAAACACGCTAGGGTACCGTATGGTGCTGCCACCAATATGTCGGTGTTGGTTCCCAGAACTAATCAATTGGGTATGGTGTGGTATCATTAGTTCGCAGAACTGACGCTAGGGTACCGTATGGTGCTGCCACTTATATTTCGGTGTTGGTTCCCAGAACTAATCAATTGGGTATGGTGTGGTATCATTAGTTCGCAGAAATCACGCTAGGGTACCGTATGGTGCTGCCACTAATATGACGGTGTTGGTTCCCAAAACTAATCAATTGGGTATGGTGTGGTATCATTAGTTCGCAGAAATCACACTAGGGTACCGTATGGTGCTGCCACCAATATGTCGGTGTTGGTTCCCAGACCTAATCAATTGTGTATGGTGTGGTATCAATAGTTCGCAGAAATCACGCTAGGGTACCGTATGGTGCTGCCACCAATATGTCGGTGTTGGTTCCCAGTACTAATCAATTGGGTATGGTGTGGTATCATTAGTTCGCAGAAATCACGCTAGGTTACCGTATGGTGCTGCCACCAATATGTCGGTGTTGGTTCCCAGTACTAATCAATTGGGTATGGTGTGGTATCATTAGTTCGCAGAAATCACGCTAGGGTACCGTATGGTGCTGCCACCAATATGTCGGTGTTGGTTCCCAAAACTAATCAATTGGGTATGGTGTGGTATCATTAGTTCGCAGAAATCACGCTAGGGTACCGTATGGTGCTGCCACCAATATGTCGGTGTTGGTTCCCAGAACTAATCAATTGTGTATGGTGTGGTATCATTAGTTCGCAGAAATTACAATAGGATACCGTATGGTGCTGCCACCAATATGTCGGTGTTGGTTCCCAGAACTAATCAATTGTGTATGGTGTGGTATCGTTAGTTCGCAGAAATCACGTTAGGGTACCGTATGGTGCTGCCACCAATATGTCGGTGTTGGTTCCCAAAACTAATCAATTGGATATGGTGTGGTATCGTTAGTTCGCAGAAATCACGCTAGCGTACCGTATGGTGCTGCCACGAATATGTCGGTGTTGGTTCCCAGACCTAATCAATTGTGTATGGTGTGGTATCATTAGTTCGCAGAAATCACGCTAGGGTACCGTATGGTGCTGCCACCAATATGTCGGTGTTGGTTCCCAGTACTAATCAATTGGGTATGGTGTGGTATCATTAGTTCGCAGAAATCACGCTAGGTTACCGTATGGTGCTGCCACCAATATGTCGGTGTTGGTTCCCTGAACTAATCAATTGGGTATGGTGTGGTATCGTTAGTTCGCAGAAATCACGCTAGGGTACCGTATGGTGCTGCCACCAATATGTCGGTGTTGGTTCCCAGAACTAATCAATTGTGTATGGTGTGGTATCATTAGTTCGCAGAAATCACGCTAGCGTACCGTATGGTGCTGCCACCAATATGTCGGTGTTGGTTCCCTGAACTAATCAATTGGGTATGGTGTGGTATCGTTAGTTCGCAGAAATCACGCTAGGGTACCGTATGGTGCTGCCACCAATATGTCGGTGTTGGTTCCCAGAACTAATCAATTGTGTATGGTGTGGTATCATTAGTTCGCAGAAATTACAATAGGGTACCGTATGGTGCTGCCACCAATATGTCGGTGTTGGTTCCCAAAACTAATCAATTGGGTATGGTGTGGTATCGTTAGTTCGCAGAAATCACGCTAGCGTACCGTATGGTGCTGCCACCAATATGTCGGTGTTGGTTCCCTGAACTAATCAATTGGGTATGGTGTGGTATCGTTAGTTCGCAGAAATCACGCTAGGGTACCGTATGGTGCTGCCACCAATATGTCGGTGTTGGTTCCCAGAACTAATCAATTGGGTATGGTGTGGTATCATTAGTTCGCAGAACTCACGCTAGAGTACCGTATGGTGCTGCCACTAATATGTCGGTGTTGGTTCCCAGAACTAATCAATTGGGTATGGTGTGGTATCATTAGTTCGCAGAAATCACGCTAGGGTACCGTATGGTGCTGCCACCAATATGTCGGTGTTGGTTCCCAGTACTAATCAATTGGGTATGGTGTGGTATCATTAGTTCGCAGAAATCACGCTAGCGTACCGTATGGTGCTGCCACCAATATGTCGGTGTTGGTTCCCAAAACTAATCAATTGTGTATGGTGTGGTATCATTAGTTCGCAGAAATCACGCTAGAGTACCGTATGGTGCTGCCACTTATATTTCGGTGTTGGTTCCCAGAACTAATCAATTGTGTATGGTGTGGTATCATTAGTTCGCAGAAATCACGCTAGGTTACCGTATGGTGCTGCCACCAATATGTCGGTGTTGGTTCCCAGTACTAATCAATTGTGTATGGTGTGGTATCATTAGTTCGCAGAAATCACGCTAGGGTACCGTATGGTGCTGCCACCAATATGTCGGTGTTGGTTCCCAGTACTAATCAATTGGGTATGGTGTGGTATCATTAGTTCGCAGAAATCACGCTAGGTTACCGTATGGTGCTGCCACCAATATGTCGGTGTTGGTTCCCTGAACTAATCAATTGGGTATGGTGTGGTATCGTTAGTTCGCAGAAATCACGCTAGGGTACCGTATGGTGCTGCCACCAATATGTCGGTGTTGGTTCCCAGAACTAATCAATTGGGTATGGTGTGGTATCATTAGTTCGCAGAACTCACGCTAGAGTACCGTATGGTGCTGCCACTAATATGTCGGTGTTGGTTCCCAGTACTAATCAATTGGGTATGGTGTGGTATCATTAGTTCGCAGAAATCACGCTAGCGTACCGTATGGTGCTGCCACCAATATGTCGGTGTTGGTTCCCAAAACTAATCAATTGGGTATGGTGTGGTATCGTTAGTTCGCAGAAATCACGCTAGCGTACTGTATGGTGCTGCCACCAATATGTCGGTGTTGGTTCCCTGAACTAATCAATTGGGTATGGTGTGGTATCGTTAGTTCGCAGAAATCACGCTAGGGTACCGTATGGTGCTGCCACCAATATGTCGGTGTTGGTTCCCAGAACTAATCAATTGGGTATGGTGTGGTATCATTAGTTCGCAGAACTCACGCTAGAGTACCGTATGGTGCTGCCACTAATATGTCGGTGTTGGTTCCCAGAACTAATCAATTGGGTATGGTGTGGTATCATTAGTTCGCAGAAATCACGCTAGGGTACCGTATGGTGCTGCCACCAATATGTCGGTGTTGGTTCCCAGTACTAATCAATTGGGTATGGTGTGGTATCATTAGTTCGCAGAAATCACGCTAGCGTACCGTATGGTGCTGCCACCAATATGTCGGTGTTGGTTCCCAAAACTAATCAATTGTGTATGGTGTGGTATCATTAGTTCGCAGAAATCACGCTAGAGTACCGTATGGTGCTGCCACTTATATTTCGGTGTTGGTTCCCAGAACTAATCAATTGTGTATGGTGTGGTATCATTAGTTCGCAGAAATCACGCTAGGTTACCGTATGGTGCTGCCACCAATATGTCGGTGTTGGTTCCCAGAACTAATCAATTGGGTATGGTGTGGTATCATTAGTTCGAAGAACTGACGTTAGGGTACCGTATGGTGCTGCCACTTATATTTCGGTGTTGGTTCCCAGAACTAATCAATTGGGTATGGTGTGGTATCATTAGTTCGCAGAAATCACGCTAGGGTACCGTATGGTGCTGCCACTTATATTTCGGTGTTGGTTCCCAGTACTAATCAATTGGGTATGGTGTGGTATCATTAGTTCGCAGAAAACACGCTAGGGTACCGTATGGTGCTGCCACCAATATGTCGGTGTTGGTTCCCAGAACTAATCAATTGGGTATGGTGTGGTATCATTAGTTCGCAGAACTGACGCTAGGGTACCGTATGGTGCTGCCACTTATATTTCGGTGTTGGTTCCCAGAACTAATCAATTGGGTATGGTGTGGTATCATTAGTTCGCAGAAATCACGCTAGGGTACCGTATGGTGCTGCCACTAATATGTCGGTGTTGGTTCCCAAAACTAATCAATTGGGTATGGTGTGGTATCATTAGTTCGCAGAAATCACGCTAGGTTACCGTATGGTGCTGCCACCAATATGTCGGTGTTGGTTCCCAAAACTAATCAATTGGGTATGGTGTGGTATCAGTAGTTCGCAGAAATCACGCTAGGGTACCGTATGGTGCTGCCACCAATATGTCGGTGTTGGTTCCCAGAACTAATCAATTGTGTATGGTGTGGTATCATTAGTTCGCAGAAATCACGCTAGGGTACCGTATGGTGCTGCCACCAATATGTCGGTGTTGGTTCCCAGAACTAATCAATTGGGTATGGTGTGGTATCATTAGTTCGCAGAACTGACGCTAGGGTACCGTATGGTGCTGCCACTTATATTTCGGTGTTGGTTCCCAGAACTAATCAATTGTGTATGGTGTGGTATCATTAGTTCGCAGAAATCACGCTAGGTTACCGTATGGTGCTGCCACCAATATGTCGGTGTTGGTTCCCAGAACTAATCAATTGGGTATGGTGTGGTATCATTAGTTCGCAGAAATCACGCTAGGTTACCGTATGGTGCTGCCACTTATATGTCGGTGTTGGTTCCCAGTACTAATCAATTGTGTATGGTATGGTATCATTAGTTCGCAGAAATCACGCTAGGGTACCGTATGGTGCTGCCACCAATATGTCGGTGTTGGTTCCCAGAACTAATCAATTGTGTATGGTATGGTATCATTAGTTCGCAGAAATCACGCTAGGGTACCGTATGGTGCTGCCACCAATATGTCGGTGTTGGTTCCCAAAACTGATCAATTGGGTATGGTGTGTTATCATTAGTTCGCAGAAATCACGCTAGGGTACCGTATGGTGCTGCCACTAATATGTCGGTGTTGGTTCCCAAAACTGATCAATTGGGTATGGTGTGGTATCATTAGTTCGCAGAAATCACGCTAGCGTACCGTATGGTGCTGCCACCAATATGTCGGTGTTGGTTCCCTGAACTAATCAATTGGGTATGGTGTGGTATCATTAGTTCGCAGAAATCACGCTAGGTTACCGTATGGTGCTGCCACCAATATGTCGGTGTTGGTTCCAAGAACTAATCAATTGTGTATCATTAGTTCGCAGAAATCACGCAATTGGTAATTCGAAACCGTTAATGAGCAGGTTCATCCTAGTTTCGCAAAAGATTGATCCCCATTGGCATGAAGACTTCGTTGCCCATTGTATTTAGTTAGAAGAAACTCCGCATGGGTACCATCACGTGCTGTCACCAACTTCATTTGATAAGTCTAAATTTATGGTCACCGACTGTGTACTGGGTTCGAACCAGACGTATCCTCACCTCGGCCTTCAGAATCCTCAACAGCGAACTACGTTGAATCAGTGACGACATTTGCTCCAATGAAAAAAAAAAAACTGAACAGCACACCATATGTTAAATTATATAATTTTTTTATTTCTTAATACAATTTCATTGTAAAAAGGAATGCAGATAAATTAAAAATTTCATACATCTATTTTCATACAATGATTCTATTGTCCACCTTAAGAAAGGCTGCGTGGACCAATTCAGGTTCTCAAGACTAACATTCCATGAGGACGCAGTCCCTAGATAATTCAATAATTAGGGGATCCCCATCATTGCCTCGAGTTTTTGCAACCTAGAGGATCTTTATAATAACGATACAGCCCCACCCTCGGAAACACAGTAAACCAAGATGAAATCGCAACGTCAACATTTAGAATTCAAGACTTCATAAGATGGCATAATACAGTGGAACCTAGTTAGAACATAGACGAGATATCATCTCAACTATTGACTGATCCCATTTTTTAGCAACTGTGAATGATGCTATCAGAGCAACCTGAAAATTCAGTTCCCTCACATTTTGGTGCGACGGCCCACTTTTTTGAACAGCCCAATAGGTCGATGACAAGAAAATTGAGAAAAATAATTATCATTTCGATGACTGCGACTTTAAGCAAACAATTTTACATATAACAACAAATACCACAAAACATAACATTTAAATAAAGCACGAATATTCATATATATTATCAATTTCTAAATAAACCATCATTTCAGATCTGAACACTGCTTTTAGAATGCGCTAGTCGGAAAATTCAGTCTATATTTTGTAAGTAGTGTGTCAAAGATCCTCCAGGTGCCTCACGTCGATAGCAAGACGACTGCTTCTAAGTAGTGTCTCAAAAATGCTCCAGGTGTCTCTGCGGAGTGAGACGTCTGCCGCTAATGTGATTAATTTGTCTTCCTACAATGAAATAATTGAAAAATTCATCTTAATTTTCATGTCAACGCTGAGTTTTAATGAAAAATCACAATTCTAAGCAACTCTTTAAACTTCTTAAGTCTCATAACAATAAATGCTCATCAGAAGAAATTTTTATTCTCAGGATGTGAACAGCAAAGTTTTAATCATGGACTTCCATACGCGACCCAGACCTGATCTAGCTAGATATAATTACTGTGTAAATAAATATTATAAGATATTGTAGCAAGTGTATAAAGACCGAACTGCAGTTATTGACACAGCTCAGTCCTAGTAGCTGGACTTGCACAACTTTTATTTCCTTTCAACGTCCGAAACAGTTTTATATGGAACACTAACAAAACTGATGCGATTCAAGTGAAAGGTTCGACCCTGTTCAAAAGCTTTAAGTTAAAGAATTGGTACATTATGAATTCTCAACTGTATAGCAAAATTCTATCTAAGAATTAAGAACTCCAATTAGTAAATGCTTTTTCCAAATATCCCTCAGACTCTTCCTATCAAACACAATTCAGCATGTACGAATCAGTGTGTAAGACAAATCTAATCATCGGGAACTATCTCTAACTTCTACCCAACCCCCTCAATCCCTCTAGGGGTCATTCATTTATTACGTACGCATTAGGGGAAATTCAAATTTTATGCGTACGTTATAAATGAATGATCCCCTATATAACTGAAACAATCGCTTTCCAGTAAATTACAGTTAAGAGATTGTGCTAGCACGTATTCAGTAGTGTCTATAGATTGGCAATACTGTATTGCGAAATTCCCTCAATACTCTCCGACCTCCCACTCACCACATCCCAACAGTTTTAAATGAATATCGTTATACTTACTTTTTGCCGGCTGCGATACTGTTCAATAGACGGTTGCCGAATATGAAAGTCGGAATGAGCAGAAATCCGAGATAGCGCAGAGTTTGGAACATGTTCAAATGAGCCCAATAGCAATAATACAAACCAAAGATAGCTGCAAGATAAAAATAGATTATCGCAATTTAAATACTGATTCACTATTTCATCAAGATCAGGATTCAGTTTCACAAAAAAAGATAAACACAACTTTTTCAAAGACGAAAACAATTTAACCTTAACCGTTTTAAGCCCAAGCTTTTTCATGAAACTGACCCTGGGTCCTCGACGAATTTATACAAGAATCGAAAAATTGTTCGATGTCGTCGCAAATATCGGTCAGATTTAAAATGAAAAACGTATCTTCATCGTTAAATCGGAATTACGTCCCTTCAAATCATCACGCCAATAATCGCGGAATCGAGACTAGAACGGATAAGAGACTCACCTGCCAGACACACGTGGAACCCGACAGCGCTGATTGACAGAGGGAAGTTCGATACATTCACTCCTATTCTCATCCACTGAAATCAACAATATATATATATATATATATATTCATTTAAGAAAAAGATATTTCTAACCAGACTCAGTCTCTGCAACGGACAACAGCAGCAGACACCAAAACCAAGTCTGAACTCTTTGCAAAGGGATGATTTTGAATGTCGCGATTTGGATATTCGCTTATGGATTCATGAGTGAAAACAAAAATATAGCTTATGGCTTTGAATCATTATGAATCCAATTGCACCGATGATACCAAGTAACTTTCAGGTTAAACACAACTGCTTTGAGCCATTTACAAATATTCCCAAACCGATCAGCACTCAATAGTTTTGAATGTTCAGTGTAGCCTCATATTAGCGGGGTTATCCTCATTTCAAACCTATTGGAGGTCGAAAATTAGTGTAAGCTTGACTAGATTTGTTAATCATTGGCTACTAAACACAGCTGCACCATGTGACAGAAATCCATGTCAATACAAACTTTCAAACACTTAGTTTCACTGAAAACATGGCTTCACGCTATGATTCTCTTTAAAGACAATTAAACCGATGACATTACTGCGCATCTTATGATTCAGTAAACGGCGAGTAGATTTTAAACCACGCCTCCCGTGGGATAGAGGGTTAGGTGTGGGGGGTTAAGGTACTTACGAGAATAATCAGAACGAGGAACGGCGACAGTACGAGTATCGTGAACGCGTTCGATACGAGAATCGGGGGTCTCTTCTCAGCTGGACGGAACATGTGCTACAAAAACACATAAACAAACACATGTTACAATTCATTCATTTTTCATTGAATCACATATTGATAAGTAAACATGTGTCAATAGCATATTCAAGTTCTCTGAGTTTTCCGGTTTCTGATTTTTTTTTGGGCAAATTTGCCACAATCCACGATTTTTTTCTACGTTTTTCTGATTCCCTAGACTAGCTGTTTAGATACTGACCTTGATTTCCGGTTTTTTCGAGTGGATATCTTCGGGTTGTTTAGACGAAGATGAACCGCTCGGGAACGACAGTTTCAAATCAGCCTTAACAAAAATACAACAACAAATTGGTCAGATTTGAATCACAAGAATGACAGAGTAAGAGTCGCATCGGAGGTATATGTAGGTAGAAGTTATTTACCATATGCCAGGAGAATGGATTCTCAATGACGGCATCTCCGACTATCAGTTCTAAACTATAGGTTCCGGACATCCAACTGAATAGTTTACCACTAGCTCCGACATCCTACAAAATATGTTAACAACATTTTACATTATGGATAGAACAAGATCTGAAAGAGACTCAAATGTAACACTGTGGTCTTTACGTTGCACATGATTGGCTAAGATGGTCTTTACGGGTCTCATGCAGAGGCATAGTCAAGTCCAAAAGTGGTATTTCAATACATGCCATGACAATGTAACTGGCGTCAAAAATTGTGAATTAAAATAGAATCTACGAAAATGTGGGCCAAATTATACCGAGTTGGAGAAATGAGAGATCAGATTTTAGTTAAAGTGTTCATCGACATTTTGTATTCGGAATTACGTCCCTTTTTCATTCATCATTTCTCAACATTTCCTTCTAACTCGAACAACATCGATTCATCGACCGAATCATTTCATCCAGTTAAGCAGAAATTCCAGTTCCAGTAGTATTAATATGGATCATTTTGGATCTGCACAATCCGGATGAAACGAGTTTGCTCGAGAAAATAGACACGATAACCAAATAGAAAACTAACCAGCGTAAATTTATAAGATTTCGATGTTTCCGGGCTCGCCGTGAAGATGATTTCTTGTTTCGTGTCGACATTTGTCAGACGGACGAACGTCTGATGAGCCAACATCAAATTGCCGCTGAGTTTGTCTTTCAGCTGGAATTTCATGAGAATCTTCTGATGGTGATCGGCCTCGAGGGCGTTCGCCGCTTTATTCGGGTGTTGTAATCTGCAACGAGAAAATCGTTTCATTTCGTTTATAACGAGACAATAGTTGCGACAATTTACGCAGATGCCTTAACAAGTCCACCAGTAGCCATTCACTAGCTAAACCAACATAATAGCATATTGGTGCCAACCACCAACTGGCTTGAGAATTTTATTTGACTTTCCGCGAAGCCACCCATGCTTATAAACTAGTTACATGGCTTCACGCTCTATACTGAGACAATTGAACTGATGACGCATAACTTTTTCATTAAGCACAACTGATTTTAATCATCTACGATGAACTCGGTTTGAAGAATATTCGCATCGATACAAACTGTGACCGAAGAGTGACGACTTTCAAAAACTTATGCTTTAATCAGTGGAAACAGGTTGGTTTTATAGATGACACTTATCCCTCAGACTCTTCCTATCAAACACAATTCAGCATGTACGAATCAGTGTGTAAGACAAATCTAATCATCGGGAACTATCTCAAACTTCTACCCAACCCCCTCAATCCCTCTAGGGGTCATTCATTTATTACGTACGCATTAGGGGAGGGTAATTAGTCAATTAGTACATGTTTTTTTTTCAAATATCCCTCAGACTCTTCCTATCAAACACAATTCAGCATGTACGAATCAGTGTGTAAGACAAATCTAATCATCGGGAATCATATCTACATCACCTCACCTCCCCGCCATCTATATATCTAGAGTTAAGAAATAATCAGCACAACGCAAGCGCTAAGAATTATATCTGGTCTCATAAACTATAAACGCTCATCACAGGAAACAAGTGTGTTTCTCAGGATGTGAACAGCAAAGTTTTAATCATGGACTTTTACATGTGCCCCAGACCCAATCTAGCTAGAATTCTAACAGTAAATAGAAGATTGAAGATACTGTAGCAAGTGTATAAAGACTGAACTGCTGTAATTAAAACAGATCAGTCCTAGTAGCTGGACTTGCACAACTTTTATTTCCTTTCAACGTCCGAAACAGTTTTATACGGAACACTAACAAAACTGATGCGATTCAAGTGAAAGGTTTACAGAGAAATTCAGTCCTTCTATATTATATAATTCATAAGTATTTAAAACAGTTATCGATGCAAAGAAGTGGATGTTACTCATGAATTGATATAAGATGCAATAATCGATTTATTGAATCGAGAAACAATTCATTGAGAAATACTTGATATTGCAAGAGGAATAAACCTATGAACGAATATCCAAGTTCGTAGGGGAATAATCTTGCTCAGAGGAGTATTGAATTAGGAATGAATAATACGAGTCTGTAGACTGGACCCCAGAGATATATGACACTTTATCGCCTTTCTTTCAGTTTTTTAATTGTCCACGATTCATGCGAGTTCCAATACTTAAGCAGACGTCTTTTTATTTGAAAATGAATGACAAACACCAGAAATTAGAGCAAACTTAGGTAAATATCTTAGGAGTGTTTACAGCCTACAAGATATTGGAGGTATTGATACAAGGTTACGAAACTCAGTTCCACAGTTGTGAATTCGATGTCAACTCTGGGTAGAATTTAGTTCATTATCAATACCGAATCAAATCTTTAACTCATAACTGTAGAACTGGGTCCGAATTGACAAGAGTCGAAACGCTACGATACTCACTTGATACTTTTAGCGGCCGATGTTTGATCTTTATCGGCGACGCCGACTTCGATATTCTCGACGGTCACCTGCGTGGTGACTTTAACCTGTATGTTCGCGCCAGACGTTCCGATGAGACGTTTGTCGGGTTTAGTCGGTGCCGCACTAACCGTCAGTTTATAGAATCCACGCGCCGGTTTCGCTTGCATGAAGTTCAATTCGTAAAGCGAGCTGAAATTTCAAAAATCAATTCATTAAACTCTTCCGAAAATAATTTCACAGCATTCTTAAAGATCAGGCAATTGGTAATTCCTCTATGAAATAGTAAGATATCCTCAGTGTTTCTTATCAAGAGGTTATTGTGTCACTGGACCAAGAACAAGATGCGATAAAATCAAAATTCCTCGCCCCCCCCCCCTAGAATTTTCAAGCAGTGACAGTCCCTAGTGTGTAAGAACCCCGGTATTATAACGCAATAATTCAGATGTATCTATACGTTCACCCGAGACTCAATAGATGGAGCCACCGGTGTAAGAGATAGACGTTATTTCTTTTCGCAATATAAACGCCTGACGAGCCGTTTGAGTCGCTGTCAGGAGCTGGATTGCAGTTTTCGATCAATAGATGGAGCCAATGAACGATTTAGGAGCATATATTATCAATAGTTTCATATGTAAGGTATCTGCTTGACCAAAACGGGTATTTCAAACAAATCCGAATGGCTCAAAAGATACCCCCGCAACTGATAATCTAGCAAGTGTCTAAAAAGTAACCGGAATATTAACTTTTCGAGTAACTTTCTTATCTTGCAGAATTACAACACAACTTCGAAATACGTTTCGCATGGAATTCTAATCAGCGGAAAATGAGGATCCACCAGGAGTACGCAAGTGGTTACTCAAGTCTACTTTAATTATTTAGACTTTTCAATTTAATCTTTCAATATTTCTCGAATGTCTAATCTAGCGTGTTTGAATTACCATTAAGTATGAACAACAATAGCCTAATTTCACCTCGAAAGCTTTCGAGATAAATAATCACTGAACGAAATCCAAGTATCATAGCAAAAGTGCAAATGTGAAATAAATCACCCCCTTTACCCATCTCATTCAAGTCTACTGTCATTTTGCCTGACTTAGCCCTTTCAGTGCATCTACACCACAGCACGGGTATTAATCAGTGATGGACATTGCTAGTACGCCGCACCACAGTGTATTGATATAATTAATCATTTGATTTTATCTCTATTGTCAAACAAAGTGAAATATCAGTTACTAACAATATATCGTGCCGCAGTGCAGACGCACTAAAGTGGTATGCCAATTAGTTAAAACTGACTGGTGGGATACAAGCCACCGGCAACACAATCTCAAATACGCATTCTAATTGAAAACTTTATTACCTATCGCTTGTTGAAGGTTTGAACGGCTTTTTGTTCAACACGACCGCGTTGTCAGCGATGTGTCGCGCCGAGTCGGCCGTCGTCGTCAATTTACCGATACTTTTACCCAACAAATCGGTCACGCGAACCTACAAACAACAAACGGTATCATAGACATAATACACCTACATCGCCCGACCTCACGAAGCGTTATCGATTATCACTGTATCTATACGTTCACCCGAGACTCAATAGATGGAGCCACCGGTGTAAGAGATAGACGTTATTTCTGTTCGCAATATAAACGCCTAACGAGCTGTTTTTGAGTCGCTGTCAGGAGCTGGATTGCGGTAGACAGTCAAAAGACAGGAGGGTCGATTTCAAAATCGAAGTACATAGTTGGACAGTCATTTGAATCTTCATTTCTTTTCTAATCAAATATTGATAACCGCAGAACTTGAGGATCTAGTTTGAATTCAAAATTCATAGTCAATACGCTCGACTCACCTGAACTAATTGTTGTTTCTCGGACACGGAAACCGGACTGGCAAGCGTGATCGCCACTGGGATGTGGTATTTATTGTCGGTGAATGATTTGATAACGGCGAGCAGGTGCGATGCCGCCTGCAGCTGGTGAACGTGTTTACGACTGAGGAAATAGTTCGTAAATTTCACCACTTTATCCTGAAAATAGAACGCATCGTTTAACAACCGAGATGAACAGTTGTACTTTTTCTTATTTCGTTACAGCAGATCAGTAGGATTATGTTCCGTTTTTCGCATCACAGATTTATCAAAGTCTGCCCTAGAACGATCATCATTTCTGCTGTAAAGTTCTCTCCAACGGGAGGCATGAGATGAGGCATTCATTTAAAGACCAAATAGGAGTTATATCGAGACTCGAGGCTTCAAGTCAGTGTTTTTAATAAGAGCCAGGTCCCAGACCCGTCAGTCGGTTGTAGAGGACCCGCCTGTTTTTTCAAACCAGGTTTCCTTTCAGGGACTGTGACATATTATGGGACCCTCCTGTTTCTCAAAGGGACCAGGCTTCTTTTTAATATCTAATTGAAAACACTGCAAGTGAGCCAGATTTATAATGGATGAGACTGGCCCCCAAGACTGCTCTAAATTTCAAATGAAACTTTCTCAATTTTTCTGTAAATTTATAAATCTAAGTTAGAAAGAGCTGAAAAATTTATTTCATCTTGCAAAAACAACCCAAATATACTCGTTACGCAGGGGTTGAGAGGACTTCCGCGTGCAGATACTTACTTGCGGTATAGTCGGGGCTTTATTCGCCTTGGCTGCCAGTTTGTAAGCACCATCCAAAACCAATGAAGTCGTGAACAAACCACCTTCAAACTGTAAAGGAAGAATCGAAAAATTGAATCATCAAATCATCCAAAGTAACGATAATCACTAATAGGTGGCGTATGAGTCGTTGTTCGGGTAATCTTATCCCGTGATCTGTGTGCGTCAGAATCACAGGTCGTTTCGACCCCGGAAAATTTGATTTGGCAAGAATTTTTCATTGTGAAAAATTAAAGAGATGACTGCCAGAAACGAGCAGCCACCACTTTCCACACTTGCCTCAGAGATTCTTCTAAAACTTTTAAATCGACAAATACAATAGCCGCAATCACACTAAGCCGAGTTGGGTCCATTGAGAGGCCAGAGATGTAGAGATGTCCTAAATCATTTTTTCTATCAAAACAACGAATGCTTTGGCAATCAGGGCATGTCACTTCCAGAACAAGTTAGCATGTTACATTTTGACCCATACGAAAATTCAGCATGGTCCGAGATTTATGGTTGGACCAAACATGGCCAGCATGAAACTGGCACTGACGCATATTGGTACTAATGTGAGCACGAGAAAAAGCAGGATTAAACTCAATAGTCAAATAGGTGTCTATGATATTTGCATAAGAAATTTCCTTGCGATCGAAGACTGAATTTGTACGAGGGTTACTTAACCGTGTGGTTGGTTTTAAAGACAGATCCACCAGTCAGTTTCTCCTCGAAATTTATCTCAGCAAGAATTCTCTCCGTTAAGAAGAGCTAGTGAAACCAACGGACATTAAAACATTCAGTTGATACTATCACTTGCTAGTTGGGCAATCAGATAAGTTTACGGACTCGGGGAAAGGGTCATGAAGGGACTACTCGTTACCTGTAAGAATTCCTCATCGACCTCATCAGCCTGAGCGATGACATCTTCGATTAAATCGTAGAATTTCTGGACGTCGGTTAACTCTGCAGCGACGTGGAACGCGTAGGCGTAACTGTAAAACAACAATATCAAATAAATCATCAATTATTTCATGTTTCAAAAGATCGCTTCAACTTCAACTCTGGAAAATGCTGCATATGAATAAGGATTTGATCCATATCTGTGAAACTAAGCAATTAATGGCAGACTTTTCGGATTTAAAACCCACCTCAATGCGCTGTCGTCCTTTTTAAGGGCAGCCAAAAGAGACTTGCTCACCGCGGCAGCATCAACTGAAATAACAACATAGAAATGATATTAATCATCAAAATAAAATGTTTCTAAGATTAAATATTTAGGACATCCAGTTATAGAACTCATTTTGACCATTAAGTCTCAACACTGCGCAATTGGGCCCTGGATATTTGAGATATATGTTTGATGTTACCTAATCCATTATTTAACACCGAACTGTTAAATATGGTCAAACTTAAAAACATCTCTTTATTTAGCAAGTTGTCTAGGGAACAGGGTGTTTAAACCACCACGACTCCGCTGTAGACCTGCCTGAGAAACAAGGCTTCACGCTATGATTGCTTTTGAAGACAATCGAAACATAGGTATCACATTATCTAATCAAACACGAACATTTTTATCTTGTACTAAAAATGTAGAAGGATTTCATGATATTATGTTTGATGTTACCTAATCCGTTATTAACACTGAACAGTTAAAAATGGTCAAACTTAAAAACATCTTTTTATTTAGCAAGTTGTCTAGGGAACAGGGTGTTTAAACCACCACAACTCCGCTGTAGACCTGCCAGGAAAAATATCACTTAACGTTATGATCTTATTGAAGACAACTGAACCACTGATACTGCATTACTTTCTTGTTTAATTTAATTTCTCACAAGAAAGTTTAATAAATACAACTGATTTTATCTTCTACGAAAAACTTAGATTAAAGAGGATTTTCATATTTTTCTGGGAGCTTACCGGACAATCCTAAGTTCTTCAGCGCGAAAAATGCCTGATAGATGACAAGCGTTGATGATTCAGGTTTGATTTGGCTCGTTAACAGATCCTTCACATTTCCGGCAGAAAGCTACAAGGAACACAAGACAAAAAAAAATCATCTTCAGTTGTGTCGAATGATTCAATTTCCAGAATTTTGTCAAAGAAAGGTGATGCAATACCTGGCAGTTTCCGAGCTGTTTTGCGGCCGAGGAACCATGAAATAAAGACTCCACGCTGTTCGTCTCTAGCTTGGCTTTAATTACGCTGCATGCGTCCTACAAAACATTACAACAAATACTGTAATTAAACTTCAATAAACGCGCAAATAGAATCCATTCATTTCTAGAAACTTCAGAACTTCTACCCATCAATTAACTGGAGAAAAAAAAACTGAAATCCCAAGACCAGAAAATGTCTTCATTTGGTAAACTTGTTGGTGTTAATAATTCTGCGCTTTCGTCAATGATATTTTGTCGATTGTAGTGAAAGTTTAGGATGGTTTCGTAACAACTTTTCTGCTAGAAACCGAAGACGATTTCACAAGTTTTTGTTCCTCTCGTAAATAAATAAACACAGTTAACGTTCGAAACCAGTAAACTGTGCCAAGAAAGAGGTTCAACTTACTGTCAACTTAGATATCTTAGAGACCGGGTAATGCATTTGACTGACATGCAACAAATTGCTAGTTGCACAAAGCTTAGATTTGGCCATAGAGCCGTTTTTCACCAACGCATTTTACTCAGATGGCTGTGGTTAAATTGGATGGTGGAACATATTAACCACACCCAGAAATACCACCCCAGTTCTACAGCCCGTTTCAAGTAGATATTTTCAACAATTTTCTAACTTAAGGAATTTTATCAAGATGTTACGGAATTGGCTCCGAGCCTTAAAACATTGAAAAAATTAACTTATCGAACTATCTATCCAAAACTTCTGAACCAAGTCCAGGTTTTCAAAAAGCATAACACTATAAATGTATGTACCTGAGGTTTAGGTATGGACGAGCCGAGTAATTTGAGACCCATGATCGAGTAGTGGGCCTGTACGAGGTCGGCGTACGGCTGAGCGGCCTCGAATATCGCTTTCAGACGCTGCTGATCGACCGTCGTAAAATACGACGACGGCGTCAACGCCTGACCAACGATCGTCAACGCAAAAAACACCAAAACACTCGTTCCTGAAAATAAACAAAATAGAATTCTTCGTTAGTCACTTATATTTGACTTGCCCTTCCCTGGACGATGCACGTCATTTTCCCTGACTAGATCTGCTAAGTCCAAGTAATTAACACAGTAAAAATTTGATTTTATACGATCTAACAATCTCTCAATAAATTCCCAAGACTTATAGACTTTCAGCTCAGAAATTTTAATTACAATCCTTTGGAGCCACACTCTTTATTCAATATTTCTTCACCATCAAAATGAAGGAAGTTTGGATTTCTTAGTTTTGCATAGTTTTGAGCCGAAAAAATTGTATCTAGTAATAACAAATAGGCCTATATAAGCCTAATCTAACGAACAAGTCAAATCTATCTTGCTAAGGCTAAATGCCATAGACACCTTTACACTTTAGTTCCATTTTCATTCATAATTTGCCCATCAAAAAGACTAATCTAACTCTTTAGTAATTGCCTAATTACTAATAATTAATGATACTATCAGTAATTTACTGGATTTTCATATTTTAAGACCTTCTTCTTGCGGTGAATTGGAGATCTTAAAATGAGCCACAGACAGGTATAATTAAATCTTACAATTTTTACTAATTAGCAGCAAAATTAATTAAAAGAAAGTTAATTACTCAAACAACACGTTTCAACCAATCAATGTGTAACACCGAGCTTATAATGTCTACGTCACACGTGGCAAAATGGCGCGGACCGGCATCGCTCGCCGCACCACGAAACAATTAACCATTTTCAAAATCGAATTTAGAGATTTTATGAACGATATTTCACGACGATTTCAACGTCTAACGTAGACCGGGTGTTTATGATCATTGTCGAAGTAAAAGTTCTAAGATTGCACCGTTATTTTAGTAGAAATATTAAGCGAAACAGAGCGAGATAAAACACCTACCTTGCGACATGTTTCAAGCCGCTACGGGAAGAGGGCGTTGAGGTCTTAGCCTTCTCTTGATTCCAAAATATATTTCAGAAAAGTAAAGACTAACTGCGATCCAGAATCTTAATGAGAGCCGATATTGAGATGTCAATAGAATTATTAAAATTAGCTCTACTACCTGATTATTCTGGTAATTTATAAATTTATCTGAATCAAATAAGATATAGAGGAGATTACAAAACAAAATGGCAGCCCCCATGAATTTGAAAATAAATATTTCGAAAAACGAACGAAAACGCATTTAAAGTAGTCCGCATCCTTACAGACTATGTTTTGAGATAATTTTCAAGGTCATTCTCTGTTGTAGAATTCATTCCTGCATATTTTCTGAAATGTCTTATTAGATTTTTGAAATAATTTGACATTGAGAATTGAATGATGATTGTTGATCGATAGAAACCGAAACTAATCATATCAATCAGATAAAAATTCATATCATGCATCCCGTACGGCCCACAGGGCCATAGATAAATAGAGATTTTTGTTATTTAATTTCATTTTCAGGTTGTTGTCATCAACTTCGGAGGTCTACAAAGATGTTTTTATCTAAACTGCGGTTGGTTGTGCCGTCTGCCCCGCAATCGGCACTCATAGTGAATATCGTTCTGAGTCGATATTTATCAGCTACCGGTACGAGAGACAGCAGCGAGTCATCAGACCTGGAATTGAGAATTAAGTAGGTGCTATAGTAGTCTCAATAACAGTCGTTGTTACGAGTCATTGTTTGAGAAACAACGCCTAGCTAGGCCTACTAATGTCTTTTTCAACCTGACTTGAAAGCATTCTGGGTGGCCTAGCTCGCTCATATTTGGTGGTACATACCTGTAAAAAGGTCTAAATGGGACCAGAAAGGACAGGCAGTTGACCTAAATCATCGTTTTTTAATCCATTAGAAACTGTATTGAAGGATATCCAAAAAGTCTTCACTGAAAGGGGTTAAATGAAGAGAAGTGACTCCATGATTTGAAAGTTTAGCGATATGTTTCCATGCCTACGTACCAACACTGAATCCGTGTTGCGATGATATCATCCTGTTTATTTTTCCTTAAACAGTAGTAATTTATTCAACATTTCGACTTTATTCTTATTGTCATCTTCAGGAATGCTAATTTTGATCGTAGACCTATCAGTATTCCTGAAGATGACTACAAGAATAAGGTTCGTCCTGTCTTTGTGGCTTAGTGGATAGGGTGTTTGTTTGACTCACACCTGAGCGGTTGTGGGTTCGAATACCAGTGAAGCAAATGCTATTTGGATAGGCCGATCAGTGTTTCCCAACTCGATGATCTAACAACAAAAGTTAGACAGTCCGAGAATCTTCAATATGATGAAGGAAAGGACTTACTCCATGGAAAAGGATTAAGTCGAGTTGAAAAGACTAATAGGCTCAAGGAAACATTTTCGGACTTGGTATTATTTTTTCGTTATTATCGCGGGATTCTATCAGAAACTAAGCCTGTTTGGCTGAATAGTCGAAAAAAACTTACCACCAGCTCAAGCCTTATAGATCTACCATTTCAAGACATTGCGTCTTTGAGACTCAGCTTTGAAACTTTTTATCCATATTTTCAGGTATCTAAGCGGTAAACTGAATTGTACCGACGGCGAAATCCGTTCGCTCATTCAAAAACAGAGGCGACTTATGAGGATAAACTTCTCGAAAATTCGAAACATCACCGAACTGTTGATCGAAAACGAAATCACTGCCGCGGAGATCCTCACGTATCCGGACGTCTACACGTTCGGCTACGACACGTTGAAAAACCGCGTCGACGAGCTGCACAGTTTGCAACTACCGTTCAAACTGTTAGATTTAAAAACGTCCGAGATCGGATACGAGAATCGTCTCGAACGAAAACTGAAGAAATACAAACTGACGACGAAATTCGGCGGAAAACGCGGTTTGTTGCGTAACTATCTAAAATGCGACGGAGCGACCGCCGATAAGTTAGTCGAGTACCTGCCGGTGAAAAACTGTCACATTTTCACGGTCAAACAGAAACTGGATTTTCTGCGCCGCGGCGCGGGAATCGACGCCGAATCCGTACGGAATCACCCGCGGGTGCTTCACGCGCGACTCGAGCAGTTGAAACGCCGCGTTCCGGTCGTACGAAATTGCGGTTTGACGCCGCAGAACTGCGACGGTTATTTTCACTTGTTGTACTGCGCCGACGATATCTTCGACGATTTGTTGCATCGACACAAGCGGGAACGTGAGATTCTGGCCGATTGTCGCACGAACGAGGAATATCTGCGACGGCGTCTGGATTTAGACGATCGCAGCGTCGCGTCGATGTTCGCTCGTTACGACCGTCTGCGAGGGATGTCGCCGATTAAACTCGAAGCGATGCTGGACTTTTTGTTGACCGATCTCGGTCAGCCGGTCGACGATTTGGTCGCGCACCCGCGCGTTCTGAATTACAGCATCGAAACGCTGCGGGTGCGCTACGATAAGTTCGTAGAAATGGAGTTGTATCCGATAACGATCGGTAAGCTCGGTATGGACGGGCGCGGTTATCGCAAACTGACCGAAAAACAAAGAGTAATAGATACCGGTAAATGAATATATTCTGTGGTCAAACTACAGCTGGCAACTAATCTCTAGCTACCGTTCGAAGACAGTTTTATGAAAGTGTGTTGGTAAAATGTGTGTCTGTTGTTCGTTTTCAATTAAAAATGTCTCTGATGAAGTCCTGAACAGATATGAAGTGTGGACGATCAATTTGAATGTGTGCTCATAAAATGTCTGGTGTTCATAGATCATTCTTCAATTAAAAATGTCTCAGATGATGTCTGGATGATCATGCTGTTTTTTTGTCAATAATAAAATTATATCTTAGTTAGAAAGTGGTAACAGTTAATTATTTACTTTCTATGTTCAAAATATTTTGCGAATTGCGTTTGTCGTCAACCCTCATTAGAAGTGATGACCACTCGTTACAGCAGTTTAGGACAGATATCATTTGGAAGAACCCGATAGTTCTATATCTATCTTTACCTCTTATGCAGGGCCCCTTCGGATCACTCATTCTTGGATATGCAGTTTTAAGAAGATAACATTTCAAATTTCGAGGAAGCATTCGCATCACTTTCATGTCCCAATTACAGTTGACTCCTAATTAGTACTGATCAGTCATCTCCGTAAAGCAATATCTTTTGGTTTTGTAAGCAAATCTTTATTCTTGACACTACAGGAAATTCGTTGTCCCAACTGAACTGATCTAGACATATAGTCTTCTGTACAACTGCTAACTAGACAAACATTTCTAATTGCCCATTTTTTAAGTTTCAACATTACGCTCAAGTAACAAGCACCTTTGACAGCATTTTCCATTTAGTTTAGGAATCAAGGCATCACATAGCGACAGGTGACACTGGCCTCCTACTGGATCCTAGGAATGATCCCATAAATGGAGAATTTTTAGCGTTTCGAGTTTTCAGAACTAGATTCGGACAAACTACACCTTCACAGAATGAAAAGGGTTTAACAACACAAGCAGTTGATAGAAGTGATGGACCTGGAAGCTCCAACTTTGATATGCTAGGAGCCACCCAAACAAGACTATCAACACATGAAAACGAACAAACTAAAATTATCCGATTTAAAGTAGCTTGAAAATTTTATTATTACCTTTCAAAACCGACACATTCATAATAATAGTAATCATAATAATAATAATATAATGCATTTCTTTTCAAAAATTCTTTTAACCATCTCAATAAATCTCAAAACATTGTTTGCCGTAGTTCGTTATTTCTCAAGATGTTTATTTAACGAGCTCCGCATAACCTTAATTGGCATATACAATAATTCAGTCGAAATAATCACAATAATAATAATATTTATCGTTGAATTATAACGATAACTGGCGTTATCAATATATCTAAATACAAGTCAGCACAGAAAGACCGAATTCATTTCATTTCACCTCGACGAAAAATCGTACGAAATTTCGTTTTCTTTTGTTAGAAGAAAAAATACAGTAAAGTTAAATAAATCAGTTCGTTAATTATATTTCGTTGATAATAGACCACAAGCACAGTAGTTGAATATTTGCATATTAACAATCGTTTCTTTTTTTTTGTTAAATTAATTTTCATCTATTCTTCGGAGAGAAAGAGAGAGAGGAGAGAGACAGAGTGTTCGGATAAAGTGACGAGATTTTCGCCGACGAGAATTATCTTGAAATTCGAATTTCTCATCAAGTCTTTTTACTCCATGAGCGCGCGGGGCAATAATAAAATTTAACGGCGCCACCCACGTCGTCGCGGGGACGACGCGCGTACTTCGTATATATTTCTCGCGCGCATGCGTGTTGTTTCGACGTGTTCGTTTATATTTTTTTTTCTTTAATCATCATTTTCTTTTTCGATTTGGAAGATACTGAAATCATCGACGACGGTGACAGAATCAGAATGTAACGCGCGCCCGCCTTATCTCCTTACGACGTCATCACCTTCGTGCCGACCGCGGCCTCTTCGCCCATCGCCGACAAGATCGTCACGTAGAATGATTCGCCTGCGTCGAACTTCGACGAGATTTCCTTGCCGATTTCGTTATCCGGCAGTTTTATGTCTTCGCGTTGCTCGCCGGCGTCGGACATCAAAGTCAAGAAGTTGTCGTCAATGTTCATCAGTTGGTAGTCGATACGTTTCACGTGCGGCACGTCCATGTTGTGCGTCGACGGACAAATGTCCTCGTACTTCTTATTGTTGAAAATATCCAACGCGACGAGGTGCACCTTTGCGTGGCCGTGCTTGCCGGTCTTCGACGTCGACATCTCGACGATTTTGCACGGACGTTGCTTGATGACGACGTAGCCGTTCTTACGCAGCGCCGAGCACTGCTGCGGGTAGGTTTTGGATGCACCGGCATCGGCGTTGGTGAAATCATGATCATCATCGGCCATCGTTGTATTGGGAGTATTGCGTTGTGTGCTCTGCAAAAAATAAGCAACGGTTGAAATTTCTTATCTTAATTCGAGCTACAACAGACCTGACTACGAATTCAGAGCAGTCTCTACTCATTTTAAAACATCAACTTCTCCCAAACATCAAAATACTCTCAATTTCCAAATCATTTCAAGTTTTAAAAATTTACAACTATGTTTTTTTTTGCGTCAAATTACTGTAATTAATTTTTTGTGATAACTTCAATCATCAGGTGGTAGGGTCAACTAGTAATGAATGCCACTAGTAATTTCTGTGTGTGGCTACATTAAGCGTGAAAATTAAATAAACCTATCTAAAATCCATACAGCCGCAGGGCAACAATAGCAGCTCTTGAAACCCAATTTCCAACTGATGGAATTCATCTCCCTCTTACAGCATTTACGCTTATTTCAGATTTTATTTTTTACAGTTCCATGCTCCTCAAAACTAAACTTAGTTCCTACGTGAGCTGAGGTCTCCAATCAAAGATTCGATACAGTATTCTAGGGCACCACTTTTAAAATAAAAGAAAATGCTCTTTTTTGTAGAAGCTAATTAGTGACTTGATTTTGCACCACCAGGCCTCACGAAAGGCCAAACTCAGAATTTTGAGTCTTACTTACACAAATCATTACACCCTATATGTAAACATGATTTCAGGCAGTGGTGCAATAGCATAAAGCAAAGTGAACATCTAAGAGGATGGTGGTTTCCAGGTGTTGGTGTTCCAAATATGGAATCCCTGCCTTTACTTAAAGCAGCTTTTTTAGACATGTTAGACTAGCGCCACAAAAAGCTGAAGAAGGCCTATAATGAACTCATCAGGTAGTCTTACCACTGTATATACGATATGATTTCTTATTTATTACAAATTTCGTGGTTAAACGCATCAACGAATAAAGCAACGAGTAAATATCCTTTTTTTATTAATTGAATTTGATTGAGGAGGCAACAAAACTAACGCCTTTGGCGCGTGATTACAGACTCAATTTCTCATCCGTCAAGCTTTAATCCGACATGATTAACTAACCAGCGCGTTAATCTACCCGCCGAACGGGGTACCGTCGGCGGATTAGTCGGTTAAGACAATTAATTCGAGCAAATTAAAAGACTGAAATTTACTTACACTTGCGTCCTCGGTGCGGCACGGTGTGTAGAGGGCGCTACGGTTCGTCTCGGTTAGCGGCGTGGCGCAATACGCCGCGAGGGTTCGAGTCCCGAATAATCTGCAAGCAACTGCAATGCATGCACTGGCAATCGAGTAGAACAAAAAGCTACTGTCCTCTCTCTTTTTATAATTGTGCTTGTTTAAGAAT
The DNA here is from genome assembly GCF_964204645.1 of Tubulanus polymorphus. NCBI lineage: Eukaryota > Metazoa > Nemertea > Palaeonemertea > Tubulaniformes > Tubulanidae > Tubulanus > Tubulanus polymorphus. The sequence continues at coordinate 12,414,617 of NC_134032.1, read as the reverse complement.
CGTAAATTTTATTCTTTGTTTTTCTCTCAATCTCTGTACATGTCTTTCCGTGGAATAAATTTGAACTTGAACTCACTTGAACAACATTGCTCCGTAGGTTCAAGGCCCCACAGAATACTTAAGAACTCTGACTTTTGCCATCTATCTATGAATGTCTTATGCTTTCCGGGTGTCATTCTATCATGATAATCGAATCTTTTTGAAAACATCCTATTTTTTCAAATTTTGCGCACCTGTGTGGCCGGTTAGGTTCGAATCCTGAATACTTTTGCCATATACGCGTCCGAATCTTACTCTGGCAATTGAGTTAGCCAACATGGCGAGATCGTGGAACCCCGATTTTAATTGTTCGGATCGAGAGAGGTTCGTTGGTTTTTCGTGTTCTTTGAAGTTTTGAATTAAATTCGAATCGCATGAATTTACCAGAATAAATGTAAAATAGATTGAACCGGGTTAGAAATTAAGATCAGTCTTGGCTCGCCTGAAAATTGACCCCATATGGGCCAACTCGAACTAAAGTAAAATTTATATTTATATTAATTTAATGTCTATGACTATACAGTCTATTCAAATCATTTCTAGGTGGGTGTGTGTTTATCCGGCCTACATAAACAGTAAGAAGACTGTCGCTGAAGGCAGAAGGATACCGAAAAATAGAGTAAGTTAAAAGATGATATGTGCCCTGTTGTCCTTGTTTGACAATTAATAACTCAATTTTCTAATATTTTTTTCTTATCATCAATTCTCTAGAGCGTTGACAATCCGACGTATGTCGAGATCCGAGATGTGTTAGCTAATGCCGGCATGACTGTCGGAGTAGAGGTAGGGTCCCATCTCGGTCTGCCTTCTTTTGGCGCTCCAGCGTGTCAAATAAAGATGGAGATAATAAAACATTTTTTAATCAATTTTTTTCAGAATAAAGTTTACCCTCGCGAATTGGATCCTCGAGACCCGAAATTCCGCGGTAGAATTCGCGTTCAACTCAAAGATGAAAATGGTGCGATATTGCACGAAAACTTCCCAACGAGTAAGTAAGCCGTGTAACAACCCCTCCTACCCCAGCCCGGAATTACTCCACCCCCTCAGGCAATCTGCTTCATGGAACCACCCTTTCAGATAACCAACAGCCTTGAACCTCAGACAATCTACGGCTTAGAACCATGCCTTCAGACAATCTGCTCTTGGAACCACCCCCTAGACAATCTGCAGCTAGGAACCACCCTTTCAGATAACCGACAGCCTGGAACTTTTTCCTCCTATTTTCAGGAAGGTCTGTTTTATTTTATCTCGGGGAAACGATTCCGAAATTGAAGGCTCGCGTTTCGGCTCAGAACGCGTCGCAGTCTAGTCAACAATCGCAGCAGTCAAACGCGCAAAAACGTCAACGCGGAAAAAAGAAGAAATAAATTCGCGGGATATTAAACTTTCCTACCGAGAAAAAAACGGCATGATTTTATCAAAGCGATCCATTTCCGGAGTTATGAGTTAAAATCCTGGTACCTCAGTAAGGATCTAGGAACCAAAATGCTGAGTTCAAGTTTGATTGAAATACATATACTTGAAAATGACAAAATTTAAACTCTAGTTACGATTTAAGAACTGTGGAAGTGGATCAATTAAATGTGAATGTTATGGTTACGCAGATTCTAGAGCGGATCTTAAGATGGATATTTTTAAGATAAAGATTTGAAAAAGCGGTGAAAGAATGAATTTCTGTATGGTATTTATTTGTATTCAATTTAATTGTGTATGTTTATCCGTCAAAAATAACGAATAATAAAGTTTTGTAAATAGAATCAATTTTCGTTGTGATTGGGTTTATAATGATTGAAGAAACATACTTGGGATGCGCCGGTATATAAGTTAGTGGATGTTGAGTCACTGGAAGAAAGATGCAATAGTTCATGCGCGATGGAACTGAATTCTTATGAGACATTTGCAAAATGGTTAACATACTGACTGTATTGACTCCGATTTCTTGGGACTGTCCAGGGTGCCGTACACCTAGGTTCGACCTTGGGAATGAAAGCCACTTGCCCATGGGGCGAACATTTGATCGAATTCTGCGTAAGAGTATTGAGAATGAATTGGAGCAAGGCCACGTCCCCTTGAGAGGTGCACACAGTCGTAAATCGTTGATTTCAACTGGTATGCTTGGCCGCTTCTGTAGTGAGCAAGAATTACACTAGGTGTCACTAGTGGTTAACCTACAGATCATGGAATTCAGACTCAAAATGGAGTCGAGGGAATTCAAATTTTTTGGTGTATTTTTGTCTTTGCTGGTGGCGAACCTTGCGAGAAGAAAGGGCCCTCACTAAGTAATATAATGAGGAAATTTTCAGTTAAGAGCCAGAGATGGAATTCTGACTTAAAACTCAGGGAATTTGAAATGTTGGAAGCTTGTTGTTCTTGCTGGTGATATGTGGCATAAGGAACTTCTTGATGAGAAACAGCCCTAAATGACAATATAGTTATCGATCACATAAATTCAGGGAAGTTTTGGTCAGAGAAAATAAGGAAATCTTGGATTCCTCATCGGTGAGAGCCCTGGTTCTAAATTCCTAAAACATGAACTGATTTTGAGAATGTAATAACCAAGGCCTGTTGTGTGCCAGTAAACAGTTGTTTCAACACAAATCACTTTCACTACCAGTTGTGTAAATTGTTACCGCAAGTGGGCGGTCCAAACTCCTAATGTGCAAGTTGTCTTCACTTAGTCTGAAACGACCACAGAAATTACCGCAGTAGAAGAAAAGCAAAGAAGAAAAGAAGAGATCCATAATTTTTTTACTGTGACAATGTGTCAATGAATGAATTTATTTACTAGCAAAATGATCTTTTGTTTACAGGCATTTTACAAGATTTCTGTTTATTTTTTATATTTTTTATACAGTTATTGTACAGATGAAAAAAATACACACAATTTTATATCTATAATAATTATATATAATATATATATATGCACAAATACATCGAATATCATTTCGACGACGACAGGACCGAAATAAAATCCGCCCCCCGCCTCAAAATTATCTACACCATTAACTTTAACCCGGCTTAAAAATTCGGCTTAGTTTCCAGTTGCTCGTACAGCTTAACCTCATGAATACGACACAGTTAATTAAAGAAGAAACCTGTTTATTACGATGATTCCCAGCTAGCATATCCCAGCTAAGATTTTTATATCAATCAAGCTTTGGATAATATTACTACCATTTCAATGTTTACCGCAAGATCCGTATTAACGAGGTTCCGATGTACTTTCTACAGTCTCAAAGTAAAACTGGGATTTTCTTAAAGCTCAACTTTGCGATTACTAGTTTTAAGTTAATACGCATTTCACGACAGCGGTAATTCAATTACGACATACCTGGAAACATTAAGACATATTTTCGGGAGCTTCATTTTCAAATTAATTATACACGCGTGAATTTACAAAATAATCCTACATTTCATGTGGGGGGCGCTGCGCTCTATCGGAGCCCTGTCATCGCCGAGATGACATATACAACAAATTGCTTATCGAAAACCAAGCGAGGATCATTCCTGAACTGAACAGTTCAAAGCGATCATCAATTCAAACTCACCGCAAGTTCATCATCATTTCGAACCAACTTGAAGCGAGTTTCAACCGCGGACCGTCGAAATGCAGTCCGACTGTATAATATTTATATATGTATATATATATATATATGAAAAGCGTTTTTGTTTTCTATACAACCAAGCATGAAATATCGATTAAAGTGAATGTGGTTTCCTTTTTTTCTACTTCAAGTTAATATCATAATTCTGTAATTTACGAATATTGTTACAGTTGACGACGATATTCGCGGGGAAAAAAAATTATCTAAACCAAAAAAATACCAGGCCAGAAAAAACCTCCACCTTTTTTAATGAGAGAAATGAGTTCATAGGGGGCGCTGCTATGACCGCCGCGAGCAGCCGACGACTTTTCGAAAAATCAGGCGAATCTAACGCGGTGAAACGACACAAAAACGAATCTAGTCGAAGAATCGAACGCAGGAATCGGATCCGCAGTTGCGAGTAAGAGAGTTGACCCTTTGAGTTGATATCAGTTCATTTTCAAGATCCATTTCTGCTGTTGTAAGTTTATATTTTCCACTACATAACAAATCAGTTCAAAAACTTTCTCGATTGGTTTTTCATACCCATAAATAATAGTGCCTAGACCATTTCAGAAACGTGCAAATTAGATATAGAAGACGAAGCAATGTCACACGTAGATTTTTTCCTTCGTTTTATAAAACGGTAGTTGAAATATTCAGATTTTTCAAAAGAATAATAGTAATTCAAGAAGAAGAATACAAACGAGAAAATCGCGTTGAGCAAATACGACTACGACGACGATGATCAAAATCGAAAAATTTAGTAACTAATTAAGTTAAGAGATAAAAATTCCGGAACTTCTCAGAATTAATGGGCAAAATAAGTAATAATAACAATAACTAATAACCGCAATTATTCTGTTTATTTTTTACTGAACGAATTTCCACGCAACGTTTAACTAGGTTGCGTCGGTCGATTGTTAAAAACTGGCTCCCGCGACGAGCTGTCGACGCGCCGAGTTCTAACCCGAAATAAAATACGTACTTAATTTATTAATGAACGACGAAAACTGAATAAAAATTCTACTCGAATCTAAATGAAAAATAACGATCACGAACGCGTGAACTGTTTCTAACGCAGGGAGGGAGGCTGCTTACTTAAACACGGCGAATCTTACCCTTTCAGTGCGTCTACACCGCAGTGCAGTGTACGAATCAGTGATGGATTTTGCTAGTACACCGCACTGCGGTGTATTGATTTAATTAGTAATTACTAATTATCTCTCTTGAAAGATGGCAGCACCTGACAAACATAGTGAAATATACCACGCCAGGGTGTAGATGCACTATTCCCGTTATTCAACACACTAGGCTGGAATTTTTCAGAATTTTAAAATTATCTTCAGCACTATAGGGTATTAATTAGTCAGCACTGAAAGGGTTAAATAGATATTTTCCGGATAGAACTGGTTTGAAGTTTGCGCGTTTATTAGAAATATTCCGGACCAAGTTCAGCAGTTGTCCCGCGGCCAGTTCCATAGTTGAGACCTAAGTCGTTAGATTGACTATAGAACTTAGATGGTCTTAGACCGGTCCTACGTCTTAGCCGCGACTATGGAACCAGCCTCCGAATAGCAGAAAAAAGAAGGGGGCAAGTGAGTCGACTAAATTTGCATCCATTGAGATATCGGACTTATCGTAATACAACAAATTTAAAAAAAAAAAACCGACGCCATTTTATGACCCGCGGGGAGTAGAGAAATTCCGACCGTAGAAAAGTTTCATAACGAATATCTTTGTTTTATCGTTTTAAATACATATGTACAGATATATTTATACACAATATTAATACTAAGATTCCTTTCTTCGCTTTTTTAGAAACACAAAATTTACAGAGTTATTTACGGTACTTTAGCAAATATTCACACTAGATATACGGCCTTAATCGTTATTTCATTTTGTACACTTTTTTTCCGATTCGCAGGTTTTAAAAAATAGATTTCATTTTCATCTCTATACATTATTATTTCACGCGGATTCGTCGCTCGATTCATGATCGCGTTTATTTATTATCAATCGATATAAAATAACAGTTTTCAATTCTATTCACAAACATTTCATCCGTATACATCGACAGTTGAACCCATTTCAGGGGGGGGTTTAAATGCGCTCATCGTCTACTATTACAATTTATATCTTCATTCGTAAAAAGAACGATCGAAGAATTTTCTCAGATTTTTTTAAAGGGGTAGGGGGAGGGTGATCTCAATGGATGCAAATCTAACGTAACACGTATCGAGGCTTTCATTTTCGCGATATCGATATTTTTCTCGTGAGCGTCGCAAAAATCAACAACTTTTCATCATCATTTTCTTTCTCATCGTTTTAAAATTTTTTCCTCATCATCACGAATAAGGTGTTTGAATAAACGGCAATACCATCTGGGGAAATAATACGCCACAAAATATACAATACATCAGTTCATTTGTTTTTTTCATCCTTTCTTCGGCGAGATATTTTTTCACATATCTGTTAGTTATATTTTTCTAGGTTTCTCATAATTTATACAAATTGCTTCTATAACATTCATTTTATCATACATGGACCGATGTGGTTGTTTCATATTTCTGAACTACTACTTTATACATTAGATTTTTAAACACTGTACACAGAATTCATTGTTGTATTTTAGACGTTTCTTAGTCTGAATTTTCGCTAGCGTTTCGGCTTCGGAATCTCCAGAACCGGGACGTTTCGTAACTCGACCTATGCAATCATTAGATCTTCACTCTCCTCAAGAGTTAACACCACTAACCCTAACATTTTCGATCAACCTACAGCCTGCAACCAACGACCCTTTGAGACATGATATCACGATTGTAGCGTGAAGTCAGATCACTTTTTCAAAGCATGCGGATAAAATTTCTGATGTCTTGTGTTTTCTAGTTTATTTTCTATCAAGAATATCGCCAGGGAGATCTCGAACCTGAACGATTAAAAATCGGAAACATCAAACGTCTTAACGACGCAAGGTTCCAGCTGCAGATTGATACTTTCATTCGTTATCAAATCTAGACCAAATTCGGAGATTTTCTTCCGTTTCGAGCCGAAACTGCTACGTAGCTACACGAGTATCTATAATTTCAAATGAAAATTTCTTTCTACAATTTCATCCCTAAACTGTACATAAACAACTACTGACGTTTATCTCTCGTTGAGTTATTGCGACTTATCGATAAAAAATGATCGTTAAAAATGTTTCTTTTTACAGATTATTCAGCGAGGGCTAGAGAGGATTCGAGCTAGCCGGGGGCGCGGGGGTTTCGAGGAGGGGGACGAGAGGGCTTTTCTCTAAATTCAGTTCCGTAAAAAATTTCCAGTAAAAATCACCAATGACGTTTGAGTAGAGAAAGAGAAAGACAGAAAACGAGAAAGTGAATATTTATCAAAAGCGTATAAAAACTCTTCATAACTCCTATTATCATAAAGCTATTGCGGGAAGGACCCAGTTTAACGGAGGGGTGTAGGGGAAAGATTTTACAAGAAATACCTAACAGTTAAAGTACCACGAAAAATTGAATCCGGTCGAAAAGAGTGGCAAAACTTTTTTTTCTAAACCGCCAACGCCAAACCGGGTCCAAATTCCTGATTACTTACTCCCTAGTTCTATACTTACTAACTATCTACTCTAAAGGTGGAATATAATACACCGTTTCGCTCAAACCAATAAAGATGGCGCTACCGTACCCTTTCATATCACTCCGGTATAAAAATCTTTAATTTTCTAATACGCGCAAACCCTTTTTTTTCTAAAGAGACGCTTTAAGCCGATAAATACATTTAAAAATGTTAAACAGAAAATATTTCTCGGTTATATCGCGATAGACGTGAAGAGAAAAGAAATTTGTCTGCCCCGACACCTGGCGGCGCGGTAACGAACTACGTAAAGCGAAACGCTAAATTCATATTACGATTGAACTACGAACGAAACTGGTGTGAAAAGTTTTTTTTTTTAAAAAGCGCGCAAAGAAATCATCATAGAAATTCGATATTTTACAAAACCACGATATCAAACCTGATCCGTATGAAGCGGATTTCATCGTTACTCGGAATTTCATGAAACGTGACATTGAGCCGCGAGTATCAACGAACCAACCCGGCTAATATTGACTACACCCAAACCAACAACACCCGACAACCTACACCTATCAAAACACACGCGCACAACCCACGTGCGCGCGAGCTAATCGGACATCTAGAAAATTCTGTTATATAGAAATTTACGACAAAAATTCGTAACAGCCATTCTCGAAATTCTGATAATTAAACATCGACTAATCAATAATATCGAATATTATTTTAAGTTCTATATACTACAGATTTTACTATATACTGACTTGATATATATATATATATATAAGTGATTATAGATATTAATATAAGTATCATTATTAGGATTATTATCAATATGTAGTTTACACATTTATTCTACACGGATGCCACCTATATGCAATTATATAAACCACAATGTTACATATTATACACTTATATATATATATTTATGAAATTCATTCATATAATTATGTTCATTAATATTAATATCTGTTAATTAGTAATCAATTAATATGATTCGAAATGATACGACATTATATTCAGTAGAATAAAGCAGCGTTGGTTTAACATACGTAGGAAACGATTAATCAAAATCTATCGAATCGTAACAATAATTATCATCGCATTCGAACGCCGCCGCCGCCGCCACCGACGAGGACAAGCGGTAGGGCGCGAGAAAAAGCAGAACTACGGAATTATCGACAATGACGACTACGACGACTACTACAAAGAGATTTACGTATGAGAAGGGCTCGTAGAAAAAACACGATAACTGGAAAAATAGAATTCTCGGAAAATAGAAACGATCTTTTGCTCCATTATCATCATTGATTGATTTACAGAATTAAAAACTTTTTCATTCGCTGTACATTGAGAGAGAGGTTTAGGGGGAGGGAGGGGAGCTATACAGATCAGGGGAGCGGGGGGGTATAACACCCCGTTTTAACGATATATCTGGCCTGTCAACGAGATTATTACTATCAATCGTTAAGTATTGAAAATGCCATCAAATACACGTTCAGCTGCGGTAAGCGTAGATCGTATTTTCCACCACTAGGGGGCACCACTGCTGCGTATTTTATCGATTCATGACGTACGCATTTCGTTTTAAGTAATCATTATTGTCATGGGAGAAAAACATCAGATTTGCTATTATCATCGGTAAGTAGAATCGAACGGGTTCTTAAAAAAAATAAATCTTTTTTCTCTTTCGCGGAGAATTTTCTGTACACGTTTTCGTTTTTTTTTCAAATTTACACATTCGTAGGTTTCTTAACGACGCCTGGTGAATATTCCATCAAATTCCCCCCTCTACCGAAGAACGGGATTAGTTAGGAACCCACTCCACCTTTTAAACACGTATCAAAACCCGGCAATTTTTACAAACATTTTTTCTACCTTAGAATCCGACAGGCGGTGGATAAAAATACGAGACCGTACGTACCAACATACAAACACACGCACTCACGCCACCTATAAACCGTTCGAAACACTACCTATCGATAACCGCGCGATCACCGTGTGATAAATTTCAGAACGAAAGAAAAAAAAGTCGGCTCGTTATTCTAAATATCAGTTATCTATAACGTACTCGCGATTAACCCTTTCCAGTTCGGGTCCTATACGGTCTGACCGTAAGTAAAGAAGACCATCGTCTTGATAGACTTTATGTATTCTTATTACACTTTTATATACACAGTTTTAGCCACACTTGATTCAAGACTTTCGGCGAACCGCATTCAGGATTCAGCTGCGGAATTTTAATTTTCCAGTTATCAGACCGGTTTGCCGATTCAAAGCCATCATGCAGACGTTAAAAAACGTCGGCTACTTACTAAGGCCTGTCTTCATTCTTACTAGCCCCTGGTTCACCAAAATATACACAAGTCATATATGTAAACTGCTTGTCAACCGGAAAGGGTTATTCAAGAGCCATTCTCGTTAATATAAAGACTAATTAATCAATATTAATTAATTAATTACAGAGTCAATAATCGTTTTTAGCACCAGAAATCGTGAAAAATGGATACAGGAAATTTCTTACAAGGTTTTTCAATATTTATATCGATATTTATAGAATCATAATTATAATCATTATTATTATTATTATCATTATTTAATTCTTGTACTAGGTTATGCATTTTTATGTTACAGAATACTGACTGAGGTCGTACATACGAGGAGAATCGACACCGGCGCCCCCTTGTGGCCGCGTTTCGAACTATACAAATTTACAAACGGCGTCAAAAAATTCGAAAATTAAATTTACACAAGTTTACATATTACACTAATTTACATCTTTTCTAGTTTTACCGTAGAATTTTTCTTTTCATATTCACAAAAAATTTGCACGCAGTGTCGGCATTCTCCACTAGGGGGCAGGGCGAGTTAGAATTTACAGTATTCGCGTAGTTGTCTTTCTATACATATATAATTTTCGTTTTTCTTTTTTACAGGGCGTCATTTTTAGAAAAGAGAACTGAATAATCTTTACAAAATTTTACAAACGGGAGACGATTTTTTTTTAAGGTAATAATAATTCAACCTTTACTGAGATCTGAAAGACACATCACACTAGGCTTACACAACGTACGCCACTGCATCAGAAACGACACCGGGTATTTGGTTTCATCGAATGACTTCTACAACCATTTGACTCAACATTCTCAGCCGATACCAAAACCAAGTCGCACTGGAGCCACCACGGGCCTACTACATCAATCAATCCGTTAAGAATCAGGCCTGGTGTTTTCCGACGCAGCGGGCGCGCGTCATCATTCGAACATATACTACAATCAGGGCGACATTCTCTGACCTCAACCCCTTTTAACATACACGCCAACAGCTAAAACCCGATAAAAAGTTTTTTCCGCGAATCATTTCATGATAGGTCGACAAATAACGGGATATTTATAAGTTTCTGAAAGGTTCGTTCGATTCGTTTTTTTTTACATTGCGAATGATTTATACACGAAATAGTGGTAGTACGTTTTATTATACACACTAGAGGGCGCACTAAGCACTCGTATGATGACGATGACGATGATAGCGGGGGAGTTGTGAAGATGAGAAGAATGAGAAAATAAAATGAATCTCATTATTGCGATTTATGCGTGTGTGTTGTTTTCTATACAAGCATTCGTTTTTTTAGTTTATACAAATGTACACAGATTTTTACACATTTATAGAACAATTTCGGAAAGTACTAAGAGACACAACTAAGAATGACGTGTGGGGCAGGGGGATTGACAGCGGGCTACTGTTTATATATACGTGGAATCATAGTACGCTGATTAATGTTTATCATGGCTGCTAGGTGGCACTGCACTTATGTCTTATCTACTCGAACTATGGTTCATAAATTAGTTTGCGACATTTCATTGACTTGTAATTCAGAGGATTCCAACTGTGGCAAGTGAGGATCCACCAGGTGCGCTAGTGCAAGTAGCACATCAAATACCACAGCAATCAAGGATTCCATTATATCTACGAATAGAGCCTGCCACCTAGCGGCCGATGTACGAACTAATATATATATATATATATATATATATATATATATATATATATATATATATATATATATATATATATATATATATATATATATATATATATATATATATATATATATATATATAATATATACACACACACGCCCTACACAGCCGTGCATGCAGGTAAATATATTTATAAATATCAATATCTAATATTATCCCAATCGATACGATGTAAAATCATCGCGGGTTTGCGAGGGAAGTGTAAAGGGTCGTACGTGATTGCGCAATAGCGACTAGGCAGCTGCGGCAAGCGAGCAGTGATATATCTAATGGACACCGAATACAGGAATAAGCGTCGAAAAAAAAGAAGACAAACAACCCCGATTATTCAAAAACTATCCCTCGACCCTAAATCGAGGCGTTAAAAATAATTATCTAAATATCCTAAATATTAATCGTTACAATATTTATACAGTCGTGTTAGTGATATATATCGATATACATTCATTATCATGTATTATAAAGATAATCGCGCCACCTATATACCGAACACAGAACTAATATATATCAACCTTTCACCTTTTAGTGAATGCCGAGCGCGCGCGCACACACCTAGCGTCGCGCGTTTTATAAATCAATTAATAAAAAAATTTCCGCCCACGAATTCGTTTTCATCTTCAGCCTCGACGGCGGTACCTTACACCAGCGGGCTTCGAATCGGGCCCTCATTCGTGCCCCTCGTTCCAATCGTGATTTTAAGATGCTATCAATTAATCGCGGCGCCTTCGTCGCCCGTCTTAAAAAAAACTTTGCGCTCGATTTTCGATTTCGCGCGTTACTACTGCATGGAGCCGTTCGGCGGCATTCCGATCGGGCCGAGCTCGGTGTTTTTCATGAAGAATTTCTCGAGTTTCGCGAGTATGTGTTTACCGTACGTGTATTTACGCAACGTGCCGACGTGCGGACGTATTTTGTGCATCAGTATTTTGCGCTGCGGCGGCTCGGCGACGTCGATCATCTTCTGCACGACGTAGTTCGCGAACTGATCCTTCATCATCGTGTAGAGGGCGCTGTGAGGCCTGCAAATAGCATCGCATCTTTATCTTATACTCGTTTACTAATGTATATAATGTATAATATGCAGTGTTGATACAGTTCAGAATTTTTGCGTCCCAACTGCAAGTAACTGTGCAACCTGTAGGCCCTAGTGGGTCTAAAAGAGACGGCCAGAGCCTTTTTATAGGTTGTTATGGCTCACAACCTCCTGACCAAGTTAGCAGCTCTTCTATTCAAATGTTGGCTGAATTTATTGTGGGATTTCTCTCGTTAGCAGAGCATAGTCCATGTATGTGTCTCGACAGCCAACGCCAGAGGTGGCTTCGAACTAGGGACCTCTTGGTTCCCAGTCCTCCACTCACTCAATCAACTAAGCTAACTGCACAGGACAGGACACTAAATAGTTAATAGTAGGTGAGTATTGCAAATAACGTTTATGTTTTAAAATGCTTTCATATTCTGTTTTTATAGTATTTTTTTCTTCTATACTTCATAGAAATGGTTGACACGTGTATAAATCTATTCTATTTTATGGAAACACCAGGATGATCATTGCTGAACAGTTGACCTGGAATTTGTCCTCGGAATTTCCAATCGGGACCCCCTTTCGGAAGGCATGGCGACAAAATGAGTCATTTCACCTGTACCTGCCACTCCTCCCAACCACCCGAGGTACCAAGGTATCAAACGACTCTCCTTGTCATCCCTAGGACAATAGAAACTCCCCTATCCAGCCATCAATGCATTGTAAAGACTTCCTCATCCCTGATAATACCAGAACCAATCCTCAACAGCTCATATTTCCATCCAACCCATGGTATCGAAGAACCTACCCACATGTCTTCTCCGCCCCTAGTAACATGAATGCCGAAATAAAGAGTCAACTTACCCATCATTCATGGAACAGACTTCATCGATCAGTAAAGCACGTTCGCTTCTTGACGAATGAGAAACACACTTCTCAACAACATTACTATAAAATAGACGACACATAATGAGTCAAACTTATTAAATACTGAATGAATTCGGCTGTAGAAACAAGATTAACTACAAACCTGGCGAATTTGTGTTGAGCCAGTACAAGAATCTGACCACGGAGCATGTTCACTATTTTACTCTTATCCTCCGGGCGGCCGTGCTCCAGCACGTGCTGTATGACGTAGTTGCCGTACTGATCCTGTACGAGACGTTCGGTGTGTTCGTGTAGTTCCTCCAGTATCGGAGTCGTCTGCTCCGGAGTGCAGTGCTCCAGTATACGCTGAATGACGCGACAACCGTACGGGTGTGTGGACAGCGTGAATACCTGCGAGATTATATAAATATCATCAATATTGCAGCGAATCACACAGAACTTTATAACAGGATTACAACACTGATAAATGCTGTAATTACGTAGTTTACGTAGAGTCAGTGGCTGTTAATAATTGAATAGATGGAAAAAACTCTGGGGCCATTTTTGCTCAAACTGTTTATGAGTTAAGCAGTGGATAGTTGACCTAGTGAGCAACAGGTTTTATAACGCATGCACCTAAATACAGTTAACCAGTCATCACTTAAGTAGTGAGTGACCAGTATAAGACTGATCGCTGTCAATTTTGGACTCCAGCGCACTATTAGGCTGGTCAGTGGCAACAGAAACTGACAGACCTGTGACGTCTGACCAACTCCAGTGACAGGCTGACCAGGGACTAACTGACCAGTGACTTATTACAAATAATATTGGACAGACTGAGCTGAGTTAACTGGCAGATGAACATCATGGTAAGAATGGGATCTCAACTGTCACCATGGCATTTATCCACCAGTTCACTGCTCACCCCTCATACTCTTCCTATCACAACTCACATGTTCGAATCGAGGTGTGAAATTCTAATCATAATCATCAGGGTTTCTATGAACTAAATATCAACAAACTGGAACAAGTTTGCCTTGCACGCTGTAACCAACTGTCTGAGATTTCATGCAATTATAACTGTAGATATCAATACATCTATTTCACCAGCACGTACCTGTCCTTTGAAAGCGTCGATGATAAACTGTAGATGTTTCGGGTCGACGCATTCGATACATTTCTGTACGACGTGGTTTCCGTTCTGGTCTTTGACGCATTTCAAAACGTGGCCGTCCAATTCTTTAACAATTTCAACCTTTTTAAACGACGCAAAACATACAAATACAATACACTTATCTGGTTCTATCTAGTTCATTCCGAAATGATTTATTTAGGAGGTATTACATCAGCCTGAACTCAAGGTAAGATCGAGCTGAACCTATTTTGGCCCAACAACCAATGTATCTAAAAACTTAATGCCTTACATTTCCTATTTTATCCATCCAATTTCTATTTATCAATAACTAACTTATATATAAGAACTTGGTACCTAAAGTTCAGATCTCGGACACGAAGCAAACTGACCTATGTAAGCTGAGCAACATTTAGGATTCATTTGATGAAAATCTACGAAATTCAAATTCTCGTACCTTGTTAACTTGCATGTCGGGAGGAATCGATTCCAACGCTTTCTGGATCACGCGACAACCGTACATCTGCAACGCGAGTGGCAGCACGTGCCCGCGTACTCGCTGAGCGAGCGTCTGTTTCTGGTCGGGCGTGCCGAATTCGAAAAACTTCTGAATGACGTAGTTACCGAAGACGTCGGTCATCAGGCTGTACGCGGCGGTGAGTATCTCGTTGAACACCATCGCTTTCTCAGCGGGCGTCGCTCGTTCCAGTTTCTGCTGGATGAACCTAAACACGAATCAAATACGCGAAACTTAATTCCCTGCAACTGTCTAGATTTTTAATACTGTCATTAGGGGCACATTGGATCAAGCACTGGACAAGGGTGACAGAGTACGATAAAGTCAGCTCATTAGACACATGAGGATGTAGTTGGTTGTCTGTTTAAGCAGTTCAGAAAATTTCACTTAGAAGTTTGCCGGAATTAATCATTGCTACCTCAAATCAAAATCTGGCTAATTAAATCTCATTCTCTATGAACATCACCAAACCCGATGACAGAAATTTCCCTGGTTCTCAGAACACCTGCGACAATCCAAATTCTTCACCCGTTCTAAACTTGTGAAACCTAAAAATCCCTAATTCCTTGGTTGTTTGTTGACAGTTTCTTAAGAACCATGAACATATCAGAGAATGGAACTGCTGGGCTGCGTTGCACGGACTGGGTATCAAGGTAAACCGTCATCCTCATCCCGAGCGTCAACTACCACAGTCACAATGATGGCAAATATCAAAATGTTTCCAGTGATTATTCAACCCCGATTATCTACGAAACTCATCCCGATTTTTTTTAAAATCTCGTGTCCTCCTACCTAGAGCCGTGTTGATCCTGCGAGAACTCGACGACGTGATTCACCAAATCTTTCAGCTGCAGATTCGGAATTCGATTGTTGCGGAAATCTTCCAACAATCGACTGCGACCGACTGTCACCTCTTTCGACAAACTCGATCTAAAAAACAAATTAACATATTTTTTGCTGATTGCTGATTTGCTAGTGTTTTTAATAAGGTGAGAGGGGGTGTAAATAAGGCCCGTAATATTGAAGACTTAACAAAGACAATTCAGGTCCATCTTCAGAGATCTATTAGGGTCATTTATATGGACTACTATTAACCCTTTCAGTGAGTCTACACCGCAGAGCGATGTATAGATTGACTGCAAGTACACTGCATCTTTGTGGATTGGTGTTAGTTTATATCTTTCGAAAGATGGCAACAGGTATTAATCAATCAGCACTGAGAGTTTAACTGTAAGTTAATTCCGTCACCAGGGGGATTTATGTATCTATACGTTCACCCGAGACTCAATAGATGGAGCCACCGGTGTAAGAGATAGACGTTATTTCTATTCGCAATATAAACGCCTAACGTGCCGTTTGAGTCGCTGTCAGGAGCTGGATTGCAGTTTCGGTTCAATAGATTGAGCTGCTGATTCAGATTACTTACCCGCGAGCCATGTTGCGAGTGTTGAATATACCGTTACCGAAGAACGGGCTACTGCTGGTCAGTCCGGCCCGGTATTTAGCCTCGGCCCCGGGCGCTGCCGAGTAACCTCGCGATCCGCTACCGCCTAATCCTGAAAAACAATTTTGGTATAAACTATAATTCTAGCATCATCGAATTAGCTTCATTGTATACATCATCGCATTGGCTTCTCCAGTGTTACGCGTAAATTAAAGCGTATCTTCACCAAAGATCGACGAATTCTAAATGAAACTGAAGCCACAAAGCCATGTTGGCTAGTCCATAATGAATAGAATAGAATATAATAATTAAAACTTGATCGAAAATTTAATCAAATTACGGTTAAAAAAACTGTGTTAATCAAAAAATGACGTTAAGAACAAATCTTTTTTTTTGTTTTGTTAAGTAAGACGAAAAACGCACCTTCGCTGCTCCACCATTTTCCACCGAGACTCAAATTGGAATTTGAACCGCTGAGCGACGGCGGGGGCGTCAACGACTGAGCCGACTGGACCAGTCCCATCGGACCGGCGGCCGGCGAGCCGCTGGCACCACCTCCCATCGAATTGTAGTACTGATTCATCGGCATCTGACTTCGTTTGAATTCGTTCAGTTTGTATTCGGACAGCGAGTCGCGACGATTCGACAATCCAGACAGAAACTCTACCGATAGAAAACGACGGAGACGTTGATTTTAAATTTGAATTCCTAACGACCGACCGACTTTCCACACGAACACGCACGTACACGCCGGTCAGAGAAAAATACATTGTCATTTTCATAGTTATGGTAAAAATACCCGAGAAATTTTATCTCCTGACTTCATATCGAGAGTGATGAAACCTATAAGCAGAAAAACTTTCGAGAAATCATTCCCTTAGATATTTTGTGTTCAACTCAGAAACTCAAGAGCCTGACTGTTAAACCAGGCCTCGGGCCTAGCTAATAAATGTCCATGTGGTCCTAAATCGACCCTTACTTTTTTGGATTGGCCATAGAACTTGAATGGCCGCTTAAGTCTAAGCCGCAAGTGCATAACTCAACCATAATGCTTAAACATTTTTGATAAACTAGGCCTTTGGGCTGTGAACTACGCCATGTGGTTTGATTATTTAACGGTCCCGCAATAAAACCAAGCCCTTCTCGCTTGAAAAATAATCATTCCATTCAAAGTGAACAAGAAATCACTCTATTTGAAGTCAGAAATAAAATTCTACTGGCATTGAAAACAGTTATCTATTTGTAGCAAGTGTATAAAGACTGAATTGCAGTAATTGACACAGCTCAGTCCTAGTAGCTGAACTTGCGCAACTTTTATTTCCTTTCAACGTCCGAAACAGTTTTATACGAAACACTAACAAAACTGATGCGATTCAAGTGAAAGGTTCAGTTACGATTAAAATGAAGCATTTCAATATAACTATACTGGTGTCGTATGTGTTAGTAAAAAGTTATGATCGAATATTAAAAACGTGACGATTTTCTGAATAAAGTGCGACGTGAAAATATATATATTTCACGCATAAAATGGACTTATATTTCACAAAAAAAAAGTTCGATTCAGTTTTCGAATCGCTTTAATTCACGAACCCAGTCAGCACAAAAAGCTTTTCAGGGTGGCCACTTTTATTTGACTTGCTTTCCCCCTCCCCCTTGTCATGCATGTTATCAATTAACACAGTCAAATACTAAGACAAAGATGAAAACTTGATTTTATGAGAGATCCAGCAATCTTAACGAATTTCATTGACATTTAGCTTTCTTCTTGCTTTTTTCATTGACAAAATTTCCTTATTTTCAGTTAAGTGGCCACCCTGCTTTTTCACGAAATCGATAATTTTTCGAAATTAAACTTCACTATCTTAGACTGATGACCAAATATTTCGAAACCTTGAAAATTTTTTTTTTGGTGAAAGAGAGAAAGCTTAGGTAGGGGGTCGAGGGGGTGCATACCTGAACCTATGCCACCTTGTGGTGTATTGCTATTACCATAACCAGTCTGTTGCGGGTTATTGCCGGCGGCCGTTAATAAATTGTTATTAGCAGACGTGTAACCAAGGTTACTGTTTCCCGTGTAAGCTGTAATCATATAAATAAAACAATACCGCGAATTTAAAACACCACCGAAAATCCTCGGGCGGACGAATAGAAAACCAACTCGGTCCAATTCTCCCCGAACCCCACCTGCCCAGTTCCACTGTCAGACCCCGGACTACAGCGAAACCACTGTCCGCTGACTTAAGCTAACATACAAGTGGGACTTAAAATTAGCTGTAACTGTGGAACTGGGTCATTATCTCAAATGAAAACTTAAGCCCAAGGCTCTTTGAATGTATCGTACAAAAAAAGTAATTTTCATGAAAATTATTAAACCACAGTAACCGAGGGAGGATACTCATCTTTAAATGAATGAGTTCGATATATTTAGTCGGTGCGAAGCAATAAGTGCATTTATTATGATAATGATATAATGACGAATAAATACGGCTCGTGACATTTTTTTCCACTATTGAATATTTCGTTACGTTTGTTAAGATCGTCGTTAAAAATATTATGCATGAATTCTAAATGATTTGTGCGCGAATATAATACGAATTGCGTTCGTCGTAAGATGGCTCTTTAGACTGTTCCGAAATGACGGCCGCCTCCGAGATCCCCCCCAATGATATCATTTAATCACCTATGTATGACAATGCCTTTGCGGTAAATATGTCCGCATCCATAAATCCCCCTACGAGGTCACTATCCGATCGGTACGACAGTATAGGTCGGATGTTCAATTCATAATTCGATGACATACGGAGATTTGAAGTGGGCAGCCATCAAAGAAGTCTCTAAGAGCCAAATTTTTCGTATGTTCTAGTGCCGGTCGAGTTTAGTTACGTACCTTGTTGTCCGGCGGCGCCACTTACTAGAACCGGAGCCGGGGAGACGAGGCGTACGGGCGTACCGATACCGCGAGCGTTACCCATCACTAACTGTCCGTTCTGGTCGTAGTACGCCGGCGCTAATATCTGATAACCAGCTCCCGGTAAATATACCGTATTCTCTACAGAACAAATATATAATCATTTCATCAGTTAAACCATGTTAAATTATTCGAACAACATCCAGAGATCTAATGTTTTCGGATCCAAGATTTAGTCCATTGCTAGGGGATCCATAACAAAGTCCATTGTAGGCTACCATGGTAAAACTAAGAATCACTTCTTATTGAACGTGTCGTGTCTCATACAAGAGGGTGTGTTGACTAAGAAGTACCTGTAACCTTATTCATAAAACTTTACTAAGCCTAGTTTCTTGCTAAGTTCCTTACTACCTATAGTTTGAGAGACGCAGTGGCCGAGTGGTTAAAGCAGCCGATCACTGGTCTCGTCGATCCAGGGTTTATGGGTTCAAACCCTGGCGGCGACGGAGTTTCTTGGTCGAAGGTTCTTCTCTCGTCTCTCCCCCACTGGGAAAAAGAAACATCGAACCCGCTTATAATGCCCTGCGTGGCGCTTGGCGGGTAAAGGGTGTTAAAAAAAACCTATAGTTAGCCTCTAACTAAGTTAGTAAGCTTTTATGAATATGGCTACTGGTGTTCGCATCACTTGAGTGGCGTTAACCACATACCTGGTGTTTGAATCTGTTGAACGCTGCCGTTATTCTGCGAGCCGATCTGATCCTGTTGCGACGGGGTCAACGGTCGTCCCTGTTGATTGCGTATCAACTGCTGTTGCTGCGGGACGCCCCCTTGCGGGTTCTGGCCCTGTTGAACGATGTTCGCCGGGTAGATACCCCACGGTACGCTGTAATACTGCGGACCGACGACGGCGGGACCTGCGCGAAGAAAAAAACCCGACCAGTCAGTAAACCTCGAATAAACGCGAAAAATCTAGAACAGAGCCATCTACTGGCACGATACGCACACTACGTAAAAGTTACGACGAACAACGAGAATAGTTTTAAAAAAAAAAACATGACCCTCGAATAATTTAAAATCTAATTCAAAATTGAACGAAAGAATGGAAATAATTTTTTTCAGCTATAGGCGTTAGAAGCGGCATTAGGCGGGCGACAGTTCAAAAGCACACACCGATATTGAAGCTAGCGCAAAATATATACGACACAAATTAAACGAAGCCTACAGACAAAAATCCAAGATTCAAGCAGAGAGATAAAAAAGAGCATAACATAACGAGAGAGGAGGGAATATTTGAGGAAAGAAAAAAAATTTTTTTTGTTTTTTGAAATTTTGAATTTGTTAAGTAATTTTTATTTTTGGTTTTACCACAACAACAATAACTCGGATGACAACAATCGTAACCGTGACAATGATAAGGAGACGCGATGACAGGACGCGGGTGGACGTTGTGAGATATAGGAGACTAGTCTAACGCTACCAACACATCGAGATCTAGGAGGATTCTTTTAAACGGTCACTACTGACACCCCCCACCCCTCGCCCGGAAAAATGAACTAATTTCATTCTAGAAAAAAATGACAACAGTTATAACTATTGATTTAAGGTATGGATTGTTTCAGAAATTTACGATTATTTTAAAAATCATTTTAATTTTTATCTACGGTTTGAATTCATGTAAGTTTAAGGTGAATATTCTTTTTTTAAAATCTAAGATCAATTGAATGTAAATAAAAATACTGCTGACAAGGTGTCGTTACTGAGGCCCGATTGAAAACAGTGCTGACTGTGATTACGGCTCAGCAGCACGGCGAAGCTCGGCTTTTATTATTCGAAAAATGACTTCGTAAATTTGTTGCCGCCTGGCCGCGATTTTTTACGACCTAAATCCTGAATCCAGTTCCGCAAAATCAAGTCAGAATCTTTTAACTCTACAAGTCAAATTAGTTACTCTCAATACATTTTCATGTCAGAATTATAGTTATATTTATCGAACTGAGGCCCGCTGACCATGCTGCCGTGGCCATAATTCACAATTTTGGAAGACTTGCAAGTTAGATGACTAAGGCAGATTTTGATTTGCCTCCATTGATTCTGGAATACTCTTCTGGACCCAGTTCCACAGTTGTGAGTTAGAGTTAACTCTGAGTTAAAGTTAGTTCATTTTCAATGTTTTAACCCAGGGTCAAGTCTTAACTGAGAACTGTGGAACTGGACCCTGGAGCATTTATTGCAACCAGTACAAGCTCTACCAATTTCTAATCCTAAATCGTTCAATCAAAACCCGCCTATATTTGTCAGTCAAAAAATAAATTCATTTTTCGATCATTCAAAGACTGCGGAACTGGGCCCAGAAATCGCATCGGAAAACGAATCTTTCCGATGACTTCTAACGGAAATGCCGAGCAGGCAAGCGCGCGAACCCGATTATTACACTACGTACGGGCTACAGTAACGCCACCTAGTGGTGTGAAATGTAATATAATCTGACCTGCGACTGGTATGCCGACTGCGTACGGATCCTGACCTGCATTGATAACGTACGACGTTCCTACAGTAGAACACGGTGAATATTGAATATAATAAAAAACACATTCAACAAAAAAGAAAAAAAAAAAAAGAAGAAAAACGTTTAAAAACGAAAAACGACGAACGAACGGAGAACAAACGACGAAGCCATGCATTTAAAATTGTAAATCATCGACAGCGCATTTGCACAAGATGATGACGGTCGCTCACGCCACCTATCAACTAGTCGGAGAACACTCCCGACACTCGGAAATTACGGCATTTACTGCAACGTGTAAATTGTACTCGAAGACCACGATAACTGACTTCTACCTGTCATTAGTTATAGGGAGTAGTTTTCAACGCAAATTCAGATTAAACTGGCATCGAAAATGGTTGTTTTATTGAGAACGGACTGGAAATGAATCCGATTGATTTTGGGCATATTTCTAGGAGAAATAAAGAAATAAAGCCCTCAAATGAGTACAGTAACTATTCTAGAAGCGCAATGGTAGTTATATCAGTAATTAACATTAACTTATCAACGTGAGAAGGAATATGTGTACTTCATATTTCGCTGCCAGATGGGATGAAATATTGTGGGGGACGGGGGGTTAAGTTGTAAGTCCCTTCTTTAACTCTCCAGCATGGGTGGGTAGTGACCCAGAAACAGTAAAGGTTAGGACCTCTGGGCAGTAGGGTTGAACAGGGCAGTCAACTTAAGCAGGCAGCTAGGCCAGAACAGAGCCTGGGCAGTCTAATAGGGCAGGTGCGCGAAACGCAGAACAGTGGGTTAAGTAGATGGACACCGAACTGCATCATATGGCAGATACTGTAGCACCCGAATTCAATTCGTCGAAATGAATTATTCTCCGTTTCAAATTCCAGCGAAGAACTACGAGAACGTACTAGTATTCGGAATGGCATCTTCGAAAAAAAATCATTCGATCGAAAAAAAAATAGCGTAGATGATAGTTCGAAATGTTGTAAAACGCATGCGCACCGCACAACCAAAAATACAAGCGACGAAAAAACTATTAGAAAATAAACCCCCACCTCTAAGGAAAAATATCTAATGCTTTGATTTCATCAAATTCTATTTTTTTTTTTTTTTGAAGATCTTTAGTTAAGTTTTCGACAGATAGAAGGCGTCGTGGCTCTACTTACCGAGTTGCTGTTGCTGGGCAGCTGCATATTGTTGCGGCGTTAAAACTGCGATCGGTTGCTGTCGCTGCATCTGCATCTGTAAGGCAAAAAGATAAGATTCAATATAACGCGGGTACCATACGTACAATTACTATTTGATCCCCTGAGAATACGCACCCTACAAGCTACCAGAGATTTTTATATCTCCTAAGGGAGGCGTAGAGGTGGATAGCTCATGACGAAATATCTCAAATCAGGAAGACAATATCAGGGAGGTCAATACCCAATTCCCGAGGCATTCGTCAACTTAAGTACGAATGTTTTACTAAGGAGGTTGATACCCCACGATAACCACCTCCTAGAGTCACCTCCTACAGTTATCTCCCCTGCGTGTTAAGATTAACAGAGGTCAGACAGTACGAATACAAGGTACATATCACTGCCAATAGATGGCTCTCCTCATAATCACTTGTCATCATTCACTCAATTCTAGTAACGCCAACTAAAATGCCTTAGTTCCGATCCAGAGATTAGAAGTGTCATCGGAAAACTTAAGACATCAATAAAATTCTAATTCCTTGAATTATTTGTCAGTTTTCCCTGCCTGATTTTCCGTGACATCTTCAGAACCTTACGCGGCTCACGTTCTTGATAAACAGCACCACCTAGGAATAAGTAAATCAACTAACCTGTTGATTATAGTCCATTCCACCGAAGTTCGGGCTATCCATCGACGGCACGATCGGGTTCGAATAATCGAACTGTACCGGGTCGATGCCGAGCTGTGGGTCGAACTGCGGCGCGTCGAGCTGTAACCCGGGCTGCATCAGCTGCGGCTGACCCTGCAGCAGATCCTCCGGTTTACCGGCGCCTCCCATCATCAATCGTTGATTCTCGATCATCTGCTGTTGTTTGACCTCGTCATCCTGAGGCGACGTTTGACGACTGCCGTTGTTACCGCCCGCGCCACCTGGCGCTCCCGGATGCGGCCTAGTTACCAGACAGAACGCCGGCTGGGCGACCATATATTTACCGGGCTGAACCTGCTGCGGTTGTGACCTAAAAACGGAAATTCATCAAATAGGTAAATTTATCTAGGTCAATTCTCTTAATTCGGGTCAGTTGAATCTGAATTTCGATTGGCACACCCTACACATGAATCAGCGCTCAAACAGGTCAGAGAATACAAAATCCTATGATATTTTCCCGATTTTCAATGACCCTTGACCAAAAATTCCCTGGTTTAAACAAAGATATCCTCACTGGTGACTATTCCAGAGGTTCCTTGTACCACTTACACAAGAGGAGAGTCCAAAGAATTCCATGATTTTCCCAGATATGCAGGAACCCTAATGAATAATAATTTCTCGTGTTCTCACCTGTAAACTTTATCATCGTCGACGCCGTTCTGTATCATACCATTCGTCTCTTTGACGTCCACGACGTTTTTATCGGGCTCGAACGGCGAAGGCGGTTTGCCTTGTTTGATGTCGACTTTCGGGTGATTCGGATCGCCCTGCACTTGCGGTACCTATACGAGCAAAAAACGAAACAGTTTTACTAATTGTTTGGTTCGTTCAGGTTAACTATCTAAACTGATGTCCATGATTTTCGACTCAAGATGTTTAAGATACATTTTATCTATTTTGTATGTTGATGTATCGGTCACATGGTCAGACAGTACGAATACTATACTTTCATCGCCAATAGATGGCTCTGTATAACTGATCAAATTGTCATCATACCAAACATAACAGTTTTGGGTTTTAAAATTAAAATTCCGACCTACGCGCTGGGAGCAACCAGTTAATTTTCCTATTAAACTCAGGTCAATTCAACAGTAATTTAAGTTTACTCTGGTCTAATCCACAGAACTGTTGGACTGACCAATTAGATTGAACTGACCCAGTTGTAGCTTACATACATAACAAGGTATTCAAGACTCAGGTGGTTTTATGAAGACTGAAGCCAGCTCTACACTTCCAAGTAAGATTTTACATGAATTAATTGAAAGTTAACTGATTCAATAACCATTGATGTATCGGTCTTATGGTCAGACAGTACGAATACTATACTTTCATCGCCAATAGATGGCTCTGTATAACTGATCAAATTGTCATCATACCAAAGAAAACAGCTTTAGGTTTTAAAATCAAATTCGGCCCTACACCACGCTGTGGAATTAATTTTCCATTTAAACTGAGGTCAATTCAACTGTAGTTCAAGCAAATTCAACAATAGTTTAAGCTAACTCGGCAGTTACACTCCACAAGCCTGATTTGTAGAACAGTTCGACTGAATAACCGGACTGCACTGACCCAGTTGCAGCTTATATACATAACAACGTATTCAAGGGAACTCATGTGGTTTAATGAAGACTGAAGCCAGCTCCACAGGTTCCGGGTATAACGCCTGACTACGTATTAACTCATTTTAAGTATTGATTCAATATGACTGATTCAATAACCATTGATTCAAATTTAAAGGCGACCAACGGAACTGGCCGAGGTCTTAAAATCGAATAGCAATGGAAAATTTTAAAGACTAGTCTTAAAGTTGTTAGATCGGCTATCGAATAAAAACTGGCCTTAATTCTAAGCCTCGAGTTTGACAGGGTTAATCGGTTAACAGATACTTACGTAGCCCTTCATTCTCATGCGGTCGATCTCTTTACTCGACGGCGAACCCAGCACGTATTCGACCATGTTTACGCCGAGCGCGCTAGCTTCAGACGAGCGCGGTGACAGCACGTTGTTCGCCTCGCTGCTCGGGAAGCTACCCGGCCGCCGCTGTACCATATTAATCGGTTGAGACACGGCATGTTCTAGAAATTTCATAAAATAAAAAAATTTACGTTAGTTAAAATCATCTTCGCTTCAATTCTACAAGAATTCAGAACGCTCTGGGTCGAGTTCCACAGCTTTGAAGTGAAGTTTTGACTCGAGTTCATACATTGAAAATGAACTAATTCCCAACTGTAACTCACAACTGTGGAACTGGATCTATATTCGATTTGGATTGTCGGCTTGCTGAGTCCAATGTCCCTAGATTTAGGCATTACCATCGCTCCAGATACCAGGCGATTATCCAACGTGAATGAAAATCCCTGATCCCTGACTAAATTTTCCTTTTACTAGGCTATAATTATACTAGTCTTATTGTGTAATCAAAACAGAACAAAATTTAAAATTTAAATTTATCGGCAATCCAGGGGGAGGGGGTTAATCTGGACCCTCTGTCACTCTTTCCATATATATCGTGTACATACATATACCGAGGCTGTTAAACTAATCTCAAACGCTACCAGTAACGAGACCAATGTTATCATTGCCGCTTCCTTATAACTGAATCAGTAATCAAGTGATATTATCGAATCAATGGTTTACGCGCACTCAGTAACATTTCACCCGGGTCGGTTTTATGTGATATTAATGAGAGACTCCGGTCGACGACAAATAAACACAGTCGAAGGTCATCGTGATTAACAACCTCCAGACACCGAGATATCGGGTTACCACGGTTACGCCAGAGGCAAGGCGTGACATTTCGATTGTTGCGAGCGTGCGCGCGCGCGCGCGTCGGGGACCACTTTGAAGTCGAGAGGATTATTATTATTAATATCATTATATCAGTGATAAGTTCAACGGAGGTTCAGGAGAAATTTCCTCAAATCATGCTGCTGATTGTAGGTAATGCCCTCTTTGAGAGCAGAATGGAACTAAAATGAAATCGGGCTACCATACGAAGCACAGCGCCCCCTATGAGTATACCTGAACATACAACGCCATCTATATACGTCGGCAAAAACTATAAAATACCATCTCCGTCGCACATTTCACAACTTACCAATAAAAACCAACACCAAACAGACAATAATAACACTAACGCCCCCTACAGCCCCGAACTAATACTACAATGCACACAATTATTATAATTAAACGCCCCCTAGTGAGAGCTGATATTACCATTAGGGTACGATGTACCTGAGGTACTCCACGTATCGTCGCGAGGCGTCCACGGACTGCCCGCCGACACGAATATGTCCTTCTCGACCGCTTGTTTCTGCTGCTCGTTGTCCGGTAGATCCCAGATTTTCTTCGTGTGCGGCCCGATCTGAAAAATACGAACAAAAAGCAACTTATTAAAACGCCTGTCGCAGAATTCAGAACGGAATCTCTTTAAGATAGGGTACATTATAAGGAGACCCGCAACTAATGGCCCTTTTTTGAATCCAAGGGTTCTCCTACCCCTAGAATGATCCGGGTCCAATTTCTTAATCTCTTAAATCAAATTCATTTCTTCAGTTTATTTTGAATTAATTTTGCAGTTTTTGTGACCCCAGTTATCAAGAACAGCATGACACTTATACCCTAACCATACTACTTAACTAGTACTATACAGTTAAAACTTGTTATCTATATTCCCCCTATCATAAACTTTGATTTAAACAAAAAAATATGTTCGACCGCCTCGACCGCCAATCACACAACTATATCTGTACTTCGATTTCCGATTTCAAAATCAAACCCCCTGTTTCACTCCCGGCAGGTGTGGTGGGTTTGTAAGGGACACTTAATCAGAAAATCAAACGAAATTTGCCAACCAAATAAATAACAGGGACAATCCCTATTTCAAGATCAAAAACTGTTATCTAGGGCTTACTATAGATAGGGTAGTCATGTGAATCGGTTTCATGAATCCAGGGATCACGAGGCAGGGTACTCAGTGTTAACAGCTGTACATAAAAACTCAATTAGTCATAGACATCTATATGGAACACCTGCCGTAAAATACAATCCAATATAATACAATACATTGACAGACAGCGTGTGTGTGTGTATAGAGATGAATACCTAGAACATTCACCCGAACACAGAATCAGCAACATATGTAGAAGAGATTAGATTAAGCCCGGAGCGGACTGTTCACACTCGTGCTAGATCGATGCACGGGCCAACATTAACCCCGACCCACCAAACGATGACCCGGCTAGTGCCGAATTGTTCAATATGTTACCCTGCCGCAGTATCATTTTGATTTTTAGTAAGATGAGCACGGGCACGGGCCATCGAGCCGGGCCTTATTCGACTCGGGTCTGATCGGAACCAGCTTGACACCAGCAAATTGTCTCCACGTGATTGCACACTGAAGTTTCTACGATGGAAATTTCAGCCGTCACAAAATTCAACATAGAATCTTTCAATTCATATATATTCACTGCGCCAGTCCTTTGGGATACATCCCCGAAAACCTAAACATGGCTAAACTCTATTATTGATTTAGAAGACAAATGAACCGATGAATGATACTGCATCGCTTTAACTTTTTAAGCACAACAGATTTAAACCATCTTCGAACTCTGATCGATATAAACTGTCAAGCGTCACGATGTGCTTCAGTATAAAGATAGTCAGGGTAGCCATCTGATCGGTTTCAATCTGATTACAAATTCAAAGTCTTCCAGGTTTTTGGTAAAATTTGTCAAATTCCCCGGTTTTCCTTGATTTCTTTTTTTCTAGATTTTTTTGAATCCCTGAGTTTTCCAAGGTTTTCTATCAGTGGCTACTGTCAATTTAACTGATGAAACGGCACAACTTTCTTGCTCACTTCAAATGAAGATGGTTTGAAAAATCGGGACAACTTTTAAACTGTCTTTAGTTGACTGAGAATCACAACTGACACCACTCAGACAATCATTGACTTAACCAATCATTTAGATGGAATTCGTCCGCTACAAAATATAGGGATATCTCATTAGTTCATCTTGTCTTACGAGACACACCCACAACAACATCATCATCAGCAGCAGCTGGGAGGATGAGAGACACGTGTAGGAAGATCAACATGCCCCGATCTTCCGACAAATCTCTCGCCACGCATCGAGATAATTAATCCGGATCAAGATCGAATCCACGACTGACGGGATTGAAAACGGGATTATCGCAACACGAGATAATCCGCAACGCCCACTAGAGCTATGGGTTACACTTCATAGCGGTCAAACACCGATCCCCCCATACTGAACACCGATCCCCCCATACTGAACACCGATCCCCCCCATACTGAACACCGATCCCCCCATACTGAACACCGATCCCCCCATACTGAACACCGATCCCCCATACTGAACACCGATCCCCCCATACTGAACACCGATCCCCCCATACTGAACACCGATCCCCCCATACTGAACACCGATCCCCCCATACTGAACACCGATCCCCCATACTGATACTACTAACAAATACTTGAGAATATATGGAAAAAATTCCTTGAATTCCTTGAAAACAAAGACAGTGATAAAACGTGCGAGGAATATGCCCCATTGCCGGTAGATTTGAAATAAATATTGAATACCGTAACATAAAACCTGGAGAGAAAAAACCATCAATTATTTCAGTACTAGTCACCGTCGTCGACGGCTCCGGCCGACCGGGGACCGGTTTAATATCACCCTACGGACAACAATGTGTCACTGTAACCTAGCAACCGAATACTCGTACATATAGCGCCGAGCATCGCTCCACACGAGACAAACCGATGATACATTCGTGTAAAAAACACAACTCTGTGATTTTAATCATCCACGATGAACTCTGCCGGTAGAATATTAACATAATATTAACCGTGACCAAAGAGTGGCGACATTCGATCTTAGTTTCAGTTAAAACAAAGCATCACCCTGTGACTGATTTTGAAAAACAATTGGACCGATGATACTGTCGCGTAACGTTATTGTTTAACCCTTTCAGTGCATCTACACCGCAGTGCAGTGTATAAATCGGTCATGGATTTTGCTAGTACACCGCACTGCGGTGTATTGGTGTAATTAGTAATCAGTACATATCTCTCTTGAAAAATGGCAGCACCTGTCAAACATAGTAAAATTATACTAGTAACTAACGATACACCACACCGCAGTGTAGACGCACTATAGTGGTATTCCTGTTATTCAACACACTAGAGTGGAATTTCTTAGAATTTTCAAATTATCTCCAGCACTATAGGGTATTAATAAGTCGGCACTGAAAGGGTTAACAACAACTGATTGTAATCGTCTACAAAGAACACATCTACGATCTGCGACAATACGAACTGTGACCGAGCGACGACTTTCAAACGATCTTAGTTTCGCTTAATGCACGGCAGGACGAAACGAGATCCTCCGATAATTGCGGAGACGGACTTCGTTAATATCGACGACATCGGCGAAAAATTACCATCGACGAAACAGGTTTAGAGCAGTAGAGCGACTGCGACGAGCGAGCCGCGCAGTCGAAAGTTAACGACCTCTCCCGCCGGTGATGCGCACCGATCCACACGCGGCGGTCACCGTCGATAACAAAGAGATCGATGCCGTCATCTCCGTAGCGATTACTGCCCGAGACGAGACGCGAAATGATGAAATTATCGGCTACAATTTTTCGTTCCCTCGTCATTTGTTTCGAAATGATGAGTAACAGCAGCAGCAGCAGCAGCAGCAGCAGCAGCAGCAGCTTATCGGCAGTAATTATCAGTGATAATGATGACGAGACATTTCAAGATATGTCGAAATACCACGATGACTCCTCTATTAAACTAAAACAGTAGAGGGAAAGAGAAAGGAAATAAAAGAGTCCGACGGAGAGCAGGGTTCATAGTCTCCATGAACAGTCTCATTCCATGACATTCAAGGACCTTTTTGCCTCCCAATTCAATGACCCGATTCGTTGATCAAATTGACAGGGAGGAGAGGAGATACCCGAAGAAGAGGGAAGGGTAGGATGATGGCGAGAAATGTGCTACGAAGATTAAGTAAACGATGAGCTGAAGGGTGCAGAAAGAGTAGCAAGGAACCCCCGGAGCAGAGGAAAGGACTAGAGGAGGTGGACCGAAATTAGAAAGGAACTGGAAGGATGTACAGGGCTCGATTACGGTAGTATCCCGATATATATATATATATCCTGAGGGTACAAATCATTTCGCTGGCTTATTGAAAATCGAAATTAAACTATCCTGGCAGGATACTTGAAATTTCTGATTCCACCATCAGAAGATATTTAATTCAATTCTCTTTTTTGATTGAAATACGCTTTTTTGATTGAAAAACTAGAAAACCAAGGATACCACCAAACGCAGAACAGACAATAAAGCATCTCGTTTCCGAGAAGATTCTCTAGAACTCGAGCCTCGGTGAGGGGAGGTATGGAGTGAGGGCGAGGTACCGAACGAGGGCTGGAATCTGATCCTTTAGAAAAATCTCGCTAATTGACAATCAGAAACGCGGGTAAATCAGCCATAGAAATTTTTAACAAATCGCTACCGGCAATCATTCGAGATTCCGACTGCGGTAAGCGAGGATGTTTCTAATCGCAGTGTACACAGATACACGGCACAGGAGAGAATGGAACTGCGGCGAGCGAGGGTTTGATAGATATTAAACACCTGCTTCAAACGATCATCGATTCAATCGCATTCTTCTCGCGCGCAAATATCATAATAATAATAATAATCGTCTAACGGATAATAGTGAGAAACAGGTCATTATCCGCAATGACTAAACACTGAATACATGAATATCATTGTTATTAACCGAGCAAAATGATTCAGAATTCATAGTGTCCATGAATTAATGACTTTCATGACATTCAAAGACTTTTTTTACTCCCGATTGCAGGACTGATATAATAATACGATCATCAAAAGCCATGAATCCTGAAATCTATATTTTCCACTTATTCTCATTATCAGTAGATTTTAATTAAGAGTTGTTACTGAACTTTGGATCTGCGGATAACTAATGACCGATGCCATTCAACGACCATTTGAGGATCTTAGTCCACGATGCTCAAAACCTTGAATTGACCCATTCCCATTACAAGACTTTTAAGGACCTTCAACTGCTATGAACCCTGCTAATGCCAGTCTTAATGAATTTTCGCCGATGCTTTATGACAACTTAGGCGGAAATCGAAGTTTACAACGACATTTTAAACCTAATGCGCACGACGCAGGGAAACACGGACACATATTTCTGTCTCATGTTTCCGCATTTACGAGACATATTAGCTTCGGAAACATAAGCTTCAAGAACAAACATGTTTGTTTACATTCCCCTACGTCGTTTACGTTTTAGGCTTTAGCCAATGCCAAAAACCGCTGCCGAATGAAACCTCTCGATTCGATTTAATTTGGAGCCACCTTGCCCTCATTGAGGAGTGATTAATTAAAAGCCTATATAGGATGGTTCCCAAAGTTCAAAATTCCCAAGTTTTCCCATGTATTTCATGGGTGATTTTTCCAAATCGAAACGAACAGACATTATCATGCTACAGTCAACATTTTAGCGGTGACTGGTTGATTAAGGTGATTTTCAAGGAAAGTTGCCCTTGGCAAATGCAATTTGCGAAATGTAATGAATTTCCCAAATATTTCCCTGATTTGAGGAAAATTTCTCAAATTCCCAAATATTTCCAAACCAATTTCCCTGTTCTGTGGGAACCATGATCTACGCAGTTCCGTACGCTATAGGACAAACAGACTGTTCAGTCGAGCATTAACCAGGCCAGAATTCCACACCAGAGAGCATTATACCGTTAATACTCACGACTAAACGACTAAACGAAGGGCGTTCACTTCAATTCTAATAACATTTACACACGAATACACCTAGACATAACACCGCGACGATATTATACGCGCATATATATATATATATATATACATTAAAAAAAAAAAAACGGTTATCCGAATGAAACGAACCTGAGAGTGATCGAGTAACATGCTGCTTAACGTATCGCGTAGACAGTCGACCATCGTAGAGCATATTATTATTATTATTATTATTATTATTATTATTATTATTATTATCACAATCAATAATAACGATATTTAATATTATATCCGTATCCAGCTAAATCCAACACTGAGCCGCTCGTAACGCTCGTCTTAGATGATAATCCGCGCGAATATGAAATTAGCATCGGACGCGTAACCAATACTCCAAAATTTATCGCTTTATCAATTCATTATCTAGATAACAACGACAATAATCGCTAAGTTTAATGTACACTACAAAACGTAATTTAACATTCAAATCCGCTTCGAGATCCGAGTCGCGATCGCGCGAAAACAGAACGACGTTTAATCATCTACTCTACGACAGAGATCGAAGAAACTTCGTCGGAAAATCTGCCGTGACCGCGCGAGACAAGGCGAAATAAACGGCCGCAAACTCCGAACTGAACGACGCTCGAATCGACTCAACTATTTATACGCTCGAAATTAATACGTCTCAAAAATATCGCGCATTTCGCTTAATACGTTGCGGAACGACGACGACGACGCGACCGCCGATGATGACAGAGACGACGACCGATAATAATCCAGGGTTTTACACGACGACGACGGTAATTCAAAAAACGTGACACATATTTTCTACGGGCTGCAGACAAACACACGTAACACGTACACACACTGACTCGTTATAGTACGGCGTCTGCGTCTGCAGTGTTTATGACGCAGACGTGCATTACGGGCGTGTTTCATATACACTGTGAGAGTGACTCGACCTCCTCGTGTATAAACCCCTGCCTGCCTGCTCGTCTGCCTGCCCCGGTGGTGGTGCGTATGACTCAAGATAAACCAGCTGGTAACGTTAAAACCTCTCTCTACCTCTCGCGCGAACTAAATTACTCATCTCAACCGTTGTTGTCGTCGTTATAAAAACATTCCTACGATCGATCGTCAGCGATTTGGTTCAAGGTCAACGACGGATCTTCGACGAAGCGGAACTAAAGGGACGTTAGCGTGTAAAAATGATCCG
This sequence comes from Tubulanus polymorphus, assembly GCF_964204645.1. Taxonomy (NCBI): domain Eukaryota; kingdom Metazoa; phylum Nemertea; class Palaeonemertea; order Tubulaniformes; family Tubulanidae; genus Tubulanus; species Tubulanus polymorphus. Next base: position 12,381,034 of record NC_134032.1, on the reverse strand, counting down.
CGTATGACGTATAGACGATAATTTTTATTGTCTATTCGGCGAGTGAAATGTTATTTGTGTCTGGTTTCGAAAGTCGGGTGGGCGAGAGATGAAGAGAATGAGAGAGGGGGACGGCAGAGGAAGAGAATGAGAGAGGGGGACGGCAGAGGAATGAACAACACAAAGAGAAAACAGTTAGAGGTGGTGCGAGAGAGCGAGGGGTAGGCATGCAGAAATATGGAGGACGAGTGGGAGGTAAAAATGAGTTTACAGGGCGGTATCAAGTGGAGGTTTGGGGGAGGAACGGCAACGAGGGGAGTTTAAGGTTAAGGGCGTGATGGAGTTGGAGAAGTTAGGAGACTAAGGTAGGAGTTAACCGAGGTGATAATTTAGCAAACTTAAACCAACGTATTCAATCAACTGTTCGACATAGCAATCATTAATTCACACAGCTCCGGCATCACCTCGTTCATTCGCAACCGACGGAGTGGAAAATATGATTAATTTTCATTATCTTCAAATATCAACTCTATACCTAACGCAGCAAGCAGTGGATTAATATCGATGCTGATAATTATGCAACCCGAATTAATCCGAATTCAGCATCGAGCGTTCAATCAATTAAGAGAACGATAGTTACGTTTGCATAGAAAACATGCATAAGTTTGAAAATCGTGACTGAAAGCTTCGTCGGTCCTATATAAACCAGAACCAAAACGAGCTAGACTGTCTAAACATCTGAAGAGGAGCTTCAATTGCGCAGGGAGACCCCAAGAGTTAAGCGTGTTTCGCAGTGTCCCTGTTAACGCTTAGAAAACGTGGAACGGTGTGGCCGAGCGGTTAGAGCGTTCGACTCTGGGAAGCCAGGTCGTAGGTTCGAACCCCGTACATTGCCGTAGTGTCCTCGGGCAAGACACTTATCCTCATTGCCTCTCTCCACCCAGGAGTAAATGGGTACCTGGCCTGATAGATGACTCCTGAGCGTTTGTTAGCAGCTCGGTGTTACTTCTCTTCCAGGAAGAGATGACTGGTACATGTTAGAGTATAAAATTGGCCGGGGTAATAGTGTGTGTGTATATATATATATATATATATATATATATATATATATATATATATATATATATATATATATATATATATATATATATATATATATATATATATATATATATATATATATATATATATATATATATATATATATATATATATATATATATATATATATATATATATATATATATATATATATATATATATATATATATATATATATATATATATATATATATATATATATATATATATATATATATATATATATATATATATATATATATATATATATATATATATATATATATATATATATATATATATATATATATATATATATATATATATATATATATATATATATATATATATATATATATATATATATATATATATATATATATAATATTGAAATAAACGCCGCAAACTCCGAACTGAACGACGCTCGAATCGACTCAACTATTTATACGCTCGAAATTAATACGTCTCAAAAATATCGCGCATTTCGCTTAATACGTTGCGGAACGACGACGACGACGCGACCGCCGATGATGACAGAGACGACGACCGACCTCACAGTGTATATGAAACACGCCCGTAATGCACGTTATATATATATATATATATATATATATATATATATATATATATATATATATATATATATATATATATATATATATATATAGAAATGGCAAGTAAATCCCCGACTTAATAGAAACTTGTTCTAACTGGTAAAGTGTTTCATATTTCTACTCGTTATAATTCACAAGCCCTTCACACGACACACAGGAGACAATGTAGACTTTAATCTGCATGGACAGCTTACATAATACATACATATAGACATAGGATTCATATATACACGCTCAACCATGACCTTTCAATAACATTAGACTTTGATTAATGTCAATTAATACCGAGACTGGACCCAATTCTACGCTATAACTGTGTACGTTACATGCACCTTGAATTAAAATCTAGGGTCATTAATCGAAAGAACATGATTCGACTCTTTAAATCCGATGAACTAATCATCTAAGATAACTTGATTTGTGCATGGTGATTTGTGAAGCTAGCAGTACTGAACTGAAAATGAACTACTTCTTTGTTAGGTACTCGACCAAAAATTAAGTTCCTAATTTCAGACTGGCACTGAAAAGTGTACTTTATTTCGGACTGGACCAAAAATGAGCTACATTTCGGACTCGCGGCACACATGGCCGGGGTCTTGAAAGAAAGGCATTTTCAAATAAAGCAGCCATTTTTAAGATTTTATAAAGCGTACAGACCGGGTCCATGCCATGAAGACTTAAGCAAGACGAACTAACGTAAAAACTTGAATCAAATAAACCGATATACGCCTGTTCTGGACGTCAAACCAGAACACTTTCACAAAATGACGATTGCAGCAAGTTGCGAATTAATTTTTTTGAAGAGTTTGATTGAAGCTAGTCGTTCAAAGTGCGAGGGTCGGTTCGCATCGCTCACGGCGAAACCACGCTTCAATTTATAGGCTTCCCTTCTCAACCGTGAACACGCGAAAAACACAATCTCAGAATGAAGGAAAGAAAGAAACCTTGTACTTGTTTTTTTTTGAAGCTGCGTTAATAGAAAATCCCTTTCCCTACCGCTGTCTCTCCCTCTCTCACACAGCGGTTAATGTCACATGTAGCTCACGGCTAAAATATAAGTTTTCATTACGTACTGTCTTTGATTGTCGGCGTTTGTTTAATGACGTTAATTTTCACTTGGATACCCGCAGTAGCGATAAGCACAGCCGCGGTGTATGTGTGGGGGTACAGAGCAGCTACCTACTCATAGGAACCTGTCTAATCTGAAAGCGTGGCCACTTTCAACATTCTTCATGAATCACATAATTGATGATACCGACTGAAACGTGTGGTCAATAGGATAACCTTGATTCCAAGTTTAAACCTATTGCAAAATTTGTCAAATTCACAGGTAATTCCCTGATTTCCCCAGGTTTTTCAGGTCAATGGTGCAACCTGTCTGAAGAAAACTTCCGGTACAAATTTGTCGCCGCCGAAAATTATCGCTTCTCAACAAACTGGAAACTTGAATAGTTCAGAGAGCGCGCGAAAAATAATCTGATATCCCGTTGTCACGACGACAAAAGCTCGCTCATCAAAAAGACAAACCGGAGATCGGTCGCCGTCGGCAACTAATGACAGCAGGATGAACATAACTCATCTATATCACGATCGTCAGTTTTTGCCGTAAATTTTTTTTTCAAAAATTCGACCCCGTACTATGAGAAAGCAGCGATTAAACTCCAGCAGAATTTGTCATCGCAGTTTCAACGACTCATCAGCAGTAGCAGTAGCAGCAGCAGCAGCAGCAGCAGCAGCAGATACTATACACAACTCAACGTGACTCCGCACCGCCGAGACGAGACAAAGGATGATACTACGTGACTCACGACAGATTCGCGGGGTAAGACTCGTCCGACGTCTCATGGGTGGAGTCGGGACTCATAAGTCTGACGACGATCAGTACAGCTCAACAATCTACTACACCGACTTCTTCGACATATTTACCTATCCTACACTCGGACTTTGTTTACCTTAGACCAATTTTGCCAGTGCCAGTTAGTCCGAGGTTCATTGAACACTCAGTGCTACCTCGTAATAACGACTACAATACGAGTCACCAGTTTCTACGAACGACGAACGAACGACAAGAATTCAGTCCCCGAACGGGCAAAAATATATTTGATCTTTTTCATACTAGATACTCAAGGACCTAAATCGGATGTAACGAACAGAATGATATTCACGGGTCCTGTGACGTTCGGGCCTTAACGAGGTTCAACGGGCGTTCCGAGAAAACCACGATATTTGAACTGCAAAACATACTCGACTTCAATTACACTAAAAACCACTGTCAACAGTGTAATATCACAACAGCACGACACTAAACACCGAACAGCAAAATAACGGCCGCAGAAATCATCTCTGTTTTTTTTTCTCAAAATTTATTAATATTGTCGGTATCCATGACAACCAGAAGGTCGGATTATCACAGAGTCGCTCGCGTTCCTTCTACTTTTTAAACTATTCGCCGAACAATTTACATCCGCCGCCGTTACGCAGCCTGTGGTTTAATCATACGAGTATCGAACTAAGTTATCACCACAGCCACGCTAGACGAAATTTCAAGGGAAAAAACGAACAAACTTTTTTCAACTACTCACCTCGCGATCAAAAGTCATCGAATGAAAATCCCTTTCCAATTCCGATACTGTCATTCCTCTTTGAACCTACAAATAAATCAGAAAATATATACAGACAAGACCTCATTATTAGACGATCTTATTAATCTAAGACCAGTGTAAACTTAAACCCGGGGTTCTTTCAGGTTGCCGAGTCCAAAGTTCCCTGATTTTCCATGAACTTTCGGCCAAAAATTTCAATAAAATTATATCAGATTCTCAGTGGGGCAGTTTCTTCTCAAGAGGTCAACACCAGCAAGAACGGCATAAGTGCTGAAAGTTCGAATTCTCTTTGAAGAAGATAAAGAATTTCGAATATGTCGATATTCTCTGATCCCTGCATACAGCCTACTCTAGATGTAAAATCTAAGACCAGTTATTGGATTGGACCTTTTTTGGGTCGTGGTATTCGGATTAGCTATAGAAAGAACTAAGTTTATCTTAGTCCGGTCTTCAGTTAAGCTTAAACATTATAGAAACTGCATTAGGTTTTGCAAGCAACTAAAGCCTAGCGCACATCGACACTGCGATTGGAGACAACTAGTTGCTACCGAACGATAACCCCGCGCACATCGAAATCTAGTTATAACCGGTCAGTTGCAGCAACTGCATGGCGCGTGTCGATCGTCGAGATCCAGAGCGCACACATCGACGGATATGACTGCAATTGAGTACAACCAGTAGCTCAAAAGTAGAACATGGGCAACTGGCTGGAACTGGAGATAGATCGACGCTTACCAATCGTAAGCTCGCTCACATCGACACATTCAAGCAACTGATCGTATCCAGCCAGTTCCTCTCATGCGCCGAAAACTGCCTTGCAACTAGTTGTCTCCAATCGCAGTGTCGATGTGCGCTGGGCTTAAGACAAACTTTTCCTCAAACAAGACTAGACTCTGATCTTGTTTCGACCATAACACATAACACTCAAATATCGACTGTTCGTAAATTCGCAGCTTCGAAATTAACGACAGAAATGTCACTTGCGAATGAACATAGCGCAGGAATGATTGTATGAAAAATCTCTTAATTCCTGGTTGTTTTTTTTTTGCCGCTAAAGAACAAACGGCTTGCGTAATAAATCTCGCGATATTAACTACAGGCGCCGGTTAAAAGGTCACAGTAGAGTTAAGAGAGAGAGCGGGGTTTAGTAAGAAGATTTATATCAGTAATTACTGTTTATTCAGCAGTAAGAATTAAACGAGCCACAGCAGCGCCGTAGAGACCTCTCAACCCTCCAACTACAATATAGGATTTACAGACGGAATCGCAGACGACCGTTTTCATTAGAGAAGCCTGCCATGGAAGCTACCATCGAAATAGAGGATTCCATTTGTAACCATCCTCCCTCCGCAGGGATTCGAACCTGATGGCATCGAATCTCCCTGCCACAGTAGACCGGGTGCGAAAACTTGCAGGCACCAATCAGATTGCTCGTTGTATAATTGCTGAGGTAATTTTCACGGAAGAACTATAAATGGGAAAACCCGTGCTAAAATGAAACGGGATATCTGGTTGGCTAATAATGACATCATCTAAGCTGCGCACTCGGTCTAATGTGGCAGGGTTTCGTACCATGGCAATCTCGATGCCATCGGGTTCGAATCTTCTGCAGCAATAGAGGATTCCACTCTAGGCAAGTGAGGAACAACCAGGTTTGCTAGTATACAATAAGACGCCAACTATTGCAGCAATAGAGAATTCTACTTGTGCACAAGTATACCCAAGGACATTCTATAGTGGCAAATAAACACAATTTTGGAGGCTAAAATGAGTAGGGATCATTCTTTTATTACGTACGCATAAAATTTGAATTTTCAACCCCCCTCCCCCTCTGTATGCAAAATCGGCCATTTTTTCATAAACATTAAGCATTACAGTACGCAATTGCACTGACCCCTCCCCCTCCCCTAATGCGTACGTAATAAATGAATGATCCCGTATTGGATACAGGAAACTCCAGTTCTTAGTTTGAAAATGATATAATTTGACTCATTTAAAACATGGATTGCCAGTTACGCCACCTATTGGCATATCCAGTAATTCAAGGTCATCAGTGAATAGGCGATAATAAAATTCAAACCGTACCTGGTCGATTCGGCTGTCATCGCCGACAGCCCAGCGTTTAGTATACTGCGGGCCCGGGGGCTCGTTCTGCGGGCGCTGGAAAAAATATCCGACCATCGCGTCATCCTGCGACGTGCGATGACGCCCGCCGGGTGGCGCTTGCATCGGGCCGCCTCTGGTCGTCGCTCCGTTCATCATTACTTGTGAATCGTCCCACGCTGACTCCGTCATTGTTTTATTGTTAATCTGATCAGCAGGCATCGATATAGCATCATACCATCACAAACACATCTACAACATAGTTACAGATAACACGTGAATTAAACCCTAACTGCTTGATTGAAATCCTGGGTGCGCCTCCACACTAGTGCGTTCATGAGTTAACTCAGAACTGTGGAACTGGGTCATGGACATTTTCAGTTATCGGAGTTAGTCGACTGTTTACGAACTAAGTGAAACCTGAATGTTAGTCGAGAGAAATCCCACAATAACGAAGCCAAGATTGAAAAATTCTATATCAGAATGATTGTATTTGAGGAGTGACGTTTCGGCTAACAACTGTTAGCCATCATCAGGGGTACTGATGATGGGTTACAGTTGTTAGCCGAAACGTCGCTCCTCAAATACAATCATTCTGATATAGAATTTTTCAATCTTGGCTTCGTTATTGTGGGATTTCTCTCGTCATCATCATACACGGATATTGTGTATCTTCTCGTCTAAATGTTAGTCAGTTGGTTCCGAAATTTAGTCACCACGGTCGTCGTAGATGCGACTTTATTTTTAGATGGCTGATACTGTAAAATGTGTAAAACCTAACTATGACGCGATCAAGTAATTAAATCTGGCCACAAGAAACGAAATCTAACATCACTGATGAGGGTATATCAAAACCATCACAAACCCTTTCACTTAATACTTATTACTTACCCAGTGAAACCGTGGCTGATCTAGGAAAATTGAAGGTGGGATCTTAAATAATAGTGTAACGGTGAGGATAAAGAAGCTAAGCTAAAAACCAGAAGTCATCGGGGTTTAGAAATTAGCCCATCCAGAAAGATGCAATTTCCAAGGAGACGAGAATCAAATTCAATAGATACTAACGATTTCAACGATATATATCTTCGATGGAAAGGCAGTGCATCCTGATGCCCAAACCCACCCCTTGAATCAGCCCATCGGATGCATATACCCTTCAGTAGTGAAAGGTTAATGAAATGGTGCGGAAATGTTTCAGAAATAAATCAATCATCTTTTGGTTCTTACAAGAAAAAAGAACATCTGTCACTGTTTAACAACATAAAAATGAAATGACAAATGAAACATGTGTCTCCCCCGACAATAAATTAACTATATATATTGCAAGCAATTTATGAATAATTCATTTTTTTAAATGAAAATTCACGACGGGGCCAAAAGGGAAATCAGAAATGTGCGTATCTTTCGCAATATCCACGACACTTGTTCCAGACCTCCGCCCGAATAGAGGCAATTGTGTTGTAAATGGAAAAGATATCAATACTGATCTCAAAGTAAGAGAAAGTTTGATAGCCATTGGCTTGCCTTGCCAAAGCTAAGATGACTCGATTGTCCACAAAAAATTACATAAACTGTGTTTACACAATAATAATGCCATGGCCTACTCAGGTCAGGGGAATTGAAATACTGCAAGAATATTCACCCCAGGAAACATTATCCATTCTGAACTGACTGCACGAGTGATATTTAGAGGTGGACAATGACGTAGTTATAATATTAATGCAAAATACGAAACCTGATCAGTATAATAGAATTCTGCAGCTACGCAGCGTAAATCGTCCGAAAAAAGGCAAAATTCCGACCGGAGGTGACTTGCAATCAGGCCCGAATTATGTCTTAAATACGCGTTAGTAACGTAGTCTGCTTAAACGAACAGAAAATCGATGACTTGATGGCTACGTACCACGATGATTACGGATAAAATTCATGCAACGATCTTCATTCTCTCACAACATGGCGATCAGACATCTTGTTAATGGAGGGGCATTGTGGGAAAATATCAAGCCTAGATGACGTCATCTCGAGTAGGAACCTGGGGAAATCCTCGAATGACGTCGTGCCTGTGGTGGAATCCTCGGGGGACGTCATCGATCGCCGATTCTCCCGGTGACGTCATTTTGGTTAGAGGAGAACCGGAGTGACGTAAGAGAAATCCTCGGATGATGCAACTTATATCTTCAGAGTGGTTCGAATCCCGCATTCTGGAACTGGGCCCTGAGTTTTACTGTGAATGCCTGCTTTTGAAATTTCCTGGTAGTTATATAAAAGACTTCAGCAAGTTCAAAATAGACAAAACGATTTGTTACAATAACCCGAAAACCTTTTATTTGTGAAAATTCAAAAATTTTGAAAAAACATGAAAGTACTCTGCTCTTCTGACCTCCTAAATATTTCACTTTTGCTTTTAGAATGGCGACACTACCACAGTACAACAATGAATAAAATTAAGTGACTGGCATGGACTAATACGAGGGAGACCCATATTTAGGGAGACCCGTCGTGGCGTTTGTGTTAAAATCTTTCCATCGCGCCCACTCTCATTCGACAAGAATCGTAATTGAAAACGTTACAAATTGTCGATTGACAATTACCGAAAAGCCACTACTTTAGTACTTAACCTTTAGGCTAAAATGTAACTTTCAACGACTTCAAATTTTTGACCAAAGAACAGCGCTGGTTACGTGTCGTAAAATACTGATTACTGATTATAAAATAAACAACAAATTGATTACAAATCAAAATGTTGACCATATAGAAACCGGGCGAGGGTTACGTATCAGTCCACGCTTGTTTCTGTTCGCACCACAGTTTCTGTTGTTTATTGTACGGATATCGTCTGCTATCACCGCATTCCGTGCACGTAACTACACGCGATTTCATCCGCGTACGTTGACAACACGTCACCCCCGGCAACAATAATACGTCGCATCGACGACATATCTTTCGTTTAATCGTCGGATCGAGTTTTAACACCTGTTTCCTAGCGACCGTTTTCAAAGCCTTACAATAGAACCGAACCAGTTCGACGTTGCGCGGGTTTGATTTCAGAGTTTCCATGGCGCATTGAAACAAGTAATTTATCCGCTGGAAACTTTCACGCCCGGCGATATATGAACTTTTCGGTTTTCCCATCTTTCACTCAATTGATTCTATTTGAATTTTCGCCTTCAGGACATCTCTGCCTCCTAAATTCACCTCTTCCTTCCTTCCTATTCTAAAGCATTTAAATCTGAAAGAGACCGAAAGTGTAGTTGTAAAAAAGCCGGACCTAGCTAGGATTTCTTAAAGGGGTAGACCTGAAAATTGGAATGGGCACGTAATTTGAAAGGGGCAGATTTTGCAAAGTGAGGGCTGCAGGCGAACCATTGATAGGGGTTCAGGTAACCCTCCACAGAAAATTTAAGGACAAACAGGGTCTTTTCTTGCCCTCGTCAGCATGTCAAGGTGCCCAAAATTTGGACAATATCCCAAGGCAGCCTATCATCGGAGAGTCGAGAGCCTGTGGCTGCCAATACCGTACTTTAACTAACTTGTTCTGGGAGCATTATTTATTGGCAGCACTGAATAAATATTCATTTTTATGAATGGTTGGAGACCTGTTGTTTAGAACCCCAGCCCAAGCCAGGCCAAAATTTAGAAGTAAGCAAAATATCCCAGAAAACAGGTCTCGTCCATTGATTTGAATGGACTACCAGCTTAGTAGTGAACCGTAACAACGACTGGTATTCAGACTACACTACAGCTCAATTTGATAGAGGTTATATGATAAAGCAATTATTTTTTTTTCAGGAAAAGATACTTTTTTTCTAAGGGGACTTATATTACCTCTGAAACAAACCTTTATCGCACTTTTCTCATTAATTGGTTCAGGGACGACGGCAAAAATGGGAAAGCAGTCGAACTTATTCACTTGCCACAGGTGGCTGGTTTGGAGCATAAGTCAATACCGTATGATAGCGCCACTACACTTAACGACAATCTCTTACACTATTAGCATTTTAATCAGAATTTTATTGGAAATTGTCCTGTTACTTGATCACACCGAACTTATCACAATTGATAGTGAATTAATAATTCAATCAGTATCAATGACCAACGTCAGTATACCTATCTAATAAAAAATCATTACAGGGCTACTGTAGTCTAGTACCTAGCCGTTGTAGGGAACCGTAACAATGACTGGTACTCAGACTAAGGGCTACTGGGGCTGGTTATTGATACTAGTATCATTAGTCCCTGTGCTTGATCTTGAAACAGTGGGGCCCTAGCCCAAATAATTCCACAATTTCCTTCCGGCCAGCCAGCCCATAAAAAATCTTCATGTCCTCATGAACCAGAATCCGTTTTCCTAAATGACAACAGATTTTCCAGCTAATTGAAGTCAGTGGTAATCCGAATAATTCATCTGAGGGAAAGCCACAAAAAAAATCAAATAAAACCTTTTTTATGTAAAAGTTTTGAAGTTTTTATTTTGTTTTTCGCCGTACATTTTCCCAATCCAGAAATCATAGAAACACAGAGTCACATTATATTTTTTTTCAATATTTACTCATTATATTCATTTCATCTTTATCCACTTACATTTTTTAGTTAGTTGACAATCGCAAGAAAATAATTGCCTATTAAAACATCTATTAATTGTATACAGCAAAAATTAATTCAATTCAACACAAAATGGCAAACATTTTTTTCTAAAGCTCCAGGCCCTCGATAGAAAGGTAGTAAAATTAAAATTTGTAATGAGAGGTAAATTTGACTTAAGAGCTTCCTTAATACAATGTAAATAATTAGGTATAATTCGTAAAGCTGATTATGTTGAAGTAATATTGTTTAATACCGTAGGCTCCCTTGCTCACGTTTTTAAACAGGTAAAAATTCTATGCAAGTCAGGCCCCCAGTGTTCCCCACAACATGCTTTAGAGGGGCGGCCGAGACTTCTATATTAGCATCCACCCATCTGAAAATCAGCGATCCCTTATAGAGAATATCTGCTGCCCCTATCAGAATGGATGTTAATATTCTATCAACGCTGATAATTGCTTTGAAATATATTGAGCTAATGTGACAAATGGAAGATGGCACCAAAATTTAGCTTAATTATCTGTACTTTCGGGGTATCGAAAGCCTTACTACTACAGCAGCTATCATGTCGTAAAACAGCCCCTTAAAATTCCAGCATATGGAGAACAGTGGGCGCCAACACTGGTTAACCTTATAATCGGAAAATTTCTACAGTTATGTTTTTACTAACCCGCCTTTTCAGCTTTTTCATAGAAAATTCAATTAACGCTATTGATTATTTTCATTCACCTGAATAAATATTGATAATATCTATTAAATTATTTGTAACAGCCCTTTCTCCTATAGACGGTAAGTATTCAATGTCACACATTTGTTATTCTAAGCCCTTTTTCAGATCACGGTTTTTAAGCAGCCAGTTTCATTGACTGTGGGATTGATAAATCCTTGGAACCACTACCTCAGTCATCCAGAATTTGCTGCACTTAGTCATGACTAACAGTTTTTTAAAGTGTGCTGATAAAATATCTGGTGTTTGTAGTTCATGAAATCCTGAACACATGTGAAGTGTAGATGCCCAGTTTCTGAAAGTGTGCTGATAAAATATCTAATGTCTGATAGTTGTAGTTCATAAGCAATCAAAAATGTCTCTAGAGAAGTGCTAAATGCTTGTGAAATAGATTTTGGAAGAATGGTGTTAAGGTATACAATGTGTGAGGACAAGTCAAATCATGGTGAAGGCAACAACTTCCAACAAATATCTACGGAATCAGCTTTTAATACACCCCAGCCTAATGAAACCAGGCCTTCATCTACAAACCAGGCCCTGAGTTATAATTAATCAAACCACTCGATAACTTTCACAACTTCATGACAACATACAGTCAACCCCCGATACACAGCCCACATCGGTGCAGAAAGATTTTGGCATGAAGAGAGTATGGCGGTATATCGGGGGTGTTTTACTATGTACTTGTACAATGATGTACATCGGGAAAACCTGGCGGTAGGTGTGGATGGCGGTAAATGGGAGGGTAGTTAATCGGGGGTTGACTTTAGTTCCACATGATTTGTGACTTCAAATTGAACTGACCTCGAACAAAAAAGTTCAATGTACTAAATATAAATTATGTCTGGTTTTTAACACATTGTCCACTGGCCTGAAGCTCAATAATAATAACTACATCTTTAGCTTGTAGTGGTCTCTCGCGCACTGCAAAAATATTTTCATCGTTTTAAAGCTATGTACAAAATATATACCTATATTTACAAATCCTTATCATTTTTTTTTCACACTATTTATACTCCATTATCATCAATTATTATAATAATCATTAATTATGATAATTCTATTTATACCTATAGATTGCTTAAAGCTTGTTCTCTGAGCTAAAACCATTTTTTTTCTCAATATCGGTCGATGACAATGATTTTCACATACAAATAAAAGTTGTTGTCTTTTGTTTTTTACCGCTGCTACTCCTGACCCCCGATTTCTGCCCCCCTCATGCTTGCAATAAGCAAGCAGCTGATGTCGTACTGAAAATAATAGAACAATCTACAAAATATTTCATGAAACCTAAATTTTTACAAAGATGTTCATTCTACAGACAAATTCTACGCATTAGGTATCGTTTTTGTTGCATCGTTTGTCATGTTTTTTTTCTTTTTTACATTTTTTCGCAAATCGCGAAACTATTGAGCAGTGATTCTTGGGTTCCATCAGTCCGTCCAACGAAAAAGAATTTCATATCACACTTGTGATCACAAGTTTGTTTTGCAGCAGATCTGGCGAAATTCTAAATTCAGATTACGCTGTAGGCTCCGACTCCACGACATCCGGTCAACTAGGTATCCAACTTCCATGGTGTCTAGATGTCTCGATGTACATCTTACCTTATTTACAGTTCAAATGCTATAATATAAGTTCTTTTCCTCCAAAGACACAAATGCCTGTTGACGTTTAGATTTGTTAAGTGGCAACTAGTCTATTCCATGCCAACATAAATGAACTGGCAACTAGTCCATATGAAGCAGATGGACCGACGACTGGAAACCAGTCCAATGGAAGCAAACAGACTGGAAACCAGTCTAAATTGAGTATCGTTAGGTCAAGTAGATTGTTGCGCTTAGAATCGTAGCACATGAGTTTTTTCTCCCCACTCGATCGTTGAGCGCTAAAGAACAAACGAGAGATAGTCCAACAGCCGGCTTATAGCGATATATCCATCCATCGTCGTCGCGGAGAATATAGCGTTACCCATTTCAACGGAGAATCTAAGATATCACATTAATTACTAGATACATTTCACTGATATGATGTATTCAGTGACTCAAGCGAACGAGAGATCACTAATCGATGGTATTCTTAATAACGCCCCTACTCATGGAATGAACCGATCGGTCTACGGAAGCTACCATTAAGTATAAGATAGGTGAGGGGGGTGGGTGTTATACGAGCATACGTAATCCGGCGAAAACGCCGGCGCTGATTCCTCCGCTCACCGGTAAAGTCACGACCCACGCAAATATGATATTGCGGAAGAGTTTCCAGTCGACATTCCCCGACGATCGCAGACGACCGACCGTCACGACGGAGCCGACTTTACAATGAGTCGTCGACACCGGTATGCCGATATTCGACGCGACCAACACCGTTAAAGCCGATCCAATCTCGATACAGAATCCACTGAAAAAAATAAATATCGTCGTGAAAAATTACAGTTCGTAGAAGAAAATGATTCCGTTTTAAGATATTGGTGTCATTCATGATAAATTCAAACTCAAGCGGTATAAAGTGTGTGTCCTACTGCAAACTCGTGCACCTGGTGGATCCTCACTTGCCACAAGTGGGATCCTCTATTGCCACAGTAGTTCATGTTCTACTGCACACTAGCGCACCTGGTGGATCCTCACTTGCCGCATGCTGCACGTGAGATCCTCTATTGCCGCAGTAGTAGGGCACCTGTTGGATCCTCACTTGCCACAAGTGGAATCCTCTATTGCCACAGTAGTTCATGTTCTACTGCACACTACCACACCTGGAATCCTCAATTGCAATAGTTATTGATGACACGTACCTGGAGGGTGTAATTTTCGTGAGGTCTTCACCCATAGTTTTGATCACTCTTCGTCCCCAGATCCACAATCCGACCGATATACCGACGCCGCCGTAGAATAAAATCCAAATTGGAGTTTGCGTTTTAGACACGATCGAACCATCAACCGCAACGACCCATAAACCGATCAACGGACCAATAGCATTGCTACAAAACAATTATATATTAGAATTAACAATTGGCAGCCAGTTTATGGGTGAAATGTAGTAGTTCCACAGTATTGATTTACTCTAATTTTGACACAAAAATTGTTGATTTCAAATTATCTCAGCCCAGAACTGCAGAACTGCAACTGGATCAGATTCCACAGTTATCAATTGGGTTCAAGTGGTTGATAGTTATCATCCAGGAAACCCACAATATCAATTTTAACAACTGTTATTGATTCTTTCCTTACGTTTTGAGCAGGATCTCTACACCCATCACATAAGAATAAAACAATAACGGTCTGGTCGAATCGATATCTTGGGTTTCTCCTAATGAAATTCATCAAGACTAGAAAATAGTCTCAACTATTTACACAAGTTGACAGTTACTGATCTGATTTTGGTGGAGGGGTTACTCTCAGAGGGAGAGAGGAAGGACAATATAATCACCTGACATCATTTCCTCCATGTGCGAAACCTCCGAATATCGCGGTCAACACTTGCAGAAACGAGAACAGACGTCGAGCTTCGAGAGAATCGGATATCTGATCACGAGATTTCTGACGTAAAGCCTTTAAAGAACAAAAACGTAAAATACACATCAGTATGAGTCTAGAACCCAAGTTTTTAGAATTGTCCTTAAGAAAATTGATCCCAGCCTCTAGTTTTATAGTAGAACTGGAAATGGATAAAAACCTACCTCAGCGTCATCGCTTTCATTCAAACTAGTATCGGTCGATTCTGAATAAAACAAATTCATACACCGAATCAAGACATGAGAACTGTTGACTAAAGAGTCAAATCTTGAAGTCATATTCTACAGAACATGTTACAGCTGTCAGGTTGGTCAAATAAATTCATTTTAGTTAGTTTAATTGAATAAAAATTTTCAGTATTACACCATTATTGCTATGAACCTTGGAGTTTCATTCGTAAGATAAACAATAATAGTCTGAAAATTTACCTTGGACTTTCTCTTCTTTCTCCTTCTTTCCCTTCTTTTTCTTCTTCTTGAACATGTCGCCTAACAACGGTTTACCGGACGCCGTTGATTTGAACAACAATCCGTTGTCTTTGTCCTCTCTCGTCGGTGTCATGTCGATTTTATAATCGATCGGTTTTTCCGCATTGCCGTTTTGTAAATCTGTTTAGAAAATTCACAATTAATGGAAACTGAATTAAGAAATTCGATTTTTTAAAATTTGATTCCTTGTTTCTCATTTCTGCTGAGCTTTAAAGTTGCCCCAAACCAGTACATATTCTGTCTTAAACCACAATCAAGCATCATAACAGACCTGGTAGCTATAGAAATGTACTGTTTATTCTATTGCAGTATACAAAATGATCCCAGACGATTAGGAGAAACAAGGTATCGTTTCTTTTTGGGCTAAGGCTCTTTTTGCGATTGCGCTTGTCCGTAAGAGGAATTATCTATTTTCCCTCGCGATTGCTAGCGCGCACCTTTCAGCCATTTTTCCACCTCTGTGATAGCAGAAATTTTCTTCCCAGAAGTATATATTCTGTCTTCTAGCAGGGAGCACAATCGAAAAGGGCTTAAGTAAACAAATGTTTGATTTGGGGTTTGAAGAAGTTAAACTAGCCACTAGAGGTAGTAAGCTACTGACCTTTTTTCTCGTCTTTCAGAGCGGTGTTCAACTCGTTGTTGAGCTCGTTATTTTTCTTCAACGTCAGGTCTTCTTTCGACGACGCCGTCGACGAACTCTTCGAATTCTGTTCGCTCTGATCTCGCGAGTTGGCGACACTGTTGTTGGCGAGGGTCTCCGAGAGGGTCAACTCGCACAGCGGGTCCTCGCTCTGATTCGCCCGTATGTACAAACACTCATCTGTAACGACGATAATAACTTTCATAATTCGAAATCTTTCATGGAATGATACAAACATTATTTGCTAATCGAAATCTACGAATTAGATACATATCGAGAAAAGTCAAACACAAACTGTGCATTGCTGATAGACTGATATTGATCTTGGTATTCAAAGTTAATGAACAAAAACCATAGCTGATGATTTAACAATTTATTCTGACAGTTTCAAAGTTTTGACTAAACTCCATCATCACAGAAACCAATGAAACCGAAAATTTAGTTTCTCTGACGATGGCATTTAGTCAAAACTCAGAAACTGTCAATTTTTACTGAGCATCATGATTTTCGCTCATAAAGGTTCAAGATCATCCATAAAAAAGGGGCTAGTTTTATACACCGGTGTCGTTTTAACTTTTGTCCATAAAACGGGAATAGCCCACTTATTCATTAAATTGATTGATTTTGATTTGATTTTGGTGTCCCTTACAAACCACCACACTTGCAAAATAGGTTTGAAGTCAGAAAGTGAAAGTTGGATGATCGGTCGAATCTACAGAATTTTTCGTTTCAACAGAAGGTACTTTGTGAACATTAACCAGGGGGTTAACTCATTTCATTGTCAAATGAGTTAACCCCCTAGATAATACCAGTCTATAAAACCAACCCAAGTTGAATTGAGTTAACCCCCAGGTTCAAGATAATTATACCAGTCTATAAAACCAGCCCAAGATGAATTGAGTTAACCCCACAGGTTAGAGACAATACCAGTCTATAAAACCGGGCCCAGGAGTTTGACGTTTAGGTGACATTTAATCATCGTTACGGATATTATTACAGAACCTCAGTTTTTTCGAATCGCAATACTCACGTTTTATTTTACGTCGTTGCCATGGTACCACGGCGAATTTGATAACCAGGCAGACGATAATTCCGACGCCGAAACTGATGACGAACGTGCCCCACAACGGGATCTTATCAAAACCTAAAACTAGAAACGCACAACTAATATTTACTTTCACTTCCGATCAAAAGGCTTCAAAACAAATCAATACTGCTATGCGCGATTGGTTTGATGACGTTTCATGAAAAAGTCGATATTCAAAACTGGCCCACCAGGGTTAACAGTACAGAGCAGCCACTTTTATTTGACATGCTTTTTCCCTATTCCCTGACTATTCCCCGCACTCAACGACCCCTGATGAATATTTGAAATGAAGAACACTTACGCGGAGGTCCTTCGTAAAACACCGAGAACACGTTTATGACGATAGTGACCGCGTAGATAATCGGTAGAAAGAATAGACCGGGTTCAAGTTGATCAGCCTGAAAAACATAAAGCAAAACAAAATTCAACTAAAAGTTTTAACTAAATCATCAAGGGTTGATGAATGAACTCTGGGGCCAGTTGCTGACTGATGGCTTAGCTTTAAAACTAGTCTAAGACCATAGCTGCGTAGCCAATCTAACAACTTTAGACCAGTCTTAGGATTTAATACCAATTCTTGACTTGAGTTCAGGAGCCGGTCCCATAGTCATGACTTCTGTAGCCAACCTAAAACGCTTAAGACCAAATTCAATATCTAAGACCATTTTTTCGCTAAAGTCTCTACTATGGAACAAGCCCCAGAGTTGTGACTCAAGTCTAAAAGCGGTCTCAAATCTTAAGACTGGTTGCTAGATCGACCATAGAACTATAAGATGGTTTGAGACTTAAGGTCTTAAGATTATAGCTGTGTCTGTGCAACTGGCCTTAAGAGGTCTACAACGGAACCAGTTTACTACAGATAGCTAGATTAGAAGACACTCAAAGCATGCAGATATTTCAAATAAAATTTCTGCACGGTCGTCTGCTTATGAGCCAGACGTAACGTAATTAACAATGATAAACGATTATCGAAAACTATTAATCAACTGGATTCGTTCCGACGCGTGACGCGCCAGTTCGACACGGCATACCAGCCAGCGCGCGATGCTTACCTTTTGAAGAATATATTTACGAATCAGGAAAAATATGCCGCATGAAATTGCGCCCGACATCAGCGGAGAGATGAACCACGAGGCGACTGAAATGAAACGAATGAAAACGAATCAAACTCATGAAACCACGATTTTAAACCTACTAATACGTGAAGCGCGACTAAACGGCATCAAATACATGAATCTTTTCATTATCAATTCTAAAACTTCTCATTTGTTTTTTGATGGAAAAGAATGAAATTTTTTATTTAGGCAAGTTAGTCTAAACCTGCGGCACCTATTGGGTCTGGGTAGGGGTACTTAAGAGTACAAATTTAAAATGTCTCAGTGGACTCGCACACTAGACTAACGTCAGTTTTCTTAGTTGACTATTTTTGAACTATGTGAAACCGAATATCAATAAGTCCAGCCAATAGTCAGAAAATGGCAAAACACGCGATAGTGAAATGCGTAAGATTGAACTACATTGCGTTCAATCATTAGTTCAATCACAACTGAAGTTTTCCCTTGAGACCACCGGCCGCTTTCAGACCCAACAAGTGGTATATATTCTAGAAAGTCACTCCCATTTCTCTTCACAAAACATTTTCATCACTTAAATGTGTGTCACAAATTGGATCGATTTTCTTCTTCGCAAAATCCGTTCACGAAATCACAAATATATACATCAAAATTAGTTATGGGAAATATAAAGTGGCAGCAGCCGCAATGTATCAGCTGTCAGGGGGGATATAAGAGGGGGGTAGATGGTGTCAGCTGGCGCGGGGGTTTTAAAGATCAGTGTCGTATTGCGTGAGTTTAGCACTGATTCGACGGCATATTGGGTGCAACTGCGCCGGTTTTTAAAAATACGCAAAATAAACCGAACATCCATAAAAAACGAGCGCATCTTTACGATCGAGGATCGGTTTTAATGGATAAGTAACAGATCGAAGAATAGTTCAGAATAATATGAAGAAAAAAGTACGAGAGCGTTTGACATTTCGATTCAGTTCTATGAACCATTTTGAAAAAATGTTTTTAAAATGGCTGATGGAATCGAGTCGAAACGTCAAATACTCTCCTAGTACTTTTTTCTTCATCTATTTTGTTGGCGTTTCATCAAAAGACCGGCTTAAAGCTAAATTTGGCCCCAACGTCAACATCTAACAGGTACTTGAAACACTCGTCTCAAAGTCCACAAGAGATAATTCCGCGGTTCTTTGTTGTAATTCAACTTCCCCCTGTTTCGCTCCTGGCTGGTGTGGTGGGTTCGTAATGGACACCAACTCATAGAAATTGAAGAAATCTACCAATCAAATAAATAATTGGGTCAATCACTATTTTAAGATTAAAAAATTTTTCAAAATTATTATTTTACTAAATAATCCAATACTTAATCGAGAACTTCGGGATTGACTTTAGGGTAAACTGGGCTTCGACGAATCGAGACTGCCGCGGAGTCCTATGGTGTTAACCAGGTTGTCAGATTCAGTGTATCACGCATCGACCGATCTCTCGCTGAGAGGTATTATTGGAAAAACGAATAAATAAATACATTAAGAAGAGACGCAAACAGAATCACACATACCAGGAGGAGCAGACAGACAGACGCACTGACTCACAGGAGACACCGACCGACCAACCGTGTATACACCCGACTACTTAAACCGAAATCCATCTCACAAAACGTAGAATTCTTTATATCATCGATACTACTCTCATCCCGGTTCGGTCGAATATTTTCTAAAAATAACTTTTGGCAATTTTCATTGTCACTTCAAAAAATCGTTGAGTTCTGACTCAAAAATCCTGCTATAAACTGGGGCATTTTAGGGACCTCGATTATGGATTCAACTCGGGCCATTCGATCAAAGATGGCTACCTCCTAATTGTCCTTACCACAATATCATCAACTCGCCTACAAGTGATTCGATCTATCCAGTCGTATTTTCTATGAAGTCTATAAATCAAATTAGGCCCTACTACTGGGCTATTCGATGACATCAAAGGGGGGATTTACGAGTCCACCATCTTCTATAGAAGGCTCAATCGGAATTATTTTCGATCTCGAAATAGGGAATTTTCTGTCTGATTTATTTCATTGATTGAGATCAATTTCGATTTGATTGGGAATTTGTATCCATTCCACAAACCGACCACACCGGAAACGAGACCGGTGCTTGATTTTTGAAATCGGATCTATCTAGCAGGAGGCTCAAAGTGTAATGTTCAACGAGTTGCGGTTTGCATGGAACCGTTTTCATGGAACCGTTTGCGTACATGAGTGTTGTTGTTGTTAACCTGACCCCTACACACACACTGTACACACATACACCTCACTGGAGATCCAAAGGTCATCTTACAATGTTTACTATCGCAGATCGATCGCTGATATATCGATTGATTAGAGAATCCAACGCGGAACTGCCGAGCGAGCGGAGAGAGAGAATTAGACACACTCGCTCATAAATACAGACAGCTACTGGCCTGGGAATATACCTGATCTGAATCGAACACCGGTTCCATTAGTCGTGGCTTAGACTTAAGACCCGTCTCTAAGACCACGTTAGCCACGTGGCTAATCTGACAACTTACGATCAGTCTAAAGACTAAACCCCATTTTTGGATTCGAGTCTCAACTATGGAACCGCGTAGAATACGTGCAGTACCATTTTCAGGACATTCGCAACAAATATGAGACACAAATAAATAAACCATTTTCAAAGTCGCCCACTTTTTTGACTTGATCCGAAGTTTAAGGATAGGGATCTACAGACAGTTCATCTCCAGACTTAAAATAAACTCACGAAATCTGACACTTGGGCTCCTGACTAGGCCCTGTTCTTAAATCTAACACTTGAGCTCCTGACTAGGCCCTGTTCTTAAATATAACACTTGGGCTCTTGACTAGGCCCTGTTCTTAAATCTAACACTTGGGCTCCTGACTAGGCCCTGTTCTTAAATCTAACACTTGAATGCCTGACTAGGCCCTGTTCTTAAATCTGACACTTGGGCTCCTGACTTGGCCCTGTTCTTAAATCTAACACTTGAATGCCTGACTAGGCCCTGTTCTTAAATCTAACACTTGGGCTCCTGACTAGGCCCTGTTCTTAAATCTGAACACTTGAGCTCCTGACTAGGCCCTGTTCTTAAATCTAACACCTGGGCTCCTGACTAGGCCCTGTTCTTAAATCTAACACTTGAATACTACGACATGGGCTCCTACAACTGGGCTCCTCACATTTTTTTTATATCTTAGATCTTCACTGTGACGACAAAAGACATTTATCGTTCGATCAATTTTACAAAACGAAGAAATCAAAATACGAAGATGACTTTTTTACAGAAACTTCGGTCTCGGCTTTGAATTCGCATTCGCTATCGAAGTTAATTATGCGTGGAAAGGAGATCGCTAGGCAGCAGATAGATCGAGCTCGCGCTCAGGCAGTGATACCATGAGCTGATCATGAGTGAATAAACCAGCGCGCACATGTGACAACACAACTGATACAAACAACACCGCAGCTAACCCACTCTCGACAAATAATTCTACACCCAACTCAGACAACCTATCCTCAATCCGCCCGTTCACTATTCTTCTAGAATCCACGATCAATAATAGTCTTTATATTATGATGAACATACAACTAAACAACCCCTGCGCGTAAATAAATACTTTAGAAATGACAAAACACTGGCTTACAATAAAAATATGAACATCTAACTCCGCATGAGTCAAATTTTAACCGTAAGTTCATGCAGTTCTTGGGATATATTCGACTCTCTCCAGTGTTTATAATATACAACTTAAAAGAGGCCCAAAGTTTTAGGTAAATCTCGCCGATAAAACCTGCCTTGAAACTGGTCTAATATAAGCCAGTGCCAGGGATAAGCGAGTTCAGTGATCAATCCTTGAGTTCTGACTAAACCAAGCTAAAACCAACTAAATAATGGAAATTCTCACATGTTGCAAGAAATATTTCCCAAGCCAGTTTTCACATTAATAATATGTTAATATATAAACCACGGGCCTCGATTTTCGAGAAAAAAAATTCATTTCGTAAAAAGACTGTGCTATGTCTGGATTTATTTCTAGGGCCTATATGTTGCCGATCTGGGGCTGGTAGGGTTTTAACTTTAGTAATACTCGACTTCATTTCAAACTGACTTCTTTTCAACCATGCGCGATAAATCACCAGATATAAATTTTTCAGTGTATAGATGACCGACAGAAGTAGAAGGCTCTATTCTTTGATAGGTCAAGAGGTGACAACAACAGACGTAGTATACAGAAAGTATGTCAGAATTCACCTAGCTAGGCATTCACATTTACCTAGCCAGCCAAACTCGGGATTTAAAATTCTTTTTTTTAAATATTTCATTCGCATATTTCTAAAAAACAACTCCCACTCGATGTAATAAATTATCAAGCGGCAAAATAAATATTCTGAATCGATAGAAATTTTCCACATTAAATTTGCTTTCAGTTTTTTAATTACGTTTCCTCGCATCGACAGTTGGGGATTCACGACTAGGGTTAATATTAGAATTGACAAATCCAACACATTCGATTTAACATATTTCACTCAAAGCCGTTCCAGGTCACAACTGTAACCGAGATTTATGGGTAGTCTAGCACAACTACAAACAAGTTAAGAATTTCTAAATGCCTATTTCTCAAAATTGAAGGATTTCAGGCATTTTGCTCAAATCAAAGGAGTTCCTCGTTTAAAGCATTTTCAATTTTGCCTTCCCTGTGGAACTCCCTAGTCTCCATTACAATTAAAGGCCAACTTAAATGGAGGTCCAAAAATCCAAAAAACCCTTTATGCATGAAGGAGGGCTTAAACTAAATTCTAAGCCATAGATATGACTATATTACATGTTTACACATATCCCTGACAAAAAGGAGGGTCCAAATCGGTTAAATGACAGAGATATTAGGGAAATACCAGTTTCAACGCTGGAGCTCTTGACTGCTCCATGGGTTCAGAGATAATGCCATGTCTGACAGATGATGGGCCTTTATACTTGAAGTCGGCCTTTAAGTTAAGGTACGAAACCACTGTGCTTTATTTCTTATATAAGTACACCTCCCCCCATTCGACCTTATTAGATTGAGGACAAGCAACGAATGCTTAAAGTTCTTAAAATTGCCAAAGAATGTCAATGATTATCCCTGGATTAATGCCAGAATTTAAGAGATTGTTATTGCATTAGTCGGATTAGAAATGGATTAATAATTCTTGTGTGTGTCTTTGAATTCTTAAAATCTACTCGCAGAGCGACGACCTTCCGTTGCTTTTTAGCTCGTTTCGTTAAAATTTTCGAATCGACAGAATCAAAACAAATGCCTCCAGATGATAACAAAGTTTGAATTCTTCGAAAATTCTATTTGCGAAGAAAATTAACAAAGTGTCGCCGTTGACAACGGAGAACGCCACTACTCTGCGAGCTGTCACAGCAGACGCACAATAGAATCAAAGCGAATACAGTTGTTACGTATTAGTGACAGCTGACGGCGAACGAGTTCCTAAAAATCAGAGGAAAGTCTGTAAACTTGAATACAGCTGAAAAACCGTTCGATATCAAATCAATCGGTCAATCGGTCAGTCAGTCCGTCTGACAGGGCAAACTTCCGTTATCGCCATATATCCAATATCTAAGGACTCGGCGAGTTGGAATATCAGATAGTCCGAGTACCTGATCAAGCACGATCGCGCGTCCAAGATGGTCCGACGCTTTGAAATGACTAAGGCTGAATTATAGTGTTTGATTATCTTATCAGTTCAGCCAGATGTAAGCGACAAGTATCCGGGCGCCACTCTATCCAGACTTTTGAAATAATGAACATATTTATCTACAAAACAAATTGCGCATTGCTCCTAAAAAAGGAGCTCACGCGCAGTGTGTGGAAGAATCTAGCGCAGGTCGACCACTTTCTGCTCATTTACAAATCCCCTGAGATTTTTCCTCAATTTGTCCATGTGACTGACACAAAATTCCTGAGTGAATGGGAGAAATTTCTAGGATTAAAATGTTACAACTCATTCATTTTTTCAATAAGAAACACACGGTCAATAATAACATCCAAATTCCCTGAGTTTTCAAGGTTTTCAAGGTTTTTCAGATTTTTTTCTAGATTTCTCCAGATCAGTGGCGCCACCCTGAAATGGATTTGGCCCTTTTTAAGGTGATGTTCGACCCTGTTAGAAAAATCCTGGGGCCACCCACCCATTGACTTTGGTGAAGCCGAAAAAAATATCGAACATGTTGGAGTATACACTTACCGATCAGCCCGACTTTAGCCCAATGGATACCCTTCGCCCCGTGGGCGACCAGCGCGAATCCAACAGTCGCGCCAACAATACTGTGCGTACCGCTCACCGGTACTCGTAAAAACGTTGCCACCAGCAACCAACAACAAGACCCTGAAAATATACGAAAACAGAAAGCATGAAGTTTAAATCGGGAAATTATCCTGGCATACTTCATGACCTTTCACAAATGTGGATTTCATGTCCCTCGAATCTACAGTCGAGTTCATCTTTAGTCATGACTTCATTCCAGAAAAGAATTTTTCACGATGTACGTCCTAAGCTAAAACCAAATTCCACCCGGAGCCACCCACTAATGGGACGCTATTCTCGGGAGTCATCCCTATGCAGTCGAAACCAAAATGTGGCTTCGTGCTACGATTGATTTTGAAGACAATTGAACCAATGATACTGTGTAACTTTCTTGTGACTGATTTTAACCATCTACGAACTCAGTCTGAAGAATATTTTCATGCGCAATATTTGGCAAATTCCTGGCACTGTAGTTCCCAAGGGCAATGTTCTAGGAGTTGCAAGCTATATTTCCCTCACTAACTAGGCCATCCTTCTAGGAAATGCGTTCACCATATCTTCCTATATCCAAAGTATCTGATCTAAACAAACAGAAAGTATTTTTACGATGATGTATGTTTTGTGTACATCAGTAACCCTATACCAGGTATATTAGGGGCTGCATATAGTTACTTCGATATTGTCTCAAAACTAAGCGCTCCTTCACTTCAAAGGGACCTCCTTATAAAACCTATCCTTTATCTCAACCCTATTCGCACCTTATTTGAAAAGCCTATTCCCGGCAACTTCAAAACCATTAGAAAATTGAGGGAAAAATCATGTTTTCTGATCTAGAATGGTTGCAAGTTTGCTCCAGATCTGAAAAGTTCCAACTTCCTGGTTCTAAATGACTCTGGCTCGGTGGTGGAATATTTTTCGATATATATTTCTATAATTAGAATAGACTAGCATTTAGCTTTCTGCCGAGTTATCTGTACAAGCACTATACCTCTCATCACAATCAACATACGAGGTTAATACACCCGACACTCCCAGGTAGGGGGAGGGGGTATTCTACCCCGGGACTGGTCACTTCAGAAATATGGTCATCGAGGGACAAAGGAAGAAACCGTGTTTAACTAATCTTAAATCTAATTTTCATTAAGCGTTGATGGTTCCGTTTTCAGCGGGTGCGTGGAGCCCTACGGAACACGGCCCTCTATCGGCTTTCCAAGCATCCAGCCACGTTGTGTCATGCCTTGTTTGCGATTACATTTTATACGGCGAATAAATATCATCACCGTTTTTACCTCATAGGTATTCGGTAAAATAGCTATTTTCGACGAATAATTCTGATTTGAATCTAGTTTTAAACGCCATGACAAATTACCGGTATTCGGTAAAATAGCTATTTTCGACGAATAATTCCGATTTGAATCTAGTTTTAAACGCCATGACAAATTACCGGTATTCGGTAAAATAGCTATTTTCGACGAATAATTCCGATTTGAATCTAGTTTTAAACGCCATGACAAATTACCAGTCAAACCGGCTTTATTCAGATCAGTGTAAATCAGGATTTTTATCCACAATACAGATATTGTTTACAATCCGTCTTTACATAAATGGATGTTAAAATGCGATGTTTTATTGAGAGTTTTCATAAACCGGATACATTTCACCGGATATATTTCATCGGGGTCCTTATTAATTACGCGCTAAGCGGGCTTAATCGCACATTGACACCAAAATATTTGAACGATGATTAATTCGAAGTGCCCCGACAGCCGGGGGTCAGTTTAACGCAGGCTTATCGATCAGAGGTTGAACCAACACACACCACAGTCCAGGGTGATTATCTTATAGAGATAAGCGATTATAATAACACTGATAATACCAGATAATACCTGATAATACCGGGTGATAAGAGGTGAATTTATACTATTTTTAACATTGAGAACAAGCACGACCACATTACTCACAAAATGATCATACCAGGGATTCTCTGATGATGTCATCAGATATGAATGCCTGTGAGGGAGGATGTGTCTACTAGGAAAGGGCTTGTACTGTGGCAGTTAAACAATAGCATCACGATCAAATCTCTTCTTTGGTACTGTGACAGCGTGTCATGATGCTATAAGGTTCAAATCTGTGAGGGAGGTTATGTCTACTAGGACAGTGGTTTGTACTGTGACAGAGTCTCATGATGCTATCAGGTTCAAATCTCTGTGAGGGAGGTTATGTCTACTAGGACAGTGGTTTGTACTGTGACAGTCTCATGATACAATCAGGTTCAAATCTCTGTGAGGGAGGATGTGTCTACCAGGGCAGGGGTTTGTAATGTGACAGAATCGCACGATACAAACAGGTACATTCCCTGTGAGGGGAGGATGTGTCTACTAGGGCAGGGGTTTGTACTGTGACAGTCTCATGATATCATCAAGTTCGAATGCCAGTCTCACAATGCCATCAGGTCCAAATCCCAGTCTCATGAGGCCATAACGGTATAAATGCCAGAGTCGAACGCTCTATGGACAATTCTAGTAACGTAGGTTTGTTTACCTGTTAAAGCAGCCACATTTCCAACCATGAGTACTTCCTCAGTACCGTTATAAGGTTCAATATCTATAATGCCTTTTCGTATAGTGTCGGAAACTTTCGAACCTGGAAAATAAAACCATCGAAAAATGAAGCGTTAAAAACCTTCGACAGCCGAAAGATTTTCCCGGTGCAGAAATCCGAGACCGACGGAAGCCACCCATTAGAGAAATGATTATAATGCCATGAATCAATATAGCGCGATTTCGGTATTCACACAGTAATAAGAACAATGTATGCATGTTAACGACCTTGCACAAGACATTGTGGCTCAAACAGAAAATTTTCCCACTTCACAATGATGTTAGTATCAGTCTAGTAACACGCTAGGTTTGAAGAAGTCCCCCCAGGACACGGCCTGATAGGGGCTTCATAGGATCGTATCCTGATAGGATACATAAGACCTAAAAAATGGCTTCACGATTTGAATTGTCCTGAACCGATCGTACTATGTAACTTTCTTAAGTTTTAAACGCAACTGATTTAAATCATCTACGATGAACTCGGTCGGAAGAATATTCACATCGATACAAACTGTGACCGAAGAGTGACCACATTCGATCTTAGTTTCAGTTCCGCGATTCATTTTGCAAAACAATTGAACCGACGATACGGCGTTACTTTCTCGTTTAAAACACAACTGATTTTAATCATCATCTACGACGAACTCGGTGAGAAGAATATTCTCATCGATACTAACCGTGACCGAAAAGTGACGACTTACAAACACGATCTTAATTTCAACACTTAAAACACATGGCTTCACAATAATAGTTTGAAGACAAATTTAAAACTTTCTCGTGTTTAAACACGACTGATTCTACGATGAACTCGGTCTGAAGAATATTCTCATCGATACGATCTGTGATCGAAGAGTCATGACTTTCAAACGATCTTAGTTTCACTTAGAAAGTGGCCGAATAAAAACCAATGACTCAGTGGCGATCACGGCTTTATCTAACAGCATCGGATTCCATTTCAATTCTATAACCGAGTAACTACTATACAATCTTGAGGTTATTTTCACAAATAGGCCCTATCTGTATCGAAATAGATATTTGTACTTCACTGTTAGCCTCAATATCGTCGATTATGTACATTAAACATTTCTAATCCCCTCTCGACGAATTTAACATAAATTCCATTCTTGCCATGAATAATTCATATTTCAGGTTAAATCGCATTTGGCTTCGGGCATTGTTTTCATAGAAATTTGGTGTCGAAAATCATTTAAAAATGCATTACAAATACACCGGAATATAAATTCATCCAGGCATGTGTGTACATCAATTCTGATTTAAAAATTGTTGCTGTTGCTGGCTAACTCGATAAAGTAGAACAAGTATTTTTCATTCTATTATTGATGCAGCGGTAAAGTAAAGTAATTGAAAAGATTTCGTGACTTGAATAGGAAGAGAGAAAATATTTGACAACCAGGGGGTAAGTTGCTCAAAAGTTGGTCAGAGTTGACCAGTTGATAGTTGACATTGTGACAATCAAAACTTCATTGTTACTATGGCATTTGTCCGCAGGTTAACTTAAACTTTTCAGCAACTGGCCCCTGAAGAGGAAGAGAAGAGAGAGTGGGAGGAGAGGGGGCATGGGGAGGGGAGGGGGAATGAGAGAACAAAACAAGAAATACATACCTAATAAAATAGCTCCCGCCAACTCGAACACCGACGCCAAGGCGCATGCCTGGTACAGCGTTAAAACCTTCGCACCAACAGCCGTACCGAACGAATTCGCCACGTCATTCGCGCCGATTCCAAACGCCAAACAAAACGCCACGATAAACCCTACGACGACCATCCATATGAACTCGGGCGGGATGAGCGGGGCATCGCCGCTAGCTACTGTCGTCGCGATCGAGTCAATGGCCGTC
Source organism: Tubulanus polymorphus (assembly GCF_964204645.1). Classification (NCBI taxonomy): domain Eukaryota; kingdom Metazoa; phylum Nemertea; class Palaeonemertea; order Tubulaniformes; family Tubulanidae; genus Tubulanus; species Tubulanus polymorphus. Next base: position 12,351,774 of record NC_134032.1, on the reverse strand, counting down.
GTAACGGCGGCCGATATAGTCGAAGCGGTCGTTTGCGCAATAGTAGCCATCTTGAATTCGTGAATTATTTGAAATAAATATCTATAAGTTAAAAAGAATCACAGCGTTTTTTTTTTCGGAGTTTTTTTCCTTTTTTCTAAGTAGTAGAACGCACCCTGTTGTCGTAGATCCTGTCAATATATAGATATATATATATATATTTGAATCGTTGCCGTTGACGCGCAAGGCTCGACGCTATCTACTTAAAATCCGTTGGCCCGATCGTAAAACGTCGTCGCTCGGTTTCGAATTGTGATCGACAAGTTTTAACGCGATAGTTTTCATACTGAATTCAATATTTTCTGAGTAGAAAGTCCCTGAGGTCGTTGAGCAGACGTCAAACCTGAAAATAGCAGATGAGAGGAATAAAAACATTATTTTCAAGAAATAATTCAAAGATTTCATAAAACGGCAGAATTTCAACTTAAACACATAAAATATATTTCAAATTCATCGTTTTGTTAGGATTTTGGAAAAAAAACCAGGTATCAATCTATAGTGCGGACCATGCAACCCTCAACACAATCTTAACCTACACGGAATCGTAAAAATACACAGGGTTCTAATCGAGACAATTATGATTTTCGGAAAAAAACCAATCAATCTATATCAATCTATAGCCCCGACCCTGCAACCTCCTCAGACATTCGACTCAATCGTAACCTACACGGATTCGTAAAAATACGCCGGGTTCTAACCAGGATTACCCTGCAGACCGAAACCTAACCTTCATAACATTTTATCGGCAAACTTTGATAGGCCTGACTTCACATGTACAGAAATTCAACCAAGACATTTGGAGCTGCATCGGTCAACTTTCAACAAAACACTGACACTAATCCTACCTTATTAATCGAATTAACAATATTGTTCTCTTATAATTTTTTCGGTCAACTAAAAATAAAATACCGACGAACAAAACTCAACACTTGAAAATATTGTTTCTGAAAGACATATCTCTGATTAATGCCATCATTTCCAAGTAATCGTAAATAAGAAACATGCCTCTCTAATGAGATAGCTTGCCTTGAACATTAGAGCAACTTGTTCAATATTTAGATAATTTGAACCCAAATTATCAAAACATTTACTTTCATATTAGAGTTTCTACCACAAATCATATCTCTAAATGAACCACTTAGGCCTAATTGAAAAGGTTTTTCCCGATAACATTTGAAAAAGTGCTCGAGAATTGAATCGAGGAAAAAAACTTCAAGATTCAATTTCATATGACGTGGCTCGATTTCTGAACATTCAAGAACGGCCACAAAAATTTCACAAGTGAGCTCTCCGTACTTTGTTAAGTCTTTCCTGAAAAAAGTCAACCGCGACAAATCTAGACAAAAAAATTATAGTATAAAATGTCGAATAGATAGTAAAGTTTTTTTTTTCTCAAAAAGCAGAAATAAGCTTACTAAAAAAGAATAAGTATGCTTTTTGATAGAAAAAACTTTTCTACTAGTGAACTCTTTTGACTAAATCTTTCCGAAAAAGAAAAAAAAAGAAAAATTCAAATTCAGAGGGAAAAGAAAATTTTCGCAATAGGCCAATTTAATAATTGTACTGTGGCTTACCGACTCTGCTGAAAGACTGAATAAACCAGAAACGTGTAACATATGTAGCCTAACTAGAAGCCAGCGAGTGTGTGGCGGCTTCGCGATTTCGAGCATATAAAATAACAGTCAGACCTTTACAAAACAGCAGCTATGATTAGCGATTTAAGTCATGTGAAATTTCTCATTCCGAAATTCGACGTGAACGAAAAGTGACAACATTAGTGAAGCGCAAAGATAACGGACAACAAACCCGAGTCAAAATCAATCGAAGAATCACGAAATCTGGTTCTTAAAAATAAATAGATCGAAAGTCCGATGTCTAAAGTATACAAAGCTGTGTGATTTGTCGATCAGTGAACACATCTGTGAACTGTATATGGAACAAAATCTCTAGAATTGATAAAAATCATGATACGTGTTTTTATGACTTATAAACTCATAATCCTAGTTCGGTTTATCAGAGTGACTACCTGATAGGCAAGTCAACCCCGGGTTAATAGTTAAAAATACCTGGCAAAAAACGTCCATAAAACCAGTCCCAGCTGATCGGGGGTCACTCAAAAGTTATCCATTAGAACAAATGCTGTGGCAACAATGCCATTCTTATTGTCACTATAAGCCTACTGGTTATATCTGAACAACTGACCCTCTGGAATAAGGTGTCAGAAAATCAAGGGGTTAATTTTATTATCATTATTACAAAATAAATAATTTCTGGGGAGTTTCAAAAAAAGCTTCTCAAATTCATTTTAGAGATTTAAGGTCCTCAAGATTAATTCTTCCAATTTGAGAGAAGATTTTGAAGGGTGTTTATGAAATATGCTAATGAGGACCACGCTTTTGGTTTGTTTTTATTCTCATTTTCAAAGAGTTAAATTCCTTTGTTTGCCTTGATCTAAGAAGGCTGAAATATTTTTCATTCCATTCGAGCAGTTTTGGTGGGTTGAGCACTGAAAAATCTGGGCAAGTTTTGTATCTGAAGGCTTGAATCTTAATTGGTTCACGATATAGGGAAAGTGAATATTTCTTTGTTTCGTAATTCCCGCGCTGCCGGGAACCAATAAAGCCGCTGATGAGCCAGAAGAGGCGCCCGATGGGGACTTCAGATCAAGAATTAGAAGAGTATTTTCTAAGTATCAGCCTTTCAATTAAACGCATCTAACACTACTTAATTTCCTTAAATATGAAATTACTAGATCAAGCAAATTTAAGGTTTGAAACCACGAAACTAGAGAAAACGATCGATTCTTGCCCGTCCGTATTGACCCCCGAGCACTACTTACTATCACACATTCAGCACGTGTAGTGCTCTTTATTGGCATAATTAGCACGATAAAAGAGATGCCACAAACAACAACCAATCCTGATTTTTGAAACTTGAAATAAAAAACGACTGACAATTCAAAATAATGCGATTTTTCGATGAATCTGTACGAATAAAACTTAATTGGGGATAATCAATCGCCTGAAAAAAACGTGGTTGCCCGAACTCCGGTGTCGATTTAAGGGCTGTAAAACGGATACGGTACCACGTATGGCACCAAATTCCAGCTCAGTCGAGGCGCTACAAAGTTATATCCAATATAGATAAGTTTGAAGTCGATTGAAAAAGTCTTACCGCTGAAAATTAAGAATTTAGTTACTCCTCCCGTGTTAAAGATGAATCCTAGATATCTGGCCGGGCGCCATATTCACTGGCACGACGTCACCGATTAGCATTAACCATCGACCAATCACAACCACGGCATGACCGCAAGTCGGGTGCAACTAGTTCGCCATCTATCTGTAAATCCTCAAACGACTCAATCCAATAATAACAAGCAAATTTTTAAGATGCACACCTTTTGTTTATTTATTCAGTGCCCAACATACAACGTACACATTTACATAAATACACATGAATATATAGACGAATATATATATTATTATCATTACAATAATAAAACAAACTGTTTGCCTCATTCTTAACAGCCGTACTATGTCACACGAACGGGTTTGAATTTTTCGATATCCCAGTACAAAAATAAGTGGGTTTGGGGTCTTCCCAGAAAGGTCATTCTATGTTTAGAGGCTTACATCTTTGTGTCGCTGAAACAAGGCGAGGACCAGTTTCTCACAGTTGAGGAATAAAACTTGACCAGACAAACTATACATGTAGTGTAGAACTATCCAGAGCAATCAAGATTGTTCAAATGAACCGCCAGATATAAAATAATAAAATAGTGTACCTGGACTCAACCGTTTTCAGCAATATTTGAACAAGTCAACTTTGAACCAATATCTAATAACAATTTGATTTTCATAAACCCGGTCCCAATTACATAATGCTTAGAGATAAATCCTCTACAGTAAAAATTAGTTCATTCGTCAAGTCAATTTTGAAATTCAAGACTGCGGATTTGGATATAGTTTTACAGACCTGGCTTAACAACACTGTATCTAACTTTCACTTTTAGTTTTTACACTATGAGATGTACCATCGAAATGCAACATATTTTCACCATAATTCTAAACAAACACCACTGAATCTGACCGATTGATTGAAGGCTCCAAATATCTGACGAGTAATTCATTATTCAGGAATGAGTAAGGGGCAGAAGGGGTATCAGAAAAACATTGCGTGTTGCGTCCATCATATAGTGAAAGTTGGTTCTTACTTCATAAAAGAAAAAATTTCGAAATAGGTCAAGAAATTTGAGGAGAATCAATTATTAGATTATCAGTATCTTCAAATTTTAATAATATTTCTTACATGTTTTCCTGCGGGGAAGGATGGCAACTTGTTGAGTGAGGAGTCTGATAAATGGAATGTAACTTCAATCATGCTATAAAGTATAACTAATAAAAGTCTATAATTAATCATATTATGTTGTTTTTTTCGTCAACCAATAAATCACGATAAAGTCTTTTTTTTTCGTTTCGCATTCAGAGATTTCTCTATCGAATAAACGTCACTATTATTCTTCGGCGCACAGATTTTAACCCTCTCCTCTTGGATCCCTATTTCTCGCGGGCGGTTTCTCTCTATCTAACGAGCGGCGTCTGCTTCAACTGTAACAATATCGACCTCAAACGCGAGACGTCTTTCGAATTTTTCGAGTTTTTCGGGTTGAAATCGGTGAGACGACACACGCGTTCCCACTCGTGTCCGGGTATGCTCTCGTCTCTCTCCTGCACGAACGCAACCTCGTTTTCTCTGTAAAACATACAACAAATAGAATTGAATTTTTGCTTTTCAGAATTTTTCACATTTGCTGAAAACCCTGAAAACAATCTGCTGTCTGGACCAATCCCTCAGAAATTTATACAAATGATTTCCTTCCAATTTTAGAATTTTTCACCCAAAAAATTGGCCACTTTTCCGAAACTCTTATTCAAATCAATCACAATGGGAATCAAGTAAATGTTTTGAGTTACAGACTTTTTGAATGACCCAAAATGACAAAGGGATTTAGTTCCACAAAATCAGTCTATTAGATTTGGTACAGCTTGGCTCAGCCCAACAAGCTACAAGTTTTATCTGAAGTAGAGAATGTAAGGGACTGAAAAGAGGATTTTCGTACCGATTTGTATCTTTCACTTTCTGTAACTGTTCCTCTCTGTTTTTGTACCAATCTTCAAGTTCTTTCTTAGCGACAACTCTCCACGCTTCTTTCTTCTCTTCGGCTTCTTCATCTGAAATTAAATAAACATCGTCATAACTCAAACTCGGCATATTTACCGGTGCTGTTTTTTTCTGATTTTTCAACTGACTTCTCTTAGTCAGTATTTGACACTAATTCCGGGCAATATTTTTCCAGTCTCAACTAAAACTAAGACAGAATCTACTGTATTTCTCAAAACCCTTCTTTCGTATTTGACTCCAACTCGGGATAGAATTTATATCAGTCTCAACTTTACTACAGTTAGAGACAGAGTCAACTGTATTTTTCAGATTTTTCTAACTCTTATTCCGTATTTGGGTAGAATTTCATGGAGTCTCAACTTTACCGCAGTAAGAGACAGAGTCTACTGTTATTACTCAAATTCTTACTCTATTTGATTGGTCAAATTCTTACTCAGTATTTGATTGGTACTAAACTCAAGGCACAGAGGAAATTCAACTCAGGTTTCTATTCTACCTTTCTTTTCGAGTCTCTCTTTTTGTTCTTCTCGCCAGCGTTTTATTTTCTCCGGTTCCTGACGTAGTTGATCGACCTGTGATATGGCTGAGTATTGATCCGATGGACCATTCGATTGTCCGTCCGTGTTCTACAATTAAAGACAAATTATTGAAAAACCCGATAACGATGATTTCTGTTTGAGAATCATTCAGTATAACTGGTCGGACCAGACTAACTGATATCTCTAGTTTTCACGAAAAAATTAGAGTAATTTTACAACAAAAATCTTTGTTTAATGAAAATGAAATTTATTCCGATTTTGAGAGAGCATTTTGATATTTTTTGGAGAAGTTGAGCCAGAAACTACTAATGAATACATGTAGTAGCAACCTTGTTCGGCAGGGATTTGAACCTGACAGCACTGAGACTCTGGAATGGCACAAAGCCTGTGATTAACCCAAGCGCCAAGTGCAAGGGTACACGCGCAGTCACAAAAACTTATGGCACTGACTAGAGTGCCTGTTGTATAATTGGCAAATTCATGGATGGGGGGATCATTCATTTATTGCGTATGAATACAATTTGAATTTTTCATCAGGTTCGAATCCCTGCTGTGGGTGAATGAAATAATACTTGGTGATTGGTGCAACAAAGAATTTCCTCGAAGGATTCAAACGTGAGATTATCAGATTCGAATCCCTCGATCCTGTGAGAATCATTATACATGATTTAATATTAAGAGCGTTTTCATTTATTATAAAAATCATCGTGCATAGTGCAGACTAACACCAGAAAAGGAAGTACCAGCAGCGAAGAGGGGGAGGGGGATAGTTCAAAGTGGCCGGAAGGTGCATATTTTACAAATGAGGAGACAAAATCTGCTGATCAATGTTTGCTAGAAATGTTACATCAACCAAGTTGACAGTCATTGAATATATACCATGTATTCTCTAGAAGTAAACATATTTTTGAATGGAAGCGCGTTCAAAATGTCATGTACATATTACTACTTCACGAGAACAGAACCCAGTTCCACATGTTTAAGAGTTAAATTTGACAATTAAGACTAAAGAGACTTGAAATATCAAACGTATAAAACAGTGGCACTGAGTGGGGAGATCATCCCAGTACATGATGTCTATGCCGGGCAAGATGGGGGACACTACTACAAGAATATGCTAGCTATAAATTCTGGAGATGCATAGACTAATAATTGAATCAACCTGCAGTTGTTGGGTTTAGTTAATTGATTAATACTTCAATTAACTCCACAGGTTAAAACAAAAATACAATAAGTTCATGTATTTTAGGTTCATGTTAACACTGTCTGTGCCGGTATAACTAAAACTGATATCTAGAGTAATAGATAAACTAGTTTATTGTCAGTTTCTAGTTATTAGTAAATTCTACGGAGACAAGAAAAGTTAGTATTTCACAGACACAAACACACACGGGAGGGTTACGAGAAGATTGATGGATAAATCTTACATCATTTATTTCATCAGCTGTTGCAGCATCGCCCTAGAATTACAATATATCATTTAAACTAATTTTCGAGTCCTAATTGATAAGGGACAGGAGGGCATGGGGGTGTTGGGATTTCAATCATCATCTTCTGCGGCAGCGGGAACAGCATCGTGGGATGGATGAGTATTCAGCATTTAATTCGGGCAGAATATGTGATAATACAGTTAGTGAATAGCTTTTCAGTGAAGCAATGAATAGCAGTTTCAGGAAATAGCTGTCAAGTCCAGACTTTTGGGACTGGACAATATCTGTCCGACTAACAGATTGATTGATGTGTCCAAAAGTCGGATGATAAGAGTAAACTCTGCTCAAGTCAGATCAGACAAAATTGATATCTGAGTCTGAGGTATATAATCTACATATTAAGTCGCAAAATAATGATTTCAATAAATTTTCTAAAGCTGATAGCAGAGTCTACTGTATCATTTCCAATTTGGCAAAAATCATTTATTATATATCAAAAAAAAGATTCGAAAAAGTGTGAAAAGGTCACATCAGCGTTAATAACGCCTGAAATAGCTGCTAGTTAGATTTCTAAGCAAAAAGCGTTTCGTTCGCGAAAAACCTCTATCTATGGTAGAGATAACATACGTCAAAACACATATATTTCCAACCCATGCAAGAATACTTCATATATAAACCGATCACCAAAACCCAAATACGTGTAAAGATATCGATTATATCACTGCTTATAAACCAGCAAATATCATCAGTAATGAAGCTTATCGAATTTATGAAAGATATTTCCATCTTCTTCGGGAAACTTTTTACGCGACGGAATAAACAAAATCGGACGCAGTAGACCGCGTGTACCTCGAAGACTTACTGCGACCATCAAATGTTAGTTATACAGTAGAATTCGCAAAACTTTCAGGTCATATTTAATTAATTTACTCGAAAAAAGTCCCGAAACCATTGCGAAAGAATGCAAATTAAATTCCATTGTCGAACTTGAATTATCACCGAAGTCAAATCGAAAATCATTGGTCCAAATTGATTCGGCTTAGTAGCCTACTGTATGTAGCTAACATTGGCGAAATAAGGACAGTTCTTTCTAGGTAAAGAAGTCTGGTATTCAGACTAGTCCGAAGTTGGCCTAGACAAATAACTGAATTACTGATTTTCAAGAATTTGTCTGACTTATTTCGGAGCAAAATGATATTGCGAGGTATACAGAGTCTACAACCAGGGTGACCACTTTTTATTCTTCCGAAATGTCCCAAAGATTGCCACGTTTGAGAGCAATGTTCCCCAAGTCAATATAAATCGAAATGCAACGGCTTTTTTTGCCAAAGATAGTGACTGACTAAAATGTTGATTATCACAGTGCGACATCAATAGAATTGAGGCAACTCCGTAGATTGTCTGAAAATTTATCAAATCCCCCGAGAATGTTCAGGATTAATGTCAGGTTTTCCGGGCCAGCGGTCACCCCGACTGAACTACGGTTAGAATATTGTCGACAAGTTTCAAAATTAAACAGCACCAAACTCAGTTTTTGAGTAGGCTCAGTGGGGCGTTACTATACAGCGCTCTAAAGACCGAAGCTGGGGATGAAAGCTGAAGATTAGAAAAGCGTTTCGAAATAAACGTTATAATCAATATATCGAGATGAGAAGCGAAATTTGTTCCCGGTTTAGAATAGTATTTTTTTTCCGTTTTAAGCTATTTTTCAGTAGCGTCTTACGAGATAATCGAATCCCTGTTCGTCGTATTCTTCGGTGCTCGTCGTTCGGCCGTACGCAAACTGAAATTCAACATCATTATTCAAATACTGAACAGCAAACGAAACGATAGTCCGGAGATTGGCGACGAAAATAACATTTAAACGAAACCTCCTTGGCAACGAAACAGAGCAAGTGCAGTTTAGGTATGTATCCCTTTTGGTTGTGTGCGTTCCTAACCTCACTCTCAACCTTTTCTTTAGTTACACTAGCACTGCATGGCGAGAAGGTGACCTTAACTGCAGTTAAATCAACGAAACAACAACCCATCTTTTTTTACATCAAAATTCACATTAAGAGAGAAAAGATTTCAGATTTACACACATGAGTTTATCTAATAGGTCAATAAAAGTAGTCGTCAAAAAATACAAATAGAAATTAAGTTTATAAGATTTCCTTGAGTTTCCATAGTTTATTTCTACTAGGATCTTAATAGTAATTTTTTACTATTCCTAATGGTTTTTTTTTTAAGATGACTATCAGAAAGTAATAATAGAAACATTGAAATAAACCATCACTCAAGGAAACCTTTCAGACTTGATTCTCTTTTTGTATTGCAGTAATTTTCTGTATTTTCAGATGAAGAGCTTCAGCAAGATTGTCACCGTCATGTCAAACAACCTACCTGTCCAGTACCGGCTGGTTCAAAACCATCTGAAAAATAGGAGAAAAAGATTTGAATTGGACAAGACCACTATAATTTAGGGGTAAAAGTGCGGGATTGTATCTCTCAATATAACGACGCATTCTACTGATTTCAAAATCTCGGTCATCCTCCATATGACTCTAGAAGGTATTTATTACTGATATAACATGATTTCAAGTGTTAAAATCGATAAGGAATAAATAAATATGTTATATTTAATTTCATCTCGGTTGATCTCGGTAAAATACCTCATCTCAGTAATAAGGATGACCCCAAAATCTTTTCGTCGAGAGAGGAGACAGGACAGGACAAGAACTAAAGTTTTTATTTACACACATTTGTAATGGAAGCAATTAATAAAATTCCAGGTAAGATTCTGCTTTTAATTCTATCGATTGTATCGTTTACAAACGGTACGAACCAACAGCTTGGTTCGAATCTGAGTAGTACTGCGGGCCAGGGTTCACTGGAAATTTTACTGAACGTAACTTGAACAGACTGCGTTCAGAACCCGGAAATGAAATTTCGGCCCAAATTTAACGGCAGATTTCTACCTACCATCAGCCGGTTCAGCCTGGAAATTAGTTCCACCGAATCCGTCATCTTCTAATCCAGCTAGCTGATCCTGTTCCCGAGCCAGAAATGCGGCAGCTGGGTCCTCTTCGGTCGTCTCACCGGCGGCACCGCTCTCAAAATTATCAAATTCAGCCATCTTTATTTTACGCCCTTCGTAAGTGTTCGGCTATGTTCGGAGATTTCCGAACTAGGGTATACCGGGTTCGGATATTTCCGATCACTACCGAAGGTGCAATTTGTAGATTCGGAGATTTCCGAACTAGGGTTAGGGTTCGGAATCTTCCGAAGTCGGCCGAAGATATCGTTACCGAACACTTCGACGTAAATCGTTATCTATAGTCAAATAGTCGACCGGGAAGTTTATTCCTGGTAGTTTCCTAAGATACTCAAACAGTAAAAACGCCAAAAACTAATCAATGCGCCATCCGTGTTCGTTCGGAAATTTAACGAGTACTGCCGAAGAAGCTTACGGGAATATGGCCAATCAGCGAATACCAAAACAAATGTCACATGGATAAACAAAAGCATATGGAATAAGGTCGTCGAAAATAGACAGAAAGCCTGAAATAAAAAGCCCTACCAGTACTGGTCGCTTTATTCAATACGAATAAACTTACAAAGCACTACTACTAATATGGAATCGTCGAGTTTAAGACATAAACGAACTGCTAGGACGAGAAAAAGATCCTTTACCGAGGCTTTAAAGGAGAAATACGCATCAGAGGAGACCTGGGACACTGATGCTTGTGAAATCGAGATAGTACTGATCGGTAAACCTACGATCAAAGCCGGAGATGCAGAATTGAGCTTTCTTAAAAATGTCGTAAGTTTTTTTATTTCAAGGATTTTGCGTAATTCAAACTCAAAACTGAGGTCGAATTTACCAGTGGATTAAAGATAATGTTAATTATTCAAAATGGCACTGTTGTAAGTTCTATAAATAGACTGAAACGATATTCTGTTTCATAACAATCGCCCAATTTCTAATAGAAAAATGTGTATATGCTATTTACTTAAAACTATCGACATTTCCATCAATGAGAAATTATGTATTGACCAAAAACGGCCGTGACGCGAAAAGCACGACAGAAGTTAAAGACGAAATTAACATTACCGCGAAAATTACCAGCTCAGGTTTTACAGCTGATAAAATCGATATTGCACACAGCTGCGCAGGGTAACCAACTCTCAGTGTTGTGAAGGTATTGTTGATGTTGATCTCAAATTGAAACATGAGAAATTTGAGATTGCGGATCCTGATAACTCCTCCTGGGAATTTATGGCGGGAATACACGTAGTTTTATATGGTTCATATAGACGCTTCGAATTCTCTCTGAATAAATAAGAGAACGATTCGTTCAAAAAATCCCACTTCAAATCTATGAAAGTTTTTTTCTTTTCCACCCTTCTCAAGAAATATCCCCAGTATTCAAATTGAAACCTCCATCAAGGTAACACAGCACCGAGTCACTAGTAAATCGATCATCGTTTGTGGTAATCTTTTGAAATCGGTCGGGCTTATGCTTGCGCGGCTTTGTAAAATAGACTAAAACAAACGAAATCGTTTTTCTTGGAGTCGAACTATCGGTTATAACGAACAGATTTTTCTGGTCCACTCGAGAGCGCCCACAGCATCACTGCATACTACCAAAAATTCATAAAGACTGGTCTCTATGAATTTTTGATATTACCAATGATCTCACTTTTTAGTTGTTAAATTATTTTCAAGGTATTAAACCAATGCTCAGTTTCTCATGCCGGTATACCCCCGGAAGGGTTGGCGTCGCTCTGTCCGAACGTCATTGATTTAGATCTATCGAACAATCTGATCGAAAGCTGGAAAGATGTCATTCCGATCATGTCCGAATTACCGCATCTTAAATTCGTTAATCTCAGCAAAAATAAAATCAAGAATTACGACGTAAGTTCATTAATTAACACCGACCCAGTTCCATAGTTGCTTATATCAAATTTTGACTCAAGATCTGTATATGAACACATTCTCTAACTGTAGAGATAGTCATTGAAATAAACTACCCTTGAGAGTTTAAGAAATTGATATTTACCAATTTTTATTGTAATGGGCATAAACTAATTTTGACTGTAGCGTTTTAGTAAAAGAAAATGAACTATTTTTGACACTTTATATATGAGCTAAATTAAAGTTCTTTAAAAATCTTTTGAAATCAACTAATTTTGGTTTACCATGAATTGTGGACCTGGGTCATGTGCTCATTAATTTATAATCTATTTCCAAGAAGTTCAATGATAATTATTTTTCTGTTTCAAAATTTGGCTGAAACTTTTTTCTTGCTATAGAATTTTCTCGAGAATTGGACAAAAGACGTTGTGAATGTGGAGAATTTAGTTTTGAATGATACCGCAGCGAGTTGGAAAGAGGTGATGAAAATAGCAAAATTGATGCCTCATCTGAAAGAGCTCCATATCTGTAGAAATGGTGAGAAATGCGATTTTAAGAAGTTTTCATTTCTCTCAAATGTAATAGTTTTGTAACAAGTATTTGTTCCTTACATTGTAACACACATTATTGATTAGTTAAGGATGACTGCCATTTTATTGTTATTGTAGGTTATTGTAAAACTGAAGATGTAGATTTGGATGCTTTGGACAGTGTTGAATGCTTGAGACTCAACGAAAACAGATTCACCAGGTAAGAGTAATATGAAACAAATAAAAAATAAAGAGCTATTGAATTTAATTAAGTTTATCGACATTTTGAGAAGATTACCAGAAGTTTCAACATGACTATCACGTTTTTAAAGTCATTTCTTTTGTGGGTTCAAGATATTGACAATTAAAAATTTTGTGATATTACATAATAATGTGGTACGGACATAATTTTATGAATAAAGCTATTTCAGTATTCATTGTAATGCGCCAGACACATTTCACAACTCATTGTAATAGATAGTAAAGCCATGCAATAGAAGGCCATATGCTATAATATGCTATTTTTGGCAATTATTTAGAAATCTAGTTTTCTAGCTACTTTTCTTTCTCTGAAAGCTTTTGGTTGCAACAAACATCGGAATTCACCAATTATAATTCTTGACAAAGAAAATTAGTTAACCTCAAAATATTTTTCTTGGGATAGACAATCTTGAAAATGTTTGGTAGACCTTCAGTACGGTACCACATAATTACCCAGATATAATATAATTCTATATTTGTATACCCGGTAATGTGATTTTAAAATTAAGTCAAATGTCATTTCATTTCAAATGGGTCCCTTAGACTAGAGCAAAACCTATAGGCCTCAGGCGCGGATCCAGGATTTTTTCCAGGAGGGGGTTCATAAAGAATGTTCATTATGTTCAACTGCCGACTAAAATCTTTGATAGGGGGCGTTTATGGCATATTGTTTGACCAAACATAAGATGATATGGTATCGATTATGTAGTACTGTTCGCCCCCCTTGTCGATCACGACCCCCGAAACCCCTCTCTGGATCCAGGCGTGGGCCTGGTTCATTACGTTCAGTTTATGATACTAATCAAATTTTCTCATTTGGGTCAAGATAAATTCTTAGTTTGTTATATCCGATAAGTTGTTTTAACCTCAAAGTTCTATCCATAATAGGCAGCCTTGAAGTGTGCCTCTTATTCATATAGATTGGGGAGATCCTATCATTTCTAAAAATAAACCTATTGTTTCCCCCGAAACTTAGTCAACATTTCCTTTATAGTTTCTTCAAGTACAGGTCGATTTTTAACTCTCTTGAAGTTCAGAGGTCATATACAATAAACCTATGCGTCACTATATTGGCACTACGTAGGCCTACTAAATTCCCAATTCTTCTGCTGGGTTTCAATGATTTATGTTGTGGATTAGGACGAGGGCCATCATCAGTCTCAGATAATTACAAGTTCACTTTTGCCCGCCACAAAAGTGCTTCTATTTAGTATCCCATTAAGTGCCTTACTATAGCCCCCCTCCCCCCCCCCCCGTTGTTGAAAGGGGTATAGGCTATATGGTAATCTTAGGAATGTTTTGATAGAGTAGAGTACCCATATGTGTATATACAGCTTGAAATATGTATCATCATGATATTTGATATTTCATTACGTAATGATATTTCACACGTAGATCAATATGTCAGAATATAATGAGGGGAGGGGTATTTGAGATTACATGAATATAGCAGCAGATGGTATAATCTCACCCTTTCAGCCAAGTCAACTTATGGCTCCAACTATTATGTAAAAGGAGAGGGCTGTTCCCTCACATCTCAATGGAAAAGCATTTAGTTCATGTTCAAAGGCGACCTCTGAAGAATAAAGATCATCATGCGCCATTTAGATATTATAGGGTTTATATTTCAATGGATTTTTTCAAAGAAAATAGAAGTACTTTATAAGAAATTTATAAAATTGTTCTTATGACATCTTTCATCGCCAATCAATTTTACCGGAATACACAATCATTCTTCAAACAATGAACCCACTATTGGATGTCACATTTTGAAATTTGGATTCTATCCAAGTCCTTTGCGGCAACTTTTACACAAATAGCAGCTGTCTTATTGGACTTGATCCAGCTATAATTTCCTGGAATCGACAAATCTATAATCTTATCATTCGCTCTTTGGAAAAAAGTTGTATTTTGTGATGATTTTTTAAAAAGTTCTAGGAACTAAAAGAAAGTCTTTAAGAGTTAATCTGTTTATAGATAGTTATAAAATTAGTTTATTATCCAATGGCTCTTGTCCAACAGGTTTAAGAAAATAAATCCATCTGACCCAAGTATCAGAATTACACCATATGTATTCATAGTTTATTTCACAAAATACGTAGATTGATGCAAAAGATATATGTGATGTATATGAATATGATGTGCTTTGACGGCTAGGGATATTTTAGAATGACGTTCTATTGTGTTTATATTTATGGTAGTAACATATGCTACGTATTAATGGAGACCTTTACATTGATAGTACTATATACTGCAGTTGAAGGGTTCATTAATCGTACATGTGACATCTTGGCTTTCTTAAACGTACGACAGATAGAATTCACCACTTAAATTCACCCCACACCAAATGACTAGTCAACTTATTGTTCTGTTGGAACGGCTGATGAAGTTGCTCCTGATACCTGTATTTAGTTTTTAGTTGTAACACAAATTCTTCTTCACAAATATCTATAGATTTATCAAACAATTTTGCTAAAAGATTGCTAAAAAATTTCATTTATTCATTCTTTCTATTCCATGGATTGAATAAGATTATTAATTGATTGAATAGTTAATTTGAAAGATTAGAAGTAAAATAATTCTGACTATTTCAACAAGTGAAGCCATAAAGAGCTATTTTACCGTGGAACTGAATCCTGGGCCCAGTTGCACTTAGCTTTTCTTAGTTCTATAGCGAATCAAACAACTTCTTTAGTCTTTTAGCTTAGGAACGCTATTGTACCGAAGTCACAACAACTGTGCAACTGATATTCTGTTTGTTAAACTATAAAGAACTCAATTCTAAACAGATTTCTAGAAAGATTTTTATCATTCATTTCTATGTATATTTTTCAGATGGGAAGAGATCTGGAGACTTCGCACGTTAACAAACATGAAATCTTTAATTCTCTCCGGGAATCCTTTATTAGACATTTATTACAAAAAGCCGTCTGCCGACACTGAGCAGACAGACGTGAACGACATCTGCACCTGTCCGACAACAAAAATACGCCGAAAATCTTACGAAAGTCCACAAAAATCAGCTGCGGAACAGGAACGAGGGAGGAACTCGAGCGGGGACTCGGAACGCGATATGGGTGACAGCGGGAACTCATCGTATGAGGCGGACGATGAAGAGGACGAGGAGAATCCATCTGTCGTCGATTTCGTCGAGGATCTCATGTCGAACGTCGCCGAAAAACTTACGCTCGAGGCCTCCGCATCAGCAACGGCGACGTCTAGTGGCAGTGCGCTGAATTATAACAAGTGGGGCGAACAGGGCTGTGGAAAGTGCGGGAAATTACTTCGTAAATTGTTGGAGCCATTCGTGAACGTGAAATTGCTGTGCGTCAGTGAAACATTGATCTCTACCTGGGAAGATTTACACGCCGTGTCGAGGTTCCCTAAACTAGAATCGCTCAGAATTAAGGTAATTATCATTTGACTGATTTTAATCTAATCGATTATCATCTAATCGTTTGAATTTTCATTTTCAATACATGTACGGTACCACAAATGAAATGGATTCACCCAATATATTATTTTATCGATACCTGTTCTAATAGAGAATGTCCAGGGTTTCTATGGATCAAGGAATTGAGGAAATCAGGGAATTCAGGACTTCAGGAAAATCAGGAAATTTCAGCTCATTTCTTGCAAATCAGGGAATTTTCATTCTATTCTTGAAAATCAAGGAAAAATCTAATTTTCGGTGTCTTGTTGTTGTGCTGGAATGGTGCGGCAAAAAAGGGACCTCTGCAAGGATATCCTAAAATTGAATTTTTGGTCGAGGGTCAGGGTGGAAGATACCAGGGCATTTAGATTCCCTGATGTGTTGTGTGCCATTGAGTAATCAATACATGTGACTGTAACTTAAATCAATACATGTGCATGTAACTTCGATTAATCAGTAGGCCTACATGTGCATTTAATTAGAAGTTAATCAATAAATAAACTTACCTGTTCTAACGTAGGATGTATCGCTGTTATGTCATATGGATCCGGAGGAACGAAGGAAACTATTTTTAGCCAGTCTTCCTAATATTCAACTGCTCAACGGTAGCGAAGTGATGCCTACTGAACGCGAGAAGGCCGAACGTCAGTTCGTCAGATATTTCTCTAAAATGAAACGTAAACCGCCGAGATACGACGAACTTCAGAAAAAACATGGTACGAATTGTCGAAAAAGTTTTGATAACAATTATATAATTCGCTAACAAATTCTAAACTTTTGAATTTTTGAAGAAATTGATCTATTTAAAAAAAACCTTTTCGCCCTAGAGGCTGGTTACTTGATGTTTCACCTGCACAGTTGTTGAATTAAATTCAACTGTTCGAGCTAAAATTACTTCATCTTAAATTATCTTAACCAATCCAGAATCAGCAAATCACAACTGGAATTTTGGTCCAAGAATGCTCAAAACTGCTACTGAATTTGCTAAATTTTATTTGTTCATCACCTTTCCATATTGTTGTTCCTATTTTACAGGTAAACTGCGCCCCCTGGTGGATGTTGACCTGGGTTTCAATCTGCCAAAATATGCCACATTGACGTTTATATATAAAGGTCTACCGGTTCACGAAGGAACCGTGTACGTTTTAGACAGCGTCGGAAAGCTCAGAGTTTATGTCTCCCAGCAACTATTGAAACCAATCAGGTGAGAAATTGATTGGTAGCCTGATATTAATCTCAGTATTTCAAGCAAAGTTAATGAGCAAAAGCCACAGTTGATGATTTAACCCTTTCAGTGCTGGCTAATTAATACCCTATAGCGCTGAAGATAATTTGAAAATTCTGAAAAATTCCACTCAGTGTGTTGTATAACGGGAATAGCACTATAGTGCGTCTACACCCTGGTGCGGTGTATCGTTAGTTATTAATATTTCACTATGTTTGACAGGTGCTGCCATCATTCATAAGACATAATTAGTAATTACATCAATACACCACAGTGCGGTGTACTAGCAAAATCCATCACTGATTCGTACACCGCACTGTGGTGTAGACACACTGAAAGGGTTAATCATTTATTCTGACAGTTTTGAAGCTTTGACTGAACTTCATCATCAGAGAAATGAAAACGAAGAGTTTTTAAATCAAACTCATATATTTCACCAGCTGAATGTTGATGTATTGTTTTTCCCATTTTTTCCAGTTCATTCCGAATGTACCACCGAGCGTGCGGTGAGGGTCACAAAGAGAAGGGAACAATCGAAGAGTTGAGACTCGATTCTCTACCGATGAGTCGATACGATTTCATGGATGGTGATGAAATACACATTGATGATAACAGTTAAATAAAGTACATTTCAACTTATGGATCGACACCTTACTTCGAATGTCCGATTTGAATCCTTGTATCTAGCTTTCATGAGATATTCTCTTGCTCAATTTCAGCAGTACATTACTAGGTCCTTAAACTGATGATCAGGCAAATGTTGCACAATGAAATATCGATTTCAACATCCATTTTATATTGTAATCGAGGATTGCCTTGGTGTTCTTTTCAGCCATTTCATATAAGTTTTGTAAGAGTTTTCAAATATTGTTACCATATCTGAAATCATGGACTAGAGTCCATGCTGAAATTGAGCAAGAAATCCTCAACAAGTTGCAAGACTACAACAACAGTTGTGAGAGGATCGGGTTGTGATGTAGACATTTTTAAAGTGTAAATTGTTGATTGTATGTGTGTGTAGATGTTTGTAATAGTCAAAGCCAAACCTTCTTTATCAAAATCTGTTTAATCAGGATTTTGATTCTGCAGACATAATCTATGAAGAGAATATGGCTTAGTGTAAAATTTAGAAAAAGCAGTGCGAAAGATATCCAACATTCCACTGAAATATCAAACAAAATCATTGAAATATTTGATGCTGGAATCATCAAAAAAACATATCAAACTTTATCCAGAGATAGAGGGGAGTGAAAAGTACGGAAGCCCCTAGGTGACATACGAGAAAATTTTTTCATAATTTTGACTTATTAAGTCGAATTTCGACATAATAGTCGAATTTCGTGTTGATTAAGTCGAATTTCGAGTTTTATTTTCATGTTGAAATTTGACTTATTAAGTCGAAATTCGACTTAATAGTCGAATTTCGTGTTGATTAAGTCGAATTTCGAGTTTTATTTTCATGTTGAAATTTGACTTATTAAGTCGAAATTCGACTTATTATGTCGAAATTCGACTTATTATGTCGAAATTCGACTTAATAAGTCGAAATTATGAAAAAAATTATCTCATATGTCACCTAGGGGCTTCCGTAGAAAAGAGCTTGATTTTTTAAAGAATTCAAAGATTCGGGAAAAAAGAAACAAATCGAACAAAAATCATAGAATTGTTCATAATTTTTATCGCTGTGTGATTTTACACAGTTTTACGGAGAATGCCCTTTAGGGAGACAGCTATTTTGTATCATATTCTTTCAGATTCTTGTAGACGTTAATGGTTTATTTTTCACAATTCTTCATATTTTACTTTTGTCGAATTATACCTTTATTTCATCATCGCTTTTTTCATATTATTCATATTTATTTATGGTCTATCTATAACGTATTTATTATTTTGTGTGCTAGGATATAAATATGTATATAAGTTTTGAATGGGTTCAACAATGGATGGGTTCTATATCAATTTACATTGGACAGATCTAGTAGGGGTGGTTTGGACCCTTGCCTTCCCATAGAGGTTGCCTTTTTGTTAAAACCTATAAATCTGATACTTACTGGGTATCCTCTTGGAAAATGCATCTTTTGAGATGATGGAACCCAGCTTGCGGTTTTCACCATGGCTGCTTTACCCAGGCAATGCCCCTAATTCCTTTTCTTCTGGACTACACACCTACCAATTTTCCTAGATTAGCCCTTGATTTTGGTTCTACCCTAGGACCTCATCGCTTTCAGATGAAGCCTGAACTTCTTTCTAATAATTGAAAATAGTTTCATAGGGCCAAAAGAAGAAAAGATTTTAAGCTTCAAATATTTTGGAGATTTCCACTTTCTTTTTCTGGATATAAAATTGACCAGTTTTTAGATTAAATCTGCCCCTATCAGTGTTTAAATTAATGAATATTTAAAAAAAATTCTTTTCTTGCTTTTAAATGTGTGCATTTAGTAAAAATGCAATTATTTATTTGTGTTCACTATATTGTTATTACATGTGAGTTAATCAGTGGCATCACTTATTGAAGTCGCCCATTAAACCCTTTCTTGTTTTACTTAGTGGAATTGGTTCCTAGGAGTTCATTGTATCAATGAATTTATGTGATTTAACATTGGTAAATGTATATTTTACTGGTATATATTCAATCTAGCATAGCCTGGACCCCCCATCCCCAGACATCCAATCATTTATTGGGTGCAAAGCTACACGATCAAAGTGTGCTGATAAAATATAATGTCCGATGTTTGTAGTTCATGTCTAAGGTGGTCCTGAACACATGAAAGTCCGGACAATTAAGAATTTAAATGGGGATAATGTATTTTAATTTTGAGGTGGCAGGTCCTGTTCAAAGATCCAGGGCTATGTATGTATTTGTACATTGTATGTTGTTAAAATTTTCACAACTCACTTAGGACTTGTATATGTAAATTTGTATATAGGTACGTATGTTTTATATTATTGTGAAGTAATGAATGCAGAATATACACTGTGATGCTAAAGTAATGGGGTAGAAAACCAGAGCGAAGTGACTAATGTCTATTTATTAATGGATGAGACCTGTTTTTCTTGGATATTTTGCTTACTTTTTGGGATACATACCTCATTTATGTCTTTACAGAATGCCAAAAATCGTGGACAACAACTGAATATCCGATATATTTCCAGTTCTGTACCAATTAGATGGATTGGCAAAAAGACTCCTTAAGTCCAATTGAATGAGAGAGAAAATCCTCCATTTTGTGAAATTTCTTGAATTTTTACATTGTCACCATGCCTACGAAATGAAGTTATTTTTCTTGTGGGGTCTCAACAACTAAATCAGGGTGGCGTAGGCATGCACGCTGCTTACAATATACATGTGGGCTACATTTAAGAGGGCAGCAAAGTTAAAATGAACAAACCAATAGGGTTAGCAGTTACAAGTAAGACAAAAGAAACAAAGAGAAAATTATAGATTCATACCTCCCATGCCCAATGAAGCCAATCAAATAACTCAGCTAGGCTTCGATAAGATAGCTTATAGCAACGAGGTGCAAGAGGTGTATCTAGTAAGCGTGATTTAGTTTAGTTGCCTTGATCTGGATGTAGGAATGATGTACTGTGTCTGATAAATAGTTGATTATCAATAAAGTATGATTTACATAAACATTTTACTGGACTCGGATGTAGTTTAATTTGATCCAACCTTCTCAGGGTTTCCATCCTCCACTGAGAGAAGATGAGAGAAGTTAAGGTTAGGGCGCAAAGAAGAGAGGATATGGGGAGAGGGTGGAACACAGCTTAGAACAACAGAATGGGGAGCAGATCGAGAAGAGACTGAGAGGAATACCGCTCCAACGACTACTTTCACCAATTCAAATCAACCCAATTTTTCACCTCATTTGACAAAAAACTAATTAACTAGACATCAACAATTGAAAATAAATCAAATATATTTTATTATCAAGTGTTTGTATTACACGCACACACTTTGACATTGAAGATTTCAAGATTCCCGATTCATCAAACTTTTCGTCTAATTTTCTAAACAACAATTATCATCACAGATTGAGTTAAATATCACGGATACTTAATTCCAATAAATCTCTTTTCTTACCGATGAAACATGCTTTACATTACGACATATGAGAAAGATAGATGAGATTTCTGTTATTGAGTTGATGCAGGTATCAACCTACAGCCTGGATACACCGCCTTTCAGACATTCACCTGAAGGTCTGTGATTGTGGATGATCAGGTCTTTAATCCAGTTCCACAGTCATGAGTTAAGAGTTCACCCTGAGTTAAAATTCTGAGTCAAATCTCAAAACCGTGGAACTTGGTACTAAAAATTGTCTAATATCTGGTGTTTGTAGTTCATTTCTAATCTAAAATGTTTCTGGTGAAGTCCTGAACAGATGATCCGTTTTGAAAGTGTTAATTTTCGAATAGAAATGTCTGAACACACAAGCAAGATAGCTTCTGACGACTAATGTCTGAGGGTTGCAGGGTTCTGGCTGCAGATGGATACATGGATAGAACTGAGCAATTAAAAGAAACTAGACTACTCCACTTATATTGAGAATCATTGGAACATTTTGAACCGACAAGATTTCTTTAAAAGATTACAGTAGTTACATCATATGCATACATTACATAGTAGAATAACATTAGATTACAATGAATTCATGAAATTCACACATCACACATAGGGTAAGATACAGTGTGCTCATTGAACTAAAGAACAGATTTTTCTGGGGCCAGAAGCTTTCACCATGTTTAGGACCGATTTTACCGGTCTCAACTTCATCAGGAATATTGTTATTTTGCCTCCCTCCTGTTAATCTATACAAAATGCCGCGACTCCTCTCCATTAAGTTAATTGAATTCTAAATGCCCTGATTCATCGCATTCCCTGGTTTCAATTCTTTGCAGTAAGTCTCTTTATGAATGTGACTTCATCACGATTTTTAATGCCATAACTACAAATAAAATTCACATAGCAATAAGATTAGAAACCCAATCATGATACCGTTTCGCACCACAAATTTAGATTATTTCATTTTCTTGAGAAATACTTTGGGACGACGAACTGTAGAACTGGGTCCATAGTGGTACAGGTACTTACTCTTTTAACTTTTTCCTATCATTTTCTAGTTTAGTTCCTTCATAATACAGATAATACGTCCGCCAAATATACCTCCTATGAATTAAAAAGAGAAAGCACCAACACCTTTATTCGAGTTCTCAATGTCAGTTAAGTCAAAATAACTAATTTGAATTCAAAGTCAACCGTAACTCATAACTGTGGAATTGACTCCTGCAACCAGTTCCACACAGTTAAGAGGAAATATTAGACCCTATATGAGTGCAATTTATGACGTCATCAGCTCGGTGCTGACCCCCAGTTGCCACAACGAGAATACTTGCTTGGCGCTGGAGCTGTTACATAGTCAGCCTTCTTCAAAATCATTGTTTAATGACCATTGCGAATGAAGCAGTTTGTTCACATCGCCAGCCAATCAGGAACGTGCCAGAGAGCAGTGATAGATAACCCGCAGTGGCACTAATGGCGGAACCGGAAGACAGCACAGGAGCGACCGTGCTGACGTAGAGTTTTACAGTTAATACACCAGCACCGAACTCACGTACCAGCTGATATGTTTAGGTCGTCGTATTTCACTTTCTCGTTCTTGCTTCAAGTTGAAGTAAAGTTTGATGGCGTTTTTCAAATCGCGAACTGTTCCGTTGATCGCTATGACCACCGCTGAAAACAATAAGAATTAAACAGTGACGAAATACATCAAAATCATCTCCGCATCTCGTGCATCGGATCAACATTACACATCAAACTGATGATGTCGTAGGGGGATTTTTTGACTTACGCATGACGATATCGTCAGCCCGTCTGACGTTAACGGTCATTGCCTGACCATACTCTAGCGCCACCTTTGATTTCAATTCTTCCAAAGTTAACTGCGATGGCAGATCACACAGCAACGGATCCTCCTACAAAACGAAACAAAATACCGAAACTAAAGCCTGATGCTTACACTATTAAGAATCCCAGGAGTATACCTAAAAATTACCGAATCCTTAATGGAGCCCAAAATTGGCCCCACAATATCTGGTAATGTCCTTGTTTCTGAAGGTACCTTACTTGTTACCCCGACATTTCCCCTTATCTGTGTTCCCACAAATTACAACAGTATTCTGAGAGTATTCCCATTGCAAGGCGCCCATCATACCCCACAATTTTGGAGGGTCCTCATTTCCGAGTATCCCCAGAATTTACCCCAGTTTACTTAGAGTGTCCCCACAAATTACCTGTATGATAGCTGCGAGACCTTCACTGAACCGAATCATCGCTTCGACATGTGGAACCGTCGGGTTTACAAGATCTGTATCAGGAGGAAGTGCCGGGGCGGTAACAGACGGCTCCTCGGGTGGAACTGGAGGGGGTGGAGCATCTTCATCCGCAGGAGGGGGTGGAGCATCTTCATCCGCAGGAGGGGGTGGAGCATCTTCGTCTTCTACGGGAGGGAGCGGAGCAGCGTTATCTTCTGAAAGAGGAGGCGGAGCTACTTCCATTTCCATGCCGTCAATCGAACGATAACTTCTCACGTCGTCGTTGATCTAAGTAACGATTCGCGTTAAGTTTAATTCGCGTCTGTAAAGATTAAAATATTCGTGCGAATATTCAATCAGCATCGCAAATATTGAGACCATCCTCGACGATGAACGACGCCGATTCGCTACTGAATTACGAACAACATGAAACGTACTGGCAGCGAAATAAATCGTAAATTACAAATTGAACGTAATCCCGATTACGCAATAGACTGTCGAGTATAACATTATTCGAACAGGGTCGCGGAAAAATCTTGAAATTCTCGAAGCCCGGTGTGCACCTTATTGCTGAACTGTATCTTTTCATCACAGCTTGTTTTTGAAAAACAGATTACTCAGAATTTTCGTCACTGAATAACATAAATGGGGAACCTTCTACCATACACCAGTTCTCAATGAAAACTACCGGTATACCGAAGTCAATCTTATGCATGTATCCTTTTGGAGCTTCTACTAACTTGAAGGATTCCTATTTTAGAATTTCCAAAGAATGAAATATCGATGGAATAATGACAATGATATTGTCCACATCGACTACTAGTACTGTCTGGGTATTCACCATGAACTGTAGGTGAATATTAAGCTCAGGCTTCGTTTAGTGCACTGACCAGAGAAGAGTGCAGTACTACATGGCTAAATTCAGCGAGTGATCAAAACTTATACCTAACATAGATTACTAAACTGACACATGTATTTTGGAGTTAGATGCACAATCTACGGTATTTTGTATCGTAGAAAACAGCTTTACTGACGCATATGAAGATAGAAGACGCATAGATAAATATTAGAAACTAGTTTTCATACCTCAACAGAGGCAAAGCTTTAGTATCAAATATGCTGGTTACAGTACTTTTGAATTTCCACTTCAAAGTTGATTGAAAATCGCTAATGTTAAGACTGCTACTTCATTAGTCAAGCCATCTGGTGGGCTTGCTAACTGGTATTGCGGTTCCCCATTTAAACACTATCAATCTAATCAGAACAACAGATTACAATAATCATATTTTTGTCACGCTACGCTTTTAAAAATACACGTATAATTTATATATATAAAAATGAATTAATATCAATGTTTTTAATTTAAAGTTTTTTCTACTGGCAAAAATATCACATTTTATGATTAAGTAATAACACCATGCACGCATGCATTCCTTAAATAAATATATCAGCTCTCATGGTAAATAATAAAGCTCACTTAAATAAAGCATTTTTTGATTTAATTACATAACATCATCCCATAGTTATTGATTTACTTGACCTAGGCCAGGCGTAGAAGTTTTGGGTCCAGTTTCACAAAAAAGTTGAACTTAATAAATTGGTTTAGTTGCTTCAGGTTTATCAATAAGGACAACAATTCAAACTTCACAAGTTTTTTACCTAAAAACTTTTCACGGAACTGTCAGGGTTTTGATTTTGCAAATAAATCAAAATTCTCGCTTTCATAACTTTTTTGGTTAATTCATAATGTTTTCAATGAGGCTGCAACAAACTAAACCATTTTAAGCTTAATCTTTTTCATAAAAACTGGTCCCAGGGGCAGATCCACGGGCAAGATTTTGCATGCAGAATATTTTCCGGCTAATTATTTTGAAGAGGGAGGGCATTCCTTGGTGTTCTTCTGACTTTCTTTCACAAATGAACTTTCAAGATTTGTTTGTGAAAAAATTGTTCATAGCTTTTTTGAGTTACAAAGTACCCTTAGACAAATGGGCCGATCAAAATTTTGAGGGTCTTACAACAGAAGTCTCATAACACGCCCAACCGGACTGTGCTATGATTCATGATTGGATTAATTTCACAAACCGCAAAATGATATTGGCATTATTAAGCTCATATGCTTAGCTTCAAATTTGCTGATTCCCGAAACTAAGTCAGAATTCGCTGGTTTCCCAGCAGGAAAAAAATCAATCCTGAATCCCCTGGGTCGTGAGTTAACTCTGAGTAAAATATTTTAACTCCCAACGATGGGACCTGATTCAGGGGCCGGTTGCTCAAAGGTTGGTCAGAGTTAACCAGTGGATAGTCGACATAGGCCTACTAACAATTAAAAGCACATTCTTACTACCGTATCTATCCACCAGTTATCTTGAACCATGTTTTGAGCAACTGGTCCCCCGATCAATGAGAACCCTGTTAGTAACTAATTACTGAGGACCCACGTGGATCAGCCCCCGTTTATTGCTACGAACGTAGTATTGATTATTGTTCTGTACTGCTGTTAAACCCTTGTCCCATCCCTTTATAATACTCCAGTTGCAAATCTTTCAGATTGTCCTCGAGTATTTTCACCTCGTCGTATTTCTGCGCCTGTTTCGCCTGGCGTATATAAAACCGCACGATGTTCATCTGCTGAATCATCGGGTCGTCGTTCGACGCCACCTGGTTGCCGATTTCGAACGGCGTCCAACCGGAATCCCGCACGACCGACGCGGACGCCGCCGACCGCGACGTCTCCGGCAACGACAATCGACGTTTCCGCCGCGACTCCTCCTCGCGAGTCCTCTCGAGCGCGAGTTGCTCCTCGATGCGTTGCCGGCGTTCGAGTTCGCGTTGCTCGCGACGTCGCTTCAACTCGGCCTCGGTCGGCAAATTCTGCAATTTCACTTTATTCGACTGTAAATACTGCATCGTCGACAAACGCACCGACTTCTGCAGCTGGAGAACTTTCGGATGCGGCGGTTCGGCTTCGTCGAGGCCTAAATTCGCGATACGTTTACTGTAAACCTCGACGTGGTCGTATAGCTTCAACAGCTTCGTCTTGTCATCGACCGCTTTTTGATAGCTGTACGTGTTCTCGCCGGCGAGCAGCGAATCGACCAATTTCTGAAATTCGACCATCGACTCGTCGGCGAGCGTCATTATCTCCTTCATGCGTTCGTAGATGTCGACGATCGGCGGCGTCGCGTAACGTTGACGCATTTGAACGTCGCGTCGTTCGAGCAGACGACGACAGTCGACGCATGTACGAACGTGCGGCTCGCCGTCCGGGTTCGTCATCGAGTTCAGACTGCTCGCGCTACCCGTACGTCGTAGATACCCGCAGCCGCCGTCGATCGTCGCCACGTCGTACGCCGGGTCGGTCAAACGCTTCGCGAAAGCGTACGGCAAAAACTGCGAGCACCGATCGCACATGATTCCGCCGCACAGACGACAGTGGTGGCGCCGCCTGGTCAGACGGAATTTCTCGCCGCACGTCGGGCACAAATTCACGTCGCTATCCAACGCCCAATTGACGACGCGCATTTCGTAGATTTTCCGCTGTTTAGTGTCGACCGGCGCGTCCGGACTGATCAACTTATCCAAACGAATCAGTAACTTATTCGTTTCGACGACGTACCGGTCGATTCGTCCGTCGCGAGTCGATTTAAATGCGTCACTATGGTTACGACTGGCTCCGAGTCGTTGCGGTTCCCATAGATACGACGATGAATCGACATGGGCAGCGTCTGCATCCGGTTTCCATGGCGACGCACCACCAGCAGTCGCCCCGATTAACGAATCATCTTCTTCCAAGCCGAGAATTTTCTTTTTCGCTTTGCCGAAGATTCCTTTCAGTTGTTGAAGTACGTCATTTTCCTCGGAGTGCGACTCGTCGAAATGTTGTTGCAATTGCGACACATTCTCTAAATCTTGCATACAGATCGGGCACAGGAAGCCCTCGCGTATCACCACCGTATCGGACATGTTACTAGCAGCGTGGCGCCCTCTAACGACCGATCCATAAACCTGAAAATCAACGCGCTTTCATAAACGAGAAACATAATTGAGAAGCAGTAGGGTTTGTTTGTTTTGGCTTTGCGCTGCTTGGATCTTGGTTTCACGAAACTAACCCTATTGGATTATTCGCTTAACCTCACGACTGGGACGGCCTTTGAAGTGCACACTGTAAGCAGCCAGCAGGACTCAAACCTATTGTCTCTCAGCACTGATAGCAGGTGCAACAACATCACGCCTTATCTCACTGAGCTACTGAGGCCGCTTAAATCAAAATTTTTATACAGTCAACCCCCGATATACCCCCCCCCCCTATTTATTGCCAAGTTTTCTAAAAGTACATCTCTATACATAGTAAAACACCCCGATACCGCCATACTCCAGTGTTTTCAATAAGAGCCAGGTCCCAGGTCCCAGACCCGTCTGTCGTTTGTAAGGGACCCGCCTGCTACTTCAAAAAAGCTTTCATTTCAGGGGCTGTGACATATTATGGGACCCTCCTGTTTTTCAAAGGCCTGGCTTGTTAATTTCTTATCGAAAACACTGTACTCTCTTTACCAACACCCCAAGGTTTTCTCAATGTAGGCCTACATCTCTTTACCGCCAAAATCGTTCTGCACCAATGCGGGTGGTATATCGGGAGTTTACTGTATATATGACACGTAGTAAATAGCTATATCAGATATAGTTATGTTTGTTTGTTGTTCGATGCACAGGGGTTTGGCGATGGGCTTGGATTTTATTTCCGGGTTGTTGATAATCTCGCGACAATGGCGCTAAATATGAACTGCGAATAAATTCAAAATATCACGGAAATACCTTGTGTTTATATTGTTTATTTATCCGCTATAAAGTTTCGATAAACAATTGGTCGTTAAGAATCATTATCAGACGGTCGTCACGCTTTACTATATAAAATCACAAGGGATGAAACGCCAGGCCTCCGCTGTACTTAAATTTTCAGCCAGAAAGTTGGGACAGTCACGTGACATTCTGATGACGTCATCGCATTTAAAACTTCAACACGAAAAGTTAACATATTCACAGACCGATATCAATTATCAGATTATGATTCATATGAAATAAATAACTTATAAGGAATAAATTATGACGAAATATATAATTCATAGTAAAAAATGCATTTGAATGTAAGTTATTCTCAAATATTTTTCGTATCATAGTTTCCATCTTATATGCTTCAGGTTCGCGTTCAGTCAAATAAGAAGCGTTAAGTCACGTGACTGTCCCAACTTTCTGGCTGGCACAACTCTGAAGGCGTTTCATCCCTTGTTCTTTTATATAGTAGCGTGACGACCGTCTGATAATGATTCTTAACGACCAATTTTTTATCGAAACTTTATAGCGGATAAATAAACAATATAAACACAAGGTATTTCCGTGATATTTTGAATTTATTCGCAGTTCATATTTAGCGCCATTCTCGCGAGATTATCAACAACCCGGAAATAAAATCCAAGCCCATCGCCAAACCCCTGTGGTTCGATGGAATTGATGGATTGGTCACACCCTCCTCCACAACTAATCAAACTCTTTCTGGTCAGCGTGTACATATCAAAGTTTAAGATACCTGAGTGGGGCTTGAGAACTTCTCGGTTTCACTGCGGATCAAATCATCGTCTCTGTTTAGACAAGGCGTAATTAATTAGATATTTAATTGAAAAAACGGCCCTGAACTTAATTTAATATGCTGCAAGACGAAATTGTTACTCCGCGGCTGTATTAATTCGTGTCCTAGGTGGCAGCACATTCTGGTATTGTAAAAATTGAAGCGGTTACCGTGGCATTTTGAGCCAAAATATGATACGAGTTGCTTGCATTGAAAACAAGCCGAGGCAGTCATTTGTTTGAAGCAGGACGGTAACGGATCCAGCTTGCTTGCCAGAAGGGGCCTGTCCAGTTGAAAGATCATCCCATCCAGAACGTCTTCTTGGCCACGACACCCGCCTAACTCAACCAGTGACAAACTGGTCTATGGATCTATATTAAAGTTGTGGATGAGATATGGTGTGGTGGCCATGGTATTAATGATGATATTTCCTTATTTATCGCCTTTCTTACAACAAAGTTTTATACAAGTGCTCAAGTTGTAATTAGATAATGTGGAACAAGGAGATCAAGGACTCGGTGTGGCCAAAAGCTCGAACATAACCAAAGAAAAAACGCAAGCCAGACAAGTATTATTTATATTTCTTATGGTAATCCATTTGATAACTGGTATTATTACAAACATAAATTCTATCATGCTAAGTGAACATTAAGTTTCGTCAAAAACATGGTATGAGAATAACATCATTCGGTTGACTAAATAACTGCCGTGCTTTTGCCGCTGCAGTTCCTAAAATGTTCAAAGTTCAAAACAGTTTCAATCAATAGGAAAATCATAACTCAAGACATCTCAACATGTCGAAAAACAATACTCGGTTACACATACATTCGTGAAGTATTAAGCATTCTATCACATCAACTACGTAGAAATTTATTGTTTTTATCTTATCCTGTGTTTTTAAACATGTAAGGTAATTGTCTTTAAGTACCTCGTTGAACCGATAGAATGACACCATAAGATCAACCGAGGACACATCACTGTCATCAGTTATCAAGAAACTGCTCCTCTATTTTTGATAGGACCTTAGAATTAAACCAGTATTTCATGAACCATTGAAAGAGAAAAGATTGAATTATAACAAACTTAACCAAACGAATGAAAGATTTGCATGGAAAATGAACATGGCTATTTTATTCTAAGACAATAATTACAACTAAACTACAAAGTGATAGCTTTGTCTTCAAGACAAAGCTATCACTTTAGCCATAGTTTGAGATGAGTATTTTACAACATTTAACTGAAATACATGCACAGAAACATCGGTATTGTGAGTGCCTAATAGAAATTTCTGTTTGAAGAAAATGACCGATCTTCATCTGGCCTCTACCCCTATAATACCCCCTCCAGCATAGCTCTCAGGGTCAGTGAGGCACGCAAGCTACTACACCGCTACAAGGTGTCAGTCGCATAGTAGGGGACCTTGTCTTAACTAAAGATTTTCAAACATTATCAGTTCGCTCATTTAATACATTTAATACAAAGTTATTTGAAAACATGACAATAATTTCATGAACACGTTTATAGCTGTTTAACATTCTTTCTAAAAAAGAGTCAAATGTATCTCCCAGATATTATCCCTAAAACAATTAACAGTTACAGCAGTGACAGGGTGTGATACATAGGTAAAAGGACGCGTGATCTTTCATCAGTTATTTGAAGCATTCTATCGAAACAGATATTTTTTTAGTGTATTTGGTTTAGTTAAGGTTTATGGTTATTTGTTTTGTTTATTACTGAGCCGATAGAACGCTTAAAACAACAACAGAAAAGATCTCAAGAGGTTGGGAAACACGGAGAAGGTTGTTCTATGAAAGAAGAACCTTTAATAATTAGATTGAGTTGATTAGAAAAAATTCCTGATGATGAAGACCTATATTAACTAATTGTTTGTTGGTTTTGTTTATTTTTTCATTACTTTATAATTTCATTTATTTTTTTTATATCATTTATTTTCTTATGTAGTTTTTATCTATTTTTTAAAATTATGTTCTCTGTATTTTGTACTATTTATTACTATTTACATCATCAGGAATTTCTTAGTGGTGAAATTATGGCCTCACTTAAAAAAGTGCTACAAATTCACTGCTGCACCTAAATAATCGCTTCCTTATTAAACACCCCGATTTGAAGTTAAGTGATCATTGAAAGCCACTCAACCTTATGATATGGATGACAATGAAAGAAGTTAAAACAGCTATAAACAAAATTAAAACGATCAAAATCATTGCTGGCCATTATTATCATTCCTTTATATTACATTATTCCTAGTATTACCTCTCATACCTCTGTGGATACAATGTACTACGATATAAGTTTCATATACCTAGCTACGGTCACCTACATGGAAGCACAATTCTAAACTCTATGTG
This sequence comes from Tubulanus polymorphus, assembly GCF_964204645.1. Classification (NCBI taxonomy): domain Eukaryota; kingdom Metazoa; phylum Nemertea; class Palaeonemertea; order Tubulaniformes; family Tubulanidae; genus Tubulanus; species Tubulanus polymorphus. Next base: position 12,319,926 of record NC_134032.1, on the reverse strand, counting down.
AAAAATCAAGATATTCTACTCATTAGTCAAATCGCTTTAACAGGCCTTAAAATTATGGCATCAAAAAATAAATCAACGCTTTCGTATATAAACTTATTATTTGTACACAGAACACTGCCTAATATTATATGGTTTCCTTAACTATACGTGATGATATTCGGGGGGCGTAGCCAGTTTGTATTGAAGGCCCGGCCCTTCACTTTTTGGCCAAGGAATCATTTTCAAAACATCTTTATTTAAAACCCATTAACTTGCTGGGGGAGTTTAGGAGTCCAAAGTAATTACGTACCAACTTCTTTTATTGCGTTTAAAAGTTGCAACTGTTTAACTGACTACGCTCTCCCTTTTGAGCATTTAGGCTATGCAAATCATTAAATTATTTTAACTCTCAGGAAATATAAAATGAATCACTATTTCTAAGATTAATCGTATAAAGACCAATGGACTATGTCATTATTACAAATCATGAAAAGCTATGTTTAACTAAGTATGAAGATTATCTGAACTATCCCATTGATTCTATATCTCAGTTTAGGTGTATTTCAACTGACCTACGAGTCGAGACGCTGAAAGCTATCAACACTATGAATTAATGGAGCGTAGATTTTATGAGACTCCCAGAAGGAACTTTCTGTCAAATTACAAAGGACATGACACATCTGTTAACAAACCGAAAACATTTTGCCTAATCAATATATGAATAGTTCCTTCCCAGGCCCAGAGCCCTTATTAACTAACTTATATTTTCATTAATCAACATTAAAACTATTTCTTTATTTCCGCCTCTTCAAATAGACAGTGAATTTTAAGACGCATTTTGGAACCCATGTTACACATCAGACTGGTTTGTAAAAAGGTAATGCTCAAAATAAATCAATACTTTACATATTCTACTGACGTTGCTGCTCCTGAATAAGTGTTTATAAGATACGCATTGTCTGTGCTGCTCCTGAGTAAGTGTTTATAAGATATGTATTGTCTGTGCTGCTCCTGAATAAGAGTTTACGCATTGTCTGTGCTGCTCCTGAATAAGTGTTTATAAGACACGCATTGTCTGCGCTGCTCCTGAATAAGTGTTTATAAGATACGCATTGTCTGTGCTGCTCCTGAGTAAGTGTTTATAAGATATGTATTGTCTGTGCTGCTCCTGAATAAGAGTTTACGCATTGTCTGTGCTGCTCCTGAATAAGTGTTTATAAGACACGCATTGTCTGCGCTGCTCCTGAATAAGTGTTTATAAGATACGCATTGTCTCTGCTGTCAGTATCATTATATAAGATTATATAAGATAATTTCATGTTACAGTGTGAGGTCTCGCTCAAAATTATTGTTTTATAGTTACTTAAGATATAATCTATCTATAGTTAGCATATAATTTCACATTCACCATTATATAGAGATCATAAAAAGTTCAGTAAGGCACTACTGGTATGATTGCCTGATCTTGATATTTTTATGTTTAATGTTACAAAAAAATAAATCAATCGTAAACAATACTTTCAATGTTCTCAAGTCACAATCTTTGCATCTTTATTATCATATATACAAGGCGATATAGTTCAACAACTTTTAATAAACGGAAAAAAATAAATTCTTAAATGAATTCAAATTACATCATGGTTTGTTTTTTTTGTTTTTGAATGATATATTCAGAAAGCACTACGATATGTTCTTTGTGTTCTCATCGGCTATCATGTGTTCTAAATCCGCGCCTATCATGTCCTAATCGCCTATCATCGGTTCAGTCATAATTTTGAGACTCCGATAAAAAATCGCGGTAGATCTTCCACTCGCATGCCACAGTAAGAATGTCGACCTGTGTCAAATCTCAATCGTCATGTGCTGCCCCCATTTATTGTGGCGAATACACGAACTAATTGATAAATGTGTATTTTCTGGTATTTGTGCATCTTATTCATTTTACCTTGTTTGGGTCTTGGTACCCATCCTATTTCATTTCCAGTGGTAGGGGTGAATGAGAAGTGAAAATAATAATGATACAAACGATGTAGTTGAAAAAAGGTAGAAAAAAAGATAAAATTTTAAAGAATGGAAGAAAACACAAATAATGTTACAAATGTGACAAATAATTGAATCAGATCAAATTTCGCCAAAAAACATTCTCTATTCATATATCAAACATATTCTTTTGAGGACTTGGACTTGTGATCGAAAGAAGGCGATTAATATTATATTTTCTTTATGTTGAGGTTGAAATAATATACTATATACTTTTATTTATTTTAATTAAACAACCAAATCGCGCACAAAGGACAAGCTGATGGTAATTATAGAATCTTAGCTGGGTAGATTAATGAGAATCGAGACAGATCTATGCGTTTCAATATGGAAGCCTATGTCATAGTACATTGACGGTGATGTGCTCAGATTGTACATGGTCGCGGTCGAATGGTCGAGGGTGAATCTTAGTGAATTCACCATACGGCAGTTCAATTGAGACTATTTCCAGTCTTGAATATGATTGAGCGAACACGCACAATAAACATGGAAACAACTGCTCTTGTTTTATATATTCCGATTTCCAGTCACTTTTAGGCGCAGCACCCGCTTGTTACAATAAAAAGACAACCGATGGACAGATTCCATCACATCCATTCAACGTGTTCAAAGTCATTAAACACTATTCTACACAGAATATCTACACGAATTTATACAATGAAACAGTCCTTTATGTTGTTTGATACTATTATTTTACAATATTATCAAATCGGTAGATATTCTCCTGCCCCTCTGCTTCAAATGCCGGAAGTTTCGACGAGTCACCACCACAGTCGGTATAAGTCTATATGACTGCATACACTCGAATGCTGAAGAGTCATCTTCGCCAAAAATCGTCTGTGGTCTATGTTGTCTTGAGGCCAGTTAGCACCAGTTAACTCTGCCCGCATCCGGGGGCATTTCAATTGCGAGTCGTCCGGCGTTGGTGTCCATAGCATACCGTATCCAGTAGCATTTATTTCTCCCCGGAGCGGTCGCCGGCTTGTCATTTCATTTTCACAAAATCATCGTTTGTAAAAGATTGAAAACAGTGGACACAATATTCACTCGTGCATGTGTTGGTCGACAGAAAGCGTCTCGTGCATTTTTTTTTTAGTTTTACTTTTATATATATATGTATATAATCTGTATTTCAACTGTTATTTTCTAATAGTTTTCATTATTTCTGCAGGTTGGTTCTTTACAAAGTCCAATCGTCCGCACCCGCGAGACCAACCCTAAATTCACCCCTGCGAATTTGACGCGTTTCAAATTTCAACCAGTTTGCTTTGAGCGCTCCTCCATGTTCCCTCAGTCTCGCGGCGATCTCCCGAGTCAGGAAATGATTTTAACGAACATCCATTCTAATGAAAAATAAAAATTGAAAATCATAACACGTGCGCATCAGCTATCAGAAATATTTCATATATGCATGTATGTATATTCCGGGAGGCGCGCCCGCTCGATCCTACATGCGATTCTCTGGCGATGCGCACTGCAGCGATCGCAGGGAGAGTCCCCAGTTAGATATATCGATTTATGCAAATATGGTCTCTCCGCGCGCTCGTGTACATCTGGAATATGTTTAACGTTATTATCAAATGACGTCACTAGCACTGTGACAAGATTGGCTGTAGGCTGGCAGTATCACGTAATTATTCCATTCGCTATACACCACAGTGCTGCTAGCATTGCCGCGGCTAGGCGACTGTGTTTTAGTATAGATAGACCATCACCAACACGGTGCTATACTGCCTGCTGTCAGATACACACACATATATATATATATATACATATATATAGCAAAAAACGCCCGATAACATATATACAAGGGCCTTACACAATCTCCCCGTCACATACCCAGGATTACAACCCCAGTTTATAGGAGGGGAGTGGATAATATGAAACGCAAACGTCGGAATTAAATCACAACCAAGCGGAATATGACATAGGCGCATCGAATTTTTGGATTAATTACGGCGCAGGCCGAGTTCGGATCGGGAAGGATTAAAAGAGGCCGCAATTTTGTGGGTTTTCGGTTATGTATTTGTTCGCCCATTTGGAGGAAGGTATTATTTCGTCAATAATTGCTGCCGCCGCCGCCGCTGCTGCAGAGGAGCCTAGCGTTTGGAGTCCTAGCCTTCATCATGTCGTCAAATCGACGGCCTTCGTTGCCCCCGATGCCGGATCTTAGCCAATTCACTGAAGAGGAGCGACAGATTATCGAATCTGTCATACAACGACAGAAAGAAGAGGAAGACAAGGAACAAGAAATATTAAGGTAGAAAGATAAATAATGCGCTCCAGTCGCCGCCATATTACTTTATCGAACGTGCATTTTCAATTTTCAAATCTCTTAACGGTACAGTTCAGTCGCATTCAAATCTCTATGACCGTTTTTCGAACCGGCCAGTTAAGTTTTTTTTCTGACATTTTATACCACGCGCTTAGTCGTATAGAACCTGAATTCAGTAAGCGGTGCAAATTTCTATATGAAGATGCATAGCATCACGCGCGTATAGTTTTCGGGTTAGGCGACAGACAGCGCGCCTGTTGGAGATTTCTTACGCGTGTGGATTTTTTTCGCGCCTATTCCTAATTTGATAGAGCTCTCAATATCATCATCATCATCATCATCATCTTCATCATCATCATCATCATCATCATGAAATTAACAAACGATTAGAATGTTGCATGAGACTATTCTATGCACAAAATATATACTTTTTTAATGTAAGATATGAAAACTGATAGGCCTATTGTGAGAGGCCTCTTTGAAACCCTTTGAGTGTAGGGGTCACTCATAGCAGAGAGGACCCCTATGAGGTGAAAATTATCAATTGTTACAAGTAGAATGTTTAAAAGGTCAGTTCCTCGCGATGAGATTGTGAAGTCCAACTGTGGAAGGGCACTGATACAAGTTTCGAATTTTTTAGGACTCTGGGATGAAATCTGAGCACATAAGGGGCAACAAATCTATCCACAAAATATTCCATTTTGACCTGCTAGAGAGAATGTAGGCCTGAAAGAAATGAGAAGTTTACCATTTTCGATTATTCAAATTGACTAGGCTTACTCGACTACTAGAATACTAACCCGGAATAAGAATATCAGCGCGGGTCAAAATCACATATCCCTGATCCAAGTCAAATCAACTCATCGATAAATCATTTGCCAGAGGTAATTTTTTCCTGGTAAAACGGGATTTTTCACGACAAACTTGAAAAAAAGGAAACTTCTACGAATCAGAGTACCGCTCGAAAGCAGTAGTGGTGGCGGGCTGGATCCGTCATTGGGAGTAGTCCTTAGGAATAGACTCGATGCTCCAGTCAATGAAACTGAGTAGGCTAGGCGTACCAGCTTGAGGAGTTATCGAGGAATAATTTTGATACCCAGGACCCAGTTCCGCAGTCAAAAGTTAATGTTAACTCTGAGTTGAAATTAGTTCATTTTCAAAGAGTTAACTCTGAGTCAAATCTTAACTCATAACTGTGGAACTGGGTCCTGGGTCCAGTTCCACAGTTCTGAGTTAATATTTAACTCTGAATCAACTCGCCATGAAAGATCCCGTACCCAGTTCCACAGTTACGAGTAAGAGTTAACTCTTGAGTTTGTTCATTTTCAATGAGTTAAATCTTCACTCAGAACTGTGGAACTGGACCCAGCCCCTATTAAAACGGGCGCCTTAAGTTTTGTTGATCGAGTTCTGTCCAATGTTAAGCATTGTTCTGGGGAGGAATAACAATAAAACAATATGAATTGGCTCGATGCAGGTATTGATCTCAGTGGTTGATAGAGGTTGCCTCCCGATTTCACTATACAACGAATAGACCCGCTAATACAATTCTATTATGTATCGATATCATATAGCAGGATTTGTACCGAGTTAGCCTTCATGCCGAGTCCCTGGGTTAGTTACAGCTTTATTCAGGGTGCAAATCTTAAACCTCGATTAGACTTTAGACAGCGAAAATGTCTTAAGCCAGGGGAGGGGCTAATTTTGGCAATACCTTGCTTCTTCATAAACTCGAAATCATAGTTGGTAAATTTTCCATTTGATAAGTGAACCCTGAATCCCCGATAGAAAATTCGCACTTTCAGCCCTTCTGATCCTAGAACGCCTTTACAGTGCAAAGAACTTAGCCACTTAGCCCTCCCCTATCTTGAGGCCACTCTGTGATGCCTGGTCAGTTGAAGACATGAGGATGAATGTCCAATAGGTCATTTTTTGAAAGTGTGCTTACCTGTGGAGGTAGATCGATAATTATTGTCCACAAAAAAAATTTGCATCGACAAAATTAGTTTCAATAGTTCACGATATCAATACAAGTGTTGTAAGTAACAAGAGATATAACAGCAGCAGCAGTAGCAGCCGCACCAGCAAGGGCCAGTTTCACATCAATTTCACATAATGAAAATTTAGAGGTTGCCTATGTAATGTCTGGTGTTTTTAGTTCATTTTCCCTTGAGTTAAGCATTGAACACATGTGAAGTCTTTGAAATCACTTTTAAAAGTGTGCTGATAGAAATATCTGGTGTCTGGTGTTTGTAGTTCATTTTCGATCAAAAATGTTGTGAACGCATGTGAAGTGTGGATGAACGGTTTTTGTAAGTGTGCTGTTGAAATTTGTAATGTGGGGTGTTCAGAAAATGTTTCAGGTGAAGTCATGAACACGTGTGGGGCATAGATGGTCAGTTTTGAAATCGTTAGCTCTGGGAACCTGTATTGCCACGCCCCTATCGCTGAAACATTTCTAGAATCATAAAACCTATCTGAATTTCTACCATTGTTAGCTGTTCAAATTTTATTCAGATTAATTATTAATCGTCCTATTCAATTTCTCTAATCTGAATTCATGACGTTACTGGGACACGTTCAGCTAAACAGTCCAAAAACCATCACCTTGGCATACCCGTTGAATTAAGAGTGCGCTGGTTCCAGGGGTTCACTGGGAGCATTGTTCCCTATTTTGTTTCTCTAATAATGAAGTTTAGTGAAAACTTCAAGAAACTGTCGGAATAAATTGTTGAATCATCAACTGTGGGTTTTGCTAATTAACACTGCGATTGATATCAGTCTACACCGTGTCATGTGTTCCCTCTTTCCAGAAATTCCTCACAAATTCTTTCTGGACTGATTTTTTTGTGTGAATGAAGACGACTGATATGAAAAATCTCTGAAAACTGATATGTGGTCCGTCGATAAGTTATTCGATTAGGTATCCAATTTAAATAAATTGAACGGTGAATTTAAGATTTGAGTTGTAATAACTCCGATCTTGCCCACAACGTGTCTCCGCTTGTCAAATTTAAAAAAAAGATTTTCTGAGGCCGGACCCTTGACCCCCCACTTAGATCTGTCCGCTTACCACTGCTGACCTTGGGGTCTCATGATGGCGAGAACGTGGGAGAACAGCAAGTAGAACAGTAACAATCATTTCTAGGTGAACCCCGCCCTCCACAGCTCGGCGGGTTTGGCTGTAGGAGGGAATCATACTTTTGGTGGACTTTACTTCGGAATGAACTTTTCCCCATTTTTTCCCGATTGCGTAGAAAACTTTTTACCGGAGATTTCGCTGATGCTCCATTCATCCGTCGTCGGTTACCGTAGCGATCGTCAGCGCTGACGGCAACAAAACGTTATATCAGGCTTAAGTAATTGGTATCTTTTTTTTCGTGAGAGAGAAGAGAGAGGAGAGAGAGAACGAGGCTACTGCGCGTCGTGATGTCATAGAATCAAAAAGTATTGTCACGCCGTTACCTTGGTGATGTCATAAATGATGTCATCGATTCGTTAGTGACGTCATAGCAACGGAACGCGGATGATCTTTTGAGTGAAGATTAAACAACGAGGTTCTTGGTGATCCCTCGCGAGTGCCGTCTGCCTCTCTTTAACGACCGACTCCGTCACTGATTGGTTCGTTCCGTATCGGTATCGGAAATAAATCGAACGTTTAACGGCGACGTTCGAAATTGAAATCTAGCGCGCGTTCGTGTAATCATGTGGCTTTAGTTTCTGGTTCGCCGTTTAAAAAGTGTTACCGCAGTGTTTTTTTTTCGGAATATTTCTCAATCGTGGTTATTGTAATATTTTTGGATTAATTCGCATATTTTAGTAAGGGTAAGTCAACAGGGGTTCCAGGGCCGGACCCGGATAAGAGCACAGGGAGTCCTGTGCATTTCTTTTAAATAAAGACAATTTTTTCAGGGTTATTTTTCCAGCCATTATTGATAGAACAGCAGCTAAGTTGCCCAAGACTCGGCTTATATTCATTTTTATATCACTCAAGTGCATGAAAATTGCATTAAAACGCTCTGAAATTTCAAGATTTTCCAAACCCCTGTTTCGGCTTCATGCGCATGCTATACGTGGACACTAACTCTTGATCACCTTTTCTTTTCTTTGTGCTCCTTTCTAAGTCTGCCCCGGGTTCACATCAATTGGTGTAGTCGACTGTATTTTGTCTTGAGACTAGTGGTAATCAACCCCTGATATACGGCCATACTCTCCTAGACGTAGGCATACTGATTTGGGCAGTGTATTGGGGCGTATATTCTTGATATGTCATGTCACTAATAAACTTTTTTAAATCTCAAAATTGACTTTTAGGAATTTTATCAAAATTTCGCCAAAATCCTAAATCAGCAATATGTACGTGTGGTATATCGAGGGTTGATTGTATAACAAACTTTCTGAAGGTTTTTTAAAGATGGCCGATTGTGATTTATTCTGTGAAAAATTTATTCTGTGTACAGGCACTGATCGAGGGGTGACGCGGTTCCCCATTGAGTTCAAGAAAATACTTTCAATTTCGAGGAAAAAGTCGAGATATTATGACTGAATTTTATCAGTCATTTTCAAAACTTATTCAATATGCAAGACGTTTGTTATAACTGTAAATATTGATATTGAATCAGATTGGTTTCTAGTTCATTTTCAATTAAACTACTATTTTAGATGTCAAATTGTGGTGAAAACTGCTACAAACGTAGATAAAGACAATATAGTCAGGTCAGTCTTTATAGTTCAGTTGAATTTAGACAGTCAATCGTCTATATGGGAACCAACCCCTAGAGTCTCTCAACAAATTTGTCAGAAGTTATCTCTCAGAAAAGATTTTTGCATTGAAATCATGATTTTTATTATGATTAAGATAACTACTAATGATAATTATGACTTTTTACCTCCAGAAATTCTCTCTGAAACTTCTAAAGCGAATTCAGAGAAAGGACCTTAATACCCCATTCACAAACTTGGATACTTGATTTGTCAAAGAGCAGCACCCCGATATAGGCCCTCCTCTTAAATGAAAAATTTGCCTCTTCATATTCTGGAATATCCAAAATACCTCTATATATTCTGGAATATCCAAAATACATGCAACACCCTGTCACAGTTGTTTCGGAATTATCAGAAAAACATCCTAGACAAGGCATACTGATTTGGGCAGTGTATCGGGGCTTATATTCTTGATATTTCATGTTACTGATAAAATACTTGCAACGCCCTGTCACAGTTGTTTCGGAATTATCAGAAAAACATGTAAATGAATTATTTCGAGTTGAATGTGATTAATTTAGTGTTTATTCACAAATTGAGATAGTTAAAGGTTTCGCACACATTGTTATGTACGGTAGTATAGTGACAGCAGGTGGTGCGCGTGTGTGTGGTTTGTAGGCCTACGTAGTTTTGTAGTTTTCGAATTCCTGGTACAAACCTTCGTCATCATCATCTAATACTCAAACGCACCTGCTATAGAGAAATAAAAATCTCTTTATTTTATGTATAGCTGTTCCTTTATATGGGAATCCTGTTACAACACTAGCTTCTGTTGATCAGAAAATCTGTTCAAACGGCGTATTCTATATATCGAATGGAACCTTAAGCAAGAACATCAGTTTGTAATAATGTAACTGTGACTGTCAGTCAGTCTGTCTTTTCGCGTACTGGTCTTTCATCAATCCGGGGGGGGGGGGGGGTTCATAATGGGGTGTTTATGAATCCTGGTGGTATCAGTCAATCAGTCAGTCTTTCACTTGTCTCTCATCAATCTAGGGTTGATGTGTTTGAGTCCTGGTGGTAGTAGTCAGTCAGTCTTTTTCACGTACTGGTCTCTCATCAATCCAGGGGGGCATGTGTTTGTGAATCCTGGTGGTATCAGTCAATCAGTCAGTCTTTCACTTGTCTCTCATCAATTCAGGGTTCATGTGCTTGGATCCTGGTTGTGATGGTCTTTCACTGGTCTCTCATCAATCTAGGGTTGATGTGTTTGAATCCAGGTGGTAGCAGTCAGTCAGTCTTTCACTGGTCTCTCATCAATCCAGGGTTCATGTGTTTGAGTCCTGGTGGTAGCAGTCAGTCAGTCTTTCACTGGTCGCTCGTCAATTCAGGGTTGATGTGTTTGAATCCTGGTGGTAGCAGTCAGTCAGTCAGTCTTTCACTGGTCTCTCATCAATTCAGGGTTGATGTGTTTGAATCCTGGTGGTAGCAGTCAGTCAGTCTTTCACTGGTCTCTCATCAATCCAGGGTTGATGTGTTTGAATCCTGGTGTTAGCAGTCAGTCAGTCTTTCACTGGTCTCTCATCAATTCAGGGTTGATGTGTTTGAATCCTGGTGGTAGCAGTCAGTCAGTCAGTCTTTCACTGGTCTCTCATCAATTCAGGGTTGATGTGTTTGAATCCTGGTGGTAGTAGTCAGTCAGTCTTTCACTGGTCTCTCATCAATCCAGGGTTCATGTGTTTGAGTCCTGGTGGTAGCAGTCAGTCAGTCAGTCTTTCACTGGTCTCGCATCAATCCAGGGTTCATGTGTTTGAATCCTGGTGGTAGCAGTCAGTTAGTCAGTCTTTCACTGGTCTCTCATCAATTCAGGGTTGATGTGTTTGAATCCTGGTACATGCAACGGACTTCTTCAGTATAGATGAAGGACTCGGTCTTAATGGGCACAGGTTATCTAAGATAGTTACTACGGGCACATGAGATAATATAGGTATATACATTGTAAAATCCACCAAGGCCAATGAATACAAATGTCTGAAGTTCTAGGCTGAAAAACAAATCTTCTTCTAGATTTTCAGTTTTTTTGTTACTATTTTTTCCAGAAAAATACTGATTTGATTTGTTTGATGTGAACTGAAATATGAAAGGTGTTACTGAGGGTCCGACCGCGTTGATTACCGATTGATTTGGACAAAAATGTGAAAGACGCTACTGAGTGCTTTACCATATCGATAACTGAATGATTTTCTTTTGTATATTTCAATGAAACGTTCATGAAAAAATACTTAACTCGCTAATGATAAATGGGAGCAGCCCTGAAAAAACCACCTGTAGTTTCCACGGGGGTTTTAGCTAGCGTTGTTTCAAACGCGAGAATAAATAGATGACCTTTGCTCTCGAGCTCTCTCGCCGGAATAAATCAATAATTTTACTAACGGCGACGGATGAATAATGAATTATTTCTGGGGGTGTGGAGCTCTGTCTCCTCTCTCTTCTCTCTCCTCTCTCTAGCGCTTCGATCTTTAGACCGCGGTGGAATATAATAATATTGATAATATATGAAAGCACGGTACTGATGTGTGTGTGTGTATCTGATATGAGTTAAATGTGACACATTCACAGAATGTATAAATATGTGCTACGCACACGAGCGAAATTATCCAATAAAATGCCTGTATGTGAGTGTGTGTGTGTGTGACTAGATATATCGAAAATAACAGCATAGGTCGTTTGCAAATATATCGAAAAAAATATAGATCTAAGATATAGAACCAAAATGAGCTAAGACTGATCTTAAGTTGTTAGATTTGCTACGGATCTAAGACGGTCTTAGACTGGTTTTAATGTGTTAGATTGGCTATAGAACCAAATTGAGCCTAGACTGGTCTTAAGTTGTTACATTGGTTACAGAACCTAAATGAGGTTAAAGACTGATTTTAGGTTGTTGGATCGGCTAAAGAAGCAAGACGTGGTTATTAAACTGGACTAACATGGGTTCCATATAGTCGATATTTATGCCAAAAGTGGTCTTAAATATCTTAAGACTTTAATTAGAGTGGCTATGGTCTTAAACTTGTCTTAAGTATAAGCCATGAATATGGAACTGGCCATTGCATCAAAAAGGGACCCTTGGCTTGTTAGGGTCCACATCATATTTGAAAATAAAAAATGTGTCCTGTAGCTAGTAGTATATACGTATAATGGATCCTAGGTCTCCGATCATCAGGATTGCAGGTGGCCCATGAGTGGTGCCATGAAGAGATTTCTGGGTCGCAATGTGCAACTGAGGATTGCCAATCCTATGAGGCTTTTGGGGCTGTTTTGATGGTTTTAGTTTCAATTTCAATCAATTTCAACACAGGGATATCTGAATTGACAATCGATTCTTTGCTTCAGGTTTGAGTATATACCAGCCTGGAAAACTGGGCCCCTGGGTTCAAGTTAAGAACCATTCTATAAAATGGGCCCCTGTTTATCTCGAAAATGTATGTAAACCACAAAATCTTAATCGAAAAATCCTTTTTTTTTTTGCAATATATTCAGAACATTGCAAGACGATCTTAAAAAAACCGAGCAACAAGTGAAAAAATTGACCGATGAGAAAACGTCTCAACAAGCGCCAGCGACCGGCAACGGGGCCGTCTGCCAGATATGTCACAAAACGAAGTTCGCCGACGGCGTCGGACACAAATGCACGTATTGTAACCTGAAGTCGTGCGCTCGATGCGGCGGTAAAATCACTCTACGCAGCAACAAGGTGAGTTTTATCGAAACCGTTTGTAAAACGCGCTACGATATATAAGATCCGGCGCGAAGAACGAAACATCCGGATCCCGAAATGTTGTCCGGTTTAAACGATGTTTGGACTGTAGCCGCGATCATGCACGGAGACAATTCGGCCTGGGCGAAATTGGTCCGGATCAGACCCGAGTAGTATTTGGCCTGTGCCTAATTAGAAGCCGCGTTCAAACGTAAACCACTCACTTGATACTAAACAAAGTGCGTCACTTCCGGAACCAGTTGCAATTCATACACAATAATTTGACCCGTGTTAGAATTTGGCTTGGGCCTGGTCCGACGTTTTTGATCAGGCCATCGGACCAACGGATTGACATGGGCCGATTTGGCTCCTGTGTGAACAGTATGTTCTAGGCCTAATTTGGCACTGACCCAGAATGCTCGTGTGATCGTGGCTTAGGCCTTTATCCTTATAGCAGCCCATCTCCAGGAATATGAGGGGATCTTTCACCGAAATAGGACCTTGGCCTGGTCAAATTATCTTATGCGAATCCTAATTGGTTCTGGAAGTGACTTGATTCACTTGCCACAGCATCCTTCAGTAGCGAGTTAGTGATTTACGCGTAAAACGCTCTCTAATGTAGGGCAGGCCAAACATGACTCAGTTCGGGTCACTTTCTCCTGGGTCATATTGTCTCCACGCGATCGCGGCTCATCGAGCGACCGACGAGTCACCCCCGAGTTGGACAAATTTTCTCCTGCCCAAAATGATCAGACTCTGTGGAGCATCAACTGTATTATTCATACTATATATATATATATATATATATATATATATATATATATATATATATATATATATATATATATATATATATATATATATTCGTGATAATTCATGGTAATGAATGATTAAGTAATAAATTCTTATTTGGCACGCTGTTATGCGTATATATGTATTATTCTGTATGTATATATGATATTTGTCACCTGTGGGATTAGTGTGGGTGTCTGCGCGCCACTAACGTGTCAATTGATCCTAAACTCACTAGTGAATATCGCATGAGAACTAACAGAATTCATTACGAAACTGCGTAATCGGGCGTGTCCCCTACCAACTAACCAGCCGGTTTAGGATTTAGAGTAAACGTGGATCGAATCCTTTAATGATTTCATGAAATTCAAGCGCGTAATCGGAAATTTTCCAGGGACCCGTTGTTCCACACTTTATTATTACTTTGACTCAAGGTCCTACAGACCCCTTAAACCCTCTTAGATTAATTGATAGTCCACAGTTTTCTGGTTAGGATATAAGATTAGATAGGGTGCCCTCTTACGTGGAAGTCGGGGAGTTGTGAAGGAAATCTATTTTCCTTAAAAAGTCAGGGCATAGTCAGGGAATTTTCTAAAAAGCTAAAAATCAGGGGAATATGTTGAGATTGTTAGATTACACATAAAATCAAACAGTTTCCGTCTATGTTTTACGTATTTGACTGTGTTAATTGATTGGATTCTTAGCAGATCAAGTCAGGGAAAACAGTTTATAAGTCAGGGAATAGTCGGGCGGAAAGTCAAGGGAAAAAACGAGTCAAATTTAAGCCTAAAGTGGCCTGCCCTGTTATGACTATGTCATTCGTCATTACACGTACCACATGTGTTAGTAAAACGGATAAGTTCGGGCAGAATGGAAATTCCCAGTTTATGCCCGAACAAGAGATCTTACTGAAAATGAGTCAAACCAAATAAAAAGCGTGAACTCAAATTTCGAATTCCCCGGACCTGTTTTGAGTCACGCATAGTTACGCCATAGCCCGGCCGGCGAGTAGTATATTGAATAATAAATTAAAAAGTGGTTTTTGTTTGTAGTTATCGGAAGTTTTTTCATTATTCATTCATATGAGTCAGGGAAAACAACGTGTATGTCAGAGAACAGTCAGGGAAAACGATAGTCAGATAAAAGCGGCCACACTATTACCCGGTAGAAGTGCTTCAATATTATCTAGAAACATTTCAATGAAAAACACCAATTTTTCGGGTCTTTTACGTTGAAAATTGTTTGTCAAAATCCATCGTAACTTTCACAGGGGCATTAGCCGAAAAAGTCTACTCACAAATGAGTCTTATCATGTTCGTCTATCGATCACAACTGTTTACCAGAGATTTATCATTGACGTTTTGAGAATTTTTCTCATCCCTGGTACGTCCATATTGGCTGGAAAACCTGGCGAAACCCCTCAGCGCATCAGGGTTGAGCAGTACTTCTACGTGCAGTGAGAATCAGAACGACCTGTGTACCCGAACTTACAGAATAACAATTTTCATGTCAGATAGAAGAATTATGATGAAAGTTATTTACGACCCGATAGGCTATAGATACTGTATATAGATAATTACAGCCCCTATATACAATTATTTAAACAGTTAATTTGACGACATTCAGACAATGAGTACAACACTTTACATGTGTTTATAGTCAACATATGATTACAAAACTGTACTCTATTATACGCCGGGGCGCGATGTGATTATTCTAACGTAACGCTTTTATTATTCGTCGTTCACTGTTGAATTCATAATGAATGACCTCGGCGAAATGAGAACTGATAATTTATTCATCTACCAGATGCTCACAATTATTATGAGGACTGAATTGGCATGTAACATCTGTTAGGGGGCGATAGTTGAAGAACACACTGGGAACCGGGCATTGGAGGAGGCCGGTGACCTCTGACGTTCATCGAAGATTGAGCGCGTCTTTATGGTCGTCACAGGCGTCAGTTCCGTTTCAGCCACAGGTCAAAAAGTATTCAAAAGCAGAGGCGGATTTAGACCGTGTCGACCGTATCACCCGACACAGTCGGAATTTTAAAGTGCCTTTTTATTTTTTCTCTGTTTCAAAATTTGCCACCTGAGATACACAATAGATAATTTTCCTAAATATATAACCTATGTTTCTTGACTAAATGCCTCTAAGAGATGCTCAGAAAGCTCTAAAATGATAGTAAAATTTAGAAAAAAAAGATTTTGCTGATATGCCTTTCCGCCCTAAATTAAGAATATATGCCCTTTTTATTGGTCGACATGGTCACAACACGCCCCTGGATCCGCCCCTGAAAAGTCGTCACTCTTTTGGTCGGAGTTTGTATCGATGTGAATATCGGTTGGACCGAGTTCGTCGTAGATGATTAAAATCAGTTTCGTTTAAACAAGAAAGTAATGCAGTATCGTCGGTTCAATCATTTGTAGCTGAAGCCATGATTAATGCATGTACCTGATAGGGTTGGCTCCGGGAATATCTAGATAAGGGAATTCGGAGCCACCCCTTTCTCTGGTGAATGGTTGTGAGCGGTTTTGGCAATGGCGGAGAACTTCAGTCTAACGTGAAAACGCTCTGTCCGTATCGGAAGGATGCCCTTTTTAATCTTGAGCAAAAAAGTGTCCAAAATGTTTATTATCGCTCCGTACGGTGCACCGTAGGCGTGTTATTATTCGTTAACAAACCTTTCCGCGTTTTCCCTATTTATATTGTCACACGGCGCGGCGTGTCGCCGCCCGTGACGTCATCGCGAATCAGACGGCATTGTTCGTGTATAAGTACGCGGACATCGATGATGTCATCAACCGTTACCAGGCAACTGTCATAATCCGACACGAGACAATTGATACGCGTTTAAAACTATGAAATAAAATCCTGTCATGTTTTTGTCGTGTCTGAAAGCTGGGCGGAATTTGACTCTATTAGACTGTGTCCACAGTTGTGAGGGTTTGATTTAGGACCCAGTTACTCAGTTGTATGGGTCTAATTAGGCTCTTAACCCAGTTTTACACTGGGTGTGGGGTTTATTAATTTGATACTGGACCCAGTTTTACACTTGTGTGGGTTTATTAATTTGATACTGAACCCAGTTCCACAGTTGTGTGGGTTTGATTTAACTCTAAACTCAGTTCTACAGTTGTGTGGGTTTAATTTGACACTGGATCCAGTTCCACAGTTGTGTGGGTTTAATTCGACTCTGGATCCAGTTCCACAGTTGTGTGGGCTCTATTTGACTCTGGATCCAGTTCCACAGTTGTGTGGGTTTAATTTGATTCTAGGCTCAGTTCCAAAGTTGTAGTTCCTATAATTACATTCAAATGATAAATTTAAAAACAATTTATTTCTACAAATTAGATCATCAATCCGCGACTTCGTAGAAACTCTGACTCAAGTTCGCACGCGTATTATACATATATCTAGATGAATTAGGGTATAATTTTTGCAGGTTGCAAGTTGTAACTTGTCGCTAAAGCGCGACGCAAATTGATGTATATAATGGAATTTATAGCTGGGTAAGTGTGAGGGTTTGTAACGCGAGGTCTAACCCCTCGTGGCCTCACGAGTTCTCGTATGACTCATTCGTTTTCTAATAATCACCGGGCAATAATATAATTACACTCGAACCGATATCGCCGCGGCGACGACAATGGCGATCGTAACGATTTCGTAATTTTCTAATAACGTTACGTCGTCGGACGATCGCGGCCTCCGCGACCCGAGACTTCGCGCCCGCCCGCGACTAGATAGCGTGACATCACCAACAATGATCGTCGTTCGTTCCCACGGCGACCATTTCGCCTACGCGACTAATTCGATAACTCGTAAATGCGTATGGATATCCATGAAATAGTGTGAACCGCACGCAGCCTATACATTCTCTTTCAGTCGCGACAATTATCTCGTTGAAAAATGAAATAGTTAAAATCGGGAATGCTTCATATACTCTTTCTTTCTTTCTCATTCTCTTCCTTCTTCCTCTGCTTTCCTTTATCATTTCTTTTTTCATCTCTTTTCTCTTTCCTCCTTCCCAATGATCTCTCTCTCTCTCAGCCCTTTTATCCTTCTCTTTCCCGGCTCCTTATCTCTCGCACACTCCTTTCTGAACCTTGCCCACATTTTCCCCCTCTCTACCTCTCTCTACCTCTATCTACCTATATCTATCTTCTCACCTCTCACACCCCTTTCTGAACCTTGTTCTCATTTCCCCTCTCTCTTTTCTCACCTCTCACACCCCTTTCTGAATCTTGTTCTCATTTCCCCCTCTACCTCTATCGACCTCTCTCTCCTCTTCTCACAGCTCTCTCCTGTGTCCTATCTATCTTTCCTATTTTTGCTTCTCTCCTCACACAATCCTCCCACCCTTTCCTTGTGATCCGCTCAGATCTAGGGTCTCATTCAGGGTCGCACCTGTCTCCCATGATTGAGCATAAGGTCATCACAGGGCACTCCTAAAGAAAGCTTATCGGAAAAAATGAACTCATTCTTGGAAATACAGAGAACGAGCTCATGAATTTAGACTTTTTATATCAGTTTAATTATCCTTTCTCTCATAAAATTTCAGGGTAATGATATTTTTTGGGGTGGTATGCACCCCCTGCACCCTGCCCTTCGACCCGCCTATTTCCCCATCACTATTGTTGCTCCCTCTCTTCCTCGCGCTCTCCACCTCTCCCCCTTCACGTTCCTCTCCTGTTTCCTCCTATCATCCCCATTGATGCTCCTTCCCTCCACGCTATCAATCGTTTTCATATTTAACCCTCTCCTCTCGACCTCCCCTGTCCCTCTGTTCATATGTTCCTTTCTTGCATGTCTTATCCCCTCCCTGCAACCTTTCCTGCTGCCTTCTTCAATTTTATTTCGACCCTCTCATCTCTCGCCCCTTTCACCATCGCCATCCCATTTTCTTCCTCATCACTCTCGTCTCCCCATCCCCTCGTCTGTTCGGCTATGTTGTTATATATGTGTCTCATTTCTCATTCACTTACCCGCACGTAGCCAGAGAGAGAGAGAGAGAGAGAGAGAGAGAGAGAGAGAGAGAGAGAGAGAGAGAGAGAGAGGGAGAGAGCAAGCTAGCGTTCGCCTTTAGTCTCATTTATTTACGGTTGCCATGGTAATCGTATTGGATTGTGTGAGAGTTTGACATCGTTATCATGATGCTGTATCAGCCTGATTCAGCAGCAGCAGCAGCAGCAGCAGTAGCAGCAACAATCCAGCATCCACTACCTCAGACTTATACTTACTGAATTTCCAATTCAGTGCGTTGTCTATGATATTGCTTCTACTCTTTCACCCACTCGTTTCCCTATTTCTTTCTCTCTATTCCCCTCTCCTTCCTTTCCCCCTTTTTGACCCCTTCTCAAAATCCAGGGGACCAGAAAATCTGTCCGTTATAACCGATAGTTTGTTATGACCATTCTATTCAGTCAAGACCTCGTTATAACGAACTTCAGGCCACCAGAAATCTGTTCATTGTAACTGATAATTCCATATAGTGGAACATCAGCAAACTTCAGGGCACCAGGGCACCAGAAAATCTGTTCGTTATAGCAGTGGACTTCTAGTGGGTATTCTATGTAGAGTGGCACTCGTTATAACCAACTTCAGGAGACCAGAAAATCTATTCGTTATAATCTATAGTTAATTCTATGTCATGGAACCTCGTAACAATCTGTTCGTCATCACCAAGGGCCAGTTCCATAGTAGAGACTTAAGTCCAAAATCTTAATTGAGAGTTGTTAGATTGGCTGAAGAACTGAGTTGGTCTTAGACTGGTCTTAAGTCTAAGCCATGTCTTTGGAACCGGCCCTTAGATCATATCTAGTATGAAATTGCAGTGGAGCCTCGTTACAATAAATAACCATAGAAATGACTGCTGAATTTTCAAATGTTTGATGCATTGTTGCTTGCGCCTGTCGCGGGTCTATTTTTAGACTGCTGTCGCGTTTGACTCATGTTCGATTTTACGAGATGATTTTCTGGTACCTGGAGATGACAGCGGAATAATATTCGGCGCCGAAACATGACACTTGAGTCACTTATGACTCAAAAAGCGCGGATAAATGACTACGATCCTATAGATATCTATATCGTTCGAGTCGTCTAATTTGTTGTTATAGTCGGCAAATATAGTTATTGATTGATTGATTTATCAGATATCAATCAATCAATATTTTCCTAAGAATTGAACTTGGGCGCTATATATCTTATGTATAACCTAAAAATTTGTGTCTTCGAAGCAACTGAATAAAGAAAAGGCAGATTTTTTTGTCAACTACATGGATCTTCCTGACTGGGTAAAGGGTTCGGGGGGAAGATCCTCCCCTAACTGAATTTTGGGTCCAGGCCACGAAATGTTTAGACTAAAAAATCTGCAATTTCTATCGACGAATTCGCGTTTTCAACGATTCAATTAACCGTTTGTTAAACTCAAAACTTTTAAAAAAATCTTTACCCCGGAAACGATACAATACACTTTTCGATGAAATATTATCTCATTCGCTCTTTTAAATGTCTCTCGAATATAACTGTTCAAAACTTTATCTTTCCTTTCAAAACTCCTCTCGATGTTTATATATTTTGATTTTGTGAATATATATGATGTATTTATATATATCTATTTGATGTTTTCTGGAACGATATTTGTCTTTGCAGCCGATCACTAATACACCAGATAACAGTGGAACCAGTGTAAGTGTATGTTGTGTGTCTCGTGTTCTCAGTTTCGAGTAGATTTACTCTTTAGATATTTATTCTTCGATCTTCTTTTTGCAGTAAATAGAATCTTCGATTAGTCTAGATCATTTTATTTGAGTAAATATACTCTTAGATTCGTCATTAGTAATATTTACTCGGTCGTATGTCTTTTCGTTGTGTGCGTCTGTCTGTCTGTCTGTCTGTGGCTGGATCCGTGTAGTACCAGTTCTTCGGAGGGAGTTTTAGATTTGATGCGGTTATCGTTACTGCGTTAACTTTAAAACAACCGTCTGGCAACTGGACGTTTCATATCTTGAATTCTTTATTTCCTATTTCAATCTATTTTCATGTATGTTTGTCTAATCATCAGGACCATTTAATGCTAGTAGCACAGCTGGTAGATCCCCTATTGCCACAGCAGTTGATGTCCTACGGTACACTAGCGCCATCTGGTGGATCTTGACTTGCCACTAGTGGAATCCTCTATTGTGCAGTAGTTGATGTCCCACTGTACACTAGCGCCACCTGGTGGATCCCCACTTACCACAAGTGGAATCCACTATTGCCGCAGTGGTTGATGTCCTACTACACACTAGCGCACCTGGTGGATCCTCACTTGCCACAAGTGGAATCCTCAATTGCTGCAGTAGTTGATGTCCTATCATACACTAGCGCACCTGGTGGATCCTCACTAACCATTAGTGGAATCCTCAATTGCCACAGAAGTTAATGTCCTACTGCACACTAGCAAACCTAGTGAATCCTCACTTGCCACAGGTGGAAACCTCTATTGTTGCACAGTAGCGGTCCTTGGAAAAACAACATTCAACTTATGGAATTTTGTTCTATTATGATGATATATTTTAATCCAAGAATGCCCTGAAAATTCATGAAGTTCAAATACAGATATTGATAAAAGGATATATATATCACGTAAACAAACCATTCTCATACAATCAACTATTAGCTGATGAATTTCCGATGAAAATAATTCTCGCCAACTATTTTTTCGGAAGGTTGATAATTAATCTCCCAGGCTGTGATGATAATTACCGCTAAACTCCTACTGACTGGCCTTTACAACACCTCCGTTAGAGTTTGTTTGTTGCAATTTAATCCACCCCCATTCCCGAAAAACCAATTCCCCTGGAACGAGTTTGTTTTGAAGTGTTAGTGTTTCACATGTAGGGCCAGTTTAGGCCAAAAATGTCTTGATGTTTAGGTAAGGACAATGATTCTTCATTTTAGGACAGGAAAAAGTTAGCCTTTTATGTATTCTGACTTTTTACTTGTAGCTGTGGACATTTTGCTATGCTATTTAGCGAGGGGAAACAGTCTGCTGCAATCTTCTGCTTCCTTCATTTAAACAGGGAGGGAACACTATTACTACGTTCAAGATTCTTGGGAAACACTGTAGAATGGGAAATAAATGTGGAGATGAGTGGATATTACTGTGGAAGGACATTTATGGATTGGCACAACTAATGTTCAAGCACCAAAGACATGTGGACCGCCCTATGGAGGCCCGGGGTTCCGCAGTCAGATTTAATGCATGCGTTTAGAGGCTGTTGCATGATTGATGCATATGGCCTTATCTGACCTGATCTAATTGCTAAGAGAAAATAACGCGCATAAGAAAGTGGCATTTTTCGACGCTGTAGAAATTAGAGAAAATGTAGACTTTGGGCGTTCGTGGAGGGTTTGCACCAATCGTAAGCCGTCCCCCTAGACTTACCAAGGAAAGGCAGTGCTGCAGAAGCGGGGGGGGGGGGGATATGTGAAAATGGAAGTAGACTGCTGCTGGGGTGGTTGGGTGGGTGTTTGGGGTATCAGTGTTTTAGATAGAACTCATTGAAATCATGAAATCTAAACATGAATGTCATTGTTTCAGCAGTTTACGACTACTGGTGATGTACAGCAGTTTTGTGAGGTAAATCACCATCTACGCAAAAAAACTCTCGCTGTTTTTTTTTTCTACTTTTCATTTTCAAAAATTGTCTTCAGTGTTGTCTTTCCCGCGGCGTAAAATTCGCGCGCGTTAATTCGACTGCAGTTTTATCTCCCAGGCGCGGCGGCGGCGTTTCTTGATCAAAATTTTTGCATTTTTTAAAAATTTTTCGACATCTAAATTTTTTCGACATTATTTATCAAATTAGCCAAGTGAAAGCCGGTGCTGCTGTTTATAGGTGTTAGTTAATTTTTGCACGTGTCGATTGCTGTGTAAACGTAGATTTTAGAAATATCGGGGTCCAACACAGTTTGTCGGGTAGTTTAGGAAAAACTTCGCACAAAGTATAATCAAATTTTGGCTTACAAATTTTTATGTTACACAATTTAATTTTTCACAACAATTATCAAAATTCAATAAGAATCAAATAAGAATAAAAAATCAATGAGAATCAAAATTGGAGGTTGAAAACCTCGGCCCCGCCCCACGCGCGCACTTGCACATGATTCTATTTTTCTAGATTTGACCGTATGAAAACTTCGTAAGCATGAGCAAAAAATATATCGAAATTGTCATAATTTTCGAAAAAGGCCGAAAGAAAAAAATTCACAATCGTGGTTCATTTTTTTTCTTCAACGAGAATGAAAATTGTGTCAGAGCATGAATTATATTTTAATGTTAGACAAAGTAGAATTGATGTTTGAAGTGAATGAATTAGAAATGAAGTAAATAATTCGGTGAATGAATGAATTAAATGAATGAAATCGTTGGGTGATCATTGTGAGGAGTGATGGACTGTTGATCTCGCGGACTCGAGAATGGTGCAAGCGTGAAATCGTTCTTACACCCGACTCGGGAAACAGATTATTTATGAATATGGCAACTTCATAGAACATTCTCGAGTGGTAGGACTTCTAGATCCTCAGGGGCCAGTTGCACAGTTGTGACTTAAGTCCATAATTGGTCTTAAATCTTAAGACTGGTCTCAAGTTGTTAGATTGGCTATAGAACGAAGTTGGTCTTAGGCTGATCTTAGGTCTAAGCCATGAGACTATGCAACTGGCCCCTGGAACTATTGTTGTATCGTTCTAAACCATTAAAGATTATGGTAACACCTTAGCAGGGTGTCCGTGATAGGAAAACAGGCTTCCGACTGATTTCAAACACCTTTTCACATCATTGCTTAAAACTTCAAATGATTAAAAATGATTTATCCGTGGTCGTTCAGGATTCGTTTGACCTAGTTATAATCCGTCAATGTCACGACAGGGTCGTCGTCGACGTCGTCGTCATCGGTTACCATCGTTTGAATCCATCAATGCGTTCTCGGTCGTCGTGGCGACCACCGCTGTACTGATACATTCATTGATTGATCAGTAACCGGCTAATATTAGAATAGTTTCACTGACGTCATCAACACTGATCGGTGAGATTACACTGCGCGCTACTCTCACTCTACTCTCCTTTCTCTCTTCTCTTTCGATCACTGGGTAGAACACTGCTCTCCTCTCTCTCTCTTTTGATCACTCTCGGGGCCCTTCACTTTGTCAGTAAGATAGTAGGACATGCTTTTTCCCAGACTCATGGAAATCACCCCTATTTAGGAATTTTGTCCAACCCTTTTTCGCAGTATCTCGCGTCCCTTTTCACCGAATATCAAATTGTATGTATTACTGTGAAGACCGTGGAAACAATCTTTCTGATGATATGATATTTTTCCACAAATGAGGAAAGCATAAAAACAACCCTTTAAAAAAAAAACAATTGCGGAGTCTGCTTGAAAAAATCTGTGAAACCTCCCCTTTTCTCCGATATCTCTGTCCTAGATCAAATCTAATTTTTGACACTTTCTCCTAAGATTTCTCGGGAATTCGGACACTCCTTACTTGGTATATAGAAAGTAACGGGGCCAGGCGATCACTGCGTATGGTGCTGTTTTCCCTTCCCTGTTACGCTCTTGATGTAGCAAAACATTGGACTCTTATATACCACTCTCTCCCTCAACCACCGCCCTCTTTTTCTCCTCATCCAGTGAGGATATTACATTCACTACTCTTAACTCAAATTGCTCTCCCTCTCCTGTCGTGTTCCCTCTCCACCTCTGCTCCTTCCACCCTACCCTCTCCTAACTATTCCCTATACATTCTCCCTTTTTTCCATCTCACTCCCTCGCTCTAAATCATCTTTCCATCGATCTACCCATTATTCCCCCTTCCCTTCCCTATAGTCCCTGTATATCTCGCAACTCTTTTTCCTCTCTCCGCTCTTCCAGTCTTTCCGTGGAACGTCGGTGTCTATTCAGGATCCTGTTCGAACAGGAGATAGATAGCCGAGGATCATAGATCATACCAGGGACTTCTCCGAGACCGTACCCTGCACCACAATTCCACACTAGTCTGTCCGTCTGCTGCTGCTGACTAATTGAGACACCCCGAATTAAATACAAGATATATATCTATATTTATATATAAATATTTATGTATATATATATATTATATATGTATATATATATATATTTAAACGAGGTTCCAGCAGTCAGCGAGCAAGATCGTGGTGTCAGTATTATAAGGGAGTGTGTGGATGGCTGGCTTCTGTCTCGGTACTGTGTGCTCTACTGGTTGTCATGGTAACTGCCTCGCTATATGCATGTGGGAGTATATTCTTCCATAGAATCGTTCGTTCGTTCGTTCGTTCGTTCGTCCGCGGGCAGATGACGACGATGGTAAATTCATCGCGTCGAATCATCACCTCGAATATAACGCCATCGACGTCGCTCTCTGGAAATAGTTCTGAAAAAGGGAGATCGCGGCGACCTCTAAGATGACCCTTCGCGGGCGGATCCAAGATTTTGCGACTTGAAAACTAGAAGTTTTGAGATACGATTTTCCTGCATCTGAAGCTGATTTGAGTCGCGAAACTGGCGTGCGCTACAGAGTCTTCATTGCGACTTGACTATTCCCTGAAAATATCAAAATAAATCTCTAAATCAGAATAATTTTCAATTGAATTACTATGTTTGATGTGAAATGAGTCTCATGTTTGGTGTTAACTACAAAAATTTGAGGTAGTCCCGTCTGCACTATACCGCAGATAGGGATGTAAATGTTTATGGTAAAAATGTTACCTTTGGCCATGGAGGGGTGCGGCCCTGATTCCTGGTGGAACATCCTCTGTATCCACCCCTGCCTTCCCTCTGCAGTGAGAAAGATAGAGCTTCCTGACTGAAGGAGTTGAATTGACCCCTGCACTGCTTTGAGAGATGATCCTCTCACCTTGAACTTAGGTAACTTCCCCTCACTTAGTTGAGAGGTAGACGAATGGGACATTGATTGAGAGAGGGAGTGGTAACCCTCGTCCTCCATTCTGATGGTCATAATCTATTCTATGAAAGCCCCGATCTCTACCTATTTTTTGAATGAGATGACTCCCTCTGCACCAATGGAGAGGGGCGGCACTTCAAGACTACCCGTACCCCATTCTTCAACTTCACAGATGAGACCTATAACGCGGGATCGCTTTTTCGATTGTTATTTTTCAGACCGTCTGGGCTTGTAACGTGTGTCGCAAAAAGCAGGAAATACTCGCCAAAACGGGACAATGGTACCACGGCGGCATGGCGAAACCGGTGGCGCTCGACGTCGACGTCGAACAACAACAACAGCAACAATTACTCGTACTCCAGCAGCAGGGAGGCGGCAGCGGTAAACCTCCGGGACGGTCGGAAACTGTGCCATCGAATCTCGATCGTCGTTCCCGTAATGAATCGACGACGCATGACTCGGGACAAAGTTCCTCGGAGAAAGAGAATATACAATCGAAATCCGACGGCGGTGGCGGCCGTACGAACCAGCAGCCGATACAACGGACCGGTAGTTTATTAGGTAAAGAATTAAAGCGACAGTATTCGATGACCGATGTAGGTCAGAAGGGCGGAGGTAGCAGCAGCGGCGGCGGTGCCGGAGGTGAACGCGCGCAGCCTACCGGCGGACGCGAGCGTATCGGATCGGCCGGACATGAACGCGATAATAGAGATAGAGGACGCTCGGATCAGTCGGAGCGCGGGCAGACGAGTCCGCGCGACGGAGCCGAGCGCTCGCGCAGCCACGATCGTTACCGCGACGACGATCGTTTGAACGAAACGCCGTCGCATCGTCGGGCCGCGCCGCCTGGCGACTCGCGCGATGATCGGTTACGCGGGTCGTCGCGTGAACGACGGAATAGAGAGCCACCTGGTGACAGATATAGAGAACCATCGAGAGATCGAACAAGGTTTGTATCGGCCATTTTTAATATGGTTTCTAAAAAAAACTGGGCCGGTTTTATAGACTGGTATTAACTTTAACCCTAGGACTAACTCAATCGATAATGGATTGGGTTAGCCCCTCGGGTTATAGGTAATGTCAGTCTATAAAATTTGCCCTCAGTTTACTGAATAAGGAAGAACCTTCGAAAATGATTCCTTTGAATCCCTCACAACGCTAGAAAAAACCTCCTTCCTCGCCAAATATTAAGAAATATCTGCAAAACAATTTCCATTCTACACCTCAGAAGCACTATAGCTGCCAACTACTAAGTTATGTCTTAGTTCTGGTTCTGCCATCATTGTCACTATGAGTTATCTCATTGTGCCTGTTCTGCCGTTATTGCCACTACGAGTTATATTATAGGTAGTTTTTCTAATTGATTCTTAGGCACACAGAAATATTAGTTGGCAATGTGAACAAACTCAGCTTCATTCTCAACGCTCAATTGTCAATTTGAATAATGGCTGACTATATGTAAAGGCTCTATTGCCAACTATGATAACTTGTAGTTGTCACTGGGAAGAACCACAGCTATACAGTTAATGTGAACCCACAAAATGATTTCAATGTTATTTATTTATTTAGGGAACCTTTGGATCGCAGACGAGAGACCTCTAGCGATAGAGATCGGTACCGCGAGGGTCGCGACGCCCGGGACCTCGTCGATCACTCGTCGACCCAGCGAGATCTACGCGAACAGGACATCCGCGATCATGACCACTACCAACAACAACAACAGCAACAACAACAACGCGGAGGAGGCGCCGGAGAATTCCGTGAGTCACCCGAGCGACGTAACTACGACGACCAGATGGACCGACGTCGACGCGGCAGTCCGCACGACGTCGACCGCATGAGCGAACACTCGTCGCACCACAGCGACCGCGGATACTCCTCCAACGATCGTAGAATCCGCGGCGCCGGAGGAGAGCCGTCGTCGTCGACGCGTCCTCCGAGCGCAGAGCGTCGCGAGTTGAGCCGCGTCGGGTCGGGTCGCAGCGACCGCGGCGGCGGCGGCAGCGATCGCAACGGCGACCGCGGACACAATCATTCGACGGCGAATAAAGACCTAGTCGTCGTGGATAATAATAGTTATGAGCGCGAGTTAGATCGGACTGTCGTCGTGGTGAACAACACCGCGGAATCGTGCGGCCCGAACAACATCCAAATGCAGCACCTCGACCCGAGTTCGGCGGCGAACAAAACGTCGAAGCGCAACCGGCAAAAAGTCGAAAGCATGTTGCGTAACGACTCGCTGAGCTCCGATCCGTCGGACTGCCCGCGGCCGCCGCCGCCAAAACCGCATAAACACAAAAAAGGCAAAAAACAACGACAACGATCGTTGAGCAGCTCCGACGACGAGATACGCTCGACTCCGGAGTGCTCCAGCTGCGGCGAGGAACCGGAAATCGAGAGCGAAAGCGTCAGCGAGAAAGGTAGGAGGAGATTAATTCAAATTCGTTTGTCACATTCGTCGTGCGTTTCGTTTTTAGTTTCGAAAGAAAAGTTTCATTTTGGTTTTTTTATTGGATAAATTTTTGCCCCGATCTCCCCCCCCCCCCCCCCCCCGGGCCCATAAACCTACCCCTTTAACGCGCGGCGATTGTTTGAAATAATCTACGAAATGGTTTTACGGATAGAAGAAAAAGTGGATTTCGACCCCACTGTTAATCAAAGCCGTACTAAAAATAGTTTCAACACCCCTTACGATTCAAAACTCCCCTTTCCCCCACAGAAGTATGAAGCGATAGACTATAGTATAATTTCGAGGCCCTCTCCACAGCAATGCGAGAAGTAAACTGAACATAATTTCAAGGACCTTCCCCCTCCGATACGTGACATTAACAGACTTCCTACCAGGAAACACGAGATCTACCTATAACGAACTTCAAGGTTCCTTCCCCCGATAGATCAAGACCCTCTCCCGCACAGCAATGCGAGAATGGAACGAAAAATTCCATGGTTCTTTCCCTTGATAACGCGTAGCTTGAAAATGCGACAATCAATATAAAAATTAGTCAGAAAAGTCTGTTCGTTTTTTTACGCGAAAACGATAAAAGTATCGAGATTACGTCCGCGCGCGCGCGCGTCTATAGTTTCCATTCAGAGATTCGATGTTATTCGGCGAGGGTTTATTTCGTCATCGGTTCCCAATAACAACCGGTATTCAGCATCATAACACGATATGAAATATATCTATGAATAGTTTGTGCAAATACGGGATTGAAATATGGCCGACCGGCTGACATGGGGATCCAGAAGAGGCAAGCTTATGATGGGACAGGGTGGCCACCTACCTGGAAATCAGGGAAAAACCGGGGAATTTTCTTTTCTTAAAAAAAGTCTGGGCTAATCAGGGAATTGTGTTAAAAACAGCTAAAGATCAGGGAAAAGTCATGGAAATTTGTTGAGGTTGCTAGATCACGCGTAACATCAAGCAGTTTCCGTCTATGTCTTGCGTATTTGACTGTGTTAAATGATTGGATTCTTTAACAGACCAAGTCAGGGAAAATAACGTGCATGCCAGGGAATAGTCGGGGGAAGAGCAAGTCAAATCCAAGTGGCCACCCCTGATAGAATCTTACAGATAGGTAGTGACAATGTGAAAATATAGATATTTTCCACGAATGGTTTGTCGCGCATCAGGGAGATGTAGAGTAGAGGTATTTTCAGTAGGATCACCGCGCATCAGATAGGAGGGAGGGAGGGGGGACGGGCGAGGTTTAGAACAGAACGGGGGGAGTAAATATCCATAAAATATTAAGCGTAGATATTTCCTGTTAGCATTGTCACACGAGAGGGGTTATAGAGGCGTGTATTAGTACGCGCGCGATACCGGTATGAATAGAAACCTGACATTGAGAGACCATCGGCGTTGTTGTGAGGACGCGAGTGGGGGTATCATTGGCCGCGAACCGGAAATACGAATTCTTTACTAATATTACTCGCTATTATTTACTAACACTTACATTGCTACGGTAACCGGCGCGCGGCGTTGTTTGTTTACGCATTAGCCGCGCGTACGCGTATCGGAGGACCGGCGTTAACCCTCTCGCGGCGTCGGCGTGCGTCGTCGCGCGCCAGTAGTACCCACCCATTCACTGATTAACCTCTATACTCTGAAAAACGGTTATATTCGCGTCGCGCGGAGACTCCGTTCTACGCTGCGCGCCGCCGTGTATATATGCATCGCGATGTTGCTCGTTGCCATAGCGACGGTTAGGTACGGCAGCATCTAAAACCCTTGGTCGTCGTCGACGATGATGCTGCTGCTGCTTTATGAATTTCTGCGTGCATTAATCGCGAGCACATGGCCGACCTGAAATTAATTCGACGCCTTGTTTGAATAATATCAGACGAAATAAAAATCGTTATTATATAAGGACCCCTCCTGCCCCCTCGGTGACCCTAAAATCAATCGCAGTCTTTTTAATCTATGACAACCAAAAATTTCACGCCCGAATAATTATTTTTCGGCTAAAATAGAATGATACCTTGTTTCTCCGCATGAGTTGGGTCACTTTTGTAAACCTCAATAGAATTTGTAATCAGGCGATTTCGATAGCTGCCGGGTCTGTTGTGGCTAGATTGATCGTGATTTTGAAAAAAGGTTATAATGTACAGCGGAGATAGGTGGATGACCGGGTCAACTTTAAAACTCAGCAGAAAGGAGAAACAAGGTAGCAACTTCTTAAGCCTTATCTCAAAGGTTTCAAAATTCTGAACTTTTTGTATTATTTGATATTTTATGTGTGAATATGTGTATTTTGTTTAGATTTTTGTATCGTAAATCTCCAATTCAGTAACTTCCCTATAGCCTGGCCTAATAATATCGCAGAATCATGAGTCAGTTTTGACTGCAGTGACTGGCTTATAGACCAGTTTTAACTTTAACCCCAATGGCCTGGCTTGATACACCAAATAAATACCTAATGAAAATTCAACCAGTATGTGTAATTATATGATAAACGATTTGCTGGACTCAGTTCCATTGTTATGAGTTAGATTTGATTCTACTTTCAGTGAAAAATTAGTACCTTTTTTGATCGCTTGATAAAATGAGAGCAACGATCTGTGGAACTGACCGTAATGAGCGAAAACTCAAAGCAAAAATTCATTAAATTCAAAAACAGTTCATTTTAGATTTCTGATTACTTAGCAATGGAACCGAGTCCAGGGTTGAGTTTCTTGAATCAAGTTTGACTGATATATTTTGTTTCATCGCTACTCGCTACTTCGCATTGTCAATGAGGAAAAAACAGAGCAAACTCAACCGATTTAAGCTTAAACTTTTTCACGAAACCGCACCCAGGAGGCTATCTTCATCCCTGCGGCTGTTAACCCTTTCATCGCTGAACGCACTCTTTGTTGGAATTCACTGACACGTTCGCGAAATTCTACGAACGGGAACGAACAACTCGGTACTTATCCCGCGCGGAATTCCTTCGCTTCGATTTCTGATCGAATTCGCGTACGGAATATTATTTCGAAAAGACGATTAAAAAGTGTGCGTCAGGGATGAAAAAAAAATCAAATTAAATACTCCGGAGCCAGTTCCACGGTTGGCGCTTGATGAGGTTGTTTACAAATATCTAAACTGAGAGGCAAATTCCCACCGGAAGAACTATGGAACTATGGAACCGGGTCCGGGCTAATTTCGATGTTTATGTTTCAGTGAATTATCTCTTCGCTTATGTCTCTTCTCTGGCTGTATTATATCTCACTATCTCTGATCCATGGCGAATGTTGTTTCCTCGAATTAAGTTGTGTTTAAACTGTTAATTAGAAAACACTGGTCGTTGATGTGATATCCGTGCGAGTGTCAGTCACCACGTGTGACGACTGGTCATATTTCTGTCATCGAATATTCCGACTGTTGAAATCTGAATTTTCCTTTCAAAATAACACACTATAATCCGTGTATACTGTAGATAAATGAAGAAATCCCACACTTCGAATTTAAAATCATGCGATCAAATTTATTATCATGAAACCACAATAACAATGAACACGGGGTTTTTCGGCTGTTGACTAACAGCCATCATCAGGTGGTTTCATGATAATAAATTTGATCGTATAATTTTAAATTTGAAGTGTGGGATTTCTTCATTAATCCGGAAGCTGTTTGTAGACTTTCAGGGTTCCGCTAGAAGCTTTTCCTGATTTTCACTATTTTGTCCCAAGAGATACCGATTTGATTTGTTAAATGTGTACGGAAATGGGAAATGTGAAATCTCTTACCGACGGTCTTAACGATGATTACTGATTAGTTTGAACATTATCATTCATATTTTAATGAAATGTTTCTGAAAAAATGTCCCTTATTTATCAGAGGTTGGCAGTCCTGGGAAACTGATTGAACATTTTCTTTTACATCGCAAAGATATGTTCGACTTGTTACTGATAGTGGAGGTTGGCAGTCCTGTTAGAACTGAGCAAGATGAATTTGCCCTTGCAATAATAATCTGATACTTATTCAAATCGAATATCCGCTGAGAAAATATGACCAGTCGCGCTTAAGCATTGTTACCTGAGTGTCCATGGTAACATCCTGGTAACTATGGGGCCACCATGATGACCATCCTAGTCGATCGTAACTATAATGGTATTTGTAATACTTAGTATCTCGTTACCAATGGCTACAATTGCCATGGTAATCTATCCAGTAACGATCTTGGTAACCATGGTGAACCCGCAGCATCGGTTATCTGCATTGTAATTACCTCCCTCCATTTTTCCCTTTTTCTCCATGGTTTCCACCCAGGTAACTATGCAACCAACTGGTACACAGTTACACATGGTAATTTTGATGCTGACGATGTCCTATCCATATGCATGGGTATCCATGGTAACCCAGGTGTTTACCTTCCGGTACCTAGTTACCGCACTGGTTGCGATTGTTGTACCTGGATGTTGCCAAGGTGATATCAGCATTGACGACCTCCTCGGCAATCGCGGTGGTATTGGCGGTAATTAGTGTTCATACTACAGCAGAACCTCGTTTTAACGAACTCCACGAGACAAGAAAATCTATTTGTTACAAGCGATAGTTCACCCAGTGTGAAATTAGTAAATGAGGACTCTATGCCACCAGCTACCTTGCTAGATGGCGTGCTTATAAATATGACAAGGTCAAAATCTAGTTCATTTTCAACTTTTTTTCTTGATTTCTAGCTTCCCACATAGGAACATCACATCCTTGATGAACCTAGATTTGTGTCTTAAGGGCACGATTAGCAAAATTTTTCTTTACCATTCATGGAAATTAAGAAATTATGGATAGACATAACATGAATCAGAGATGAAATCTGGAGTTGTTGTGGGAATGCACACTAGCGCACCTAGTGGACACTCCCTTGCCTGCCACAAGTAGAATCCTCTATTGCCGCAGTAGGTGATGTCCTACTGTACACTAGCGCACCTGGTGGATTCTCACTTGCCACGAGTGGAATCCTCAATTGCCGCAGTAGTTGACATCCTACTGCACGCTAGCGACATCTAGTGATCTTCACTTGCCACAAGTGGGATCTAGTACCACAGTAGTTGACATCCTACTGCACGCTAGCGCACCTGGTGGATCCTCACTCGCCACAGTTGAACATAATAGAGTCCTCATTGTCTTAACATTAAGACGAAATCCTACATTCCATACGATAACCCCGATGAGTCGTCCGTTAAAACGAGGTTCGGCTGTTCGGTGTCGTTGTAATATTCGACTTGATCAGTGACGCTGGTTCTCTCTCTTTCTCTTCTTCTGTATATATCTCGTGATGATATTTTATTGATGTTCGATGATGTTCGCAGTGTGGTTGACTGAAGCTGTTTTTTGCGTAGAGCCCTATCCCAATAATCGTAACTACGAAGAAGAGTCATGGAAAAAAGACGAAATGCTCGCGGCGAAAATTAAAAAATTCCTAGCGGTGAGAAGAAATACACAAACGGGCATACTGATTAACCATTGATATATATTAATATTTATATATATATATATATTTATATCATATGTATTCATTCTAAACGGAGTCCAATTTTTAAGGAATCGCGCAGCTACATAATATCTTGGAACTGCGTCGCAGTCGAAAATCAGTCGGGACAGTTTGAAATTGTAGTAATGCCCGTGCCCTGGTTTTAGAGACGCGTTTTAGCTTTAACCTTGTAATCTTCGGGTTAGAATCCAGTCTGATTTTATCGTGATACCAACTCTCGATGCTCGAGATGAAATGTAGCTTCAATCCCGTAAAACTTGGACTCCAGTTTCTATCTGTATGTAAAAATCATTGTATGCTGTTTATGCGCACTTTGGACGTGAAAGATGTCTCGGCCAGTAGGTGGCGCTCTGTGCCATATTCCTTTTTACTGTCGTTCTCCCAAATTTTTGATCGGACAAGCGGATTTGGGCTTTTTCATTGGTCTATTTATTCGGCTTGTTGCGCCTTTCCAAAGTCGCAACATTCCCTTGCAACCTACGGATGTCAGAAACGGGCAGACGACATCCTTCACGTTTTAGGTATCGTTTTTCACAATTTGTCGGAACGATTTTATTTCTTTATTTCTTTTACTTCCCATGGCGTGTGTGCAGGCGTTTCTACCCTCTCTCTCTCTAGGCGTGCTCTCCCTCTCGCTCGTCGCTCTCTCTCTCTCTTCTGCGCGAGTCACATTTTTATTTTTTTCTTGTTTTCTAGGAGAACTAGAAAGTGCTAACAATGCGTCGTCGCATAAACAGGGCGCGTTGACGGATACTTTGTCCGACGCCCGCAACAAGAAAATTGTTCGTTTCGGACAAGGTGAAGGTGAAAGCATGGAGGATGACTGTGGCTGGTCTGAACCCCAAATAAAAGATTCGGGGATTGATACAATGTCCTCTAGTTCCCAAACATTAAATGATCAAGACCTGCTCCATAAGGTATAGTAGTTAAACAAAGAAAAGAAAAACGTAACGCTCCTTAACAAAAAAACTACTCCGTACTGCTCAAGCGCCATCTGGTGTCGTGTTGTCTTTCCGGTCGGTGGCGGCGAGAATCGATTTTTTTTTCGTTCGTATTTTCTCTGCGTCGCGACCGATCGCGGAACTTTCACGATTCGATTTTATCGTCGAAATCGAGAAACGGAAAACAAAACAAAAAAAGCGGCGAGAGAAATGTAAACTGAAAAAAAAAACACGCCGGATCGCTAACCGCGTAAATTCGACGAACGGTTATTACCACGGTGATCGGGGGTAGTGGCATTGTTTCGTTTATTCGTGTTGTATACGTATATATACGTGATCCGAGTTCGAGGTCGTCTGTGGCGGGCGGGTTAAACGGAGCGCTTGTTCGGTTTTTAGAACTTTCTAGTTCGCCTATTATTATCATCATCTATATTACTATAATTCTAGTGGCGCCCCCTGTGTTGTCGTCATAGTGATATCCTCTGCTTAAACCCTTCATCTTGTCCTGCGTCGTCGTCATTGTGTAGTGCTGACAAATTTTTCTCGTATCTCGCGCCATAATCATTATCATAATCATAATTATCATTAATTTCATGAATTTTTTTTATTTCGACGCTTTGTATATATCTCGGCGACCTGTACTCGTCGTTGGTTGTCATAGCAACTCGCGTGCGCGCACTTTTATTGTTGTATTTATGCTTCCGCTACCAATTCTACACACCGGTACTGATAGATAGGTCAAGGTCATTCTGTTCATTGTTGCTCAGTATCTATATAGTAACTGAATATGTTCAGCATTTGGGTTTGTGTGTAAATTCTTTAGGTGGTTTGTCCAGAAATATGGCTACTTCCTATGACATAATTAACTCCTCAAGGAACAAGCCATACTGATCTGTGCTACCAAATGACCTGACTAACAAGAATCCTCTATTGCCACAGTTGTTGATGTCCTGCTGAACGTGAGCACACCTGTGGATCCTCACTTGCCAAAAGTAGAATCCTCTATTGCTGCAGTAGTTCATGTCCTACTGCACACCAGCGCACGTGGTGGATCCTCACTTGCCAAAAGTAGAATCCTCTATTGCTGCCGTAGTTCATGTCCTACTGCACACCAGCGCACGTGGTGGATCCTCACTTGCCACAGTAGTTTATATTCTTTGCCGTTAGCGACACCTGGCGGATCCTCACAATCTGCCCAGAATCTGTAGAAAGCAGTCTAAATGGCAATTGATGTTGCTTTGATAGGCTAATAAGTGATGTCATAGGAGGTAGCCATCTTTCTGGAAAGACCTGGTGCTGAGCCTTTTAGCTTAAGATATATTTCAATTATTAGACGAGGCCAGACTGACCTGGGATTCCATGTGACAATCATGTTGTAGAAGTCTTCTCTCTTACATCGCTCACGTTTATTGACTGAAAACCTTCAAGTTTTAATTGAAATCTATATTTATCTCTTATCAGTCAGGAGGAGGGCAGGGCTTGAAGAGGGAAGAGCAAACGCGAGATAGTACGTAGTAGGGAGAGGAGATAGGGAAGATGAGAGAGAAATGAGAGGGGAGAGATGAAGTGAGCGAGAAGAGAGGGGATGAAAGAGAGAGTGGAATGTTGTTTGCTTTATGTATTGTCACGATTAAAACTTATCAGAACATTCATTGAAAGTAAGATGTACGTTTTACCTGAGTTCCTATCGGTCAGACTAGTTTGAATATTGAAATATCACCCAATCACTGAACCCTAAATAGAGGAATTGTAATCTCAGCTCTGATTGGCCCTCACGAGTATCGTTGGATCTTACTTACAATCGTATGTTCTGATGACTTTCTTTACATGTTTCAATTTTGACTTTGTATAAAATTCGGGTAAGTATTTGATATTCGATACTTTGTGATACACAGTAGACTCCATCAAACTCAACTTTATAGTATTATTTGATACCAGTCTCAATTACCACAAGTTAGAGACAGACAGAGAGTCTACTGCATTTCTCAAACCCTTATGCAATATTTGACTCAAACTCGGGGTGGAATTTTACCAGTGTTAACTTTACCGCAGTAAGAGACAGAGTCTTCTGTGCTTCACAAAAGTCTTACTCGGTATTTGACAGCAACTCGGGGTAATATTTCACCAAACTCAGGGTAATATTTTACCAGTCTCAACTTTATCGCAGTAACAGACAGAGTCTACTGTATTTCACAAACTCTTACTCAGTATTTGATACCAACTCTTGAGTAGAGTTTTACCAGTCTGAATTCTACTAAGGGACATTGACTATATTTGTATAAATATTCAATTTGAAAATAACAAGATATTTCAATGAGATTTTAAACTTAAACAAATATGCTATGATATTTTTGATAAGGTAGGTGATGAGATAAGTGAATATTCGGATAAACCTGTATTTGATTGGTCGTTTTATTTCGTTGCAGCATCCCGTTACCTGGCAGCGGTCAGGCGATGGAACTAAACTAATCGGTCACATGATTCTGAAGAAATCGTCGGTTGAGGGAAGTGGCCAGAAGGATAGTGGTTCGATACTAGGTAGGTGCTTAGGTACGCTAAACTCTTTATTTCATTCATTTCTCTATATGTTAGCAATTAGAACGATTTGTGAAATAGTTAGGTGAATGTTGATAGTGGGTAGAGTCCTGAAGGGGTCAGAGGAAGGGCTAGACCAGCCAGGTTGAAGGGTTGGGAACTGTCAAGGTGAGTCATGTAAAGATGGAGTCAGTCGGGGAAGGATATTGAGAGTATTGTCTCAGTAGAGTCCTCAGGGGTGGGGCCTGCCAGTTTAACCCTTTCAGTGCTGACTTATCAATACCCTATAGTGCTGGAGATAATTTGAAATATTTGAAAAATTCCACCCCGGTGTTTTGAATAACGTGAATACCACTATAGGGATCTACACCGCGGCGCAGTGTATCGTTAGTTACTAATATTTCACTATGTTTGACAGGTGCTGCCATCTTTCAATAGAGATAAAGACTTATTACTAATTACATCAATACACCGCAGTGCGGTGTAGTAGCAAAATCCATCACCGATTTATACACCGCCCTGCGGTGTAGACGCACTGAAAGGGTTAAAGAAGGGACTATCCGGGGCGAGTCATCAAGAAATGGAGTCAGCCAGAGAATGGCTTTGAGAGTATCGAGTCCTAACTGGGTGGGGTCAGTCTGTGAGTTCTGAGGTTT
Organism: Tubulanus polymorphus; assembly: GCF_964204645.1. Classification (NCBI taxonomy): domain Eukaryota; kingdom Metazoa; phylum Nemertea; class Palaeonemertea; order Tubulaniformes; family Tubulanidae; genus Tubulanus; species Tubulanus polymorphus. Next base: position 12,282,313 of record NC_134032.1, on the reverse strand, counting down.
AGTCTTCAGGAAATCAAAGCCAGTCTGGATGAAGTCTATAGAGCGGTGATGAAGAGGTTGGACTAGTCATGGTAGAGCTCTTACGGGACCAGTCTATAGTAGAATCAAGATTGGAGTCCGAAAGTAGTCAGGCCAGGCCATTCTGGTTAGAACTCGGGGCCCAGTTGCACAGGTGTGACTTATATCCAAAAGCGGTCTTTAATCTAAAGACTGGTCTTAAGTTATTAGATTGGCTACAGAACTTAGTTGGTCTTAGACCGGTCTTAAAGATAAGCCATGACTATGCAACCAGCCCCAGGAGCTGATCCAGGAATTTCTCTGAACTGTGGTGGTAATGATTTAAACCGCGTTGTTATTTACTTTCCAAAACTCCATCAATCGCATTAAGAAACGATGTATTTTTCTCTCTCTCGTGTAAAGGTTTAAAAGTGATCGGCGGTAAAATGACGGAATCCGGCCGTCTGGGCGCGTTTATAACGAAGGTGAAGAAGGGCAGTATAGCCGACACGGTCGGGCACCTGAGACCGGGCGATGAAGTGTTGGAATGGAACGGACGATCGCTGAAAGGCGCCACGTTCGAGGAAGTTTACGATATCATATTCGAATCGAAACAAGAACCGCAAGTGGAGCTGATCGTACAACGCAACGCTAACGGGTTAGTGCAGATATATGTATTGTATTGTATCGAATCAATCAATATGAAAACAGGTAGTACTTGTAGGTTAACTGATAATGGAGCTTCGGTGTGGCCGAGTGGTTAGAGTGTTCAACTCTTGGAAGCCAGGTTGTGGGTTCGAACCCCGTACATTACCATAGTTTCCCCGGGCAAGGCACTTCTCCGCCAAGGAGTAAATGGGTACCCGGCCTGATAGATGACTCCTTGCTCGGATGTTACTTCTCCCTAGGGAGAGATGACTGATAAATGGTTAGAGTTATAGGTTGGGGGTAGATAAACAATTCATGGGAAAGTGCCGTTGAAAGGCGCTATAGAAACTGAATGAACTGGTACTACCACTTCTATCACATAGTAGCTTCATGAGGTAAATGAAAACCTACACAGGACTATCATGTTTTTTTCTGATCTATATGTCTTATCTTGGTCTTGAAGAAAATGTTGTGGACCATCTGATTCTACAACCTAATTATGAGCTTAAATTTGTTAGAATCCAGTCAATGTTTGTTATCCAATTATCGGGAAAATGAGCTAGGCTCGATTTTCTTTTTCATAGATACCCTGGCCTGGTTTTACAAGAGGAATTCAGTTTATTTTTCAAAAATCTCATCAACTTTTCCCGCTTTTTCAGTGAAAACGACCCAATAGAATTGGAGCTTAGAGAACGACCGGATCTAAGAGGTAAGAATAAAAACAATTGTTAAATGGCCATTGGACGCTGATTTCCTCAAGCAAGGGTTATATCCTGCTGCCGGCAGAGTTTCTTGACCTGGAACCTTCCTAAAATGCCTTGAAGGGAAATATACAAAACTGCTAACAATGCCCCAAGCGGTGCTCATTGCAGCGGGTTGAAGGGAAAAAGAAACTATAGACCTGCTGTTAATGCCCTAAGCGATGCTCTGAGGATTGAGGGGTAAAAGAAACATCAAACCAGTAGATAATGCCTCAAAACAACAATATTTCTGGTCAAAAAATGGTTTTCGCTGCAACAATTAACATCAGCACGATGACAGACGGCTACAGCGCGTCTGCTGCTACCGTGGTGACATATGTTAGATTGTTAATTCAATTATAAATTTAGTCATCGCGTCCCTTGACATATCGACGTATCACATACTCGCGCTGGATTATTGCAACAATCCTGTTTTCATCACGACGACATATTTCAATGAAATTATTTTGATGAAAATTTTTGCCGAAAAAAATAATGACTCGTCGACGCGATAGAAGTCATGAGCACTTATCGAATTAATTCGAATTTATCCGCGATAAATGGCGGTAAGTCATTTTGTCCTTTACGTAAATTTTCAAGTACGACTAAACGTAGGAAGTAACATTGTTTCAGTTTTAAATTTCGAATAAAATGTTGAGTTTAGCTGTGTGTACTACTGGCATTGCCAATCGTGCAATTGAGAATCCACCAGGTCATTCTCCTCTGACAGGGGTTGGAACCTGATGGCATCGAGATTGCCATGGAACGAAACCCTGCCACACTAGACCAAGAGCCAGCTACATGCGCAGCTTAGATGATGTCATTATTAGCCAATCAGAAATCCCGTTTTATCTTAGTTTGGGTTTTTCAATAGATTGGCACCGTGTGGTTTTGTGTCGTGAACCTGCGCACCCGGTCTAGTGTGGCAGGGTTTCCTGCCTTGGCTGAGTCTAGCGATGCCATCAGGTTCAAATCCCTGCTGAAGGAGGCTGCAACCGGGTGTGCTAGTGTACAGTAGGGCATCAACTGCTGCAACAACACAGGATTTCACTTGCTGCAAGTGAGGATCCATCAAGTGTGTTTTATGCAGAGGGTGGAGATATATGATTGGACTTACGCAAGACTGACTATTACTCACGCCATCTGGTGGGTTGCTGGTACCCCACGTGCTCATTTAGGGTCGCGATGATTCATGGATTTTTTAAGGAATTTGATTTTTGATATTTTGTTTAACATCTAGTTGGTTGAAGTGTAAGAATTGTTTTCACGGTGAGTTATCGTTTCAATGCTTGGTTTATATGACGAAATGCTAAAATCTACATCGCAGAAAAAAACTTTAACCAAAAAAACATTGCTATTAATCAAAATTAGACTATTGCCTACGCTTGCCAGAGGTTCCTTTTGATATGGATCAATGTACTTTATTTTTCATTACTGATTAATTCTTTAGTTTAATAATCTGATAATGAATTATCAAAATCAGAAATCAAATATTATGCAGTAGGGTGGATCCAAGCGCTATTTTCTGTATTCCAAAATACTTTGGATGGCCTTTAAATTTTCGTCAACAAAAGTGTTTTATTTCATTAAGCTAATGGATTCCAGAATAGACTAAACTGTCCAATTTTGTTTGGGGCTTTCAGCGCCAGATTACCAAATGCTGTCTGGGTATAGCTTTGCTGTACTGGTCATTTTGTAAATTATCTCGTGCGAACAGTTTGATCACTGCCAAGCGCGTACAATTATCCGCGTCATACTGCATATTCGGAGTCACCAGATTGTGTCATTCCGTGACTCTGCTGATGTTTGGAATCGTGAGTTCACTAACCTTGGTCAGTGACCTTTCAGTTACCCGTTACGTGTAGAATTGGAAAGCATCCAATTCTGATTCAGATTAGAACCACAAACAGGACAGAGATTACGCAATGTTTCACTTGACCATAGATCACTACGTTGTCAACAATCTAGAATGGGATGTTTGAAATTGACAGTTATTTGTGGTTTCTGAATGTTGCCATGATGGATTTTTTTCGCTGATTTTTTTTCAAATTTCTAAATTTTAACATGAAATAGCGGGCACAAATCTACCGCTTGGACCCACCCTCTCGCCAGCTACAAGAAAAGGAACCATGGCAAATGTATATACAGCTAGCTTGATTTTTAATCTAAAAAAGAGAAATTACCGTTTTTATCCTGCGTGCAAAATTAACACAATTATCCGGGTGAATGAAGGTTTTTCGCTTTTGACTTAAGAAAATACTGAAATTAACATAGATTAACATATTTACTAATTATCGATAGCTTTATTTGATTGACTGACTTCAGGATAACTGGTTTGCCAATGACTAATCTGTTTAACACAACGATTGAGTGCAGTTTACTAACAGTTGACTTAAAAATTTTGAATTGATTCTTTATTTTTCTTGAAAAATTTGTCTGTTACGAATGATCAAATATTTCAAAATGTTCTGTTCAATTATGATCGTAAATTGAAAATTAGAGGCTTAAATTTGAAATTTTTGGAAATTTTCTAGATTAATTAACCGATTATAAATTGACCGTCGATTATTTTTCCGTTGCTAGGTTACAATGAAGATAAGACGTTAAATCGTCCGAGCGTGACGGTAACGTCACCTGGATCGCCGGGTGCGGCTAAACGACGGGTACACAGCGCCATCTGTAGTGGGCGCATACAGGTAAGTGTTCATGGAACCAGGCACTCAGTTTACAGTTAACCCTTTCTTACCATATATCACTCCTACTAGACAACAAAACCATTTTACAGTGTAGAAAGTCACTTAGACTGTATCACATTTTCCAGTCATCTCGCTGAATCTCTGCATACAGTAAGGTGTGGCCCCCTAACAAGTAACTAGAATTACCAGTATTTCGGGTGATTTAATGAAAAAAGGGCCACAAAAATATAAGTATGGCCCCAGGCATATATAAATAAACCTTGTAATTCAGGATAGAGCTAACTTGAAGTTGGCAGTTATATGGATGAAATGCTATTCAGATCTGAATCGAAACCTTTTAAGCAACTGGTCCCTGATACCCACTTCCTATTCCTTCATACAATTTAAAGATGATGATTGTGCTGCAAAGACCAGAAGACCTGCGCGCCCATGCGACCACGCGAGGCGTTCATGTTCTACTTTATGATATGATGCAACCATCTCTCCCAGTCACGCTATAGTGTCACTGACGATTGCATAGCAGTCAACCTGTGCAACCAGTTGAACCCGGTCGTATCCACAAAATGACCGACGCCCGCCTTAATGTATACAGTTGGCAAATATGTCACTCAGTTCTTTTTTTCCCTGTAATTATTTCAGTTGAAATTATGGTATGAAATGCAGAGTTATCAGTTAATAGTAACGGTACTTTCAGCAGTCGACCTTCAACCGAGTTCAACTTCATCGAGAAATCCATTCTGTAAACTGTATTTATTGCCTGACCGAAGGTATGTATATTTACTGGTTGAATTTCGCGCCGGGAAGGAGAACGTGGCACCCTGAATTTGTTGTATTCGACTTGTCATCGACGTTCCATTATGTAACTACAATGAATTGGAAAAAACCGTGTCAGTGGCATCTGTTATGTTTCAGTATAAACAAAGTTACACGTTATGATCGGTTCAATTGTCTCTGAAATCAATCTTATATAGCATGAATAACAATGTTTTAAGTGAGACTAAAAGCGTTTGATAGTTGTCACTCGGTCACAGTTTGTATCGATGTGAATATTCTTCAGACAGAGTTCATCGTAGGTGATTAAAATCAGTCGCGTTTAAAACATGAAAGTTACAAATGCAGTACCATGGCATCGGTTTAATTGTCTTCAAAATCAATCATAGCTTGAAGCCATGTTTTAAGGGAAACTAAAAGTGTTTGAAAGTCGTCACTCTTTGGTCACAGTTTGTTAAGATGTGAATATTCTTCAGACAGAGTTCATCGTAGATGATTAAAATCAGTTGTGTTTAAAACAAGAAAATAAGAAGTTGTATCAAGGGTACAATATTGTCTTCAAAATGAATCATAGCAACTGTCTAAAAAGTCATCAGAGTTTGTTGGTGATTAAAATCAGTTGTTTGAACAAGGAGGTAAAGCAGTATATCAACATAATCGGTTTGATATTGTCATCAAAATAAATGATAGCTTGGAGCCATTTTTTGGTTCAAGCATGAATCTAAAAGGCGTGATTACAAATATACCCAAAATCATTGAATTTGGAGCTATCCTTTTTCGAGTGGGTGGCTCACAGTTGGTGTTATTAGCTTCTGTTAATCAAGATCGTGGAAACTTTGTCTCTGATTTTTAGAAGGTCAGATTATCTTCTACGAACAGTTAGTTGATTCCGGGTTATTTTCTGTAAATAACACTTATTCACCCAAAAATAAACTACTTCCAATCAAATGTTTCCGAATCATTTATTTGTCACTCAGTCTATTTATTCCGATTATATCTTTAGAATTGCCATGAGATTTTTGCGTCATTGCTTTGTTTCTAGGATGAATATTATTGCGTATCCATGCGTTTTTTTGTACAAAGATATTTCGGGGGTGACAAAGATATTTCTAGGTTAACAAGAAGTATTTTTAGTAATACGAGCCAAATTTAGATTAAGAAATTTTAGATATAGAGAAAAATGTAAAATGACAATTAGAATTTGTTCACAATTGGTAAAAATTTTGGAATTACGAAATTAACATTGAAACTTTTTTCTGCCAATACACAAAATGAATAATTTTTCAAATTAGAAATAAATGAATCACAATTTAGAATAAGGAAACAAAATTCTCGTTTTCCAGAAATTTTTGATATTGAAAAAAAAACGTAATATGGAAATTAGAATTTGTTCCCGATTGGCAGAAATTTTGGAATTACGAAATTAACATTGAAACTTTTTTCTGCCAATACGCAAAATGAATAATTTTTCAAATTAGAAATAAATGAATCACAATTTAGAATTAGGAAACAAAATTCTCGTTTTCCTGAAATCTTAGATATTGAAAAAAAAATGTAATATGAAAATTAGAATTTGTTCCTGATTGGTAGATATTTTGGAATTAGGAAATTGACATTGAAACCTTTTTGCCATTAGGCAAAATTGATATTTTTTCAAATTAACGAATTCATAGAATTTTGAGGTATTTGAAAAAAAAATGTGTCACTTGTTGAATTTTTCTTCGATAGCGAGAAAAGTAAACGACGAACGAAGACGATTTTGAAAACGCTCGAGCCGAAGTGGAATCAAACGTTGATTTATTCGCCGTTGAAACCGGGAGAAATAAACGGACGCGCGCTGGAAATTACGATCTGGGATCACGATCGAATAAACGGCAGCGAATTCCTAGGAGAGGTAAGACACAGATTTGGTCGCATTGTTCGCGTGATTTCGCCCCGGTTAACAGAGGGCGGCCACTGACCTGGAAAACCTCTGAGAATCGGAAAAATCTAGAAAAAAATCAGGGGAAATTTGACCAATTTTGCCAAAAACTTGGCAAACTCAGAGAATTGGAAAAATCTAGGGAAAATTTGACCAATTTTGCAAAAAAAACCTGGCAAACTCGGGGAATATGGATATGCTATTTACCGTGCATTTCTTTATCAATATGTGTTTCATAAAAATGAATAAATTGTAACATTTTAAACCAAGAAACCTCTTGGATTTATTCGGGAGATTTGTGTTTATACATAGAAAATCTGGAAAAATTTGGGGAATTTGTAAATTGGCAGAAAGTGGCCACCCTGGTTTTTTGGCCACCCTTAATAATGATAATTCAGATAATTCTAATCTTTGCAATAATAATACTACTAATAATGATACTAATGATAACACAAATTATAACACAATTTTAATATTTGAAGGATGAACTAATCTTAACTCACAAACTGTGGTAATTGCGCCCAAAATTGACTCACAAATTATTGTGCATTAGATGTAAATCGAGATTCAAATTTAAAGCCATTAATTAACATCTATTTGATGATGATTTGATGATGATTGTTTACAGGTTGTAATAGATCTGGCGACGGCTGATTTAAGAGATGAGGCGTATTGGTATAAAATACACGCTTCTGACGACCAACAACAAATGTCCACCCCGCTCTCACCTACATCTGCTGTAAGTATTATTCATCCTCGCTTGCCACAAGTTGAATCTTCTCATCGGTTGATGCAGTAGTTAAAGAGATTAAAGTTTCCAACGATTCATAAAATACGCTTTCGGTTGAATTACCAAAATATTCACAGTAACAACTTTTGTTCTTTTTCAATGTGCTACCATTTTGAAACGACGGGCACATACTATGGGCCCAGTTTCACAAAAAGGATTAAGGCCTAAATTCATTTAAGATAAACTGAATTAACGAAGTAATTAAATCGATTTAATAGTTAAACCTTTTTGGTGAAACTGGATCTTGGTGTATTTATGAGAACTTGCTACCCGGGGAATAAACTCGTTTGTACTCAACAGCTAATCGAAATACGCACTTGGAATCGACATAAATATGCCTCCAAAGTTCCTATTTATCTGATCAGAATGTTATTTTTCTCGTCTGTAGAAATCTCGTCATCGCCGCGACGAATATGATGACTACAACAATAGTTGGTACCGTAAGTATACGTATTAACCGTCTGGACCCAGTTCCACTGTTAGAGTTAACTCTGAGTTAAAATTTGTTCATTTTCGATGAGTTAACTCTGAGTCAAATCTTAACACTGAACTGTGGAACTGGGTCCCGTAACGCAACTCCAAGATCCTGAAAATGAATTTCCCCGGTTTTCCGGGCTGCAAATCTTCCCAGGTCAGTTTATTAAACATCGAATTCCGTTTGGGATCTAGGTTCGGGTATAGTCGGACGAGGAGACGGAGCTAGTATCAGTTCGGTCGGTAGTTCGTGTAGCCCGCCACCTGGTAGTGAAGATTACGAACTAGAGCGTCGGCCGTCGCGACGCGGCGAGCGAGAACGAGACCGGTGTCCGTCGTCTCCGCTTCCTAACCGACACAGGGTTCAACAATCAACGACAGGTCAGTTCGAAATCAATACTTTCTAACGTGATTGAATTATTTATATCCGAATTTAAGAGAGATTTTAGTTAGAATTAGTTTTCTTTTGTTGAATTATCACCAAACTGCACCATTTGCCACCAGGGGAATGTAAGTGGTTGATAAACAGATGTGCCGGTTACTGATGCCAGGACTCCTGAATCTAAGGGATTTGTGGTTTTTCCAGGGAACGCTATCGCGTTAAGTAAAATTATTTGTGAAACTCAGTAAAATGTATAACTTGGCACAAAACTAGTAAGGAGAAGTCATTCGTGATGGGGTAAATGACAGGGATGATTGAAAAAACTTCATTGACCTGGTTAAATGAACTAGCGACCTACGGATAACTTAATGACTTATTTATCTGATAACTGAATTCTAACACAAGGAAAGAATCTGCAGGTCCTATTTTGAAATATAGGGTGTGGAATCTGTGGTGCCCTTCAATGATCGTCAATGACATATTCTTACACCACTGGTGCTCGCATCCTTTTGAGGTCTTTTTCAGCTTTGGATCCATCCCCAGCAATATCGCACACATTATCACTCTAAATCAGGCACCAAATATCGAAATATCTGATCGAAATCACTTGAGATCTCGATAGTCGATATAGATTTATAGTATTTCACCGAATGCACCGTTTTAAAAACTCACGTCTGCTTGAAAAAAGTAAGATAGAGAAAAACAACGACTTTGGGTCGGGCGTTACCCGGGAAACCTTCTACGATCAATATTATAGGCACGAACAATTCAGAGGATGATTCTAACGCTCCTAAACTTGCAGTGCCGAATCGAGGTCAGCGGTCGAGGTCGCCTTCCAGAGAACAAGATCACGACCCGCGAACGAGGTCAAGGTCTCCGGGTCGGCAGCACATACCGGAAATGGTGTCGCGGTCGTTATCCCCACCTGAAATGAGGTGAGTCAGTATTTTGATCAATCAGCAGGTTTCAATCATCATATCTGCCGATAAAGTATCTAATGTCTGGTGTTTGTAGTTCATTTTCAATCAGAAATGTCTCGGAAGTTCTGGACACATGTGAAGTGTGGACGATCAGTTTTTGAAAGTATCAATCAGCAGCCTGATATGATATCTGCTGATAGAATGTCCAATATCTGGTATTGGTAGTTTATTTTTAACTGAAAATGTCTCAGCTGAAATAGCGCTGAACAAACGCAAAGCCTGGATGGTCAAGAATTGTAAGAACAGTGATAAAGTATCGAATGTCTGAGGCGTGCGAGGTCCAGGGGCTGGTTGCATAGTTATGGCTTAGACTTAAGATCAGTCTAAGACCAACTTAGTTTTATAGCCAACTTCAGACCAGTCTTAAGATTTAAGACCACTTTTGGACTTAAGTCACGACTGTGCAACTGGCCCCAGGCTGCTAGAAAGCGCTTAGAATGTGTGCAATATTTTCCAAACGAATTCATAGAAATTAATGTAATCGTACACCTTTCAACTTCAAGAAACTTTTAACTTCTTGAAACATTGTATTTGTAGATCGACGATACCTGGTTCACCGATACGAGTAATGACCGGACAGTCACCGTCTCGTTCGGCTAACGTTACACCCACCAGTACGCCATCTCCGAAAAAACGCCAGTTACCATCGATACCAATACAAGCGCAACAAGCCAGTCGTGATAGAGGTAAATATTGTCGTCCTCGTCTCATTCGGACGATTCGTAAGGCTAAACAAAAATGATACCTTGTTTCTCCGCAGCGGCCGGGTCATTTTTGTAAAATATGATAAAATTTATAAACAGTTCATTTCTATACCGGCCGGGTCTGTTATGGTAAAATTGATCACGATTTTAAAAAAAGTAATGTATAGGGTAGATAGGCGGCCGGCCGGGTCAACATTTAAGCTCAGCAGAGCTGAGAAACAAGGTATCAATTTTTTTTAGCCTAAGCGTTGCCATTTCCGATCGGTCAGTTTGCTTGTAACGGTTTCACGTTGAAACGCAAATTCTCATTACCTAAGGCAGGTTTCGATTGAATTCTGGATTATGAACTCTTAGCAGCTGCTTCAACATTAAAACCTCGCTACTTTTGGTTCAGGGCAAAACGTTCTCCGTAGAGAGGTATTCACTGTAGTAGAGGCAGTACAATTATTCGTAAATGAACTAGAAAATTTTGGTTGGTTCATTATGGGAGATTTTTGATATAGTGAGGTGTTTCAGATTATGCTATTCCGAAACGGGTTGAGTAGAGACCATTCAAAACTTGCCTAAGATATCTCTTATAAGTTTGGCAATTGACAATTAGAGTTAACTCTTTCAGTGCTGACCAATTATCTCCAGTATTGGAGATAAATGAAAAAGTTTAAAGGATTCTACCCCAGTGTCTTGAATAACAGGCATACCACTAATAGTGTGTCTACCCCATGGTGCAGTGTATTATTAGTTACTAATCTTTAACTGCGTTTGACTGTTGCCATCTTTCATTAGAGATAAAAACTAATTACTAATTACATAATTAAACCTTGATGTCCATCACTGATCTATACATGGCACTGCGGCGTTGACGCACTGAAAGGGTTTAAACATAGGCTGAATTTCAAACATGTTTTTGTTTTCTAGTAACTCATGATTTAGAGGAGAGAGCGAGGCAAATGAAGATGAAAATGAAAATGAATCAGTATCGTGGTGCTACGACGTCGGGTAATTTGACCCCGTCGTCCGACAGTGAAGCTATGTATAATAGAACTCGATCGTGGGACCGGGGAGATGATCGTCATAGCGACCGCGGCTCCAGAGACAGGTACGCAATGAAACCTGGGGTCAATTTTTTCTGAGATTCTATTGAAATAATCCCATCTATTTTTATCTCCATTTTAATTGTCCTCCCAACAGAATTGTAATGTTGAATTATAATGTAGATCCAGATTTTGGTTTTTCACGCATTTATCCAAACTGGATGGCTCAGAGAATACCAAAACATGATATTTGGAGCTATCCCTTGCTAAAGCGTTTGCTCCTGATGAACTTGATTTTTCACGTGTATATCCAATCTGGGTGGCTCCAAGTATATCTAAATCACAGTGTTCTTGGTGTTTGGAGCCGTCCGTTTTATCTAGAAGGGTTCCTAACGGACTTTGTTCGAGAGATGTGGCATCTCAGGGAATTTGACAAATTTTACCAAAATCCTGGAAAACTCATTGGAATTGACACATTTTTTTGTTCAATACGTGACTCAATGAAACATTTAAGATATTTCTCTGATTCACTCAGGGAATTTTGTGTGATAACATAGAAAAATCAGGGAAAACATTGAGGGGATCGTATAATTGGCGGAAAGTGGCTGCAACCTGACAACGTTCCTCTCGCAGTGGAACATGAATTTGTGTGTATCTATTTCTAGGTTGGATCGATCTCGACCGAGTCATCACCATCACGACCGCGTGAGTCGTGAACGCGTACGAGATTATACCGACCGACATCGACGACGAGCTAAAGGTATGAAAAGTAAGGCTCCATCGAACGTTTATATCGATCTATCTCCTCTGTCGCTTCTACCGCTCGAGTACCCGCAACGTGTGAGCTGTGCCACCAGATGGCGCGGTTAACAGTCAGTTTTGCTATTAGAGTGAAAATTAGTTCATTCGCAATCGACCGTAAACTGGATAACTCCCGAACCAAAATGGTATCATACGGGCCTCAAACAATGACTGTTTGTTATAGTTATCATTGATAATGGGGACTTTATTTTCGAATGTGGCAATCGAGGGTTCTGCTTGCAACCAACTTGTTCGCTAGCGTGCCCTCAAGATAATGATGCCGGATTTCATCTCAGATTCAATTGACATCTACCCATAATTTCTCAAATTCTATGAATAATGAATAGAAATAGCACTATATATGTATTTGAACCCTTAAGATCAATCTAAATTTATCTAGACACGTAATTTGGCTTATGTTTTATTATTATTATTATTATTATTATTATTATTATTATTATTATCATTATTATTATGGTATTTTAAGTGCCAGAATCCACTCAAGTGATCAATGACACTTTATTACTGAATAAATCTAATGTGGTGAAAACAAATGTGTTTTGAGGTTTCTCTTGAAGACAGAGATACTCGAAGCCGCTCTAACATGGTTTTATGTGGTTGGCTAGAAGAAATATAGATGAAAGTTAAAGGAAAGTAAACAAAAGTTTTATCGGGTTGTCCTATGGAAATTTATGCCAGATAGCTGGTGGTGCAAGGTCCTCGTTGATTTCCTTGTGAGAAAATTAGATTTTTAATTGAAAAAAAATGGTTTTTAATTAACTGTATGAATGTATCTATAACCATGGACACGGTATGACTGTATCTTGTAGAATTTAGCCCGGATGCGTCAGACGACGCGTTACAGAGCGACGCGTCGGAAACTAGCGACATGTCAGAAGTATCAAAAATTAGTACAATCAGCGTTCGTTCGACGCAGTCAGAAAAACCAAGAAAAAAACTCAGGTACGTCTATTAAAAATCTGGAAACATCCTTCGCGCGATACACTCCTCGGAACCTCGGTGACCAGTTTTGATGTAGTTAAATTCCAACTTTAAACCCAGGATAGTTATGTTAACCCTCGAGTCAATGTTAAAACTTGGGTCAATTGCTCAAAATTGAGTTAAAAATAATGGGCAGATAGATACTATAGTAACAATGAAACTATTATTGTCACTATGTCAACTTGAACTATCCACTGGTCACCTCCAACCAAATTTTGACCAACTGCAGCACCTGGTCTATAAAACTAGTCTTATTAGCTAACCCGGCTAGGCCGCAGTCGCGCAGTTGTGACTTCAAGTCAAAGTTCATAAGACTATATTAAATTGTTGATAGTTATTGAGTTTAGATTGGTCTTGATTTATTAGAATATTAAAACGAGCTCGCAACGGTCTTAAATCTAAGGCAGGTTTCGATTTGTCTCTGACGATTCTGCAATTCTCTTCTGGCCCGGAATATGCTTTACCTAACAGCATAAACCAGATAGGAGCAGCCGATTAAGAGTTCGTAATCCGAAATAGCTATTCTTAAACTGGAATATGTTCAACCCGCCTAAGCCTGCGGTCCACGCTTGCAGACACTGAAGTGATTTTTCAACGCCGTTTGTTTCAATTTCAGTGAATTCACCTCCAGAATGGAAAGTCGCGGTGCTAACAATCGGCCTCTAAATCGTAGCCTTAGTAACACGGATGTCGGCGGCTACGATAAAAACGATGGCAGCGTTTCCGATTCGGCCGTCGGCAACGTCGGAGACGGACGCAAACGTAGACCTAGTATCGGATACAAGGTGGCAGCACTAGTCGGATTATCGCGTCGCGCGAGTTCCACGTCGCAGTTAGGTCAAACTGAAAACAGCAGTTCAAAGAACAATAAACGTACATCGTTTCATCGAAGCGAAGAGGTCGGCGCGGCCGCTGATATGAGACAGCGCATGTCGAGACAAGCCAGTAAAGAGTCAACAGACGGCAGTATGGGCAGTTTGAGCGGAGAATCTATCAGTGTGTAAGTACCGTGGGGATGGTGGAGTTCGAGAAGTTTTGGGGTGAGGGGTGGTTGAGTGGAGAATCTATCAATGTGTGAGTACCGTGGGGGTGGGTGGAGTTTGAGAAGTTTTGGGGTGAAGGGTGGTTGAGTGGAGAATCTGTCAGTGTGTAAGTACCGCGGGTGATGTGTGGTGGAGTTTGAGAAGTTTTGGGGTGAGGGGTGGTTGATAGAATCTTGTCAGTGTGTAAGTACCGCGGGGTGATGTGGGGTGGAGTTTGAGAAGTTTTTGGGTGAGATATAGTTGAGAGAATTTCCAAGATATCTTTCAGAAATTGTCCGTCTTTCTAATGAATGATAGTTTCGTTAAAAGTTGACTCTGACCAGAATCGAGTCCATTTTAAGTAATTTTCTTTCTTGTTGTTTCGTTCCAGGGCCTGGTTACCGAGTACGATGCGTTTGGGTCCCGAGGGTCAATTCGGTGATTTCGTCGAGGGTCTCGGACCCGGCCAGCTAGTCGGGCGGCAGGTTTTAGGTTCGCCGTGTTTAGGTGAAATTCAATTAGGTTTATTCGATCGTAAAGGTCATTTAGAAGTAGAAGTTATCCGCGCGCGAGGACTCATGGCAAAACCAGGGGCTAAAATGCTACCAGGTAAATTTCTTTTCTCCTGAACTGGCTGATCTTGACTTTTAGGTCTCCTTTCCTATAGATGGGGGAGACCAGAGATGAAAGAACCTTTGGTTGACCTAGAAACTTTCTCGCTACCAGGATTTGAACCTATAAATTTGCCCGTGCAGGGATTCGAACCTGATGGCATCGCAAGACTCTCTGCCATACAAACACCTGCAGTAGTTGATCCAGACATCCTCACAGGGATTTGAACCTGATGGCCTCACAAGTCTCTATCACAGTACAAACCCCTCTGATTCTATTACATTTAGATTACAAACCGTGTTCTAGTCATTGCATCCTTACCCATAGGGGCTTGAGCCCGATGGCATAATGAGTCTTGCAACAGTACAAATCCCAAACCCTCAGACATGCATCAAAAGAAGAAACCCTTCCCGGTAGACAAAGCTTCATTTTCACAGGGGTTTGAGTCTGACGGCATCATGAGACTTGCCACTAATCCTAAACTTCTCTGCCTCTCATTAAAACAAGACACCCTGACTTAGTTTAAACAAGACACCCTGTCTTAGTTAAAACAAGACAGCCTGTCTTAGTTAAAACAAGACACCATGTCTTAGTTTAAACAAGATACCATGTTCTCGTTTGTATTTTCAGCTCCGTACGTAAAGGTTTATCTAATGGAAAATAAGCATTGTATAGAAAAACAGAAAACGACTATAGCTCGCCGAACTCTGGATCCTCTATATCAACAACAACTTATATTCCTAGAACCTTATAGTAACGGAAAAATTCTACAGGTAAAACCATGATTCAACTATGCATGGGTTAGCATCTGGGTTAATTCATCTGTAACCACTGTCGGGGCTTGTTTCATAAACCAGTTTTAACTTAAGATTTGGGTCATTGATCAAACTGTACTGGGTCATTTAAGACCAGTTTTAACTTCGCCCTTGTAGGCATGGGTTAATTCAACAGTATCCACATTTGGGGCTGGTTTCATAGACCAGTTTTAACTTAAGATTTGGGGTTGATTAAACTGAATCACTCATACCGGGTCATTTATAGACCAGTTTTAACTTCGTCCTTTAATGCAGTTTTATTGACTAGTCAGTTTTGAATTCTAAACTACAAGATTGAATCAAACAATTAAACAGTTCCATAGCCGTATACAATTATCTACTTCCCACTTGATTGATTATAACCATATAGGCGGCAATGTGTAAATCATTGCGTATAAATGGACTCTGCTGCCCGTTAGTTTGAACTTTACCATAAAGATGGCGATAACGTCTATCATTAGTGCAAATATATCGCCTCTTACCCGCTAGATTTTTAGCCCTTTCGGTCAACTCAACTATTAGTCAATGAAGTCGCCACTAGGAGTCGCTCTAATGATCTCTGCATTGAATCGTCTCATCAAATGTATTCGTCTAATTGCAGGTGACCGTTTGGGGAGATTACGGACGTATGGATCGTAAAGTGTTCATGGGCGTCGGCCAAATATCGCTGGACGACCTCGATTTATCGAACATTGTGATTGGCTGGTATAAACTGTTCACGACGTCGTCTCTGGTTAGTCATCACCATCGGAGAAGTTCCTCGTCTTCTTTAGATAGTCAATCTTACGGTGGAAGTTCGGCGCCTATTCCCGCTTCACGAGTGTAGTGACTGCTTTAGGTTTAATCACCGCGCGGCGCTGCGCCGTATTCCGAAACGATCGCGCCATCTAGTGGTCGCGAACGCATTACGAATCGAATTAGCTAAGGTTTCAACCACTAGAGGGTGCTGTTTTTGGAAACGTGTGTCCGCAATTTTGTTCTCTTGGGAGTGTGACCCGTCGCATTGTGGTGAACGGGTGCTGGTTAACGGTTGGCGTTGCGATATAAGGGTGCTGGTAAAAGGGGGTGTCATATTAGGGTACCATTGTAAGTTTGGCGTGGTACAAGGTACTAAACATATAAGATATATATACGGCATCGTCATAGGGTACCAGTGTATCCAGTATGAGGTTGGCATAGGGTACCCAGTTGCCTTGTGGTATATTAGGTACCATGTTGTTGGCTTTTTGGTACAACGGGCCAGCTCTGGTGCAGTACAATAGTACAAGTATAAGTTTGGCATGGAAGTGTGCCACAGTTAGTTTGTCAAGTTACATGAAAGGGTTCTAAAAGTTTGGCGTTAGGTACCAATACCTTGTCGGTGTTATGGGTACGATTTTTATAAGGCTACCCATGTAATTTTGGCGCTGTGGTAGGAGGGTACCAGTTTAATGCTTCATTTGCAAGTTTCGGTTTGTCGAACTTCCAAAGCTGCTTGTTATCAAAATTCTCACGAGTTAACCACAAATTGAAACGTCCTATGATAAAAGTTTTTGTTCTCTCGCCAGAAAATTTTAAATTCATACTGTTAAGATATTTCTTTATGGTCATGGCAGTTTTTTTCACGGGTTATGGGACTAATCAAATGTCAGAGTCTGATTTAAAATGGTGACCAGCTATCTTTCTCGGTGTACAGGGAAAAGACTCTTAGTTGAACGATGACATTTTTCTAAACGCAGAAATTTTTCTTGCTTCAATACAGTTTTAACATTCGGTTTTCATTCGGTGGATTTTATCGGTGAATATTTGCCTAAATCAGTATATTTTAAGGTATAGTTCATTTATATCTAACATTTTCATCAGTGGTGTCTATTACTCTTTTTGAAGAATATTCTTAGAAATTTTTTTTCAAATTTTCACGCATGCTTTTATCTTTTCTGTACGATGATATTTTGTTTTCTATTTATCGCACGATTTGAATTATTAGACCCTTCCAGAAACGATGGCTGCCTCGCTCGATAAATTCCCTTATGGCGTCGACATTTCAAATGCTATTAATGACCAACCATTCAGAAATTTCCCTATGACGTAATTTTCCCAGTAATTCGAAATTAACAAAAATTGACGATTAGATTGTCGTTGCTTTCCTAATTTGATGATGTCCTTCAGGGGATTTACAGTTGCAACCATATTGACCACGAGTGTCTAAATATGGAAGAGATCCATACATTAATTAGTATTTATGTTAATTGGGGTTAATTAATGCGTAATGAAATCATGTTCAATTTGTAGTTGAACTGCAGATAGAAGATTGTGGTGAGTGACACAATGTCTGCTAACACCTCCCTCCGATTATAACCTCTCCTTCCCTTACCTCCCTCTATACCTGCCTTGTAGCCATCTTTATTTGATGTAGAATTCGTTTAGTTGAAATGCTGAAATGTTTGTCCATGGGTGTGTGCATGGTTCCACTGACGAAAGTCTCTCGACCCAGTTCAAATGTGGTACTGGGTTTGACAGTTTTGGTAAATTCTATTCTAAAATCAACAGTTTCAAGTGTAAGTCAGTGGGGTCGTGAAGTTGATGTCTGTGTATCAATAAGCGAACTTATGGCTCCTGGGAAAAAATCAGGAAAATGTTGCAAGAGAATTCAACCAGCCTCAAATGATCTATAATCTATATATTTCGATAGATTGTTTTAAGTAATGAATCTAGAAATGGGGCTGAGTGTGACTACTCAAAATAACTTGTAACCGATAACTCAAGTCAGTGGAACCTACAACATCCAAGCTTCATTTCCAAGTACCCAGTATGAAAGTAGTTATTTGTAGTCCCTGGGAGTTCATCTCCAAGTGCTTAAGAGTCCCTGGGAATCGTCCTCAAGTTGTTGTTTGTAGTTGTGTCAGTGCTTGAGAGTCCTATATCATTTGGGAGTCATCTCCGGGTACCGTAGTTAGTTAGGGTCCCTGGGATCCATCTGAAGAGTCATAGCAGTCATCCAGCTATCATAGCGAATCCTAAGAATTCATAACCAAGTTGTTTATGTCCATGTTATAGTCATATGCTTTTGAGTATTTTGGTGTTATCTCCCGTAAGCTGCCCTTAGGAGTTCATCATCCTAATCCCTGGGAATAATTTCCATTTAGACAATCACAGAATTTTAACGCAATTTCTTTCGCCTCAGTCTAAGTCGCTGTTGTTGTTTTTTGTTGTCGTTTGTTTGTTTATTTTTGTTGTTTACATTGTTTGCAGGCGTTGCATAGTTACGACGCTACGTTGCACAAAACGCCGCGAATGTTGCAGCCGATCGTCGCTCATTTCATTCAGTTCATGGACGACGAAGATTCCTCCTAATAAACATTCGGAATGAATAGCGCCGCGCGTCGGGCGCTTCGTTTATCGTCGAGGTGCGGTTACCTCTTTGAATTAACACGTTTTGCGAACTACCGGTTCCACAGTATTGTTGCGCGGGTTGATAATTCGACTTTTGAGGTCGAAATGGTTGCTTCGAAGAAAAGTCTAGCCTGACTTAGTCTTACGATTTAAGCCGCGATCATACAAGCATTTTTTACGCCGGTCGAATTTGGCCCGACCAATGAATGTCGGACGTGGCCGGAGTGAAATTCCATAACTTGTGTAGAATTATTGCGTGTGAATGCTAACTGATTCTGGAAGGGAATCAGCTTGTTGTTTGTCATAGCTTTGATAGCATTGTGATCTACGATTAAGCACGGTCCGAGTGAGACTCGGGTCCAATCCGCGCCAAATTGTCTCCGTGTGATCGCGACTTCGATCCCATTTCATGACGCTTGAGTTAGCCGGGAGTCGAGTGTAATCCGCGATAAATTTTCCGGAACCGAGATGTAATAGAAAGAATAATAAAATCTGCCTGTGATAAGAACTGTAGAAGAGCGCCACCGGGTGGTGTAATTAGACATTACTATCCTTTCGTATTTTATGGATGATTTTCGCGCGTACTGCGGGCCAGTGTATGCGTATGTTTTTGTTCACGAGGAAATGCTCGGTTCTGCATCTCGAGTTTTAGTGCATTTAAATTTTTTTTTTTTGATAATCAAAAATAGGGGCCAAAAGCAGACGATATAAGTCGAAATTGGGGGTATAACGACTACTCTGGCATGGATCCATGGCCCAATTTTCACTGAAAGGTTGAAGTGAGTTAGATTTCAAGTTAATTGACAGTTTTTTGAGAATCTGGATCTGGTAGTGAGTATAACAGATCCACCGGGAAAGGCTGCTGAAGATCAGAATCTGTTTACGCAAGGGATCTGACAATCTGATTCAAAAAGATGCATAGACTCATGAAGGTAAATCTTTGGGTTAAAGTTGAGAAAAATCTGAAGAATTTTGGAGCCTCTTCTGACAAACATATGTCGATTTAAGTCTCGCAGATGCCCTTGCAGCCACCCCCTTCCTCTGCATACCCTAATCTGTACATATGCGCGCCTTATTTTCGACTTATATCTGATTCGGGCTAAAATTCTAATGAATTGTAAATACGGATTTATATGTAAATAGAATTTCTGTTAGATATTTTTGTTTTATTCCAGACACTGTGTGTCAATCTTGAGACTTTATAGTTTGTTAGGCACAGAATTTTTGTTGTTGTTACGAGTTTCGCGGTTTTGTTTACTGATGATGAGATATTCTATTTATAGAGGGTAAAGCATAAGAATTTCAGGAGTTATCTAGTTTGTGATATTTTTCTTCGCTATTTTTAAAGTTGATAGTATTTTGTTTGATTGAGTGATATTTTCGACAGTTACTATAGTTGATGACAGGAGCTGACGGTTTTTGTGGCTAGGCTGACCGGACATGATGTTATCCTGCTACCAGCTCGGTTGTCAGATTGGTACAAAAAACATGCCCCGTCTTTTTCGGTCTTCGACGTTTTTGAGTTAATTCCAAAAAATCTTATCACTGATTCGCGATTGAAAATTGTGATCGCAGCGCAGCCTGGGATCCAGTTTTAAGAGAGTTTGGTTATCTCGATATCTTTGCGGAAGAGGGCCCAGTTCTACAGTTTGAGCTAAGTAGTCGAAGTTATTTTATCCCGTACTCAGTTATGATATAAAATCTCGAAAGTGGACTACTTTTCCTGCTAGTATCTGTAAAACTGGGTCCAGATACTCAACCGAAAATTATGGAACTCAGTCCAAAAAATGGCTGCTTGGTGGCATTTTTGAAAATGTTTATTTGATTTCTAATTGTCTATTGTTACATATCTGTTAATTTCAAACGCACACAAGTTTTTCTACTTCACATAATTAACCGTAAAAAAGGAAAGCTGGAATTTCTGCAGAAAGATTTCTTTCTACATTGAATAAGTCATTATTCTGAGTACTGGTACCTACATGTAAGAGCTTAAGGCATTTTTTAATCTGGTCACCATTTCATTTGGTTGTTTTGACCTGGTTTTTAACCAAGACATCGTCACAACAGGGGTCGGGTAAACATCTCGCTGAGGCGCAGAGCAAAAAAGCTGCCATGACATTAAAAGATAATTGAAAGCGCTTGAATTTTTGTCGTCACTTATGTTTCAGAATAATGTTTTAATCCGGTATCTGTATTTTATTAATGCCTTCGGTAACCATCAGTAATTGGACAGGTAAAATAATTCGATCGAGAAATCGCAGCCAATCAAAACGCTGGAATATGTTGGAAAATGTTGTAAGGTTTTTCGCAATATGCGCGGAGCACTGGTATTGCATTCAACGAAATTAAAAAGTCCGAGTTGATCATTATTTCAAAACTCCTGTCACTGTTTTAACCATGATGAAAAACCGATAATGTGAATGGGTAAAAGTAAAATCCACCTTTCGAAGCCATGCGTCAAAACAGGGAAAACTAACCTCTGTTACCGCGATAAGCATGTGAAACCTAATTTACTATAAAATAGACCATAATTACAAATTGTCACCATCGTAAAAACTCAAGTGGTTAACGGAAAATATAAAACCAATTTTTGGATGCAAACACAAAGTTCAAAGACAGGGTCGGACTCGGCCGAATTTGGTAGAAACCAAGACGACGATGCCAAACTAACAATGTATAACAATTGTTATAATGAGAAACCTTGAAAACATATCGGTGAAATATTAGATCCTACAGACGCTCGAAACCGATGAAGCTGGACCACGCTTAACTCGGTTGAATCGGTTGATGAATTAGTTAATCAATGAATTCTGTTAATTATCAGGGGCGAAGGAATTCTCAATGAGAAATAGAATTGCGCGCGCGTGTGTGTTAGTTATTGAGATATGTTTGATGAGATGATGAAAAAAAAATGAACCTAAAACTGCCTTATAAAACAACACTTTGTTTTTGATACTAACAAATTTTATACGCGTGAAAAGAATTACCATGATAATAATAATGATAATATTATTAATATATATATATATATATATATATATATATATATATATATATATATATATATATATATATATATATATATATATATATATATATATATATAACTTATGAAATTATGATAATTGATTATTAATGATTATGATTAATTAATCAATAAGGAGGTTGGTTACTTGTAACTATAAAGTGTGTGTAACGGGAAAATCTCTCGTTAAAATCGCGAAAAAATTAATTATCTACGTGTTTTGTACTCTGCATCGATCGATAACGAATTGATTCCACTATTGATAATTAATGAATTAATATTTACGATTAATGATATGAATAACCACTAACGCCATCTAGTTGTCACAAGCATGTTAACATTTTCTGTCGAATTTCGTGTAAAAACTACTACAAAGCTCGGATTTACGAAACGGTTTCCACTTTTAGATAGACGCTTATGAAATGCACTCAAACCACGACAGACTTAGAATAGTTCATTATTATGCAGGTAGCGATCTGCAGCCTGGAGCTCGGGCATTCGGCAACTTGGAGCCACCCCAATCAGAAATTCACTATTTTAGTGTGAAGTCTGGATGATCAGTTTTTGCAGTGTGCCGGTAGATGCCTTATGTCTGGCGTTAAAATTGTCGCGGGTGAAGTGTCGAACTCGTGCGATCAATATGGCTGAATATTCTATGGATGATCAGAAATGAGAAGAATATGAGTATAGAATATCAGAACTATTGCAGGCTACGGGCTGCGGATACACTTGTATTAGAGCGTTTGCACCTGGGGTGGGTTTGAAAGGGTTCGATGTTTGCTGGTAATTCTCTCAAACTGAACGTCGGCTGGCGTATAACCGCGACTATAGAAATCGAGAAAGGCAAGGGAGGGGCTATGCAATGATATAGACGTATGTGATATCATATATAGAGATTTAGGACGTTGTTATGTGGGGTTTTCTGAGAGAACTAAAAGAAGGAATTCGTTCGTTTGTTTGATGTTATAAACCACCAGAAAGCTACTACTATTTATAGTGTATTATAAGCAGCGCCACCTAGCGTGTGTATGTGTGAATTAGTCTCTACGGGTGGTGTGCGTTTGTTATGAAAAAAAATCAATTATAGAAAAACATAGTTTTATTATAGATGTGTGATGTGCATGTATGAAATACACTGTCGAACGCTGGGGGAAGGGTTCACCTGCCAGGGGAGCGGTGTACCACAAGGGGCATGATATACCACACATAACATGGGTTCACGGATTAAGGTCAGAGTTTATGATGCACTTATGTAAAGGGCTTACTCAAACGGCCAGAGTTTGCCACTTGGGGACAGAGTATTTAGCTCATAGGGCTTAACCTCACAGGCTGTACTAGGGGTGCGGGTTTCCTACCCCAATGCGGGTTCGGCGATGGGGTCAACACAGTGTGAGGTCCCCTTACTGCTCACTTTAGATAAGCTCTCTGCCGTGAAAATCAGGGCTAACCTTTGATCCGCCCCTCCCCGGGCTAGGTGAATTCGACAACTAAATAGCGTTCATTAACCTTTCAGAAAATTACTTCAATTATTAAATTCAAAATGTTATCTCCAATCTTTGTAGAAACACAATATTATCATAAAACGATGACAAAATTTTGTAAATAGCTGCCATTTTAGTGTTTGTTGTATCCTGTAAATGAACTGCTGCCCCCTAGTGGACGATTTCAAAACCAAACCATCTATGTTTCTGAAATGATAAAAACCTGCAGTAACGTAAAGGGGGTTAGCGCGAGTATCTCCACTCCCCTGCTTCAAAACAATCAATCAGTCTACTGCTGTAATATAACTAACTTCCTCGCAACTAGGGGGCAGCATCTGTTTTGCGTAAAAATGACATTTTGCAGGGTGTTATTTCGAAAATATCAGGTCTTTCATTAAATTAGTGTTATGAATTATAAAACATCATATTTTCCACTGATCCTCGGATTGAGTGAGTCCCTTCACTGACTCCAGTGTGAGTGGGTTACTCTGTTGACTCTGGACTGAAAATAGATAGTAGGTAATTAGCATATCAAATCAAAGGCTACTCTGGCATGTTAGTATCCCATAGGATATTCCATTATTAGATCGATCAGACTAAAATACCGTCCTGTTAGTTAACCCGGCGTCGTGTTATCTTATAGTTATCATCGATATACTATGGATATCTGTACATTCTACGGATAACCGTACGATAACCATATCTCAATCACGGTTTCGGTGGAGATTACGATGTTTTTTGTTGATCGTGTAAATAATGAAACGAAATTGGAGAAAATTGAGGGAGAGCTGTTCAGGAAATACCCTTGCCAGCTTCTCGGGAAGTAACTCTGACAGCTCATTGGTGGATCACACTGACAGCTGCTTGGGAAAACTCACTGACAGCTCTTTGGCAAATTTTACTGACAGCTTCTAGGGGAAATTACACTGATAGCCCCTTGGGGGTAATTCTTTGACAGCTTCTTAGAAAATTACGCCAACAGTTCCTTGGGAAATTACACTTGACGGCTCCTTGGGAAATTACACTTGGTGGCTCCTTTTGAAATTACACTGACAGGTTTAGGGAAATTACACTGATAGGTTATTCCAATGACTGCTCTTTGGGGAAAATTACACTGACAGCTTCACAGGAAATAATGCTGACCACTCCTTGGCGAATAACAGGCTAATGAATACCTTAACAGCTCTCACCTACTATTGATTGAATACATGAATGAATTGATTGTAAAATATTTGTATTCCTATTACAATTAATGTAATATTGATAATTATGATTATGATGATAATAACAATTATTATTATAATGAATTATTGATTAATTGTGATAATAATTATCAATGTTATATTAACATTATTGAAAATATGTAATAAAAATGATATGCTATTATTAATAATAATAATAATAATAATAATAATAATAATAAAAATAATAATAATGAATATTATTATCATCGAAAATATTGGTAAATTAGATATTACTATAAATAACAATAAATATTATAATTGTTTTATTTACGATTTTATTCCTGCGGCGACTGATTGGCCAATATTGTATATATTATTGAAAATATTTAATAATAATCATTATCAACTAACAATAATATTATTGATGAAAATAATAACGATAATAATTAATTATAATTATAATTATTACACGATTCTCCATCTCTCTATCTAATTAATAAATAAAAAACTGTTTGTTATAAAAGATTCTTTCTCTCATTCGACGAATGTTGGATAAGCGATGATTATATAATTGTGTTCTCCTCTCAGTAATTGAAAAAATGATGATGTCTTCGGAGGTGAATAAAATAATGAAAAACAACATATGATGATGCTTTATGTGGCCCTTAAAAAATAAAAATGACTGACATTTAACGACTGGATGAAATTATCTTCGTTTACTTTTCTTTCTTCGTTCGAGCGCGCTGGACACTCGGGACACTCCCATAGAAATCACGATGAATTTATTGAACTCTAAGGTCAACTGTGTAATTTGCTTCTGTTTTAGTTTGACCAGGTTCTTCGTTGATATTTGACTCGAGAGTTGACATTCTTTGTCGTTTAGTCACATCTTTACTCAATTAAGGGTCAAACCTAATCCAGAACTATGAAACCGGGTCCAAGTCTACTAATCAGCCCCTCAGGAGACATGCAAGGTTTTCAAACTTTATTTGAAAATGCCTATTAGTTCGATCCTGGTATATTGTCATTGATTATCCGTGCTCTGCGTGATGCTGGATGAAGGATCAATAGGGGTGCCCTGGGTTCGAACCTGGGCAAGATGCAGAAGGAGAATATGAGTTCGGACCTATTTTTCGACCACATGCTCTCTGGTTGGAATAAGAGTTAAACAAATTGCCATATAAGTTATAAGTTATTTATTTTCACTAATATTTCAGTAACAGTCAAGTCAAGCCCATTGCCAAACGTGTCAGGTCTCGACCGTCAAGTGCTGCCTCTATATATATCAGTAGCGGTAAATACGAGAACTAACTCGACTGCGAGGTATTTCCACTGTGGCATGCGAGTATTAAGTTAGTTCACATATTCGCCGTCAACGATATGCATAGGGGCAGCACTTGAGGTTAAGATTTCACAGGACGATATTCTTACTGTGGCATGCGACGTGACATATTTTTTCCACTAAAATCAAGATTAAAAATGCCATTTCATTCGAAATGCCCAATTTAAACGATGCCAATGCTTCATTTGATATAAACCAGTTTTTTTTTTCAAAATGATTTTCAAGCCACTTCTTACAGAACGGTACGAAGGTCCCGGGTTTGAATTCTGTGCGGTCACATCCGAAGGGCCCGGGTTTGAATCTAAATTTGATAATAACCTTGTAATCAGTATCTCACCAGCCGAATAAAAGATTTTCCGAATTCGTTGCTTCTTTATCATCCAGAGTGTCGGATCTTCGGGTGATTTACATGAATTAAACGGGATAGAGGTATGGGATAACTGACTTGGTAGAAGTGAAAATTGCACAGTGTTTCAAATAAATCTATGAATAGAAAACCTGTTCAAATTACTCGTGAATTAGTTAATAAGGTTAATATACTGTACGGGATACTGTATGGAAATTTCTATGAATTCTTTTCAAAGGATCTATTGTGATTTTAGTTCAGTGAAAATCCACCAGAGTGGGTAAAGCATCGAAATGCCCTTTAGACCCTAGAAAAAATTACAAAAACCTCCCGAAATGAAAATATACAGTGTTCCAAAAACGTTAGTTAATTCAAAACATATTCAAATTACTCGTAATTTAATTAATTAGGCAACGTAATTATTTGTCTAACGTATTTGAACTTATTTAGGAACGACTGGTTTATTTTCTGATACCAGTTTGACGAGTTTCTGGTGTGGAATTTCTGTAGTACAGTCGTTTCTAAATAAGTTCAATAACGTTAGACAAATAATTACGTTGCCTAATTCACTAATTTGCAAGTAATTTGAATACATTTTTAATACGTAGATTAATTCAAAACATTGTTTATTGCGATTTCGGGAGGTTTATGTGATACCTATTGCGGTCTAAAGGATATATCGAATCTGTACCCCCTCTGTCGGATTTTCACTGAACTAAATTCACAATACATGCTTTGTGTAGATTCGGTACACATTTTCATATGGGGCAATCCTGGTTATCATCTATACAGTATCAGGACCACCGACATCAGTACCAATAGACCAGTTTCGTACCTGGGACACCCCTGGTTTTCATCTATTCAGTATCAGGACCACATTTATTAATTCAACTCAATCAAAACAATTGATAGAAAAATAAAAAACTGTTTGTTATAAAAGATTCTTTCTCTCATTCGACGAATGTTGGATTAGCGATGATTATATAATTGTGTTCTCCTCTCAGTAATTGAAAAAATGATGATGTCTTCGGAGGTGAATAAAATAATGAAAAACAACATATGATGATGCTTTATGTGGCCCTTAAAAAATAAAAATGACTGACATTTAACGACTGGATGAAATTATCTTCGTTTACTTTTCTTTCTTCGTTCGAGCGCGCTGGACACTCGGGACACTCCCATAGAAATCACGATAGGAACTTATTGAACTCTAGGGTCAACTGTGTGATTTGCTTCTGTTTTAGTTTGACCAGGTTCTTCGTTGATATTTGACTCAAAAGTTTACATTCTTTGTCGTTTAGTCACATCTTTACTCAATTAAGGGTCAAATCTAATCCAGAACTATGAAACCGGGTCCAAGTCTACTAATCAGCCCCTCAGGAGACATGCAGGGTTTTCCAACTTTATTTGAAAATGCCTATTAGTTCGATCCTGGTATATTGTCATTGATTATCAGTGCTGTGCATGATGCTGAATGAAGGGTCAATAGGGGTGCCCTGGGTTCGAACCTGGGCAAGATGCAGAGGGAGAATATGAGTTCTGACCTATTTTTCGACCACATGCTCTCTGGTTTGAATAAGAGTTAAACAAATTGCGATATAAGTTATTCATTTTCAGTAATATTTCAGTAACAGTTAAGTCAAGCCATTGCCAAACGTGTCAGGTCTCGACCGTCAAGTGCTGCCTCTATATATATCAGTAGCGGTAAATACGAGAACTAACTCGATTGCAAGGTATTTCCACTGTGGCATGCGAGTATTAAGTTAGTTCACATATTCGCCGTCAACGATATGCATAGGGGCAGCACTTACTCGTGATTTAATCAATTAGGCAACATAATTATTTGTCTAACGTATTTGAACTTATTTAGGAACGACTGGTTTATTTTCTGATACCAGTTTGACGAGTTTCTGGTGTGGAATTTCTGTAGTACAGTCGTTTCTAAATAAGTTCAATAACGTTAGACAAATAATTACGTTGCCTAATTCACTAATTTGCAAGTAATTTGAATATATTTTTAATACGTAGATTAATTCAAAACATTGTTTATTGCGATTTCGGGAGGTTTTTGTGATACCTACTGCGGTCTAAAGGATATATCAATACTGTACCCCCTCTGTCGGATTTTCACTGAACTAAATTCACAATACATGCTTTGTGTAGATTCGGTACACATTTTCATATGGGGCAATCCTGGTTATCATCTATACAGTATCAGGACCACCGACATCAGTATCAATAGACCAGTTTCGTACCTGGGACACCCCTGGTTTTCATCTATTCAGTATCAGGACCACATTTATTAATTCAACTCAATCAAAACAATTTATAGAAAAATAAACTGTTTGTTATAAAAGATTCTTTCTCTCATTCGACGAATGTTGGATTAGCGATGATTATATAATTGTGTTCTCCTCACGGTAATTGAAACAATGATGATGTCTTCGGAGGTGAATAAAATAATGACAAACAACATATGATGATGCTTTATGTGGCCCTTAAAAAATAAAAATGACTGACATTTAACGACTGGATGAAATTATCTTCGTTTACTTTTCTTTCTTCGTTCGAGCGCGCTGGACACTCGGGACTTTCCCATAGAAATCACGATAGGGACTTATTGAACTCTAGGGTCAACTGTGTGATTTGCTTCTGTTTTAGTTCGACCCGGTTCTTCGTTAATATAAATGACTCGAGAGTTGACATTCTTAGTCGTTAACCCCATTTGTTTAATTGAACTCCGGATTTAGTTCCACATAAGCTAATTTCAATGTTTCGAACTATTATATGGAACCTGGCCCTAAACTATCAGATCATAGTGAAGTGAATGCTGTGATCCTATGTCTAGCTATTGTTTTTGGAAAAAGCTTTCTTTCTTAAATGACGAAATTAAAAAGTTTAAAATCGAAAATTGAAATAATTCGTTTTGTTCACATTGGATGCGGTTCACTGCTTAACACGGAGCTGTCATGGCTTTTATAGAAATTGAGATTTTTTTCAATATCGTCTGCCGAAAGATCTACAACTCAAACACCAAACGAGAGTCGATCCAAATCCGGAACGAACCCCCAAATATACAAATAAATTGATCATCGAATTGATTGTACCTAATAACCTTCCCGATTGGTAGGGGCGATACATTGTCCGGCCGAGCATCGTTCCTAGAGCCGGCATTAGTGTATTTATTAACGCCATCAAATATTGAAAACAATAGAATGAAGATAAAGTCATTATTGTAACTGTCATTTGTAAACCTTGTTTGCTGAAGGTACCCTCTTCCGACGATGTCGAGGTGTCTTTTCGCGCCGCCAGTTTTCGTCGATTTAAAATCGCCACCCGAATCAACCAGAACATGTGCAAATTACACAGTAACAGAAAAATACCCGGGATGAATTGTAGGACGACTTTACCGAATATGAAATCATAGAAAAAAGCATAGTTTTTGTTTTTTAAAAGGTACTGCTCATGTCCCGGGGTGGCGCAGGGATGCCCGGCGCGTTTGACAATCATAGTTAAGTCCCAGGCGGACGGTATATCGAAGAAGAACGTCAAAATCCAAATACAACACGAAACACGTTTAGAATTATCGATCGTGCAAATTTTTTTCGCCAGTAACGGAAAGCGAATAGCGATATAGCGCTCGAAATTCAGAGCGAATAGAAACCATGAACTTGTGGTTACAGTCATTTGAAAAAAAGCATCCACAAAATGAAAAACATGCAAATAATAAATCTTAAAGTGATAGCCATATTTTAAGAATTTAAACGGATAATGTTTGATTATCAGTTCCCTGCTGGTCAGCGACGTCAGGCAGTTGACCGTATCCGCTGCTGCTAACATGCGCAGAAAGAAAATGCTGCTACTACGATATTTCATAACACTGAGAACTAGAAAAGCCAGCGGATTCGCGACAAGTCCAGTAAGACACAATACTGCCCGTAATATGATCATAGCAGTTTTGTAGTTGCCGATCGGTCGGTAACAGGCCATTTCGGCGTCAGTTCGGTTAACGGTCGCAACTACGTTCGACTTCATTACGATTTCAATTATTAGTAAAGAAAAGAAAACTAGAATCTGGCTAGCCCGCACGGATGTACAGAATAGTTATGTGTATTTTTGGTTCCCATTGTTATGGCACAAATCTTAGCGTTCCGTTGCTGTAAAGCTCATGTCTCAGTACGAAACTAAAATGAAACAACATTTTGTATCGGTACACATGCTACATTTCATACGTGTATGGATGATGTCACCTGGCACACCAGGACTTCTGCGTAAACTATAGATACTAAAATCTACAAGGCATCAAGATTGATTCTTAGAAAGGTTCATCGCAATTTTGTAAAGGAAAATTATAGCTTGGATCGACAGTAGTTTATATACGGTTATTTCAAAGGCGACAGCCTCAGGCGTCTGCGACAGTCGCTAAAGCGAACGAACAATTTACTAAAATCTCTACGAGCAACAATATTGATCGTAGCTATAATCCAGAATCGATCGCGAGAAACAGTAGTTTTGATATATGTACGGTTTGAAACTTGCTTGTTTGACGATGTTTTGATTAATGTTAGAACCTTAGTTGCTATTAATAATAAATAAAACATCCATCAAAAACTATGACTACTACATAACAAGGCCTTGTCTACGGATGAGCAATGCGGCCAACCAACCAAGTCGATTTATTTACTCGAGAAGTCGGCTTTTTAAACTCAAAATAAAATGTTTTTGGCCGCATTGCTTTACCGTACTTGTCTGAGCGGAACCCGTTAATCCGTATTCGGATCAGGCCTAACAAACCGCAGTTTCTTCTCCTTAAAACTACATATTCATTTACTTGCTGCTGTTCTTCCTCTGCGAAGGAGTTTTAAAGACAGTCGCATGAAATTCATTTTGAAAAACTGATTTATTTTGAATGAAACATTAGCGTCGTTTAAATAGTGCATTTCAAAGGAAATGGCGTTTTTTCGTGATTTTTGTGGAAAATAGCATTTTACATCGCATGCCACAGTAAGAATGTTTCGACCCCGATGGTATGGTGGGTCTGTAAGGGACACCAATTCTAAACAAATCAAACGAAATCTATCAATCAAATAGATAACAGGGTCAATCCCTATTTTAAGATTTGAAAAGGAATATCATTTCTGTAAAATCTTAACCGCCAAGTGCTGCCCCTATACATATCAATGACGGTAAATACGGGAACTAACTCGACTGCAAGATATTTCCACTGTGGCATGCGAGTAATACGTTAGTTCACATATTCACCGTCAACGATATGGATAGCGGCAGCACTTGACTGTCGAGACCAATGGTAATGAGCTTGACTTGAGCATATTCTCTTTCAGTATCTCCACCGGCTTCGAACCCATGGCACCTCTATACAGCATCACGCAGAGTACTGATAATCAGTAGCAACATATCAGGATCGAACCTAGGGGAATCTTCCAATAGAATTTCAAAGCCCTGCAACTGAATTGGATCCAGTTTCATGGTTCTGGATTAATGTGACTTAAACGTAGGGGCACACGATCGTATTTTTTTGCCCGATCGCGGCGAATTTACAAATCGCTTGAAAAATTCGCGACTCGCGGCGACGACGATCCCGGCGAATCGCCCGTGTCAAACATGTTTAATATTTTCGGCCGATTATTTACGCCGGCGATCGGATCGCCCGCAAATTCGCTCGTCTGCCCGCGATCGGCGAATTCCGCCGAGCGATCCATTTTTATCAACCAATCGGATGTATCGTTAGTATCATGAGATTTTTGAAAACTTTTCCACACTAAGTGCCAGTTGACCGAATTTCGGTTTGATCGCTACGTGTGCTCGCTCGTATCGCTCTCTGGTAACGGTCAATCCCATAGTTAAAGATAAACGTATATCTCATCGTAACTCTGATAATTATCGTGCTATTGCTTTAAACAGTCCGCTTAGTAAATTACTCGACTGGATAATCATAAACAAATGTAACAGAAGCCTCCAAACTAGTAATATGCAATTTGGATTCAAAAGTGGTCACTCCACAACTAAATGCACGTTTATCGTTAATGAAGTAATCAATTACTATAATAGATGAAGATCTAATGTTTATGCGGTTCTACTGGACGAAAGTCGTGCTTTCGACCGTGTTCATTATCAAACTCTTTTCAATACACTATTGAAACGAGGAATGTGTCCTAGAATGGTTAAATTAATTTTCAGTTCTTATCGGAAACAAGTCATGATGGAACCAGTCGTTCTCTGTGGAATTTTCTATTATGAATGGAGTAAAACAAGGGGGGGGGGGTGATTTCTCCTTTACTTTTTACCGTTTACATTGATCACTTACTTATTAAGTTACGTAATCCAGGAAGAAAGTCACTAAATATTTAGATGGATATATGAAAGCTGTGGGTACTGGAGTGTGTAATGGGTAGTGTAGTGCATTTGTGGCATTGTTCATTGGGGTTTAGTCCAGGACTCGCGAGATTTTCAACAACACGGAAGTAACGTGTAATAAATAATGACTTGAATTGCATGACTACCTACCACCCCTCATTATTGTTGGAAAAGTAAACGTTCCGCACTGACTAAAAATTAGTAATAATAATTAATAACATTTTAGAAATGGCCAGAATTTTAACTTAGGTTCTATCTCATTTTTATTTTGCAATTGCGATTGGTATAATTTTTTTTTAAACGGCCGTTAAGGCTTCATGTTTCGTCTGCAATTTACTGCAAATCGTTACGCAACTACGCACATTTCAGTGTTTTTGGCAGCTGTACATTCAATCGGCACCGTTCGTGACAAGCTTCAATGCGGAATTATCATTAATTAACATCGCCATATCACATCATCAACTTATATTGTGCCTTAAAACCCTAACAGCCGAAATAATTGAAATGCACACACGATTTCCCTAACTATAGACATTGCATTTA
Organism: Tubulanus polymorphus; assembly: GCF_964204645.1. Lineage (NCBI taxonomy): Eukaryota > Metazoa > Nemertea > Palaeonemertea > Tubulaniformes > Tubulanidae > Tubulanus > Tubulanus polymorphus. Next base: position 12,249,259 of record NC_134032.1, on the reverse strand, counting down.
AAATTTTTGATGCAATGGTGGGATCGATCCTTACCTTTGGTAGTGAAATATGGGGTTTCTCGAACTTAGATGCAATCGAGAAAATACACCTAATGTTCTGCAAATACTTATTGAAATTGAAACGTGCAACTCCAAATGCTATGGTTTATGGAGAATTAGGTCGTTTTCCTTTTGAAATACAAATAAAAGTCAGAATGGTTAAGTTTTGGGGACATCTGATCACAGAGAGCAACACTCATTCTAGTAAAATGTATCGTATCCTAATAAAAAATCATGTAAATGGTAAGACCAGTAAATGGATCACTTGTATTCAGTCTATCTTAGAAAACTGTGGTCTAGGTTACATTTGGTACGAACAATCTTTCCCGAATATCCGGTATTTATCAGAAACTGTTAAATTATGTTTACAAGATCAATTCAAACAGAAATGGCACCAGACTATCGCAGCTTCAACAAAACTAGATACCTATAGAATTATTAAGCCGAATTGGGGGCGGGAAGTATGTTCATTAGCACTACCATTTGACCTCAGGACAAATGTAATACGGTTTCGTTGCTCTAATCATAATCTACCGATTGAAACAAGAAGATATGAAAATATCCCCCGAAATGAACGACTTTGTACCAAATGTAACCTAGGGCAAATCGGCGACGAATACCATTTTATAATGGAGTGTACTTTTTTCGAAAGTTTAAGAAGTCGGTACATACCGCAACAAATAGTAACGTTTCCTAATATAAGAAAATTTATGAACCTTTTTACGTCAGAAAACCCAAACGTCCTAAGGAATCTTGCAGTTTTTATAAAAAAGGCACATAGCCTCATCTAGCCTCACCTCATCGCTGTTCCTGGTATACACGAACTTTTCAAAATAACTTTTCAATTGTAAATATAACTAGTTATTGTATGACTAGCAACTGTTATTGTATAACTACAAACTGTTTATTTTGTATGTATCCTGTGCTCGCAAAAAATGTACAATTTTCTGGAGCAATAAATTTAAATCTAATCTTTCTATCATTGAAAATTGAGAGAGTGCAGGCCGTGTTTGTGTTCTGCTGCTTCGCGTAAATCCCGCGCGGTGGCGCAACCGCGCGGAGTGGGGCCGATACGTCGAGGTCTTGGTTGTCATATAGCCAGAGAGTTTTTTTGTGCGTTTGGATATGCCGATGATTTAATTTTACTTGCGCCCAGTAGAACAGCAATGACACAACTGTTAAAAATTTGCGAAAAGTTTGCAAAAGACTATAATGCTGCCTTTAATCGCAGTAAATCAGAATTCGTATATTTCCCATGTGATAATGATCCCTGTAAAAATCTTATTCCAACGATTGATTTCCAAGGTCAAAAGTTAAAACTATCACCAAATGCTAAACACTTAGGCTCAATCATAGGACATAACTCCCTAAAGCTTTCTATTGATAACTGTATCAATGATTTCATTTTTAAAGCGCATTCTGTAGATTTTGAATTTAAATCCATACAGCCATATATTAGATATAGACTATTTAAAACTTACTGTATGAGTGTTTACGGTAGTACTCCATGGAATCTGGACAGTCCCTTAGTAAAATCTTTCTATGTTACGTGGAGAAAAACCATCAGAAAAGTCTTTAAATATCCCAAACAGAACGCACTCAAATCTTTTGCCTTTAATTTGTGATGACAATCCAATTCATGTGCAACTCCAACAGAGGACTGTCAATTTTTTACGTTCAGTTTGTTTGAGCGCAAACAGGCTTCAACGTATATGTGGCTTTTTAGTACTCAATGGAAGTGGATCAGCAGTGTGTGATACCATTAATCTCATGGGTAATTCTTATAATACCCAAACACACTTTAATTAACTCCGATCTTTCCTGTTATATACATACTCCAGATCGTTTGTTAATGTTAAGTGATGCCATTACTTAATTACTGAATTTATTACTTAATCATTCATTACCATGAATTATCACGAATATATATATATATATACATATATATATATATATATATATATATATATATATATATATATATATATACAAACTGTAAAACGGGCATCAGTGTAAAATTTATGCAATACATAGAATCACTGATACACAAAATGATAAGATAGTTAGCGTACGATAAACTGCGGAATCTGTGACTTATCATTATCAGGAAAGTAGCCGAATTTCCAAAGGTTCCTAACAGGAACATGACAGGCAGGGTAATCAGTGATACAGTGCGGTAGATTCCAGACTTGTTTTCAACAGACATGATAACAATGTGACTGTTATAAGCTCGACCGATCTGCATCCGAGTTGAATTCATGATAAACGATGATTAACTCTCGAAGGTGTGGACTGTGTATGAATAGACCATGGACTCTAATACATGAACATATAATACATAAATCATAATACATAAATCCTCAACATTTAGTGAGAACAACGACAGAGGACGCAACGAGTGGTGGAGGTCTTCGTGAGACCAACAACTGGAGGAGAATTGAATAACAATTGGTACAGATTTTTAAGTGCCATTACAGTGGAGATTGTATAGTCGCATTACAGTAGGAGCTACGGATAAATGACGACGTAAAACTTGACGTACAAAATACAAAATCAGACACATTTTTTTTCTGAGCAGACATCTTTCCGATAGGTCACCCAGAAGGAGATTGGTTACCCGTAAACACCATTTATTAGATCGCGGCTCTGTCGTCTTTAACAGCGCACTTCCTTCCAAAACTTTTGAATATTTTTATCGCTTCAGCCCGAAATCTGTCGTTAGTCACACAATATACGAAATAATTGACGCTCGAATCTAACGGGGTCAACACATCGGACCCAAAAGATGATATACGGATAAGTTTATGCAGAAGTGCATCGCTACTCGGCCTTGGTACACCTAAGTCAAATAGCATAACTGCATAAACCCAAAGCGAAGAAGGAAACTCTAAAATGATGAATAAAATGACAATAGCGAGCGCCATTTTAGTCGCTTTTCGGTCGAGATTGCTTAACTTCGAATCTTGGGTGCCAAGATTTTGTCTATTTTTACCAATTCGTTTCAGCAAATATATTAGAACGACATTGAGGGTTATAAGCAATAGAATCGGTATCAGACTCGTAAAAAGTGTCGTTAAAATCAATTCTCCCCAATGATGAAGACCGTACTGAAAATCAGTTAATTTCCTTCGGGCCAGTATTGGAACGTAAAATTGTGTACACGTATCAAACCAATAGAATAAATGGCTTATATTCACAAAATAAGGAAGACCGAAGCAAGCGAAGAAAATGTATTGCAAGCAAACGCATATCAATAAGCGCGGTTTGGTGATGTGAGCCTGCGCGAACAGCGGGAAACTAAGACTTATAACCCGCTCCGTCGCTATCATAACCGTTATCCAGTTCCTCGTCAATTTCGTAGACCGATTGAGGATAAACATAGCAAAATACATCCAATAAAACCCGATAAAACTTGAATCATAATAAACATCGGCGCGTTGAATTGAAACCCCGTAAACTAATATATTCAGCCACGGACGCAGGACGTCGCGAAAGAATTTGACAGTGAGATAAGAAATATCAGCGACGGCCAAAGCTTCGAGCAGAAAGAGCGACCGGTGCTGCGACGATTGTCGTTTCAGGATCACAATACTGAGACTATTGAAGAAAATACCGAACGTTATCGACATGGGTAGAAATGTGACTCGCTGTATGAATATACTTGATAACTCAAGTTTTTCGACGCACTTTGATTCATTTTTCGACATTGTGTATCAGGTGCCGCATTAGAAGATATGCATTACCGTCACGAATTTGATATATACCGCGAATCAGCGGTTCGGTTAGTCTGAACACCAGACCCTGTACGAGTTCTCCTACACGTCAGGAACAACTGCTGTGGATACTATACAGTTCGGATCTTAGATTGAAAAACTGATTATCTAAACGCGCGTCTAAAATTCCGATGCATTATCCGTTTCCCTAATCCTTTTTTTATATATAGTAAGTTAATGCATTATTTATGATGTATCGGACTGCCTGAAAAGTAAATAAATGAATAAATAAATAAATAAATATATATATATATATATATATATATATATATATATATATATATATATATATATATATATATATATACGCGCAGTAATAATGTCTTATTGATAGAAGTTCCCAATCTATTGTTAACAGCAAATGAAAGATCAATTTTCGGAAATCTGATTCAATTTACTCTGTGAAAGTTAATCATTATGTAAAATATGAACTAAATTGAATATTAACCTGTTGTAAGAGAATTCATTGTTATTGGTAAAGTGGAATATCTGCCCTGTAGTCGTGGCACGGTACAGCCAAACTCGCGTCTAGTCGTCAGCTGATAAAGTCGTCACATTACTGAATTCATCTGTATTTTTGAGTCTCATTGTAAATAAGAATAAAAAAAGACAATCAGTTGTTGGGTTCTTTGAGTTATTGGGACCGATTGCTCATTTCGTATTCAGTGCTTTGTCTTGGAGAGGCGTAAAACTATAAATTCTAAAACGTTCGTTTTAGTCCAAGGCAAAATATGTAGATGGATATAAAAGTATATACGTATTGGGTGAAAACCTGTATACATCTAAAGACCAGGTAATTGTTGGGAAACTAGCTCAGAAATGAATGTCACGTGGGAATTAGCTCGGCAACTAAATCCAGAGTCGCCACGACGTTCAATTTGAGACATCTTTATTGAAATTTAAGACATCTTTATTGAAATTTTTCTTTTCATTTAATTGAAAATGATTAATTGAAATTGATTTTAACTGCAAGCTCCACTAACGCTATAGCATCCGTAACCATGGTGTCAAAAACAATGGTGACAGAAAGTGAAATTTAAGCAACAACATGCAATAAAACAAAGACAGCCAGGACCTAATGGATTACGGTTTTTTCTTTGAATATCATGTTTTTGAAGAAATTGAAGTAGATTAACCCCAGCAATATGTTAGAACCTGTCAAAATCGGCAATTGGCCGCGGCAATCTAAAATTGTGTCCAACGCGCCGTATCATTTGAACGAATCGAGTGAAGCAAATGTAATGGGCACCCACAAGCATGCAAACATTCATACATTACTACGTATTTTCATTGTCGTCTGCCCAAAGATCTACAACTCAAACACCAGACGAGAGTCGATCCAAATCCGGAACGAACCCCCAAATACACAAATAAATTGATCATCGAATTGGTCGTACCTAATAACCTTCCTGATTCGTAGGGCCGATACAATTTCCGACCGAGCATTGTTCCTAGAGCCGGCATTAGTGTATTTATCAACGCCATCAAATATTGAAAACAATAGAATAAAGATAAAGTCATTATTGTAACCGTCATTTGTAAACCTAGTTTGCTGAAGGTACCCTCTTCCGACGAGGTAGATGTGTCTTTTCGCGCGGCCAGTTTTCGTGGATTTAAAATCGCTGCCCGAATTAACCAGAACATGTGTAAATTACACAGTAACAGAAAAATACCCGGGATGAATTGTAGGACGACTTTACCGAATATGAAATCATAGAAAAAAGCATAGTTTTTATTTATCAAAAAGTTTAGCTCACGTCCCGGGTAGGCGCAGGGATGCCCGGGGCGGTTGACAATCCTAGTTACGTCCCAGGCTGTCGGTATATCGAAGATGAACGTCAAAACCCAAATACAACACGAAATACGTTTAGAGTTATCGATCGTGCAAATTTTTTTCGCCAGTAACGGAAAGCGTATAGCGATATAGCGCTCGAAATTCAGAGAGAATAGAAACCACGAACTTGTGGTTACAGTCATTTGAAAAATAGCGTCTACGTAATTAAAAATGTACAAATAATACATTTTATAGTGATAGCCATATTGTAATAGTTTAAACGGGTAACGCTTGACAATTAGATCCCTGCTGGTTAGCGTCGTCAGGCAGTTGACCGTATCCGCTACTGTTAACATGCGTAGAAAAAAAGTGCTGCTACCACGATATTTCATAACGCTCAGAACTAAAAAGCCAGCGGATTCGCCACAAGTCCAATAAGACACAATACTGCCCGTATCAAAGTCATTATAGTTTCGTAGAGACCAGTTGTCATGTGACATGAAATTTCGATGTCGGTTTGGTTATTATCAGTCGCAGCTGCAGTAGAAGACTCCATCGTGATTGGGCAGTAAGGTTTCGAAAGCGGAAACTCGATTACAGCGTCCGCGGATGTGCACTGATTGCCATCAGATGCATTGATATGACGCCAATGGTTGTTTTTGCTGGCGCGAATCCTAACAATTTGGTACTTCTTTAGAATTGCTTATTATTCTAAAAGTAATAAACTAAAACCGCTCACACGCGCGTGTAGAAGACTCTCGCAAACTATATCTCCTGTCATACCGTCTGCTCTCCCCAGGCATCCGATTTTTGAGGATAACATTGTAATTTTCTGTCTACGTAATACCTTCGAATCGAACAGATGAGTTGATGGGGGAAATTATAGGTTAGAGAACGATAGTTTTGATGGAGATAACCTTACTCGAAGTTGGCGACAAGCTAGATTTATGATGAACCCGGACCCCTCAGGGCGTGCACATGACGTGCACGAGTATATATAGATTTAGCTGCTTGCACCCTGGTCGAGTTGCATAGCATTCTGTTATTAGCACTCGATACTGCAAGGGCGGATCCAGGGGGGGGGGGGTTGAGAGTTCTTTGGAATACCGTCGAGCTTTGTCTGTGCTCCTAGAATCCTTAGATTTGACGTAAAAGGCCCTCATCTGGCATGATTTGGCGTAGTAAGTTTAACACACAAGTTTGATGTCAAAATGCCCTTGTTTGTCGTGATTTGTCATAGAAAATTGCCCCATAATAGTGAGTGCCCTTATGCAATTTGGAACTTCTCGAGATAGGCCCCTGGATCCGCCCCTGTACTGAGGCATGGGAACTAGATTTGGGTCGATTCCACTGTAATTGTCTCAAGGTCAATTGATAATTCCACTTCTATAGTGTAAATTAAGTGAGGATGTATTAAATTGTGTACAAAGGTGGCAATAGTGGAGATCCATCAGGTGCGCTAGTGTTCATAGGACATCGGTTGCACACTACTGAGCAGTAAAGGTAGAAAGTGAACATCCATCAGGTGGCGCTAGCGTACAGTAGAATATCAACTGATGCGGCAACAGAGGATTTCACTTGTGAAAATTGAGGATTGACTTGGTGTGGGCATATACTCGGTAGGACATAGATTACTGTGACAAAAGGTGATTCCAATTGTGGCATGTTAGGATCCACCAGGTGCACTAGTGGGCAGTAGGAGATATACTAATGAGACAAATAGAGGCTGAACAGAACCCTCTTTAGGAGTTGTAGGTCGCTTGCTTGTAAGTCAGCAACCGAATAACCATGACAGCAGCCTTCTCAGCTCAGAGCTTACACGTGAACCACATCCGACAAAAAACTGAACACAACACAGATTTTCAATTTTCGATTTCAAACTTTTTGATTTTATCATTAAATGTAAAATTTCTCAATAACCATCTGAGCGCGTAGTAGAAAATCCGATTAAAAACCAATAAGACATAAAATCAGAACAACTTTCTCTCGGAGTTTTATAGGTCCCGGTTCCATATTATAGTTCAAAGCATTGAAATTATCGCTAGAGCTAAAATAATCAAACCCATCACTGAGAAACGGCAGGGTCAAATTTGATCCAATTCTGGATTCAATCCTGCTCTATGTAAAATTAATTTGACGCCAGACCCAGTTCAACAGAAATAATGAAATTGCACATTCAACACAAAAGTATATAATTAAGACAGGGGCGTGGCTTATAATATAGGTCTGCTTGAAATTCTCCCGAGCTTTAACCCGAAAAACAAAATATACAAAAATACGTTCGGGTGGGTCAAACGGAAATTAAAACATAAAACAATGATAAATAACAATAGGTATTTGTACAAATATCACACATCGCTTTGGTCTCCTTTTTCGCCAATTGATATAACATATAATAATTTCATATATAACATATACAATCTTATAATCTTTCATATTTACATTTATAAAATATAGCATACCATATACTATCAGACAATACATATAACAATATTTCTCTACATTATCATCGAGTATGTGGTGTATCTATTAAGTTAAACATTCAGAAAACCCACTTAAGATACAAACTTTTGAGGAAGGAATTTAAAGCGCAAAAATTTGAATTCGACTCGAAATGAAGGGACGTTTCGATGATCCCAAAAAGTATCAATCTGCAACCAGGAGACCCCCTTAGACTTTCAAGCATTTGATGCCTAACTCTGGATGGTCAGTTTTTGAAAGTTCGCTGATAAAACATCTAATGTTTGTTATAGTTCTTCATTTTGAAATGAAAAATATCTCCGGTGAACGAAGTGTGGACGACCGAGAAGAATGTTGATAAAGCTTTGAATATCTGAAGGGTGCAGGATCAACAGGCTAAAAGAATGATAGTCCAAAAGACCACCGAAACATATTCACTTTGATTATGATAACACTTTGAGTAACGTTTCTTCAATTCCTATAAAATTTGTAGTTAGTGAGTTTATCATATTTGTATTTCATTTTTAACATCTTTTTCTGTTTTTAAATATGTCTTCACAGGACTTTGTTATCGGACTAATTTTTTGGACGGAATATATTCTACTCTTAAAGAACAGATTGAAAACGAATGATATTTAAAAAAAATGCGGTATCGCAGTGTAAACCCAGCGCTGCGTCATTCGGTATTTGCACAAAATTACATCAAATTACACCTATCTACAATTCACGTGGGTAAAACTGTATAACAGTACACAAAATCTAGATCATTAATACTTAATTTGACTCTGTGAAATGTTTTTCTAGCTCTACAGCGAACGTGGTAAGTATCACATTGAAATTTGGACGGAATGAACTTTTTTTTAAGAAACCCACAAATATCGAAGTGCAAGTACCCCGGGCTGCCAACCTCTTAAAAGTAAAAATTGAAATTTTCTCAGTAACATTTCATTGAAATATGAAAGAAAATCTTCAAATTCATCAATAATCAACAGTAAGACCCTCTTTTAACATCTTTCATATTTTTCATATGCATCAAACAAATCAAATCAGTATTTTTGGTTATAAACGAGTAACAAATAGTGGAGAACAGGAACAGCAGCTCTGGGCTGCCCTGGTATAAAACACATTCAGATTTGGACGGAATAAGTTTTTACGAGTCGATCGCGTGAGATCAAAGAATTGGAACCACAGAAGTTATTCTTAATAACCATTAGTAACAAAAACACAGCGCAAATATAACCATGTGCAGACTGTCTAAAAAATTGTCTCTTCGCATGAAATGAACGATTTCAGTTTCGTGTTTGAATATCACTCGTGCATAGACACATTTAATCATTGACTTTTAACAACACATTTTACTCATTAACAAGTGAGTAACAACTGCAGAGTTATAATTAGAATTCCTACACTCACTAACTCATCATCCGGTATATGAACTTAGTAGATGAGAGCTGCGATCACATAGGCGCTTTTTTGACCTGCCAAATATGGCCATTATTGTCTTTGACATGGGTAAAATTTTGTCCGACCAAGAACTTCGGACCAGGCCCGTGCCAAATTTTAGCACACGTCAAATTATTCCGCGCAAATGCTAACTGTTTCTGGAAGCGACTCACTTTGCTTCATTACAGCATTGTTAAGTATCAAGTGAGTGATTTATTTCTCTAATTAAGCGCGTGCAAAATCTGATTCGGGTCTGGTCCGGGCCAATATTTGACTCGAGCCAAATTGTCTTTGTGTGTTCGCGGCTATACTATCCGGAGGGCAGATAGACTGTTCGTTTGAGTTAATGAACCTAGAACTCATCAACAAACGATCATCCAATGTGAATTTCAAGTTGAGATGATTGATGTAAAAATCCCAGCCATTATCATTCAGATATAACAAATAGCGCCATCTATACATTTCAATTGGATACGTTCCAACATTTGATCGAACGGATCGTTTTAGCACAGTTAAACACCAGCAGGTGGTGCCGTTGTAATTAAGTTTGCAGACATATCATATTATCATTTATTGCTTATAGGTGGCAGGAAAGTCGACGTCGTGCTGCTGTTATTGTTGTTGTTGGCGACGGCGTCTTCGTTGTTAGCAGACGGATCAGCTGCCGTGACAACTGGTTTGACGATCTCAACAGCAGACGGAAGCGGACTAGAACTCGTCTGGGGCTGTACAGCACTGACTGCATCGGGAGTACAAGTTTTTTGAGCTAGAGATTGAAAAAGGGACAAGAATTTAAATACATTCACCCGAGAAAAAATTATTTCTTCTTTCTTCTCTTCTTGTTTTTCCAAAATCTTTTAAAAGAATTGGATATTTTGACAATATGGCAATATTCATGTAAACACTTGCCAAAAACACATTCTGATCGGTTACCAGTGCGCCAGTGCGGCATTCTACCACTAGCAGTGCTAGCTGCCAGAATTTGGAAGTCTTAACTGATTATAACCCTCAACCTGACCATAACCCTAAATCTAACCCTTAATCCGTATCAGCAAAATAGTATTTACTAACATAATGCCAAATCAGCAAAACATCTTATCATTAACGCACCAGTTATATTTTCTTCGATGACCTCATTTTCAGCCGATGCTCCAATTGGTTGCAACCGTTCCTCCGTTTCGGGAGCAGATGCACCAGTCACTTCCTGTTGTTGTTGTTGTTTGTGTTCATGTTTCTTGGCGCTTTGTCTTTCTCGCCGTGATTCGACATCGGTGGCCATCTTTGTTTTCTCTGCAAATGAAATCAGGTAGGCCTATAATAAATAATCCACTGCCAGGACCCTGCATCCCTTCAGATTTCTAGAATTAGTCATCAATCATCCAAATTTTTGACCGTCGACATATGACATCTTTTGATTGAAAAACAAACACCAGACATTAGACATTTTAACAGCATTCCTTCAAAAAGTGAATGGTGAATGTCTGAAGGGGTGGTTCCATGCAGTTAAGCCTGAAGGCAAGGGTTCCAGTAAAGGGGGAGATTCTAAGCAGATGAGGTGGTTCTAAGTTTGATGGAAGATGTTCGGGATCCAGTCTGAAAACAGTCTGTGTTTCAGAATTATGCTCACCTTTACTGACAGTTTGCGATGTTTTTTTGCTATAATTCGAACCGTTGTCGGTCACCTCGGAAACCGAGTGATGTTGTTGCTGCGCGTCGGCATTGTTGCGAACTCGTCGCGATTGGTTACGTTTGAGATGCGTAAGACCGTCCTGTATCCACGGATGCTGCACAGCTTCATCCGGCGTCATACGATGCAACGGATCCCAACTATACGTGAAAATAAGAGGCCGATGTCATTAGCTTAGCTATTGCGAGATCAGAGGTCAGTTGCTGAAAAGTTGGTTTAAGTGAACTTGCGGTGAAAACTTAAGTGAAATGGCATCGTTTTATTCAATTTCCTTTTCCATGACTTTTACTTAACATGCATGTCATTTTCCCTGACTTCATCTGCTTGTTTGGTTTAACACGCGATCTAGCAATCTCAACAAAATTCCCTGACTATTCCGTGACCTTTTTAAAGAAATGGAATTTCCCCGACTTTTCCCTGATTTCCAGGTAAGTGTCCACCCTAGATGTATTTGTCCACCTGTTAACTTTAACCAACTTTTAACGATGATGATAATAATAATTTTAAGCAACTGATCCGGATTTGAAGTTTTTTTTAGATTTTTGTTTTTGAAGTAAATTTAAGTGCACTGACCGGAAATTAAGAGGTCTTGTTTTGAAGACTTAGTAACAATATTATTCCAAAAGATCCCGAATCTAGGGCTCACGCTTACATAAACTGGACAACAATTCCTACTGTTCTACTTACTGCAAGCACCGTCGAATAAAATCTATGAAATGTTCATCGCCACATTTTAAAGCCTGAGTCAAATCTTTACTGTCGGGACGGCGTTTCTTTCCTTTACTGTTCGTAACGCAGCGTGGATTCCCTTTCGAATCTGTAAACAATAAAGCAGATTCTGAAATCTACTTTGGCAAGTGAGGATCCACCAGGTGTGCTACTTTACAGTAGACTATAAACTACTGTGGCAATAGAGGGTTCAACAGGTGCGCTAGTGTGCACTACGACACCAAATACTCTAGCAGCAATAGATGATTCTACTTGAGGCGAGTGAAGATCCATTAGGTATAGCTAGTGTACAGAAGGACATCAACTACTGGGACAATAGAGGATCCACCAGGTGCGCTAGTGTGCAGTAGGACATAAATGCCTGTGGCAAGTGAGGATCCATTGGGTGTGACAACAGAGGATTCTACTTACGGCAAGTGAGGATCCACCAGGTGCGCTAGTGGTTAAAACTGGGTCCTATAAAACAGGGTGATCATGGTACTTACCAAAGAATAAGCGCCTCCTGGTGGCCTGTTCGAGAATCTCATTTGGTGGAAGACCTAACACCTCCATGATGCAGGCAAGTTGTTCGACTTCGTTTTCTCCGGGAAATAACGGATATCCGGTGTAGAGTTCGGCGAGGATACACCCGAAACTGAACATGTCGATGGGCATTCCGTACGGCAAGCCGAGTATCACCTCAGGCGACCGGTAGAATCGACTCTGTATATATGTGTACACTGAAATATATATCGCAATATATGAATAAATCATCAAGGCCTAGAATTGCATAGGACGTGCTCAAGTCCAAAAGTAGTCTTAACCCTAGAGAGCCGACTCCAAGGAGGAGGGGCAAAACTAATCATGTTCTTGAACGAAAACAAAAATGAAAAAATTGAAAAAATTTTTCCTACAGGTGAAAGTATAGGGAGTTGAACAACAAATCTTGTAAAAGCAGATAAGTTCCCCAGGCTCACAATGTGTTCCCCATTACTTAATATCTTACTGCTTAATAGTCACCGAAATACATCTGAATTCATTAAACACAATACCCATTCTGAGCTAGGCCTGGTGTTTGACCACCACAAGGGCTACCTCCCTTGGAGGTTAGATTTCAATCAATACTTGTATTTATCAATAAAACTATCAATGTATTAATATCTGATATCGGCAGTCTATACCCATACGCTATCTATCCGAATTGGCTGTCACTATCGTTGTAGCTGATTTGCTACAATAGGCGCTCTAGGGCTAAATAATAAGGCTGGTCTCGAGTTGTTATATTGGCTATACAAAACTGACATCGCCTGGGACTCAGAAGAGAAATGGCAACCGGAATCGAAGAGTTCAACCGAAAAGTATGCCTCATAAAGTGGGGTCTCACCTCGTTGATGTTCATAGCAACTCGATCCAAAATCGATCACCTTGATTTGACTTTGACCCCTTTGCTTCAATAGAATGTTCTCCTATAAAAAAGAATTGGTTTTGGAATTAAAATAAAAGAAAAATTTACTTTCTGACTGCGTTGGGTGGGGTTCACTAGTAGTATTTTCCACAATGTGGCAAAATCTTACAATTTATTCATTTTTCAATGAATCGTGTATTGATTAAAAAAAACACATGGTCAATAGCATTATCAAATTATCCCTGAGTTTTCCAGGTCAGCGGCCATCCTCTGTAAATGACTGTCCATAATCCAATCAAAGAAAAATTCACAATTACAAAGTAAAACTAAGAGAGGATTGATGCTTTGACTCAATTCTCATTTTTCAAACCTAGAGATACTTACTGGTTTCAAATCGCAGTGGATTATTTTATCTTTTTGCAACATTTGAAGACATTTCAACAGACAATACGCGAAACGTCGAATCAAAGCGATACTGAATCCTTGGAAGTTGTTTTTCTTGATCAATTCGTACAAATTCATCCTACAAAATTACATTGAAGGAGTCAGTTTCGCAGTTTGGGGTTAAAATTAGTGAAATCCAGAGCCAGATCAAATCCACACAAATGTGGAAATGGGTCTAGTCAAATCGAACCCGCAAAACTGTGGAACTGGATTCAGAGTCATATTAAACCCATACGACTGTGGAACTGGGCCCAGAGTCAAATTAAATGCACATAACTGTGGAACTGGGTCCAGAATCGAACAAAGCCACACAAGTGTGGAACTGGGTCCAGAGTCATATTAATTCACTTAAAATAACTTCTTGTTACTCGGGTTGTAGACCTAAATTAATTTGTAACAACTATTTGAAATTTTGTAGAAACATACCCCATCAGTTCGAAGGTGATACACAAATGATTGCGGAAGTAGAAATATTCGCCCATATGGATCACGTTGTGTTGATTGTCGCGATCTTTTCGTCGTAAAGCGTCGAGAATTTTCACCTCGACCAACGCTTGGTGGTGGAAGCGTTTTTTGTTGCGTATGATTTTGATGGCGACGTTTTGGTCCATTTTGTGATCGTACGCCTTGACGACCTGGCCGAACGAACCCTTGCCGAGTACCTCCAGAATTTCGTATCGATAAACTAAATGGTCGCCGAGCACCTAAACAAAAGGAAAAGGTCTTCTTAATTTCATTGAAATGGCGGCAGAGTCAGTATGAGCATGAGTAGGTCGCCATCAGTAACTAATTAAAATCTTACTGAATCATTGAGGGAATGCACACAATTTCAAATGATCATAATCTTACTTAATTGTTGATTGAGAATAAGGTCATCATTTATAATTAATCATAATTTTACTGAATTATTAAAGTCATCAAGAATGGTCGTCATTAGAAAAGTAACTAATCATATTTTACTGAATTGTTGTAGGAAGTCATCGAGAATGAGGGCTAAATCATAATCTTGCTATACCATTGAAGTCATCGAGAATAAGAAGGTCATCATTTGTAACTAATCATCATTTTACTGAACTGTTGAAGTCATCAAGAATGAGGTCGACATCAGAATAATAACTAATTATAATTTTACTGAATTGTTACAGCAAGTCGTCACAAGTCGAATGAGGGCTAATCATAATTTCACTGAATCATTAAATTCATCAAGAATAAGAAGGTCACCGTTAAAATAGTAACTAATCATAGTTTTACCGAATTATTGCAGTTTTTTGTGCGTACCTTGATATAAGATCCATTGTCGTCGTCGTAACTGTTATTCTGCCCCGTTCCGGGAATGGATTCGATTTTTTTCGCTTCCAAACCGAGGAACCAAATTTCCGGGTAGTCGACTATTTCTCTCTGTTCGTACGGCGATAGTTTATTCTTGAACTGTTTCAGAGCCTCTACGTAAACGAGAAACATGGATTTTAACTGGTGAAATTAAGAATCACTTTCAAATCAAATTTCTAAAGAACACTTTACAGTTTTTAAGTTAGATACATGTTTCATTCCTAATCAAGTAACACAGTATTTGGGTAGATTAAAATCTCAAGTAAAAAAAAATTGTCCGATATTACATTCATTTCAAGCCGAGGGTTACTTCAAACTCTCACATGGTACAAAATGGTTGTCTCCATGCCTTCTAATCAATAGCAAGAAAATATTATTCACTTTGGGGGGCCCTGTACCGGTCACACCTTTTAGTTCACGTGTTAATTTTTCAAAAGTGTTAATAACTGAAATATCGGGAGTAAGGCAAACTGACGCAGAGTCAAATTTGTTCTACATCAGTTCAACTGGGTTCAGAGCCAAATCAAACAGACACAACTGTGGAACTGGGTCCAGAGTCAAATTCTGCCCACACAAGTGTGGAACTGGGTTCAGAGTCAAATTAAACCCATACAAATGTGGAACTGGATCCAGAGTCAAATGAAACCCACACAAATGTGCAACTGGGTTCATAGACAAAATCAAAACCCACTTGACAGTGGAACTGGGTTCATAGACAAAATCAAAACCCATACAACAGTGGAACTGGGTTCATAGACAAAATCAAAACCCACACGACAGTGGAACTGGGTTCATAGACAAAATCAAAACCCACACGACTGTGGAACTGGGTTCCGGTTTGGACATTAAACTAACACAACTGTGTAACTGTTTGAAGAGAGCGTCGTGTGACCGAGTAGTTAGTTCACCTTGTGGAGACATCGGTAGACGGTTTCCGTACGGGTCTCGTTTGATTTTTTCCTGACTGCTCGACACGGCGAACGTCGGTTGTCGCGTGAGATTCGATTCGCCCGTTTTATTCAGATGAGGCAACGTGGACGAGGTCTCCGACGAGTAGTGTTTGTGATGTTGCGAAGGTCGTGACATCGTCTCCGTATTGAGTTGGGGTAAAGTCGTCTGCACTGTCGTCGGGGCAACCATCGCGACCTGTTTCTACGAAGGCAATTAAACAATTTATCAATTACAAAGTTTAGTTAACGAATTTTGGTGAACTATAGATGTACGAACACAGGCTGGGTTATAAAATTTATTAGATCAATTCGATGATGTCATAGGTGGATTTTTGGAGGCAGCTACATACATATATCTTTTCTGTGGAATGGTCAACATCATCACAAATAATGATGATGTTATAGAGAGATTTCTCGGAGGCAGCCTAATACTAAACTATATTTCATGATGTCATAGGGAGATCTATAGCCCAATATTCAACCATATTTGATGATGTCATAGGGAGATTCGTACGGGGTGGCGGGATTTTATTTGGCTTGCTTATTCCGACTGATGATGATGTCATAGGGTGATCTGTTTTCTAGATGATCAATTTCTACAAATAAAGTTCACACTCACCGGTTGAGGATGGACTTCCGCGTGGATGAAACCATTTTTGGTTTGTTTCTGTTTGTTAGAATTCGTGATCAACAGATTATTCGAGGTCAGTTTATTACTGTCGCTGTATCGATGTGGCCTGTGATGATGACCTCCTCCCGCGTTCTGTCCAGCAGCAGCAGCAGCAGCCGGACTCTACGAAAAAAAAGGAAAATGAATGAAAAACAATAGATTCATTCGTGATAGCCCGATTGATGACGTTTTGAAATCTCGTCTCAAAATGTCGATCTTTCGTAATGCTTTTACAGCTGGTTAAGTTGATTTCGCTCAGAAGTTCTTTATTCATAATGTATTACAATGAGATTCATGTGTTAATAACTTTCTTGTTTAAACAAGACTAATTCTAACCATCTATGAACTCGGTCTGAAGAATATTCACATCGATACAAACTGTGCCCGAAGAGTGACGACTTTCAAACACACTGAAAACACTGCTTATGCTATGAATGATTTTGAAGACAATTGAACCGATGATATTGCGTAAATTTCTCGTTCAAACGTAACTGATTTTAACATTTTAATCTATGAACTCGGTCTGAAGAATATTCACAGCGATGATACTAACCGCGACCGAGTGATGACTTTCATATGCTTATAGCTTGATTTAAAACATAATCATATCGATAGAGAAATCTCTGATCTAGATAGACTTTGATCTCTATTAAATAATTCATGATAAAACGACTCTGGAGAGCTGAAGAATATAACCATCCCCTCTCACTCCCTTCCTTCCTCCCTATCTATCCTAGCAGATAATCTACAGCCATCCCCCCCCCCCCTATACAGGCACACACTGGTTTAATCAGCATAACTGCTCTTTTGGGTGCGATAACTTTTAGGTATTCCCAGAAATACCCTAACACAATTATTGCAAATATCTAACTTACAAAAACCGTTGTTGGATTGGTTCTAGAGGGTATTCTGACGACACCAAAATACCCCTTTTAAGGGTTTTCTGACGATTCCAAAAATATTTCAAAGTAAATAGCATTTTGAGGATTCTTAGCATAGTAGCTTTGTTATGGATGGAGTAGAATTGTAAGGGGCGGATTTGAAAAAATTGAGACAAAAACTTAGATAACATAAAAACTTAGGAAACATTTTCTACTTAAAAGAAATTTAAATTTAATTTAAATTATTTTTTTCAGTTTTCTCGATGAAATACCTGCTGCATATTGAAACTAACGTGTCGCCGTCGTTTACGTTTACATCGTTGCCGCGGGCGATGGCGATCGTTTTCCGTTTCCGCAGCGATCATGTCAGCGCATTGTTGTTGCCCGGCGTCGCCGAGCAGATTACGAAAAAAGTACGAATTATACATCGAACTTAAATGAACATCCGATCAAATTCAACACATCGTTTTTGAAAATAATGATGAAATTTTTCGAAAGTTTATGATTTAAAGAAATGTTCGAACGCGAGCGAATAGTCCCGATATTTCCTCAGTGAGTCCTAATATCCTTTAGTAACCCGGATCTCCTGTTTAACTTAGGATGGAAAATATCCCTTTTTCGAGCGATCTCAATATTTCAAGTTCCGGTAGTGTGTGACAATTTCTGCGAACTAGCGATCGAAAAATTCCGCCCGTTGATATCTCTAGTATCTTAAATTGGAGCGATTCCGTTGATATCTGGTGAACTCCAAAAAATTCCAATTCCAGAAATCTGGAATCCTTATGAGAGAGAGAGGGATTGTTAATTCCTGATGTAACTAGAGTAAATGAGTTCCCATCTTTAGAGCAATCTGGATATGGAAAATCCTACTACTAACGCGCTAGTGTTAGAAAACTTCCACTCATTTTTTCCTAACTTTCCGAGCAAAGAAATTATCGCTACTCACTAAAGAAATCTCTATCATATAAACATAAATGCTCTATAAGCGGATTTATTTCGTAGATTTGCTCGTTAAACGGTCCGGTCTCTCATTGAGTTTCTTTCAGAAGAAGAAAACAAACGTCGTTCTTTTCATCGACGCTTATAAAACATTCATTATCACCAAATCGGATTAATCCTTAATTCAACGCGTACGCCACTGCATCAGACGGCCACCAACTGCGCGATCGATAAAAATTGTCGATGATCTCGCTTCGTTTAAAAATAAAAAATCCGCGCTCGGTTTTATAGACTCGGTCAATTAAAAACTTTTTCGCGAAACCCAGTTACGCAGTTCAGATTTGAATTCGTCAACAAGTGAACTCGCAAAAGCCGTAGCAGTTGGGACTGTCCTTGTGTTAAAGTAATTGAAAATGAACTAATTTTGACTGAAAGTTTAAGTAATTGAAAATGAACTGATTTTGACTGTAGAGTTAAAGTAATTGAAAATGTACTGATTTTGACTGTAGAGTTAAAGTAATTGAAAATGAACTGATTTTGACTGTAGAGTTAAAGTAATTGATAACGAACTGATTTTGACTGTAGAGTTAAAGTAATTGAAAATGAAATAACTTTGTAAAGTTTAAAATTTAAGTTGAAATAATCAAAAATGAACTGATTTAACAATAAATCAAAATTTGTTCATTTTCAATTACTTAGTCAAAAGTCAAACATTGAACTGGGTCCGAACTCTAGATGGTGATTTGAGTCTTAGGAATACCTGAATTTATAAAACCGAAGCCGTGATTTAAAGATTTTTAAACGTACGTACGTATCAGCAGATCGTCGATGTCGATATGAGTAGTTTTGACTCGATACTCCGTACGTGCACAGCGCGCGTCGGGCGAGAGCTTAGCGGATAAATTATTCAGTAATCAGCGCTAAGCAACAACTCAACACAGTACTACGTAATACTTTATAATTGCGCGTGAGATCTGCTAATAACTGCTCTCTCAAACTGTATCCGTCATTTCATCGCTATTTTCGATGACTTCCATCCGAACAACTTCCATCTCAGCCACTCCCCGGCATAGCCATACATTTCGACGTTTAGATTTAAGAATTCAGTCTATATCCAATTTTCGGCCTATTTCAAATCTAAAAACTTATCACCAGTCTAAGTCCAGATTGGTTCTATTGCCCGTACGACCCGTCTGAACCCATTTTTGTATCTATAGCTAATGCAACAACTTAAGACCAGTCTAAATCCATCAGGTAATCTAATTACAACCAGACCTCATTTTGGTTCTACAATCTAAGCCAGTCTAAGCACATTTGAGTTTTATAGTCAATCTTACAATTTAAGGCCAGTCTATAAGCTCAATTTGATTATATATACAATCTAACAACCTAACGACCATATACAATCTAACGACCCAACAGTCTCAGCTCATTTTGGTTCAATGGCCAATCTAAGTTAATGTTCCATATTTCGCAAATTACTGAAGACAAAGTCTCAAGTCGAAAAATGTTAATTCTAAAAAACTCTCTTCTTCTTCTTGATATCATAGATGTTTCATGCGATGAACACAACCTTGAATTTTCAACCAGATCAATTAAAAATTTTCAGAAATTCATCTCTGGAACCGGCGCGTTAAACGAACCGGCAAAAAATAAATAAACAAAAATTAATTCCTCATTAAAAACGCATTTCATCGGATCGATTTTTATACGGTGACACTTTGAACCGTCGTAATTCCGATTTTTATGAATTTAATCGCATTTGGACATAGTTTACGACTATCGGATATCGGTGATTTCGAATGACACGGCGAGCGAGGAATTAACCTTTCTCCCGGGATTTCAACGCGACGCTGATACATTATCCCACAATTAGAATGAAGAATGATACCAAAAAGGATGATTTATTTCTTCCGACTATATCCTAATAGTCGTCTCCAGGAATACTACAGTTGAACTGACCTTTTTCGTACCCAGTTTGACTATATCCTTATAGTCATCTTCAGGAATACTGCAGTTGAACTGCCCTTTATGGTACCCGGTTTGACTACATCCTAATAGCCATTTTCAGGAATACTACAGTTGAACTGACCTTTATGGTACCCGGTTTGACTATATCCTAATAGCCATTTTCAGGAATACTACAGTTGAACTGACCTTTATGGTACCCGGTTTGACTATATCCTAATAGTCATCTTCAGGAATACTACATTTGAACTGATCTTTTTCATACCTGGTTGAAACACAACAACCACTAGAGGTACAACACAGATATAGTGTCTTATTAATGGTGCAGGGGATGATTTGAAAATGTAAAAAATTCCACCCTAATGTGTCAAATAATGGGCATACCGATGTAGTACGTCTACACCGCGGCGGGGTTTAACACCATGGCGCGGTGTAACACCACGCCACGGTGTATTGTACTAGCGAAGTTCATCTCCGATTTATACACCGCACTGCAGTGTAGATGCGCTGAAAGGGTTAACAATTCTGAAATTATCTACCGACGCATTTGTTTCGACCAGAATGCGCTCTACCGGTTTCGGAACGCTGGTTGAGAGTTGAGATGTCGAACCTCTGGGTTGTGGGGTGTGGGGGTTACGAGCTGTAACAAAAATGGACGCACTTTAAACGACGAGTTCAAATCAGTATAAGAGAATCCGTTTAATTTTAACTGGCGTTCCATGACATCACTTGGCAACAGGTCATTGACTTTTAAATATTTATGTTCAGATGTGTTGTTGCGTGCAATGACATTTCGAACACAATACGATATATTTAATGTAATAATCTACACACACACTGACTGCGTGACGCTGAATTACCAGTGTTGACTTAAATCATGACGTAAACACTCGCTTTCTGAAGTTTAATGACTCTGTGTAACCTCCTCTCCTCTCTCCCAATCTCTATTCTCTCTGTACCTTCTCTCTCCCAATCTCTATTCTCTCTCCTTCTTCCTTCTCTCTCCTGCCCTGTTATCTCTCCCTCTTTCTTTTCTCACCACCTTCTTCCCCCTGCTCTCATTTCTCTCCCTCTCCTCCACATCTCCGACGTAGTGAAAAAAATGAGTTCGTTTTCAACGAGATTTGAACTGAATTTTTTAGGCTCCTAAATATCGCCTAACAAGATGTATATAAACAGATATAATATGAAAAACTTTATATGAATACGAATATAATTGAATTATAGACAAATTTGAAGTGCAATGACTGGTGAACCTGGCCGATCTTCAATTGCCAGTGGAATTCTCTATTGCCACAGTATTTGATGTCAAACAGCACACTAGTGTCCCTAGTGGATCCTCACTTGCCACAAGTGGAATCTGGAGCCGTGTGGCCGAGCGGTTAGAGCGTTCGACTCTGGGAAGCGCCAGGTCGTAGGTTCGAACCCCGTACATTGCCGTAGTGTCCTCAGGCAAGACACTTATCCTCATTGCCTCTCTCCACCCAGGAGTAAATGGGTACATGGCTTGATAGATGACTCCTGAGCGTTTGTTAGCAGCTCGGTGTTACTTCTCCCCAGGGAGAGATGACTGAAAATTGGCCGGGGTAATAGTATCGAAAAATGTAAAGCGCTCTGAGCAGCCTGGCTGGATTTAGCGCTATATAAGACACATATTATATTATTATAATCTAGTGCCGGAGTAGTTGATGTCCTACTGCACACTGGCGCAACTGGTGGATCCTCACTTGCCACAAGTGGAATCCTCTATTTTCACAATAGTTAATGTCCTACTGCACACTAGTGCACCTGGTGGATCCTCACTTGCCCCAGTGGAATCTAGTGCCGCAGTAGTTGATGTCCTACTGCACACTAGCGCACCTGGTGGATCCTCACTTGCCACAAGTGGAATCCTCTATTTTCACAATAGTTAATGTCCTACTGCACACTAGTGCACCTGGTGGATCCTCACTTGCCCCAGTGGAATCTAGTGCCGCAGTAGTTGATGTCCTACTGCACACTAGCACAACTGGTGGATTCTCACTTGCCACAAGTGGAATCCTCTATTTTCACAATAGTTAATGTCCTACTGCACACTAGTGCACCTGGTGGATCCTCACTTGCCCCAGTGGAATCTAGTGCCACAGTAGTTGATGTCCTACTGCACACTAGCGCACCTGGTGGATCCTCACTTGCCACAGTAATGTCACCAGTATCTCATTTAACACAACAGGAAACGGATAGGTAGGTATAACTCGAGTTCCGTCGACTGCCGCGAACCGGATCTCACCAGTCAGTCGGTCGGAGCTCACGTCGGAAATGACAATATACTAGCGAAATAAAAAACCATAATTGAATTATCGCAGATTTCATAGCGCTGTACCGGATGACTGGCACACTCGATTATCACGCGTTTGAAGTTTTATCGTCAGAAAATGACACCTCGTCCCGTATCATAGTGAATGCTATTAGGTTTCCCGTGGATATCATTTTACGTACGAATTGTGTTTTTACGGCGAGCGATACCGATAATAACCGTCCTTGAACTGTTTACATCACGTCAAGTCACGATAGGTTCTTTTCACCAATACAATACGTCCTCCCCTCACTACCTTTTCTGGCTCCCCTTGCTTTTCACCTCCCTCTCCCTCCCCTTTCATTCTCATCATTTCTCTCTTCTCTTCTTTTACTTCCTCTCCCATTCTCCTCTTCCTCTCCTCTTTCACTTCCCCCCTTTCATCATTCTCCCCTCCAAAATCTCCTCCTTCTGACCCCTCCTCTCTCCCCTCTCTTACGCAATCTCCTCTCCGTTTTTATCTCTTCTCTTTCCAACCTCACTCTACTTTTTGTCAGAATTTCCCACTCCCCAATTTCATTTCTGTTTTAACCATTGAAATTTTATAATAAACATAAACATTTACAATATAGAATAGACAACCACAAATCGTCCGGGGACATTATATGTGGTCTCGAAACGAGAAGAAAAACAAAACAATATTACGTACCCCCATTCCATCTGCCCTCTCCACCACCCCCTCTATTCATCTCTCAATCTCTTGATTACTTTTAGTCAGTCGAACTGTCATGCGGACAGTCGAACTGTCATGCGGACAGTGATATGAATATTTAACCGCCAATTGAACTCGACGACTGTCAGGGAATCGGATTGAACTCGACTCTTTCGGAGTCAGATAGCGGATAATATCCGATTAATCCCCGAGCTCTCTTTAAATCTCGTGTGTCAACGCGAATGTTACATCGCCGTCACGTAAACCGATAAAAAAACGTGAGGACGGATGGAAGGACGGACGTTCATTTCGAAATGACGAAAACCTGTATAACCTTTACAGTGAATGGTTTCATAATTGAAAATATTTCAGCTCGGCCAAATCATAATCTGACTGTTAAACTCAGTTCTGGACGATGATCTTATTTGACAATCTCATCAGAATTCTCGAACTGGACAAAAAATGAGCTTAGCCGGCCCTAATCCGAATTCTGAAACTGGACCGAAATTTGCCTAGCTCGGTCTTATCAGAATCATAGAACTTGACCATAATGAGCTTAGCTCGGCGATATCAGAATCATAGAACTTGACCATAATGGCGATATCAGAATCAAAGAAATTGACCAAAGTGAGCTTAGCCTATGAGAATTATGGAACTCGACCAAAATACTTGAGACGTCCGTTCATTACGTCGACCCTTATTTCTGCATCTCTCGTCGACAGACAATAAAAATAATTCATAAGCGATTGTTATGAATATCGCGTGCGTGTCTATTAAAGAGAGCTCTCTCGCTATTACTGTCGAGGGGATAGTTAAATGTCTACGGGATTGCGTGATTTCCGTGAATTCCTAGGACATACCGAACAGAGGTAAACGAGTTTGAAATAATCTAATATTCTTACATCGGTTCATTAAGAGTTCAGGGCGTAAAAATGATGAAAATCAGTTCATATTCCATTGCTTTAACTCTACAGTCAAAATCAGTTCATTTTCAATTACTTTAACTCTACAGTCAAAATCAGTTCATTTTCAATTACTTTAACTCTACAGTCAAAATCAGTTCATTTTCAATTACTTTAACTCTACAGTCAAAATCAGTTCATTTTCAATTACTTAGACTTTCAGTCAAAATCAGTTCATTTTCTATTACTTAAACTCTACAGTAAAAAGCAGTACATTTTGAATGTCAAATTGTCAATGTCAAAAACTTACAACTACCGACATGAATTGGCAAGTATATCTAAAATTTTTAAGATATTTATGATAACATATCAATTTATCAATTCAAGATATGAATATCTCAAAATCCAGGGTGAAAAAAATGCAATCTTCAGGGGCTGCAGTAGCTAAAAAGTTGGTTAAAGATAACTCTAGGATATATACCATAGTAACAGCCTTATAATTGCCACTATGTCAAGTATCCACATGGTAACTTTTACGATACCCAAAAATCCAAGTATCGAAAAAAGACTTTCTAACGGGCAAACGACTCACCATTAAATGACCAGAATGCAGTCGTAAATTGATTCTTCGAATTCCGCTTTTAACCATTTTGGACGATGAATCGAGCTGGAATCTTGGTGAATCACTTGAACAGCTCACACAAATATAATCCAGCCCCTTGACGAATACTGCTTAAATAACTGATAAGCGATATATCGCTGCGATAAATCTGTGTTCTTATTGGGATTTTTACGATTTGCTTTTATCAATTTCGTAAAAAGCCGTCTCGTATCCTCGCAAAGCAAATTAAACGAAGTTCTACTTTTCGATTAAAATCAACGTCGTTGTGAAAAACCCGGTCGATTTGATTAAATCGTAAAATTCCTTTTTAATAAATCTGATTAAAATCACGGCGAGACGGTTCCGTACTCGAAATGTTCCGTCGATTAGAAATTTTCTCGAAGATCCATATTCTTTCTAAGAACACTACAAGACTGTACGGTTTAACTTGTCGAAGAATATCGGGCGGAACCTACTTCTAGTTTCCGATATTCCTAGATTTACAAATTACCAAATTCCAAGGCAGCTTCACAAAGTCCAACTTAAAAAAAAATTCCAAGATAATTCCCAAAAGTTGATGATACATTCATCAAAATTCCGAGGTCTATTTTTAAACGCGAATGAATGCTCAACAGTTTGCAAAGAACCAGTCGAGTGCCGACTGTTTCGGTCAAAATTTGAAAAAACTTTGTTCCGGCACGAGTTTTAAAATCCGTGGTAGTTCCTCTAAAAAAAAAAAATCAGACCCAAGCGGTTTAAATAATCTGGTAGGCAAAATGTCGCCAACCGGTCAAAGTCAAATCCAATTGTTTCTTCCGCTCTGAAGTTCCGGTCGAAGGTGGCCCGCCTTAAACGCGAAAGAACATTTTCAGTGCGTGTTAATCCTCGCGACCGAACAACGCCCCCATCGCGAAATTAATTCCAAATATCAATCAAAGACTCCTCGCCAGACGATGAGTCAAACGTAATCTTCCAATATCAATATCACTTTTAGTTTCAGTGTTTAACAGTGTTTCATTAGATTAAAGTTTGTCGCGGGTCGGGCCGTCACGGTCGTCGTCGCCGCAAACAAACCGCGCGATTATTGACCGAACCTGCGAAAAACAATCGCTAACCCGATCTGATCTCCGGTACCCGATAATAATCTTTACTCCGCCGATTAGCCGTCAAAGGTTTTTCACGCGTCGACGACCGCAGAGGGGTGGTGGGGGGTGTACGACTTGCAGATGTAGTAACCATTGATAAAACGCTATATCCACGTTGTTATGACAATGCGTAAAGAATGCCATGATTACAACGTTCGTAAAAACACATAATCATAATCAAGTCCAAAAATATTCAACCCCTTATAGTTTGCAACTCTTCAATCTGCTTTAGCTTGTAACTGTTTCTGTTATATTATTCCTTTGTTTGTATCACTTCTGATCACTGAAATTAGTCTCTTTGTACTGAATTTATATATATATTTCATAATTGCAGTAATTCAAGTGTTCCTGAAAATGACTATTACGATATAGTCGAAGTGTCGAATTAACCACCAGCTCAATGACCAAATCGTTACAAAACCACTGTTTTTGATGACAATATTGTCACTTAGGTGCAAGTATCCGCGGTTAAAAAGTTTTTTAAAAATGTGCTCCTTAATAATGACTTATAAGCAGCGCAAAATAAATCCTCGTTATCCCAATCCTCGTTAGATGACGCTCATGATTTTTTTTGGAGATCGCGAAATTTTGTCGCTTGAAATCGCTTGAAAAATCTAAAATTTCAAAATTCATCTTTCCGCGCAAATCCTCACACAATCGAAAAAGTTTTAGGAAATTCAAGAATTTTCGTGAGTCCGAGTTTGATTGTTAAGTAAGTTCCGAAGTGGCGCAAGTTTGCCATCGACGCGTGGGTATGCTCATTTCAAGTAGGACAAGCAGCGGTTGTCATCGACAACAGGATGAAGAGCCAGCGGATAGATACAGGAAGGCTTTGATGTGGCGTATGAAATCTAATTAATAATAGACAATCGTTTCGCCCTCGGGGAGTGCGGACTTCACTAATTAACCGCCGCACCGATCGTCCCGATGGCCGCGTTCCCACACGCAGGGGGTCACTCAAGGTGATGTTATTGTTGCGACCAAGTTCTCAGTTCTCAGTTGACAATAGTACTCGGGTAGATATCGAATATATATAGATAGAAACCGCCATCGCCCAAGGCTAGATACATTTTACAATATGGTTCGCACGGTTATATCATCTATCCTTCCTTTCCCAGAGGCGCCGTTACAGGGGGAAATATCTACATACATTATAAATGGGATGTCGACTAGCCCAGTTACATTCGACTCCGGGAGCCACTTACGTTTGACCCAGAAACTTAAAAACCTATTGGCTCTTGGACCCAATTAACTTTGCTCCAGAAACCCAGTTACATTTGACCCCGGGCTTCCTTATATTTGAATCTTGTAGCTAGTTTTATTCGACCCAGAAACGCAGTTACATTTGACCCAGAAACATAGTTAGATTTGATCCAATGACCTACTTACTTACATTTGACCCAGGGACCCAGATTCACTTTGAACCAAGGTCGAATTTAACTTTAAAATCCATGAATACCAAATGATTTAGAAAGATTTCTCATGACAGAGATGTGGAGAGAGACATAGAGTTGGTACTTACATTTTCAACGTGTTTGGCTTTCAGGGGGTTAATGAATGGTAGCTGTAACGACTTCGATTGACCTTGAGTTAAAGGGCGTTCACTTTTTTTAACGTCCATGCTCCGATACCTGAAAAATATTTGAAAAAAATTAACGATGTTTACTTATAATAATCTCAAATACATAAGCCGTGATATATTTTTGAAGTGGGCCTGTAGGCTACTGAACTCAAAACATGCGACGAAGCTACACACAATTGAAATGATGATTATGTGTAACTTTCAACTGATTTTAACCAAACTACAAACTGTTTACACTTTCAAAAGCACCCTTAGTTCCAGTTTAAACATGGTTGAATGAAAACAGAGTTTACATAGATGGATCTCAACGAATGTCCATCAAAAGGGATCTTAAATCTAAAGTCTCAAGTAATGGTTGCTACATTGGCTATGGAACTAAAATGAGCTTAGACGTCTCTCGTAAGTATAAGCCCTGGTTGTGTAATCTTTTGTAGTTGTACTAACCTTATACAAACAAGGAATTCTCTTTTTCCACGTTTTAACTACAGTCCTGCAGTGTTTAACACTGCTGAGTGCTATTTGTACCTACATGCAGGCGGTATTGTTGACCCCCAACTAAGGATCAAATTTCCATCAATGTAAAAAAATACTCCCTGACAGAAATGAAATGTCACAATGGGAAAAGAAGCCCCCTTCATCGGATAGAGTTTCCCTACCGGAATAATAAGAAAATCAATCCAAGGGTCGGGTCCAATATCAACGCATAAAACTTGGAAATGAAAATAAAGTAAAATCAGATTTTTTCTTTGAATTATATAAAAATTTTTAAATTCCCCACAAACAGATTCTCGAAACTCCAAAAATACTTTTTTGCTCCGAGAACGAAATTCGATACATTTATTAACGGAACTATTGTTACCATTTAATGTTGAGTTAAACACTAATGGAGTTTGCGATTGCAACATCAGTGTTGAACAGCGCAACATCAGTGTCAAACCTGGTATTATATATATATATATATATATATATATATATATATATATATATATATATATATATATATATATATATATATATAATATATATATATATAATACAAGGTTTGACACTGATGTTGCGCTGTTCAACACTGATGTTGCAATCGCAATAATAATACCATATATATATATATAGATATATACCTCTCTCTCTCTCTCTATATATATATATATATATATATATATATATATATATATATATATATATATATATATATATATATATATATACTCATGCAAATTACATGTTACATCCCGAAAGGGGCGAAACTCGCAGTTAGAATTGCGCAGAGTGTTTCAGTTAGTTTCAGTTGAATTCTGTGAACTGCAGGATGAACGCTTCTTCTACTGTTGTCGTCTATTCCGGACAGTGCGATAGGATAAGACGCACGAAGCCGATTCGCTGGGAGTATGAATTCAGTATCTATATTTATATATTCTTTTACGGACCGGTGACGATACTCGGCATCATTCTCAATGTTATCACGCTGTTAGTATTCAAAAAGATGAACAATAATGCGTACTATCTAATTAAAGTTCTCGCTATTTTCGACATATCGTACTCGGCGAGCGTTTTTGTCATGTACCCTCTACGTGTGATACACATTTATATACATTTAGGCGATGTTGTCTTACGCGAAGATGACTGGAATTTCGGCTGGGAATTTATACAAGCAGCTTTATGTCCTTATTACGCGTTTCAGCAAATTCGAAACTGGTGCGTCATTTTAATCAGTTTTGAAAGACTCGTCGTAACGATTTTCCCGCTGAAATCTCGATTGTTCTGGACGCGAAAAGTGGTGAATTTTTTAATATTTTTGATAACAGCCTATAGTGCTTTCCTCTTTATTCCGTTGTTTATTCCTGACCGCGGCTTTAAACGAATGCCCTGTATTCACAAACCCCCCACTCTTAAAAGATTTGGGAAGAGGTATTACTTTAGAAGCACGCATTTTTATACTTGGAGGCGTTTAAATAGTTGGCAAAGTGTATTTTCCAGCATCATCGTTCCCATGGTCGCGCTGGGCGTTATAAATATCATTTTGATTCTCGTTTTGATTTATAATAAACTAACGTCAAGTATTAGTCAAAATCGCTCAAAAGAAACTCATCGCAACGTGGAACTCCGCGTGTTACGAATGTCCTTTGCTTTAGTGGTGATATTTGTCGCGTTCGAGTCATTATTTTTCATGGAAAGGCTGCAGTTTAGTGGTTCTAAATGGATAACAAAGACTCGATTTATAAACTTATCAGTGTATGAGACACTAATGGTACAAAGGAAAATCGGGATCGGTCTGACTGTTGCAGATTCGTGCATGAACTTTCTTGTTTATTGTTTTTCTAATTCGAAATTCAGACAAGCCGTGATTCAGTTGTTTGCGCAGAGAAACTGCCGATGCGCAAAGGTCTAAACTACCGAGATGAAAAAGTACCAAATATCTGCTGATTACGAAGACCACAGAAATGTTTTCCTGATTGCACCATCCACTTGAGAAAGGGTGGTACCAGTGCTACTCTATAAGTAGGTTCACGGGCTTATAATGAAGACAATTGAACCAATCACACTGTGTAATTTTCCTGTTCAAACCTGATCATCCCTCGGCAGGGATTCGAACCTGATGGTATCGCTACACTCAGCCACGCCACGAAACCCCATCCACACTAGACTGGGTGCGCAGGTATGCGCAAGAAAACTAGCGACGGCACCAATCAGATTATTCATAGAATTGTATGCATTGTTTTATGGTTTATGAAAAAATATATCATTAATATTACTATCATCAATGATAAAACTGATATTGTGTTGTACCATAGTGTCGATTTTACCTTAAAGCGCGTGTGCTTGACTGTTAAAAATTTTAAATTTCGATTTGGAAAAAAAATTATTATGGCTACAATCACCTTTCTTAATAATTTGAAAAATCTTATTCAAAAACTTCGATGGAAGATAGTAACGGTAATTAATTTCAGAATTTGATAAATAAAGGAACGAAATACCAAGGCAAATAAGTAATTTTTCTAAAGATTTGAAGGAAAAAATTGTTAAGGAAAATAAATTTTTTTAAAATGATTCAAAAATCAGTTTACCTAAAAATATGAACACACAGAAAAAAAAATAAAAATGTGTAATTTACCTAAAAATCCGTCCCATGTTAAACTGGCTGCGGTATCTGCTGCGAATAGTCGATAATCTATTATTGAAATATTTATGAAATCTCTCGCGAGCGCCGTCCATCCTGACTGACCACCGGTCAATATTAACGATTTATTCTCAAAGACACCGACGCAAACACAAAAATTAACTTCCTTCGAAGTCGAAAAAGACTTAAGACTGAAACGTACAAAGGACTTTCACTTTTCACACATCGGAATTTCATATATGAAAGAATGAAATATTGTGTCTTCTATAAGTTAAGCATGTTTACACTTTTAATAACCTATTCCCCTCTCACTATCTCTCTTCAGCTCTTTGTCCCTGTTGGAATTCAAACCAAGATGTAATTTTCGAGAAATCCTAAAGAAATCCTGAAGTCAGTAAAATTTCTACAAGATATTCAGTAAAAATATGACGAAAATGCGTAAAAAAATCGATTGAAACTTTCTTCATAATTTGCAAACAAAAATTCTATAGAACGAATCTTAAGAAAAAATTTAAAATTTCATTCTGGTAAAATTTTCTCGGCTATACACCTCTGTCTATGCTCTCCCTCTCTCACTCAGCGAAAAGGTCAGGTAAATAGAGTTGTTTAAATGCTGTATAGAATTAAAACTGTTGTATTGTGTTTAGTCAGAGTGGGCAGGCGGGCGGGCGGGCGTGGACCCATTAGCCGGTTAATAGGGTCGGACCCGCGACGACGCTGTGTTACCCTGCAGTTCGACGTCCATGATTGAAATTTAAGCATTTCACTTTCATTCGTGCGTACACTCCCAACACTTTGATCTTTTGTTACTACGTTATTAACGAAGAATTGCTACGAAACAATTAATTCATTGAAGATCAAAGAGTTAAGCTGGAATTTGAAAATAGCGTCGAGATCAGAGCGGGTTGAACGACCGACACGGCTAAGGATTGGGTAACAAAAAAAGAGGCTGAACTGAAACCATTTATTGTGGTAGTTTTTACCAAAATCGAGATTGTTGAAAAATGGTCTTTTAATAGAAAATTAACTAGAAATTGTTCCGATTTTAAGAGTGTTTTGATAAATTTGGGAGTAGTTGAGCTCTTAAAAAGAGTAGTAACTACTGTGAAATAGTAGTCATAGCCAGGTCTGACATAACTCCCAAGTGGGGGGGGTGTTTTGGGCTGTATTCAAAGACCCCAGGAATGGTTTTAGAGACCGGTTTTAACTTTGACCCAGGGACTTGTTTCATAAACCAGTTTTATCGTTGACTCCTGGGCCCAGTTTTTTATAGACAAGTTCAAATTCATCGCCAGCATTTAACGAATCAGGATGCACTTTTACAATCGAATATATGATTTTTCAAGTATTTATTTTCGACCCAGTAACTTGGATCCGTTTGAGACGGAATATAGAACTAACTGACCATAAACACGCAAGGCAAGTCCTATGAGTCCGTGTTTGTAGGGAGTTAGCTCTTGAAAGTTGCTTTGTCTCAGTCGTTCAAGACGAAATGAATTATAGATAGCCGGCAATTATTCCACGTCAGGACATAAACTATTTAATCATACGCGACTGCTTTTATAGAGGATAGAAGACCAGTTTTAACTCTAACCCCAGGTCGGGTAGGTCCTAAGCCACGATCACACGGAGACGTTTTGGCCCGGATCAGGCCCGAGCTAAATTTGGCCCGTACCTAATTAGAGAGCGCCATCACATGTAAACAGCTCACTCGATACCAAACAATGCTTAAACAAAGCCAAGTCATCAACCGAACCAGTTGCAATTGATACGCAATCATTTGCTTCGTGCTAAAGTTTGGCACGGGCCAAAAACCCTTGTGTGATTGCTGAGTATATCAGTTGAAGCTGGTTTATTAATCCCCCTTCCAAACCAGTAACACGTTCCTAAGTCTAATCAAAGCCAGCTCCTGGTCATAGATCTACATTTCTTGGTTTTAGGTTTGACACTGAAGAACAAGTTACTGCAAGTACAACATCTAGAATAGGAAATGTAGAGTTTCGTTCTATTCTGAGATAAAAATTGAAAACTTTCCGACTTTCCGACGGTGGAGAAAATAACACCTTTTACAAAACCAGCTGAAATACTCCCTTCTACACTTCTAACTGCGAGTTGAGACTTATATCCATTTTGGAATATGCTCAACTCGCAGTTAGAAGTGTAGAAGGGAGTATTTCGGCTGGTTTAAAATTGTTTTCACACAAGCACATTTGGCCCGTGCCAATTTTGCCAGGGCCCAATTATCTCTATGTGATCGCGGCTATAGTTGAAGTCTGTGAACTGCAGGATGAACACCTCTCCTAATGTTGTCACTGGAACCTATTCGGGACTGTGCGATAGGATAAGACGCACGAAGCCGATTCGCTGGGACTATGAATTCATCATCTATTTCTTTATATTCTTTTACGGACCGGTGACGATACTCGGCGTCATTCTCAACGTTATAACGCTGTTAGTATTCAGAAAGATGAACAATAACGCGTACTATCTAATTAAAGTTCTCGCTATTTTCGACATATCGTACTCGGCGAGCGTTTTTGTCTTGTACCCTCTACGTGTGATACACATTTATATACATTTAGGCGATGTTGTCTTACGCGATGATGAATGGAATTTCGGCTGGGAATTCATAGTAGTCGCCATATGGCCGTATTACACGTTTCAGCAAATTCGAAACTGGTGCGTCATTTTAATAAGTTTAGAAAGACTCGTCGTGACGACTTTCCCGCTGAGATCTCGATTGTTTTGGACGCGAAAAGTGGTGAATTTTCTCATATTTTTGATAATAGCCTAAACGTTCTTCCTCTTTTTTCCAGCGTTACTTCCGGTGCAAAGCTTGAAACCAGCACCCTGTATTCACGAACCGCCCACTCTAGTCAGATCCGAGTTGTTAGCTTACTTCCGATACTTTCGAACATGGAGCGCGATGGAAGCTTGGCAAAGTGTATTTTCCAGCATCATCGTTCCGATGGTCGCGCTGGGCGTTATAAATATCATTTTGATTCTCGTTTCGATTCATAATAAACTAACGTCGAGTATCAGTCGAAATCGTTCGATGAAAACCCATCGCGGTGTGGAGCTCCGCGTCCTGCGCATGTCATTCGCTTTAGTCGCGATATTCGTCGCGTTTGAGTCGGTATTCTTCCTCGAAAAACTGCAGTCCAGCGGTTTTAAAGGTATAATACGGATTAACTATCCGAACATAAAAGCCGAGGACGCGTTGGTCGTTCAAAGGAAAATCGGGATCGGTCTGACCGTTGCAGATTCGTGCATGAACTTTCTTGTTTATTGTCTTTCTAATTCGAAATTCAGACAAGCCGTGATTCAGTTGTTCGGCCAGAGAAACCGTCAATGCGAAAAGGTCTAAAATAGCGGGATGAAATAAGCCGCGTTCACACTAGATTTGGCGCTTACGAAGTACCGTACTTCGCTGGTGCCGATTTCACCAAAATACGGCGCTTACTCAGCCAGTTACGTTCACACTACGAGTCGGCAATTCGGCACTTAGTACGCCCAGTATAGTAGTCACCCGGTGTGCCTATCAAGGGAAGTGTAATTAGTGTTTAGTGTTTTGTAAATACGCGGCTAGCAGCTAGCTTAGCTGCTAAGCGCCGAATCTGCGTTCACACTACAGAAAATACGCGGCCAGCTCAGTTCCGTACCGAGATAGGGTTTTCGCCACAGAATCGCATTCCGCGCTTAATAAGCCGTGTATTTCGGTACGGAAATGAATAAGCTGCAAATATGCCTCGAATAATTTCCAAGTGTGAAAGCTTAGTACCGTACTGAAATCCTAGTGTGAACGCAGCTGTAGTACCAACTAAAAAAGACCGCAAACCAATGTTTCTATATGACTGACAGTTTTTTGCTAACATCAGAACCAAATCCACCATTCACTCTAGAAAGGGATGGCTCCAAATGCTACTGGAGCTACATATTCACTGCGGAGTACTACGTATTTGTACCTACATGCAGGCAGTATAGTTGACCCCCATCTAAGGACCAGATTTTCAGATAATTACACCAATACACCGCAGTGCGGCGTACTAGCAAAAAAATCCATCACTGATTTATACACTGCACTGTGGTGTAGACGCACTGAAAGGGTTCAGTGATCTTGATTTCCCGGATGGATGAAATATAATAAATAATTCTATAATACAACATGACTGAATTTGAAAACAATCAATGATTCCTCACAAAAATTTGTACAAACTGCGACTTAAATGATTTTAATCTTCTACGATCTCAGTCTGAAAAAAATTCACATCGATACAAACTGTGACCGAGTGACGACTTTCAAACACTGTACGTTTCATTTTTGAAAAAGTTGCCCCCCCCAAATAAAACAGCCGCCTATAGACGTTTACACGGACACCTAGATGTACAAACGCTAATTTAAAATTCATGAACCAACTGGAATTACTATGAATCTAATATTGATGACGATAACAATAGTAACAACAATAAGATATTATCCTGCTATGTTCATTAGCAGCCGGACGCTCCCATCCGGTCGGACAATATGAATTATTCATTATTCGTGTTCAGCCTCATCTAGATAAAGTGGCCAGACGTATAATCAGACCGCGGTTTATTGAGAGGCCTGCAGTGTGATCGGTGGCGGTCCTAATACGATTCCTCTCTCTCTATCTCGTGATTGACCATCGAAGGAATTGAAATTTCGACTCGATAGAAATAATCAAACTTCAAACGTGGATCGGGGAAGATTAAAGCCAAACTATAATTACGCAGTTTAATTTCATAGCGATGAAACCCTCTGGATTAAACTGATTTGAAATCGGAAATCGAATTATTTACTTCTCAGTCATCTAGCCAATAATTCCTATGGGGTATCTATTAGCCAGCTAGCCAATCAATCAGGCAGTCAACTGGTCAGCCAGCCAATCCATGGACCAACCAGTGCTTTAGTTAGCCAGCTGGTCTACTAGCCCGTCATCCAGCCAATAATTCCTATCCTATGGACTGTTAGCCAGCTAGCTAGCCAATCAGTCAATCAATCAGTCAGTCAACTGGTCAGCCAGCCAACCCACGGACCAACCAGTCCTTTAGTTAGCCAGCTGGTCTACTAGCCAGTCATCCAGCCAATAATTCCTATCCTATGGACTGTTAGCCAGCTAGCTAGCCAATCAGTCAACTGGCACCGGCAAAATATAATCAGCAGAAATATAACCTGCAGAAAACTTACACAACATTCGAACAATCGCCATAAATCCAACCATTCACAATCAACGGCCGATTGTCATCATCCATTTCCGCGACGATCTTCATCGACGATAATCCTACGTACACGACTGGGTGACGCGGCCAAAAAATCAATTCTCGAAATACCTAGCAGATTGAATCGATCGCGCGGGACCGGAACGACGTCGACGTCGCGCGGAATTAAAAAATCACGACGCGACGACAATCGAGTCGTTGTTTTAACGATGACGCAACGTTCGAGAAAAAAAAACCCACCGCCACCGCCCGGCCGGTGCGTGCCCGTGCGTGCAGACGACACATCACGCAACAGTCGCCATTTTTTACGTTGTTTCTTCGAAGCGATAAAATTACTCGTAAACAATATCCGTATTCATGGCCACTTATCTTAATAGCTCGCAACGACGGCGGCGACGGCGGCGATCTCTGTACCCCTAAGACTCGTTGTATATACGTATATAGATTCTCGAAACTATCGCGAAATACAAATATTTAAAGAAATGAAATTCGTGTCTGTGTTCGTTTTACGTGACGAACGAACAGCGCAGTTTTTCAAGTGCGAATGACTTTTTTTTATTTAACAAAGTCAATATATGAACCAAGATCGCATTTCACGACTGATTGCGATACTTATCGCCGCCCGAAGGATAAATCCTTTTTTCGTCTAAGTTATATGATTCAAAACGATTGCGAGCTACTCGCTTTTATTCGTGATATTTTCGTATTGGTGACGCCGATAGTTTATCGCTGAGTTGATATTTTCTTAAAGCTGATAACGGGTTCAAATTGAAAGTAATCTATCAAGCCGGAATGTGTTTACAATTGAGTCACAATTTTTCCATTTCCCACTCATGCACAATTTTCCATTCACAACAAATTGCCCACTCGTGTCTGGTGCCAAATACCCACTTTCTGATTCCATAAATGCCCGACCCAGTCATTTCTGATTCCACATATGCCCAATTCTTGCTCATTTCTAATTCCATGTATGCCCAACCCACTCAGTTCTGATTCCGTGTATGCCCCCAATTCTCATTCATTTCTGATTCCATGTGTGCCCAATTCCTACTCATTTCTGATTCCATATATGCCCACTTCCCACTCATATCTGATTCCATGTATGCCCAACCCACTCATTTCTGATTTCATATGTGCCCAATTGCCACTCATTTCTGATTCCATGTATGCCAAATTCCCAATCATTTCATGTGCCCAATTCCTACTCATTTCGGATTCCATATGTGCCCAGTTCCCACTCATTTCTGATTCCATGTGTGCCAAATTCCCAATCGTGTCTAATTGTGCATGATTCCCGGCCATTTGCCACTCACGACCGAGTCAGACTTGTCCATATCTTAAACCACGTCTAAAAATTCCTCTTTTTCTGCGCAGACTCGGACAGAAATGAACGTATCAAAAAATTCAGTCGCAAAAAATTCGAAGTATTTCGATACCGATTTGAGACCGGTTTCGCTATATATGTGTGTATATTGTATAACAACAGGTTGTAAATGATATCATCGTAACAACACGCACTCCTCAATCAGTTCTATAGATAACGCTAATTTACGTATAGGGTTGACAAGTCCGTTGTGCGTTGTTGACACACTCTCGATATCTATAATCAAAACTTTTCACCCCGCGGCGTCTCATAAATCAAACACTCAACGATAGAAACTTTATTGCTCTCTGATTTCCCCGTCGTCGTCGATTACGCTCTGTTCTGATAAGTTTATTGGTTATGTAATTACAAGGCGTTTGGTAGAAGAAGAATATCCGATGTCCGAACCAAGAAATTCCTGAAGGGTGCGAACGCGAAAATAGTTTAATTTATTACGATCGTTAAATTAGGGGTTCACATAAAAAAGCTTTCGGAGCAAGTTAAAGCATGGCTTTTTTTATTCAGCCCTTAAACTTGGTCTTGCGAAACAGAGATCAGTCCTATCAAAAAGGTTCAACCCTACAAAATAGAAACTATCCTACAGAATAGCTTCAGTCCTATGAAATAGGCCCATCAGTCCTACGAGATCGGGTCGGCCCTACATGATAGACCAAACCCTACAACATAGGCACAGTCCTACGAACTAGGCTGGACCCTACAACATGGAAACAATCCTATGGAATAGCTTAAGTCCTATGAAATAGGCCCAACCCTACAAGATAGGCACATTCCAACAGGATTGGCACATTCCTATTATAAAATAGGCTGCACCCAATGGAAACAATCCTACCATCCTACCAAATAGGTTCAGGTTTATCAAAATAGGGCAAATTCTAAAAAAATGGGTTAGCTTCGGCTTGGATAAGCCCAGTTTTATCAGAGGTTCAGCCCTACAAAAAAGGAATAGAAGGAAAGAATTCCACAAAATAGGTTAGCTTCTGTCCTACAACAGGCCCAGTCCTACATGAAGAACAAAGCTCTCCGACAAAATACCCTGGTAGGCTTCGTCCAATACAAATAGCCTAGGTTCAGTACAACAGAATATCTTCAGCCCTATAAAATACCACTCGGGGACAGTAACCAGACCTATTTACGCGTTATTTGACCGATCAAAAGTTCAAGAAACTAATCATATGAAATATGCTTTTTGACGTACGAACTTACAATGGAGAAATTCGCCGACCGAATCAAAATTCAACCGAGCGTTCCACGGATATTAATGCTTTAACTTCTATTTATCTTACATTAGGCCCGTAACGGACGCCGGGCGCGTGAAAGTGGCAATCTCGGCGATGCGATCGAAATGACTGATCATTCACACCGCCGATTAGGAGAAAAAAAAGAACTTTTGTTATCGTAACGACAACGAGAAAATACCGGAAATATCGTCAAATATGCTTCGCGTAACGACGAAGAAAAAAGAGTCGACAAGCCGGTTTTCGGCCGCGTTTGAATTTTTAATACGAATAAATAAAAATCTAGTCACCGACTGAACAAACGAGGAAAATCTTTTTTGGCTCGATTTCAAAACCGACAACGATTCGGTCGCGGTTCGCGTGCGGCTTGCGTGCGACATCAGCGTTTAATTGTTCGGCAAAAAAAAAAAACCTGAATAAACCCCGCGGTCGTTATTACTAATTCATCGATTGGAGACAATCGCCTTTTTGAAAGAATGTTAGCCTTTTTTACCCGGTTGACACGAGAAAACGTCTGAGAATTCGGCGTAAAAATGTTGGTAGAACAAAGCGTTCGTTATTGCCCGTTGTAAACATATACAATAACTTCACTGTAGAATTGAATTCAGAGCATCTAGATTGACTAGAATCAGTTCATTTTCTATTACTTAAACTTTACAGTAAAAATCAGTTCATTTTCAATTACTTTAACTCTACAGTCAAAATCAGTTCATTTTCAACTACTTTAACTCTACAGTCAAAATCAGTTCATTTTCAACTACTTTAACTCTACAGTCAAAATCAGTTCATTTTCAATTACTTAAACTCTACAGTCAAAATCAGTTCATTTTCAATTACTTTATCTGTACAGTCAAAATCAGTTCATTTTCAATTACTTTATCTGTACAGTCAAAATCAGTTCATTTTCAATTACTTTAACTCTACAGTCAAAATCAGTTCATTTTCAATTACTTAAACTTTACAGTAAAAATCAGTTCATTTTCAATTACTTCAACTCTACAGTCAAAATCAGTTCATTTTCAATTACTTTAACTGTACAGTCAAAATCAGTTCATTTTCAATTACTTTAACTCTACAGTCAAAATTAGTTCATTTTCAATTACTTTAACTCTACAGTCAAAATTAGTTCATTTTCAATTACTTCAACTCTACAGTCAAAATCAGTTCATTTTCAATTACTTTAACTGTACAGTCAAAATTAGTTCATTTTCAATTACTTTAACTCTACAGTCAAAATCAGTTCATTTTCTATTAGCCTACTTAAATCTAAGTCAAACTTTATCCTGTCCTGTATACCTAACCGAGACTAGATTTAGGAAGGATGAGGTCCTCCCCCGACCTCTACAGTGATTCTCTTAATTGAGGTAACGATCGACCTCACTCTCACTATAAAAACTCACCAAAGTTTCAACCGGTCGTCGACTGATTTATTCACAAAAACGTCTGCCATTATCTATACTCCGTTTCGATATAATTCAAATTGCCTCCAAACTCTATATCCCTCCTCCTTTTGCGATAATGAAGTTCACTTTCTAAAAAAATACTCCTCACTGTCCACATTTACAACACTTCTTCCAATACAGATATGCCTACATATCTTGTTATCTTAAAGTTCGTAGTTACTGTTTGGTCAAACGGTTTTCAAAGTCGACATTCGACCAAAGTTCTAATCAGTAATGACCAAATAATTACTAGGACAGTGACTGGATCGCTGGCACCAGCGCTCGTAATAACGAAAACAAAAACCTTAATAACGATTAATCCATTGCGGATTAATTTTACATCGGATTAACATAGATAATAAGAATCTAATGATTCGGAGTTTTTAATCAAGACTTTAGACGGTGAAGTGATGTCCTGCTGTTTGATGGCTCCTCGAGAGATTTTAAAAATGAAAGACTGAATATTTCAGCAGAATAACAGGCTAATGACAACAAACAATTATAATCATTAATCTACTTATATGTTTACATGGGGGGTGGGGGGGGGGAACAATGTCGAAATTACAACATAATCATGACCTCAATTGAGTTGGAGCCGATCTTAGATGGCTCAGTAAGACTGGCATGCATAATTCTAAATACTAATTAATCTCTTCTCTGGGGCCAAGGGGTGAAACTCTTGAGTCTGAACTTGATTTTGGCCCTATAAATTAAACAGAGCCAGTCTCATAGACCATCCAAAGTTTAAAAGTGTCTTAATAAATCGTAAGGTTGGTCGTAAGTTGTTTGATTGGCTATAGAACCAAGATGGCCTTTAATCAGGTAGTCATAAGGAACACTCGGTCAATGGCATTATCCAAATTCCCTTAGTTTTCCAGGTTCTTAAGCAAAAATTTGTCAAATTCCCTGAGTTTTCCAGTTCAGTGGCCATCCTGCCGTATCAAATTAATTTTCAACCCCTTCTATAGGCCTACAGTTCAAACCTAAATTCAAACCCTAAAAGTACTAATTTGAACAAACACCTCTCATCCATTGAGAAGAAGATTGATAAATCTTCAAGTAACATTCGTCATGGATTAATCTAACCAAATATTTCCGATCTGAAAGAGATTGAATTCACTCTTGAAAGGAGGATCGCGCAAATTAAATTCAAGTGCTCTCCTTAATTCCCGTGTAAATCCAGAGTACTTGAAGAATGCTATAATATCATGTTATAGGACACCATAATTAAACATGTTTGAATGAAGAAATAATCCGCGCTGACCGAATGACCAAGTATTATTCATTGCAATACATACCAAGAACAGACCAGTGTCCTTTTAAGATTCACTAAAATTTGACGAAATTATACATGAATTATTTTCGGAAAAGAATTGTCAAGTTGTTTGATTTAATAGGAATAATTATCTTGAAAATATGATTCTTTCAACGCAACCCTTGTTTCCGGACAAGATCTCAGATAAACGGAACCCGGTGCAGTTCTATGAATCCTGCATTTGAGGCGACAACTCAAGGGACGGGACAAATTTTCAGATCGGCTTAATACGTTCTACAGGAACTGGGCTGGTTTTTTTCTAAATGATCTACCTTAAAACATCAACCACAATTTTAACACTGCTCAAAATAAAGTTGAACTAGATGAAGTTAACCTAAACTCAAATTGAGTCAAGACTGATAATAACTTAACCCAGGGTTCTTTCAGATCAGGGAATCCGAAATTCCCGCATAGTTCTCCGATACCCTGACCTTTGACCGAAAAATGACGAGATCATAAGATATTCTCCATAGGGACTATTTCTTCTCAAGAGGTTCCTTTTGCCACACGACTCATCACCAGCAAGAATGTACCACCAGACACCAAAAATTCAAGTTAACTGTTCCTAACTGTCAAGTTAAGTGTCCCTAAGTGTTGTATCCCTAAGTGTTGTAAAAAGTCGGTATTCCCTGATTTTCTGATCTGCAAGAACCCTGTGAACCCGTATATTGCCGATCCAGAAACCGAGGTTCAAACCCTCAAACCCCCTCCAACTGAAAAAGAAATTCGATAAAACCTACCGAAGCCTGACCGTCTGGGTCGCGTGACCTTGAAAACCCGTTTTCGGGATATGAACGGCCGGATTGATGGCGCCGTCGACCTTCCAATACGTAAAATCCTTCGCCGCTCCCAAATCCTTCATCGTTAATTAATCAGTCGGACTAATTAACTAAGCAAAGATCGACAACAAAGTTTAAACAGAATCCGCAGCATCGGGGTCTCGAGAGCCCGGAGAAATTTCGGTAAGTTTTCCGCGCAAAACGAACAGTCGAAATGGACGCTCGCGTTGACTATATCGTCAGTTCCGACAAATAATAAACAGTTATAACATATTCGTCAAATACACCGGTCACAGTTAACTGAAAAACATTCCTACTTAAAGATATTATATTTGTCAACAGCCCGGGCGATTATAATTACCGGCGGCGAAATTTTCGCTACGGATATTTCCGCGCGAGCGCGCCCGACGACGAAATCCTCGGAATTTAAATGGTATATCAAATCGATACAGCTAGCCCGAGACTTCTAGAGGAGATTTGTCTTATGCATATTGAAAAGGGAATGAAAATTTGCGGCCAAATATCCGGTACATAGGATTGACCAATGCGGCGAAATTAAGTAACACGCGAAAATATGTAGCCAATTCTTGTGTAGGAGATATCCGTTTGCCTGGCGGGTATTCTACTAAGCAATTCGTCATGAAATAAGCAAACCGGTGAAATTTGTAACGAAATTAACAAACTTGCGAAGATTTCCGCTTGTTTTTGGACAACACTGAACGCCTATAGCGGGAGAATGTAACAAAATTGACAAACCCGCGAAAATTTATGGCTCGTTTTTCTTAGCCTTATAGCGGGTATTTAGTTTAATCATAACCGCAATTTTTCTCCACGCCTAAAAGCGTTAAATAATTTTCCACAGTTTGACGAGTTTCAATATAAAGCGGTTCAGAGTTTTACAGTTAATAAGAGTCGTTTAACGTACATTAAATACACAACAATCGATCTTCAAAGACTTTGTCTCCGTTTTGACTATAAAGAACAGTTCGGTTGAAGGGTTGAGACCTCTCCATGCACACGAATGCGCCGGTCCTTCTTAAGGTACCCCCGCCGGGGAACTGCTTTATTTTCCTTATACCGAGGTCGTGTCAAAATGTCAGAAAAACATATTCTCTCTTAGAATAATATGATACCTCGTTTCTCCTAATCGGCCGGGTCACTTTTGAAATTGCAATAAAATTTGCAATCAGGCAGTTCATTTATATAAAGTAATGTACAGATTATAGGTGGCTAGCAGAAATGAGAAACAAGGTGTCAATTTTTTTAGCCTTATTTCTCTTCACTTTTTACTTCTCTCAAATAGCTTTAACCTTATCCAGCCAGAAGCTGTTAACCACATCACTCTCTGATCTCCTCCTAAGAGGTCGCCGATCTACCCCCAGCATCGGCAGTCCAGTTTTATTTCTAGAAGTCGTTACGTTGAAATTATCGCGTCGAAATATAAACCCAACTTCTTGTGACGTGTGAAGAACGTGTGTAGATAGGAGAAGGCGATCCTTCCTGCAAGTAGGTAAGGCTTTACCAGAAGATATTTGACATTTTGAATGCCTGAGTTTGAGAAATACAGTAGACTCTGTTTCTTACCGCGGTCAAGTTGAAACTGGTCAAATTCTACCCCAAGTTGGAGTCAAATACTGAGTAAGCATTTGAGAAATACAATAAATTCCATTTCTTACTGCAGCCAAGACTGGTAAAATTCGACCCTAAATCACGGCTAATTAATGATGCAGTGAATAAAAAAAGATGACCTCTTATTTGACCATCACAGTAAAATATCTTTAAATATAAAGACAAGGGATTTTACTGGTTAACTGGTTAACTGGTCGAATATTTCTATAAAGCAGACAGGTTTTTATGGTCGTTACATACAAATATTATTGTTCTTCATTTATAACGGTCGACTGCGTCAATAATAATCTAAACCCTACATTGTATAGAATGTCTAATCCTGCATTTAATCGTTTTTCAGTTATATATACACAAATAAGGCCCATTAGACGAGTTCACCAAATCTCGACAAAAATAAATATTGAATTTAACTCTTTTACTCATTGAGCCTAGAATATCTTAGAACGATGACCACACTCAAATGTGGTGAACGGATAATAAGATATAAACCCACTATCTACAGATTAAAAGAATTTAAAAA
Source organism: Tubulanus polymorphus (assembly GCF_964204645.1). Classification (NCBI taxonomy): domain Eukaryota; kingdom Metazoa; phylum Nemertea; class Palaeonemertea; order Tubulaniformes; family Tubulanidae; genus Tubulanus; species Tubulanus polymorphus. Next base: position 12,204,909 of record NC_134032.1, on the reverse strand, counting down.
CAAGAATTTATTTATTCAATCTAAAATATATATAAGAGACGACGTTTCGATCTCACCCTAGAGATCATCGTCAGGTGTGACATAATATATTTTTGATTGAATAAATAAATTCTGGTTTTTAAATTCTTTTAATCTGTAAATAGTGGGATTTTATCTTACTAGAATATCTTATCTAACTTTACTTGAGAGGACGGTTAATTCCGACAGTACATTTCTGTTCTATCATTTGTAATCCATTCAACGAATACTCTTTGACAATTATTCAATACGGTTCGAAATCAATGTTTTAGTTCGACTCTCCGTACGTTCTGGTGCTTTATAGACCGATATCCGGTATGTTCTGCCAAAACTGGCCGAGCTAGGGCCGGCACCCGATGTCCTCTGAAGTCAAGTTGAAACAGATAATTGTCGATAATTGTTTAACATAAAGAACAATATCGTATCCGACGATAAGAGCAAAATGCGAAAAAAATTCATAATTCACTTATATTTTATGAAAAAAAAGGGAAAAAATCGACTATTTAAAAAAGAGCCCTTTTTCTAGGCTATTTGTTTTATGATCTTTCATTCCATGCACTGACGCCATATTCCAATTTACAACTGTTATGAAAAACCTAACGAGATAATCTCCGTTAAGCTGATTAGCACCGTTTGCCTTTTATTATATAAAACCAACCTTGGCCTTAAAATAGCCGAGAATTATACAACTCCGGCAAATTCAATTGGGCAAGAATTCAAGCTTAACTTCAGCAGGTTTTTTTTTCAAAGAAAAAGCCAAGAGCGACAAGTTGAACACTGAAGACTTAGATTTAAGCCCATTATTGTTAATGAATTGACCAGTCGTATTCATCCGAATTATTTGGTTTTATAATATTACTCAAATAAATTAATACAATTGTAAGCTCATTTTGGTTTAAAAATGCAATCAAAAGTCTTAGGGCCATTCGTCGGATTTAAGACCATTTTTGGAGTGAAGTCACGTGCAATACAACCCCAGATTTGAAAAAAAAACCTATAGAAATAACATTAGGGGCCTAATATAATACATCAAATTCTACCTTACTCAGTATTGATACTTACTGAAAACAGTTGGATTTCAACATGATTTTACTTGGATTTTCTTTAGCAAAATTTTCAAGTTCCCTTATCTTCAATTCGGTGAGGCATTCACCGTTGCATGATCCTCGAAGATTGATTTTGCGAAGACATTTCTTGGATTCTCAACCAAATATCTACGGTCCCAACCGAACCCTACCCCGAGTACGACAGAGTCTACAGTTTGATTCCCGAGCTCACCTTTTAAAAGACGTAACTTTGTTACTGTAATTTTGTCGCTGTTCCATGTTACTCCGTTTGTCTAGTGCCATCGGAGCTGTGAGAGTTGTTGGAGTCGGAGAGATGAAGCTTTCATATCGACAGTGGTCGTATCAACCTACAATATATGCATACAATATTCATTATACGCAGAACAATTAACACCAACCTGTGACCAGTAACAACAATTACGCTGCCGCAGTGGTCAGTTCTAAGCGATGATCAGTTAATGGTCTTAAAATATTGCAGCAGCGGTGTTCGGTTAAATTAATACTGAAGTGGTCAGTTAAAATGATAATACAGCGGTCAGTTAAAACAATGCTACAGTGGTCAATTAAAACAATACTTGAGTGGCAAGTCTACAGTTGACTTGCGATTTGACTCAGAGTTAACTAATTGAAAATAAACGAATTTCAACTAAGAGGCAACTCTTACTCGCAGAGCCGTGGAACTGAATACTTGAGTGGTCAGTTAAAACAATACCAGTTTCATAGGTCATGCAGAAATCAGTCTGCTAACTGGAATCACTCATTCGCGATATAGTCTGCAGTCTGGATGATTCCTCGATGAAAGTGGATTGATAAAATGAAGGGTGATTTTAGTTGATGTCCAAAGGCAGTCCTGGATATTTTTGAAGTCTGGACGATCCTTAATTTGAAATATCGAGATCTGAAGGCGAACTCAGAACCCTGTTCTACAGGATTCAGATTAGTGGCTAATTTTTGACATTGAAACCTATTCAATCTCACACGTTGGTGAGACTGCAAATTGAGTAGTGGTATTTATATATTGTATGCTTGGTCTTGTCGACTGGTGTTTTGATAAATCAATTGTACCAACATTTTGAGATATTCATTTTTAGAAAATTCTCTTAACAAAGAATAAATCAAATAGGCTCATAAAAATTTTAACAATTTCCTTCTTTTGAAAATATTTCAAAAACATTTAGGCTAGGCCTAGGCTATAGGCCTATGATGTTTTTGATCTAAAAGTGGTATTCCACAAGTAAATTTTTTTCAATGATTTGATTTTAATTAGTGGATAATTTTTACCTCAAAATCACGTCCGAATCTCAACAATGGTCACTCCACGTGAATTTGGATTCAAATTCCAACAGAAAAATAACGGTACCTTACTAAAACACCGGTTGACTGACCAAACAAACACTGTTATAAATACACAGTCCTTTACAAAATGAGGAATAACAATTATTGTCCTAAGTTCACAGCATATGAACTTATGGTGACTGAAACCCACAGAACTGTAAAATCATTATAGCCCTAATAAAGATAAATTTGAAAAGCATAGGCCTTCAGGCTACATTAAAGTCAGGCCAATCTGCCCAATAAGGCTTTAGCTATATAAATGTATAAAGTTAAAGGACTAAATCTGCTTTGGCCCATAGGCCCTATGCCATTTGGGCAGGCTAGGGACAGGATCCAATAGGGCTTCAGGGGCGGATCCAGGGTCCATTTTACTGCCTCACCAAAGAAAAAAGGTCATACTCATACAGAATATAGGCCTACTCAGAAACAGCATTCAGGGTCCCAAGGGCAAGATCTCAAGGAGGCAAACCCTCAAAGAAATTTTGCCTGATATTGGTAACACATTTGAACAGTTTTCAAGTTCCTATTTCGAATTTTTCTGTCTTTCCAAGAAGGGCATTTCAGAAATTTTGAGTGCTTCACGCGAGGTACCCTAATCCGCCACTCTAAAATTGAAGCGCATGCTTGAAGAACGCCGAAAACGGGGCTGACCATCCGATCCATGTCTACCTTTTTGTAGAGCTTCTTAGTAGTAGTGTTAGTGTTCTAGGGCACGTGTGGTTAATGCAACAAAAAAGCCAGAACACAGCACTCTCTTGACTGGCTCAAATATTGAGTATCTCCTCTCTTCATTATCACAGCAAATTCTACACACGGACACTTTTTAAAAATTTGGAAACATTTTCTCCAAAACGAAAGAGACATGTGAGAAGATTTGAAACTGGAGTCGTGCACTGTGGTCAACTGCCAGAGATGGAATAAGATTTTAGGACCTCCTTGACTACGAATGAAACTTTTCCATTATTCCATAGCAATCATGACATGTATATCAGTAGGATTCGAATTCAAGGAGAGAGGATTTGGGCTCTTAGAAATCCGGGATTCGAACTCGTTGAACGAAATGATTCTCGACTGCCAGTGCCTGCATTCAATTAAATTAAATTCAATTCATACTTATTGATCCTTGTCGAAACATAAAAATATCAGATACACGACAATAAAGTGATCAAATTACGGCATTTCCATCACTGTTACAAATAAAAGAGAGAAACGTTGGACAAGAGAAGAAAAATCTAAATATAATTGAATACGTGCAGAACGCGGGATTCGAACCCACAAGAGCAGTGAATATAATGGCTGGGTACGGTCAATATCCGGGTGGATATCCTCAACAGGTCTGTTTCCACTTCGTAAATTCTTCGAATTTCAATCGAATAGTTTTCTGATGAGGTCCGACGATATTCTGGAATATCTTTTTCATGATAAAATAACGAAATTTACTCCTAAAACTGTCATTAAAACCACCGCCTTAAAAATTAATTTGAATTTGATTTGTTTGTTTTGTTTTTAGGGTGGCTACGGTGCCCCACCCCCAGGACAATATGGTGCGCCGCCACCAGGGCAGTATGGGGCTCCGCCTCCGGGACAGTATGGCGCTCCACCTCCAGGACAGTACGGAGCCCCTCCGCCGGGGCAATATGGTGCGCCCCCTGGTGGGCAATATGGACAGTATCCTCCACAACCAGGCTACGGAGCACCCCCTGGTGGCCCACCTGGTGAGTAGTCTGAATTTATTATCACCTGTTCTTAACTTGTTAAAGTGCTGAGCCTCTCATGAATAAATCTCGTAGATAACACGTATTCTTTACTGTAACTTCTCGACTTTTCCATCACTGTCGTAAAGCTCTTTGACTTTAATAAGACAGAATGGCCCATGATTTGGAATTTTTTCTTTCAAATTTCTCAGGTATGGGTGGCCCTCCGCCGGGAATAGACCCGCAGGTTTATCAGTGGTTCATGACCATCGACAGCAATCGTTCCGGGCACCTTTCGGCGAATGAGCTTCAACAAGCCCTCACCAACGCTAATTACTCACATTTCAACCCGGAAACCATTCGACTCATGATAGGTAAGTGTGAACTAAAACCCCCTCCCCCCCCCCGTCAACCGACAATTCAATGATACTAGTAAAACTTGCATCTGTCAAATTGCTGTCTAGCCAGAAGGAATTTATAGGTCCGGAATTTTCCTGTTTTAAATCTTTTAAGCAGGTTTTGTTTTTCTAAAGGGGTATTTTGAATTTTTCCAAGGTGGATAATTTTTGCCCGTCCCAACTTATATGACTTACACAAGTTTTACAGTAGTTTGAATCCTATCAGCGACAGAGTCTCTTTCCGCTGTTCTTCTCCGCGCTCTCCATCCCGGACAATTGATAGTTTGAATCCCAACGGCGATATAGCTCTTTTCTACAGTTTTGAGAGCTCTGACAAATCGATTTTTCGAAATGTTTCAGGAATGTTTGATAAGAATCAGAGTGGTCAGATCGACTTAAACGAATTCCAAGCTTTGTGGAATTACATCCAACAATGGAAAGCTACGTTCGACCGTTACGACCGCGATAGATCTGGCACAATCGATGGCAATGAATTAGTGGGTGGTAAGTATTCGAGAAAAATGCTTGTTTAAAATTGCAGTAGAATCCTCTTAGTAGCTCAAAATTTGGTTAGGGTTAACAAGTGGATAGTTGACATTGTGACAATCAAAAGTTAATTTTTACTACCTGGTACTTTTGAGTAGTTCATTGTTGCTACTTTGGAGCAACTGGCCCCAGGCTTATATCTATGACCTGTTTTATTTAGCCCACATTGGCGCTGTAGTAAATCGAACATCTTGACCGCACCTTATGCCTGGTTTCACTCTCTTAGACTTAGATTATGTAGAAAAATCTATCATTCCGCCGGTAAATATTTCATATTCTCCATTTTTTTTTTCAGCATTTCACGAAATGGGTTTCCGCGTGTCGCCGCAATTCACTAATATCGTTTTATGTAAATTCGACGCGCGAGGTACGCGTAGTCTGACGCTGGATAATTTCATTAACAGCTGCGTACTGTTGAAGTCTATTACCGATACGTTTAAAGCGCGCGACCCTCAAATGCAGGGCGTCATTAATATCAATTACGAAGATTTCATGTCCATGGCTATTCTCAATAAGGTCTAAAACCCGGTTTTTCTTAATAAGATCTAAAACCCGGTTTTAACTTCAGCCTGGTAGGTCGACTCGAGTGACTATCAATAATTAGCTGGCACTAAACTCGTTTTACAGACTCTGATACTACTATATTCAACTAAACCCAGGGTTGAAGTCAAAGCCCCCCTTTCTCGGATCAATTTCCACAGCTGTGGGTTCAGTTTGACTCTACTCGAGTCGGGATTAATTAGAATCCTATGATTTCTATTCCGAGAATCAAATTCAAAATCACAACTCTGGAACAAGGTCTTTGGTTTCAAATATTTTGAACTGGTCTGAATAAGGTATAAAATTGGGTTTTCATAGACTGGATGATAACTTAACATCCCTGATCCTATAGACTTTTGGATCTTACAGGTCTAGGGCCTTTCAACCCTTAGTCCTTCTAGTTCTTTACTCTTTATAAGTTTCTAGTTCAATATTTGATACAAACTAAGGGTAAGATATTGACAGTTGAAAATATAAGAATTTCTGAAGTAACTGGTTTTGAGAATCTAGGTGTAAGTTGAAACTTCAACTTTTAATGTTGGTGTACGACTATTTTCTTGCTACGAGCAAATGAGTTTCGTTTTGGTTTCTTGTGAATCATAGATTTAAAAACAATTAGACCTTTTGTTAATTATGTAAATAACTCTTTGACAATAATGTGCTTATCAATTAATTATTTGCCCCGCTTTGTGTGATTTATAGGTAATATTTATGATATGTGTAATAGTCTGCTTTGTTTATACTCAAAGAATAAAAAATTATAACTTTATTTACTGAGATTATCGTTTTATCTTTATCTGTCTGTTCTTTTGGACTCAATGAGGACTCTCTTGGTTGGACTGTCACTTGGCAATCTATTGTAGTAAGGCTTATTAAGCAGTAGTAAGCACTTTTAGTGCGGAAAAAATAGCACTTTTAGTGAATTGTACCCATGCTTGATATCGAAGCTGTTGGCCATGATTTGTGTTCAACCATCACCTAGACTGAAACTGACCCTGTACGCAAATACTAATTTTTTTAACAAGAAAAATGCGCGAAAGAAATTAGAGAAAATAACTATAGTAAAGATAAAAATATATTTTCATTTCTACTGGCCATAAATGCAGTAACAAAAGCAGATTTTTTCGACTACAGAACAATATGTGAAAAAATTAATCCTTCCGCTAGGGAAACCATGCCAATGAATTGGAATCAGACACTGAAACAATCCGAGGCATTTGACTCCGGGTGGCGTTTCAGTACACAGGGCTGGTTCATCTGAATCTGCTGTATTTTTCAAAACGCTCCCTAAATTATATGGTATTTCCTCAGTTCTAAGCATGGCAGGTTCCCAAAACAACATGAATGAAAATTCCCAGGTTTTTTTCCAAGTATTTCATGGGAGATTTTCCAAAATGGAAAATGGGGCTTTCATAAAAAGAACAGTCAACATTTTAGTGGTGACACTGGTTGACAAAGGTGATTCTCAAAAGGGAAATCGCTGAAGAAAGTTGCCCTTGGGAATTACAATACCTGAAATGTAAATGAATTTCCCAAATTTGATTAGATTTGATTAGAGGAAAATTTCTCAAATTCTCAAATGTTTCCAAACTGGGAATTTCTGTGGGAACCATGTTTAAGAGATAATCGCTGACGCCGCGGCCGACGATCGTTTCTTCTTCTTCGCGAACTTCTTCGGCCCGACGATTTTAAACGTCGTGTGACACGTCGAGCAAATAGGGCTGAACGCGCAGAATATCGACAAACACACCGAGCAGACGTAACCGATATCGATCAGATTCCGATGACAAAAACACGCCGCGCGATAATCGACCTGTTTACGCGGCGGCAACGCGAACATGGCGCGCGCATCCGCGTCCGGTAGAAACGCCCACAGCATATACTGCAACAACGCCGATAGTTGCGGTATCTGTAGATAGATGGCGCCGGTGATATCGGCAGCCTGTTGAAGCAAGCCGGACGCCGAGTCTGCCAAGATGCACGCGTCTATTAAGATATTCTGTTTCTGCGCGGTGAATACGGCGTTCATGAAGTTCATATACTGCGACGGGTTGTCGTCGGCGCCTTTCACGACGAGGATTCGCGCGTTTAGTTTCTCGCCGAACGCCAACTGGCGCTCCAACCGGTGGATGTAACACAGCGCCATCGTCAGACTACCGGCGGTCACCGTATCGCAAAAACATTCGTTCAGTTCCGTTTGTAGAATCATGTCTTTCAGTTTTTCGGCGACGGTGTCGTTCATGTTGCGCAATACCTCGTATTTCCCGTCGCCCGGCGCGATCGCGTTTTCCGACTGGTGCTGTAGGTCGTTGGCATCGTTCGCCGACAACTCTGCTGTTCTCGTTAGCGCGACACCCGGCTTCGGATATAGAAATCGACTTTCGTTCAAATGAGCCGCGATGACCGCCAACTGTAAACAGAAATCAATGAAAATCGGAGGATCTTTCTGTTGACCCGGCTAGCTGCCTATCTACCCGGCACACTTCTTTTTCTTTTTAAAATCATGACTAAACTACAACACCACAAGGGTCCGGTTCCACATTTGTAAGTTAGATTAACGCCTAACTCAATAGAGTTAAGATCAATACATTTTCGATGTTTTACCTCTACAGTCCAATTTCGGAACTGTGGAACTGGATCCCGACAGTAATGGTATGATAACTCATCATTCATTAAGAGGGCAAACAAGGCTTCATTTTAAGAAGAGGCCATTATTAATCATCGTCGATCATCATGATAAAGTAGGTGTATGCATGATGGAGGTAGGGGCAAATGTTAGTGGATTTCTATCATTCTTTCGGATCCAGGAATCATCCGCAATTCCCAGTGCACATTTTCCTAGTTAGTAACCTAACGATACGAATTCCATTTCGAAATCAAAATAAATCCAAAAATTTATTGCGCTGATTTCTTCACTTGTTTACCTTGTTATTCTGATTTAGAATGAGATGTGCGTTACAGAACGCCATCACGTTACTGATACACGTAGACAGTATCAGCTGCGAGGATTCATCGCTTTTATACAATCTCTGTCCCCACCAGAATGGGTTCGTATCCATAATTACAACCAACAAATTCTGAACCGCGGCGCAGTCCGCCATTTTGACACACCACACGACCTTGGATCTTGAATTATCCTCGCTTGCCAGATTTGGTCTCTTCTGGTCGACGTTCGATAGTGGGTAGCTCCAAGATAGCGAAGAGCTCCGAGGTGTTCATTCGACACGGGCAAAGTTTGAGCTTCGTATATAGAGTCAACACCACCCCCGCCAGGTATTTTCAAAAGTACATCTCCATACAAATATAGTAAAACACCCCCATACCGCCCTCCCATATACCGCCACCCCCATGTTTTCTACCAGTCTAATAGTAAAACACCCCACCGCCCTCCCATATACCCACCACCCCGCTTACCGCCAGGGTTTCTCAATGTACATCCTCTACACAAATACACAGTAAAACACAACAACATACTCTCTATACTGCCGAAAGTCGTTCTGCACCGCCCAATGTGCCGGTGGTCGGGGGTGACTTTGATAAAGACATACGTTAGAATTCTCTATTTATATTATCAAAACGGAAAAAGCAAAGAGACCATTGTTGTTTTTATTAGCGATGAACTACTAGGATCTTCCATAGCGATCTAAGCTGATCGCTAATGATAAGCTGATCACTCATGTCATTACATAATATGTAGGGAAATAACGGAGAGTCGTACATACATGTCAGGTAGAATAAATTCACAAAATACATTTTCAAATTGCACCGTGCAACTGTCTAATTTCGAGTCGACATGTCATGCACATTAACTCTGATCGAAGCGGTTACTCTGATAAGTCGCACCTGATCAGATCAAGTTTCCATCCCGGCTTCAGTTATCAGAAATTGCGTACACCAGTGACCGATCCCGCTCGAGAATCGCCTCCACAAATCGCTTCTTGAATTCATCATTTTTCTGCGCGTCGCGCGGAACTTGCACGTTGGAAAAATTTCGACAAATCATGAAAATATCCTCGGCGTCGTGGTCGAGTTCGGTGGATTTCTCCTTGACACCCGGAGTAAAAAGAGTGATCACTTGACTGCGTGTTTTCATCGCCGCGCATTCTCGAATGATTAGACCGATTTCGTTGTCCACGAACATTTCTTCCGTGAACAAAATTACTATCATTTGCGACTGTTCCATCGGTTCTCCGAACTGGCTGATATTCGGATGACCGGGTAACCCGTCAAGCTGTGGATTCAACAAGTTTTTGAAGCCAAGTTTTGTGATCGAGTCGCCGACATTCTGCGCGATCTCTCGTCTGCAATCCTTCGCCGACACGACGAGCAAGACCCGGATTTGCGCCGCGTCGGGATAGACCTCCTTAATTACCACACAAAGCGGTCCGTTTTTCCGAACTTTCCAGTAAAGCTCGGCGGTAATGCCGCTTTTGCGTAATCCACCGCAGTTTTCGATCAGTTGATTAAGACAGAACCAAGCCCTTCGAAAGTCGTACATTTGAACGAACGTCGTTACGAGTCTTCCCAAAATCATTTTCTCATCATCACACTTCGGTTCAGTTTGTAGTAAGGCTAAAACCAGGAATCCGGCCTGGGCTGCGTGCATCTGACCAGTCGCGTCGTACAAATCGACCAAATCCTCATAGGCGCGCAAAGCATCGGACGGGTTGTTTGACTCCTCCGCCGCCTTGCGAAGCAGTTCGCTCAGATCTGGAAACGCTACGGCTGGAAGCATGCCTATTTCTCCCATATTCTCTACGGCTTTGTGATACATGGCGCGGAAATCATCGTGACGTTTCTTTGTCTTTCTGCAAAGCAAAGCCATCAATTCGTACACTTCGCCGGTATCGCGCTTCCCTTGAAATCGATTCGACTTCAAAGCCTCGTCCAATAGATCGTAGATATCGTCGAAATCTTCCTCGAGATTTTGAGAAAGACACGACAAAATGTGCGCCTTTTCTTTCAGAAATATGGTTGCGTCGACATCCATTTCCTGAGCTCGTTTGATGTATTCCAAAGCTCGCTTCATATTTTCATCATCTGATTAAAGTAAAAAAATAAGATGAACAGATTAATAACGTTGATAACTCTAATAAACATGAACCCAAACTCTATACTAACCAGGTACGCATAGAATTCTGCGGTATTTATAGCTGGTTTTTCGGGGATCACTGCTAGTTTCTATCGGCGGAACGACCAAGTGTTTTATTCGACCGCGACAGTCGACTTCCAGCGGAGGGGGACGTTCTGTAGACAGCGTCAACTTTTGAAATCTCGAACGCAATTTGAAGTCGTAGTTGTCGAATGCCTTATTTTTGTATATGATGCTCAAATGATGATAGCAAGACTTTTCTCTGCCGATTTCGAGTGCGCGTTCAAATACTTCGACGGCTTTTTTAATTTGTCTATCGCGTTTGAGCAAACGACCCAAAATCGTCAACGTTTTCTTGTCTTTCGACAGACGATAATCGTTGAAAAACGTCTTCAAAGCTCCGCTAAAGGTCGGATGTTCTCCCGGTAGTATATCAGAATCTTTCAATTCAAACTGCGTCGGTTTCAACCGTTTCAAAGCGATTGGGGCATGTTTATAACGACTGGCTATTTCAATAATGTGAGCCCAGGCGCGACCGGTTGAAATCGGGTGGACATTTGCGGCAAGTAGATTTTCAATCACCTCGGCCACTTTTTTTACGTCGGTATCGTGGGCGTCGGAATTAATATCGAATTCTTCTGGACACTCCAGTATCAGAGACGGGTGCAATCGCCTGTGGACCATCATGCAAAACTCCACCTGAAAAACTGCTTTTAGAATTTCCGCCGCATTCCGAGGCTCAAGCTCATCGATATGTTCATCGATGTAATCGAGTATGTCAGCAAACATGACTTTACCTCTATGTAAATGCTTCGGGCCTAGTCGCCGATGCGAATACGCTATTTCGCCCCAGGCTAATATTCTAGCGAGCGCATTTTCGTTGTATAATTGCGACGCTTTTTCGAAAAGTTTTTCCGACTGTTGGTACTGGTTATCTTTAAAACAAACGTAGGCGCAGTCCGCCAGAGCCACAACGCTTTGCAAGTCGGAAAGCGAGTTGTATCTTTGATTCCCGAAATCGTGCAGTATTTTTTCCACATCTGATTTGTTTTGTTTGCTCGCTGCGGCGAGTCGATACTCAACAAATATTCTCAAATTCCCAGCAGCCGTAAGGTAAAAGTCATCACGAATGTCATTCGTTTTGCTGTCTTCGTGGTTTTTGTCGGAATCCTCCAGTAGCGCTTCAAGTCGGTTTTCCAGGTATTCCGTAGTATCGGTATCTTTAATCAGTTCAAACTGTAAACACGAACGCTCGCTGTCTCGGTATGAGAAATGGTTTGGAAGGCGTCGCAGCTTTTCTTCTCTCCCCTTTTTAAACATTTTGTCTTACTATAATTAAGAAGAATAAATGGCATGTGAATTTTGATTGCAGGCTTCCATTTTTTTAGATCGGGCATTCAACGTGTAGCGTGCACGTACATGTAATAGGAAAACAAGTTGGCATTTGTTTATGTTTAATGTAATGCTACGGGTAGGACAAACCATTATTTGATACAGTGATATTCATTGCTAACAAAATGAAAATCCATCTAGGACATAACCTTTATTTTTATTGCACGCTGATAATGTCCTCTCAGACCTGAGCATGTATTCATTTTGTAAAGGCCTAGACATTATTGACTATGACTAACAAGATTTGCTTGCATTAAAAATGAATAGTGATACAGCATGTGAAAACGTTCTCAATCAGTAGATTTCACCTACTTTTGAATCAAGCAAATAGAAGGTTAGCTATACCGTGCTACCCGAGTTGACAGTCTACTGTAAATGTATTGATTGCTTAACACGTATTTCTCTACTAACAACCAAACCATACCACAACTAGCAGTGGCTCGATCCTACTCTGAATACTGGGGTACCGTACTGGAAAAACAACATTGGATAAATGTATTCAAAATGATAAAAAAATATGAAAATGTAGTTTCTAGACAAACCGAATAATGCATAATGTTCACATGTTTCTCTCACATCTATAACCCGCCTAGCTTACATGATTTTTTTCAGTTTAGGGAGCGTTAAAAACCCTACGCCTAGCATTGATCTCCGACCCGTAATTTTTAACCCATAGACATGAAAATTGAAAGGATATATACACGTACATTTCTACTCACCAAACAGACGTCGATTACGTATTACTTGGGAATCCCCCATACCAGGAAGTCGCAGAGACGACTATCAGACAAAATTATCAAATAAAAAAACCGGCAGATGTCACATCACACAACAAATAACACACGGCCACAACAAATAACACACGGCCTCGTAGGTGAAGCTCGACGTGAACTATTTTGGATCATCCACTATCCCGATTCGAGGAACCTGCTGCCTCCAGCCTCCACGTTCCGTCCCGATGTTCTACTTTTTCAAATACAGATAAATTAGTTTTTTCATGTCCGCCTCGGATTGCTCGGATTCTGCGAAACAGTTAAGTCTCTTGTCAAATCCAGTGAAGCCGTTTAAATTCAATAGGGTCTGTCTCTTCATCTTATAATGTAACCGTTCTTACTCTGTTAGATTATACTTGTATGTTCGTTTTATGTGCATGTCGTCCTGTAGTTAGTATTCTATTGCACGTGTCTCATGATTTGTAATCATTCGGAGCAATAAAATAAAAGTTGAAGATTGGCCCGGTTGTTCCCACTATCGGTATCGACATCCGACATTTTACCAAATAAATGAAACTTAAGACATTCGAATTTTCTACAAGACACCCAAAATTAGTTAAAAAACGTATTTCTTGTATTAAAAAGCTGTTTTCTAAAAACATTTGAAGTTCTATCTGCATTTTATACAAGTTTGATACACTGAATCATTTCGAAAGACGAGAATTTAGCACAGTCCCCGTATAGCTTTCTAGTAAATACAGCCAAGCAAAAGGCTTGTGCTAAGAAAATAAGTATCAATTCCCGCCAGAATGAACGACTAAAATGTTTATTCAGAATGACCTACGAAAGGCGATCCTACAAAAACAGGTTTGTGGCGGCAAAAAGGTCTATTCATTATAGGATATTTACTGCCAAGTATTTATTTTGCGAGAAGAAATTTGAATAAGAATGAAAAAGAGTGTAAGGGACGAGTAGTGGTTTGAGGTGGAAAGGCAATCGAGGTGGATTCAATGTGAATTTGCAACATAGTTGGTCGTCAACTCATGTTTGCCAGCAGCCCTGTACGTTTTAGACAGATTTCGTTCAGTATGTAATATGTCTCGATTCTGGAATATTTCTCGATGCGATCGTTTCGACCAGAATACACGCTCGTCATTGCTGAATGACATAGTCTGTGGATAATCCGTGGTGGTGAGTTTGTAATTCGAATCTTTTACGACAGTCCTAAAAAAATTTCTATACTTACGGCTGGATTGTTGAATGCAGCACGAATCAAGTGCTCGATTCTGAAAATGTGGAGGAAAATAACTTTAATGGTTTTCATGATTAGTTCTGGTGTTGTGTTGATGATGATTGGACTCACTGCAACCCGCTGTCGCCGCTGCCAAGGATCTACATCGATGCCGGACCTACCATCCATCACGACTCTCATTAACAGCACATCTACGGACTTTCCGATGGATGTTAAACGTCAACAAGGTCCATTCCCCCTAAATCCGCCACCGCTAGAGGTGATACAATTCCCGCAGAATCCATATCCGGTTATGACCGGCTCATTTATCGGTCGAACTGGTAACTTGATGTTTCAATACGCGGGGCTGTATGCTATTTCTAAACACTATGACGTCATGCCGGTCATTCCTGTCGATTTCAAACTAGCGACGGCGTTCGAATTGACAGCGCCCTCTATGACGCTTAAGAAAAACGGCGTCAAGACCGTGCTTGGCGAAAAAGGCGCGGGTGAATTCGATCCGAGGTTTCTCAATTTAAACATCACCGGTTTGTTCGCCAGCCGTATCTGGGGTTTTTTACAATCGTGGAAATATTTTCAATACGAAACCGTTGAAATTCGTAAACAATTTACGTTCCGAAAACACATAAAAAGGACCGCCGAAAATTTCGTACAGCGTAGCGCGTACAATCTTTCATCGCTCACTAGCGCCAATATTACGACTATAATCGGCATACATATAAGACGCGGTGATATGAAGTCAAAAAACGCATTACGTCACGGTTACGTCATAGTTCCGGTCAGCTACATAAAAAATGCGATGGACCGTATGTCGTCATTATACGGTGAAAACGTACTGTTTATTGTTGCGTCAGATGATATTCCGTGGTGTGAGAAAAACGTACCCAGAAAAAATGTGAATGTAGTTTTTTCTAAAGCGAAAGACCCGGCTTTAGATCTGGCTATATTGTCATCCTGCGATCACGTGATCATGTCGACTGGTTCGTTCGGTTGGTGGGCGGCCTGGTTAGCCAATGGAACGACTATATATTACAAGGATTGGCCGCGTAAAAATTCGCCACTGGCACGTAAGGTCAGTCATCAGGATTATTTTCCGCCATATTGGATTGGTTTAACCGGAAAGTGAAAGGCCGGATCCAGAAATATTGCAAGGTGGGGTCCA
This sequence comes from Tubulanus polymorphus, assembly GCF_964204645.1. Classification (NCBI taxonomy): domain Eukaryota; kingdom Metazoa; phylum Nemertea; class Palaeonemertea; order Tubulaniformes; family Tubulanidae; genus Tubulanus; species Tubulanus polymorphus. The sequence goes on along the minus strand of NC_134032.1, from coordinate 12,189,700 downwards.
AGAAAAAAGAGAAACCCTCAAACAAAGTAGCCATAGATTTACGTACATCCATTAAGTCGCAGTTTATGAAAGGATGAGTATCAAAAATGTGCAAGTTGTATATAATGACATGGCGTCTCGCCACTGGAGGATCAGGCCCATATTTTCAAATATCGGAATTCAAATGTCAAATATCGAAATTGTCGCTGCTTTCGCGAAATTCGACAAGAAATTGAATAATGCATAATTGAAAAAGGCAAGAAAAATGAAAATTTGGAGCGCGCCTGGTCCGATGTTTTTGGTTGGGCCGCCAAGCACGGGCCCAATTGGTATCCATGTGAACAGTTGTTCTGGGCCAAAAACGCTCGTATGATCGCGGCTATTGTTGTGCTCTTTTGGGATAGGGTAAGGAGGGGCATCTAACATCGGGGCATCTGATTCTGATTTTCATTTTGAACAGTTTATAAAATTCTGTGGTTTCTACGGTTTCTACTGTGTTTTTCATTTACTGCTTGTTCTGTTTATCTTAATTCTGACACATTTAGTCTAATTACTCTAATACTTTACTCTAATTTTTGTAATTTAGAGTAAACTTTTCGAGACTTAAAATCGGCCGGGGAATTCATAAATGTATTAACGCGCAAGCTGAAACATAACAGCGCATTGTAATGTGTTTTGACGGGCTGGCCAAGAGAGCGGGAGGGATCCTGGGATGTCTTTGAATTCAACAAAAACCTCAGTTATGTGAGGACGCCGCGCGGTGGTGAACAAACGTGGAATTGCTATGCATGACTAGAATGGGGATAATGAAAAACAGACATTCACGTTGACGACAGCGCAGTAACCCAGAGGAAGCCGACCGACATCGATTGGGTTGCTGGATCCTATGAGCAATAATTAATTGCTCGTAGCTGGATCACACACCATCAGATTACGTAACTGCGTCAGAACAGCCTGATCTGATGCAGTTACGTAATCGCGTAACATCATCAGATTGCGTGCTCTGCAATAGATATCACAGCGGTCGCCATGACGGTTACGTAAGGTTCCCGCTAATTGCGTAACTGTTTTTTTCATACTTCACTTAGCAAAAGATCAAGGCCTGCAGGGGAAACCAAACCGGGTTGCAAGACTTGTGTACCGTTACCGATTAAATCGAATGCGTTTTTTATTTCGACAACAAACAAATTATTGCATTTCAGGGTGCGGGATTCCCATGATAGAGCCTTTTGAAATGTGACAAATTCTTTAGACCCTCTGCCTTTTTGACATCAAAATGCTCTTTTAGGATGTGACAAGTCCTCGACATTAGCCTACCCCTGTACAAGCCAAATATATTTGAAATACAGAACGGGGCTGTGAACATTACGTCTTCCTTGACTAGCATCGTGCGGGGTCGGTTGATAATATTTCGGTATTTTCCAGTAACCAGTCTGGCATTTACGACAAAAGGTCACGTTGTTAATGTCTTGAAATTAAATTGAACTGAACATGCTCGTACTTAGTCCTTTCACCGAATTCCATTGCATATCCTCAGTGTTTTATCAAATACCGACATAAATTTCCTTCATTCAAATAAAAACTTCACAAGTCAAAATGAACAGAAATTTGAAATTTTATTGCTTTTTAAAAATGAGTCATATTTACACTGTACGAGGTATCTATCATTCACCTCAATTCTCAACAAGAACACATTACATTGTGTACTTTGAAATCCTACTACTATTACTCTGACCACACAGTTCATAAGCCTCGCTCCCTACCATCGCAATAACTTTTATTTAGAGGTTAAAACCCAACCCCACGGCTTCAAGGTATAACCCCCTACCCACCCTGGCATCTCAAGGTTTCAACCTCCCCCACCCAAGTAATTTGAGGTTTTATGAACTGTGCGCCGTTTCATGATACTAATGTTTGAAGCGATTACGATTCGGTGAGTTTCATATTCAACTCTTCGAGACGCATCTCATAATCAACTCGAAGTTCCAGTTTCCGCAACTCTTCCGAATTCAACATTTCACCGCGTTTGACTTGCGCTTCTAGTTTCGCGATTGAATGAAGTTCAGCGTTGATGTTTCTGATTTCGCGACTCATCGAATCATCGTCGCGTGAAACCTGAAATATTGAAAACAGTTTCACTATGGTTAGACAGAATCCAAAATTTCAAAACCTGTTAGAGGGTGGCCACTTAATAAAATTTACAAATTCCCCTTTTCCGCATTATAGCACACCAGAGTGAATCCCAAGAAATTTCTTAGTTTAAAATGTTACAATTTATTCATTTTTCATTGAATCACGTATCGACTAAGAAACTCTTTGTCAACAGCATTATCCAAATTCGTAATTTTTTCTTTTGCAAAATTTGTCAAATTCCCAGAGTTTTCTGCTTCCCTGAGCTTTCCAGGTCAGTGGCACCCGGAATGGGTACTTACCTCCTGTTGAAGGTCACTTATATTGCCTCTATCACTGTCAAGCTGTTCATCAGGCTGTTGACCAGTTTGAGCCCACATTACCCCAGGCTGTTGCGGGATTATTCGAGGTTGCTGTTCACCTGAAACAATTAGGCAAACACGTATATCCAAGGCATTATGGGCACAACGCGCAGAAAATGGATAAGATTTTGAATTCGTAGTACTCACGTCTGGCAGATGAGATTCCACGCCCGATCCCACGACCGAAACTAAGCAACGTCAGATTATTGATTCCGATCATCGCGAACGACGGAGGCTTCATTTTCTGAGTCGACGCTCCCCCACGGCCGAAACCATCCAGGTCGAAATTAGCGACGTTTCTCGATTTTTGGGCTACAATGAAAGCACGAGGATATCCCAAATAACCGATTGTTGATAGATAGATCACGATGGAGAGAGTGGGGGATTTGAGAGATAGAGGGGGGGGGGTTGTAATAAGTACAAACCTATTTGTTGAATTCCACGTCCAACACCGGCAACATTACGAGCTTCATACAACTGCTCCTAAAAAACATTACCATAATCACTATCATTCATCTGCATATATAACCGACTCTCGTAGTTTGAATTTTCACCGAAAAATGCAATAGATTTCTTTTCTTGTCCTTTACAAGCGGGGCATGTTAATTCAGTACACTGTACATAAATGAAGCAATTGGAAATAGATTTCAGTTCCGGCCCGAGGGGAAAACAATCTTCCATCAAGCCTGAAGCAGCAAGCTATTACTTAGTCAGTCGCCTAAATTCGACTTCGTAAAGATTAGAAGGGGCTAAGAAAGCATTTTGGAAGGCGAAACATTTACCTTAGCCGCGATAACGCGAGGTTTAGTTTTAGGCAGACGCGAAGCAGTTGTCACGGCGATGGGGTGCTTGACGACGTCCAAATCGATATCGTCGATGCATTCCCCTGAAGAAAAACATTTTTCAAAATTACATCAATCTCGATGATAAAACGATAGGAGGGACTGAATGATTCAAATTCAAAACCTTTTCCCCTTCTTTCCGCGATCAAAAGCAACCGTCGCTTGAACTCTTTTTTCTCGGCTGGCGTCATTCCGGTCGTGTCCTTGAATCGAGGCATATTTGGATCGATGTCTAATAATCGTTCGTCGATTCCGATTCGGGCGATCGGTGCTGCCTCTACAATAATCAATAACACACAGTTACCATAGAGATCGGTGCTGCCTCTACAATAATCAATAACTCAGTTACTATGGTGATCAGTGCTGCCTCTTCAACAATCAATAAAACACAGTTTCTATAGAGATCGGTGCTGCCTTCACAATAATCAATAACACACAGTTACTATGGTGATCAGTGCTGCCTCTACAATAATCAATAAAACAGTTACCATAGAGATCGGGGCTGCCTCTACAATAATCAATAAAACAGTTACCATAGAGATCGGGGCTGCCTCTACAATAATCAATAGCATGGACGGTTCATAGCTTCCATGACCTATCTAATTCCAATCCATGACATTCTTATGGTTCAATTCCAGGGTTTGAGTTTGTGCGGGCTTCGGCTGGAGGCAATCAAAACCCTGGCAAGCGAGGATGCTATGAAACTGTGATATTCATGAGGCATGGAGAACACCAAGGCAGAACATCTAGATTTTATTGTGCTTTGGATAACAAGAACTGGTAATCATCCATTGTGCTACCTTTGGTCATGACGTGCAATTAATGTGAGAGGTCATTTAAGCTTGTACGCTATTAGTTCAGTATATCTCAATAATTTAAGTGAATCCAGCCGTCCTGGAAAAATGAACTAATTTTACAAGTTTTCATTTCAACATTACAAGCTTACACCATATTTTGTTCGATTCTAGACTCAATCGATGTAAATACTAACCAGCATCCCAATCCTCGAACGGCTCCGGGGGCACCCAATCAGATACCGGCATATCGGTACATCCTTTATACATAGTACCGCCTTCACGGGAACATTCATGAGCGATCTGCAGTTCTAAAATCGCTTTATCCGGGCAGTTAGCGATGTGATAGCGTTTCTCAGGTGCCGGAAACTCGTGACGAGCGTTGAATGGACACGTCTCGTACTCCAGGCCGGCATGATTCTGTAAATAAACAAAATACAGTAGCTCTATATACATAAACAACATTAAAAAAATACTTCATATCTCGGAATAACAACAAATTCTATACTTCGCTCAAATCAAGGTTTTTTGTTAACTCTATCCTAAGCTAATTAACCTCATTGCCTAATCATGCCCATCAGATGTAAAAGCAAAGGCTGAGCACAGGATTAGGACAATTATTTGGCTATCTTACACAGGGACTTGTACTTAGAGGTTGAGGTTAATCATCCAGTATCCCAGGAAGCTCTACTTAAAAGAAATCGGCCAACTGGATGATCCTATACCATTTATTTACCCCCAGCCTAATTATATTGATGGTTGTCTTGGGTTTAGCAAGTAGGCCTATATGAGCATTTTTATGCATAGGCCTCAAAAGTGGAGAATAGAAAAGACAAAGAAAGAAGAATGAGGTTAGGCCTAATAATAAAGCGATGAGAGTGATGATTTAGGAATTATTACAAATGCACCGTCTCACGACCTAAACAATTGATTACAAATTTAGCTCAATCTCATAACTATGATAAATGTTTCACGATAAATAAATGATTTGAACTATTCTAATGAAATATTCTTCGTGATAAAAAATACTTACCCGTCGACATTTCATTAAATGATACGGTAATCTCCTCACTCGAATCTCTTGGTGAGAAGGATCGTACGGGCAAATTTCCATATCATCAGGGTGTTTAATACGATTTAAAGCCATTCTGAGACACGTTTACGGGGACAATTCAGAATCTTGAGCTCGGTTGTGTATCGTGTTATGGTTGTGAAATGCTTGCGTTATGTGAATGGCCCGCATCTTCCGAGCATAGAAGTATTACCATAGAACTATTCTAGTTCACGTATTCTCCGCCAATCATTTGTAGAGGGGCAGCACTTGACGGTTGAAATTTGTAGAGCCTGATAATCAGATAATAGACGATAATTTACACCCCACTGTTGATTCACAGCTTTTATTTAGCTTAGACATTCCGACTGTAAGAAATAATCAGGACAAAAGAACGAATAACACAGGCTATCAGTTAATTGATTTCTGTAAAGAATCATTCATTAATTATACTCAATGGCAGATGTGGCAGGGACCAGTCTGGTGATTATACTTTTAAGGGAACTAGTGTTATTGATTACTTTGTATGCGATATTGTCCAGTTTGAATATGTTTGCGATTTTCAGATAATGCCTTTTGAACCGCTATTGTCTGATGGACATAACTCTCTTAGGCTTTGTTTAAGCAGAAATTCTAGGGACACTATTATTGCTGATAATGCTAACAATGAGCAGGTAAATGGAAAGCCATCAATTAGATGGGACAATAGTAGATCGGATCAGTTTTTCGCGACGGTAGAATCAAGATTATATGACATTGGCCTCAATGATTCACTTATGGATGGATTGCAGGACCTAGGTAGTCAGTCTCTAAACAAAGTAAACGAACTCACTGATAGATTTGTATCTTCCCTGTTGTTAAGTGCCGAAGAATGTAACTTGGTGCTCAATAGGAAAAATAGAAGAAGTAGAAGCCCGGTTCATAACAAGTGGTTCAATCGTAGCTGTAGGGATGCACGTAAAGATTATAATTTTTATAAAAACAGATATAGAGGTTGCCCCACCCCTTCTAACTTTGAAGCTTTCAAGAACCCGTCAAAGAAATATAAAAAAATCATCCGGGAAAGTAAGAGGAAACAGAAGGAAACTTTTAAAGAACTACGAGATTGTGAAGTCAATAACCCGAAAAAGTATTGGGCTATGCTTAATTCTGCAACTTATGCAAAAACTAAGGACGCTAATATTGATATTGATATTTTTCTTGAACACTTTATGCAATTAAATGACTTAAATGGTGTAAACGAAGGGAACGATAATATTGAACAACAGAATGATGATCCTCCTGTATATGACAACCATATTTTAAACTGCGACATAACAGCTGATGAAGTAATGAAAGCTATCTCATTGCTTAAGAACAATAAGGCACCTGGTATAGATGGAATCACTAATGAGTTATTAAAATTTAGTCGGTATCCGTGCTTAGTTAATATATTACGAAACCTATTTGATTTAGTTCTTAAGACTGGACATGTTCCGGAGACGTGGTCTATAGGGATAATTAAACCTGTTTTTAAAAAGAAAGGCGATCCCACTAATCCTGATAATTATAGAGGTATAACACTAGTTAGCTGTCTTGGTAAATTATTCACAAGTATCCTTAACCAAAGGCTGTCAACTTTTCTCGATTCAAACAATATAATTAGTGAAGCACAGGCCGGATTTAGACCAAAATATTCTACTACTGACCATATTTACGCGTTGAAAACAATCGTCGAATTGTACCAAGGAAGAAGACTTTTTTGCGCCTTTGTAGATTTTAAGAAGGCTTTCGACTCGGTTTGCCGGGTTACATTATGGAGAAAATTGATAGAGAGTAGCATTACGGGGAATTTTTTGAACGTAGTTAAAAATATCTATAATTCGGTGAAATCATGTGTTAAATTTAACGGAAACACATCACAGTATTTTGCTGCTGATAGAGGTTTAAGACAAGGTGAAAATTTATCACTTATCCTATTGTCCTTATTCTTAAACGATATTGAAGACTTTTTTGCTACGCGCGGTAAACCAACTTTGTCGTATATTGAAAAGCTTAATGTGAATTGTGACCCAGAACTAGGGACTTTACTTAGCTTATTCATTATCCTTTATGCGGATGACACAGTCATTCTTGCTGAAGATGAGGAATCTCTCCAGTCACATTTAGATACATTATTTGAATATTGCGCCGACAACGGCCTCACGGTGAATGTTGATAAAACTAAAATATTAGTCTTCGCTCGAAGTAAAAGTAGGATTAAGCGTATTTCGAAATTCATGTTCGGTAATCAGGAGTTAGAGATAGTTGAGGATTATGTGTATCTCGGAGTGAAATTCAATTGGAACGGTAGTTTCGCTAAAGCAAAAAAGATTCTCTATGATAAAGCTATGAAAGCTATGTATTCTATTATTCATAAGGGCAGACGTTTGAAACTTCCAGTAGATGTAATGTTTTAACTATTTGACATGTGTGTCGCTCCTATCGCGTTGTACGGTTGCGAAATCTGGGGATATGAAAACCTTGACTTATTAGAAAACTTCCACTGTTTATTTTGTAAAATTATCATGAAAGTTACAAAATATTCCCATAACCTTCAAGTATTAGCGGAGTTAGGACGTTATCCTATGTATATAAGCGTAAAGCGTAGAATGATTAATTTTTGGGTCAAAACGATTCAGTGCAAACAAAGTAAACTTAGTTCAATTCTCTATAAGATATCTTATAATTTATATCTGAATGATAGGTTTAAGAGCCCCTGGCTGTTATTTATTAAGAAGACTTTTGATGTCTGTGGCCTTTCGTATATCTGGACACAACAATCTATGGTAAACTCTAGGACTTCTCCATAACAATTACACCGTATACTCCGTGATCAGCATGTGCAAGAGACAGAATTTAGGCTAAATAATAATCCGTTATACATTAATTTTAGACAATATAAGAAGGATATCAAATTTGAAAACTATATAAATCGGCTTGATGACGACTTAGTGACCAGTTTATTCCTGTACAGGATTGGGTCTTATCTCCTATACCTGTAAATAAATTGTCAAATCTCCATCTACCGAGAACCGATAGATTATGCCCCACCTGTAACGTTTTAGGCGACGAACTACATTTCATTTTTGACTGTAAATTACTTACCGTATTCCGTGAAAGCTACCTAAATTCAAATACCTTTCGGAATCTTGATGTTTTAAAAAATCCAACTTTTAAACTTGCTAAATTTATCAAATTAGGTCTGGATGTATATAGATCCCTCCGGTAGTGTGTATAAATAGTATGTTGTAAATAACGTTTGTTATGTTCCAAAGTGCTTTTATCAACTGTTTTTGTAAATAATTGTAAATACTGTTTTTCCTCCATGTACCATGGGAATGGTTGGAGTGTAATAAATATTCGTATTCGTATTCGTATTCGTATTCGTATAATTTGTTACAGAAATGTATGCTTACTCTGGCAAACGAGTAATATTCAATAAAGTTTATTCATAATAAAACCTAAGTATGTTTGTTTGGTGGTAATTTTGTAAAATTTTTATCGAATCGTTTGCATTTTTCTCAGTTCATAGTGCTAACATGGATTAGGAAAAGTTTTCCTAGATAAGTTAGTTCACGTTTGCACCGCCAATGATTTGTATAGAGGCAGCACTTGACGGTTAGAATTTCACACCCGGTCCGTATTCCTACTGCAGCAAGCGATCTTATAATGGGAAGATGGCCGCGCCCATGATGATTTGAATGCGAACCTAATTGGTAGAACATTTCGCACGATTTATTTCAATTTTTCAGCTGTGACAGTTGGAGAGAAAATGGTCGTTTGTAAGTTCTGGACGCAAGGAAGATGTCGATTCGGTGATAAATGCTGGCACGAGCATCCTTCTCAAAATAAAGGTAGTTAATTAGGCCTAAACAAACTTGTCTCTACTCTCTCTACTCTCTCTATCTACAGTACAGACAGTACCAGTACCTGTCTACGCGGGAGTCGGTTACGTCAAGGCTTCTAGGTGTGTGCTGTGGCGCAGTGGGTAAAGCGCTGGTTCACCGATAGACAATTTTTTCTTTGGGTTCGAATCCAAGCCAGAATACTGTTGTACTGTATATTGCGCATGTGCTAACTGACTCCCGTATCCGCAGCTATTGCACTCTGGTTTACGGATTCCTGTAACCGTAGCCGCGGCGTTAATTAAATTTCGTTACGTTACTCTGGTTCGTTTAGTTGGCCATTGGATGGTATTTATGATTTTCGTGACTCCCTTGGTTTGGGCATGGCTTCTGTTAAGTTGATGATAGATAAATGTGCCCCAATGAGTCTTACGACTTAGACGGTTGAACATCCAAACCTGTTTGAAAATATCAATGATCCAATGGTATGCTGGGTGCGACAGGTGCCCCTATATGCCATGGTTATATACTGGTGTCTATAAGCATGACACTTTCCTTAAATCAATGACACTAGCACCACACACTGGAAAGGTGACTTAAACTGCAGTTAGACCCTGTCATTAGTCAGTCCTTTTATTGCGGCTTAAATTTCTCAATTTTCTTTTCCTTTCATTCGTGAATTGAACAGGTTTTAATCAGAGCAGTCAAAATGTGTTCAGGAATCAGGCGTCTGGTGGTAAAAATCCGTACGTTTGGTTGAATTCGACGTCGTCCACCGGTAAATCAAACAGCAACGACCAATCAGCAGCCAGCCCACAGGATATCATGTAAGCGTTTGACTAAATCCGGCGTGAGAATGAAATTTGACGCACCGAACCCAGTTCCACTGTTCGCGCTTATATTTGAAATTAGTTCAGATTGTCGAGCATTTCAAATCACTTCCATAGTAATAATTAATGATAATGTTAATATGTGTCTTATATAGCGCTAAATCCAGTGAAGCTGCTCAGAGCGAGCACTTTACATTTTTCGACTGGAAAATGACCACCGGAATAAGACTGAAGTTTTACTTTATTATAGATTACAAAATAAGCCACGAACACGAAACAATTAAATAGTTTTCGTGCACAGTCCCCAATATGCAATATCTTACTATCAACGGAATTAGTCCATATTTACCCCAAATGTAGATTCAACAACCATTACTTCTATTCTGCAAAACACGAGATGGTTGGTTTATCGGAGGTTTACTTCTGACCATGAAGATGAATTCAGTCAAACTCACTTAAGTCCCCTTGTTTCAATTTGTATTTTCAATTCATTTGACTTAGGTCATTTGGAAAAATTGTCAACATAATGATTATCAGAACTACAGTGACTTAAGAAACAAGTTTCGCTTGAATTTCATCGTAGTAAAACCTCTGCTGAATCTGTTGGTATTTTATTAACTGACTGTCAAGCCTCCATCGACGTAGATACACTGTCCGTTAACCATCTTAGATCGGTCGCTTAACAAATACACAATCGTATCAACCACGTCCTGTTCCTCTGAATAAAAAAATCAATATACTTCGATAAAAAGAATTGCCATAGAGACTCTTTTGTACCCAGTGAGGTTATGAAATTGGTTCTCAACTCGGTTAGGTTCAGGGGTAAAAACAAACCCCCTAAAATCTTCGAAGTTATATTTTGGTTAGTGGCGTTGTAAACCCACCTGGCAGTTTGCCTAGAGGGATTCTATCTATCTGACCATCGATTGCTTTCTGAAATTCTGGTGGGCCTCCACGAATGTATTCCATAATTATCTTAGTCTTAGTCACGCACGGGTTGACGGAGTTGACTCTTATCTGTACGAATAACAAAAATAACTTAGTCTGTAATTAGACTTGTTGAAAGGGACCAAAGACCCACCTTTAAATGCTGCACAGTCGTGACTTAGTCTCAAAATCTTTAGACTGGTCTGTCTTTAGTTTTCAGGTTAGTTATAGAACAACTAAGATGGTCTTGAACCTATCTGATATCTAAGCCATGACTTTACAACTGTACCCTGGTTCCATAGTTGGGACTTATTACAAAACTCAGTCTTCAGTCATTTTTTGTCTCAAAGACAAACTTACTTTCCGGCAGTTTTAGCATGGGTATTTACGCGCGGTCAAGAATCAGCCCCTGGCCTGTTGGCCAACTCAACGTACACCAATACCTTACATACCCCGTGGGGTCCGAATTGTACGGCTGCGCTGCGCGTCATCGCATCCAAGGCCGCTTTACACATCGAGTAAGAATCCATATCGTTGTTCAGATTTCGAGTTGAAAAAATACTGGAAACGTTCACCATTGAACCGATAGCCTTACGCTCGATCAAGTTTCGAGCGACAACCTTTAAATACGGAAAATCAAGCGTGTAAACTCTCGATACAAAGATGTAGACCGTATCTCGGAATATCGGACTGATACCTGAGTGATGTTGATGGCAGATTTTAAATTCACCTTCATCTTGCTATAAAACAGATAAACTTAATTTAAACATAATTACCGTAGTTCGAATTCAATATCTTCGAACAGGGCTGCAGACGTCTATTGCGCCATTATTTTAGAGCGTCTACGCCGCATGGCCGTGTATAAATTGGTGATGGACTTAGCAAGTACACGGCATCGCAGTGTATCGCTGTCATTAGTACCGTGATTAGCTATAATCTTCATTTGATAATAATAATAATAATAATAATAATAATAATAATAATAATAATAATTTATTTCCAAATCCATATTAGAATATGCTCTTTGGCTTACGAATAATATTTTTAAAAGAATACGGAACTAGCAAATAAAAAGTAGATATAGATACAAGTAAAACACGGCAGAATTAGGCGTTTAAGAATAAGCAATAGTAAAAAGGTGAGTTTTTAATCGTGATTTAAAACTCGATCTAAAGAAGTGCTAAAACGTAAATGAGTAGGTAACCTATTCCAAAGATATGGCGCATGGTAAAAGAACGCTTTCTGACCAGCAGATAAAAGTTTGGCTCTAGGCTGAGTTAAAAGCAACTGACTAGATGATCGTGGATCTCGAACACTAGGTTTGATAGATAAAAGTGATTGGAGATAGTAAGGAGCATGTGAGTTAAGACATTCAATATCATTTGAAAGATGGCAGCGCTCGTCAAACATTGTGAAATATAAGTGACTAAATAATACACTGCTCTATAGTGGTATGCATATTATACAACAACCTGGGATGGAATTTTGTAAATTTTCAAATTATCTCCCATTCTTTAGGCGGGTATTGATTAGTCGGCGCTGAAAGGGTTGTTGTGATCCTTACTCGTCGAAACTCTCCTCCGTGAGGGTTAACAGCGGTCCGTCCGGTACTACCAATGCCGCGTTATTAATCAATAGATCTATGGGCAAAGCGCCCTCTGCGGCGTCGCGAGTCGTCTTCCAATCTCTCAGATCAAGACAAATCGTCTCGATTTCGGGACACTGCGAAATATGAAAAATACCACCGGACATTATTTATACTTTGGGGGGTTCATAGCGAGTCTCCTAAGTCTCCGAACCTCTTGTTTCAGCGAGTCAAGGTCAGATTGCGTACGCGACAAAGCCACAACTTTAGCTCCACATTTCGCTAGTGTTTTCGCACAACAACGGCCTATACCTATTTAACATACAGATTTAAGTGAAACATTAACTCGTATTTCGTGTACAATTCAAAATGCAATACCGTGATGTACATCGCGGATTACGATTACGATTACGATTTTATTTACACTCCAACCATTTCCATGGTATATGGAGGAAAACTATTACACATGGATATACAAATATTTACAAAACAACACTGAAATGATTAAAATTTAGAGAATGAAAACGTAACAAAATATATATATATACATCAACTATTTACAATACTATATATACTATTGGAGGGATCTATATACATCTAAGCCGGTCTTAATGAATTTAGCTTATTTGACCGTTGGGTTTTTCAGAATATCAAGGGTATTTAAGGTATTCAAATTCAAATAGTTTTTGCGGGGTTTGTTAAGTAAGGTACAGTCAAACAGAAAATGGGATTCGTCACCTAAAGTATTACAAGTGGGGCATATTCTATCGGCTCTGTCTAAATGAAGGTTTGAAAATTTGTTCGCAGGTTAAACATAGGACCCGACCCTAAATTCAAATAAACTAGTTCCTAAGTCATCACCAATTTGATTCGGCGAAATAATGCCCCCCTAGTGGTGTATTTTTCGATAAACTATACTTACCCTTACCGGCGCCGGTTACAAGCGCTCTTCTACCGTTGAAATTTATTTCCATTTCTCTTGGTTTTACCAGTAGGTTGTGCGGGTTAGTTCAGTTGTAACCGGTGTAAGTTGTAATAGAGACAATACCTGGGTAGTAATCTCCTCTGAATATTGTGAGTGTCATCTGCATAATCTGTTTCATGCGTGTAATGTTGGTTTTCTTTCGAAATTAGGTCAAACAAGTGTTGGGAAGTAGATTATTAGGAATTTGAATAAATGCCGCCTGATTTTCTGACATCTGTCGACCAGATAAATGTCACCATTCCGAATGTTATTCTTTAGTTCTCAGTTTAGTTACTTCGTAATTGCGGGTTAAATCAATATTAAGGAATGATTTTTCGGTAAATGAAAGAGTTGGGGGTGTTTAGAGTCACTGAGCTATCGTGGCCACTGACCATAAACTCAGGGATTCAGACAATCTTGAAAATAAAACGGAAAACCCCGTGATTTTGACAAATTTGGCAGAAAACTCAACACGCAATTCGGATACCCCGGTAATATTAATGACCACGTGTATAATAATCAATAAAAATTTGTAATTTCGCGGAAATGAGCCACCCTGATGGGGTCATAAGTTTAAACTGTCTTCTTGCCCGTTCATCAAAAGACTTAAAAGAATCTATTGACCCCAAAAATTGGCCGCATGGGAAGCAAAGTGACTTGTGGCCATTTTTGTTCGGCAAAATCAGCATTTTTGCTCATTTTTGAAGTTTTCATGGGAAGAGTTGGAGACTGTCCGGCATAGAATGTGAAATTGCATGTTTCGATTTTTGTGGGACTCGTCTGTCAGATTGTCGAGCATTTCAAACCACTTTCTAAGCGCGCACAGCGTTCCTGGAGCCCTATTTGTTATCGGAGAGTGTATATTTTCAGCGGTGTAATATCCCGCGATGTTGAAGTCTGGCAGCAGAGTAAAATGTGGCCGTTTTCGTGTTACGCGTACGCGGGTTCGTTGCCGAGTTTTCCCGGATTCGAAGATGTCTCCGCCGAGGAAATGAGATACGAAGCTTACGTCGAAGGCCAAGCGACTCGCAGTTTCAACAATTATGTAAATCACGGATCAGTTTCTTGTAAAAAATCAGGATTTCCAAATTAGCCTCGAGCGAATAAGAGCTCAGTCATAGAAATTTCTATTAAGTTTTCGTTCTTATTTTGAAGAAAAACAAAGAAGCCCATTTAGCCGCAGAGAACAAGGCCAAACAAGACCAACTGAAAACTGAAAATTTGAATCCTTCGATAAAAGCTAAACTAGTAAGTGTTCCATGTTCCGTCAGATGGCGCTTCATCCTCTGAAGTGTTGAAGGAATATTTGTAACAATATTTTCGTCTTAAACATCTGTCTTCATGCCCTTCTTTCTGTCTTTACAGTTGTCGGTTGTTGAAGATTTCAAGAAGCTTTCAACTGCTGGGTAAGTTTATCTAGAATTTCTGTAAATCATTTTACGATATATACCTTACTCGGCCTAACTTGGTAGTGTTGGGAATCCGGGAACCCGGTAGCATTCGGTCTGCTCTGACTATTTCTCTGAATTGACAATGAGGGAAATGAAACTTAAGTTAAATTTGGCAAAATTTGCCGACTTGACCGAATACCGAGTAAGGCGGAGTCTGTGCTATATACAAAAGGAAATTATAGTTGTTGTCTACTGTAAATACAGTCAAATTTGGTTCAGCCATTAGAGCTAGGACAATCATTGTGTTGATTACTTACTCTTAGCGAATTGAATTGAAAATTTCGCGCAGATTGGGACTAAAAATAGTGATGACTCAAGTATTGCAGATTGCAGGAGAGCATTAAACTCTGGGGAGGATAATCATGTTTCACTAGGTCAATGAAAGTATTTATTTCCATCCTTATTTCTTTCCAGATCGTCTGCTAAAACTAATCTCTTCGGAAACAGTTCGTCATCTGTCGCTGCGAACAAAACAGGATTATTCGGCAAACCCGTCGCCGCCGTGACCGGTAGCAATGCGCAGAATAATAATCCGTTCGGTGGCTCGAACGCTAAACCGAGTTTATTCAACGGAACGAACGTGTTCGGAGGATCCGCCGCGCAGACTAATAACAACATTTTCGGCGGAAGTTCGTCTAGTTCCGGTTTATTCACGAAAACTCCCGCCGGTTTATTCGGTAAGAATAGGTCCGCCAGCGGTAACAATAGCGATAATTTATTTGGAAGAAGCACGACGGTCACCGTGGGCGGACTGTTTGGTAAAGTCGCGTCGACGAACGTCTTCGGCGGTAACGCTACGAACAGTAATAACGCCTCGGTGGCGACCTCTAGCGGTAACACCTTCGGACAACCGTCGACATTCGGTTTCAATTTGAATAATCAGACGAGTTCTACGAGTAATATTAATTCTAATAATAAGCTATTCGGCGGGCAGACGACCGGACAAACGTCGCTATTTGGAAAAGTCCAGCCGGCTCAAAAAAACTTATTCGGCAACGTTCCATCTCAAAACGCGTCTGCTGCTTCGTCGTCATCGACAACTGTTGCTACAGCGACGGGTGGATGCTCTCGCGTGGCTTTTTATACACCGCTTTCGGAATTGACTGACGCGGAAAAACAGCAATACATGGCGGATAAATTTACAATCGGTTGTATACCCGTTAAACCACCCCCGAGAGAGTTCGTTTAGACTGTTTGCGGGTGGGTTTTAACTGTTAAAAGTTCAATTAAGTTAATCCGCAGCCTTGGACTAACCCGCCCACCCTCGTCAAATGTGCGAACATTCGCTACATGTATTTTTAATTGAAGGCGATAGTCTGAATGATCTCTTATTGAAATTGTACTCTTAGAATATCTATGTCCAGTGTTTGTATTTTGCCTGTATTTTCAAGTGCTGAAATCATGTGAACATGTAGCCTACTGCTTGTTTATCAAATGACCAGCGTGAGTAGTTGATTTTCAATTAGAATCGTCCCAGGTAAAGTCCTGAACACTTGATAAGTTTGAAATTGGAAGAATGCTGATTAAGTTTCAAATGTCGTTAGGGGTGTAGGGTCAAGGTTGCAGATTGAAACTTTAATTTTATGTCAGTTTAAAGTCTCAAGGAAAACAACGTGAGAATTTTTCTTTTGATGCAAAATTTTTCTTTCACTGAAATTATGAAAATCTAAGATCTACAAGTATTAATGATTATTAAATAAATCAGATTTAGATATAAATACGTTTTACTATGTCTTAAGTTTTCTGGAGTTTTCAGAATAGTTGTTTTTTCCATTGGTTCTCCCCCCTGTGAGTCACAAAATTAGTTTCCACAAATTTTCAAAAAAATGAAAGAAAAAAATATTGGAACCCAACGTTGGGCTTAACCTCCTCTTCCTTAGAGTTGTGATATCTGGCGGCAGATTCGATTAGTCCATCTACCAGTGACGTCACTTCCGGTTGCATTTTAAAACTTAGCTGCGCGTAAACTTACCACTCGCTACTTGAAAGTGCTTCTTGAGGGATGTATCGAACTTACTACAGCGGAACCTCGTTACAACGAACTTAAGGGCTCCAGAAAAAATATTTGTTATACATGTAACCGATAGTTCATTATAACAAGGATTGAAATTACTCAAATTGTCCTAATAAATTCAAGGTTGGTTCTAGGTTCATTATTTGGCCTACGGGTTCCAATAGTTACTGACCTGGGCAGATCCAGCATAAACGCTTCGAGAAAAATTCGGGATCTACCTTTCTAGGGCTAGAGGGTTAAAATCTAAAAAAATTAAGCCAATTTCTATGAAAAGTTTTACGTGAGCCCCTTAGCCAAATTCGTGGATCCGCCCCGGCTGTCTGACTTTGTGAGTCCCACCACGACCTCGGCAAACGATGTTCGACCAATGCTGGACTAGATGGTAGATTTTGTAAACTATATGATCATTGTTACTTACCCCGTAGTTTGACGCACCGAGCTTGTATAGCGCATTTTACACAGGAGGAAGTACAGTTCCGAGTAGAAATGTTTAAAATAGCATTTTTCTGTGAACGAATCAACCTAAAAACATTTCAAGAAGATCATGTTCAAGATAACTCTACGTTATAAACCACCCTGTTTCACGAAATTCGAATTGATAGAGAAATCTGACAGTTTTCCAACAGTTCTGAATGGCATTTGACTGTTGAGTCAAAACATTGAAAATGAATTGATTTCAACTCAGAGTAAAACTCTGGGTCATGAGTTCAGAGTTAACTCTACCCTTAATGGAGTAATCATTTGTCAAATGATTACTCCAAGCTCTAACTCACAACTGTGGCACTGGATCCTGAGTTCAGTGTTAATTCTAACTCACAACTGGTGAACCTGGTGTACAAGGACATAGATTATTGATATTGTGCCGAGAGGGGCTTACGGAGAAAAAAGTGTACACGAAACAACAGTCAATCCAGACGGGCACTCGACTGATGGGTTTTTTAGAAAACTGCCCGGTTGCGTCACTGTTAGAAATCTTCGCTGCGGGACTATTGGTGTACATTCGACAACTGCCTGTAACAAAGAATATAATACGTGAAAATACCTTCGACGTTTCTCGGTATCGCGTATGTTCACGAGAAATCAGAAACATCGTGTCTGCAAGCAATGTTTCCCTAATAAAACATGTTTGCGGGTGTAGACGCATCGTTTGCGTTTGGCACAACGGAAACATAGAAACACGAAATCCAAAAGCTGTTTCTCGTATACCTGTTTCCTTGTGCGTTGGCACAGGCAGACACTCAAAGTAAAACATTTGATCTTGGAAAAATTGTTACCCGAAACCATGTGACGAAAATACACTCATATCATTTTAGAGGTGATTGTTTGATAGACGAAACTTGATACAGGGAATAATGGTTCATTAGAATAATCATTGAAAACTGCTGTTAGTCTATTAACGGCTATCTGGTGATAAAAATAAGCGTTAATCGTCTGCTGGTGTCACATGACGTACCCGAATAATTTCTGGTGGCCGCACAAAGGCCTCGCATGTGATATTGGAGCGCGCGAATCTCGCACCGTCGCACCTGTTCGAGCACCTGCAGCTAACCATCACCATATCAGTCGGACAGCTAACTAGACTGCGCCGACGCGTCCTTGAGGGTTCACCTTGATAAACAGTGATGTTCCAGCCTGCTGTTTGAAAGACAATACGAATGAGGTGGGGGGGGGGGGGTTATGGGCTCATACTGCACAGCGGCGGATCCAGGGGGGGGTGCCCCCTCCTAACGTCCTTGCTATTTTGTTATTGGTTTTGTTTCTAAGTAATTTTCTGGGGGAGGACCCCGACCCCCTTCCTAATTTGTGCACGCCTCCCTGAAATCCTGATTCCGACGCTGCTGCATGAACAAAGATCCATCATCTCTGCGATTGGGTAGACTTGGCCTGGTAGCTTCTGAGTACACTGGAGTTCGTATTGAACTTCTGCCACACTCCACCTATTTTAGCAATTGCAAATAGGTGCCTGGTTTGATAGATAACTCTTGAGCCCAGGATGAAATATCAAATTCATATTTAGTAATAATTGGTAGAAAAGGGTATAATCGCACCGGGCATTTTCTAATCCAGTTTTTGTTTTTACTGTAGATATTCGTGTATCGTCTTGTGGCGTAGTTACAACTTTTTTCTTTATACACAGTATGAAAACCGGTCTATAGAAATGTTAGATTTCGCGGTGTAAGAATTAGGGGGCGAATATCTAGTTTTATTCATCGGTGTTCTTTTTTGTATCGCTGTCAATAACGAATCTGAGCTACAATACTTACAGGTATTCGTCCAGTTTTCCTCCGTTCACAGTTTGAATAAGCTCGTAGTTAATTCATTTTGATAGAATTGTTGTTAGACTCTCGAGTCGATTTTAGATTTTAGCGCGAGTTGCGTAAACTAATTTTCGACTCGTGGTTTAGATTTGAAATTGTGTTAATATTCGTGTTTTACCGAAAACATATTCTATGGCGATTTAGATTTTTTTTTCATACTCAGCACCACCTTGAGACCTGGACCGAGTCGCAGTTGCGAGTTCGACTGAAGGTGTCTGAACGCGTGATCAAATATGCTTCAAAAACTTACCCGTTAAATCAGCTGTCACCGATGCTCCGTTCTCAAATGCTCGCTCCAAACTCAATGCCGCAGTGATATCATTCAACCAGTGAAAATAAAACGCTCCAATAAAAAACGCCAGCGAATAGAACTGCCTCATACTTTCGAGTCTATTAACTGTTGGATGTTACATGGACATTAGCCCGGTCAGTTTTGGGAGTTTATACTCGAAATAGGTTTTAAACTGATCAGAAAGTCGGGCCCTGCTACGGAATGGCATGTCGAATTCAAAGCCACTGTCCATTGAAGGATCGCCAAAAAGACAATATTGAATCCAGATAGACGACTTGCAAAGAAGTGGCAACAATTCCCCAATGATGATGAACCAAGAGGGACGAAGAACAAAGTTGTTTTTTTCTTAAGGAAAACTTCAAAACCTTCCTCCCTCAACGAATAATCAGTTCATCTCAGTTATGTCGAACATTTTCGAAGCGAAATAAATCTGATGATAAAAGTTGACACTTTTCATCCATTTCACCGGATTCCGTGCTCACTCGTTACACTATTTTGCAATCCATATAAACAGCGCAAAACTGATTAGATCCTGCTTGCTATGATACACCACCTTTTCAATCAGTTTAAGACCTATTTCACGCACGAAGCTACTTCCAAAATTGACCCCGTTATGACCAAAAAAGATCATAAGATAGAAACAGCTCTTACGCAGCACGAACAAATATCGTACATCTATAATGGAACACGATCACTGCTGAACTAATATTCGACGACAACGTGAATTACTTTCGACAACTATCGAGTTTTCGTCGACAAAAACATCCGCTTTATAAGCGTAATGAAGTGTGTCTGGAAAACTAAGCCAATCGTGTTCAGTTTTTCATGTTTCAGGGCGGAATGCAACCATGGTTACGAAATACCCGGTAACAGTCCGAAACCAAACTGGTATTGGCAACTTATATTTTTCGGTGTTGCCAAAATTTTATAAGTAAGTCGAAGTGCTGCCCGGTATCAAATGTGTATCTTCTACCCTAAATCCTGCTGTAGCCTGGTCTAGTACCCCTCAGACATTCAACATTATGGACCTGCGCCTGTCAGACATTTATCAGTTTGGACCTGCATCTCTCAGATATTCTACAGTCTGGACCTGCATCTCTCAGATATTCTACAGTCTGGACCTGCACCTCTCAGACCTGCTCCTCTCAGATATTCTACAGTCTGGACCTGCATCTCTCAGATATTCTATAGCCTTGACCTGCATCTCTCAGATATTCTATAGCCTTGACCTGCATCTCTCAGATATTCTACAGTCTTGACTGCATCTCTCAGATATTCTACAGTCTTGACCTGCATCTCTCAGATATTCTACAGTCTTGACCTGCATCTCTCAGATATTCTACAGTTTGGACCTGCATCTCTCAGATATTCTACAGTCTGGACCTGCATCTCTCAGATATTCTACAGTCTGGACCTGCATCTCTCAGATATTCTACAGTCTGGACCTGCACCTCTCAGATATTCTACAGTTTGGACCTGCACCTCTCAGACCTGCTCCTCTCAGATATTCTACAGTCTTGACATGCATCTCTCAGATATTCTACAGTCTTGACCTGCACCTGTCAGATATTCAACAGTTTGGACCTGCACCTCTCAGACTAAGTGCCATCTACGTATTTCAAGGTTGAGCAATCACAGAAGTGCGTGTCTCTCGAACTGCGACCGGAAACTGTCGATTGCCGGTCCTAAAGTTGTGTAAAATGTAAAATGCGATACACGAAACTCGATACATGAAACAAGTGGCCGTTGGTTTAATTGAAGTCGGTGAATTTTGCGTAGTAATTATCGGTGAAATCTAGCGGTGAATTTCTGTGATTTTTCTTTACACGGTAAGTATACCCTCAAGCATTTATGGATGACATACTCTAAAAATACGCGCAAGTGGTCACCATCATTTGCGGTAAGTAGGAACTAATTTTGGGTATGGTCGGTACCCATGTTGGCGTAGCCTAGATCTCCAACACCGGGTTGGTTCACTTGACAATACTCAACGAGGACCGGACTGTGATGAATGCTGAATGTTGAATGCAGTAGGCCCTATATTTGGGCAATTTCGGCACTTAGGCACGGGCCAATTTAGCCCAGGCCAAATCGTCTCCGCCAGATCGCGGCTTACGTAATGACTTTCAAATGCACCGGTATTTAAAAGCTATTCGTTCGCGGGTGTTTAGATGTTAAAATCACGGTGATAATTTTCATTTCTGCAATACAACAAAATGTAAGTGTTTTCCGACAGCTAATGGGCGGATGTGATATAATCAATACCAGTAACGCTGTTTTAAATTATCGAATGTCAGTTCAGTAAAATGTTTGAATATTGCATTTTGTCGCGACGCAAAAACTCCTGTTGCTGTTGCACCCGTCCGGAAAGTTCCTGGTTTTGGTAGAAAGAATGAATATGAGACGGTTATGTTTGCGCGTTTTATTTTCACAGGTTGGTTTATTTCGCCGCGGTGTTGCGTATGACGAATATTTTTTTTTCGAAATGGAGCATCGCTTGTGTGGATTTGACAGGTGGGGATTTTGAAAGGCGAGAATTTAAATCAAGAACTGTTAAAGTTTCTCGAGTCCCGTTTATAAACACAAAACCGTTTTGTGCAACTCTGGTGTTACTATCTTAAGAAGATGACAGGATTTAACTAAGAGTTAGAAAGTATTGATAATGAACAAATATCTTAGACCAAACTCTATCTCGTTTTAGCAGCGCATGAACCATTGGAATGTGGAAATTTTTAAAAGTGTTTTATTTCTATGAATAATAAAGAAGTCCATTCAGCCACCGAGAACAATACAAAACAAGACCAACCGAAAACTGAAAATCTAAATCCTTCGATAAAAGCTGAAATAGTTCAAATAGATCCTGTGTTAGGAAGTTTTGTAACTGTCATTTGGTCTCATACATTTGTCTTCATGCCATTCTTTCTGTCTTGCAGTTGTCGTAAATTGAAGATTTTAAGAAGCTTTCAGCTGCTGGGTAAGTTCATCTAAAATTCCTCTGAATTGTTCGATATGCAGTTAAACTCGGCTTCACTCGGTAGCGTCGCGAATCAGGAAACACTGTGGCGTTGGGACTGCAGTAAAGGCTGTAAACATTTCACCGACCTGAAAATCAAGGAACTCGGTAGCATCTGGACTGTTTAGATATTTCTCTAAGAATCAGGGAAATAAATTCGTTTGAGATCCACTAAGTTGACTAGTATTGAGAAAGGATTCTCTACAAGCAAAGTCAAACTCGGTTACGGCATTATAGTTGGGAATATAGTTACGTTGACGGACTTGTAAATTGAATTGCTGATCAAGTACGTCGTTGTTCTACGAATGTTGTAAGGGATGCAGGGTCAAGGCCGCAGATTGAAACTTTCAGTTTACGTCAGTTTAAAAATCGAGATAAACAACGCGATTATCTAAACGTAAAATGTAAACGTTTCTCTGTCATCCAAAGAAAAAAATGAATATCTAAAATTAACTTGTAATAATGATCATTAGATGTATCGGAAACGTTTTTGTAGACACAAATTTTATTATCTTTTAAAGTCTTCAGGAGTTTTCAGAAAAATCTGTTTTCTTGATATTTCACTGGTCACGCCAATCCTCCCCGACTCTTAAAAAAGAAAGTTTTTACAAATTTTCGAAAAAAATGAAGAAGAAAAGTAACATAATATTCGAACCCAACATCGAATTCATCCTCACCATCGGTAGGTCCGTGGCCGCAAATTCGATTGGTCTAGCAACCAGTCGCGTCATGTTGCCAGAAATTCGAAACTTTTAAAGTAGCTAATAGACTTACCACGTTGAATCCCGTTTAGTGCAATTCGCTTCTTGGGGGATTTTCTAACTTACCTCAGCGGAATCTCGCTACAACAAACTTCAGGGGACCAGAAAATATCCGTTATAACCGAATTCGTTATATCCAGTATGAAATTATGAAATTATCTAAATCGAACGAAATTCTAGGTTTGTTCTAGGTTCGTTATTACGAGGTTCAAAATGTAAACACCTAGACCCAGTTCCAGAGTCGCGAATTAAGATTTGACTCAGTGTTAACTCATCGGGAATGAACTGATTTTAACTCTGAGTTAACACTTACCCACGACTGTGGAACTGGCCCCTAGTTATCAACCAGCATTAGGTTTACTATTTGCCGGTGAAGAGTGCTTCGAGTTAAAGATCGGGATCTATCTTTCCAAGGCTAGAGGGAAAAATCTAGAAAATCTGAACTTTTTCCAGCCTCGACCCCCCACGGATACTAAAGCGAGCTTCGTTAGTTTCGGGGTATGTTTTTATTCTATCAAGAAAGTATCAGGTCTAGATGGTAGAATCTGTGAAATATATGATATTGTTACTTACCTGATATTTTGACGCAACGAGCTTGTATTTTGCACCATCCACAACTGGAGGAAGTACAGGTACGAGTAAAAATATTCAACGTAGCATTTCCGTAGTGACTGTGCAACCTAAAAATATTTCATGATGTTCAAGATACCTCTTTATACATTATGAACCATTCTGTTTCACAAAATTGAACCGATGAATAAATCTGAGAGTTGGTGAAACTCGGTCCGGTTCGAGACTGGATCAAGTTCCACAATTCTGAATTAGATTTGACTCTTGACATTGAGAATGAACTGATTTTTCAACTCAAGAGTTAAACTCTTAACTCACAACTGCGGAACTGGATCCTGAGTTCAGAGTTAACTCTAACTCACGATTGTGGAACTTTATCCTGGTGTACAGAACATAGATTATGAATTTATATTGTAATGGAGGCTCAGAAGGGCTTACCGTGAATAATAGAATAGTGTACATGAAACCACGGTCCATTCAGATGGGCACTGGACTGATGGGTCTCTCTGATAATCGGCTGGTGAAACCGTCAAAAATTCTCGCCCCGGCGTTATCTGTGCACACTCGATGATTGTCTGTCACATAGAGAAAAATATACTGAAAACATTTTGAAAAGCGAAATTTTTCGTAAAAAAATGGAATATTTACAACATGTATTTATAACTAGATATCTAAAAAGTAATCTCGGCATTATCAAAATGAGATGCTTACAGCTGAATTTTAGATTCTAATGATGGAAACAAGAGCCAAAAGCTCAACGCACGTGACACTGGAAATCACGTACGTTTAATAGAAGCGACAACATTTCCCAGATCACACGCGGGAACAGACGCATCGCGTTTGGCATCACGGAAACGATAGTTAAACGAAAATGTCCATCCGTTTCAATGTGCCGTGTGCGTGACACAGGGAAACACGGAAACACGGAATCAAACATGCTTGATCTTGGAAACATTGTTTCCCGAAACCACGTTTCTCGTTTCTCATGAAGGCACACGACACAGGGAAACACTCGAAAACATGTTTCTTTCTCCAGTTTCCGTGTTTTCCAATGTTCTTGGAGGTGTCGATCCAGGAGTCACGGTTCATTGAAATTGAAAACCTACAGTTAGTCACGCCATCTGGTGGCATAACCGTTGTTAAGCCCGATCGTCTGCTAGCGTCACATGACGTACCCGAAAAGTTCGCGGTGACATCCAGGCGTAAGGGGTCACGCATGCCGAGATATTGGAGCTCCAGAATCTGACACCGTTGCACCTGTTCGAGCACCTGCAGCTTACCATCACCGTATCATTCGGGCAGCTCACAAAACTGCTAGATGCACCCGTCCTTGTTGAGTTTTCACTTTGATATGCAGTGATGTTCCAGCCTGTTTTAAAGACATATCATAACAATGAGGTTCAGGGGGTTTATAGGTTCAAGCCTCAAATAATGTACGGACAAAGACACATCGTCTCCTCAATAAGGGGTACTTGGCCTGGACACTAGTTCGTATTCAACTTCTGCCACTCCACCCTTTAGAAATAGGGAATATGCCTATCTGGCTTCATAATTAATTCTTGAGCGGGGTAAAATATAAAATTCATACTTAGTAGATTGGTAGAAAAGGGTATAATCGCACCAGGTCTTCACCAAGAACCTTAGTGGCTGATGTTACCACAGATCGGTTACACAAGGATCGTAGAGCTACGTAAATCTCTGTGGAGACAGCCACACTTCAGGACTGGGCGAAATCAGGTCCGGCGTTAGTTCGTTTGAACCCTTGGGTATCTTATAAATCCAGTTTTTTTTCATAGATATTAGTGTATCGTCTTGTGGCGTAGTTACAACCTTTTTATACACACGGTAAATGAATGCCGGTAAATATGAAAATTTTGAATTTCCCTGTGTGAAGAAGGTGCTAGAAGGGCGACATAGTGATTTTGTATCGCTATAAATAGCGAGGTACAAAACCCATTAGTATTCGCTCAATTTCCCCAGTTCTCAGTATGAATCAGCTCGTAGTTACATTAGGATTCAATTAAATCCTGTTAAATTTTTGAGTCAGTTTTAACCCACACCTGTGAAAGCGGTTGCGAATTGTGTAGATTAATTTTTGACTCGTGGTTTAGCGCATATGAAACCTGGGCCGAGTCGCAGTTGCGAGTTCGACCCGATCTGAACGTTTAACAGAATGCGTGATCTAACTATTCAAATATGCTTCAAAACTTACCCGTTAAATTAGTAGTTACCGATGCTCCGTTCTCAAATACTCGCTCCAAACTCAATGGCGCGGTGATATCATTCAACCGGTCTAAAAGATAAAAAGCACCAATAAAAAACACCAGCGAATATAAGTGCCTCATACTTTCACTGGAGTCGGTTTTTCGAAGAATGCTGGGCGTTTTTAGACATTGTTCAGTTAGGTTTGGGAATATATACCCTTTTAGAACGATCAGATAACATCGACTTCAAAGCCGTATTACAGTTAATGAATCGAAGAATTGCTAAAAGTCATAATTGTATCAGGGTTGACTCGCAAAGAAATCAATGCCAACATTTTCTGAGATTTCATCATCGATGGTCACCATGAGGTGAGGAAGAACGAAGAACGAAGTTATTTTTCTTTTTTGTTTTCAACGCAGTCTCAAATGTTTTGTGACTCTCTTAATATGTATCAAACCTGTCGCAGGCCCTTTCCTCGTTTCGAGAAGTCTGGACGATTTCCAATGTAAGTACTTCGTTTTAGATTATAAATATATCATGTATCGTGTGGATTATCCCTTATGTACTGATATAAAATCTAATGTCAGGTATTTGTAGTCTATTTGTTTCTTCATTCCAGATTAAATAGCCGCGATCACACCGAGACTTGGGCCGGATCTAACTGGTCAGGTTCAGACAAAAGTTAGATTTGGCCCGTTTCTAATTAGAGAGCGCGTTCACACGTAAACCACTCACTCGATACTAAACAATGCTTAAACAAAGTGAAGTGAGTCACATGCAGTAAGTCAGCATTCACACAGTTATTTGATCAGTGCCTAAAATCTGGCGCGGGCCTTGTCCGATATCTCCTACACTTACGCTACCTCGTCCTCTAACCTTTACAATAGTCCATTCCCGTTTACAACAATTGTAACCCCATTTACCACAATAGTTACCCCGCATATCGATACTAACAGCTCTTCCCCACAAACTCCCACCTTCCGGGTGTTTCTTACCGCAATTTGATGATGACCACTTATGGGGTTTAGTTTTAGAAACATCAATAAAAGCTTTGTTAGATGTTGAGGTATACTTACAGCATGAACAAGGCACAGAAATTCACTACTTGATTTCGCCGATATTACTCCGCAAAATTCACCTACAACCTACCCGATAGCTTTGTGCACCGAGCCTGCAGTTTGCATCGCCAGCAATTGTAGGTCTGACAGCCTTGAGTTTGCGGCTGAAGTTCGAGCGATGCACGCGGGTACTCATGACTCCACCTAGAAATATGTAATCATCAATTATATTTCAATGCTCAATATCAATTTAGTTTATCTTTAATCGAGTTAGTACTTCTAGTGAAACTGTACCCTGGCACTTACGGGGAAAATAGTGTACACGAAACCAAGGTCCATCCAGTTTGACACCAGACTTTTGGGTTTTTCAGAAAACCGCTTCCTTCTGGAACTCCTGTTATAAAGTCTCGCTCCGGTCTTGTCGGTATACATCGAATAATTGCCTGGATAAAATAAAACACGGCGTGATAAGGTTCGTTACACGCGATGCGATCCATCTTGGATGATCTAAGTTTGAATATCAGACTATACGAATACAGTTAATCCTAAGACTATATTTACGTACGAGATCGTCAAGCTAAATTCAGACTTATTAGAAACCACTGAATAGCTCCTAGATGTGAAAGTCTAGTGTCACATTTCGTACCTGATTAGTTCCCGACCGATAATTACTGGCGGTACATTTTTGTAAACGATCCGCGAACCTGGTGCCGTCGCACCAGTTCGAGCACCTGCAGCTAACCATCGCCGTACCATTCGGGCAACTTACAGAACTGATCTCGCTGTCTCCTCGGCGCGAGCGATCACCATAATAGACACTGACATTCCAACCTGTTCAAATAAGACATTCAAGAAAAATATTTCAGACCGTCCCGAAGATTGCTGCTCCATTTTACTCCTACTGACGTCATCGGATCACTGAGATAATTGAACTTTAGACCTGGCGGAGAAGAATATGGATTTCCCGATGATATCGATATAATCATTTTATCTATTGGCCCTTCCCGAAGATCGGGCGGTTACATTTAAAGCCCCCTTTAATTATTCTTTTCATCATGCATGCTCGGCCTACAGGGGGAAAGTGATCTTCAAAAAATCACCGGTCAATTTCGGTCATCCAGAGTTAGAATGTAAGAATGTGGATTTGAAATACCTAATTTACACAGGGTTCTTCACGCGATAGTCAAGTTGACAACACTGGAACTGGTTGAATAAAACTCACAGGATCCATTTTCCCGTTTCTCCTTTGTGTTATCATCTTGTCGAGATAATCACTCTAAGGTTTTATTAAACGACTTAACAATTCATTCACGTTCCAACAGCGGTATTGCATTCATGGAAGTGGCTGATTCAAGCCAGAACGCCAAAACGAAAAAAATGCTGAATTTCCTCTAAAAAGTCCGATAGCAAAAAACTTTCATCTTGGCGCCACAACCAAAACATCGTGAGAATAGTTGTATAGGTTAGAAGAGAGTGAGGGCATGGCTTAAGAATGTGAGGAATGTACAAAATTAGTATATAAGTCTAAGGTTTTGGCTCGGGGAGGAGAATGATATTTTGGTGACCCCGCAAAAACCACGAAAAATTTCGAAACGTCGAATTTTCTCTAAAAAATTACTAAGTTTGTTTTGGCAGGGGTGCCTAAATGGACATTCTTTGTTTTGGCGGACCAAGAATGACTTTTTAAAGGAAGTTCGACGTTTTTGTTTCGTTTTGACGTTCTGGCGTCTTCATTGCATACCAGGAATTTTACGTGATGGCCCTTATCAGCCACCATACTTTATAGATCTGGACTCATGAATCTTTACAGTTCTTGATAAGAATATCCTCACCTGTCAAATTGGCACTAAGCGATGCTCCATTTCGAAAAACTCTCGTCACACGCGACGCCGCTGCGAAATAAACCAACCAACGAAAATAAAACACGCAAAAAATGAATACCGGCGAAGATAACCGTCTCATATTTTCACAAAACGACCAAAGTTTCAGGACTGTAGCAACGAAAACTTGAAACACAAATTCATGCGGAGTTGTTATGTAGCGATTCCGTGCATTTATTCCTATTCTACGAACGTGTATCGTAATATACAACGCGAGCACTCTAAACTTATAGTCGACAAAGTTTATCCATTTACGACAAATTTCGAGTGACAGATATTGAAATATTCATTTACTCGTATCTGAAAAATGGAACCAATAACAATTACAGGTTTTCATGTTTCAGGGCCAATATTGCAACCATGGTTACGGTAAAAGAGTCCGACAACAGCCCGATACCAAACAGATATAGGCAATGTGTCGCCAAAATATCATTCTCCTCTTCGAGCCAAAAACCTTCGACTTATATACTAATTTTGAACATTCCTCACATTCTTAAGCCATGCCCTCACTCTCTTCTAACTTATTCAACTATTCTCGCTATGCGGCGAGTATGCGGCAGTTATTCAGTGACGCTTTGGTTTTTCCAGGGAAGTGTGATGACACTTCCCTGGTTTTTCTAAGCCGAAGGACGTGTTTCTTTTTACGTTGGCCGAGTGTCCGCGTGTGCATTGTTGTGGCAAGTTTCTGGGTTGAGCCCGACGTTCTGGGTATCGTCAGAGTTTGCCTGACAAGCAAACCCAGAGGCCTGACCAGCAGAAAAACCAAACTTCATGAACTGGTGCAAAAACAACTAAAAACAGAAGGGGTTTTTGTGTTGTGGCTCAATTCACTTGATCCCAATTTTACATACTTGGACATCCAATACTTAAACAGCGCTATAACTGATATTGATAATTTATAACATCTGCCCATTTGCTGTCGAAAAAACATAATAATAGATATTGGCAACTCATGTATTCTGTCCGCGCGATCCTCATTCTCTTTCCCAACTGCCATGATATTATTGGCAAGTGTTGAAGTTCTGTCTAGTTTTAGATGCATTCTTTCTGTAGCGTGGACCCACACCCGGCAGGCATTCTGCAGTCTGGATTTGCACCCTCAGTCATGCAGCTCATCGTTGCGCTAAGCCCGGAGAATCATTTCTTTGAAAATTCGTTGATAACAATTTCGGTTTTTAAAGGTTTTTGCAATATCCCAACTTGACAGAACTGTCGACCAAACAACGACAGCTTAAAACAGACGTTGTCATTTAGTGATTCCAACCACTCTTATTCCAACCGACAGTTCGAGGAACTGGTTGCGTCACACCATCGCTACTGGTATTAATAATCTAACGTCTGACCTTGTATCAGTCATAAAAACTCTTAAATTTCTTGTTTGAAAACGAAAATACACCCGAGTAACCCACAAAACATTTCGTGAATACTCATTAACAAAAGAATGTCTTAGAACTGAGGGGCGTCGAATCGGCAGTTCTCTCATTAGCTGTCTGCTATGATATGTACGTATTTGATACGTCGTTGCCACAGTTACAAAGAACGCCCGGGTCACCACCCGATACATATAATAGAAATAACAACTAATATTCTTATTTTGCATGAAATGAAAATGTTAATGGCGAGTTGTGTCCTTTCTGCTTTGTGGCCTGGACCTGCAGATATTCTCGGACATTCTGTATGTAGCTTTGAAATCGTTGCTCAGTAGTCCGAACGATCATTTTTCAGTCGATAATAACATCTGATATGCCTGATGTTTCGAGTCCGATAAAGTTACTTCATTTTCGATGAAAATGTCCGTCGAGTGTGAGAGATCAAGGTCACGTACATGCAGGCCGATATAAATGACCGACATTGATTTCGGGCGTTACTTACCGCAGTTGAAGCGCGTCTTGTTTTGAAGCATCAATAAAAGCTCTCTGCTAGATCTGCAGGGTAGACTTACCGTAATAATCAACTTCGCTTTTTTATATCAATGCCGACCTTTCATGGCAAAACAACTTATCGTAAAATTTTCCTTGAAATAAAGCTAGATATACAAATGTATAATGATAGAAATTTTATAGAATTTAGAAATTCTCTTACTGATTCTCCTAAAGAAAACGGAACCTACTTTAAACCTACTTGATAGTTTTGTGCACCGAACTTGCAGTTTGCATCTTCCACAATAGGAGTTGCAGCGTTGAGTTTTCTGATGCAGTTCTAGAGATGCACTTGAGTAAGAATTACTCCATCTAGAAATACGTGATCATTGATGATAATTCACCCGGAAATATATCTAATGTGTAAAGCTTGAATAGTTCGACAAATATATAGAAATTAAGCTTCTTTTTAATCTGGATAAAGCCACACATTCTTGATTAGTTCGCATTTATTCACGTGCAAGTGACGTCATATCGTGTCATAATGGCCGTCAAGCGCAAGTGGATAACATCAGGTTTACTTATTGAGCCCATGTCATTGTTCCGAGTTATATATGACCGAAGACTCAAATTAGTTCATTTTTTTGGGTGTTTTTAACTCCAAGTGTTTTTGTACTTGAAATGGAACTGAGTTGTCTTGGCACTTACGGAGAAAATAGTGTACAGGAGACTACAGTCCATCCAGCTTGACACCGGACTTTTGGGTCTCTCAGATAGTCGTATTTCACTGGAACTCCTGTGGCCTCCTCTGTTACAAAGTCTCGCTCCGGACTTTTCCGTACGCATTCAACAATTGCCTAAACGAAATGAAAATAGAAATGCTAACAATCGTTACAATCGACCCGGAGGCAGGATCGCGCCAAGGTTGAATATTTCAGTCCATACACAGCTAAGCAAGACTACCCGTAAGATCGTCAAACTGTAGCCAGACTTTGAACTCCCTCGAAAAATCGATGTGAAGGCGGTGTTTCGGATAAGTATGAAGAGTGACGTACTTGAGTCATTCCCGGTGGATTGGTCCCCACGTTATAGACGGTACACGTCGAAGTGAACCTGGCGCCATCGCACCTGTTCGAGCACCTGCAGTTAACCATCACCGTACCATCTGGGCAGCTCGCTGAACTGAGAGCGTCGTCATCTGGGAGCGAGTAATTACCGTAATAAACACTGACATTCCAACCTGTTCAAATATACATTACACATCGTCCAGAAGATTACTGCCCCATTTTACCCCTATGACGGAATCGAATCGTCTGTTGACCTTGGACGCCTTGTTACATGTTTCCCCGTGGGAACGAATGATCACCGTGATAAACACTGACACTCCGAACTGTATCATTTCAGAAAGATATTACAGACCGTCGCGAAGATTGCTGCTCTATCCCTACCCCCTAAGCCCCTTCAATGTCATCAAATCGTTTAACGATTCATCGGAAGAAATGAGCTGTCACGTGTAGTTCCCTGATGTACGCAAGCTTCCGGGGACATAATTCTTTTCTTTTCATTTTCGCCGATTGGAAAATCACAAGAATAAATAAAAAATCCATGTTTATCGAATTCTATAATCATTACGACCGGTACCAATCTAATTCCGACTTTTTTTCACGGAATTGAATCGTTCAACTTAATGGTAATAGCAGGGTTGACAACTCTGATTGTACGCACAAGCTTTTACTAGAAACGTTTTGTGAAAAACGTGTTTTCTGTTTTGGAGAAACAAACGTTTTGCCGCGTTATGTGCGGCGGGCTTAACATCAATTTTTTAAATTCTATATATGATCCTACCCGACGATTGTGAGCTGTCACGTTTGAATCCCCCTAAAACATCTTGTGTAACAAGGTGTAAACCAAAGTAGGCCCATACAGCGGATTGGAAATTCTTAAAATTTATAAGACCCTGGCCTAGTTGTACAGAGTAAGCACGCCATATAAATGGATTTGTAATAGCTTCGATTAGGGCTCTTCAAATTCGACTTACAGAATCCAGGACTCCATTTCGTGGAACGACTTAACGTTTCATTATAATCTTTCACCAACAGTTTTATGTTTATATATCAGAACCTATAAAACTACCGGTAATAGCCATTTTTTTGTGAAACGGGCCACAGTTCATAACAACAATCCTCACCTGTCAATTTGACACTAAGCGATGCTCCATTTCGAAAAGCCCTTGTCGCACGCAACGCCAAGGCGAAATAAACCAACCAGTGAAAATAAAACGCGCAAATCAAAATTACCGTCGAAGATAACCGCCTCATATTTTTCACCAAAAACGACCAAACTTTCCGGACGGGTGCCACAACAACTTGACTAATCTATACGGAGCTGTTATGCAGTTATTCCGAACACTAATTCCAACTCTACAAAACTGGCGGTTCATAAGCCAGGCCGGTGCTACTGGTGTTAATGATTTATCGTGTCAAGAACATCATTAACCAGCTTAATTGGATCGTCATTAAAACAATTAGATTTCTTATTTCAATACGGAAGTACTCAAAAGTAGCTCGCAAACCATTTCGTCAATATATAATAACAAAAGAAAACCCTACGGTCTCGGCAATTAGAACCGTGAGGGGAGTGAACTGATTATAGGTCTACTCGCTGCTCTCTCATTATAATTGTGATGAGAGGGCGTTCGACAATCAGTATAAATTATAACTTGTGGCAAGTGAGTGATCCACCAGGTGTGCTAGTGAGCAGTAGGACATCAACTACTGTAGCAATAGAGGATTCAATTTATGGCAAGTGAGGATCCGCCAGGTGTGATAGTGAGCAGTAGGACATCAACTACTGCGACAATAGAGGACTCCACTTGTGACAAGTGAGGATCCACCAGGTGCGCTAGTCTGCAGTAGGATATCAACTACTCAGCAATAGAGGATTCCGTTTATGGGAAGTGAGGATCCGCCAGGTGTGCTAGTGAGCAGAAGGATATCAACTACTGCGACAATAGAGGATTCCACTCGTGGCATCTGGGGATCTACCAGGTGGCGCTAGTGTGCAGTAGGATATCAGTTATCGTTGTAACGGAGGAAATGAAGACCCACGTGCGCCGTGCTGCAGGCCATCCTATTGTGGCAATAGATGATTCCATCTGTGGCAAGAGAACTCTTTCTATATTGGATCCTTGGAAGGGGATAATAGTCTTACTTTCATCTTTCAATATTCTCGGGTAACAGTTGTACTCTTATTGATTTGTTTTGTTCGCGGGATGCTTAATGTAGATAAACAAATAGTCGACAATGTTGATAACTACATGTATTGTACTCTGTTTCCAATCTAAAACAAGAAAATTAACTTTGATAAATTATTTGACGCCTGCGAAAAAATGTAGAATTTCTGGTATAAGCTAATGTGGAATTGTAAATTTGAAATCGAAGTTTTAAGAAATTTCGGGAATTATGAGATTTGGCGATTGGGTAGATGGTACAGTCTTCGACTGGTCTAATTTTAAAAAAAATTGTCTACTTGTGACTTCGATTCACTTTTGCCTCTAAGCTGGTCTGCAACTTCATTGCCT
The DNA here is from genome assembly GCF_964204645.1 of Tubulanus polymorphus. Classification (NCBI taxonomy): domain Eukaryota; kingdom Metazoa; phylum Nemertea; class Palaeonemertea; order Tubulaniformes; family Tubulanidae; genus Tubulanus; species Tubulanus polymorphus. Next base: position 12,155,369 of record NC_134032.1, on the reverse strand, counting down.
CCATGGTTGAAGAAAGAGCTCTTCTGATGTCTGCTTCATCATGACTTAGCATATCGAGCATACTGAGCATATCGTGTAGCCAGCCAGCCCGGTCCTGGGGCCCGGTCTGGCTGTCACTTGATATCCTAGACTTGAGTCTGGGTTGAAGTAGACATTGTCATTTAAATAACTTATTCATGTTATTCTGTATGAATTACCCGTGTGTCTTGTATTTTCTTATTTTAAAATTTGTAAATGTATTGATTTTTTGAATTTTATCCCAGAATTTCAATGTAATAAGGATCAATAAAGTATTGAATTTAATTGTCACCTTATACACATGCCATCAGTGGACGCGGAGCCGTATATGACAGCTATACTATTATAAATTGCTAATCTCATGAAACGTCTCTGCATACGTCTAATATCGAACATATTTTCTAAAACATTTGAATATTGAAATTATTTTACACGTTTTTATATAGAGCGCTTGTAGCCGCCGATGAAATTCACGCCGGCCCAACTCAGATCGTAGATAGCTTCGTCATTCCACCGGCATCCCCATGTTAGGGTCTGACTTTTATATCAGACTTCCAAATCGTGTATACATCCGCCATTTAACCGAATAATCCGATTTACTTATCATTTCTATTTATCCCTGCCGCTCCTGATATAATCATACATCCTTTACTATTACAATGTCTTCTCATGATATTCAATGCGATATAACATTTCGACGTTCAAATAGAGGTCATTATATAATCACAGGAAGCCATCCTACATCTTTATCAATAATATTTTGCCAAATAGCTTGTATGTGTACACATAAACCTGTGACGTTTTGCACATCGATTTACGGTTGTCGTTTGTAAAATGACGCTGAATGGTTATCATTGTTTAGGTTTCATAATGGTTACGTTTTATAAGGCGTCAAAAAATACGCTTAGAAAGAATTTAGATTTTTCTGCAGGCTAAGAATTCAGATTTAGATGTGGAAAATGGTGGAGGCAATTGCCAATTTTACTCGGTCACGACTGATATGTATTCAATGCATCGAATAGCCACGGTTACAACGTACGACCGTCTAACCACACGGGAAATTGAATATTTTTGACAAATATTTTTGAAAGTTATTCGATAAAGATGTCGAATGTCTGATAGATGGTTTGTTTGTTAGTTTGTTCTTGCTTTACGTCGTTTGGATATCATAGATTACCAAGACTAACCATATTGGATTATTCATTTAACCTCACGACGGGACCATGGCATTTGTAGTGTTGCCTGCCATTAGATGAACCATGGATGAACCCAGTTCATTCAAGATCAAATGTTCATCGATCGTAAGAGATCAAGGCCACGTTCATGCCGGCCGCCCGATAAAAACGACCGACATTGTTTTCGGTTGTTACTTACCGCATTTTGATGATGACCGCTTCAAGCGCGTCTAGTTTTTGAAAACATCTATAAAAGCTTAGTTATATCTGCGGGTATAATACTTACCGCATGAATGAAATTCATCACTGGTCAATCGAGTTGTTTTACTGATGATTCTCTTTAAATGAACACTACTTTCAACCTACCCGATAGTTTTGTGCATCGAGCCTGCAGTCTGCATCTTCCGCAATTGTAGGACTTGCAGCCTTGAGTTCGCTGCCGCAGCTCAAGAGACGACGTATATCCACTACTCCACCTAAACACACGCGAGCATTCGTTATAGATTTTTACCTGCAAAATCTTTTATTTCCCAGGTTAAATGGCTTCTTTTTAATCTGGATATAAAGCCATGTTTATCGTTAGGTTAGTTGCAATTTTCCCTGCAGTCCAATTTTTAGGCAAAAGTTAGTAAAGTTAGTACTTGATTTCAATATTTTGTAGATAACTAGTGTGTTATTTTGCAAATTATATTGGAGAGTTTATTCTTGAATTGCAGCTTCCCTTGACCATCCTCCCTCAGTAGGTATTCGATCCTGATGGCATCGCTCAACTTGCAGCCACAGCACGAAACCCTGCCACACTAGTCCGAGTACGCAGGTACCGTACATGCGCAGGTTTGCCGCACAAAAACATACAGCGGCGACGATCACAGCCTTGTGGCGCTGTCGCAAAGAAGGATAACATGGAAAAGCCCTTGCTAAACTAAAATGGGATTTATGATTGGCTGTTAATGACATCATCGATAAGCTGCGCCTCAAGCTGTGAAATCAGGCTGAAAGATTTTGAACCGTGGCATTCTTGAAATGTTATCAGGTTCGAATCCGCCGGAATGATGGCTTTGCGACTCACCAAGAGTGAAGTGTACAGGAGACCAAGGTCCATCCTGGTTGACACCGGACTTCTGGGTCCTCCATATAGTACCCCGACACATTTCCTGTGGCCGCAACCGTTAGAAATTCTCGTTCCGGGCTTTTAGTTATGCATCCAATAATTGCCTGAATGAAAAGAACAGAAGTGGAGTTCGGGCCATCAGGGCTTTGAGTCAAATTGTACCTCAGAATTATGCAACTGGGTCGAGTAAGCTGAATTCACGCTGTAAACCCCCCCCCCCCCGTTTCAAAAAGTTAATCACTGGACTTTGGTTCAACCCTCGAAATATCGACGTAAACGAAGTTTTTGTTTCGTCTGCTACGGTGTCACGTGACGTACCCGTGTAGTTCCCGAGTTCCGCGCGTTGTTGACGGTACATGTCGGGAAACGACGTTTAAACAAGGCACCGTCGCACCTGTTCGAGCACCTGCAGCTTACCATCACCGTACCATACGGGCAGCTTACAGAACTGGGAGCGTCGTCATCTGGGAGCGAGTGATTACCGTAATAAACACTGACATTCCAACCTTGAATAGAAATAGATTTCAGACCGTCCCGAATCCTTTTTAAACCTTTTTACAAACTTGATGTCATAAACTCGACGTTTAACGATTTTATCTACAGAACCCGGAAAAGATGAACTTTCACGATTGAAAAATTCCCCTATGGCATCCAAAAGACCCTACCTAGACATCGGACTGTCGCTTTTAGATCTCCCTATGACATCATCCAAGTAACTAGGGACTATTCTATAATTCACGATGGTCTACATTAAATTTTCGGTCTACAGGGGTACGATATTCTCAAAATTACAGAACCCTTTTGTTGCATAAAAGTTAAATTCGATTTCTTTTTGGCTCAGGTTCATTTTCAATTATGCCTCTATCAAGTCAGCTTTAACTGAAAACTCTATAGAACTGAATTCCTGAGTTCCATAGCTTAACTCAGCCTTCAGTCTTCAGTCTTAAGTGTGGTCCATCTATCAATCGGCTTTATTTGGCTATAAAACCGAGCTTAAAAAGTAAGCCATTTTACTGTGCAAGTGGTCACTGGGGCCTGCTTAACAGAACGGCTTAACGTTTCATTACAGTTTCATTGAGTACTTATGTAATTATACGAAACTTGTGTAACTGGTCACACGCAGTTCATGATAAAAATCCTTACCTGTTAAATTGACACTTAGCGATGCTCCTTTTCGAAAAGCATTCCGCAAACACGACGCGGCGGCGAAATAAACCAACCAGTGAAAATAACACGCGCAAATCAAAAACACCGGCAAGTATAACTGTCTCATATTCATCAACGAAACCAAACTTTCTGGACGGTGCAACAAAAACCCTAAACGGGAGTTTTTGTTTTACGGACTCAGTGCAATTAAGGTAACTTGACAGAACTGCCTGTCCAATAAAGTTGTTGCTTCAAACCGCTGCTACTGGTATTAATCATTCATCATTATGCTATTGTCAGTGTATCGGAAAAGATAAATCGTTTGAAAAAAGGTAAAAAATATCGGGAGGAATTTAATCGTCATCGATGATCACCATAGAGCCGAAAACCTTCGCAAACAAAACTATATCATGAATATTCAACTTGCCAAAACCGCCAACGTGAACTACGCCTCAGCTGCGCGAGGATGCACCTGGAACCTTATTGCGAGTGTCCAACTCGAACCTTGTTGCGACTGTTTCCAAACCAATTAGCAAATTAGGCACGGGTCTGGGCCGAGGTTTTTGGTCAGGCCAAATACGGCCAATCAGACACGGGCCCAGTTGGAATCCGAATGAACGGTTGGGTCGAGCCAAAATCGCTGGTGTGATCATGGCTATAATGTTATCGGGTGAACGAACACCCGGAACGTGGTCGAGGCCGCATTTAGATAACGACGCTGACTCCCATTGTTTCCGGGTGTTACTTACCTATTCACCCCCCTCAATTCTTAATGACAGATTTCATATTTAACTAATTCAGCGCGTTTCTGTGTTCAGGGTTTAATTCGAATAAATCATCTTAATAACTGGACTTATAACTTATAAGTCCAGGATTTTGAACCGTGGCATTCTTGAAATGTTATCAGGTTCGAATCCGCCGGAATGATGGCCTTGCGACTCACCAAGAGTGTAGTGTACAGGAGATCAAGTTATCTAGTTAACTTTTTATCTTGTTTCACTATAGAGTGTCTATGTTAACTGAGCCGCCCTTGGCCAAATTTTCACAAAAGGTTTAATTATCTACCAGATTGTCTACTAAATCGATCTAATTTCTTCGTCAATTCAGTGTATCAATCGAATTAGGCGTTACTAGTGAAACTGTACCCTGGCACTTACGCGGAATTAAGTGTACATGAAACCAAGGTCCATCCAGGTTGACACCAAATTTTTGGGTTTTTCAAATAGCCGTATTTCAATGGAACTCCTGTGTCCTAAAATCTGGCAAGGGCCTAGTCTGATATCTCCTACACTTACGCTACCTCGTCCTCTAACCTTTACAATAGTCCATTCCCGTTTACAACAATTGTACCTCCATTTACCACAATAGTTACCCCGCATATAGATACTAACAGCTCTTCCCCACAAACTCCCACCTTCCGGGTGTTACTTACCGCAATTTGATGATGACCACTATGATGATATGGGGTTTAGTTTTAGAAACATCAATAAAAGCTTTGTTAGATGTTGAGGTATACTTACAGCATGAAAAAGGCACAGAAATTCACTACTTGATTTCGCCGATATTACTCCGCAAAATTCACCTACAACCTACCCGATAGTTTTGTGCACCGAGCCTGCAGTCTGCATCGCCCGCAATTGTAGGTCTGACAGCCTTGAATTTGCTGCTGAAGTTCGAGCGACGCACTCGGGTACTCATGACTCCACCTAGAAATATGTAATCATCAATTATATTTCAAGGCTCAATATCAATTTAGTTTATTTTCAATCGAATTAGGAGTTAATTCCTCTAGTGAAACTGTACCCTGGCACTTACGGGGAATGTAGTGCACACGAAACCAAGGTCCATCCAGGTTGACACCAAATTTTTGGGTTTTTCAAATAGCCGTATTTCAATGGAACTCCTGTGGCCTCCACTGTTATAAAGTCTCGCTCCGGACTTGCCGGTACACATCCAATAATTGCCTGAATGAAATGAAACACAAAATGATAGGGTTCATTACACGCGATCCATCAGGAGACAGGGTGGATGTAAGTTTGAATATCAGACTATACCCATGCAGATAATTCTAAGACTATGATTACATGCAAGATTAAGACTTTAAGTTTAAGCAAGTTTAAGATTTAAGACTTAAATTAAGACTTTAAGAAACCCATGAGTACCCCCTCGGAAAAATTATGTGAACGGCCTTTCGGATAATCTGCTAGTGTCAAGTGACGTACCTGAGTAGTTGCCGCCCTATAATTATTGGCGGCACATGTTTGAAAACGATTCGCGAACCTGGTGCCGTCGCAACTGTGCAAGCACCTGCAGCTAACCATCACCGTACCATTCGGGCAGCTCACTGAACTGGACTTGCCGTCTCCTCGGGGCGAGCGATCACCATAATAGACACTGACATTCCAACCTGTTCGAATAGACATTCAAGAGAAATATTTCTGACCGTCCCGAACTGCTGCTCCGTTATTCTTCAAATTAAGTCATCAAATCGTTTATAGATAACGGGCAACCCGCAACACCAGCTATCCCACCAGATGGCGTGACAAGCAATAGGTTTTTGCGTTGTCAAAATTAGTCAATTTTCAATGAACCTAAACTGGATTTTTAGACTCCCGAATCCATATATTATCACAGTACCCATCAAATGTAATATATACAATACATTCATTCTTCTTCTCAGGCATCGGTATAGTTTTCATCGATAATTGATTCATTTAAGAGTTCGGGAACCCCATTCAACTGTAGACCTGACGGTAAGGTTCCCCTAAATATGATGATTTTATTTACAGACCCTTCCAGAAGATCGAGTGTCATGGTTAAACCCCCCTTAAATTTCTTTTTAACCATTGCGTTTACCTTTGTCGGCCTATCGGAGAGAAGGAATTGTGAAAAATCATGGGACTCGCTGAGTGGTCATCCAGAATAAAAAATCTCTGTGGATTTGAACTGCCTAATTTCCACAGGGCTCTTCACACAAAAGAGTCAAATCGACAACACGGTGGAACTGGTTGAATTAAACTCACAGAATCAAGGAGTCTGTTTCAAGGGTTATCTTGTCAAGATAAAAACGACTTTTGTCAACGTTTCAACAACAGTATTGTATTTATAGATCGGGAGTCGTGAATCCTCACAGTTCTTGATAAGAATCCTTACCTGTCAAATCGACACTAAGCAATGCTCCATTTCGAAAAACGTTCGCCACATCACGCGACGCCGCAGCGAAATAAACCAACAAGTGAAAATAACACGCGTAAATTAAAAACACTGACATGACCGTCTCATATTATTCTTCAGCAAAACTACCAAACTTTCCGGATTGGCGCAAAAACAACAGGAGGAGTTTTTATGTTGCGACCCAATGCGCAGTATTCAAACCTTTATACAGAACTGAATGTTCGATAAAGTCTTTGCGTCAGAACGATGCTATTGGTATTGATTATATACATCCGCGCATTAGCTGTCAGAAAAACATATTGTATGTACGAAAAGTGAAATTATTACGGACCGGGATAATACCTTAGTCTTAACGTAAGCCGCGATCGTGCGGAGATGAATTGGCCTGGGCCAAATATGTCCGTACCAAATTGGTCCGTGTCTAATAAGAGTCAGTAGGCCTACAGCAGTTTGGACCTGCACCTCTAAGGCATTCTACAATCGGTATCTGCACCTCTTAGAAATTCTGCAACCCTCAGACATTCTACAGTGTGGACCTGCACCTCTAAGGACAGCATTCTGCAGTCGGTATCTGCACCTCTTAGAAATTCTGCAACCCTCAGACATTCTACAGTGTGGACCTGCACCTCTAAGGACAGCATTCTACAGTCGGTATCTGCATCCCTCAGACATTCTGAAGTCGAGTGAACCAAACCCTGTGTTAGAGATCTAGGCTCGAGTGTGATATGCGGCATTATAGCGCAATGTGTAGAATTCCTTTCGGAAGTTGAAAATAGATTCTCGATAGAACGTATTCTACAGCTGATGACAAGCGACACCCTACATACCAGGGCGATGACTCAACAGGACGGTTGATAGGGACCATACGAACCCCGGATTGGTGATGACTGTACAGGAATGTCGACAGTAGACACTTTACAAACCAGTTAGGTGGTGACAGTAAAGGACGGTTGACAGTAGACATCTAGTAGCGTAAGAGTTTTTTTATAGTGAAATAAAGAGTATAATAATGATTATATACTGGATTTATGAGAAGCAAAGAAAATTATGAATAAGAATAGCAATTAAAGGCAGATATCGTTGATAGGTTGACAGGTCGACACGTCAGCTCATCGTTTAATCAAGGTGTCGACTGTCAACGGTCATTTGCTGTTAACACTAGCCATAGAACGCACTGTTACTCAACACGCGAATTATAATGCCTTATACTGGACTATAGCCCCGAGATCTAGGCTTTGCAGGCCAAAATTGGTGCCTGCTATAACCAACATTGATATCGGTGATTACCTACCGCAAATGATGCGCGTTTAGTTTTAGCATGCACGAATTTAATGGTTAGTTAAATCGGGAGGTATACTTACCGCATAAAAAAGGCACAGATATTCACTACTTCTTGTCACACCTCCTACTAACTTTCGTTAAACCTACCCGAGGGTTTCGCGCACCGAGCTTGCAATTTGCATCTTCCACATTCGTAGGACTGGCAACCTTGAGTTTGCTGATGCGGTTCAAGAGACGCACTTGGGTAAATATCACTCCATCTAGAAATACGTGATCATTGATTATAAGATATCATCCGATTATTATTTGATGTTTGAAGAGTGACTATCAGAGCAAATAAAGAAATGTAAAGCTTACAACATTTATTGCCACGATGGCTTGTTAGTTCCCTAGTCACTAGGTGTTATGCACTTGACGTCACATCCGTCAAGATGCAAGCAAATCACAGTTAAAACTGTTATTAAACGGCCAATATACCACATTTAGACTAATACCTAAGAACTTATAAAGCTTACTTATTGAACCCGTTGCATCATTCAGGGTTTACTCGGGGTTACATCATACGGTTCAAATGAGTTTGTTTTAATTATGTGAGTTTTACTTTAAGAGTTCTTATTCAAATGGCAGAAATGAGAGCTGTATTGGGACCGTATTCACGAAGCACCCGTAAATCCAACGTGACACGCAACTTACGGGTACTTCGTGAATACGGCCCCTGGCACTTACAGAGAGTGAAGTGTACAGGAGACAACGGTCCACCCAGGCTGACAGCTAACTTTCGGGTCTTGCAAAAATTCATTTATCGTTGCTTCTCCAGTGGCTTCCACAGTTAAAAAGTCTCGCTCCAGACTTTTAGGTATACATTCAATGATTGCCTGAATGAAAAAAAGAACACAAACGGTGGGGTTCGTTACAGTCCACCAGGAGGAGGGTGGATACACGTATAAACTTCAGTCCACACACGGCTAACCGAATCTTCGATTACCCGCAAGGTCGACAGGCTATAATGAGACTGCCTTTAATATCGGCGTGAACGTGGATTTTGGATAGACGGCTTGTGTTACGTGACGTACCCGAGTCGTTCCCGGCGGATTGGTTCGGCCGTTATAGGCCGTACATGCCGAAGTGAACCTGGCGCCGTCGCACCTGTTCAAGCACCTGCAGTTAACCATCACCGTACCATCTGGACAGTTTACAGAACTCGGAGCGTCGTCTGCAGGGAGCGAGTGATTACCGTAATGAACACTGACATTCCAATCTGTTCAAATAGACATTTGAAAATCCCAATCAGTTCAAATATAGATCGTCCCGATGGTTGCTGCCCCATTTTTCCCCTATGACGTAATCAAATATTATGTAGATCCTGTCGTGTATTCCCCTACTAACATCATCGTTAATTCTAAATCTAAATCTAAAATAACCTTCTTGGAGATTGGTCTGTCGCTTGCAAATCTAATGATTTTGTTATGATCTACGATAGCCTCGGTTGTCAAAATTTGAATCCTCAGTAATTACTAGCTCATGTTCGATTGAGCCTCTCAACGTTAGATTAGAGACACAACTCTATGGAACTCGCAGGAACCCCTGTTTACTTAACTTAAGCCCGATGCATGCGACGCGGGGCCACACAGAAACAGCTTCACGGAGCCCAGTTGCAACTTATGTCCAAAAATTGCAGGAGGGTGGATACACGGGACGAAGATCTTAAACTGGTCCCTGAGGCCCGTTTCACATTTCATTACGACAGTTTCATTATTTCATTTCACCGAGTTCTATACGTTATTACGTGAAACGGTATTTATGAGAAAAAAAATCCTCACCTGTCAAATCGACACTAAGCGATGCTCCATTTCGAAAAACGTTCGTCACACGCGACGCTGAGGCGAAATAAACCAACCAGCGAAAATGAAACGCGCAAATAAGAAATACAGACGAACATAGCCGTCTCATATTTTTTTTTCTCTAAACATTCTGGAAGAGGCGCAATGACGTGGGATAAAGTTACTGATGCGTAAATGAACCAGCAGTAGCGGCTCAATGCAATATATTCCGAACTGACGGTTTCCAGACCTGACGTTTGAATAATTTACATACATATATTGTTAGTGCATTCATTTTAGAATAATATGATTGCATCATTTGAAAACTGTTCGATTATTTGCAGCAAATGGTATTTTCATCGGGTTGAAAAATGAAACCTACTGTGTCAGTTCAGCTGTGAGGGGTTCACCAAGAACACACTGTGGCTGTTCTATTCGCCGCTCTCCCACCACAGCTCTGGGTGGTTCACCAAGAACACACTGTGACTGTTCTATTCACTTCTCTTCCACCTCAGCTGTGAGGGGTTCACCAAGAACACACTGTGACTGTTCTATTCACTTCTCTTCCACCTCAGCTGTGAGGGGTTCACCAAGAACACACTGTGGCTGTTCTATTCACTTCTCTTCCACCTCAGCTGTGAGGGGTTCACCAAGAACACACTGTGGCTGTTCTATTCGCCGCTCTCCCACCACAGCTCTGGGTGGTTCACCAAGAACACACTGTGACTGTTCTATTCACTTCTCTTCCACCTCAGCTGTGAGGGGTTCACCAAGAACACACCGTGACTGTTCCATTAGCTTATCTATACATAGATTTTAATTCTTGACAAATATAATTCGTTTCTAATCTCTTAAATTCTGTATATAGTGGGTTTTAAACTTATTGTCAGTTCTCCACGTCAGCGTGGCTATTCTACATTGTCCTTTTTGCAAGTCTTATGACATAGTCTAAGCTTAGTACTGAATTTCAACTGGAACACTGCATCTCCCACCACAGCCATGGGTGGCTCACCAAGAACACACTGAGTCTGTTCTACCATGGACGTATAAACTATAGTTTATATGTCCATGGTTCTACTGGCTGCTCTCCCTCCCTTCCACAGAGGGTTCACCATGAACACACTGTGACTGCTCTACTCCCTGCTCTCCCACCACAGCTGCTGTAAGGGGATGAAGTTTGTGAAGAACTTTCGGTATAATTGTCTCGAAAGGAGTTCTGAAGGTTTTCGAAAGTTTACTGATGAAAATGTCCAATGTCTGCTGTTTGTCTTTGATTAGAATTTTTCGTATGACGTCTATCCCACAAATAAATATTGGCTACTAATATTCTTTTTTTCGTGTGATGGTGAAATGATATTAGTACGTTGAAGTGTCGTGTGGTTGTGTTCTTTCTGCGTTGATGCCTAGACCCACCCTCAAATATTATGCAGCCTAGAGTTTCGCCTCCCAGACATTCTGCAGCCCGATACTGCCCCTTCTTCCTCGTTTCGTGAAGTCTGGGCGATCATTTGAGTATTTCCAATGTCTGTTCTTCATTTTGAATTAAAAAATAACTCGTAAACATCTCCATCCTGAACACAAATGTGAAGTGTGGACTGCCGCGATGGGATGACCAACGCACGTGGCAAAGCAGATCACATCGAAAACGTTTTTTTTCCTTGCCGTGTGCGCTGGGCATTTTTGATTAGAATGTAATTCGTATCAGATCTCTAAACCTGCAGGACGATTTTCTCCCGCTCTATATCGACCTTCGCTATACCTACCACAATTGGTTCGACGAAACTTAAAACTTCATCTTGAGTTTTTAATTCACTTGAAAACATCGATAGAAATCTAAAAATTCGTTTTATCACCACTTACCACATAGTCATAGCACCGGAAGCCATTAGTGATCGTACGTATACTGACGTAGCTATTGAAATGCGTTCAACCAACTTCAATTTTAAACCTACCCACTTGTTTCGTGCATCGAGCCTGCAGTTTGCATTTTTCACAACTGTAGGACTGGCAATAGTCAGTTTCCGGTTGCAGTTCGAGAGACGCGCTTTCGTACTTATTGCTCTGCCTAGTAAAAAAAAAACGTGGTACCTTTGAATTTACTGAATAAAGCCACGTGCACGTGAAGCCTTTCACCAGACGCCAGAGCTCACCCTTTAGGCTTGTTCGGTGACCATTTCACGTATTGTGTAAGATATTACAAATCAAATGTGGAAGACAAAAGTTATTAATATCAATAAAGTTATCTGCTTTCAATATAGAGAGAATCTCAAACTAACAAGACGAGAAATATGAGGTCCGAAACATTTCCTAATCATAATAATAATAATAACTTATAATTTATTGATTCGACATTTCGATTATAACCCAATAGTAATTAACTTCAAACCAAAATTATTTGGTTTACGTACGGAGTCATTATTGAACAAGAAACCACGGTCCATCCCGTCGGGCACTGCATCGATGGGTTTTTCGAGTTCGAGTCACCGACATCACCCATCGTCAAAAATTCTAGTCCTGGACTTTCATTTATACACTCAATAATCGCCTGTAATAAATAATAAACCCTTTTATCAGACAGTGGGATTGGTAAAGGTCCATCGGAAAAAGGGGGGTCTATGCAAAGTTAAAAGTTTGGCCAATCAGGTGGGAGTATCCCGTCAAATCAGCTGGCATTCGGACTGTTCTAGGAGTAACCCGTCAGATCAGCTGGCATTCGGACTGTTCTAGGAGTAACCCGTCAGATCAGCTGGCATTCGGACTGTTCTAGGAGTAACCCGTCAGATCAGCTGGCATTCGGACTGTTCTAGGAGTAACCCGTCAGATCAGCTGGCATTCGGACTGTTCTAGGGGTAACCCGTCAGATCAGCTGGTATTCGGACTGTTTGGGGTTCGTCATGTCAACCGGTATTCAGACTGTTGGGGGCGTTATCCGTCAGATCAGCTGACAGATCGTCTGGAAAGCGTGACGCACCTGTGTAGTTAGCTTGCCGAACAGAATGAAAGCGCTGTAGGCGGTACAAGTCGAAGCGTTGTTGCTCGCGAACATGGCTCCATCGCACTTGTTCGGCGCGCACCTGCAGCTAACCATCACCGTTCCATTCGGGCAGCTCACAGAACTGGTAGAGTCATCAGCTTGTCCCGATATATCACCATAATGAACGATGACATTCCAACCTGTTCAAATGCAAGTTTCGAAGAATAAGTCAGACCGTCGAATTGATCCATGACGTCACTCATGAAATCGAACGAAACACCACGAATGATTCCCTTATGACATCATCGACCGTCGTTATGATCGACCGGGCTTTTGAAATCAAGAAATAATCATCAGGCTATTTTATGACGATTTATGCTACAGAAAACATTGTGTAAGTCGAATGTTATGGGACCAAGAAAAATTATCCGCCTTTTTCCGAAACTACGACTTCAGAATTAATTTCTACAAACGGAAACACAAGATCAACAACTACAAGAAATGATTTTAAAACACTGAAATATTTCGGGTGTAATTTTCTATTCTAATACACTAACCACAACCAGACCGTTAACATATACTGCAATGGGAGGAAAGGCGTCGCCAGGGGGGTTCGGGGGTGCGAACGAGCCCCCTTTTTCGGCTAGGTTTCTTCATTTTTTACTACATAGTTTTGTAAACAGCTTAATACTATTTGTGAAGATATACATATTTAATAAAACAAACATGCAATGGTAGTTGTAATTTGTTTCTCTTCGTGGTTCTCGTGTTTTTTCCACAAGGTAATAACTCAAGGTGGCGGGAAAACGCTTTAAATCGCTCCTAATTTTCAAAATTGTCTTGGTGTTGGACCCCAAACCCCCCGTGGGGACTTCGGACCTTCCGTTCTCGTCAAAGGCAACTTCGCTGCCTTACTAGATTCGCCAAGTTGCCGATATTCGAACCCCCTCCCCCCTAAAAAAATCCTGGCGACGCCTATGGAATATATTGGAACATCCATTATAGATATGAAGTTTGTTACAATTTCTTGCGGAAATAAACTAAACTAAAAAAGATATAACCCTCCGACTTTTGGTGAGTGTTTCAATTGAATCCGGCGTTATGTCGATGTGATATGGAGGAAAAGTCGCGCAGTGAAATGGACCCCAGTCATTGACAAAAAACTCACTTTTCAAATCGATGCTCAGCGAAGCTCCATTTTGAAAAACTTTCGTCACACTCAAAGCTGCGGCGATATCGGTCAACCAGCGAAAATAAAACGCACAAATAATAAACGGCGACAAATATAACTGTCTCATATTTTTCGCCAAAACCAAACTTTTTTGAATCTGCGCAACACCGGAAACAACTATATCTGATAAGTTGAATCAGAGACTGAATGATATGAAGAGAGACTGTTTTGACAAATCTCATTATGCCAGACTGACATTTCACGGGTATCAATAATTCATCACGTGTAGCTTAAGAATAATAGATAAAATCATTTAGAAAAAAGTATCTAATCAATTAGCACAATCGTGTTTATTGTCGTTGCAGTTATAAAGAAATTATTACCGTGGTTTCAACACGAAAACGGAAAATATTCCGTGAATATTCAATTGAATATATGCAAACAAACTACACGCGTATGACATGCTCATCCACTGCAGGCGGTTCGACGGCTAAACCATTGTAAATGTTCGCTAAACAATCCAACTATAAGCGATGAAAGTTTCACGATTTTTTCATATCATTGATATATCTTCAGAGAAAAAACTTCCACTTAATATCTCCGACACCGAGCAAGATTCGTCTTTCGGTTTATCCGCCGTCTATTTCTCATTTACCTGTAAACTAATATACAATAGTAGCGAAAGCTTGTATCTTTGATAAAACTAGTTAACCTAAAGTACTTTTTGCCTATCTACGTTTTAGACAATAAAATACAGTTGGTAATGCTTTTACATATTACTGTAGCATAAGCTTGTATCTTTAGATGAAGCTTGTTAAGTACTATCAGTCTCTACGACACCAGGTTAACAAGGTTCCTCTGCAATTTCTACGTCGTCTTTGTAACCTGTTCTTCCAATAGATGCGACGGGAGGACTTAAACGTAGAACTTGCTAGTAGGTGTGTTTTCTCAAAATCCTCCCCACCCCCTAGTAACTCGCCGCTACTTTCTTACGTAAGACGGGAGTTTGCCGTCAACCAGTCTCTACTCGCTGAACCAGATATTGGTGCATCAAATGTAATATCAGGCTCGATAGTATATCGGTGATTATGACGCGTCTAATGTGTTGCTGGTTTTGACAAGCATGTTCTATCGTTTTGTGTTGTCGTACAAATTTCATTTTTCAATTGTCAACAAAGATTCGTCCCCTACTTGAAGTCTTATGGTAAATCCAAGGTGTTTTTTTTAATCACGACGATTTGGCTTCCCAGCCCCACCGTGAGATGGACGAAAACCATTTCGAATATTGTATCCGTAGCGAATAAAACGAGCAAAACCAAGAAATCTGACGAACACATTATCGCTAATTCTATCTTTAATTTTCTTTTTACAATTTACAAACAAAACAAGTTTCACAAGCTTCACAATTTCATTCGGTCTTATATTTTTTGAAAGAACCCGGATGCACGCGGTTCAAAGACCCATGAAAAACAATCCCAATGTTAAAACCGAATACTGAAACTCATCATCATTCACCAGCACGCTCGCAGCACTCCGGGTAGTTTATTATAGTCCGCTAGGTGGCGCCACACGATACGGCTGACCCTCCATTTACGCAGGTTACCGCGTCGACGCGACGTTAAAACGCACCGGTTGCGACATCGATGTAAATTCGTATCGCGAGGCATCGCGTCGATTTCCAGATCGGCGATTTCCTGTAAACAAGAGATACGATGTTCAAATGAGAAAGAAATAGATCAGAGGAAATAAAATTCATCATTTCAGTCTGTACCAATCAGGGTTTTAAATTATGCAGGTATCAATTTGCAACCCCCTCAAACATTCCACGTTTCATCATAGCCATTCTTTATAATTTATAAACAGACATGAATCATATATCCACAGGGGCTTGTATTTGAAGTTCGGGGGCGAATCGTAGCTAGGATCATCCAGTATCCCAGCAACTACTTTGTATGGATATAAAAAGACTAAACCTGTCTGTAGTTGATGGAAAATATTGCAGGATCTAAGCCGATCCCCTGAGTATTTATGAGCGCATTTTCAAAAACTGAACATGCACGCATGTCACATATAATATTCAGGACTTCATCGGAGATATTTTTAATCGAAAATGAACTACAGACAATACAGAATCTTACAGTCACTCTATTGGCACAATTCCAAAAAATTGATCTTATTAAATTTGTAATCAGCACTCCAACTGAGACATTCAATATGAACGAAATGAAAAAGCAAATGACTGCAAATGGACAATTTAATTTTTTTGAAATTATTCTTAATCAAACCTGTCTCAGATGAAGGGTACTGAACAAATGTTATTAATGTGGACGACCAGTTCTTGAAAGTGTGCAGATAAAATGTCTAATGTCTGGTGTTTGTTAATGTAGTTCATTTTGAATAAAAAATGTCTGAGATGAAGAACTGTACACATGTGAAGTGTTAGGCTAAACAAAATTGATACCTTGTTTCTCCGCTCTGCTAAGCTTAAATTTTGACCCGGCCGGCCGCCTATCTACCCTATACATTACTCTTTTTAAAATCGTGATCAATTTTACCATAACAGACCCGGCCACTATAGGAATGAACTGTTTATAAATTTTATCATATTTTACAAAAATGACCCGGCCGCTGCGGAGAAACAAGGTATCATTTTTGTTTAGCCTTATTGATCAATTTTTGAAAGTGTGCTGATGAAATGTCTAATGTCTGATGTTCGTGGTTTATTTCCGATCGAAAATTTCTCACAGGGTCAGATCTAGGCCAAAGTGGGTGCAAGGTCCAGACTCAGGAAGGTACAGGGTCTAGGCTGCTGATTATTCCAGCCCTGCAAGTGGATATTATAATCGAAAATTTTTACGCACCCGTATTTCCGGGGGTAGAATACTATTTTTTCTCACGGCGTTCAATCTCATGCGGGTCTTCGAATGTTTCTCGACCATGCCGCGTTTTTTGACGTCTTTCACCATTTGCCAGTTCACCCAACCGTACGTGTTACGAGTGAATACCGGTTGTAACATGGCGCCCGCGGTCGACGACGTCGCGCCGCTCGTCACCCGGTTCATCAGCGTATCAGATGTGATACATGTCTGGAAATAATCAGAAATTGAAGAAAAATGATTGAAGTATCTTCATAAATCTAGATTCTTCTTAAAATTGAAAATTGAATTCTCCAAAATCGGGTATTCTCGATGAAAAATGGGAAAATCTATGATTATCAAAATCACATTCACAGCGACTGTGCTGGGTGAA
Source organism: Tubulanus polymorphus (assembly GCF_964204645.1). Taxonomy (NCBI): domain Eukaryota; kingdom Metazoa; phylum Nemertea; class Palaeonemertea; order Tubulaniformes; family Tubulanidae; genus Tubulanus; species Tubulanus polymorphus. The sequence continues at coordinate 12,138,250 of NC_134032.1, read as the reverse complement.
CTGAAACCATGCACAGCCCCAGGGCTCATTAAGTGAATAGGAGCATCTCGTCCAACATTTATTCAATAAGCCAGTGCAATGAGGCGGTTCAATGATTCGATTAAAATCAATGGCCAGTCAGTAGTGGGCCGTCTTGTGTCAGTAAGTAATTTGAACTGAAGAAGTCGAAGAGTGAAGGACCGGTAATAAAACCGTTGGCGTTGTTGGTTCAAATTAAGATCAAATTCTTCCTCCGATTTGTCTATTCGGGCCCATGAGATCAACTATCTCAGATGCCCCAATACGTAATGCGCTGGAAATCGTTCCGCTGAATAGTAATTACCTGCGAGGTACGTAGAAAACTAGATTTAAAAGCTCCGAAATATTGACAAATTTTCGCCATGGGCGCTGCCATCTTGCTTTTTTTGAGGTGAGATGGCGCCACGGTACGGTTTTGTGGCTGTCATTAAAATCGCGGCGATGGACTGGCAACCGGGGATTAGTGACCACCAACAAGCACTTCCACATTCCTTAATAGTCGATCTTGCAAGTAAGGCTATTTCAATCATATCAGTACCAATCAATAATTTTCTCATCAATTTACCTGGCTAAAACACAATTCATTTCGGCTTGGCGTGCTCGCTTGCCCGAAAGCTATTAGTCTTTATATGAGGGATGAGAGTCTCTCCTGAGTCTCCGGAATTTCCCAGCGGATTGCCGACAATATAATAAATATTTCTTTATCAATACATTCATTATTTGCCGTCGTATTGAGTATTGAATAGTTATCTAACACGCCTCGTTCAATCATGCTTCCTCATTACTCAGTGGGGAACCGAATTGGCGTAAATTAACCATTGAACTTAATTTTCATCCTGTTATTGAACTATTGAGAGAATAGTTCACGCCTTGCTCAGTTATGCTTTATCGCCACCAGTGCCGTCCGTTGGGGCCGGTGGTTAGGGTAGGCTACCAGCCGTAGATAACCTTGAACTTAATTATCTTCCTTAGTTTTAATAGAACTTCGGCCAACAAGCAGCTTTTCTGAACCCCTAATACCTATCAATCAGATTTAGTCAGCCTTTGAAGTAGAATTGAGGCCCTATCCAAACAATTTTTCGACAGAGGGAAATAGGCTAAATTCACAGCCTGCTACTATCTAAAGTTAAGTCTTGCTAGAATTCAGAATGTTAAGCCCGACGCGCACGACTGAAGGGAAGCACGAAAACACAGAATCACGGAACAAAACATGGCTGACTCAGAACTCGAATCGACAAAACTCCGAAACATCAAATCATACAAAACGCTCGGAGAAATATGTTTCCGCGTCCTGTTTCCGTGTTTCCCAGCGTCGTGTGCGTTGTTCATATAGCTAAGATGTCACTACATCAGAGGCTGACTTTTTTTAACCGTCCTTCGGGAGAAATCCTTGACCTTACTATATGCTTCCACGACGTTTTAAGCGTAAAGTTCTGTACTTAATAATAATAATATCTATTTCTTATATACCGCGCTCCGTATACATTTCAGCGCGGTTTACAAATATACAAGGCTTTAAAAACAAATTAGAACAGTCAATTAAAATATTGCCTGAAAAGAAAAGTTTTCGGCTCAGTTTTAAAAGTAACTACGTCGCTGCAGGATCTTATTCTAAAAGGTAAAGCATTCCATAAGATTGAAGCTGCTGAGGCAAAGGCGCGGTGGCCGTAAAATTGGGTATAAAATGAGACAGAATTTAGTAAAATCGTGTTAGTGGATCGTAGGGATCTGTAGGAGTATATAATGTGTATTCCGAGAAAAGCAACCGAAAGGGGATTAACTTTCTAAAGATACGTAGAAAGGCTCCGGAATTGTAACTTTTACGCCTATGCGCGACAATTTAGAAAGGTGTTTTCAAAAGTTTGACTTCTGCCATCGTCACCAACAAGAATAACCGAGCTACGTTGATGGTCGGTAAATTTGAAGTTAATGATTGATGTATTCCGCATTCGTTTGGCTACGGGCGGGAGTATCAGAGGCCGAATCGCCGGGTAACAGCAATTCATCAAACCAAACGGAAATGAGTTATTTGACTGGCGTAATTATCTCTGCAGATCGGAGCAGGCGACAGCAAGATGACGACTGGTCGAGATTTAGGAATTCCTCACTGGAGACTTACTGCGGCTATTATTCATCACACGTTCTCTACTCTCACACTTACGTAACTGCGTTGCGGGAGCGGGTCATCCTCCCCCTGGCAGGGATTCGAACCTGATGGCATCGCTAGACTCAGCCACGGCACGAACCCTGCCACACTAGACCGAGTTTGCAGCTACACCGCGCAGCTTAGATGATGTCATTATAGGCCAATCCGATTTCCCGTTTCATTTTAGCCAGGGCTTTTCCATGTATAGTTCTTTCCTGAAATTTCGGCGATTATGCAACGAGCAATCAGATTTGGTGCCGCAAGTTTTGCGCGATAAACCTGCGCATGTACCTGCGCACCCGGTCTATTGTAGTGTAGCAGGGTTACGTGCCGTGGGGTGGGTTTAGCGATGCCATCAGGTTCGAATCCCTGCGGGGACGAGGGTCCGGGGACACTATATAGTCCGAATTTCGATGGCCCGGGACAGGTTGCTCAACAGTTGGTTGAAGTGGACTAATGGTATTTATCCACCAGTTGCAGAGCGACACCAGGACTCTTATAGAATTAATATTCTTATAGAATGATGGCGTCGCAGTGATTAGAAATAGAAATTCGAATCTGTGAAACTAACTACCGAGTCCAGTTTTAAAGAGTAACATTTTTAATTGATATCATTTTCACTGAATTATACGTATCCACATCAACTTGTGAAACTTGAGATAATGGATGTCCTGAGAATTCATTTATCTTTGGGCGTGTGTCATTTCGACTTAATGTAAAATTATCAATTATTTAGGCGTGTACTCTTTGAAATTACGTACAATAGGCTAATTATAGATTTCCTTAATGAGACTGCACGTCAGTTCAAGGCTCGGTTCAATATTCTGTGTTATTATGACAATAATTATATAGATTTGGGCTTTCACTTGGACTGTTCACACATGTTTACAATTGGGTGGTTTAATTTGACTCTGTACCCAGTTTTACAGTTGTACAGGTTTAATTTTACTGTGGATCCAGTTCCACAGTTGTGTGGGTTTAATTTGATTCTGGACTCAATTCCATAGTTATGGTGGTTTAATTTCACTGTGGATCCAGTTCCCGCACAGTTGAGTTGGTTTAATATCACCCTGGGCCCAATTGAGTTGAGTGAGCTTTAACTTAAGGGCCTGATTCTAATTTATGTGAGTTTTGTTTGGACTCTAAATTCAGTTCAACAATGTGAAAGACAGATTGCTCTGTGAAAGCTAAACCAGGCGTGTACAACCCTATAAACATATAGTCAAGATGATATGATTCCTACGGAAACATGTATCGAAATTTCCTTATTTGGTCAGCTTGTGGCTAGTTTGAGGCAGGTAAAGAGTAACGAGAGTTAACTCCTCGGGGGTTCAGAGTTAATTAGCAAACACGCAGGATACCACGCGCTATAGTTAAGTCCCCGACCGTCTGCAAATGAAACTTTCTCCAAACACGGAGTATTGAGCCTCATTAGAACTGGTTCTCACTTGATTTTCCGGTTTAAAGCGCGACGATTATAATCATTTCGACGAGTTTTTCGCCGAGCGCGCGCCACCGATCCGGATCTCAACGAAATAAGTCGTATCTCTCAGGAGTACGCTCAATTCGCAGTGGTGCCGTTTATGCGACACCAGCACGCCGTCTAATTCGCAATTACGGACGCCAACTCCGTCTAAACAATCGAGTTTTTATCGTTTTATGGCGTCTGATGATCGCCCAACAACGACGGCGCACGGACTTTATATCGAACTCTCTGAAGTCGGATCTTTTTTTGCGTAAAAAGATGACCAATTACCTGGAAGATTTTGTTGCCGGATGAAAGTTCTGAGGCGGTTTTCTAATTCTGCATTTGACGTGTTGCTTGGCAAATCGGATACCGGACTGCTGTATCGTATGACGTCGGTTTAGCGATACGTGTGCGGGTGGACAATTTCTTGGAACTATATACGTCGATGTTCAGTCAAGCAAAACGGGTCAAAGCCGGTTTCCATTGGCTAGAGCGGAACAATACATGACCATGTATAGATATATCTCTCATCGCTACTTGTCTACACTTCTATGTCGCGCGAGTTGAAACCGAGGAGGGCATCAATTTGATTCAGGAAATATCAACATGAGGTTCAACCCAGCAAAAAGGTTAACCGTCTATGGTTATCATAAAACTTTATAGGATTTATTCGTCCCGGAGCTTTACTAAACTGGATTCTACGCTTGGGTCGAATTTTGTACGATTTGTGTATTTTGCCGAACTTGCTGTGTTTTACCACGGACTCCGAGTAGATAACTGCGGGTAAAGAATTGACTTCGAGAAAGCTTAATTCATCTTCGACTCGCTGCGATCTAGTCTAACGCTTCAAACGGGTGGCCTTCAACGCCGTAACAAACAGATTAACTGGGACGGATTATATCCTCAAGAAAGGGATTAACTTCAAACTGGAAAGTTAATTAGTTCACGTCGGTTTCAAAGCGCTCGGGCGCGCGTGTTAGGAATAAATATGGATCTTATGGACAGTATTCGAGGCATGCTTCAGAATGATACGTCTCTAGGAGAAGCAGACGATTATACGGGTTCGGATCAGGTAAATGTTTTATTCTAATTAATGCCATTAGTCTCTTAATTGATCTAATTTATCTTCATCGAATTGATTTTAGTATCTTTTAATCTCCTGATCGATAGACGAAGCGTGAGTCTTTTTTTCATTAAGTGTTGATAGGTCTATATTCGATTCTCGAAGTTTAGTAAAGACTCTGTTTAAGCTCGGAGTCGATTGCCTCGGATTATGACGTACGCCGGATTATATATCGCAAATTTTCTTACCCCAATCCATCGTGACACATCTCTGCCCCAACTGTCCTTGAATTCGCGGCGTACCTCGGAGAAATATTGTTCCCGCGAAAAGTGAAATATTTCATTACCATAAAAAATGTCCGAGTAATGTTTCAACCACTGTTTAAGTTAAATTAGTTTTTGAAAGTGGTCACTTATGGTCACAGTTCGTGTATGCATTTAAATGGTTTTTGTGCAAGTGAAACCAATAGGCCTGGACCGACGATACAGTATATTATAAGAATGTAATTGCTCTTCAGACCGAGTTTGTAAAGGATTCTCCCAGTGATTTGTGTCTGGTTCGGTTGACCAGCTCGACCTGTGGCTGTTAGATCGATTACAAATCGAAATCAGTCAACGAAGTTTCTCTAATCTATCATCAATTTGGTTTAGGATTCGTTAGTCTGGTCGGGCTTGCGTGTTGTTGATGTCCGACTTCCTGTCGTTTGGTCCATGTTTAAAAATGCAGCGCAGACGAATAGACGGGCGGAGAAATAAATCATCCCCTGTCAAACCCTCCTCTCGTAACCAGACGAAAACGATCTTACCCATTCTGAATCTGAGATGATTTCTCACGAGTTAAATCAGAACTGTTAGTTTCTTAGTCACGGGTGTGATTTTATTTCGTGTGTTAATGTCTATGATCGACGATCGAGTGCTCCTGTATTTCGATGCACTGTCACGCGCCTCTCCGGCGAAAACCTCTAAAATACTATTCATTATCATTTAGAAAATGTTTTCTTCAACGGCGTGAAAACAGCATGGACTATAAACAAATAATCAAAATCAGTTATGAATGAAATGAGCGATCTTAAGCTGAACAAACATAAGCAGGCCCAAATACAAGTGATGGCCTACATTCTAAATTGAAGAAGGTACGACAATGACAGAAAGGGTGTCTCTCTGGAACTCTTTGGGTGATAAACTCAGAAAAATATTCGCGATTTCGATGATTTCAAACGGGCGCCTAAAACTTCCCTTGTTCAAATCATCTTACGACGTGTAACAACTCAGCCAATGCGCTGGTGAACATTGATCACAACGAAATAGGTGCTTTATTAGGCGTTTATCAATTTATCATCAGAAAGAAAAAGCACGTGATTACGGAAAAGTTTCGACTCAAGTTTCAGAAAGTTTTGAAACAAGAAAGAAACGATTCGTATAACGTCACTATACTCGCGTAGTTCTTTTCTGTTGTTGGTTTCCGGACAACTGGGCGAACTCCACTTATATCTATATTTGCAAAAAGCTACAGAGGATTAGGCCGAGTTAAATATTGAATCTTTTGTTGTTGCGTGGCTAATTAAAGTAATGTTTTTGAAATGAAATGTAAATGGAATACCAGAGGATGTAACAAAAATTATTTCGATTTGCGTGTTGTTTGTTCGAGGTGGAATTTTCTCACTCAATCTTTTAACGAGAAAAGCGGGATCAGGTGACAGGAAGTCGGGACTAGGGAATATCTGCTGCGTGATTTGAGAGGATTGTGACGTGTTAGGGACAAGCGCGGACGAGCGCGAGGATAAAAAAGCCACCGATACGGTTTTTTTTTGTGAAAGTCTCAGCGGCGCAACTAAGCGGATTATACGACCTGAGATTTTGTTATGTTCACACTAATTCATTAAGAGTCAACACAGCGACGCAAACATTTTCTCTTGTGCAGATCCTAGCCGCAAAATCAGCTTTTTTCGTAAACAACGGCTTTGATATGTGAACTTGAAAATCTGTTTTTCTCTGAACTTAAATAGTAAGACTGCTGATATTTCGACAGATATGTGCAGAAAATAACCCTTGTTTTGACGAGCAATGTCAGTTGTATTCTTTTGGTCTTTCTTTTTTTTACAATTTTTCGAGGCTCGTGTATTCGAATTATTGGGATTAAAGTTACGTAGCTTTGGAAATGTACCTAGGTCGATCTCGGGTACCAGTCACAATCCGGCAAGGAAACCCTGACCCGAGAACCGATAACCGTGACTTCGGAAACCTGCAACTAGGGTTACCTTCGGTTATCGGTGTTATTCGAATATTTGCAAACTCTGAATTGAAACCGGCCGATTGTTCGGAACTATAGTCTCGACATTGCCACCGGAAACCTGAGCGCGGTCGCTGTGCGGTCCGGACCTAGTTTTAAGATGGCCAACACTGTGAAATGCGTAAGGACCGAATTGCGTTCGATTTATGCCGCTCCGACCACCAGTAGACAATGCCACAATTGAAGATCGTCTGGTGTGACCCAGTGAGCCTGTGCCATAGCTGTGAACGCTGGATTCGTCGTCGATGGAATCGCTAGACTCGTGCAGTGGCACGCGATGCCATCAGCATGTTCGAATCCTTATTAGCCTTGACCTTACCAAACAAATCTGCTCGCATTTAAAAGGACCGAACATAAAACGTCATCGAAAGCGCGGAACTGCCAGTAATTCATTTCGCCTTCGTCCTAGTGATGACAATTTCCACTCATCTCGTTTGCTCGCGATAAAAAAAAGTCTGTTGTGAAAAATCGATGTGTCAATAGTACCACTTTTTGGAAATTGTGTCACGTGGCAACGAACGAGAAAACGATATTTCTAGGACGACATCACTCGCATGTTTCACCCCAATTTCGTGGACTTTCTGATTTACGACAGTGGTCCATTTTTGTGACTTTTTTAGAAATACAGCTTTTAACTGTACACACATTACCGCTAATAGCTTTTATCGATTTTTCTGACGTCATTATCCATACTAGGTCACGTGCTCCTCGAGAGCGTGTATTGATCCGCGGGTTAGTTTGGATTTTGTCGATTTGCGCCCCACAGAGGCCGCAGCCATGTTGTTGTCAAAAATGATAGATTAATAAGTTGTTTTTGTATGGATTTATTGGCTAGTTTGCTGTATGTACAACCGCAGTGAGATTCTGATGGCGAGCAGGGTTTCATTTGGGTGAAAATTTTCTGGGGACTAGCATTACACCGTTGGTTTCGGAGGGATACTGGTTTGGCACCGTTTTCGTCGAAGAATTTCTGGAGGGAGGGGGCGTTTGATGTCATTGAGTATGTTGCTCGTCTAAGTCAAGTGCACAATTTTATAAGAATAAGAGATCATCGAACTTCCCAAGTGCAAACAGACTCGAGTTCAATCAAATAAAAATCGATATCTTCTGTGTATCGCTCCCGGATTCACTGTAGGCTTATTCATTATTTTCGTATTTCATCACGATTTACGCATTTTCTTATGCGACCTGGTCATGCTATGCCGTGGCAAGCAAAGATTCTGCCAGCGGCAAGCGAGGATCCACCAGGTGCGCTAGTAGTACCTCGGTCATTTGGAGGTCTATTCCTTTTCATGTCTCTATGATAAATATTGAATCGAGTTTCACCGGTAGTAAACAGATTATCTTTCTGAGTCCCGTGTGATAGAAATCGGATTTACGGGCTTAAGAGACGACCCCGTCCAATCATGATTGAAAACTAACAAATTTTCACTCAAAAACATAATGACCGACTTTTAGCCGTGCCATCCGCGGTTGCCGGAATCTTATCGCGTTCGAGTGCCTTACTTGCTTTGAGGCGTCAGTAACACCACGGTAAATGTGATTATGTATATTTATCCGGATCTGTGAGCGAATATACCGTATGCAAATTAATAAATAGCTTCCGAAAGACGACTTTAACTCAATCGGATGATGCGATTGTCTGCTCCGCAATGACAGGCTGCCAAATAAAGTGCTATTGTTTCAATTTACATCAGGAACTATATTATCTGTTACAGATCTAGTTACGTTGACCAAAATGACTGTTTTCTTATCTCGTTCTACGCATATATAGAAGACACAATGACGCTTTGTCACAATCAGTCGAGACAGCGCCGGGACTTCTTTCAACGGTCGATGAAGTAGTACACGGCTATCCAGACGAGATTGTGTCAATCACCCATGTTTGGTTTTATTAGTAGTTACCGCTAATCGATATAAACACACTTGGTGGACCACGAACGAACACGGAATTAGGCCCCTGTGAGCGTGTTTAAACCCTCGAGGGGTGGCTAGAGAGAGAGAGAAAGCTAGAGAAAGCTTTTAATAGTACTCTCAACTTAGTGTTGACTGGCTGTAGGACGAATGTAAACATTTCATTCCCAACGCGGCTGATACTTGGTGTGACGTTTCATTCACGTTCTCTCTAAACTCTGGTGGTAAGAACCGATAATAATTGATATCAAGTTTCTGAAGTGAAGATTGGAGTGAGAAGAGCGGGAGAAAGGAGTGGAAAATGAAGGGGTGGTTTAATGTTGGAAGGTAGATGGGGTAGAGGAATAGAGCGATGAGGGAAGAGAATATGGCATAGTCGGGTGAAGGCACCGAGATAACGGAGATGGAAAAGAAAGATCTGAATACATCTATCATCCCTCCCTCTCCCCTCCTCCTCCAATCCTCCTCCCTCCCTTTCTCCTCCCTCTCCCTCTCCCCTCCTCCTCCAATCCCCCTCCCTCCCTTTCTCCTCCCTCTCCCTCTCCCTCTCCCTCTCCCTCTCCCTCTCCCTCTCCCTCTCCCTCTCCCTCTCCCTCTCCCTCTCCCTCTCCCTCTCCCTCTCCCTCTCCCTCTCCCTCTCCCTCTCCCTCTCCCTCTCCCTCTCCCTCTCCCTCTCCCTCTCCCTCTCCCTCTCCCTCTCCCTCTCCCTCTCCCTCTCCCTCTCCCTCTCCCTCTCCCTCTCCCTCTCCCTCCGTAGGGACGTATTCACTGCCTGACACCCACATCACTCTAAGTTACTAACAGTGTTATCCTGGATATTTTCATGGTTGATCATTTTCACGATCGACGATGGCCGCTGATTGGTGAAGACGTAGAAGATCGGTTAGGTTGCTCACACACCGGTCAGTGCCGATTGTATACGTGTTTATGTAAGAAATGTCACCCATGAGACTCTTAAAGAGTGAGTAGGTACAATGTACACGTGCTGTGTGATTAATAATACTGTTCTGTATAAAGTGATTAATGGGAGCCTCGCCCGACCCCCCTATCTGTCTCCTCGATCAACAGAGCTCTGAAACGCCTCCCTCCACCACCACTGCCCGGTAAGTAAACCTGTTCACATCTCCGATCCTCTGCCACGACACTGTATCATAATGTAGCTGAAGTCTCAACCGAAAATTCCAATCCGCAAATTCCCTCGGCTGCATCAGGCCAGAAACAGGCTTTCGGCGGTTGAAGCAAAATATGATTCAGGCAGGGCGTTTAATTGTAAACACTAGAATTTTCTCCGGCGACGCTCCTCGGCAGTTCGCTGAAAATACAATAGATGTCGCGGTTTCTAGGCAACTCATTATCACTCTCGAAGAGCCATCGCTTGTTCTCTGCAAACGAGAGGGAGTGATATCAGAAGGGTGTCGAATAAAAGCGGGAGAAGGGTGGGTTAGTGAGAGGACAGGCGAGAACGGGAGTCAGTCTTATTGTTTCTTTAAGAAGACATATTGATGAAATGCATTTCTTACTCGGAAAACAACTTAAGTATTATGAGTTGGCGTTATGAAGTTGCATGTAAGGCTTGAGAAAAACAAATTGACGTCAACACAGCGGTTATGAGATGACAAAATTAATAAACTTACATATACATCTCAAGGACGGGCATCCATTGTATAAGGCCTAAATTGTGATTCTGAGAAACAATTTTCTATTTGTTCGTCTGGGATTGACTTCGGCGGCTGAATCAGATCTGTCAGAGTAATTTAGTGATTGGGCCTACGCACGAAAATGACATAAGGAATAAACAAATTCAAGATGACAGTTCGTCTCTTTTCCTCAAACTCTTGTTCGGTATTTGATTCCATTCAACTCGGGATAGAATTATTCTTTTAGCCTCAGCTTTACTGCGGTAACTTAACTGCGGAGACACACAATCAACTGTATTTCACAAACTCTTTACTCAGCATTTGACTCCAACTCGGGATAGAATTTTACCGCGCTCTCAAGTTTACCGCAGTAAGATTCAGAGTCTACTGTACTTCACAAACTCTTACTCAGTATTTGACAGCAACTCGGGATAGAATTTGACGAGTCTCAATTTTACCGCAGTAAGAGACTGGGTCTACTGTATTTCACAAACTCTTACTCAGTATTTTACTCCAACTCGGAATAGAATTTTACCGCGCTCTCAACTTTACCGCAGTTAGAGACAGAGTCTACTGTATTTCCCAAACTCGTACTCGGTATTTGACACCAACTCATCTTTACCGCCAGTAAGAGACAGAGATTCTATCCAGACTGAAAGGTCGATAGTAACGTTGCGCCTGTGAATAATATAGAATCCCATTTACAATTTTTTTCAGCGATTAGTATTATCAGAGGTGGAGTTTGTCCTTCGTCACACTAAAGTGTTCCGATATTAGCTTCGTCAGTCGGTGAACATGAACGAGTTACGCCAGTTCCCAGGAAATAAATACATACTTCCCAGCGTAACTCATAAGATGACTCGAATTATTGACGACTTTCTCCTTATCAATAATGTCTACGACTATTCAGTGAAATTATGATCGTACTTGTAAAGCCTAGCGCACATCGACACTGCGATTGGAGACAACTAGTTGCAAGGCAGTTTTCGGCGCATGAGAGGAACTGGCTGGATACGATCAGTTGCTTGAATGTGTCGATGTGAGCGAGCTTACGTTTGGTAAGCGTCGATCTATCTCCAGTTCCAGCCAGTTGCCCATGTTCTACTTTTGAGCAACTGGTTGTACTCAATCGCAGTCATATCCGTCGATGTGCGCGCTCTGGATCTCGACGATCGACACGCGCCATGCAGTTGCTGCAACTGACCGGTTGTATAGATTTCGATGTGCGCGGGGTAACCGTTCGGTAGCAACTAGTTGTCTCCAATCGCAGTGTCGATGTGCGCTAGGCTTAACGTCCTCCTCACTCTCTGTGATTTCAGTAAAATTACGATTACAGCCGAGCTTCGTTATGACGAGTCGGCTTACGACGTAAACCTCAGTAATACGAAGAAGTTAAGAATTCCTTGCTTTTCTTATAGCATTTATTTTCCTATAAAGATATTTGCTATAAGTACGATCACGTTAAAACGAAACTCCCTGGCTTTACGATGTAAAATCCATTCCTATAGTAAATAAACGCGCTTAGTAGGATCTTGGGGTAATCAGACTGATTACTCCAAGGATTACTCCAAGGTAGGATGGTCCACATTGAGTTACCCCTTGCGGACTCGAGATCGACTCGGAAGGTTATTACGCGTCGTAGTGGTGGCGCTGGTCACACAATGCGATAAACTTTTCTAGTGTGGTGCTGGTGTCTCTTCAGGAAATCATGGAATTCTTTTTCAAAAATTTCATCAAACGATGATACTTCATTTTCCCGAGGACGGTCGAGGTTCGACTGACGACCTTCTCATTTTCGACGACTTTCTGCAGTAAAACTATACGATTAGTTCTGATTCACGGTATAATAGTTCAGAACTAACGCAACAGCACCCGTTCCAACTGACATAATTGCGGAGTTTGGCCGGTCCAGTTTTTGGTGAGGTTTTTCCACGATTCTTGTTTATCTAAAATATATATTTGTATAAGCGGTTCAGCGGTTCAGCGATTTCACCAATATCTATCTTGTGTATCTTGTTTCTCGTTTGTTAATCTAAGTTTTCAGGAAGATTATGTCAGAATTGCTGGAATAAGGTTTCAAGTGGTGCAATATGCTGCAATCGGGACTGACACTCGGCATGTTCAGTTTCGCTGTGAGAGCTGAAAATGTCTACAGTCTTTACTCGTCTCAGGTTTCGATGTCACTTTTTATAGTCAATGCTCGCTAGTTTTTCACAACTTCGAAAACACTTCTCTGATGCCGTTTAATGGTAAAACACTTCAAGTGAAAACCGCATGTCTCCTCATAAAAAGAAGATATACCGAGCTACACTGAGATGATGGAGATGCAAAATCCATTGCATTTATTAGAACATATTTAACAAGATAAAATTAATGCATATATTTCAACACTTGCACTGGGTCCAGAGTCTAAAACCCGCAGAACTGGAAATAGATTTAGAATCGAGTTACACCCATTTAACCGAGGAAATGGCTCCAGAGTCGATGAATGAAATCCACACAGCTTTGGAACTGGGTTTAGAGTAAGATTAAGCAAACCCACATAACTGTGGAACTGGGTCCAGAGTCGAATGAAACCCGCCCAGCTGTAGAGCTGGGTCCAGGGCGAAATCAAACCCACACAACTGTCGAACTGGATCCAGAGTCGACACGGTAGAGCTGGGTTCAGAATCATTCAAATCCACACAATTATGGAACTAGATCCAGAATAAAACTAAACCCACACAGTAGAGCTGGTTCCAGGGTCAAATAAAATCCACCTGTCGAACCAGAGTCGGCACTGTAGAGCTGGGTTCAGAATCATTCAAATCCACACAATTGTGGAACTGGATCCAGATTCATTTAAACCCACACAATTGTGGAACTGGATCCAGATTCATTTAAACCCACACGACTGTGTAACTGGATCCAGAGTCAAACAAATAAACCCACACAGTAGAGCTGGGCCTGGAGTCAGAAATTAAACCTACACAACTGTGGACGATGCTGAGTGCTATGGATTACAGCAGTGGTCAAATCCGGCTCTGCTAATTCATATATCACTGATAGAGGTTCCTCTGATTTAGCCTCGTTCTTTAAGGATTATTTGGCCTTCTGTCAAATATCTGTTTTTCTCTGGCTTAGAATCTGACAGGTCATTTTCTGCCAAACGGATATTACACGTCACATTATACATACTGTACAACCGTGTTAGGTGTCGTCTGCTTGTAGAGGTTAGATCCTAACCAGCGCGGGTCTATGCGTCACACTGATTAAGTAAATACGAACTGACGAAATGAATTGAAGAAAATATTGTGATTTTGATTCAGAAACCGAGTGCCATGCCCTTGGCATAATTCCACGAGTGTTTTACAAAAACCACGTACAACGAAGGGCAGTTATTTCAGAGCGCTTCAAGTTCTCATTTGGTCCAGAAACCGTTGCTTACACGAAAAATTTGGTTCAGGACCGACTTGTAAGTCACGTGTAGTGTCAATTGCTCTCGTGTGCGTTTTATGTCGAATTAGCGCACACTCCTCTGGGAGCCGCTTCCTCTCCAGACAACTGACTTAAAACATTAAGTCTTATTTCTTGAATGTCATCGGTATCTTGAACACGGACATAAATCTAATTTGGTCTTGCACTTTTCGTATAGCAGAAAACAAAAAGAAGAAAAAATCTCAGACAGTTGCCTTTTGATTTTGTATTTCTTGCATCGATTGTTACGACGAAGCCGTAGTAATACATCGTGAGTTGATGAGAAAACTGCAACTTGTTCCTTTCCGTATGCGAAACCAGGTCTCTCATTTTCATGGTATCTTGGCAAATTGATTATGAAACAACCATTATACTCGAAAATAACCGACACAATTTACATGAAACATACTCAACAAAAAAGAACAATCATCTTATTTGGATATTCTTGCCCGAGGAAAACTGATTTCAGTTGCAGAATTGAAATGAATAGACCACGGTTATAATTCTCGGTGCATCGAATAGTCATTTCATCTCAGATAATCAAATTTATATTTAAGAACTGATTAAGATTCAACCACAAAGCGACGACAAACTTTTATAATTGGAAATACGGCGCTTTTTCTAAGCCTCTCGCCGAGACTAATTTTTGATAATTTTCGAAAACATGACATGTTTCATATGGTAGATAATACGTGAAGTCTATTACATTGTAATAGACTTCACGTATTATCTACCATATGAATAGATGAGTTCATCTGTGGCAAGTGAGGATCCACCAACTGTCATTTAGTGTGCAGTAGGATATTACTGTTGCAATAGATGATTCCAATCGATGGCAAGTGAGGATCCACCAGGTGGCATTAGTGTGCAGTAGGTTACTACTGTTGCAATAGCTGATTCCAATTATGGCAAGTGCAGATCCACTAGTTCTCAGTTATTATCAATTTTAACACTGTACTTCTTGCAGCTACACCGAATTAGCAAAGGTTGCCAAACGGCTAAATAACCGACTAACAAAAGACAAGACTAAATATTCCTTTCGGCTAATGTCAACATTTTTAAAAATGCTTGTCTCTGGAACGTATCCTTCCGTTTTCCCTCGTCAGAGCCCGAGGCTCCGTTCTAGTCGTATGTTTACACGCTGTGCTCATTCAAAAACAAATCCGAAACGGCTGAGATTTCTGGCGTGTTCACGTTCTGGCGCGGTGAATGGAATATTCAAAAATATTCCAACGCGATAGTGCGTCAAGTGAAGAACCCGCGTTTGACACTTCACTTCAACAAAACGAACTCTCAGCACTTGCACTTTGTTCCGCGACGTCTGCGCTGTCTCATTCAATTCTCATCTGCTCTGCCTCGAAAATGTAAACGAGGTGATTTGAGATTTACAAATGAGATTTTCGAGTGATTGGAAAATCTCAAGTCGAGATTTCGAGGATCATAAATCACATCCACTCTGTCTGATCTTGTCTGTTTCGTGTCGAGGCTTTGCGCTGTTCACACAAATATTAGATGCTTAGTTGACAGATCGTCGGTTAACCTAGCGACCATCGTGGTTATATTATGGCTATTAAGTTACTAGGTAGCTTAGGAGACCGTTTCTAAAAAAAACTTTTGACAACAAAGATGGCCGCCTTCTATGAAGGCATACGTAAGTTTGATGGCTTCAAGATGCGTAAGGCGGAGGATCCTAAAATAGTACCTAGAGGTCCTCCATAAACGTTGCCATAGTCCTATTAATGGGATAGGTGACGAATATCTGGACGTGATATCATGGGAAATGAAGGAATAAATGAAACGATTCCTTAAAACAGATTAATATAGAAACAAAATTCCTTTCTTTAATGCTACACAGAGGATTAGGTAATGATGTCATTGGATGAATTAATGGAAGCTGTTTATAGTCGACATTAGCCGAATGATTGTAGATGTCGTCGTTGTTATAGGACAGTGTTGACAGACGATACTGAGATAATGATGCACATCCACGATCGTTAAACAAACTAAAACTCTCGGCGACGACGCGTCGCCTGCTGCCAAACACTGCCGAGAACCAGACACAAAAACTGCCTTTTAACTGCTCAACGAAAACGTTCGTTCAGCTCAGACTCTCAACAGACACATTTCATTGACGGGTAATAAATCTATCCGCTTGTAAATTGAAAGTAAGCGCTGTGTGACAAATTTGCACTATTTTTCTTCGCGTAGATTACGACCGTTACGAGCGGGTGTAGACAATGTTTGCAACATCTGTCATTTTGAACGGTTTTCGTGGTCTAATGTTCTCATAGTTGTGCCTTGAACAATCGGCGATACTTTCACAGTTGTTTTCACAAAAAGGAAAAGTCCAGAGGCCCGTTCATCGGTGTATTATTAGGCTACTATAATTGATAAAACTTTAAGTCGATTTGTAATTCGGGCCCGCCCACAGCTTCGTTTTGTCCAAAAATGGCGAACATCTAAAACTGGGCCTGGGGAGACCGGTTAGATTAAGGAAGCCTATTGAAATCTTGCCCGCATAATGTTGGCCTAAGCAGCCAGCAAGACTCGAACTCGCTTGCCACCCAGCACTGGTAATGCATTTAGTTTTTTAAATCTAATTACAACAAAATTGCTTTGTAAAATTGTGCTCCGATCAAGGCAAAGCTTTTGAGGAATTAATTCTAATGGTTGAAATCATTTGAGGGAAATTAGAATATTCGTCATAACAGCGTAATCTTAATTTGTTTCTTAAAATCAGGGGCCCTGGGGCGATGACGTGAAGCGTTTCCGCTGACCTTTAAAACAACCGACAAAATGTGACTATACATCATCAGCAGACGATGAATAATGAGAACGAGGCTCGTCGGTCGTTGGCGACGTTAAACGAACTCGTTACGAAAATACGAACAATTTTAGCGACGGAGAGAAGAGAGAGGTTGGCAGAGAGAGGCTTTCTTACCGGAACCACTCACTGGGCCGCAGCTTTCTTACCGGAACCACTCACTGGGCCGCAGCTTTCTTACCGGAACCGCTCACTGGGCCGCAGGAAGTTTAGGTATTCCCGGATCGCTTCCCAAGTTGCATTGCGCGTAAGTAAGATTTGTATAGATCTCATAATATCGAAGCGATTTCAGTTCCACAGTGTTGTGTGGGTTTAATTTGACTCTGGATCCAGTTCCACGGTTGTGTGGCTTCTATTTGACTTTGGATCCAGTTCCAAGGTTGTGTGGGTTTTATTTGACTTTGCACCCAGTTCCACAGTTGTGTGTGTATTTTGACTCTGAATCCAGTTCCACAGTTGTGTGGGTTTATTCATTGATTTGACTCTGAATTCAGTTCCGCAGTTTTGTGGGTTGATTTGATTCTAGACTCAGCTCCTCAGTTATGTGTGGGTACGATTTGACTCTGGAAACAGTAACTGGACACAGATTTGACTCTAGACCCAATTATACAGTAATGTGTCGGGTGCGTTTAACTTGACTCCAGATCAATTTCACTGAAAAAGCTGACATTCGAATGCCGGCAGAGAGTCAACATCAATGAATGGTTTGGGGCACGCCTATCACCGTTTCTTACAGCTGTAGACAGACAACCGCCACCGCGCTAGAATACTAGTTGACATTGAAATAAACCATTCCTGATTTCCGTTCAGGGATGAAACCTCGAATTAGTGTCTTCTACCCGGTTCACGGCCATATAAATGAATTAGTAATGACTGTTTGACATGTGCCCGCTGAGAGCGAGTCGCCTTCGATGGAAATTTGACAGACTGAGATTACGATATGGATCAGCTGGTTCCCCCGTCTGCCTTTCACAAAAACGATGAATACGAAATTAGAACGAGATTTGCCGGCGGACGACTTTCCGTAATAAACAAACAGATGAGGATTTTCTTTTCGGCGTCTTCACAGAAATCAGAATATTCTGCCTCAGTAAACATTACACAAACCACCATCTCTTCTCTCTTCTCACTCTCGCCACTCTTTCTATCTCTCTCTTACGCTCTGACTCTTCTCTTATATCGTCTCTCTCTCTCCGCTTCAACTCTCTTCCTTTCTCATCTTTCTCGTTTAGTTTATACCCTCTTAGTTCACTCTTCTCTTTTCTCCATTCCTGCGATATCCCCTGTGCCCTTTACCTCTCTTCCCCTCCCTAACATATTAATCTCTCTCCCTCTTCACTCTCATAAATTTTGTCTCCTTTCACCTTCGCCCGACCATCTTTTACCTCTGTTTCACACCCCGATCTCCCCACCCATCCTTCTATTTTTCCTATCGCAATCTTATTCTTTCCAACAGTCCCTCTCCATATTTTCGTCGTTTCTAGTTCTCTGGTGATATGATGCATCACACTCTTCGCCGTTTTTACGATGCCGCATTCATCAATCGTAACATCTATTTTTTTCGTCACAATTCATGTCATTTTCACGAGCCAAATTAATTCGCGAGCACGTCTGGGCGCGTTTCGCCGACAGTCGTATAAAATGGTGGATGATTTAAAGATGACAGTTGACGAATTTACCGTTCTCCGTTTCCGTGATAGTTACAGCATCATCTGAACTGTCTCTGTCGAGTTTCCGACGAAACCATCGATCACTTTTAACAGCGGGGCAGACGAGAAAAAGGTCGTAAACGCAGACGATTTTGAAGATATTCATCGAGATTTTGACGTGGCTATCTTTAATTCCTGATGGTTTTGATTTCAAGTAAACATTTCAAACGTGAATTCAGGGTTCATAGGGTTCGAAGCGATTCGATATCTTCGAAATCACGACTTGCGAGCAGATTTTATAGGCATTCTGAAAATAACATGCATTAAACGGGGTTTTTAGAATTACTTATGAGGCGACGTGGATGACGTTCTAATATTGATGGTGGGTGGTAGAGGTTCTTGTTGTTCTTCTCTAACCTGTCTTCTCCCATAAGTAGGAATTAGGAACCTTGAACTGCTAATGAGGCCCGGAAAAGTGCTAAGTGGGTTGAGAGGGAAAAGGAAACTTTAAACCTGCTAATAAGGCCCTGAGTGTTATGCTAAGTATAGGTTAAGATATGAAAACAAGTTGCGAATTTCTATCAGACTTTAGACTTAGTAAATATCATTGGAAGTGGTTTCGGTTTGTAGGAACTCTGTAGGTACTTTGTGCAGAAATTTTGGAAAAGTGCCCTTTTTGCAAATATTGTTATATCAAATGTATGACATTTAAATGTAAAAACTATGTATAACTTTTCACTTGGAACTGTCAAGCATTTTATCATAGGCCAGAGTTTTTGCCTAGTGTAACGCCCATACGAAGAATCATATCGGTGTTTCACTTTAGTTGTGTGCCCTCTTCAGGGTTCCTCTGCCCCCTTAGCCAACATTCAAATGCTAACTGCAGTCGGGCAAGCGAGGATGAGTATACCAGGAGATATCGGACTGATCTACCGGGGATGCACCGCTGTAGCGTTCGACGAGTAATTGAACGCTAAATCTCGTTAGATTCGGAGGGGAGGGTATATCCGTTTTTATATCCACCTACCGTGGTTGTTGTTGTGGAATTCATGAAATATTCATACGCGCAGTCGTAAAAACGAATTAAATGAAGGTTAATCGTTTCCATTGTGAGTTACATGGTTAATTGTGTAGAAACCTTGTTTTATACGGTATCATCACTACCTTGAGAGATTACCTGCTAAATGCATTGTATACATGCATGTATTTGTATTTGACAATATGTAAAGTGATACAAAAGATGTCAGTCCCCATATATCCACCTATCATTAAATTACCTAGCCTAATGGAATCCGCTATATCCGCAATAGTTTATGTTCTACTGTCTAATAGCGCAACGTTTGGTTCCCGCTTGCCACCAATGGAATCCTCTATTGCGCTCAGTCGATTTCCTACGACACACTAGCGCCCCTGGCGGATCCTCACTTGCCTTTAGTGTAATCCTCTACTATCTGTCGTTGATGTCCTACTGCACATTACCACGCCTCACTTGCCACATGTGGAACCCTCTATTGCCACAATAGTTGATAACCTTCTGGACACAAGTGCACCTGGTGGATCCTCACTTGCCACAAGTGGAATCCACTACTTTCACAGTAGTTGATATCCTACAACACACTAGCACACCTGGTGGATCCTCACCTGTCCCAGGTAGAATCGCTGGGCTGTCTAAGTAACATTACCGGGAACCTCGGATACAATAAGACAAACGATCATTGACGACGTAATACCAATTTATTAGGTAACCACGCTTTTATATCGAAGTTGATTAAATTTGTCTGACATAATCACTCTCAGTCACTGGCTTCCACGAGGGAAGTTATAGAAAGGCCAATACACAACAGACTGTCGTCGGCTAATTAATCGAGACCTGTCACGCGCGTATATGTATTTAATATTGATAGTTGCGTGACCAGCAAACATTCAACTTATCAGCGGGTTGAAATCGCAACGCGTGGGAGAGATAACTGCCTTAATTGGTCGCGCTTTAGAAGTAAAGACTTAAAAAATCTCGTAATTTTCGAAAGTCTTCCTTATCGTACAACTCGTGCGTAGGCCAACAAATAATTCACTTCCGCCAAGATTATTCCGATCCGCTTCACCCTTGATTAATCTGTATCCGTTAAGAGATGAGACTGATTCCTCTAAAAACTGATTGAATTCGTGGAAAGTCGTTCTATTTTTAGACGCGCGTGATGACGACGGTTACGTTTAAAATTTCAAACTAACGGTCGATTGATTAAATCAGGTTGAATGGATTTGAACAGTAGGTTCGCCGTATTGTGTGGTAGCGAGAAGCATAGGATTGCGGTAAGTCGCCGAGTCGTCCGCGCAAAATTGACATCGTTAACGAAAATGTAAGTGACGGGTTACGCTAATTGGACGGGTTACGGTGTCATCACGATCATCTCCCAGAAAACAAACGACATCGATCTGATAATTGGACGGGTTTTGCGCGTGTCACCATGGTGAGTGAGTATGACATTGTTACCGCGGTCTGTCGCAAAATACGCCCTTGTTAGAAAAGCTGGCTACCACCATACTACCACCCTATGACATCACTCGCCCACTGAATCAACGTGGCTTTTGTTTTCAAACAAAATCACTTGTTATCGATAATTTGGTATTCGATGATGTCATAAGGAGATTTATGGAGGCAGACATTATCTGGAGCGCATGAAACGCCGTCGCATCTATATTACGATGGCATATATTAGATGTCTCGGGGATTTATGAAGGCAAGCATCTTCTGAAAGGGCCGACATCACTACGTCTATTTGATGACGTATATATGACGTCTTGTGGTATCTATGGAGGCAGCCATCTTTTCCAAAGGCCCGGAGAAGCTTATACAGTACATGAATGTTGCCGGACATATTCGATGATGGCTGAGGGGTACTTTCGTTTTTCCGACCACACTAGGCTACCATTTTCATTTCGATTTTCGTTTATTTTCTCATAAATCCACTTGAAATGGCTCATCCATTGAAACTGTTGAAAATAAAGTCTTCATTGTAATCAATCTTCTGAGAATTTCTCTGCACCGCTTCCAGTAGAAAAAAAACATTTTCTGAGAGATGAAAACAAATGAAAACCGGAAGTGTTTCATCGGTGGTTGGTCGTTTCACTCCACGACCTTGAACTTCATTAGAAGCGTGTAGAGCAGACCAGAAAAAGATAAAATTCCTAATGGTGTTTGACTTGCGTTAGCCGTCACTGACACTTTTAATCCGAGAGACACTAAATAACCACCGCACCATTAATAAACAATATATCGTCAACCAGCGGGCGACGAAATAGTCTACTAATTCTCTTGGTAACCAGTGTTGCCAACAATAAAATGCGGAATTGTTTGATAAAGATCTCGAACAGGGCCCAGTTTTGAAAAACGAGTTCCAGTTTATTTCATTAGGATACACTGACGAGAATCGTTCGCCGTATATGATTTCGCCTGTGATTGAATTCGATAGACTAATATCTAGGCGAATTCGGTACGCAAAGACTGATTTCTGATTTGTATTTTTTTCGCCGAATTTATTCGGTGGAGGCGAAGCACTTGGTGAATTTGACAATCGCCGCTTTAAACTGCACCGATGTAAATATCACTCGCTTGTTTGATTCTTGCAAATCGATTAGGCAATTTTTGGCAAAATTCACCGATGAAATTTGCCCACTTACCTTCCTCATTTGTTATATTCCCGAATAGTACACTCATAGGTTTAATCATTACCTTACCTACTTTTGAGTACTAAGGCTCTTTGGGCCAAGCTTCCAAGATGGACAAAAACAGACGTTTTTGGTCACGCAAGAAAATAATTGTCCGATTCAGTATGATACGGATGAGTAATTCTGATCAAGATTTATGTACAAATAAATTCGCCAGTAAAAATATATTGTTTGATAAAACTGTTTTTTTCATAATTGGCACAAATTGTCGTCGTGGGACCCTAGGTTTAGATTATGATTTTAACTCGCTGACTGTATGCTCGACGCGAGCCGTAATCCTTCCACAGCCCACTCAGCGCGTTGTTTAGTAGATTTGCTAAATCGGTTTTTCGAGTGTTCTGGTGCGAACCAGTCGGGCATGTAGGACATCAGGCAGCCCGTGGGCCCTGTTCTGTACACAAGAATTTGACGATAGAGCGGCGGAAAGAATGCGCTGCATTTTTTCCTGGGACTTGCGAGAACAAGTCGCATAAGAACATTTCTTTCTGTTAATTCTGGTTATGATAAGAAGAGACGCCAGTAGGCTTTGGAAAAAATCATTTATTTTCTGAGAAACATTTTTTTTAAATATTAAGATGGGGATCGTCCCCGTTATCTATTTGATTGGTCGATTTCGCCTGAATAGTCTTGATTTGGTGTCACTTACAAACCCACCACACCTGGATCGAAACAGGGGTTTGATATTGAAATCGAAAAAAATCTGAGTTCGAAGATGTTCTGAGAATCATTACCTTTTAGACCTTAGTCCAGTTATAAACCAGTTTCTGGTCTTACAGAATGGTAGTATCTTTAACCCAGGGGCTAACTCAATTGACAATGAATTGAGGTCGCCCCCTGGTTGATACCAGCCTATAAAACCGGGCCCAAACCTATAGTTCCGTATTATCTACGCCGCTATTTCGATCGGAAAACTTCGCAATCTCATAAATACCGCGGCTACATGAAACTCGTGATATACGACACTCCCGGCTCGAACTTTAATTAAACGAGTCCTCGGCCGCAGCTCAAGTATTCTCAAGTTATAGATCGAGTTCTCTGTACGACATATTATGCCGCCACTCTCACAGCAGTAGCGCCTTAGTAGTATAGAAACTAAGCTATGAAAATGTAACTAATGAACGCGATATGAAGAGGTTTATTTGTATACACGTATTATGAATAAAACGTTGTCAATTATTGAACCAAGTATCAAATATGCGTATGTACAAGGCATTAGGCATATGTACTCTCAGGAAAAAATCTATATTCTACCGAATTTCGAATACTTCTCCAGATGCACGTTATAGGGTTTTCTATTGTTTTTTTTCATTCCGTATCAACTTCTTGTTTCCTTGTTGAAGCGTTAATGATATTTTGGGGTAGGTTTAATTGACCAGTATATTACCAAGTTACACAGATGTCGGTTAAGATTGACTCCCTTGAATTGAGATTAGTTCATTTCCAACGTTTTTTTTAAATCCTCAAATAGGGATTGACCCTGTGCCCAGTTTCACATAACAGTTAACTCAAATTTTTGGGTGTAATTGCTATTGGATACTTCATGTTTTCAATGAGGACAACAATTCAAACTTAACCGTTTTAGGCTTAAACATTTTCGTGAAACTGGGCCCTGTTGTTATTTTTCTGGTTGGGAGATTTTTAGTTTTGATTTGGTGTCCCTTACAAACCCACCACACCTGCCGGGAGCGAAACAGAGTGTTTGAAATCGGAAATCGAAGTACAGATATAGTTGTGTGATCGGCGATCGAATTTACAGAATTTTATATTCTGATCGAAGTTCGTAATTGGGAATTTCGGTCCCGCTTCATTCGACCCATCCTCCAACCAGCCTGGAACTGGCAAGCGACTGATTCGGGTGCTTTTTTAAACTGTAACGTTTTAGTCGAACCGCGAGAATTGTGGATCCAGGTCCAATATTGACTTAAATCCGTAAGTTTTTTTTGGTACTGTCAGCCAGTTGATGAGTTTAACTCAGGTTTAAGTTAATACAGTCGGATCTAGGTATCAGTCAGATTGAAGCCCAGTCTAATGGAGCCTTGGATCTATAACCGAAGTAGGCCTAATACCTTTTTCGTGTCGCCACTGTGGCAACTGGGTTCTGTAAAACTAAATTTTAATTCACAAAAAAATGCAGCAATGTTGAGATCATTGAAAAATGAATAGCATTTAAGAAAAATTCAGATGGTAACTTGACATCTTTGAATCATTTTCTCACAATAACATCGCCGGGAAGTTTCAGTTAAAAGTATACGCCTAAGGACTCAAAACTGAACAAAGAATGAAACAGAATAATTAAAAGTATTCATTTGATACGTGAATACGTTATGTGCTGGTGAAAAAAACTCCTTTTCCAACAACGAGTTTGTTTTAATCCTATTGCTAAAATCCTTATCTTAATCAACCCGTAATTTAAATGCAATAGACGCCGTCGTATTTGAACCGACTTGTTTCTCCTAATCGACGAATGGCGCCTGGATTTAAAACATCGAGGTATCGATGTCAAGGATTCTATCAGTCTGTTCAGACGTGTGTTCATTAAATATTTGCATGCCAGAGATTCGGCTTTAATTGTCGCCGAATCCTATTGCGCTTTTTTTTTAATTCGGTCGAATTTCTTTTTCATTAAGAGCGAATGCAGGTTGTCTATAGTTGACTAGGTTAAATGCGTGGCGAACGTCGAAGAGTTGAATGTATAGGTCCCACAATCCGAAGCCAAAAACTCAATGGAATTTCATTCCTTGAAATTGTTTTTTCTAGTTAAAAACCGAAAATTAGTAAATTTCATCGTTACGAGATTTTACGTTTTCGCCATCGTGGTCGAGAATGCAAGTGTTGTTTTAATATGGTCTCAACTTTTACGTTTTCCAAAATGTAAAATTTAGCGTTTTTTCCCAAAATGGAAATTATTAGAGAATTCCATAATCATTTGAAAGGACACGCGAGGAAGTTTTTTGGGAAGTAAGGATGGGGTTTTCAGGGGAAGATCTTCACCCAACCGAATCGAGAATTTTCAGGGGAGTTGTGTATAAACCTGTAGTTCAATCATTTGATTCACTTGTATCGCACCTGATGAGGGGTCCCGATAACTTTCGTGTTAACAAACTGTCTTTACTCATTAGGAAATGAGGTTTTTAGTGTTAACGCTTCTATGGTTATTCGGATACTTGAACTTTTCTTCCAAAGATCTACTTTTCAGGGTAGATCGAATAGCGGCTTCATAGGGAAGATGTCTAAAAAGCGGGCATCAATTCCTGGAAAATAATGTCGGGTAATCTATTTTTCGTAAACACTATTCGAAAACCTATTCGACAAATTCTGCACTAGCGGTTTTGACGTATTTTGATAATTCCTTACTATACGAACAACCACTTTGATGTCGCTAATTGACTTATTTCAAAATAAATCGACCGTTATTAACAGGATTCTCCGGGTCACCATCGAGTCACACAGCATTGAGTTCAGTCGCCTTTTTAATCTGCTTAAATTCGGTCTCGGACAAAATATGACTTATTAGAAATAGAATTATGAAAGCTTGTGTCGTGATTTAGAAAGGACGAAGCTTGTCATGAATTTTGTAAATATCTTTCTTCAAAGACCGGCTTTTGGGTGAATTGAGCCTTAGGCGTTTAGTCAACATTTCACGAACGCCTATACCTGCATTGAGAAAATATTTTGATAAGTTACTGATTAAAATCTTGTGTCCTTCCCGATGGCTTCAACGATTCAGTCAAATGATCGTTAGTTACAGATGACGACCTTCAATAATTCAGTAAAATTATCATCAATCATCAATAGTGACATCGATGACTTCAACAAATTCAGTGAAATTATGATGGCGATTTTTCTCTTTTTTTCTCCATTAAGAGTAGTAAGTGACAGTAAAGTAACGCGCTCTCACCGGGAATCGAACCCGGGTCTCGAACGTATAGGAAGCAAACTAAGCGGTAGACCATTAAAACTGATGCATTGCTAGTAGTTATAGAGTTTGTTGTGTATATGCGTAACACAAATTGTGACTTAAGCCCAAAAGAGGTAGTCAATCATACGATTGTTCTGCTGTTGAATGAATGAATGAATTCATTTTGCTTTTCAAAACTCATTAAATCGGCAGAACTAACATGATGGTCTTTGACTGGTCTTATGTCTAAGTCACGCCCGTGAATTTGGGCCAATTTGGGACATCTGGGCAGTGTTGGTAAGATTTGACTGTCAAGTCAAAGCAATATTGAAAACTGACGGGATTTAACTCAAGAGTAAATCGATCCTAAATCCGAGCAGATATGGAACTGTATTTCGACGTTTCTAAACGGAACTCCTCTGAATTATAGATTATTCCAATTTTACAACTCGAGCTGGCGCCGCCGTTGAGAGTTAGGAGGGGATCTCGTCTGCGCCCGTCGCGCTTACTGGAGGTCGATTTCCGACCGCCCCGATACGAAATCCATTTCGTTTCAAATTACTATCGACTATGCCATCCTATTACCTGAGATTAATAACCGGTATTGATTTCGGACCGGTTTTTCTGGTATCTGTGTGATTTGACGGTGAATATTCGATGTGTTATAAAAAACATGTGCAAATTCCCCGCGTGGAAGTTTGGGTCCAGTTTCTCGCGGGACACATTACACGAATGTATATGCAATGTGCCTGCATTATTGTCTCTAAAATGTAAGCTTTAGGAGACCGTGGTGTTATATTGGTTTCAATATAGTCAAGTAATCACCGTCTACTAATTCAATTAGAGAAAAAACTACGTGGGAAAACCTTTACCCTGCAAATTAAGAATTGCACTAGAAGGCCACTCTACAGAATCGATGATTTTCAGGAGAAGAATATCAGGTTCATAGGGAAGATGTCCAAAGAGCGGGCATATTTGACGTTTCGACCCTGCGGATTTAATTCTTCAATTGAATTCGACCCTGCAGGTTTAATTTTTCAATAGAATTTGACAGTCGACAGTCAATGTGAAAAACAATCCTTAGGGGTCATTGCTCAGAATTGAAAGTAAACTGAAGCAATCATTCGTCCGTTTCGAGTGTGTAACCGGCGACGCTACGGAGCGGGAGAGAAAACCGACTCGTGGTTAGTGAGATATTTTCCCTCCGTAACCGAAGGCGGAAAGGCGTTCTCGTGTCTGACGTGCAGAGAGATGTGACTTGTATTAAGATTTATTCGCCTGATGATTCGATATGACAGGTTCTGTCTCTATGGACTATTTCTACACTCGACTATTTCTGCATTCTCACCGCCAGTTTCTCATGGATGAGCTCGATTCGGAACCGAATAGAAATCAACGATTAAGACAATTCAAACTAGTTTGCGCTTCAGGGGCCACTATCTCATGGTTAGAGCCAACCAGTGGATAGTTGACATGGTGAGAAAATTGAAAGTTCATTATTGCGATGGTAAAAAACTTCACCCAGTCCTGGAAGTGGTGTAATCATGGACTCTAAAACAAATCCATTGTATAACCAACCATCCAGACGCATGCATTCACAGGATCGCGATACAGAGATCACTGTTGGTACATTTGACACTCAGGTTTTTAGTGAAGTAAAAACGAGTCTGTCGCAGATTTCTACTCGCAACCTCACGTACTTTCTCACGTTTTTGAGGAGCATTGATTGAGTGCTCAGAATTATCATTATCGGATGACGTATGCTTTCCCATTGACATTGAAATGTGCAATCTCATCAAAAAATCACATCGAGTTCAGGTGAAAAGAAATAAAAACTCATTTCTTGTTTTACGCATCGGTGTCACAAAATTAAAAAAATACTTAAAAATGAACTTACTCGACAACACGATGTAGAAACTCGAACCCGGTAGCGGAAACCCCCCGCCACGCTCGCGTGGAAATAAATTTTACGCCACAACGGCAAAATTGTAGATTCTAATCAAAATGAACGGTTTGAAGTTGTGAGGGGAAGCGCTAATTATTTCTGATACGGGAGCGTTTCAAAAATGCCGCTGAAAGCTTGATCAGCACTTGAATAATTTTGTTCTTTTGAATAAGGTTAAGATAATTCAATATAAGACTACGTGCCATAAATTATGGTGAATGACCCTAAAATGGTTCGTCAGTCTTTGGGCAAGAACTGTTGCCCTGGTGTCTTCTTATCTTTTATTTTTTCTAATAAATTCCTTTTTTCGGATGATAGTCAATAAAGACTTACATTATGCCTTGTCCACAAAGTTAGGCCCAGCCAACATGATGATAATAAAGGCCTAACTACCTGGCCTAATATGGTATTCAGGGCGTGTAACCGTGAGCTAGTTGTTTATGTAGAAATGGTCGTATGAGTTTCATCCGTATATGTGTGTACAACAACCTGTATCAAATAAACAATCTTTAGCCTCGATGTTATAACCGTCGCAGTCAACGTGTACAGAATCTAGTTCAGGCGCAATCCGGTCTGATACCTCCGATGATATTGTGTATGTCTACGTATAAATCCGCATTATGCCATAATGGTATTCAGCGACCTAATGCCCTTCCTGAAAATATGGCTGCCTGCATGAACCTCCTTATGACATCCTTGCACGTTTCCGTCCGTTTCACGTTCATCTATGTAAAGACCCGTCCAGTAAAAGATGGCGCTAGTTCTAAACATCCTCCTGGTATATGTATTGTAAATAGTAAATAGTATATTATGTACGAAACATTATTATGTGTTTAAGTGCGAAACCAGTTAATTAAGTTTTGTAGCTTTTATTACTGTTTATGTAATTATTGTAAATACTGTTTTTCCTC
Source organism: Tubulanus polymorphus (assembly GCF_964204645.1). Taxonomy (NCBI): domain Eukaryota; kingdom Metazoa; phylum Nemertea; class Palaeonemertea; order Tubulaniformes; family Tubulanidae; genus Tubulanus; species Tubulanus polymorphus. The sequence continues at coordinate 12,109,306 of NC_134032.1, read as the reverse complement.
CATATACCATGGAAATGGTTGGAGTGTAAATAAATATTCGTATTCGTATTCGTATTCTCCTGTAGCAACGTCGAATAGGACCACAGTTCATCCTTTTGTGAAAAGATGGCCGCTTCCAATACCCAGTGTATTTATGATCTATGGACACTTTTAGAAAAGACACACCTGCCGGGAACGAAACTGGGGGCTAAGATTTCCAAATAGAAAATTTGGGAACGAAACGTCAGAACCATAGAGTCAATTTTTGACCGGGAACTGATGTAGACAGAACCGGTTTCTGGACTGGTAAAATTGCTTCGATTCCTGAAGCCCGACGGACACGACGGAGGAAAACACGGAAACAGTGACTGAAACATGTTTCCGAGCATTTCCACTACATGTGTGTCCGGCAAACAAGTTTCCGAGATCAAACATATCTGATTTTGAGTTCTGTGTTTGCCTATTTTGCCCGTTTATCTGTGATAGTGTTGGCTGGGCTTAACTCCGATGATAGGATATTTTTTGCGTATGGACAACGGGCTGATTAGAATCTAACAAAATATCGTTGAATGAAAAGTCGTTGTTTCTTCGACACTTCGCGTAGTACGTCGATCATTGGCTGTCACGATCACCACCCCAACCGACGTATGACGTCATCGTCGGATAACGCCGGAAAACACGCGGCGCGCCAGTTTTCAACGCTTCGGCCGCGGCGGTACGGATCGAGACCAGCGAACGCAAAAACGTCTGCTATCGGGGTTCGCGACGATTAATCGAACTCGAAGGATTATTATTATCAATAGTAATTATAAGGTATTACAGTTGTAAATCACTGCCGCCAGTAATATTACTGATAGAGTAGGCTATATTTTAATCGAGTAATAATAAGCACTCAAGTTCCCTGCGAGTCAGTAACGTACACGCACGTGCGTATTGTTTATACGTTATTGCCTTTAAAAACGCTGCCGACGTACTTGGAAATCATTTGCATATAGATCGTCACCATTTCATAACGTTAGGACTGATTGCCGTGAGAAGTGTTTAAAAGGATTTTAGACTATCGGGGTTCATGAATTGTTTTTGAATTTAACGGATTTTCTAACGGCCATGACGATTCGAATTTGTGTCGTTCGCTTCTAACAGAATGAATGGATCGCCTACTCTTGATGAAGTAAGTCTTTTTTAATTTAAGCCAGGCGACAAACATATTTTAGGCTAAAAACCAAGCCATTGGGACTGGAGAAGGTTGACGTTTTTAAGAAAGGCTGTTTTTATAGAATAGGCTGTAATGCCCTAAATGGTGAATTTAACAATCGGGCAAAATTGGCTGAATGTACGGTTCATAGACATGTGTCATCAATATCAATTTTTGTCATTAAATATGAATGAACTGTTATTAGTTCCCAATCCAAATTCATTCTTACAGATATCAAGCACCAACGAAATATTCAACAGTTTCGAGACCACAACTTTTTGGAACTCTTCTAGGGAGTTAATGTTTTATCTTTTATCGAGAGATTTAGGTATAGTCATATTTTGTTTCAATAATATGCTCATAACAATATAAATGTAAATTATCTTAAAATGTTTTACTGAACGTTAAACCAGCGAATATTATTGGTTATACGAGGGAACCTCCTATGCTTACGGGCCTGCGGCTGGTATGGGTTTCTAAATGTCAATCAGGGTGAACCTAGGAAAATTGGAAGGCGGGGTCTAAAGGAAACGGAAGGAAAGGATCTACCTCAGATAAAACAGTGATGCGAAAGGTCATGGTGGCTTCCAACATCGGTGTGAGATGTTTTTGAAGAAATTCTTACGAACAGATTTCCGAAAGAAAGAGCCTCCAATTAGCAGGTTTAACCAACTTATATACCAGGCAAAAAGGTACCTCGGTGGCAAGGCAGGGCCCTATGCCCTGCTGGTTAGTTATTACCTCACAGAAAACCACATAGCACAGACGTAGACAGAAGGGTGTCTTGTGGTTGTATGTTTGAGCTGCCCTTTTCTGAATGATGATGATAATAATAATGATAATTTATTTTCGTAAACAATAATGCATGAACAGTTGATATTATTTGATGAATTACATAACACGGTTACGAGGCACCCGGTGCAAGCCAACACGCTGTACTTAAAATTAAGGCGCTGGAACCTTGAAAGAACTCTTTAATGGACAAAATTTAATCTTTTCTACTTGTTATGGGAATACTTTCAAACGCATCTCACCCATCAAGACGAATTTTCAAAGGTGTGGCCTTGCTAACACACCACCCCCTTCCCCCATATATGTCTTTTCACTGATAAAATTTATCTTAACGCTGAAAAATTTATAACTTGTTTCTCGTTTCTGCTGAGCTTAAAAGTTGCGATCAGGGTAACCATACCAAAGTTTACCTGGCAGTTATAAAAATGTACTGATTACAAATTTTATTGCAGTTTACGAAAGTGACCAGGCCGATTATGGGAAACGCGATCTATCATTTTAGCCTAAAATTCTTAAAAACAGGATTAGATTTTTTATGTAGCCTTTGGAGGATTGGCGCCTGTCGCGTGTCAAATTGTTTCAGTCGACGACTTCCGCTGTGTTTTAGTACGTGCGAAACAGATGCCGAGCATTGTGGGTAATAAATCTCGAACACTTCCGCCGGGAGGATCATGATGATCGTTCGAGTCGGGAGATTGATCAACCCGCGCTAATGCTGTCGATATCGGAATTTTATAACGACTCGTTCCCCGGTGGGTAATATTTGAAAAAGCGTTCCTTCATTTCGCGGCTGTAATTAATCATTTATCACAATCTACGCGATTTTAGACGGAAATTTCGTATTCGTTGACTCATAATCATTTGGTAGTAAATATACGTACCACCAGATGGCGCGACTAACAGTAGGTTTTACGTCTTATTGCAAAATAAGTTCGACATATTCAACGGCATCGATGATTGGTGTCCTACTGCACACTGGCGCTCCTGGTTGATCCTCGCTTGCCACTGGTGGAATCCCCTATTGCTGAAGTAGTTTATGTCCTACTCGCGACACCTTGTGGATCCTCACTTGCGACTTTAGTAAAATCCTATAACGTAATCAGTAAACGTAACAGTTATATATAACTATGGGTTTTATGGTCCATGATAGAACCAAGTAATTATGTTGTAAATACAATTTCATTGCTACAAAATCATTATTTGATTACATCATTTCCATACTTTTTATTCTGCCGTTTTCAGTAGACTACCGTCTGGTAAGTGTTTGAAAGATTATTATGTTTCCCATGAGACCAGCTTGCGTAACTGTTATGACTAGATTTATATCGTATGAAATACTATACAATTAACTAATTAGATAAAGCTCGTTAGGTTTAATTTAACTAAAGACTAGAAAGCATCGCCCACAACTTATGGAACTCTCGTTGAAATCATCCAGGCGGCTTCTGGTGATATTGACTTCATAACATGTCCGACATGTACAGTTTAAATATAACGGAACTACTGCTGATATTTACAATAAAGAGCTGTTCACTATTCGGTTACACACATATCTACTCAGTATTGTTTTGTCAATATTTACTCGCGACAGCAGACGCTCTGCTGATCACTCCCACTGTCCCCTCTCTGCCCACTATTCCTCCCGCTCCCTTCTCTACCTTGCTACCTTCTAATGCCTCATCTTTTGCGTCGTCGCACCGCTCTGCATGCTCTCTCCTCACCTAGTTTCACTTCGCTATCCTAGGCTTTACCTAGCTATCTTTCTCTCCTCCACTCTCTACTCAACTCTATTTCCTCAAATAAACGTTACTAGGACAGCAACTAATAAAATGAATTTTATTAATCAACAAATGCCTATGTCTCGGCACCGGACATCATCACCACCAGAACACAAATAATACAATTCAATTGCACAGCACAAAGACGCCCCTGGTGGCGATTACTTTGAATCACCACCAAGCCGTAGGATAACGTTGCTGTCCAGTAACAAATATCCCAGGCCCTCCCCTCCTTTCATCTTCCCGTGTTGCCTTTCCATTCTCTCACCACATCCCCTCTCCATCTCTTAGCAGCTGCGATCCTCGCTATAATCCCCAGTGGTCTTCATTCCAGTGAACACGCAGCTAAACTGAATTAAAATCAAAATCAATTGAATATGATTTAAATGTTACCCCAGCTGCTTCCGGAGGAGATTACATCAATACTGAGAACACCCCTTCCTCTAACACCCTGAAACATTCAGGAGACCTTCTGACCGTTCAAATCGATGTCTGAAACTGTTGCGAATGTTTTTGTAGATTCGTTTTCCTCGATCGGTTTGTATTGTAGTACGCTGGGGGCACACGTCAATATCATCCACTCAAACTGCTATCGCCTTCATAAATATCCTCACCAACGGTAAGTCCGACCTTTCGCCTCTGAACAGAATCGTGGGATTGAATTTCTCAAAGCGCTCAGGGAAAGCGACCCCGTTGCGATCCCTTGGGGTCTTAAAAAGGTCTTTTTTATTTCTATGAGAAATATTACCCGACTGGTGAGTGTGTATCCGATATTTCTCGATATACCTCATCCGTGCCTATACTTCTGGCCTTAGAAATCTTTGCAAATCTCGTAAGAGGCTTTTCCGTTTTGTTGCGATTTCTCATTAAGATCTCAGCGTGCGCACTACGCGATGACATTACCCGACCACATCGCGAGAAATATTCGATTTAAGATTTTCGCGAAGAGCCCATCCTTTCTCTCTTTCCATAAAAAAAACCCAGCGTTGACGAAAAAGGCGGAAATAACTAATGGAAAAAAGTCTTAAAACTAAACGTTTTAAAGGTTGAATTCGAAACGACAACGACCTCGCCAGGTGCAAGGAAAATCTAAAAACTCGTACGGATATTTTTACAACCTTATCGCCTACACAGATTTCTTTACTACGAAACAAGGCTAAAACGAAAAAAGCAAAACAACTCAACAATAAAGATGAGGGGTTCTAACTCTTACACAAAGATGTAACTTTTTTGCCTACGCGATTTACGAAAACTGAATCGGCCGCTGACGGATGAATAATCATCGTTGTCAAATTCAAACGAGCGCAAAATCATCGGCTTTTTTCGAGACACTTTTTTGACGCCGTAAAAACCGTTTACAATGATGTGCACTACGTCATCAATATTCGCCTTTCAAAATGAGTATTACAATTGTGAATATTGGCGTTTATTTTCTAATTAGATATTATTATCTTTTTAACATCGTAACTTTTATAACGTATTTTTGTTAAGTTTTAATGATTATTTAGAGAGGATGTGCACTACGTCATCAATACATCGGGATTAGACTGGTTACCGGTCAATTCTCAATACATTCTAATCCAATGTTATTGATCCGATATAGTATATGATTTATTGTCGACAATATTAACAATAATTGGAACTTGTTATTTTTTTTCAAACGTCAATAAACTTTCAAATTAGTTTTTCACTGTAGTTCTAGATGTCACACGCGTGGTTGCTGGAATTCAAAGAATGCAAGCCGATACGCACTTTCCTGAATGGTGCTGGAAATCTTGTTCTAAGTTGTTTGACGCGAAATCGTGTAAGCGTTTCTCTTTCTTATCTACTTAATGTTCTAGTGCGACCTGGACTATACCGTCGAGTAATCCAACGCCCGGCAATTCCGGTTTCCCGGCTCGCATTCAGCGCATTCTGGTTTTTTTCGGTCCTCGCCAATGTTTGATTACACTCATCGAGTATTCTATTTAAGAACCGGTAAAATGTTTGGTTGGGCGGATTGTTTTACAAATACTCCATCCTACTTACAGTTTTAACGGATTCGTCGCTTGTTCGCGCGCGCAAAAAAATGTAGCCGTTGAGATGAAACGAGAGATTTGAAGTGAAATGGCAGACGGTGTAATCACCGATTTCTCTCGCGTCGCTCACGTCAAGATCGTCTTAGAACGATTGAAGCTCGTCTTTAGTTGTTGAATCGGCTTTAGAACGAGAATGGGCTTAGACTGTAGACTGGTCTTAGGCTGTTATATAACTATGAACAGAATTGGCTTAGACTGGTCTTAAGTTGTTAGATTGATTGTAGAACTACACCAGTGGTCTTGGTGGTCTAAATTGATGGATCGGCCATAAATAAAAGCCAAAATAAGCTTAAAAATTTGAGACCGATCTTAAGTTGAAGGATATTCTATCAAATTGGCTTATGGTCTTAAGTTATTGGATAGATTGTAGATATTGGATAGATTGTATAACTACACTAAGCTAGGACTAGTCTTAAGTTGTTGGATTGGCTTTGACGAGAATCTAATGGCTATAAGCTTGAGCTGGTTAGATAAAAGCCTTGGCTCTAAAACTGGAGCCTTGGGTCAATGAACGTTTGAGAATAGATATCCAATGTTGAAAGTTGACAAAAATTTTGAAGATTCATATCCAAGTGCATTTCCGAGCTGTAGTCTTCAAATTTCCAACGTGATGAAATTCTATCGTGAAAATCTCCCTCTGAAACCAAAAAGTTACAGATCTGGCACTTTTTGTTTTTCTCGTGTGCTTTTTCTCTGAAAGCCACTTTATCATGGTCAATTCCTGGAACTCCGCGGGGAGACATATCGCGTGAATGGTGGCGCGTGAACGCATTACTATCATAGTGACCACAGAGACCCATGGCGCTCTTTTGAAAAAAGGAAACATCAAAGACGAAAGGCCAGCCATTCTACCAGTACAAATGTTTATCGAGGTGTTTTTGCGTAAGTCTTTTGTCGTCTGTGACGTCTGAACTGTGAATTTCCATCGAAAGAAATCTTATTTTTCGCCGGTTCGTGAACCTAGGTAGTATGTTTGACCCAAGATCCAGTTCGACATTTACGTGGATTCGACTCTGGACCCAGTTTCAAATTTGTGTGGGTTGTATTTGACTTTCGTACTACAGCTCTACGTAGATTTGATTATGTTCTGGACCCAGTTCCACAGTTATGTGGATTCGATTGGTTTATGGACCCATTTCTGCATTTATGTTGCTTTAATTATACGCGTTTGAAAGCAGTAATGGATGTTTAACCGTTGCATAAGTGCTATTTCAATTGCCATCGTGTTAGTTATTCACCTGAACTGAAAAGAAACGTACTTGGACCGGAACTTTGTAAGTGTTTTGATTATCGATATATTTCACCGATTAAAGCGAGTCGGATTTCTTGCGGGAGGATATTCGATTTTCAAGTAGCGCACCGAGGCCCGACGTGCTCCACTTTCGCTTCCCATTAGTCTAGACAGTTTAAATATGTCTTCGCGGATTTCTCCGATGTTAACAATCGCTGACGGTTTGATTATTTCTTCTAACAAGCGGTTTTCGCCCAGACTCTGTAGTTTTCCGTCGCGGTACTCGGCCACCTCAATCTCGACGACGCAGTTATTTATTGCGTCATTATTAACTCGCGAATATTTCAAGCGCGGTAATTCAAGGTTATAAAATACTCGTAAAGTCGCCCTCTGAGAATTCAATGTTCCTATCACCGAGGTTTAATTACGTACGTTCGTCTGCCGTGCGTGGCCTCGCTTTCGGGTCAATTTTCAAAATCGTTAATCAGCCTCGTTTGAATATTCTGCATGTTCTATTGGCGAATTAATGTTAAAATTGCAATCGATTTTTCGAAGGCGTTAAAATTCAAGCAGTTACATGAAAAACATGTTCTAATGCCACGATCTAAAGCCGAAAATAGATGATTTCGACTATTCAATTTAATTACAAAATTTATTCAGTCGGATCTTGACGAAACGCTCTATCCGCGTTGAAACCGGAGAAGAAGACTATTATGATATAGCAAAAATACGCATGTATTTTTGGATATAGTCGAAACGTGAAGATAAACTTAACAAGGGCGGTTAGAGACTGAGTCTGATTCAGGGAGGGTGTAAAACGGTACCCCGAAAAAACTCATCGGAAAACATTAACTCTAATTTTGCAAATACAGAGGACAAGATTATGATTCTTACAGACATGTCGATTATTATAGTTGGTTATTATAGAATGAACTGTCTGTGATCGTCACACATATGCCGTCGGTGCTACGTTTCGAAACGTATTTCCGTTGATAATCAGTTGATCTGCCTATTTTTAGGATTTTGCATTCAGAAATAAGCTAGCAATTGGCATAAATATGTTCTTGTTTTCCAACAATCAGCGAATGTTTACCGAGAAAGTTTGATTCCGCGGGCCGTTATGTGGCGCCGCTTGCTGTACTCTGCCATGCAAATGAATACGCGATGACGTCAAAGCAACGTCTCCGAGCGCCCGTGTAGCGGTTTATTCAGCATCACGTGGGCGCGTAGGCCGAGATCGCTGGTAACGAAAACAAAAACAGCTCTAGGAAAAAATCATCGTTTATTTCTGTATGCAAAAGTTTTTCTGCACAAATTAATGCGTTGTTCTGGTAAGGACTAATATACCTGACATGATGCTACTTGACGTAGCGACAGCTCGCATTACTTCAAATGAATCGAGTACAACTCCTTCACTACTCATAATAAAGGCAGAACAACTGATTATCTTTTACAATCAATAGGGATTGACTAGATTCGTTTGATTCGTTTTGATTTGGCGTAACTTATATACGCACCCGCCACACCTGCCGGGAGCGAAACAGGGGGTTAATTGATTTTGAAATTGCAAATTGAAGTACGGATATAGTTGTGTGATCGAATTTACGTAAACAGAATTATTCTGTGCAAAATAAGACAAGAAGATACACAAAATCCGAGAGAAATCCCACAATAAATTCAGCCAAAAATGAAAAGTTCTATGTTAAAATGATTATATTTCGAGTAACATTTCGGCTAAATGCTATTAGCCATCACATCAGGCGTACTAATAACTGAGTACGCCTGATGACGGCTAATAGCATTGTCAGATGTTAGGTATGGTTTGGGTGTACGAGATGTGCATAGTGACGAAAATACGACCCACTTCCAGAGGAATGGGTTAACAGCCTGTAAATCGTCTCTGGATAAACGATACCGTCGAGACGAAGTGTTACATGCGACACCGAATCAATAGAAATGAACTAATTCATGACTCGTTAAAGTCAGCCGGTCCACAACTAGTGCCGTCTCGCTTTTTTAACGATAAGATCATAATAGATAAATCAAAATATGATAAATGAAGATAATTGGAAAGCTGTGGTCGTGTTGTTAGGTGTGCCTGGATGATTTATCTAATCTGCCAGCTGAAGGAATGCACGTGAAATAATGATAAATTACTCAGCGAGTTAAATCCGAACATTAACCGCCATTAGCGGCGACAACGCAATTTAATCGTGTTTATTCTTTTAGACTCATCGCGCGTTAACGATAGCGGCAGTAAAACGATTTCCAGCCGAGAGCGCCATTTTAAATCGAAACAAAAAAAAAACGAAACGGCAATTCCAAAAAAAGCCTCACCGTGAGATCGACGAATAGGGCGATTATTTTGATTATTTTTTGGCAATTTTGCATATCAAACGCTGAAGAAATCAATTCGAATAATCAATTTAATTAAAGAGGTATTCGTGTCTTTTTAAGAATGTTGGTCCCGTCAGTTAAAATGATTATTGAAGATCGACGGAATTAGCGACTCGACCCCAGTTGAAAAGTTTTGAGTTAGAATTTGACTGTAGATTAAAAATTATTGAAAAGTTGAAATGATAGAAAATGAACTGATTTTGACCGTTGAATTAAAATAATTGAAAATGAACTGATTTTGACTGTAGAGTTAAAGTAATTGAAAACGAACTGATTTTGACTGTAGAGTTAAAGTTATTGAAAATGAACTGATTTTGACTGTAGAGTTAAAGTAATAGAATACGAACTGATTTTGACTGTAGAGTTAAAGTAATTGAAAGTGAACTGATTTTGACTGTAGAGTTAAAGTAATAGAAAATGAACTGATTTTGACTGTAGAGTTTAAGTAATTGAAAATGAACTGATTTTGACTGTAGAGTTAAAGTAATAGAAAACGAACTGATTTTGACTGTAGAGTTAAAGTAATTGAAAGTGAACTGATTTTGACTGTAGAGTTAAAGTAATAGAAAACGAACTGATTTTGACTGTATAGTAAAAGTAATTGAAAGTGAACTGATTTTGACTGTAGAGTTAAAGTAATTGAAAATGAACTGATTTTGACTGTAGAGTTAAAGTAATAGAAAACGAACTGATTTTGACTGTAGAGTTAAAGTAATTGAAAGTGAACTGATTTTGACTGTAGAGTTAAAGTAATTGAAAATGAACTGATTTTGACTGTAGAGTTAAAGTAATAGAAAACGAACTGATTTTGACTGTAGAGTTAAAGTAATAAAAAACGAACTGATTTTGACTGTATAGTTAAAGTAATAGAAAATGAACTGATTTTGACTGTAGAGTTAAAGTAATTGAAAATGAACTGATTTTGAATAGAGTTAAAGTAATTGAAAGTGAACTGATTTTGACTGTAGAGTTAAAGTAATTGAAAATGAACTGATTTTTACTGTAGAGTTAAAGTAATTGAAAATGAACTGATTTTGACTGTAGAGTTAAAGTAATTGATAACGAACTGATTTTGACTGTAGAGTTAAAGTAATTGAAAATGAACTGATTTTGACTAGAGTTAAAGTAATAGAAAATGAACTGATTTTGACTAGAGTTAAAGTAATTGAAAGTGAACTGATTTTGACTGTAGAGTTAAAGTAATTGAAAATGAACTGATTTTGACTAGAGTTAAAGTAATTGAAAGTGAACTGATTTTGACTGTAGAGTTAAAGTAATAGAAAATAAACTGATTTTGACTGTAGAGTTAAAGTAATTGAAAATGAACTGATTTAGACTGTAGAGTTAAAGAAATTAAAGATGAACTGATTTTGACTGTAGAGTTAAAGTAATAGAAAACGAACTGGTTTTGCCGTAGAGTTGAAATAATTGAAAATTCACTTCTTGATTTGAATAGCGAGATGAAGTAATTGAAAATTGAAATGATTTTGACCGTGGGGTTAAAGAAAATGCACTGATTTCACCATAAGACTATGCTAGAGTTAACGCCCTACGCTCGGTACTAGTCAAATCACAGAGTTTACTACAATTCACACGGTAAAACCTTGCTTTTTCCTCGATTCTGAACTCGGCGAAATATTTACGACCCCAACTGAAAAACCGATGCAGTTTGTTGTAGCGGCGATTGAACCAATATCGTCCCTAAACGTTCTAAGCATTTTTTTCTGCCGACCGCTAAATATAGATATTTTTATTAGCGTTTTATGCCGTTATTTTTGTTTGCTGGGACGAATCATACACTGCGGGCTTTAAAATCATTTCTACCGTCGCTATAACTGGAACGTGTATATAATTCACAATTACCGTTAGAATCATTACCATCTAACGTTGTAACGTCGCGATCGAAGCGTTAACGTGTACTGTTTACGTTTTTACGACCGTGCACGCAATGCGTTTTATTGTTCGTTTTTCCGTAAATCCTAATCCGACGTATAACGGACAATTGATTGAAACGTTTATCCTACGTTAACGTTTATCTACGTTTTACGACACGGCGTTTTTGTATATCGTTTTTACGTTTCGGAACTCTCGCAACGCCCGATAATTGGAAAATGACGTCATTTTTTCGCAGTAAACGCGAACGCTGGCAAAAAACGTTTGTGAACCCAGTGACGTTTGTTTCAAGCGTATGCTTACGTACGTTAAAGGGTCGAACTAATAAAAAAAGAAACGCTACGAAAAGCATGTCACTTGCTAGAAGTACTTAGCGCACGGGAAGGAGTTAATTCGCCTATTTCACCTCTCGAAGTAAACAGAGTTATCGGCAAAATCTATGTTTGAAATAATCGATAACTCTGGCCGCTGGGGCACTAGCAAATAGATAAAACGTGAACTCGACCTTGTCTGCTTATCTTAAAGTCTCCACCATCGAACTTCCCTTTAACATAGACTCGGGTATCTCAGGTCTGTGGGCCCAGTTATTCATTACTACTTTCAAAAGTGGTCTCGAATTTTAAAACCGGTTTATTTAAGTTGCTAGATTAGCTATTCACGTATCGTATACTCGAGTCGTTTTGAAAGTCAAATAACAGCGAACTGTGATATTCTACTTCCGTTTACTGCTTGCGTTTAACGTCCATTATGACGAGCTGTCAGATATCAGGTGCTTTTCTTTATGTAGGCACCGTGTAAGTGACGTCATATTTCGATTACCCGTCAGTGTTTGGGACTTGCCGTATATAGTGACGATCGATAATTTGGCCATTTATGAATTTCGGGGATTTGTTGTGTAAATCTCTCATTGCCATTATATGGCGTCGGTCACGTGATGAAATTACATGGTGGCACGTTGTCTTTGGAACCATTATTTTCCTTGTTAGAAACTATGCATTGACTGTGTTAGAAGTTCTAAATCTTGTCCTCGCAACTTGCACTAATAGTGCGCTCCAACTGATGCTTCTATAGATGTCTAGTAAACTGGAACGGTACCAAAAAACCGGCCTTGTTTTTGTTTTGTAATCGAAGAATGTTCGTCTGGATGTCGCCGCTGCTGTCTGAGGAGCCGTCTGTAGTGGGTTTTCTTGGAAATCCATTATTACCCAGGTAATCTGTTACGCGGGCCATTTCCGCGGATCTCACTGTTAATTCAGACGGTTTCTATCGGTAATTATTGTGTCAACTACTTCTCCCGCCTTTTCGCGATCGCCGGCGAAAATTGCATCGATTTGATTTATCGTTAAATCGCGAGAGAAAATTCAGGAAAGTCGTCATTCAATCTATCGAACATTCGATTATTCTTACTAAAAAGAAAGAACCCTGAATCCAAATATCATCATACCAGTCACGAAAAGGTGACTTTTCTACTCGATGGCGCGTATTTTCTTTTTATATTAATTCAATTTTTTTAAGACAAAAAGTCATACAAAAAATTAGCATTCCATTTGTTCTTCCTAATTATGTTTTTCATCTTAGCCGTAGCAGCCATACGACAGTGACATATACTTTGACACTGGAAGCTCGCCGACGTTGTCCTGCTGCACACAATAGCGAACCTGGTGGGTCCGTACTTGCCACAAGTGGAATCCTCTATTCTCACAGTAGTTGATGACCTATTGCACACTAGCGCACCTGGTGGATCCGTACTTGCCACAAGTGGAATCCTCTATTGCCACAGTAGTTGATGACCTACTGCACACCTGGTTGCTTCTCACGTACCGCGAGTATTGAATCGTTCATTGCCACATTATGGTTGACGCCCTGTATACACACTTGTGGATGGACCCTATTCACGTCACTCTCGTCTGCACGCCAATTCTCGTCTCGATCGCCTGTACCGAAGTCCCAGTGGAAGAGAAGATCTGAAATAATTGCCATAATTATTACACTGTTTCTGTAATACTAAACATACAACATATATCTATTTTACGACATAGATAGCCAGATTGCCGTATTCCGGAGTATGTCTAATATTTTACGACATCGATGACTAGATTGCCGTATTCCGTTTTATACATAATTTACGACACTAAAACACGGATGATGATATCACGAGTATTATACGACAGTAAAGCCTAGGTTTACGGCAATAGACGGCATTAGAAATCTTCTTTTTGCACGCCGAAGGGGATGGCTCCGAGCCCGGTTTCGTTTTAATGTTGATAAGCACAATATTATGAATTACCGCAACCTAGGCACTGGAGATTTTGCTAAAACGGGCCTGATCTATATCCTGATCTATATACGAACCACGAGCAAAAACGAGCTTACACCTTGCCTGGTGATGCGATGCGATTAGCTACGTTCGATCGCACAAAACAAGTCAAAACTATTCCGTCGTCTTTTAATCAGATCTCATGAAACAGTATCTTCACACCCGTTAAGGGATTCGAACCCATTGTGCTAAAGCTATCCCCCGTTGGTGGAAGCGATACCGAATTCGGGGAGCGATACCGAACCCCTGGCAAGCGAGGATGATGAAACAGGGTCGCGAAAGAGATGTCGCTTTTCATCTGATTTTCTTCGAAACAAACCAAAAAAAAAAACGTCAAAGAAATCAATGGCTTTTTCTTTCTCGCTTTCGAGTCTTTCTTATGCCTCTATTCTTTTCCTCTCACTCATCTCTCTCACCCCTCTTACTTCTTCCCCCGCTCATCGTTCAACTCTCTTTCTTCCCGCCCTCTCTCCGCCATCTCCTATCATTCCATCCCCTTCCCAATCCTCGATTATCCTTACACTCTCTCTCTCTCTCCTATTATCCCCGTCTCGTGGGCTTCCCCACTCCCGTCCTCTCTCTCCCCCCTACCCTTCGCTCGAGGTACTATTTATTATTGACACCATTCATATTTAGTCGTTGTCACTTGTTCTGCAAAAAAACAATTACATTTATAACACTCAGCCTTAACGCGCTGACTCTCGATTCATTTCCAACGAAGTAGAAGTTGTCATTAAACTAATTGCTAGTTTTACCCAGTCATGTTCAGAGGTCAAGGACACTGAATTGTGAAATGTCGTGTGGTAATTTCGTCAGTTTTCTATAATTGCTGTCGGCTGAAAATAATGCTGAAAACTATCGAATGTCAAGCGTTAATTAAGATCCAATGATCAAATTTAGATGCAAAATCTCATAGGAATTAATTTCGAACGTTTAGTTGAACGGATTAGACATTCAACCAATCGTGGATAGCAGCAGGGGCCGTTTGCATAGTCGTCATTGCTTAGACTTTGACAGAATCACACAGGAACGAAAAACGGGCATTGATACAGTAAAAAAGTATCCACGCAACACGAGCGTCAAGCCAAAATAGCGTTCCGAAAAAATTTGAAATTCCAGTGCATTTTCATACAATTTCTAGGCACTTAAGCGAGAATATAAGCTAGTCTATCAGTCGTCGGTGGAAGGAGTGCGCTGAAAAATATTGCCCGGTTCGTATTTTCAAAAGGGCACGGGAGAATTGCGACGGGAGCATATGCGCTTTAAGTGTGCTCCCGTCCGGATCGGCTCCTGTAGGAGTCCAGAAAACCTATATCGAATTACAGGATCGTCATAAGAATCATACAGTCTAAATGCGTTCAGATTAAATCAGACCGATCAACTTGCTGCAGCAAGTCAAGCAAGATGATAAGAAAATAAAAATAAACCAATTGAAATCTATATTTCACGGAAATCAATCCGGATACGCTTATATGGTGGCCATCTTGAGAATGAATGCGGTACTGCGCGCCGATTCAACCAGATACTATTGGAGCCGGAAATTGAAAAAAAACTGGATGTTCTATTCATTTAAGCCATCTTTTTATCGACAACACAAGCCACGTGATATTCATATAGAGGTCGCCACCTTACAGTATAGACCTACAGTTTTTTGTTATCATTTACGATTGTAAATACTCGACGTATGTAAAATGAAATAGGGTAGAATGGTGTCAATTTGATTTCAATTCCGATCGTAAATTTCATTACACGCAAAAAAATGTGGGCATAACAACTGACATGTTCCCCCAAGTATCGGGCGATCTGATCAAACTTCGCGTGATCCAATATGGCCGCTTCTTGATGTATTCAAAATAAGGGTATTTATCCGATAAAAATAGCTCGTGTAGAAAGAAAGTTTTACTTATTCAATCCGTTAGGGACAACGACATGTTCGATAAAAATAAGACCTTAGCAAATATTTGAATAAAACATGATCTAGAATCAGCTAACTGAGAACGTTATGCAAATCAATCCGTAACGACCCTGATCCTGCTGCAGGCGTCGACGACAAGGATTAATGGACGATTTAAAACAACAGAATAACCCCAACCGTCCCCCGCCCCCTGGCTCCCTGGCTTGGGTAACCACGCTCCCATTGACTTGATCTACAGGGTACAGCCTCTAGGATTGTAAATCAAAATGTCAGATTGATTTATCTCCGACCACGGGCCACATTCGGGATCCAGGGCGATAAAATGGGTTAGTTTGAGGCTAGAAGAAGTAAAGCATAACAAGTAGATTGTATCGTCTACAAATTCCGAGTAAGAGACAGAATCTGTGTGTTTCTCAAACCCTTACTCAGTATTTGACGATGACTCGGGATAGAATATTACCAGTCACAACCTTAACGCAGTAAACGACAGAGTCTACTGTAGTTAGCACGGTCTAATTCATTTGACACCAACTCGCGACAAAATTTAACCAACGTCACTGGATAACTGGAATAGTTCATTGTACTATTCTCGGTATACTGTAGAAATTATATTGATATTTCGCTATTGTATGGCGTTTTTAATATCATTTTCTACAGAGATTTCCCGCGAGGGCAGAGCACGTGTTTATGCGACAATGAAGATTGACGCACGATTTTTCACTCGGTTATCTCGCCACAGCGCTCTGGGTGCAATCTGAATGAATGATAACCATTACGTTATAGAAAATGCTGGTAATTGTCGTAAAAATGGATATTTACTGAGATAATGTATGTTGTACTACTGGGGCAGTGATTGAGAATTGTGTTATGATACGTGCCGAACGAACGATTCTTATCGGTGTGCAATTGATTTTCAATTCTTAATAGATAATTTTCAGTTCTCAGCCGCAGACTTATTTTTCGCCTGGATCAATGGTTGCGAAAAGTATATCATAAACCTGCTTTAATGCCCGATTAGTCGAACGAAACTAAAATTATATCGGTATTCCACTTGTGGCAAGTGAGGATCCACCAGGTCGCTCCAGTCTGGACATCAACTACTGTGTCAATAGAGGATTCCGCTTCTGGCAAGGGAGGGTCCACCAGGTGTGCTACTGTGCAGTAGGGCATCAACTACTACCGTGGAAATAGAGGATTCCGCTTATCACAAGTGATGATCAGCCAGGTGTCGCTAGTGTGCAGTAGAGGGTATCAACTACTGTGGCAATAAAGGAATCCACTTGTGGCAAGTGAGGTGCCACGCCAGTGTGCAATAGGACATCAACTACTGCAGATAAAGAGGATAAGACTTGTGGAAAGTGAGGATCCACCAGATGCGTCAGTGAATGATAGGATATCGAGTATTGTTGATGGCCTATCCTACAGAACACTAACGCATCTGGTGGATCATCACTTTCCACAAGTCTTATCCTCTTTATCTGCAGTAGTTGATGTCCTATTGCACACTGACGCGGCACCTCACTTGCCACAAGTGCAATCCTTTTTATCTGTTGATGTCCTACTGCACTCCAGCGCTCATAGCGGATCTCGACTAGAATGTGTGTGTGTCCCTGTGAACAATAACACAAGACGGTAACATTCATAGAGCCGCTGCTCTTCCTTATTCGTTTGAGAGCTAATTAGTTTTCCGCAACTAATTAGATTTTGAGAATATCCACCGCATTCTCTTGTCGTCGTAGTGGGTCAGGCGAGTTCATTGTTCACTCGGTCGCCTGCCGACTACAACCATATTATACCATTCTTTCTGATCGCATTAAGACAACTCTGGATCCAGATTTTCTCGTGATGATGAATATGATAATTTTCACAGTGCCTTTCTCTCTCACTATCTCTTTTCTCTCCTAATGCACCTCGTATATCGTGACGTCAGAATTCGTATTGTTACTGGACATCGTATACTGGCGACGGATGGAAAGAGAAATTCGCACGATAAATCAATTATTTGACCGGATGGAAACTCCGGATCTGGGAGTCCTCGTAGGCCTGTTAATGATGACGATTGCCAAGATGTTTCGTATATGATATATGCATTACATTGAGTACAAAAGAAATGAGAGAAGAGAAAGAGAACGGGGTGGGAGTTTAGAGAGCGGACACTATACGAAAATGGCAGAGAAATTATGGGCTGGAATAAGGCTGAAAAGGATTGATAGAAGAGGGACTGGAGGACTAGAAACAGAGGAACGTGCGGTACAAGGCTCGCTGCTGAAGGGGTAAATTATGTTCTGAAATTAGCGGGAAGGAAAGAAAGATTGATAACAGAAGATGATAGAACGATGGAGAAAATAAGATGTGGCAAGTTTGTGAAAGGGGATGTAGAAAGATAGAGAGGAGGGAAGAATCAGGGGAGGAGAGGATTTAGGGAGAGACTAGAGATTCGTACGGTACAGGGCTCTTTTCTGAACAGTTTAACTGCGATCTGAAGTTAGAAGGAGGGTGACGATGAATAAAG
This sequence comes from Tubulanus polymorphus, assembly GCF_964204645.1. Lineage (NCBI taxonomy): Eukaryota > Metazoa > Nemertea > Palaeonemertea > Tubulaniformes > Tubulanidae > Tubulanus > Tubulanus polymorphus. Next base: position 12,091,219 of record NC_134032.1, on the reverse strand, counting down.
TGTGGAGGGAGATTATGTGAAATAGGAGAGAGAGAGAGAGATGAAAGAAAACAAACATGAGAAAGGGGAGTGACGAGTGAACGAGGGGCTGTGGGGATTACAACGCGCGAGATAGAAAACTCGCTACTGAACTGATGCACCATTCACAACAACAACAACAACAACACATAACGATAATCACATAACAACATTTTTTTTATCAGAGAGAGTGCGCGTTTGACGTCGTCAATTCTTGTGCAGTTCACCACCCTGCGCAGACGGCAGCGGCGGCGACGGCAACCGTACAAAGATCAGATCGTGAATAATACGTATATGACGATCGTCGATAATTGCGGCCACTGTTAAACCGACCTGGCGACACTCGCGCGGTCGCGCAAAGAAACCGCCTCTGACATAATTTGATTAACAACACTGTTTGACAGGACGCATTCGTTGCCACCACCGCGGATTACCGTCTGATCATTATCGACAACTGTTGTTTATATAGTTAGTTGAGAACTTTTCGAGAAGATCGTCCAATGTTGTGTAAGTCATTTTCTCGTCGGATCAACTATTGATTGTATACGTCGAGAGAGAGAGAGAAAAAGAAAAACAGATCAGAAATTATCGCGAATTAGCAGATTTTCGCGAGTGATAAAAAAAAACGTTCAAAGGCGGAAAATCATGTTTGGAAGTAACTACTATCGTCGTACACGTCGTAATACTCCTACTGTTATCGAGGTAAGCTGGTGCTAAGTTCGTTAACGGTTTTTTGTGACTTATCCGAAATCGATGTCGGATAACATACTAATTGTATTTACCTATTTATGTGCTTTGGGGTATTCTTATGCTTTGGTTTCTTGGTAAAGTAATTGAATATGGCCGAACTTGGAAAACTTTTTTGACTCTTGTGGCGGCAAAGTTGAGGTAAAATTCTACCCCGAGTTGCTGTCGAATACTGAGCAAGAATTTTGGGTAGACTCTATCTCTTACTGCGGTTAAGTTACGACTGGTAAAATTCTATCGAAAGTTGGTGTCAAATATTGAGTACGAGTTTGAAAAATACAGTAAACTATGTCCCTTATTGAGGTCAACTTGAGACTGACAAAATCCTGTCCCGAGTTTGAGTCAAATACTGATTAAGAGTTTGTGAAATACAGCATGTTCTGTCTCTTACTGCGGTAAAGTTACGACTGGTAAAATTCTATCGAAAGTTGGTGTCAAATATTGAGTACGAGTTTGAAAAATACAGTAAACTATGTCCCTTATTGAGGTCAACTTGAGACTGACAAAATTCTATCCCGAGTTGGAGTCAAATACCGAGTAAGAGTTTGAAAATACACTAAACTATGTCCCTTATTGAGGTCAACTTGAGACTGACAAAATTCTATCCCGAGTTGGAGTCAAATACCGAGTAAGAGTTTGAAAATACACTAAACTATGTCCCTTATTGAGGTCAACTTGAGACTGACACAATTCTATCCCGAGTTGGAGTCAAATACCGAGTAAGAGTTTGAAAATACACTAAACTATGTCTCTTATTGAGGTCAACTTGAGACTGACAAAATCCTGTCCCGAGTTTGAGTCAAATACTGATTAAGAGTTTGTGAAATACAGCAGGCTCTGTCTCTTACTGCGGTAAAATTGGGACTGGTAAAATTCAACCCGGGTTGGCATCCAGTAAGAGTTTCAGATGCTGGCGACTCTTGTCTCTTTATTTGAGACTGGTTATATTCTACGGTCAAATACCAACTTCATTTTCATGATTTCATCCGAAAAATAAAATCAGTTTTTAGATAATAGTATAATTCTAGGTTATTTGTGTTATTTGATAATGTCATGTGGAGAATATGAGAGGTCTGTATGCATGATCTCTTGGTGGATCGAGTATCCATACAGAAAGACGAAACGACCCAATATTCACCACATTCACAACAATCACGTCTTGTTGCCATGTTTAAAGGAGAATTCTTTAAGCGATCACGTTTCCATTTCTTCGCGGAAAAACCGCACATTTTTTCGCCCTGTCTCTGCAGCAATTTGACAATGGTAGCTCCGATTCATCCTTAACGCTTCCTCGTTTTTCACAAGCTTCATTTCGTCGGAAAATGTCTAATCTCGAGCGAATGCAAAGTTTCTTTACTTATAACGCGAGACAATAAAAAATGTCCTCCGTTCAAAAAAGAGTAAGAGCTTGTTGGTACGCAGAAAATGTAATCAACAATGTTTAAGCACTTGTTTCCGCCTGTATTTGCATTTCAAGCGTTCGCGTTTCTAATACTAAAAAATCACTTTTACGGCTAAAAAATGATACCTTGTTCCTCCGCTCTGTTGAGCTTAAAAGTTGGCCCTATACATTACTTTTTCTAAATCGTGACCAATTTTACCGTAACAGACCCGGCAGCTATGGAAATGAACTGATTACAAATTTTATCATATTTCACAAAAATGGCCCAGCCGCTGCGGAGAAATTTGTTTACCTAACCCCTTCCTTCACATTCGCGCGTTAAAAGCAACAATGTCGGGATTCGAACCTAGAATTATTGAATATAGCAATTCTTTATGGTGTCAAAGTCAAATCCGATATATCTATTTCATATCTGGATTATTCAAGAACGTTTTTAAAATCGCTGCCGGATGGAGCCCTGCTTTGCATGCGCAGCATAGTTCCTGGTAATTACCTACCGATGTGGGTAAGGTATTATGCAGGAACCTTGACCACTGATATTCAGAGCTGATCGCTCGCGTGTCGGGTCTCAGCGGCGCGGCTGTGACAGTTACACGAGATATAAACCGACCATGTTGTTAGAACCAGTTAACGCCATGTGACAATCACAAATGACCTGACCAATAATCTTACCCAGCTGCGGTGGACACAGATCCAGGTTAATAGAACATACCGCTATAGCCTGCTGCATATTATATTTCAACCAGCAACTTCTAGTCCATTATAACTAATACAATTAAGTGTTGGTTCGGATATTTCCCGAAAATGTTAAATTCAAATTTTCGGTTTAGTTGCTATTGGCTCTTTCGTATTTTCAAATGGATACAGCAATTCAAACTTAACCATTTAAAGGATAAGTTATTTCTTTCGTAGCCGTCCGTGCTAAGCTGGGTCGAGTTCGAACTTAATAGCTATTTAAACTCTGATCTAACTCGAGAGCAAATCCAAGCTTAGATAAACTGTTTTTGTAGGATTACTCGTCGATAAGTGACATTCGTGACTGTTGGATACAAACTGTGACTTTCCCATCTCCGATAAGACCTGCAGTTATATTGACCGGCCGCTTTTAATGCAACTTCGCCGTTATCACAGAAGAGAGAGAGAGAGAATTCCTATAAAAATATTGCTTTCACTAAATTTCAATGTCTTGCGGTCTTTGATGTGACTTTCGGTGCAATAGATTTTCTACGGGTTTTATTTAATCAACTAAACATACCCGATGGCAGGCGCGCGCTCGGGTAATCCCTTCCTCGCCGGAGAGAGCTTCAACGCCATCATTTTCTTCACAATTTTTTCAACGGACTTTTTTCTCTCATCTGCCGTATGCAAATATTCCAATTTTGCTCGGATGTGACCTGCTTGGTATATGGGAAAATATCTATATTCATTCAACTATTTGCATTAATCGTTTTCACGACATCGGTTACCGCTAGGTGGTTCTCTTTACTGACGTCACAGGCTTTGTAGTTAACTTATAGGCTGTTTCATAGAATTAGTTTGTCATAGTCTGAGTTATGGAATCTGAGCCTCGGGGAAGAAAGGAATTGACAGAAGGTGATAAATCCTACCTCCGGGAGAAGCTAAGTTCTGGATGCCTGAGTTAAATACTTTCAATGTGTCTGATTCAGAGATATCCTTAACCTATTAGTGTTCATCAATAATTGAAATGCATTTCTTCCAACATCGTGTTATCATATTGACAGCACTTAGCATTATCGACTATCTCATCAGACTCAACGCTTTTAGTATAGTTATTGTGAAAATTCGAATATCTGGTGAGATATTCCACAGAAGTTACTTTTAATATTTATCAGAAATCTGTAAAGTTCATCCCACCGAAAGTAAAAGCAATCTCTTATATGACGCTACAAGTTCGATGTGAAAACGAAACTGCAACATTAGCTGGTAAAAATATTAATAGATAACAAATAGCGCGCACCTGCCACAAGAAGAATCCATTGTCACAGACGTTGCACCTGGGGCCAGTTGCTCAAAGGTTGGTTAGAGTTTACCTGCGCATAGTTGACATAGTGACAATTAAAAGTTCATTAGTACTATCAGGTATCTATCCGCCGGTTATCTTTAACCAACCATTGAGCAACTGGCCCCATTTGGATCCGATATTGCCACAGTTAGTAAGACGCAAGACAAAGTACGGTACGACACGATGTAGACTGATTGCACACTAGCGCGCCTGGTGGATCATCACTTGCCATGAGTGGTGAATATTCGATCGCCATGGAACCCTCGGCTTCTCAAAAATAGTGTGCTTCCGCCAGGTGTCGCTGATACGAGCTCAATCAATAGTCGATGAAAACTTAACGAAACATCGAATATAAAATTCGGGTGCTCAGCAAGACCCACTGTTAGTCAGGCCACCGTTATCTATAAAGCGCTCCTCGGTTAAATTAAAAGCGTTACGTGCATTTTGCATTTCAGTGTGTTTACTCGTGCAGGTTTTGAAGGTGAAGGACACTGACGAATCCACAACACGCTTCGGGGATGCAAATCGTTAAACTAATTTCATGTTTACGGTTGATATTCGATAAGATTTTTCCCCGCAGCTTTTTTCACGATGGCGCTGATAAAATATTATCGTCTCTTATTTATCGCGGCATTCATTGATAGGATCAGATTTCCTCGACTCGGCTCTCTGTGTGTATATCCTTATTGAATCACGTCTTTGTTTTGACTCTATAAAAGTTGAATGGATGAATTCGATTTGCGGATTTATAAAAATCCCCACTGCTCACCATGATGTGGAGTTGGGTGGGTGAACAAAAAGCGGCTATACGGTTGGACGGGAGATAGAGGCATAGATAGAAAACAGCCAGGATGGTGAGGGCGAGTCGTTACCATTATGGTTCAACTGTACACTCTTGATTTTTTCATTGGGAGATTTAAACAGGTGGCTACTATATCGCCAACAAAAACCGAGAACTGGTGGAAAAGACTTGAAAAAACTTCCTTTTTTTATTAGAAAGTCTCTCAGACATGAGGACAGTGGCTTTGCTGTTTATCACGCTCTGTCTCCCTATCTCTCTGTCTCTGTATCTCTCAGTTCGCTATTCCCATCATTAACTCGTAACTGGCTTAATATTCCGATCAACGCTTGCATACCCTCGTCACAGCGCACATAAAAACCCGCTTGGCCGTAAGCGTTCTTTGCGCGCGCATACCCAGCGCTAAAAAGCCCGTTACACCGTTTCCTGTACTGTTCAATAGTCACCGTATACCAGTCAGCTCTTTGCGATGATTATTATCAATATTTTGTAACGATATTATTGAATATTATTACGAATTTGTTATTTGCTTCCCGCCATTATAAATCACCTACCGAATATTCCTCGCCACTTCCGTTTCCGTTTAGTATGGTTGGAGGGCGTCGTTCTTGCATTCATCATTTTTTCTTTTTGTTCGCGATCACCTTGAAATGTGAAGGAGCGAATTTTTCAGCCACCATTGAATATAGAACAAGAGCCCGCGCTGTCAGCTAACCCTACTATAGTTTATCGAGATTTTGTTCATTCACCCGATGTCCTACTGCACACTAGCGCACCTGGTGGATCCTCACTTGCCAAAAGCGGAATCTTCTATTATCGCAGTAGTCGATGTCCTAATGCACACTAGCGCACTTGGTGAATCCTCACTTGCCAAAGGTGGAATCTTCTATTGTCGCAGTCGTTGATGTCCTACTGCACATTAGTACAGCTGGTAGAGCCTCACTCACTGGAAGAAGAATCCGACCTCTCCTTCCACAGTAGTTGATATCCTACTGCATACTACCAAACCTGTTGGATTCTCGTTCGCCACAAGTGGAATCTGCCCCAGTAGTCTGCGGTGTCCTCGCATCACGGATTATTTTTCTACATTTGATATAACGATCGTAACGATCGTAATATAGCCTCTTAAAATGCGCCCAGAATTTTGTTTTGCAAATATGTTAATTGCGCTAATGAAAGAATCTTGATTAACTTTACAATAACAACAAGATCACATCCTTTACCGGAGATTCGTATAATAAATAACACGCGTTTTTTTTAAGATATAAGAATCGAATTTTCAAAAAGTTGATCAAAAAGCGAATTTTGACCAGTCGTAAAACCATGGACCCCAAGACGAAAACAAAGTGTAAGTCACGCTGGGTGTTGGCTTATGTTGACAGACTTACTAACATCCGTAGCTTTTATTAGCACCTGAAATGTTTATCCACAATACGCTGCTGGGGGTGATTTTAGATGTGTTTGTAAATACTACTTCCCGCCGTCTGTTGAAAATTTAGCAGTTTATAAATCAAACAGGCTTCAGGGCAACTCGAATCTGTATCGCTCTCCGAGGAAATTCGTTCATGTTTGCAATGGACAAAATGTCATCGACGAAAAGGCAGAAAGGAGAAGAGGTCTGTAAAATCATTTAAAGCCAACGGTAGAATTGTTACCGGACAATATATTTCGTGTAATTTCTATGATGGTCATTTTGTTTTTGAAGGTTCTGATAGATTTTTGTAGTTTTTCTGTAGTTGATGTCTTACTGCACGCTAGCACTCCTGTTTGGTCCTCACTTGCCGCTGTATCGTTATCGGGATCGCCTTGCTTTCCATACCCGTTGTTTTTTAATCTCTAGTTGAAATTCTCACGTAGCGTCATTTGATTTTTTTTCAGATGGATTTGATGGACGATTGGGACATATTCAAAGATTTCCAGTTCAATGACAAAAAAGATACCGACGACGGTTCAGCAAACGATACCGAACTAACTCGACGAATCATGGAGGCATTCGGCAAAGCTAACTGGGTAAGGTATATTGCCTTGATGTAATAGTTTGACAAAACATCGTGGCTGTTTTTATGCACAAGCATTGTAACTAACTGTATTTTTACTACCTCAAACCTAGATAGACAGATAGTACGTTATGGGTTAACTAGTTTAAGAGCTTTCGCTACTAATACATGTTACACTTCATAATACACTTCATCGGTTAAATGATGGCTAGTGTTGAATCTTGGAGTTATCATGATTGATTTTACTCCAATTTTGAATTTACCCGATGAAACTTCCATGTATAAGTAGCTTCATAAGCTTATATTTTAAAAACTAGTTATCCCCTAAAGTGATTAGCCTCTACGGTTTACTGATTCGACCCGAGAGGTGGCTGCAGGAAAACTCGGTTAGTGGCTTATCTGCGGTTAGCTTACAGCGTTTTCCTGCACCTATTCACGCCTAACCACAGTTTACTAGCCACGGTTAGAGCACTAACAGAGTTTTTCTGCACCCTCCCCTGGTTAACACGGCTTCACTACGTTATATTTACTAAAATCGAAAAGGCCAATAGCATTATGACAAAAACACGTATCGGTGACATGCTCATTGTATATCTCATTGACCACTGGTCAAGGAGATTGAGTGGCCGCGTTAAGCGATAATCTTATATTGACTACTGGATAATGTTGTAGATCCGAAATCGATCACTTGCGGTAGAAAAACTACTTTTACTGGCCAGCGGTGACCACAAATTTACAACTAGTGGTACATGCGATTTCACCACTTACTGCCAGGTAACGTGATGCTAATTGCACCACCACGTGACGATCGTTGAGCGCCACTTCTGAGATCACGTGATTACGCATTAGATTGACTAACACCGCAGGTCACGTGATCCAGTGGTCAAGCGGCTAACGAATGTTTCGCGTATGTAATATATCGAATAACGCGTGAACCGTGTGATATTGATCTCATTCGTTCTATTGATATATCAAACCGGCTTTTTGAGATATTGATGAGAGCTGACAGTCTCATCTCCGACGATAATTTCACGGTCGTTAAACAATCGGCCGCGAGAGGAGACACTTTATATCGAGAAAGGAAAACAGAGTTAGAGAGAGAAAGAGAGAAAGAGAGAGAGAGCGAGAGAGCGGGGAGAGGAGTGCGAGAGAGAGAGACAGGCCGGGGAAGTCAGAGAAAGAGAGGGAGAAGATTATATATTTGAGGACAGAATCAGAGAGGGGTTCATATGGGTAGGTCATCTAGTTAGGAATTTGGAACGTGAATTACGAATTTATCTACACTCCAACCGAATATGGTGGGAGACTATAACGATATTTACAACCAAAAAAAAAACAGAAAATATAAATAAATATAAACCTTTTTATAGCAAAGTTATGGACAATACACATACATCATTCACTGTTGCAAGGATCTACATATACATCTAAGCCTATTTTTTCTGAATTGACCTAATATTGTTGGATTATTTTTTTAGATTGCAAACAGAGTTCATGAATTTCATTTTAGGATAAGGATAAGGACCTTATTTACACTCCAATCATTTCTATGGTACATGGAGGGAGACTAAAGCGTATACAATATGTTATCCAAGAAGGGCGCGCAACGTTACCTTTCATGATTGAATAGTCGTCACAATTTCAAGGGGAATCAGTAGATTGTTATAAATCGCCTGGGAGGGTATGGATACGTGAGTGATGTCACAAGGTGGTTCAAAGCAACAGCTATCTTTTTCGAGAACGTCTCATCCAAAAGCGAAATCAAAAGCATGTTCATAAACTCGACCTGAAATTCATGCAAATGAAATGCAGTGTTTCTGAGTAGACGCTTGAGAATTTTTGAACCACAAAACCTTGAAGTAAAAACCAAAATATTTTGATATAAAAATGATGACATGCCTCTCAGGGACGGACGCTTATTTCCGTGTTACATGTAGGGCAATTCAACAATCAGGGGCTAGTTGCTCAAAAGTTGGTTACAGATAACCAGTGGATAGTTGACATAGTGACAATTGAAATATCATTGTTGCTATGGTATTTATCCGCCAGTTATCTTTAACCAACTTTTGAGCAACTGGCCCCAGATATCTTGTCAACAAAGTTAGTTAGATTTGAGATTCATTCCGCACAAAATGTCCAGACATCCCAGGGGTTGTGCCGGCTCAGATAAATTCCGTCATTTTCATCAATAAACTTTTTTTCTAGTTCCTTAAAGTCTACGTTGACGGGTCCCATGTGGCGAGCTTGTTTTACTGCGCACGCACGAAAACCATCTATTCCCTAAATCCCCTAACGTTTTTTTTTTCCAACAAAAGAATCGATCCCGCAGATACCTGCGCCTGTGCGGTTACATTCCATTGAATTTCCGCTCCGAGACGGCCGATTGTGGAGATTATGTCAATCGCCTTGTTAGACGCTAGTTACCGTCTGCATCCGGTTCGACATCCGGGACCCGTTAACGTTAACGGTCAAATGACACGTGACTAAGTTTTAAAATTGACATATACGGTGACATTTCACTCAAAGGATTTAGTGACCGGATTTTTTACGGCGGTGAGCGCGGTTTACGATGGTAGGTAGCTCGAACGAAAGGCGATCATTACCCGACCGAGGATTCCAATCACAGGATATGTGGATTAAAGTGATGGTGCTGGCGGCGAGGATTGACGAATTACAATCGACCGACTTTAGGGGGTTCGGGGTAGGGGGCTAAAATGCCAATTTCTTTGGTTCAAGTCCAGTATAGCGTGGAATAGTTCCCAGCTCGAAGAAATATTTAAAAAGGAGTAATTCGGATTTCACCTGCCTATCAGAAAGGTTAATTTTTGCGCGGACAACAAATTATGTTTGTTGCAATGGATATACGGTGGTTGTCACGTGCTCACGTGGCTCGGCGCGTTAAACGATATTCACTCAGCACCTCCTGGCGGTTCGTCTGATCGTTCGACGTCCGCGAGCCTAGCCCGCGGTCGACAAGCGCCGATTATAACTCATCATTTCTAGAGTTGATATCATTACGCGAATAAAATAGTACGACCTTATATTTACGTCATCGGTGTACACGCTCGGTTTATCCCTAGGGGCTTACCATCGACGTCGCCCCATTGTTTCTCATCGCAGTGACATTTTACTGCCGCGGCCGTTTACTCGGTAGAGATCACAATAGAAAACGTTGGATCGTTCCCGCGGATATATATACATTATTCAAACGAGTCGTTGCATATCCCCCTTGAGGTAGAACTGAACTCTCCCATCAGCGCGGCGTGGGGGAAAGAAAGAAACAATTTCATGATAAAAACCCGACATCGAGCATCCAACGATGGAAAATGACCTCTACGACGCAGGGTTTATTTCATGCGTGTAAGGTTTTTTTCTTTGGATAGTTCGCGCACCCCGCAAAGTATCGTTTTACTTCCGCCGTTTCCAAGACGACAAGCGCGCGAACTTCTTCTTCGCCTATTGTTGGCATTGAGATGTAGATCATCTTTTTTTTTTCATTTGGAAAAATATTTTCGTTTGATACGTTGTTTTAACGACATTATTGTCAAGTGCACCACTTCCAACAACGAACATCCCTTATGACATCATCAAGAAACAATCGTTTTGCGACTATCTTGAAAAAATGGCTGCCTCTATAAATCTATAAATAATTTCAGCAAAAAGACAGTATGTCTTAATCACCACTATTTGAATTAAATGATGGTTTTTGAATCAGCCCTCTTAAATGGAGAAGTATCAATCAACTTTCATTTGGTGATCATAGAAATAGGTAGCCATCTCTTCTGGGTCTGAAAGAAACGTCGATAAGATATTTACTCTTTTATTGGGGCTATTTTCAATTCAACATGACTTTTTCCCTGATCGCGTTATAGAGACGATTTCGGCCATGTCTATCCTTTCTTCTTTCTTCTGAAGAATTCCAATAATTTCTGGGTAGTTCGCTGAACGCGCCGACAAAAACTTCAGTTAATGAAATAATTTCCGCTGTTCGTTGGTCTCGCATAGTCTGTCTAAACTACGATCGACTGCAAAACCAATAGCGCGCTGTAAAACCCAAGTTGGCCTAAGAAGGTTTTTTACTTCTATGACCAAGGCTTATTTCTTCCCCTATAAGGTAGGCCTATCACCAGCCATATACAGGCTACTCACTAGGTGGCGCTACTGTACGGCCAGACATTTGGACACCGGAATTTTTTTTCCCTTACGCAACAACATCATCTCGCATACTGTGCGTTCTTCTAAATCAGCTACATTCTTTTTAACTGGAAGGCAGACGATTCGAGTATACGTCTGACTTCTTCTTAATCCCGAGCCGTTTCTGGCAGCGAATCTAAATTCATCAAAGTCAAGAGGATCGCACCGGTAGCAGTTTCTAAGAAGACGCGAAATTACTGAGGCTGGTTTATTGCGTCGTCATTATGGAGCCGAGAGTAGAAAAGAAAATCATGAAAGTACACACGGTTTTTTTTAGATTCGAGTTGCGTTTATAGTCTTTATGGTTTATCCGGAGCTAATTAGAGACAGAAAAAAAACAACCTTTAAGGTCGAATAAGATGCGTTTGACACTTCAAAGTAAATGATTGATAGACAGGGGGAGAGGGGCGGGGCGAGCTTTTGATTTGTCAATCGTTTTTAGCGGCATAGGCTTATACGGGTAAAACTAATGACATCCATATATAAACGATATCACCAGAAAATTATATAGCCTAAAACCTAACGATGTTAGATCACGATTAAAAGGTGGGTGTTGATTGGTGCCGCGGATGGTATCAGTTAAATCAATCATATTCAAATTAGCTCTACTTGAAGTTCATAATTATTGGGCGGCGCAGTTGTGGAACTTGTGATGGGAAAGAATCATTGGAAGTGAACTAATCGGCCTTGAAACTCACGATCCAATTCGACAAAACAGTTTGATTTGACAAGAATTTTGTATACACTGCAGGGCTTAGGATATAACAATATTTGCAAAATGGCACTTTTCCAAAATTTCTTAATTCACTTCCAGACCGAAACAAAACAGCAAATATCAATGTGGAGAGCTGTTAGAATCGAGCTTTTTTAAACAACATAATATCTTCATTTGCACCCATAGCTAGAGATACAATTCAACAGCCAACTCAAAAGATCCACTTTCAAGCAAAAACAACAGAAGATCAGTTTTTTAAGTCTGAAAAAGTTTTAAATAACCGGATTTTTTTTTTTTTAACATATATATTTATACATTAGCCCCAATAGAGAAATAATGCAGCAAGCCTAAATCATTCTTCCTAGAATTTAAGATGTCCATCACTCTAGTTTTTACTCTGAATAGTATTTGAGAGCATTGAATCCTATGTGAGGATCCTTGAGAACGAAAGAAAATGTTTCAAGACACAATGCGCTAAAAATGTTGGTCCAGGTTTTTTGCTGACACTTTTAGGGTGGAGCACGTGAGAGTTTTCTCAAGACATTTTTTCGAAGGTTGGCGTTTTTTTCTGTGGCCGCCGCACAACAACGTCTGCGCAACCGGATCCATAAATTCAAACCCTAACGGTCACGACGGTAATATCGATTGTGGATCTAGACGTGTCCGCAGACGTAATTATATATATACATGTAACCACAGCTGCAGTGACAGACGGTATAACATTCATCATTCCCCTGGGAACACACCCCTGCTGCTGTATCTGCATAACCGCACCATTGTTACAGTTTACCTTCCTTCGTCTCTCTTCACCTGGTGACATATCGAGAGAACACCGGAACAAGCATTGAGAACAAAACTTACCTCACCCTTCTCATCTCTCTCATCTACGTACTCCTCATATCTTTCAAATTTAATTTCACTCCCATCTAGGCACTCGCCTTTTCCTCTTACATCCTCTCTTCCCACTCTTTCTCCCACTCTCCTCGCGCTCCCTAGTTCTCCCTGCTCAACGCCCATTCGCTATGTTTTGCATCTCCACTTCAATGAACCAAAAAGATGCATCAGTGTGATAGCTCTACATTTAAGGCCATTTTAAAGTTTGGACTTCGAACGCTGAGCCTTAGAGCCTCAGTCGCCTCTTTCTCCTCACATCCGTGTCTCCCTCCACCCACTCCCTCTTCGTATTTTTCACACGCTCTCATCTCCGGGCCCATTCTCTCTAGACGGATAGTAATCTGCAATATATGATAACTGCGCGCCGTGCGGCAAGGCTGTGTGCTGGGGTTCATTCCGTTTACTTCTTCGTAATTAGATTGTTTTTGTCATTACGACGACTGGTTACATTGTTATCGCCTGTTGATTGGTTAATGTCTACCGGCAGTATATTTTATAGCTTCCCTCATAGTGTTTCTTACCTGAAACCATCGCGCAGACGATGACAATTAACTTGTACCACTTCCCCCAACATTGCGGCTCATTTGTTTTCGCTCGCGCAATACCTTCCTTTCATTGCTGTCTGTCTCGTAATTGTGAAATACAGCAGCGGGTCGGTTGTCTTTGAATCGGTTAACTTCTCGTAAGTACTGAGCCACTTAATTTATATAGAAACACATATTTATGTCTATGTGTGTTGAACCGTGGCTAGTTTATACGTCCACATGGTGGAACGAATTCTCATTGTAGATCATAACAGGAAAATAGTATCGACTCTATTAGAAATGTTGTCAGAATGATGTTCATCATCAACTGTCTAAGATTCAAGAATTAAGAAACTTTACTTTTAAGGGGAGGGTGCGCACCCCCTGCAGCCTGCGTCTGCTTTCGAGTAGTTTCGTCATCTTAAATCAAAAACGTATATTGAATGTCGGAGTGACGCGGGATCCAGGCAGCAGCGGATTCGATGTTTATTTTGAGAAAGCTCATTTTCAGCCATCCAAAACCGTTTCCCGGCGAGCCCAAACAAAAGCTCCGTCTATGGACTATTTATATACTCAAAATAGTAGACTAAATGTCATTTACGAGGAATCTCAATCCCTATAAATAGATCAATTGAGATGCACTTGACCGTTTTGAAGCCGAAGCTTAATTTTTTATGAGATGACATTTAATACCGACGTCTTCGTCGAGCTTTATCGTATTCTATATTCTATACTGCCGGGGGAAAATGCGGACAGCTAGTGTCGTATCTCAGTTGAAATCTAATATTCCCTTTGTTACAATATTAAAGAATGAGCGCGTAGGGAGGGAGTGGGGCGCAGAAAAAAATTGGGAGAGATGGTAAATACGTGGGAGATAGAAAGGGAGGGGGAGAGGGGGAAAGAATGGAAGGAAGAGAGGGCGGTATAAAAGGTGAGGGATGAAGGGAAAGGTGAGAGAGGGAGTTTGAGGGGTAAGGGGGGACAGGGAGAGATAGAGTGTGCGAGAGGGGAAGACAGGAGAATGATAGCGAGAGACCCGCGGCAACTTCAGTATATACTTCATGCAGACGACGGTGGATTGTTTTTTATTGACAAAGAACTTCAGGTGAAACGATACCGACGCAAAAAATGTAACTCTAGCGCTGGCAGAATTAATTCTCGTTAAAAACCCCCCTCTCTCTACCTCTCTCTCTATCGTTGAGTACACTGAAACCTCAAGAGCTACAGCGCAGTTAAACAGCTACTGTGCCCAGGGTCGGAGCACTCCTCCGTCTCTCCTCGCGCTCGCTAGCTCGACTATTTAGTCGACTATTTCTATAAGTGTTCTCTATCTGTGCGCAAAAACGCTCGCGGGACAAATCTAATCAAAACGAATTTGAATATCTAATTAATGAACTAAAGGAATTAATTAATCATTCGAAATAAGATCAATAGATTTTTTGCTGTGGTGATGCGACCGGAAATGAAGGTAGGCTGCGAATTTGATAATTGAATTGATTCTTAATTTCTCCGTGTTGATACCTTTCATGACAGGTTTTCATGAGTTTTTAAAACATTCTTATCACTTCCATTTACTTTTATAAACAATTTCAGAGATCTTTTTGGTTCATTCGACGATATCAAATCAATGTATAATTTGTTCCTTTTAGCTATGCACTTTCTCGCCCAGAAACCTTTCAGTTTTTTCTTTCAAGAAGAGTTTAAGAAAATCTGAGTTTCTGAACTCAGATATTTAACTATTTATCACGGCTGCTGGTCTAACAACCTGATCCACAATCAACTCTTTAGTTAGAATTGATTCATTATCAAATATTCAACGAATCAGATTTCAACCCGGAACTGTCGAACGGGGCCATACCTTGCAAATTGTTTCGAATAAAATTGGGAAATATTTTGCGTACTGGATTGAGTTTTTAAAACGTGTACAGTTGCATACGGCATGTTATGAATCGTGAAAATAATATCATTTTAACATTCAGATAAAGATAAACGTTGCGGTATGGGGTGAATGCGCCACAGATGAAACTGTGTTACCTTAATCTAGTTCTTCGTCTAGTTTATTGATGATTAAGTGAACCCGGCATAGTTTTTTTCTCAATCCACTCGGCGGGGATCTCAGGAACCTGAACCATCTAGAAATACCAGTCCGCTGCAATTCATTTGTGTATGTATTTCACTCGATAAAATTCTAGACAACCCATCATCAAACAGAATAGAATTGTTGGCTGAATCGGCTGGGCAATTGGGTCGAAAATAAGTCTTGAAAATGGCAGATAAATCACAGAATTAGACATTCGGGAATAGACTTCTGAATAGAATCACGAACTGTTGATTCATCAGAATATTCCAAGATATCGTTAGCTTAAGATTGATCTTTAAAACCGTATCGTCGAATTACACCGACCTTCAGACAACAATGACGCACCAGGGGGCGCGAGAGTACTGAACCGGCAGAAGATCCGCGTTGTGAAAAAGGGATTTGTTATTTTTTTATCAGCTCACACCAGGAACAGTCGGGCGTTCGGCGCCTAACCTCTTCGAACCAGGTTGTCAATGTTAACGACATTATGAAAAATCCTGTGGGTTAACGACAATTCCGCGTTAATGAATGTAACGCATTAGACAAGGGTCAAATACAGGACAAATACGTACACGTGGAAACCATTACTAAATTGAAAATCCGTGACAGATACAAAATACAAACGGAAGCGGAACTAAACTAATATACAATAGTGCGCGAACGAACATCATGAGTCGTTTGAAAACCATGACAAGGGAATCTCGCTTATCATATTACGAACATTGCCAAGTTATCACAGAAATGCGAGGGTATCGAAGCGCAGAAACCGATATGATTTATATTTTACCATAGTCCTAGTAAAACGCCGAAAAAAACCGATTTCGTGTAAGCAGGAAAAACGGATAGCAAAAAGGCAGACAATATACCAAATCATTGGTTACAAAATTCAGCGCAATACGAAGAAAATAGAACTTTGAGATTGTTTCTTTGATCGATGGGGCTGCCAAATTCGCATTAATTTTCACGTTCATTGTGATTTTGAAAGTGCTAGTATGGTAGAGGTTACAATGGCTGCGCTTCATACGTGCAACAGGTGGAAATCTTTCTTGCGTGGTAGATAGCTAGATCTACTGCGCACCTAGTGGATACTCACTTGCCACATGTGGAGGCATCTATTGGCGCAGCAGTTAATGTCCTACTGCACACTAGCGCACCTGGTGGGTCCCCACTTGCCACAAGGGGAATCTTTATTACCACAGTTGATGACCTACAGCACATTAACGAACCTGGTGGATCCTCACTTGCCAACAAAGAGTTGATGCGGCCTAGTTCAGACCGGTGCCAAATCTGGCGTATCACAATTAGATTCAGTAAGAAGCTATCTCGTTATTACAAAATGCCCGCTTTTGAAAAAAGTCTCGACCATCGCGCGCGACGTATTTAATCTAATAATCAAGACAGAGCGCCGTAATAATCTAATAAATTAGGCGCGGATTTTCTAACGAAATCATTCGCTTATGCACGCAATTATCCACGACCGAAGAGAATGAGAGAGGCAGAGAGCGAGGACTCATCGGCCAGTAATACACAATCACGTATTATAACTTAAAGACCAGTCGAAAAGCTTATTTTAGTTCGACTTAACGACTCTTGACCACGACAAAAAGAGGTAATCTTTTCGGACTGAATAGCTTTTCAGGGAAAGTAGATGTCGAATGATAAAAAAACCCCGATAAGTGCTGAACACACCAATTTGATCTTTTTCCGGTGCGGTAGGTTGGGTTTTTGTCGACATTATGATTTGTTTCCAGCGCGATTGTTTGGGGTTCTTGAAAGGTTTCTCGGTAATATTCCCTCCCTTTACATTACCGATAATGTGTCTCTAAGAATAGGTCTACGAATGTATCGTTTTACTCTTGGCATTTAAAATAAAACTGATCCATCGATTGACGACCTAAAAGCTAATAACGCCGGGGATGGGATCCCGGATGGTCGAGCTTTGTTCATATGGTATATATAAGCATATTCATATGAATATATAAGCAAGTTCATATGAATGTAAGTAAGTCAAAGTAAGGCCAGTTTTTTTTTGTCTAAAGTCGATTTTAATCCGAAATTCGATTTCCTTTTTTAAAATGAAGCTACTGGCGGGCGTACTCGGTGGATCCTCGCTTTACGCAAATGGAATCCTCTTTTGCTGCAGTAGTGCAGTAGTCGATGTCCTACTGCACACTAGCGCATCTGGTGGATCCTCACTTGCCACAAGTGGAATCCTCTATTGCCATGATAGTAGTTGATGTCGCCTACCTGGTGGATCCTCACTTGCCACAGATGCGCTACCGGGGATTCCATTCAAAATACAATGTCATTAACATTTAGAAATGTGAAATAAATCTGCATTTCTTTATTTTTTAGGGCGAGTCGAGTGCTGGCGGTACTGGTAACCAAGCCAAATGTATAGCCATTTTGCTGCAGGGTCTAAACCCGAACACAACGCAACCTAGCGACAACGGAACGTATCTAAACTGTACAACGGAATCGAACGTGACGCCGTTCGTGTATACGTTCGGAACGATGTTCTTCGCCTACTTGACGCCGATTATAATAATCATCGGACTGATCGGTAACAGCATCAGTTTAAACGTGTTCACCTCGAAACACATGCGCAAGCAAAGCGCCAGTTACTACCTAGCGGCCTTATCTATGACCGATATCCTCGTTTTAGTCACGTCGGTTATGTTCGATTGGGTAAAACGCGGATTGCCCGAGCTGCCCGGCGAGATTCGAATCCCGTATTTTGACGTGAACGGCGTGTGTCATGTTTTTCTATACTTATCGTACGTGTCGCGTTTTTTGTCCGTCTGGTTGTTGGTGATGTTCACCTGTGAACGCTACATCGGCGTCTGCCATCCGCTGAAACGACGGAAAATCTGCACCATATCAAGCGCGCGGCGGATCATCGGTGCCATAGTGCTGTTCGCGATGGCTTTGGGCTCGTACAAGCCGGCGCTGTCTGGTGTTTACGAAGTGTTTCCGGATACATTCCGCTGCACGCGCAACAGGGAATATCAACTGTTGTCGTTCATTTTGGACAGTATTTTCGGTTTGTTGATAACGCTCGTGCCGTTGTTGACCATACTCGTGTTGAACATGTTGATCGTGCGCAAACTTTTCCTGCGCAATCGATCGCAGCGCATGAACGGCATGTGCAAAACGGAGAACAAAATTCGAATCGAATTCACCGTTATTTTGCTGTCCATTTCGACGTGTTTCGTGACTTTGAATTTGCCGTATTTCATCGTTTGGTTTTACCAGTGGTTTTTCAGTCGCGAACAGAACCGAGGCATGGACGATCGACTGCTGGAAAAAGCCGAACGTTTAGTTCCGTACGGTGTCGTCAGTGGCGCTCTGCTGATCGTCAGGCCGATTTTCTACGTGAACTATTGCATAAATTTCTTCCTCTACTCGATAACCGGTGCCTTTTTTCGCAAAGAAATGAAAAAAGTTTTCACCTACAAGTTCCACCGCAATTCCGACAATCGACTTTCGAAATCGATGACGTCACAGAGCCCGCAGTCGTGGGTGTAGTGCAATACGTCATCGACCTAATTTGCATATCAAATAACTGGAACTGTAAAATGGAGTGAATTGCTGTTTTCACTTCAGGGCAGCAACTTATGGGTCAGGAACTCGTCAAAGTTTAACCCGGGAATTCGAGATCGTTGGCCTCGTTTAATATTCTAAACGGGTTAACCGGGATCTATTTCACGCGCGTCTGCAATATTCCATTGTTGTATTGTATATATGACTGTATTAATACGCGGGTTGTTAAATGTTTGTTATTAAAATAATAGATCTATATAAAATATGAAATAAAGATCAACATATTATTTCTAATATTCGGAATAATATTACGGTTTTTTATGGTTTTCGAATTGTTTTGACAATTAGATATCTTGATAATGTTCCGCCTGCTGCATAGAACTACCAAGGAAGTCCAATGTTCGAGTCCGGTCTATTGATACTGGTGAGCCGTGGCTGAAGATGCTGAAAAGTGCATAAATCTAGGTTCGAAACCAGCACGCTGTTGCTGATTCTTAATGATCTGGACGATGACACGGAAGTCGTGGTTTTGATCCATTGCTAATCTAAATTCGGATTCAAGTGCACAGGAAATTTCACCAGATGGTGCACATTATTTCTCATCCATTCAATTATTAGTTCACGAAATTTCTGCCCGGCAGACACTTGGGATAGAAACGACTGTCCCACTAATCCACCCCGTTAACTCAAAATCATTGAAACACGTCGTTTCTATATAAAAACTTCAACAACGTCAGACAAATAATTACGTTGCTTAATTAACGAACTTACGAATAATTTGAATATGTTTTGAATTCATCAAAGTTTTTGAAACACTGTATATTTTCATTTCGGGAGGTTCTTGTAATTTTCTCTGGGGTCTAAAAGGTATTTCGATGCTTTACCCCCTCTGGTGGATTTTCACTGAACAAAAATCACAATAGATTCTTTGTAAAGAATTTATAGAAATTTCCATACAGTATCCCGTACAGTATATTTACCTTATCAGCTAGTTTACGAGTAATTCGAACAGGTTTTAGATTCACAGATTTATTTGAAACACTGTAGATTTTTACTTCTACCAAATCAGTTATCCCGTGATCTAGGCTTCCTGGTCAATTCAAGTCAATTCCATCAGAAGAACATCTGGCACTCGAGAAAAAACGATTCAATGAAATCTTTTTATTCGGCTGGTGAGATACTGATCACAAGGTTATTATCAAAAGATTCAAACCAGGGTTCTTCGGATGTGACCGCGCAGAATTCAAACCCGGGGACCTTCGTACTGTACGCGTTCTACAAGAAGAAGCTTGAAATTAATTTTGAAAAAAAACTGATTTACATTGAATGAAACATTAGCGTCGCTTGAATTGTGCATTTCGAATTAAATGGCGTTTTTTATTGTGATTTTTTAGTTGGAAATACATGTATGTCATGTCGCATGCCACAGTAAGAATACCGTTCCTATAAAATCTTAACCGTCAAGTGCTGCCCCTATGCATATCGTTGACGGCGAATATGTGAACTAGCTCATTACTCGAATGCCACAGTAGAAATACCGTGCAGTCGAGTTAGTTCCCATATTTACCGCTAGTGATATACAAAGAGGCAGCACTTGACGGTCGAGATCTGACAATTTTGGCAATGGGCTTGATTCGACTGTTACTCGGTGAATGATTACTGAAAATGAATAACTTTTACTGCAAGTTGTTAAACTCTTATCTTTAACTCTCAAACCGGTGAACATATAGTCGAAAATAAGTTCTCCAGTGGGCCTGATTTGTAGACTTGGCCCCGGTTCAATAGTTCATGATTGAGTGAAGGTGAACTGACTTTGTTGAAGAATGCTTTAACAAAGTCACATTATAGTCAACTTTAGAGTCGAATATCAAGCAAGAACCTGATCAAACTAATACAGAACCCAACTACATACACAGTTCAGTTCAATAAGTTCGTATGGTGATTTCTAGTGGAGTATATTTGTCCTGATATCGAATAGATGATAACCAGGGTTGCCCCAGGTTCTAACTCGACCTTTCGACACTCAGGTGATAAGAGAATAGATATAGGTGTTCGGCCCAGTGATACTGATTGTGAGTCGTGCTGATGCTAAACAGACGTTGAATTAATCATTTTTACCGTTTTCTACCTGTATTTACCATATGAAAATGTATACCAAATCTACACAAAGCATCTATTGTGATTTTAGTTCAGTGAAAATCCGACAGAGGGCGTACATCATCGATATATGCTTTAGACCCCAAACAGTATCACAAAAACCTCCCGAAATCGAAGTATACAATGCTCTTAATTCATTTACGTATTCGAAATGTATTCAAATTACTTGTAAATTAGTTAATTAGGCAACGTAATTATTTGTCTAACGTTATTGAACTTAGTTAAAAACGACTGTATCACAGATATTCCACACCAGAAACTCGCCAAACTGGTATCAGAAAATAAACCAGTCGTTTTTAAATAAGTTCAAATACGTTAGACAAATAATTACGTTGCCTAATTAATTAATTTACGAGTAATTTGAATATGTTTCGAATTAACTAACGTTTTTGAAACACTGTATATTTTCATTTCGGGAGGTTCTTGTAATTTTCTCTGGGGTCTAAAGGGCATTTCGATGCTTTACCCCCTCTGTTGGATTTTCACTGAACTAAAATCACAATAGATCCTTTGTAAAGAATTCATAGAATTTTCCAGACAGTATCCCGTACAGCTTATTAACCTTATCCGCTAGTTTACGAGTAATTCGAACAGGTTTTTAATTCAGAGATTGATTTGAAACACTGTAGATTTCTACTTCTACCAAATCGAGTTATTCCAATATCTTGGCTTCCTGGTCAATTCAAGTTAATTCCATCAGAAGAACATCTGACACTCAAAAAAAAACGATTCAATGAAATGTTTTTATTCGGCTGGTGAGATACTGATCGCAAGGTTACTATCAACTTTAGATTCAAACCTTCGGATGTGACCGCGCAGAATTCAAACCAGGGACCTTCGTACCGTACGCGTTCTACAAGAAGAAGCTTGAAGTTCATTTTGAAAATAAACTGATTTATATTGAATAAAACATTAGCGTCGCTTGAATTGCGCATTTCGAAAGAAATTGCGTTTTTTATTGATTTTTTAGTTGGAAATACATGTATGTCACGTCGCATGCCACAGTAAGAATATCGTTCCTATAAAATCTTAACCGTCAAGTGCTGCCCCTATGCATATCGTTGACGGCGAATATCTGAACTAACTCATTACTCGCATGCCACAGTAGAAATACTGTGTGGTCGAGTTAGTTCCCATATTTACCGCTATTGATATACATAGCGGCAGGACTTGACGGTCGAGACCTGACAATTTTGGCAATGGGTTTAATTCGACTGTTGTTCGGTGAATAATTACTGAAAAGGAATTATTTTTACCGCAATTTGTTAAACTCTTATCTATAATTCTCAAACCAGTGAAAGTGTAGTCGAAAATAGGTTCTCCAGTGGACCTGATTTGAAAACTTGGCCCTGGTTCAATAGTTCTTGATGAGTGAATACTGACTTTGTTGAAGATTCTTTAACGAAGTCACATTATAGTCATCTTTCGAGTCGAATATCAACCAAGAACCCGATCAAACTAAAACAGAACCCAACTACAAACACAGTTCAGTTCAATAAGTTCATGGTGATTTAGTGGAGTAGTATATGTCGTATCGAATGATAAGGGTTGTCCCAGGTTCTAACCCGACCTTTTGACACTCAGAGTTGTCCGAGAATAAACAGTACAGGCGTGTTCGGCCCAGCGATACTAATTCTGAGTCATGCTGATGCTGAACATATGCACAACTAGTCATTTTTACCATTTCTACCTGTATTTACGATATGAATATAAAAAGCGAATCTACACAAAGCATCCATTGTGATTTTAGTTCAGTGAAAATCCAAAAGAGGGGGTGGAGCATCGAAATTCTGAAAAACCAACGGTCAACTTAGCTAAATTCATTAAGACCGGCTTAGATGTATATAGATCCCTCCAATAGTATATATAGTATTGTAAATAGTTGATGTATATAATAGTATATATAGTATTGTAAATAGTTGATGTATATATATTTTGTTACGTTTTCATTCTCTAAATTTTAATCACTTCAGTGTTGTTTTGTAAATATTTGTATATAAATGTGTAATAGTTTTCCTCCATATACCATGGAAATGGTTGGAGTGTAAATAAATCGTAATCGTAATCGTAATCGTAACCCTTTAAAACCCAGAGAAAATTGCCAAAACCTCCGGACTCCCGAAGTGAGAAAGAATATAGCGTCTCGAACACATTTTTGAATTCAATACATATTCAAATTACTGGTAATTTAGTTAATTAGGCAACGTAATTATTTGTCTAACGTATTTGAACTTATTTAGAAACGACTGGAGCGCAGAAATTTTACGCCATGTAACCCGTCAAACCGGTATCAAATACCGTAATGTAACAGTCGTCCACATAACGGGACCATTAACGTAAGACAAACGATTACCCTGCCTAATTGACTTATTATGAGTAAGCTGAGTATGTTTTGAAATAACAGATGTATTTGAAACACTGCACATATTAGTCTTTATAATTTTGTTCACTTTATTATTAATGTCATACAAGTGTAAAAACTTTGACGAAATAAACATTATCAACGATCATAATTTCCACTATGTCTACTGATCGTGACCTGGAGGCTGAATAGCGGATAACCATTGCAGCCCCAGCTTCGAACCTATTATAATTTCTAATTATTCAGAGTGATCTGAGTAGAGGATAGATAGGGTGTCCAGATCGAACCTAAGATTTAAAGGATATGGCTCGTAAAATTGTCAATCCAGTCTCTTTATAAATTGTTGAATGACTCCTCTCTGGCAGCGGCAAGGGGTTGGCGGTCCAATTATCTTACCGTGGTATCGGTCCTCCTCAGTGGTAAACCAACCCCACGTTACAGCAGTAAAGGGTTAAGGACAGTACACTCCTCTCACAAGATAAGGCAGCACTCCTCTCGCATTGGTAAAGGCAGTCTCTGTTCACAGTGAGCAGCAAAATCATTCATCATTCATTAAGTGAACAAAAACGTAATTTTTTATCAATATCTAAATGAATCAGTTGCATTTTATTCACCTGACAACAGTACAATACATTAATACAATAATGATATCATAATATAATGAAAATCATATCGACAAAATAGCTGTGGTAAGTGGGATATGTTCATCTGGACGGAATGGAAAATATCAGATCTTTCAAAACAATTTGATAATAAATCTTTTTTCTTAACAATGAGTTAAGTTTGCCGTAATGGCAAGTGCAGCCCTACTGACCGTAACAATTAGGTTTTCAGAGACTGTTCCTAACAATCGGGGACATTTAAAGATTTTCAGAGACTTTTGCTGATAGTCAGGGGGCAGCAAACCCCTTTCAGGGAATTTTACTGACAATCAGGGGACGTAAAATCCGTTACAGGCTGTCCCCAACGATCAGGTAATAGCAAACAACTGTCAGGGACTGTTATCGAAAATCAAGATGAAGTAAACCATTTTCAAGGATTTTTTCCAGACAATCAGCCATTTTTGTTGTTTCGAATCAATTAACTATTAACCTGAATATGACATAGGGGGCAGTGCAATCGGTTTGTTATTTCCGACTCATAAGCGCGGTGTTTACACTGAGGACACATCCAGAACTGATAGTCCAATAGAGGGCGCCCGGTCACGATACACAGCGGGAATTTAGTGTCGCAATTCGGACAGTTCGACGACCAATCGGGCATCTGGGCGTCGCAGTTCGGGCAGTCGACTTTCATCTGACGGCTATCCTTCGGGCTGTGTCTGAAAGAAAATCAGATCGGAATTCTTACAAAAGTTTGTTTTCTCTGGTTATATCGCCACGTACTTAATTTCTACCAAAGAATATGAACAATATGGAGGTTTTTCTACATATCAATGAAAAAATATTATGCTCTTTGGAAAAGCGTTCAGGTGTCCTTTAAAATCATCTATTTAGAGTCTTATCGATGTTTATTTCCCATATGATGTACCAATTTGTAAGAACTAAATTTCATATCATAAAATATTTGAAATAAGAATGTCCCCAGTAATGAATCAAAAGGGTAAAACGCCCAATAACCGGCTAAAAGAGTTAAGCTCCCCTTCCCCGCAGTTTAGTTTAAATTCTTACTTGGTGAATATTTCTAGAGCGAGGTCCTCATAGATTTCTCGCTGGTCCGCGCTCAAATCGTCGATAGACTCAAGCTTGATAAACGCTTTCGAACATATACCAAATGCGCGATTCGCCCCGGCGCATAAACCTAGAAACAAATTGTTGAACATTTACAGTCAATTTGATGGATCTGGTCATTTACCAATTACTCCAACTTATTCAAATTTACCTAAAAGCGAATACATGATTTCTGGTTCCATGATGTCTTCATAGTCTCGTAAATGTAAAGCAGTTCTCATCGCCGCCTCGAAATAACCTGAAATATTAAGAAATATCCTCTATTTTCTAAACATCATCAAACAAGCAATGCATACTTGGCATTTAAACCATTATTTGCTAGGGGTGGAGTGCTAATTGAAGATTCCCGGAAAGAAACTCCGTCAGGATTCCACCTAAAAATTGTTAGGGTGGGAGAGAAGAACCACATAAAGAAACTCAGCTGCCACATGAGGATTATAACTCAATTAACTGCGGTGAAAAGCATAAGAGACTCTGTCGCTGTCATCATTCAAATTATCAATTGTCGGGGGTGGAGAGCACCGAGAAGAACCGCAGAAAGAAACTCCATCACTCTCAGGATTCATAATCATAGTCTAGTTCGGAAAGATCAGGAGTACAGTTGCGGAAAGAAACTGTCACTGTCTGGATTCAAACTATCAAATATCGTTGGTGGTGGACAGCTCAGAGAAGTACTGCAGAGAGAAACTCTGTTGCTCTCGGGATTATCACTTAATCGTCCACGGTGAAAAGCTACGAGAAATGCACGAGCAACTCTGTCGCTATCAGGAGTCTGTATCAATTAACAGAGTGAAGAGCTCGAAGAAGAACTGGAGATGAGAAATCTGCATTATCTTACCGTCGTAAAGTTGTCGTTGCGCCAAGATATAAAGATGATAAGCCTCGGCTCCGCGCCAGGCGGTTTCGATGACTTTACTATCGGAGATACTCGTAGCGTCTTCCTCTAACAAACCGGCCAGAGCAGACGTGGCCTCGATTCCCGTTCGTTTTCCTTTCACTTTCGAACGCGACGTTTCTTTCATTTGTTCGTGGTATCTTTCGACCAATAAAGCGGCGAGCACGTACAGTTTCTTTATTCGCAGCGGTTTCGTACGTTTTTTCGATTCATCAAGAGCGAGCTACAACGAACAATTATCATTAAATGTAAATATAACAACAAAGCAGCAATGACAAGTTTTCTGTTGTAGTTATATCCTTCAATGAACGGTATGTACCGGTAGTAATTTCATCTCGTTTTTGGCTATAACTGGTTCAATTTCAAAGGCTGTTTGACTGTCTGCCCCAGTTCAAGGTCTGTCTTCTCTGGTAAATAGTCCATCTCCCCTAGTTTATAGTCACTCCATCCCAGTAAGTTCAGTCCACCATCTTCACCCGTCAAGGGATTCGAACTCACTAAGCTCAAGCCGTTCCCCGAAACCCTTGACCGCGCTAGTAGTTGGAGTTGTTACTAGCCGACCCGAATCCGGTCGTACCAATCACAGCACATGTAACAAACGACATTAGGCTTCTGTTGGATTTCCCATTAAATGGACCAATCGGAACAAGGTTTTGGCAAACAAGGAAGTATTTTGCAACTTATATATGATGTCATGTGCTTAAGTGCCAGTAATGAAATCACGATTCGTGAGGCCAGGGGCTGGTGGAAATCAATTCAGGGACCAATTCCTGACAAGCGAGGATGATAGTCCTACTGTTCCAGTGAATAGTCCATCTGCCCTAGTTAATAGTGTCACATCAGTAAATACACTGTGCTGGTTCAGTCAATAGTCTATCTACCAGTTGTCAATCGAACTTGCCTGCCAGTTGGTGGCCCGTCTGCTCCCGTACTCCACTCACCTTGAACAACAATTTAGCCGCGTCAATGTATCGACTGGCTTTCCGATAGAGCTCGATCGCGTTGAGAATCTTATCCTTCTCGAGTAGATGTTGCGCGTATTTCGCGAGTAACGCGTCGATTTCTTTGACGTTGTGAGTTTTCGCCAGTTCGATCGCTTGATTCCACTGATTCAGATGAACGCAGCAGTCGATCGCCGACTTGATCTGGTTACAGCGCACGTACGCTTGCACCGCCTCCTGACACATGCCCACCGTCGCGAACATACCGGCTATATCCTACAAAATACATACACACGCACATTTATACACCAGTACAAATGGTTGATTCCAAACATCTTCTTTAATGAGACGAGAAGATACACGATATCCGTGTATGATGATAACGAGAGATATCCCACAATAAATTCAGCCAAAAATGAAAAGTTCTATATTAAAATGATTATATTTCTAACAATGTTTCAGCTAAATGCTATTAGCCATCATCAGACGTAGTGATGGCTGATATGATGGCTAAAAGCATTTATCTGAAACGATGCTCGAAATATAATCATTTTGATACAGAACTATTCATTTTTGGCTGAATTTATTGTGGGAATTCACTTATTCCACGTCCCTAAAAAATTTGAAATTTAGAATATTGTGTAGAAGTCATTTACAAATGCGATACATTCAAAAATTATTTTACGAATTTTGAATCAGCAATTTCAGCATGGTGTAGGGTGTGGGAGGTTCGAAGCGAGCTGTTGACTTACCGGTAAAAGTTGGTGATTTTCCGGTAACGACTGCGCCATTGATAAAAGACCGACGTAATCTTCCAGCATATAATAACACTCGGCTAATCTTTCTTGGTTTCGACCTTGTACGTAATAAGTAACCGCCTGTTGCCTAGAAAAATAATCGAACATTTGAACGGAACTGACACTACTCGAGTTTAACAAGGATTTCTGACAGGTATATCACAGAGTCAGCACAAAAATTGGATAACTGTTTGACAATCCATCGGTACATCTGCTGGTCACCAGTTGAGTGTCCATCTCTCAACTGAAAACAGTCCATCTACCAACTGTCAGTGTAACAGCAAGTTTCAATCCATCTGCCAATTGACAGTCTGGGCCAAGTTGGGTTATCTGAGTAAGTCGACTATAGTGAAACCGAATGTCAGTTTGTCGGAACTATATTCCGGAAATAGTTTGGTAATTAAGCGCATTCAGTTATTAGTTCTGATCTAGAGTCGACTACCACATTTGCCGGTATGTAATTGCGCTTTCATGTACTGTAAATTAATCGATTCGCGGTCACATTCTTCACCGAGACAAGTGTACGGCTGTTCACAGAATCCATGGTAGATATGAAAACCGAATTTGGCCCTGTGTGCCAGTTGACAACAGCCAGTCTACCAAATGACAGTCAATCAGCCAGATGTCAATCCGTCTTCCAGGATAAAATCTGTCCACCAGTTGTCAGTTCGTCTGCCAACTCACAATCCATCAGCCCATCAATCCCTTAGCCAGTTAACAACAGTTGGTGTGCTCCCGTACGACTTACCATTTCTGCCTATCCGCGTAGTAATCACCGATTGAATTCCACGCCTCCTCTAACTGAACATCATCACCGCCTCCTGAGCCGGTCTTAATCAACTGAACGACGCGGAACCAATCGCCGAGCTTCTTGCGTAAATTCACCGCCAAATCTCTACGAAAATGAAAATCTAAAAACATCATCTTCTGGCTGCAAGGAAGGGGGTTTCATTGACCAAGTAGCTAAGTGTCAAATTTCAGTTGAAAAGTTTCTGGGATCAATCGGTAAAATTTGATTACTTCAATGCCTCCTTTGTATGCAAGTTGAGCACTATCTCAAAAACTTTAAGCATTATTGTAGGCAATTCCATTAACCCCTACCCCTTAATGTGTACGCAATAAATGAATGGCCCGTCTAAACGTAATAAATGAATTTGTACCGTCGGTCCATATCGAGGTATATTTTCTCAGCCTCGTCGAACCGTCTGAAGTACGCCATCACCTCCGCCTGTTTCATCGTCTCATTCTGGATGTTACCGAGTCGTTTGACGAATTCGATTCCTTGATAGTCTTTACACCGCACGAACGCCTGCTCCGCGACCTTGAGATTTAACGAATCCAACGCGTTTTCCGCCAGCAGACGCCTGCAATGAAATACACATCGCACTTTAAAACACAATTCCGAAAGGTGACTCGGGCTTCCCGCTGAAAATTCAGCTCAGAATTCTTAAATAAATTCTCTTTCAGGGAGAGGGGGCACTTGAATAAGTATTTACCAAAATGCTGGATGTGTATAGATTGTCCCTAATTGGCCGCACAGAACAAATAACTGGTACATGTCATTGTCATACAATGTACTTTTATATAGAATTCTGGATCTTGGTAGGATACAGGGCTGCCAACCTTTCAAAATTCCATTTAGGGATGAATGGCAGATTAATTAGGAATATTGAAGGTTTCAATAGGAATATATCGAAACCGAAGAAATTGTGACTTTTCCAAGTAGGAATATTTTGCTTTCAATTAGGAATACCTTTCACGTGTAATATATGAAAGCTGGATATGAAAATATGGAATTATTAGCAAAATAAAAAATCAGCAAATTCTACAGAATGTATTTTTTCTTTATTATTTTATGAAAGATAAAAATCAACAGTGTTTATCAAAAATATACAATAGACTAAAAAATAAGAACATAAAACTGGCATAAATTGTCAAACGAATTACATAACACTATACAGCTGTCATGCGAATATATCCATTTCCAGCATCAATTCCACGATACTGTCCAAGAGAGACTCCACGTACAGAACTGAAAGATACAAACAGTAAAAAGT
The DNA here is from genome assembly GCF_964204645.1 of Tubulanus polymorphus. Taxonomy (NCBI): domain Eukaryota; kingdom Metazoa; phylum Nemertea; class Palaeonemertea; order Tubulaniformes; family Tubulanidae; genus Tubulanus; species Tubulanus polymorphus. Next base: position 12,061,344 of record NC_134032.1, on the reverse strand, counting down.
CTCTAAATCTACATGCTACTCGATGGTGCTGCCATCTGCCAAATATGCGAACTAAAAGTTTACTTTGAGATGCACTGCTCAAAAGCATCTTAAATTATCTTTTTAAATCAAACTAACACAAGAGTGACAACATTAAGGTTCAAACTAGCAAAGCAATTGCTTACCGAAACATTTCAAAGAGTCCACACGTTGAAATCTAACCCGGATCTTCGAATGCTAATCACGCTGCGAAAACGAGCTAATTACCGCAGTAAACTGATTCTTCTCCGAAACGATGCGGAGCAATTTGACAATAACAATCACATTTTGCCACATGTAATAATATTTTCACAAAAATGATTGAAAACAACGTATTTTAAAACGAATGAACTTTATTTTTATTCTTGAAACAAATTAAAAAGCTGCTCTCCTACTACGAAATAATCGTACGCCATGCGTAGATAAAATCAATAACACAGCTACTCTCATACACACACACGCACGCACGCGCGCGCTAGTAAGCGCTGTTTATCGCCTGACCCACGTACACAGTATATAGCCACGCACTCATCCACCGCGGGCGTGCATATAAATTCCCCACCTATTCAATTCTGTTCTACCAAATCATCATATTGTGTTACAACGCGCTGGCGGGTGGAAAATCGGACATCGCCGAAAAAGAAAAAAAAAGTCGGAATTTTGTATACCCGATCGTATCGTCGGAATTTCTTCACGCAAATCGGGAGGATTCCGAATAATTCGGGAGGGTTGGCAGCCCTGAGGATATTCAGGCTACCAGTTCTAACCCTCAGTCACAATTCCTGATCATAAAAAGGGGGATGGGCAGAGGCACTAAGGGTATATTTATTGCCTCATCTATATGGAACTCTTTGGCTCCTTGAATTCAGACATTCGGAAAGTCGATGATCTGAACACATTTAAACACAGTCAGGAACATCTGCTTTTCTGTAAAGCGTACAAACTTTAGACGCAGTTTCACTAACACCCAAAAGTGCTGGTGAACACTTTTTAAATGGGAAAGGCCCTACACAAATTAAAAAATTATCATCATTATTTACCATAATCTAGGATGTGGATTGTCCTCGATAAACTGCTGGGCGTCTTCAATTCCGACTTTCTCTAAAAGATCTCTAGTATCCCGTAACGACTGCAAAATAAGTAATATTCTAACATTTAACATTTGTGATGTTGTAAGATGAACATCTAGACCTAGATAAGGATTAGATTTCTTTAGGATCGATTACGTAGCTAAAAGAACCTTAGACTGGTCTAATCTTAAGACCGAGATCCAGATTTTCATACAAACAAAAGACAAGTGAAAATAATTTCGTAATTTTTTTTTTTCAAAATGCGACAATTCCGCCCCTACCTTGATTTCCATCTCGCTGATGAATTCTTTGCTCGGGTTTTCCGGATCTTTCAACAGTTCGTCGAGTAGAACGGAACGGATTTGTAAGTCGTTGAATTGACAGATATAACCGCTGCTGAGTATCGGCTCCTCCGGGTCCAAACTGCGGAACACGTACATACGTGTTTTCTCCATCATCGCGAACAATTCAGCGTTATCCTAAAAAACAGGACAATAATATCAGGTGGTCACTTTTATTTCATTTGCTTTTTCCCCCGACTATTCCTTGATGCACATGTTGTTTTTCCTCGATTGATGTGCTAAGAATTCAATCAAATAACACAGTCACATACATAAGATAAAGACGGGAACTGATTTTACGCGCGATATAACAATCTCAATAAATTTCCCTGATTTTTTTGCTATTTTACAAAATCTCTAACTATTCCCTGAATTTTCTTTAAGAAAATTCCACAACTTTTCCCAGATTTCCATTTAAGTGGCCACCCTGTTTAACTCTTTTGTTTGAATGTTAGTTTACCCTTGGGTTTAAAGTTAAAACCAGTCTATAAAACCTGCCCCTTAAGACCAGTCAAAATTGATCTGAAAATAACCCACTGGGTAAAAAAGACCTACCTCAGCCCATCTCATGTCCCACACATCTTTGCGTTCGAATTTCAAATGTTCGCCGATAACCTCTTGACCGTCGAGGTCGGTTATTTTCGTATCCAGGTCGAAAAACGTTAACATTCCCGAAATATCGATGATGGACATTCGACTGAAAATGACACAAATTCAAATTCAATGCCGAAGTACAGTTAAGGTATTATAACATCAGAAGATATTATAACATCTTGTTGACTCTTTATTCGTATTTATATGAAATGTTATGCATGACCATCTGTTATAATTTCTCTTGAAAATAAACTATATATAAGGTACTGCCAGGTTTCCTAATACCAGTAAATGGTGGCACACCCACCATATATTTTCTATCTGTACACTGCAGTGCAGTGTATCCCAATTGAAAGAGGGCCGCACGTTGTGAAATATTAGTTAGTAATGATACACTACAGCACTGGGTGTAGGTACATATCATTTCAGTACCTCTGTTTTATGCCGCGCTGCAGGGTAGGGGTATTATCAAGTTGTCGGTAGTGAAATGCTTAATTCCAAAAAGATCCCTGTTCAAATAGGATCTGACTTAAACCGACTTTATTATATTTGGAAAAGGTGGTATTTCTATTCCTTACCTGGAAGTACAGTTCAGTGCTAGTTGATGCGGGCGACAGCTCAATACATATTTCTGCGTTAGTTGTACCATCGGCATTGAATATCTGTTAACAGTTCCAGACTCACGTCCCTACAATCAAAAGCACATCAACAGACATGAGAATTGTAAAGAACTACATTTTAATGCGATCCAGGAATTTTTTCGATATCCCAAAAGGAAACCCAGCAATTTATTCTACATTTCAATCACTGGTAGAAGACTTGTCAACCTACATGGATACTAGGGTTGGTCGTTGATACTAGCTTTATCTTATTATTAATATTATTAAAAATCAACTTTCAATGAAAACGATACAAAACATATTAGAGACATCGAATTGACCCTCACACTAACCACGTATTTCAAAAAACATATTTTAATAAGATATGCTTACGACTACGAGTATTTTGTCCGATGCAGCAATACAGCAGATGGCGTCCTGGGTTGTTTGGAACGCTTTGTTAAAATCGACCAATCCCTGTGTTTCGTTACCGGACGGTTTATCATCGATATGAAACAATCTGAAAATAGATTCAAAAATAAACTATTGAGGTAGTTGAGGGTTCAATCTATGGTGAGGATGAATGCAAGTGTGCAGTAGGATATCAACTACTGCAGCAATAGTGGATGCCACAAGGAGAATCCACCAGGTGTCACTAGGCCTAGGTAGCTCAGTGAGATAAGGCGTGATGCTGTTGCATCCAGTAACAGATGCTGAGTGACAAGTGAGTTTGAGTCCTGCTGGCTGCTTACAGTGTGCGGGCAACACTTCAGAGGCCGTCCCTTTGTGAAGTTAAAAAAAATATCGAATAGGGTTAGTCTTGGGAAACCAAGATCCAAGCGACGTAAAGCCAAACAAATATCAACCACCATTGTAATAGAGGAATCCAACCGTGGCAAGTGAGGATCCACCAGGTGCGCTAGTGTACCGTAGGACATTAACTACTGCAGTAATCAACGATTTGACTTATGGGTGCACTAGTACCTCAAGTCAGTTTATCACACTTCGATTCACACAAAATTTTGAAAATCCTTAAAAAAAACCTACCGTTCATATCCCGCTTTGCGTTTTCCGGACATTTCCATCGCGGCAAGATTTTTCGGATTTTTAAACTGCCACACGTAGAACGCTTCTTTCGACGCGGCGACGATGTGAGTTTTAGTCATCGTCACGTAAACTGGGTCGATGTCGATGTATTTGGAATCGAGCGGCGTTCCGATCGAGTTACACAACACCAACACGTACTGACCGCTGACGTCGTCTGCTCTCGTTGCCAGACAACAGAAATCACCGGACGCGGTGATCGACAACAAGTGCTTCACGTATTTGACGTATTTCTAAAAATTAAAATAAAAAAAAAACATTAAACGCTGTTACTAAGGATTTACAGAGGTAGCCTAATACTAAACCCTATTCAATGATGTCATAGGGGGATATACAGAGGCAGCCATGTGTTTTAGAAGTGTCTATAAATCCCTTGTTAATGTGATGATGTCATAGGGGGATTTCTAATGGCAACCACCGTTTTAGAGCATAACAAAGGGGCAATTTGATGTTATAGAAGGATTTTACGGAGGCAGCCTAATACTAAACCATATTCAATGATGTCGTAGGGGGATATACAGAGGCAGCCATCTTTACAGGGGCAGTTCATCAAATAAATTCAATGATATCGTAGAGAGAATTAAGATGGCCATAATTTTCTTTCTGGAAGAATACAGATCAATTTTCATGATGTCGTAGGTGGCGGATTGAGGCAGTTATCATAATGTTTTACCTCATTGTTCTTGGTATCCCAGAAGATGACGCAGTTTTCCAGCCGGTCCGGTTTAGTGAACGCGTACACTACTGTACTGCAGCAATAACCCCACTACGAAAAACAAACCGCAAAACATAAAATTCCACGGAAACAATTCTACAATTGTACAAATAAGTATATAGCAGTTATATTTCTTTGTTGTAGTTGGATATTGCAGTTGTGAATTTGATTTTAAACTTTAAGTTAACGTAATTGACCATGAATTCTCAGTAGGCCTATAGACTCATATGTAAATGGGTAACTGACACTTTCTTTTAAAGATTTTGTATACTTTTTACACTAAATGATAGGTAATAATATACAATAAGGCTAGGTGATTTCAAAATTGGAAAAATCTTCTCAATCTAAACGACTTGTCAGTACTGTTTTTATCTCCGGTAAACCGGTAATTCAATGGTTTTGTAAGTAAATATTTATCCTGCACAACCAAATTCGGTTTCTAATTTGGTAACCGTCTAATTGGGAAGGAGCTTTTCAAGAATTTGAGGAACCGCATGGACTGTGGACGATATTACGAAATCATTTTTTCCTCGAACTTACTTTATAATCGGGTCGAATATTCGCGAAGTAGATGTACGAGTCAACTGCCAGGGCGATGCGCAGCGAACCTCCTTCCCACGAACACGAACACATCTGTTTACCGGGCACCTTCAACGTGCGCAGGTGTTCGCCAAACGGCGTGTAGAACTGAACGACGTTGACGTCTTTATCCTGCGAGATCGCCCGCTGCGACCCGGCGACCGCTAACACCGACCCGGTGTGGTTCCATGCGATGTGCACGACCTGCATTCCCGTGTCCAGCAATATCGGAACTGTAAAAAATACATTCAGGAAAATTTTCATTAGAATTCTTCTATCCTCTCAACCTGTGGAGAGCCATTGAGGGACGGGTATTATTTGCGGGTAAAGTCCCCTTAACCCACTGAGTACCACCCAGGGGATCATTAGCTAGTTTGAGGTTTTGCCCTCAACCCACTGAGCTGCACTCATAGCATTCATGATAAGCGGGTTCTGGGCTTCCCCCTCAATCCACTGGGCAGAACTCTGAGGGAGCTATAGGGTTTGAAATTCATTTCCTCATTGAACTTGTACCCAGTACATAATAGATTTTATTTTTGTAGACGGTATCTAAATTCTGACTATTTCTATAGCTTAAAATTCTCTAACTGACACCGAGAAACAAATTCAAAATTTTCGTAATTGTCTTTCTACAAACTACTACGTATATCAAAAATAAAAAAAATATTTGGCTAAATTATAGAGTACAGGCGACATATATAAATAAGTGATTGAGGCAAAAAATTTCTAGCAAACAAAAATAAAGTAAAGGCCTCTATATCGTAAAGATAAGATACTAACATGCCAGCACAAAAATTACGAACCAAGCTTCACTGACTTACGCGCGAGAAAAGCAAGCTTTGTGATTTCTTGTCGACTTGCGGCAAAAGAAAGACCGCTAAAAAATCTAACTAAAAATTGCTGGCTAACAACAAATTTCTTTTTACAAGAATCAGTGCATTTCTCGAAAACTAAAATGAATATATTTTCAAAAGGGAGCGAGAGAGAGAGAGAGAGAACGCGTAGCCCCTGAAATAGAGAAACTAAAACTAAAAACGAAATTAGCTAAGATTGAAATCTTGATTGAGACCGATAGAGACTTTGGCAGCTAATAAGAGAAGTGTACCCTGGCATGCGATTATTTGAGGACATTAGAATATATAATATACATATTACATACATGTTCGATCTCCCTCTAAAACAAGGACTGAAATTGAAAAAAATCGGGCAGAACACATGTAAAAATACGCATACACGCCACCTAGTGGTAGATATTCGAATCATCGCAATCTCGATTCGTTATTGCACGACACTTAACAAAATCCGGTATAGAATGTTTTTAAAACATTCTTTCGATATTCTTCACGTAGGTATCAATCTGCTTCTTGCACCCTACGGGCCCTTTTACCAAATCTTTCACCGAGGCTTCACCCGAGATGTCGTTTTAATTGAATGTACAAACGCAAAAACTAGATATAGACATTACGGTATACATTTTATCAGCAAACTTTCACAATATGATCGTCAACACTGCAATAGCGAATTTCCAAATCCAGGCTACAAAGACCCTAGGTGGTGGGTACTTGTGACCAGGCTACACAGTGGCGGATCTAGGGGATCTACTTGTGACACTTGTAACATGTCCATAAAATTTTTTGGGTTCCCTCTTTCATTTTGTCAACAAACATTTGGCTTTTCTCAGTCGGGAAGTCATGCGCCTAATACACGCATGTACACTGTATTACCTTTTTGCACATCAAAGTGCCCTATTAAGATGTGATGAATTCTTCAAACAGGCCCCCTGGACCCAAACAACCCTGCTGAAAATTGTCTGAAGGGTAGGGGTGCTTCCGGGCTGCAGATTGATACCCACATTACTCATATGCGATAAAACAACTTTTTTTTTTGGAAAAAGTTTTTAATCTTACCATCGTCGGCCTCGTTCCTCATGATTTGACAGCGACCGTTGTCGAAGCAGATCGCCAGACACGGACAGTTCGGTTCGACGTAGCCGTACTCTCCGTTGTACCACGCCATACCGGCTATATGTACGGCACCGGTTACATTCGCTAAACAAACCACTTGTAGTTTAGACTGAAAATAATCGACAACTACTGATTCAAATTTGATGCGAAAAATCTTGCTGAAATTAAAGATTCTAGGTGCAGTAGAACTTGCTTAGTTCGGATCACCTGGGACTGGAGAATTTTGTCTGAATTAAACGAAATCATGATGCAATTCTTTATACTTTAAATCAAAATTTAACTTGAGTCGATGGATATAATTCTCTGTAATGACAACAGCTGAGTTGTTACGACGACTTTATGTGGATAGATGGAAGTAACATGGTTTGTTCAATAACAGGGCAGGGCTATGGGCTACAGGGTGGGCAAATCAACTCAATAAAGATTTATTGCTTCCAAGTAACGGAATCATTAACCAGGGTCTCTACATATTAGTCATTTCTGACAAAAAGGAGACAACTTCAAATTTTGAGCAAGAGTGTCTGCATCAATTTCATCCTTTACACTTCCTAAACTCAGTTTCTATTGGAAACTGCCTCACTTTCGGTAAAAAAGAAATCCTCATTCAAACTGTAGCAATTTAGGCGTAGTTTACAATAGAACTACAAACATTTCCAATTGCCTAATCTTAAAATGGAAGGAGTTTCGAGCGATCTACTCAAATTAAAGGAATTTCAATCACCTTCAAAGCATTTTCGATTGAGGAGTTTTTAAGGAATCAATGAGTAGTAGGAAACCCCGTTATCACTGCTGTATAGAGCCATCATCTATTGTCATTTATCTTTTCTAAAAAAATTCATGAAAACGGCTCTGACTTCCTTGCCCAGTAAAAGGTATATGTAGAAATTCATGCTGTAATTACAGCTTTGCAGAAGTGAAAGTACGGCTAGAAGATTGCCTTGAATGTGGCCGGGCATCGGAATCAACGACGTCAACGTCGACGGCAAGGTTGTAACGATAAACGCCCCGGTTACCGTTACTAACATGATCGTGGTCTGGCGCGTTTTAGCCGACCTACTTGATCCGAAATCGCGATTAGCGATGAGTTTCACGACGATGACCACGTTGAAAACGGCCGTCGCTATTATCGGAACGCCGAATAGGTACATGGCGCCGAACGCGAAGACGATCGAGTGGTGGCTTAATCGCGAATAGTGGCATCCGTCGTCGACGGAGTAACGCATGAAAACGACGCTCTGAAGGCTGCAGGCGGCGCAGTTGACCAACACGAGCGCCCCGACCGTAACGCGCGCGTGACGATTTTTCGTGCGGCGAACGGGAACAGCACGACGACGAGTCGCTCGAACCCGATCACGACGACGAGCCACGAGCTGCAGAACACGCAAAACGAAAAACAAAACTCGTAAACGGAACAAACGGCTAGATTCGATAGATCGACAGCCGAGGATCCGTCGCCGCTCGATAAGTAATACACAACCGGTAGCAGGCAAAACCCGATCGACGTCCCGAAATCGGTAATCGCCAACGCGGCCAGATAATTCGAATACGACAAGTGTCTGAATCGCTTGCTGGTCGTCATTATTAGAAAACTTAGAACGTTTCCGACGGCTCCGAGCACGAATATCGCGATAGACGTGACCAGCCAGATAATCGGACTTCCCGGTCGATTCGCGACGCTCGTCAAAACTAAAGATGAAACGTACGCGGGAAAAGCGACTGTATCCGCGACTGATGAATTCATCGGGTGATCGGAATGATTCTGTTGTTGTCGCCTAGATTTAATTAATAACTTTACTCGCTATGCCAGGATATTATCAGTTTCGCAACTTCGCCATTGGATGACATATTAGATGATGTAAAAATAAAAAATTGTCAAGCATTCATTAGATAGCATGATGGAATTCGCACATTCAACATTTCATTTTAGCTTAGAGAAAATCAATTTGAACAGACATAATAAGCGAATAGATTGTCGTAATAGAATTTACGTCTCTTCAATAGATATGAATGCTTTCAAAACCTGACCATAGAAATTACACAGCAAATAGAATTTCATCGCATTAATGAGGAAAACTACCGGGTTATAGAAGCAGTTTGCAAAGTATTTGCACTTTAGTATTTACAAGCAAAGTTGAAGTTATTTTCGGGATAGGAAAGCGTATATTATTAGACAAACTTATTGCAGTTCATTTGTTGCACTGCCCATCTTAAGATCATAATACAATCGCATATATTGTCAGCCCAGTGACATGAATTAAAAATTTGCAGTTTTCCCCCAAGTATTTCATGGGAGATTATCAAATTTTCCATAATGGATATGAACAGATACCATCATGCTACAGTCAACACTTAAGCTGTAACTGGTTGATAAAGGTGATTTTCAAGGGAAATTGTTGAAGAAAGATCCCTTTGGCAAATGCAATACGCAAAATTTAAATGAATTTCCCAAATATTTCCCTGATTTGAGGAAAACTTCTCAAATTCCCAAATATTTCCAAAATGGGAATTATTATTTCAAAATCCCCAGATTTTTCAAAAATTCCCTGTACTGTGGGAACCTTAATTGTGCAATATTGTTTAGCGAAACTTGTCGGCCCCTTAAAAGAAAGTCACCTCTTAATGTTTATGTACCTACGCGCCTTCTTTGCTCTAGTCGATCAAAGCAACTTCTAAAGACATCATCAAACGGCAATCATTTCGGCGAAAGGGCCTTTAAGATTGCTGGCCCTAATCTTTGGAACGCAATTCCTGATCATGTTACATCTAGTCTTACACTCGAATCTTTAAAAATCCAATCTTAAAACGTATCTTTTCAAACGCACCTATTTCCGATAACGATATCTTTATTAACTGTGCCTTTTTTTAACTATTGCAATATTTCTGTATTGTCTTAATTATATTGTTAAAATCGTTAAGCACAGTGATTATTCTATAGTACAGCGCTATAAAAGAAAATATATCCTTACTACCGGTATTATAATTATGATATTAAACCATACATTTAGATACGATGCAGCCCATGGGCGTCACCAAAGGGGGATCGGGGGATGCTCCCTTTTTAATGCCAAGTTCCGCATTATTTTTCTTTTAGTCTAAAATCTCGTTTTTTTTTTTAATTCTGGAAAATTTGTAAATATTAGCCTTAAAGGGCCAGAAAACGCCCCTCCCAAGCTTCCGATTTAAAAAATTAAGACTATTCATGGACATTCAAGAATTTCGAGGATTCAGAAATGATTGTTTGACTTTGTTGCTTGTGGCAGATAGCATTAGCTGTTCGTCGTTGAAAATGAGAAACCATTCAGAATTCTAGCATATTTCGATATATTCAAGACGTAATCAAGCTCTTCAGAGCTTAGAAACTGCACTCGACTAGTGGTGGTAGTCAGGTTCGGTGAATTGACCATTAAAAACATCTGTTCTAAAATAGGAGAGTTCTCCTAGATCGGTCGTATATGGAATGCCTTAAGTCGGAACTCTCAACAAGTAATAATGAGTCACACACATACCATGAAATTTCCAGCATTATCAAACATCTGTATTTCTGCATTTGTCATTCCGAATAGCAGCAGTTTACCATCTGGAGCCCACTGAAAATTCAGAAAAAAATTTGCACATATCAGACTTAATCACTTTCTAAAAATAGAAATGACACTATTTTAAAAGTATGCATTCATATTCATGTAATCTTATTGTTCGTTCAGCAATGTAAAGCGTAACGTATCTATAATGAGGCGCTATATAGATATAAATGTTTCTATTTCTTCAAAAGTTATCATCAGTTGCAAATCACAATTTCATCGTGTGTGTAGACAGTCGTCTTGTTACCTGAACGTGAGCTAACTGGAGGCCTTTCAATTCTTTTCCCCAAATTCGATTTCCATCGACCGAACCGACGATAACCGCTCCTGTCAAATTAATACACGAGAAGCCTAAGTCATTTTCAATGTTTTAACATTATAATACATGTAATTTCCTGCCCGAGCTAGGTTTTTTATACACCCCTTTTCCCTTGTATCGATTTCTGTTAATCATGAAATTGCAATCTTCAACTGGAATACCACCAATCGTTATCAATTGAGGGTGAGTTTACATTAAAATGTGTTATACTAGCAACATGAAAGGGTTAAACCTAGAGTAAAATCTTGAACATAAACTATGGAACTGGGTCCGGGTAAACAGAGCGACCAATGTGCTCCAGGAATTTTAAAGGGGCTGCATTCATCGTTAAGTGTATAACATTGTGGCTGCTGAAGTAGCAAGGCTTTCGATCTCCACCCCAAAAAAATTGAAAATTATTTATTTCGGCGTAATCTTCTATTCATCACATTAGCTCAATAGACTTCAAAGCAATTATCACCATTGATAGAATATTGACATCCACTCTGGTAGGGGCAGCAGATATCTTATAAGGGGTGGCTGATTTTTAGACTGGGTGCATGTAAAAATTAAAGGGGTGGCCGGCCCTCTAAAACCTAAGCGTTTTTATCCAAGCAAATCGCCTTGGATTTACAGATCCACTAGTTTCGCTGATTTCATAAATCGATTTGAAGTTAGATAAACGCGTGGATTAGCAACCAGTGCTGGGAGACCTGCTGATTCTTTTCCGCCATCTTTACTCTCCATGTAAATCTACTCAAATCAGTTCGACAAATCAAGCAAATCGCTCCACTAGCAATTTGCTTGATTTATCAAATCGATTTGAGTAATCATTTAAATAAATGCATTGATTAGCCGAATCAATTTGATAAATCGAGTAGATAAATGCGCAGAATTTACTTTGGTAAATTGATTTGACAAATCAACATCTAGACAAAAACGCCTCAGAGAACACTGAGCCCCTCTAGTAGATAGCTGTTAAATCAGAGTTGAATTATAGTGAATCGTTCGAACTGCCGATCAATCTTACCGTCTTCGTAAACGATGCAGATTTTCTGACCCTCCGAATTCCACGACATGCTGCGTACGACCGATTTGTTACGATTGTTTATCATCTCTTCGTACCACGAACCTGAACGAATAAAATCATACGATTAGAATATACGGCGTATTCCTCAAAGAGGCTTATTCTAGGTCATTAAAAAACCCGATTACCCTTATAAAGCATCCAGACTATAATCAATCCATACTGATCACTGGTCGTTAACTTTTGATGATGCTCATTCCAAGTGACCACCTGTACTGCGCCTGAAAATCATCAAAAAAAAAATCTTTGAAATTTTTCTTTTTATGCATATAATTTTTATAGGCCTACTCGATGAAACATTCTATCCGTGTTGAAACCATGATATGGTAAAAATCCCACACACTAATGATGAAAAATTCAAAATCTTTTTGTTTTGAGTTAATAGTTAACAGGCTCCCTACAGATCAGTCATTGCTGGATACAAGGAGTTTTTAAAAGAGAAAATTTGAAATTTCGAGGAAACATCTCACTGTACATGTATCACATTCACAACCTAATTATAGTAGACTCCTCCTAAACTGATACTGTTTACCTCGGTAAACCATTAACTCAGGGGTTTTGAAAATAACTTTTATCCTAACACTACCGAAACTCGGTTTGTCGGCCAGCAACCCCCTTTAACACAAGTCCTGATCGTGACTGTACTGATTTAGGAATAGTTTACTGTACAAACTAGACAAAATTTTCTCATTGCCTATTTCTCAAAATTGAAGGAGCTATGAGCAATTTGCTCAAATGAAAGGAGTTTCAAGAAACTTAAAAAGGATTTTCTGTTAAGAAGAAGTTTTTAACATGTCACGGAGTCATATGGACCCCTGTATTAGGATATAGTCGAAACAAGGAATGAACTGTTAACTCAAGGAGACATTTCAGACTCAATTTTTCATTATTAGATTTTTAAGCGTATTTTCATATTCGCGAATTCCTCACTTACCACTGTGCCCTTCGAGCGTTTGGTTCATCGACAGGTTGCTCGGAGCGGCGAGCCCTTTCGCTTTCGAATCTTTGCCCGGCTGCGTTTCTAATTTGAGAACTTTCAACAGGCCGTCCTCGCCTCCGCACGCGATGAAACCGTGTTCCCCGTTCCACGATAAACATCGTAATCTCGTGTTGTTCGGAATTGCGATCTATAAATTAAAATCCATACGAGTTTCATAACGGGCAAAAAGGTGGCGCACTTGGCAAACATGAAATCTTGCGTGTAGTAAGTATTAGAATAATGGTAAACTGTATATGCAATCATCCTCCCAAGACTTCTTGGGCGGACAGTTCCCACAAAGCGCCCACCTGTCTATATATCTAGCCAATCAGATGCGGTTTTTACCGTCCAGACTTTTGCTCTATAAATACTACAGCAATCAAAACCTGACAAGCGAGGATGTATGCAATTAGGCCTCTAGGGGTAGCCCCATCAAACGGGCTAAAACAACTTAGTTTTTTGGAATCCTAACTCTACTTTCTATTTAGCAGGAATTTATCGAGGGTGTTTACCAAAAGTTTTTTCTACAGAGTACCCTTCAAGGAAGGTACCGTAGTTTTAACATTTCATCATTTTACTTTTTTTATTCAATTATTAGCCCGGATTTTAGGTGAATCACACAGACCTTTTATCAAGCAAGCATATTGCATAGATAATTAAGTGGCACCCACTAATAAGTTTTTTTGTCAAAGTCATTTTTAAAAAGAACTGACGTATAACACGACTTCGACAGGTCTTTTCGGTAAATAGTGCGATTTTAGAGAACCCGGAAGTAAATAAAGATCGGAATTTTAGCCGTTTAAACATAGAGAAACTAAAATAATGATTAAATATTTATGCAGAAATAGATCTTCAACAACTGACCTTTTTACTGAGATAGATAAACATCGTGAACGGTCACCTTCGGAGTCGATTTTTCGATAAAATTTGCCGCAATTTTGGAAATTCCGATGGAATGTCAGTCGCTGGCGGCCATCTTTAAACAAATATGTTGCGGCGAGATCTCGCGGGAACTCAACTCCAATCTCGTCGGAAGTGACGTATCCTCATCCCTTTGCAGCTAACGTGGACGTTGAGTCAAGGTGTGTTTGAATTTTCGTCCCGATATTTATCCGCTTTCATCTCGAAAACTATCGTGTCAATTTATAAATTTGTACAACTGAAATAATGTTCATATTAATAGTTCCTTCTCTTTTAAATTTCAGTATAATTTGACGTCGAATTAGAAGAGAAAAAGACGAAATAAAATGGCACCAACCAAGAAATCGGTAAGGATTTTAAATTCCTATTTCGGTCGGTTGATCTAAGAAAACAAAATGATACTCGATTGAACATAAACTTAATTACCTGTATTCCTATTCGCTTAATATTTTAATTAGAAAAAGGAAGCTTTAATCATGTGGTGGCTTCAGCTAAAGTGATTTGAGCCTATGATTAACAAATCTAGTCAAGCTTACACCAATTTTCGACCTGTAAAAAGGTTTGAAATGAGGATAACCCCGCTAATATGAGGCTACACTAAATTTTTAAATCAATTCTAGTGACTGCAGTTTTAAGTGTGTGGTTATGTTCATATACTAAGCCCTATGATTTACCCTCGATTTGTTGAGACCTGCGCAACGGACTCAATTGTTTCCTGCTGGCTAATCATGGGTTTGCTCGGGGAGTTGATAACATTCGTCTTTTTTATTCTTCCAGAAAAAGTCCATCGAGAGCATCAACTCTCGTTTGGCGTTGGTAATGAAAAGTGGCAAGTACGTGCTCGGTTACAAACAGACCCTGAAGACTCTGCGTCAAGGAAAAGCTAAACTTGTCATCATCGCTAACAACACCCCACCTTTAAGGTATGTTCAGTTTCAAGATTCTTTTGGTGTGGTTGGTAAGATACAGTTCCCTGGGCCCGGTTACTAAATTATGGACTCGGGAATTTTTATTGGAGGCCAATCGTTACTTGAGGTAGGCGTTGAACTGGGTCAAGAGTTGTGTAGGGTTATACTGTAATTGAAGATAAATTAAAAAAGTAGACAAGAAAGAAGTGTATTCGTAGAAAGGCTTCGGAGCTCCCAGATTGGGGTAAAGATGAAGTCCGTTGAACATTTTCATGCAAAAATTTGTTTTATGTTTCACAGTTGAACAGGGTGAGAGGTAAGAATAAGAAAGTCATGTAACAGACACATAGTTATATAGCCTGGTTTATTGCCGCCAGTCCATTGTGTGTCCCCGCGATTTCACGTTTCAGTTCTCTGATGTAAGTTGAAAGATATCCGAGACAATCCTCTTCAATAGGACTCGTCTGTGCCAGAGATTTATCAAAATTGTAGATGACGCGATTGTTTCTTACAGGGTTTAGAAAAAAGCTTATTTCTGATGCTGATGGTGAATGATGTGGTTTTTTTTTTGTCCGTTTGTAGGAAGAGTGAGATCGAATATTACGCTATGTTGGCGAAGACCGGCGTTCATCATTACAACGGCAATAACATCGATTTGGGAACGTCGTGCGGTAAATACTTCCGCGTTTGCGTGCTCAGCATCACTGATCCAGGTATGTTTTGAGATTCCGTACGTCCGCGTCGAATCTCCACAAATCAGCTACGACCGGTGTCTCAATTTCGTGATTCGGTCGTCGTTTCCCATTTGTGGATATTAAACTCGGCTGTGCTCGCTATGCTGCTGGTTTCACTGATAAACCAGTCAGCACGTTGCATAGCTACAATCTGAAACGTTATTCGTTCACTTTTGAACCATGATTCAGTATCTCAGTTGTGAATGATACAGGCTGGCCACTGTTATAGCTGGGAAAATTCTTTTCCTTAAGGGATCATTCATTTATTGCGTACGCATGAAATTTGACTTTTTCACCCCAGTACGCAATTGCACTGACCCCTCCCCTAATGCATATGTAATAAATGAACGATCCCCAATTAAAAGGTCGTAGATATTTGGGAATAGCTAGATCGCGTGTAAAAACAAACAATTTCTGTTTTGAGTCATACGTATGTGACTGTTAATCGATTGGTTCAAGCCTGGATTACGCAAGTCGAAATAAGTGGCCGACCTGTGTTATTCTTTTCCACCAGTGACAATGATGACAATATGTTACGATTATTTCTTATGAAGAAAATCCTTTATTTCGAACCTCTGTCTGAGTTACGTTTATACGAGGGAAATTATTCCTCTGCTCTTTTGACACCAGGATCCGGTAGTTTAGTCATTGAAACCTTAAATCATTTGAATAGCAACAGACAGAACCGGGATAGACTTGGCTTATCCTCCGTTTCTGCTCTCCTTGGATTGGTTTCCTGCTTGGTTTATATTGTATGAAGGCTTATTTAAAATGAAAAACATATAGCTTTAATAGTTATGTTTAAGATATTTCTATGATGAAAGACAAAATCACCATCTTTCGCCTGATAATAGATGATGTATACCTAAATCTTTCTGAGAATATAAACCATGAACTGAATATAGAAATTAACGAGGTTCCTGTTGTGTATTCCAGGGAAGGTGGGGTTTAAGTAGTGCCGGATGTATCCATTTTGTTCTAATGTCAATTCTATTTGTATATTTACAGGTGACAGTGATATCATTAGAAGTATGCCCAGCGGTGAACAGCAGTAAATTTCTCTGAATAAGAAAATAGATTTCTCAAACTGTTTTGTTTTATGGAGAATAAAGAATAACATCTGTGATCCCTGGAAATTTTGATCTTGATTTAGTTTCTGCTTCTCCACCTAGTTTCCGATCATCCGAAAGATTCTGTAGGAACAAGGGAGGATTCTGATAAAGGAACCACTCTGTCATATTGATCTGCAGCCCAATTAGACTGCCCCTAGAAATTGCTGACAGCCACATGACATTTTTATTTAACCAACGCTGGCGCTAGTGCCACCGAGCCCAAATCGCTCTTTCATCACCCGCAAAGGGATTCGAACTCACTAAGCTGAGCCCGGACAACTGGCAATCGATTGGCGTTTTGAGCACAGTGGCCACGTATTTGAAGTTTGGGGATGAACTGTAGCTTAGATCATCCAGTATCCCTGGTACTTATATATATATATATATATATATATATATATATATATATATATATATATATATATATATATAAAGATAAAGATATATTTTTTTTAGTACCAGAGATACTGGATGATCTAAGCTACAGTTCACCCCAAACTTCAAATACGAGTCCCTGTGGGTTTGAGTTGCAGCAGTTCCGGGTTTGTACCACGTGCGTGATAATCGACGGAGTGAAGCGGCAAGCGGTCTACGATTTCCTCAAAATCCAATATAGCTTTATCGATCCTCAATATTATCCATTCTTGTCAATATGTGTTACTTATGATTGATTTTTAATGATTATCTCGTGAGACTGGTTGCCGGCCATCGATACATGGGTAAATTCAAATCCAAAATAACTTTCATGATCCTTTTCATTATATAATTTATATTAAAATGATATCATATATACATTGTCAATAATATTACCTAAAGCAGTGTTATTCTTCGAGGCGTCAATTAACTATTAGGTTATATAATTTTCTTGTTTGGAACGAAGATTAGGAAAAGGGGATTATTTTATGATCTATCGGATTCTCGACGGTGCCCTCGGAAAATTCCGATATATGTATCTATAAATCTAAAATCTAAAATCCATTAGGACCACTTTAATTTTTGATGATATGTATTATCTTCATACCACCATAATTGCCTCTACATCAACATTACTGTATTCTAGGGACAATATTCTTTCGTTCTTACTTTGCTGAAAATAGAAATAAGGCACACGGTGTGACGAGAGAAATCTAGGTTTCTATGTTACTTTTTCGGAGGGCAAGTCTTCCCGGATAATTTATCTTTCCATATATCCATCAGATTTTGAGGGCTTAGTCTGTGCGTCGTAATGTAATCTTTCGATTCGCACCAGTTCCTCGCGCGAGATGTCAAATTGATGCGACGATCGTCAATTCGTTTTACACCTTTCATTTTACTAACTACAACACCCGTTAACCAGACGTCTTCGTTGTTCATCAGTTTAGTTTCTAGAGCCGTTTTCCACATATCGGGAATTATTTTCGCCGTGAAACCGTACCCGGTACCGGAACAATAATTCGGGAAACGTGATGACGGCCAATCCTCCCGACTGACATAAAATTTACTTTTAGGATTTCTGTTAACACCCGGATTCCTCACCAAGTAACACAATAAATATGCATTATGACCGGCGCGCGCATCTAACGCCGACGTATACTGCCCGGCGTCTAAATACATGTCATCGTCAATTTTGATGACGTATTTCACGTGTCGGCAAAATTCATTAACCCATTTCACCATAGCCCCCGATTTCATCGTCAGTCTGTAATACATTTCCACCATATTCATCTGCACGATATCGCCGTGTGTATCCACTTCGGCGGTCGCGATCTTTTCCCTGCGTTGACCCGGCGATAATCCCAGCAAGAAAACATACCGAATATCACTCGTCGATTTACCCCACGTTGCACGAATCGCCCGCCGTTGTTTGTAGTTATCCGAATGTGATATGATGACGACGACTGTTTTGGGGTTTCCCCGACATAATGTGGCATTGTTTTTAACGAATTCGATACCTCGTAAAGACCCCATACTATTGGTCGACGGTGTCTCCGTCATTTTGGATACTTTATTCCCCTCCATCATTTTGGTTACTTTCCTCTCCATCTTGCTTACACGTTGCATTTCTATCATTTTGGTTACACTACGCATTTTCACACCCTTCTTTTTATTAATCATTCCGCAAATGATAAATGTTAAAACCAGGCACGTGGCTAGAACAATCCACTTGTTGAATCTAAAAATAATACAATAGCATATAAGATTTTTCGGTCAGATGTTTTTAAATCACTTCTTGTAGATGCTGCTTTAATTTTTCCGTTTACAGAAATTGATTCTCAAGTCGTAGTTTTCGAAAAAGGCCGGAAATCCTACCATTCAAAAGTCGGACTTTTTCTAAGTCGGATAATTTTTCTTCGGGTTCCGAAAGATCAGACTTACACAAGGCTTCCTGAGCTTTTGTTTCTGATATTGATCCGACACATATGAATATCATCAGGTCAGTACTTTACAGTACAGCGATCATGACTTTGTATACTTGTTCATATTTTCAGCATTCAGATTCTATTTTTGCTGAATTTGTAACATCTACGCCATTCACGCGAAAAAAAACTGAATGTCCTGTACAAAATGCTTTAGTCAACTGTACGTATGCTAATGACATGAAATAAGTTCAATAAATAACCGACGCCAGACGAACAAGGAAGTTTTATTTCATGCACCGGGTTTTCACTACCACACTAAATCTGCCCATACAGAGAAAAAGGCGAGGTATAAACACATACTGAGAAACCTAGAGAAAATCATTCAACTATTTTGAGATTGATAAAAATTTACTTTCATTCTAAGTATTCCATTTGGGCTAAACAAAAATGATACCTTTGTTTCTCCAAATAGGCCAGTTAATTTTGTAAAATGTAATGAAATTGGTTATCTTCTCATTCCTATAACTGCCAGTATAGTAAAACTGATCATGATTTAATGCACAAAAAATTTTGAAAAATGAATCATTTTCTGATCTGAGCATATGCAAGTGTTAAGTGATTTTAGAACAAGATACCCGACAATAACTTGCCACGGTGTATGTGTAACTTTCTTAAGCCAGTTTGTCAAAATGTTACCTTGGCAAAAAGAGGGGGGCGGGCCGCTTGAGGGCCTCCACTGAATCCGCGACCCAAAGGACGCGAAAATTCGCATGTTTAAACGCTGTTATAATTGATTTGTATAAATCCTGTGTAAATTTAAATTAAGAAACTTTCACCTAACCATCTATAAAATTTTTTTCACGCCGTGGTTCTTTTTGTAGCCCGCCGGCCTCCTGCTGATATTTGATATACTCTTATGATATTTTCATCAAAACCATTCACCATTGTTCGGGAATTCGCCTGACACATGTACATCAATGTGTAATATTGATCTTTGGATTATGGATGCCGGCAGTTAGGCTGATGGTCGTCAAGGGATACCAGAGTCCACAGTGGGATACCAGAGAGTCAGAAATGAATAATTGCGTGAGTCCTCATCCCCATCCAGTGAGTCTAATAACAGCAGACACACATATATGTTTACCAACATAAGGCATGAGTAGTACTTATTAGATATAATTAACCTGCATAAGAGTGACATACCTTCCCCTCGATTCTAGACGAAATACATTAGTGATTGTAACCACTTTACGTACTTGTTATCAGAAAAAAATGTCAACTTTTTCGAACGACAATGTTTCAACACGATGATACTATGCTATTCGGGCATGGAAACATATTGTTGAACAATCAAATCAAAGGAGTCAAGCATTTCTTCTTCGATTAATACTTTTTTGCAATCCGTAAAAACAATGTTTTAGTTCAGTTGCAGGCCGTCCTGGTCAAGACTTTCACTTTACTTTTACATGCAGGCCTACCATCAAATCGACTGAGCTATAGGCTACCCGTCCTCTCAAGTCAAGTAGAAATATACATTTTGTATAATATGATTCAGAAATTATATTTCGAATAACTACGAACCTTGGCAAAGGCATGTTGCCCCAGCTCCAGAGGGAAATATAACGGCGATGCCTGTTCAAGTCGTCGTAATCCCCTATCAACAAGCTGTTTCTTGAATGTTCGTTGCGCCGTAGACTCGTAGTCGTTTTGTAATGGTTCGTCTTATATTCGTCTTGTTTTATTATTGTAGCGTCGTTCATACATGTTGACAACATGTAGATTCTAACCAGCCCTAGCTTCGTGTGGTTACTATTGTTCAGGCAATTGCGAGAGTATCCTACGTACTAATTAAAGTGCGCGAAAATCGTTCAAATCCACAAATGTAAGATTTCTTCAAAGGGATGCAGAAAAATAGGGCAACTATGTTTCGTAGCCGATGCTAGTGTGCTGGGTTTTTAATACTTCAAATCTTAGAGGCATTCAGTAGTTTTCGGAATAACTAAAAACATGCTTATACTTCATTGTTACTACGCAGCCTCTCGTTTTACGAACGAAACAATATTTTCGTGGTAATGAAAATGTGTGACATGGAAACATGATGAGAAATAGTGTTTTTATTAACTAAATACTGTGTGTTGGGGTTGGGCGCCGCGCCGGAGCCTCCCCCCAGCGGTCCCTTTACAACTCCACTGAGTCATTGACATAGTCACCCCTAGGCAATTACTCCTAAAATAGCCTTAATAGACCCCTTCGAAAATTAACCCTCAGACAGTAACTCTTCTCAAATCATCTCCAAAGGATAATCCCCTTTTCGGGAATCCAGCCCGCAAATCGGTAAATTGTTTGTCCACTACTTTCCAAAGACTGGTAAGCGAGTGTTATGTGACATTAGTTCACGTTTTACCCGCTCTCTATGGGCGACAGCACTAGACGGTCAAGATCGCTATTTTTGCGGTGGCTGGCAGAGTTGTTTCAATCGCCAATTCCATCAACGTTAACGCTTCATTTAATGAACTTATTCTTTTAATTATGACTTTAAGGCCACTTTCCAATAGAAGTTATTCCAATTTACTTCTTCCGAATTTTCATTTTGACAAATCAATCATGATATGCAGAAAGTGCAAGTTTTGTTCCGCAAAATGAGCTGAAAATGTGCTTCTTATAGCTTTAACTTTACTTCTACAAACCAAGTGAGGGGTGAAAACTTACAAGCTTGAAAAGAACATGTTTTCGTTAGAATAGATAGAATAGATATTTATTTCGATGCATATATTTTTTCGTTTGCAATATATTTTGTGTTGGAACAATTATGTGCTTACAAATATAATTCTCACTCATAAACCATTGAATTATTCAAAAATACATTCATCAAGATCTTTAGTCCTTGTAGTGAGATAGGAAAACCTGCTAAAATTGCAACTTCTTTGATCGGTAAATACGTTGTATGTTTACATAAATATCTATTCAATTGGGTTGGAAGTTCGTTCAAAAAGACTGCTCAAATTCTAGCCTGGCTTCTTGGTGTCAAATACTGGATTACTGTACTGAGTAAGAGTTTTAAGAAATGCCGTAGACTCAGTCTCTAACTGTTGTAAAGATCAGACTTGTTAAAATTCTACGCTGACTTGGGGCTAAACATTCAAGTTATTTGTTGGGAACAGAAAATTGTTTATGTTGAAGACTGTGATTACAGGGTTAGAAATGTACCCAGTTGTAGTTTCAAATAAAACTTTGTTTAAACACATATATACATGTTCATACATAGAACTAACAATTTGAATAAAACCACATAAATTAACAATCAAAATATATAGATACCTAGTTTATACACATAGTTAAAATATATATAAAATCTCATTTTAAATATTGCCGATGGAAGCTCTGCTGGGTGGAAGAAAAGTCGACCACCCCAGAGGCAGATTTGGGGAGAATCCTAGACATCATGCCATCACACCTACAAGTAATCAGGATTTGATCTTAATATCTACTATCGAAGACTTGTTCAGTAATAGTTCTCTTGAATGCACAATTCTCTTATCAAACATATATGCATTTAAATCTTTAGAGATTTTCGTCAGAACAATTTCGTTGTTCAAAGAAAATTTGATTTTCTTCTGTTTTGCACTTTATACGGTTATCAGATTTACATGGAAGGCGTCTAAAACTAGTTCCCCAGTAACTTCCTATAAGGCAACTGTGTGGATATTGCTTTCGATGTAAGCGTTGCAGGAGCAGATCCAGAAATATGAGCAGAGGGGGGTCAAGTGCAGTGGTTTCTCAGATATAATTAATTCTTCCATGTTTCGATGAAAATTGCATAAATCTCCTGAGAAGAGAATTTCATTCACGAAAATGTGTGCAGACGCCGAAATAGCGATCGATAAATATTTGAATTGTGGTTCTAGTCTCATCATTAATATGATCAGTATCAATCACTATCAGAAAATTTTCGCACACAGAGTAAGGGGGGTCGAGATCCCCTAAAGCTCGCTCTTGGATCCGCTTCTGCATTGATTTCACTTGATAATAATAATCTAGAAAAAGCTAGAATCTAAGGCCACGGTTCCACAGTATTCGAGTTAAGATCTGAAAGGAGTAAGGCTAAAAAATTGATCCCCTAATTGTTTCTCCTTTCTGCTGGGCTTAAAAGTTGGCGCCTATCTACCCTGTAGATTACTTTTTTTAAATCACGATCAAGCTAACCAGACCCGACAGTTATAGAAATGAACTGATTACAAATTGTATTGCATTTTATTATACGACCCGACTGATTAGGAAAAAACAACGTATCATTTTGTTATTGCCTAGAATATTCAATTCAAATTCAGATAAGTTAACCTTTTTTCGCTTAACTGATGCTCGAAACTGTGGAACTGGGTACCGATTGAAATACTGAGTTTCTTAATTACAACTACCCGGGTAATCAAATAACCAATTATTAATTTTGGAAGAACTTGCTGTTAATCATGTTGTTGCTAAGCAAAGCTGCATTTGAATCTGCATCCAAACCCTATTCTTGAAAAGATGGCCGCCTCCAGAAATCACTATGACGTCAACAATCGAATCGACAACTTTATGACAGCCATCTTTCCAGTAAGGATACATCAATACGAAAGCGCCTTCTATTGAGCGATGTCAAGACGAGGGTAATTTCATGTAAGGACCGATCAGGACGCCGCATTGAGTCAGCTCGTCAGTCGTAGGTGGCGCTTCCATCAAACGAACTTCGTCGAGACAGTGTTTCTTGTAGCCCTCGAATTCCTCTTCGGCAGCCATTACGATATCAGTCCACCACTGCGAACAGAAATATAATGCGTAATTCAACACACTTGTATGTACGGTAAACTTAGAAATGGCCAACTTCCACTTTGACTAACTCGACCAAAAACAAACTTTATTCTGTGATTTCCTATTTTATCTTTCCAATCTTGAATTCAGATTTTCACTTAATTCCATCTTATTTTGCTCAGCTCATAACAACTAAACACTATCGTACTGATGATACATCTGTGCAACTAAACCAGATTTTTTTTTCAAGAACTTGTTAGAATCAAGGTTTGATCAACTGTAGTTAACTATCGGTGCCCTATTCAGAACAAGATTCAGAATCAGTCCCCTATTCAGAGCAACACTAACCTGTGAAGGTAATGGGTCGCAGTAACCTCCCAGTTGAATGTCTCTCGGTAAAATCTCTCGCGGGAATTCGTTGTAAAAACATTTCTCTAAGTCGGAACGGTGAAAATGAATCTGAAAGAAATTAATGATCATTAACAGGATATCAACGCAGCAGTTAATAATGTCATAGGGAGATATACTGAAACAGCTATTTTCGCTAGACTATGTACATGATCTTACAATGGAGAGTACCGTATATATGGTATTGGACTAGGCAAGTTTTCTTAGAACAAGATTTTGTTAACAAAATGACTATTATTCAAATAACAGGCTACAGGTAAATACTTAATCTGAATTTTTTTTGTAAAAATCAAAATATCACAACCAGCTAGGCAACTATCTTAACTTAAACAATTTTGTAACTAGATGTTTTAACGCCTGCCTATTGGGAATGTGCAAACTCAAACTATGTCTCCTCACAAAAATCTGATGAAGATAGTGATATCATGGGGGTCTTTATTTTCTCAAGAGTCTATGTAGTTATTTGATGATGTGTATAAGTAGGGAACTTCTTCAGTTAAGGTTAATTCATATTCAGATGACATCAGGTGGTTCCACAAAGGTGGCTTACCCGTTTTGCTAATTTCTCTTTGAGAAACGGTTTAATCAGGTTGAATATATAACCGAAAACTTTCGGTTCGTGAATGTGATGAACGCCTTTAACCCGCATCGGGAACGCGTCTTGCATAATATTCACCATCATACTCGGACTGCTGTACCTCGCCAGGCATTTCGCTAACGGCCATCCGACCCCGGTCAAATCTACTATCACTTGAATACCGTTGATCTGAGTCTCCTCCTCCTGAATATTGAAAATATCGTTTGAGTGGTGAAGCCTAGGAGGGGGTAGCTAACCGTTTAACTTTTGTAATTAAATAGGCTAGAATATCAAAGAGTTGTTATATCTGATTATGAAACTAAACTGCAGACAGATTATACTGATTAACCCCAGACAGGTTACCGAGTAAACCACGGATAGGTTACTGACTAAATCGTGGTCTGGTTATTGAAGGAGGTGAGGTATATTGCTTGTTTTGGCTTTACGTCGCTTAGATCTTGGTTTTCCAAGACGCACCCTATTGAATTATTCATTTAACCTCACGACGGCATCACACCTTATCTCACTCAGCTACTGAGACCACCGTATTGTTGCTTTTGTTAAAAAGTAACTAAACCAAGAATATGAGTGAAACTGTGAGCTGAGTCTTAGTTGAACAAATTCGAAGTGGTTTTAATATTTTCAGTCAATTAATCTTCCGACTTCAAATGCTAATTGAGGATCTGGACTCAGTAGATTTCGCTCTGATCCTATATCCGACCTACCTCAACTAGTTTCTCCAAAGTGATTAAAGTCGCTTTAAAAGCATCATTTACGGAGTACGGCATATTTACAGCGTCGTATAAACCTGTAACAATTTATTGCATACATAAATCATCATATTTTGAATCCGAAATGTTGCAATTTTTCGATGAAATCTTATTTCTAAATCATAACTTTGTTCATCCAGACTCTTTCGGAAATATCCTGAGAATATCATCCCCACAATATCAATTGAAACAACTGTTAATGTTTTCTTTTTCTTATGTTTCGGGTAGAATCCGTCTACTCAACTTCTGAGGAGTTCATTCGAATATGAACACAACAATATTTGTTGAACTGATATCGTGGGTTTTCCTTTATCAGGGCTGAAAATTGCTATCAGTTACAAATTGAACTATTTTCAGTAACATTTCATTGAAATATGAAAGAACATGCTTAAATCAATCAGTAATCAACAGTAAGACCCTTAGTAACATCTTTCATATTTCTGTATGCATCAAATCAGTATTTCTGGTTATATAATAGTAACCAATATTGAAATTCAGGAACAGTTGGCAGCACTGCTCTATGAAATCCATTAAGACTGAAATAGGCTTGAATATTTACAAGTTATATCCTTTCACGAATGTGAACAACAACCACCTCCAGTAGACATTTTGGTTCAAGATGTTGATCCCTGATGTTTGAGGGTAAGGGATGGTTGTAATTAGTTACCTAATCATTAGTGGTAAGCTTTTATAATCGGATGGGCTGTGGTTTATGAAAATATCCGAAATATCGTGAAACTAAACCACAGACAGGTTACTGAATAATGTCTATTTCAATCTGACTTGAGAGCATTCCAGGTGGCCTAGCTCAGTCATTTTTGGTAGTACATACCTGATAAAAGGACCAGAAAGGACAGGCAGTCGACCTAAATCATCATTCTTAAATCCATTTGAAACTGTATTGAAGGATATCCAAAGAGTCTTCACTGAAAGGGGTTAAATGAAGAGAAGTGACTCCATGATTTGAAAGTTTAACAATATGTTTCCATGCCTACGCATCAAATTTCAGTTGGTAGGCATGGAAAAATATTGTTAAACTTTCAAATCTCTCAGGAACCCCTCTCAATTCAGATTTTTTGGATATCCTTCAATACAGTTTCAAATGGATTAAAAAATGATGATTTAGGTCGACTGCCAATGCATTCTGGTCCTAATAAGACTTTTATAAGATATGTACCACCAAAACTGACTGATTGAGGCTACCCTGTATGCTCTCAAGTCAGGTTGCCATAAGGATTGGTTGCAGCTTATTGAACTCACCGGGACGTTGAACGAGAATCCGACAGCCGAATCGGTCTCGCGATGGAAGCACGTTCACGATACCGTCGTCGAATACGTGTTTAACGGTCGATGGACGGAAATCGGAATAAATTTCCGGATATTTCTTTTGAATTTTGTAATGATTGACGAGCAATTTGAATGCGCGGTCGTAGTCGAATTTACGAGCGCGAAGAAAGCGCAGTAGAAATGCATCGTCCGTGCGAGCTGTTAGACCTACAATAGAAAGACAACAATGACGCTATGTAGAAATACCGGTTGTGGCAAGTGAGGACCGCCAGGTGTCACTACTGTGCATACTGAGCTCGCTAGACAAGGTTTGATCGTCTCCCAGTGAGGCTCATGCCAACACAAACCCTGGCCGCAGACCATTAGTCTACTACACCGACCAAGATTCATTGGCACATCACACTGTTGGGCGGCCACCTGTCCATACCTAGCCAATCAGATGCGTTGTTTTTCACCAGCAGATTGGCTAGATATATAGACTGGTGGTAGCCAGGAAATCTTGGGCAGTGTTATAGACTGACAAAGGAACTGTGACCACGGTTTGTGTTGGCATGAGATTTGTCAATTAAACCCTGGCAAGCAAAGATGACTATGTGCAGTAGCCAAGGACATCATCTAAGCCTACAAGACGCTCATCGAAACCTAGTTAGCCTACAATACAATACTAACCCGGATGAGCGATGACCATGTCTCTCAAGGCCTGGATATCGCGCGACCTCCATTCGGCTTTCTCGTTCAGTTCCATGTAGGCTTTCTTTTGTAATTCGATACTCAACGTTTGCGGCTGCAGTAAATTCACTTGATCTTCATCAACGATGTCGTAAGTAGCCATCATATTACAATCGAACCACTCACACACAACGCACCAGTCGCCACTGCAGTAGAAAACTATCTGTTTCTGTGAAGAAGATACAAAAATAATTTCTAACGGTTAACAAGAAATTCTGTAAAAAAGCACATTATTACTAAATAGGCTACTTCATAAAGTGTTATTTATTAGACATAATAGAACGATCCCATTTCCTCGTTTTTTGTACCCCAATTTTTCTGGTGTGTAAAAATATCAACCTCACCTCTACAGTTGACTTATATTTATTGTTTATTGCGCATTATTTCTGGCTGGAAGTGATTTTAATCTCCGTTATTTACATAATCGCTGAATTTCATTAACTTCTTGGGTATCATTTCCATTTTTGACAGCTATTTCACTTCCGCGTTCACTTGCCACAGCAGATCGATACCGAACTGTGTATACTCGCGTGCCACAGCTGGCTGACCAAACACTGTTTACTCGCTTGCCATAGGTTGTCCTGATCTACTCGCGTGCCACAGGATGCGTAGCGGAATGCTTTTTTTCGTAGGGCGAATTCACCAAGCGCAACCTTTAATGATTTAATGAATAAATGTCCATAATTACCAACGTTGTTGTGAACGAACGAGGCGACCTGTCCTTGATTGGAACATGATTGATTTACCAGAAATATAGGCCTAATCAAAACCTCTTAAAAAACCAAATCCACTTTCAAATAAAAATCATTCATTTTTTATGGAAAATATATTTTTTCAAAGGAAATGACTACCTCTGACCAGAACAAAACTATAGTTTTTACAATTAACGAAATAGGAAATTACAATTTTTTCAATGTCGTACTAGCACATAGGACTCACAGTTACCAGTTTGGTAGAACTTTTTGTAAAAATGCGTGCGGAAATTGGGCATCTCTAATAAATTCGGAAAGTTTCAAGAGGACAACTTTCAACACATTCAGAAAGTTTCAAACGGCCAACTTTGAATTCTTAGACAATTTTCTTCAAATTGAACATACCGGTATAAAACATTCTTAAGAGACAACTGGCAATGTTCCAACGGATCATATAACGAGCTATTCAGTTAAAGGCAGGGATACAACCGCAACTCTGTCCGACGAACATCTCTAATTATCGCCATCGACGATGTCATAATGGGTCAATATCCCCCAGTGGTCGCTAGGAAAACGCTGGCAACTCTTCAACCGCTCGATGCCGCACAATTCGAAATAAACTAATTTCACGTTCGCTTTCGGTTTCGAGTGACGCACGTACAAACGATCGAAACGCAATTTCGGTTGCGATTTGCCCGGCATTTGTTTGTTGTCGTTTTTGCTCAAGTCCCACGTGTATTTCGCAACCGGTCGTTTGCCGCCGAGTTCCCACGCGTCGTATACACCGTCGGGAGCGCCACCTATACTCGCCAACTGCAACGATGATAATATAGAAGGCAGTTAGTAAAAGACTCCAAAAATGCGCACTGTGAAACTGGGTACAGAGTCAAATTGAAAATGGGTACAGAAGCAAATAAAACCCACACAACTGTAATGGTTTTCTTGAAAAATTCTCTTATCAAGAAAATTGTCAAAACTGTTACCAACCTCTTCATCCCTCAAATTCAAATCTCCGCCGAAAATAACTGTCCGCGAATTATCGGCTTCAGTCACTTTTTTAAACGCGGCAGTCAGTTGGCGCAGACGTTCCGCTTTATGTGGTTTCGTACTCTCTAGGTGCGTCGTTATCAACAATACAGGAACGCCTTTAATATTAGCCTAAAAACAGAGAGTAGAGCGATTGTGATTTGATGGCGTCATAGCTATCATTCAGAGGCCCCCTTTCTATTCGGGAGAGTTCATAATTCAAATCACTGAATTTGATGTCATAGGGGGACAAATAGTGGCAGCTATGATTTTTCTGTTAAACATCATGGACCATCACCCTGCAATTTGATGATGTCATAGGAGAAAAATGGTAGCCAGCCACGATTTACTTGAGCCTTCATTGATCAAATCACTACACAATTTGATGATGTCAAAGGGGGATTCACAGCGGCATTGATGATGTCATAGGGGGATTCAACAAAGTGGCAGCCATGAATTTTGTTAAGAGTTTTTAGACCAAATCACAATTCAATGATATTACGTCATAGCGGGACTTATGAAGGTAGCCACTTTTAGGAAAGATCCTTTTTTGCTTAGATTTAAAAAGATAGTTTTTCATACCTCAACAACCATCAGGTTGCGACACATTTTACTGGTATAAAACGGTATGACTTCCTGTTGTTCGGGCATCACCGTCGACTTGTTCAGCAACATCGTCGTGAAGTAACCCTGGAATTCACCGGGGAGACAGTGGTACTGTCGGGAAAATCGCGATTTTAACAACTTAAACGTCTCGGGAACGACTTCTTGTAAAAACACAACATCTGGTTGCTCTCTGGAAGAAAATGAAAATACCTAAAATCGGCTTTCTCCAATTTTTTTACACGAAAAATTTCACAAAGTTTTTGAACTTTTCGCTCATCAAGATAATCATATTGGTTACTGATCACAATCAGGATAGATTGAAATGAAATAAATTTCGACACAGCTTGCCCATGAATTCTGAACTCTGCATTACATGGCGCATCAAAATATTTTGACGGACACTTTTATTAGATTTTTCCACGCATTTCATGATTTTCTTTTCACAATTTTGTAAGCAGACATAGATAAACTTATAGAATTTCAAATTTATGAACATTTTCACGAAATGTTTACGCACTTGGCGATGACTTCTGCGACGCCGGTCATACGCGACTTCAAATTGACATCGTCGAGGCCATCTATATTCCACGTTATTAACCGAAACCTGTACGGATCAGGATCGCGAGCCGCTGCGCTAGCGCCATCTGGTATATCCCTGAAAATTGAAAATATTCTTCAAATCGATACAGTTGATGGAAGGAACGAGATTCAGTAGCACAGACCTGAAAACCAGATGATTTTGCAAGATGCCCCAAGAATTTGTTTATGAATCAAATTTACCCAAAAATGGTCTTTATGTTTGTTTTTTCTTTAACCCTTAAGAATTGATCATTTAACCTAAAGACGGGACAACAACCTTTGAAAGCGATGCCCGCATTCTGTAAGCAGCCAGTAGTACTTGAACCCGCTTGTCACTCAGTGCTGATAGTGAATGCAACACCATCATGCCTTACCCCAGTGTTGCACAACTGTCTTAAATCTTAAGACTGGTCTTAAGTTGTTAGATCGGCTATAGAACTAAGTTGGTCTTAGACTGGTCTTTAGTATAAGTCATGACTATGCAACCGGCCCCTGATGGTTACCCGGGTAAGTTTGGTCTTAGGTCTAATTCTAAGACTTGACCTAGAATCTGTTATGACATCTGTCTACAGGAAAGACGGTTACCGGTATATCAACTATGGTTCATTTCTGAAATTGAATAAAAGCTGGAGAAACGACAAATGATGCAAACCATTTTTGATCTTTCTCATTAGATGAGGATGATCTAGTAGATGAGGATGAAGGGGCCGCGGTATCTGTCGTCGGTTTCTTCCTCTTCTTACGATTGTGTGACGATTCTTCGCCGGATTCTTTTGACAGCGGCGGCGCCGGTGGAGAATCAGAGGCTTGACTGTAGAATGCATTTAGAGCTGTCTTAAAACAAACAAAAAAAAATATTCATCAATTTCGAAGATTCATCAAAATATCGATTAACGCATTATCAGCCACTCAGTCATTATTGATTTTCAATAGTAGGTCACCCGTCCCGAACTCAAACGATATCGAGAAAATGACTCGTCTCAACAACAAGCATACTTTGCAGATCCCGATAATTTCATTCACCAAATAAACAATATCTAGTAACATGCGGTAGAGGAGAAGTAAATCTTTGTGGTAAAGAAGAAAATAAGTATCTCATGATTGCCCGTGATAAAGATTAGGTATCATGGCAGTAAGTAAGTAAAGTAACAGCCACCCGGCTAGTTAGTTACTAGTTAGTTACCTAATCGTTGGTGGTAAGCTTTTTATAATCGGATGGGCTTATACCAACATGTGGTTTATGTGGTTTGTGAAAACATGTTATATATGTGGTTTGTGAAAATATCCGATTGTGAAACTAAACCACAGACAGGTTACTGACTACCACCCGGCCAGTCCTTTTCTTTTGATTTACCTGCAGATTCCAACTTTCTTGCAAATAAAACTGCGCCAGGGCTGTGTCAGTGCCTGTTACGTCCGCAAATTCCCGGCACAGCTTAGCACAAACCTCTTTCTCTGGGAGGTTACTTTCATCTTCGCTTCCAGAGCTGCTCATTTCGTGCATTTTCGTTTTTGGAATCTCGAACGCTTTATTTTCTGTCCAATATAGCCGGTGGATTTGCGTTGAATTGATTCCAATCAGCAATCGGGTTCGAATCCGGAATTTTCCATTTTCATTTAAAGGCAAGCAGATTCAATCAATTTATTTCAATTTCAATTTAAATATAGCACGTCACCGGCTGAATAAAACGATGAAGCGTCGTAATTTGAAGCTCGCAAAGCCCCCTCCGGTATTGGTGTCCAGAAAGAGGGAGCCGGACGAAAATGACGAAGCAGAAGATGCAGAATCTGACTCGGACCCGCAGAAAAATGGCAGCAACAACTTGAAAAAAGTTAGATTTTATTTCACAAATCAAATTTTATTTAGCCTAAAACATGCCCACTGAATCTATTTCCTTTTCTATTTTCTTTCATTTATAATTCAAGGTGTCCGGTTTTGTGGCGACTTGTAGACGATATCTAACCTACGCCAAATACGTAATTCTCATTCTGTTTATTCCGCCATTTTTGAATTACGCCTCGTTACAAAAGGAAGAGAAACAACTTCGTCCCGACGATGGTAGGTTACCCTATAATCTGGATCCTGGACTGATTTTGAGTTAATTGAATTTTTAGATTGAGAAAAGCTATTTTTTGGTTTTTTTTTAGGTGAGCTGTATGACATCGGCTTCGGACAGAAATTATACATGTCGTGTAAAGGTCAAGGTCTACCAACCGGTAAATATGAATTTTGAAATAATCTTCCCTAAACTCTTGCCTTGCGGCACCGTTCAACTATCGAAAACGGTTGAATCACGATCATTTCAGTTATTCTGGATGCTCCGACCGGAATGACTTCGGACGTGTGGGTTTTGATACAGGAACAAGTGGCTAAAATAACGAAGGTAACAAATTGATTGTGACTTATTAGGTCCAAAAATGGGCTTGACCTAGTCTGAATACCAGTCGTTGTTACGGTTTCCTACAACTCTAGAATGACGGCTAGGTATTAGACTAGGCTTGACCTTATGGCCGGACTAATACAGGTAGTTTCTGCTGCCTAGACCCACTATCAGACATTAGATACATTTTCACCAGTCACCCAATTTTTGGTCATCCAGACTATATCCTTGATGTCCGAAACATTTTTGATCGAAAATGAGCTATATGAAGTGAATACCAGTATTAGACATTTCATCAGCGCACTTTGAAAAAACTGATCATCGAGACTTCTCAATACAACGATGAATGTCTGAAGGGGTGCATTTGTGTATGGCTTGAGAGTTTGTTTCCTGGCTGCAGATTGATATCTGCATAACTTCGATAATATCATCCGTAGCCTAATATCGTCATTCTGTCAATTTCTGATGATCATTCCTACTAGAGACATTTCGAGAATTGAAAATGAACATCGATCGGTTTGTTTTAGACTTGTATTTACGATCGAGCTGGTCTCGGATTCAGCGATCGTCCGTTCCAAAATTATTCCAAAAAGAAAACTCGTTCTGACGACGAAGATGAAAATTACGAGGAAGTGAATGATGATGAAGACGAGATTGAAAAACGCGGACGTGAACGCTGGGCTATATTTACCGTCGAACGGTAAGAGATTTCGAAATTTACCTTTTAAACTCGCTTTCCATGAATGAATGGAATTCAGTTGGGAACCTTCTAATCTACTAAAGGACGTAAGGATTCCACTTGTGGCAAGTGAGGATCCACCAGGTGTGCTAGTGTAGGAGAGGTGTTTATTGTGTTGTTTTTTTTTCCTAGGATGGTCGATGATTTACACGTGTTGTTAACGAACAGTTCAAATCAAACTGAGCCGTTTGTTTTAGTCGGATCGGAACTGGGCGCGTTAGTCTCCCGATTCTACGCCCAAATCTACGAACGGTGAGTATTGCATTCATAATTTGTATCTTAATCTGATGTTTAGATGAATTGAAATTTTGAAATCATAGAATTTGGGTTGGACGTGTTTAAAAAAAAAATCTTAATCTCATTTTCAGAGAAGTGTCGGATCTGATATTAGTTGATCCATTAGTGGAAGATTTATTTCAGCAAGATTCAGGCATATGGACACAATTTTGGTGAGTTTACGTCAAGGTCTCGTCCTCACGATGGCCAAGTCATTGACAAATCTTTTCTGGCATTTTATCTAAATGTGGTGCTGTGACGGTTGATATCAAAATTATTGTTGGATGCTACATTTTTCAGGTTTGGTCATTTGATCCCCTCATTTCAGGGGTTGCAGTTAGCGGCCGCTGCTGGGATATCACGTTTAGCATTCATGGTCGGGATGATCAGTCAACCGATTATAGGTGAAAATATTCCAGAGGAAATCATCATGAGACAGGTAGGCCTACTTGAAAAATGGAGAGTATGAAATAGGATTCTATTGTGCAGTAGGGCATCAACCACTGCGGCAATAAAGGATTCCACTTGTGGCAAGTGATGATCCACTAGGTGTCGCTAGTGTGCAGTAGGGCATCAACTACTGCAGCAATAAAGGATTCCACTTGTGGCAAGTGATGATCCACTAGGTGTGTGCTAGTGTGCAGGGGCATCAACTACTTCGGCAATAGAAGATTCCGCTTTTGGCAAGTGAGGATCCACTAGATTTTGCTTGTGTGCAGAAGGATATAAAACCAGTTGAGCCAAAACGAGGTCAGGTCTTTTTTGCATGAACCGAAATTTCTTCATTTTTCAGAAACATCTAATGTGTAACCCGCGTCATTTAAGTTCCGTCGTCGATGAACATTATTTCGTTAACGAAACATTTTCACAAATCAGGTATATTCAAAATATCCCAAACACACAATACCGCCGGTTATTACAATATGATGAAGGTCAAGTTTTAAAAAATGTTTGTTCATTCGTATTTTAGGACTGCGTGGAGGTTAAAACAGTTTCAAAGTAGAATATCAGTTACGGTGATAACCGGGAATTATTACGACGAACAATTGCCCAGTACGCTTAACAAGGTACAGTGAAAATATATGTAGACATTTGGTTGGTTTTCTATAAAACCAGCCCTGGGCCCAGTTTCACAAAAAGGTTTAACTCCTAAATCGGTTTAATTTCTTCGTTTATTCAGTTTATCTTAAATCGATTTAGGCCTTCATATTAATCTTGTTTGTGAAACTGGACCCTGGGGTTAATGTTAAAACTGGTCTAAAAACCAACTCCTTTAAGCCGGTTTTGTACCCGGAGTTGAGACTTAAGTCCATAAGTTGTCTTAAATCATAAGACTGGTTTTAGTCGTAAGATTTGCTATAGAACTAACATGGTCTAAGACTGGTCTTTATTCCTGCCTATGGAACAGACCCCTGGGATTGAAGTTACTGCTCTATTTAGCCAGCCCTGTGGGTTTATGTCAAAACTGGTCTACCAGAAACCAGTTTGTATGATAAAATGACCCCGAGTCCAGATCAACGAAAGTGATGAACGCCTTCAACAATTTTAAAGATAAACTGAATTAACAAATTAAGTTGATTTGAGAGTTAACCCGTTTTGTGAAGGTATCCTGATCCGGTGTGTTTAGCGAAATCTACATTCTTAGTAACGAACGATTGATGTTATTTTCAGGCGTGGGCCAAAGCTCAACAAACTCTCATATCGAAACTTCTGCCTCAATCGAAACATTTCGTTATAAACGGCGCTGACCACCGCATGATTTACAAAATGCCGTCTGCCGTCAGCGAATCAATAATGAGAGTCGTTAAACGACGTAAACAACATTTGAAATCCGGGCAGACGACGTCGACCAGGTAGCAGACGACATTCACGAAAATTTAGGGACGACAGATAATTTTTTATATCGTATTTTAAGAAATTCCAGATGTTTATCATCGTTTGTTTTCGTACAATCGTTGAATCTTTTGAATAAAAGCTAGTCAACTTTTTCTAAGAAATATGTCAATTTTCAAAGTTTTCGTTCTTGGAATGATGGATGAGGAATTATCAAGAATTTCATGTTTTAAGAATCTATGCAGTTCTGGTTTCAACTGAGGCATATCTGAAATTTGAGTTTTCTTTGGCCGGGAAATTGGGTCTGGTGTTCCTGGATATTCTAGGAGCCTTTATCTGAGTATTCCAACTTCAAGCCTAGTGAGCATGTCCTATAGGTCATCAGAGGCCCTGAAAAGGTCGCCAGTTGGTCATCTTGGCAGGCTTGTCCACCAGAAGAAAATACGTGATTCACAGATGAAAGATAAAGAACAAACAAATGTTTGAGTACTAGTTGGTCATCTTAGCCGGCCAGTCCACGAGAGAATGCTCGATTGAAAGATGAATCCGAAGTCCGATTGAGAAAAAAAATGTAACAAACTCAAAATTCGGTAAATAACTGAATTTTATTATTACTGATTTTTCCATTTCATCGGCAAATGAATAAAGAATTCACGTTTCAAATACATCTATATTTACACATAATAAGGATAATAATAAAAGTAATAATAATAAATAAAATCAACTTAAACCATCACAGCTCTTATTTTTAACATGAAATATTCAACTTACTCTATAGGAGGTCACAGGGCGTGTAGCATAGGGGGCAGAGTTCTTAAAAGTGACATGCTCTTTTTCTAACAAATTCGAATTTCTCGTGAAAAACACCAGATGGACGGATAGTTTATATATTCGATAATAGGTGGCGTCGACGTTTAAGCGTATATTTATTGAAAAATGAATTTATCACAAGTTGAATTCGGCAGGAATTGTTTCGCGGTCGGAATTTTATCCTTCGAAGAATTTTCGGAATTGTTCGAGATTCATTTGTCCATTGCTTCCCGCTTCGGCAATTATCTGAAAAAAAGATAAAACTTGGGATTTATGGATGTAGGCATATGAATGAACTAATGCATCAATTTCGACGATCTCATAAGGTGATTTATGGATGTAGCCATCTTTTCAGCAAGAAACAACTTCTGGTGTGAAATGGGTAGAAGCACTCTAGCAAAATGTCAATCTAATGAATTCCTCGGTTTTAATCTTGAATTGTAGGTCTTTCATATTCCGGTACATGGGTATAAAAGAGATTATGTTAGGTATGAGCTTTGG
Source organism: Tubulanus polymorphus (assembly GCF_964204645.1). Classification (NCBI taxonomy): domain Eukaryota; kingdom Metazoa; phylum Nemertea; class Palaeonemertea; order Tubulaniformes; family Tubulanidae; genus Tubulanus; species Tubulanus polymorphus. Next base: position 12,024,402 of record NC_134032.1, on the reverse strand, counting down.
ATTCATAAAATGTTGTTTTTTCAAGGCATATCTGACTACGACTATTATTTCAGAGTAGTTTCTATTCTTTAATTGCTCAACTACTACCAAAAATATCCAAATACTCTCATAAATAGAATGATTTCTAGTTCATTTTCTATCAAACCACCATTTTCAATGCCTAATTAATTACCCTTTAATCTTGGTGCAAACTACTACAATTAATAAAGATATCAGGTACCGAAGTGTGGGGAGGTGGAGGTGGTATCTGAATTTTAACTCACCACGTCGAGGACGTCTGAATCTCCGGGTAGTTGTAATTGTTGACACATATCTTTTAAATGTTCGCGATCGATGAAACCCATTCGGTCGGAGTTATATCGTAAGAACATCTCGTCGAATCGACTTTTATCCGTAATGGCCATTTTCTTCAGTTGACTCTTCACTTCGGCGACTAACCGTCCTAAATCTCCTTCTCTGAAAAAACAAATCATCATTGCATATATTTCAACATTGCGAAATGATCTGTTTATTAAAAACATTGTTCCCACGAAAGCTAAACTTTCCCAATCTTTTCCTTCATATTTCATGGGTAATTTTTCTAAATGAAAATGGACCTTTGTTAAAAGTGAACGTACCACCATACTACAGGGACCATGTTTCAACTAATTCCCATATTTGGGACATGAAGGGGATATGAAGTATTTTTAAAACTTACTGTCGAGTGACTTTCATCGGTCCTCCTTTCTTAGGCTCTTTACCCTCAGTTGGTCTGTTGTGTTTTTCTTGCAGTGACCTGTGTATAAAATCAGATTAACTTTACCCTTAAGTCTATCACGTCAGTTGTTATTCCCCAGTCTCACCGAGAAGCTCTCTCTCATGCACTTTCTCACTTATCTCCCCCCCGCTCCCCTCCACTTATTTTCCTGTTCTGTGATACTTTCCCATTCCTCTTTTCTCCACCACTCTCCTTCTTACTACACCACCCACCCTCTCGTCTATCTATCCTATCTCGATGTCCATATCTCCTATTTATCACGATTTTGACTCGAAATAAAGCGCCTACCTTATTGTATCCGGCGAGAACTGGTTCGAATGTTCTAACATATACGTTAATACATATTCGTCAGCGTCAGTTATCGTGAATCTGTAAATATAAAACTTTCATTGAAACTTCCAAACTTCATATTAACCCCTAAGGGTTTCCAGTGGTAAGGCCAGGGTAAAAAGAAGTACTAAGAAGGACTTTTTCGGCTTGTTCGAATTCTCGACATACCTGTGTTGGAATACATCGATCGACGCTCCTATTTTGAAATCGTCTGGTCCGTAGAAACACGGATTTTCCGGTGTGCTGCCACGTTTCGCCACGCGAGTTTTCTCGAGGAATTTACCGCCGATTATTCCTGAGTTTCGCACCGGCGGTTCGTAAATACCTAACATATCGTCGGCTAGATGATACGATATGATAAACCGTCTGCCCTTGTGATCCGGTTTAATCGAATCCTAAAATTAAAGAATTTTTTTTTTTATTTCAAAAAATGCTTCGATTACTCGAACATCTCTAACAACTTGTTTTGAATGTTTCATATACGCACCATTATCGCTTCGAAGCGCAGAATTTTGTGGTCATTTTCGAGGGATTTTATGAAATCTTTTTTCGGTGGTTGAGGCACCAATGATAAACACGACTGCATTGAATCTTCCATCGACCCGTAGCCGTTGTACTGTGAAATTTCCTTTCGAGATAAAAAGAGAATGTTTTTTTTGGAAGTCTTAGGAAAAGAATAAAATTTCACTGGGGAATAGCAAAAAACCTTTCTAAACTATGCCCTGGGCCCAGTTTCACGAAAAAGTGTTAAGCCTAAAACGGTTAAGTTTGAATAATTGTTCTCGTCATTGAAGAGATGAAGTAACCAATGGCAATCACACCAAAACTTTGAGATGAACTTTCCTGTGAAACTGGGCACTGGCTTTCATAAAAAAGTACTTTAATTTCATTTTAGTTTTCTATTATTTGATTGTTGTTCTGGGATCTCAAGAATCTACATTTTCAGATATATCTCGGCTTTTCAAATCATGTAACGCCAAACCCCTCCAAGCTATTCCCTACAACATTGACCCACACTATTCCTAGCTATCCTTTCAATATTGACTGCCTCCTAGCTATTTCCTGGAACATTAACCCATTCCTAGCTATTTCCAGAAACATAAGCTATTTCCTACAAGATTGACCCATTCCCTATGCTCTATGATAATCTTTAACTTACCATTTTGGGCAGTTCTTTTGCGAGTCCCTTCACTTCGACCGTCGGGAAATCGGTAATGTTGAAATTATGGTAATAAAACGCCTTCGTGAATTTGTCGCAATCGTAAATCAGGAACCGTCTGCCGTACAAATTGAACGTTACGCCGACCATGAAATCTTTCGGCGTGAAATATTGCTCTTTGATTTCGTGATCGGTCAACTCCATGACGATTCCCGGGAACGACGAATCGACGTTGTAACGATCTTTCGGAACTTTGTGTCTCGTAATGAGCACGGGGAACGGATCGCGGCCGTCGTTCGGTTCGTGGACGTCTCGGATCTCGAGAGTGTCGTCGACCAGGTAGTACTGAAACAAAGAGAAAGAGGGTTCAAATAAGATTTCATCTTTTCCGGATTCCACAAGTGAGGATCCACCAGGTACATTAGGATATTAATTACTGCGGCAATAGAGGATTCCACTTGTGGCGGGTGAGGATCCACCAGGTGCGCTAGTGTGCAGCATATCACTATTAGCACAATTTATCAAAGATAGTTTCGATGTATATAGATCTCTCCTGTAGTCTGTCAATTGTAAATAGTACACTGTATTTGTATATACAGTAAATAACCTCGTTAAGTTTTTAAAATCTTTTTATTTTTCTCTCGATATGTAAATATTCGCAAACAAAATAATTTTTTTCCTCCACGTACCATGGAAATGGTTGGAGAGTAATAACCTCTTATCTTATCACTACTGGGGCAATAGAGGATTCTATTTGTGGCACGTGAAGATCCACCAGGTGTGCTAGTGTACAAAACGATATCACTACTAGGGCAATGGAGGATTTTATTCGTGGCGAGTGAGTATCCTGTCAACTATCATTTACGCCATCTGGTGGTACAGCAACAACTTACGTGTAATATGAAAGGTCTCATTTCTCCGAACATGCTTTCTCGATCGTCCCACAGACAGAAAAATCGTAAAACTTTTCGATCCAATTCGATGAACTGTTTCAATTTATCGAAACTTGTTTTCGTCGTGAACGTCTTCAATTCGGCGTCGTCTTTACGTTTGCTGTCGTACGGATCGGTGGGCTCCGACTCCGGGTCGTTCACGATGATGCCCTCCGCTTCCAGGAAATCCTAGAAAATTCCAAGAACGAAATCCTGATAGCTAAAATCTGATTATCATCGGGTCTAAGCAATTGATACGCAATAAATTTTCTATGATAGAGGCAAAGTTTTAAAACTGATAACTTAGCAGGGGTCAGATAGAAGAACTGCAAGTATTTCACATTTTTTCATGTCAGGGCCCAGTTTCACAAAACGATTTGACTCAATCGATTTAATTTCTTCATTAATTCACTTTATCTTTAATCGATTTAGGCCTTAATCCTTTTTGTGAAACTGGTAAAATAACATGAGCAGTAACTGATCACAATCCGGATAGATTGAGATACAACTTCAAATTTTAACACAGCTAGTGGATACATTATGAGAGCTTCAAAGCATATGGGGCCAGTTGCATAGTCATGGCTTAGACTTAAGACCAGTCTAAGACCAACTTAGCTCTATAGCCAATCTTACAACTTACGACCAGTCTTAAGATTTAAGACCACTTTTGGACTTAAGTCACGACTGTGCAACTGGCCCCTGGTGTTGAAAATGAACTTACGCGGGTGAACTGGTCGCAGTTTGTTACTCTGAAAATCTTGCCATAAAACGTAACGTTCTGCTGTAAGTTGATGTCTTTCCAGTGCCAGTGATCTCCCTGATCGTTCTTTGGCAGCCTCTGACGTTTTATCAGTTTACCTTTGAGAAAATTAAAAAGAAAAAAATGATAATTGAAATAGTTGTCCAGTTGGTACATTAAAAAAAGTAATTTAAACAAAAAAATATGTAAACTCGACCGGTCGATCACACAACTATATCTGTACTTCGATTTCCGATTTCAAAATCAAACCCCCTGTTTCGCTCCCGGCAGGTGTGGTGGGTTTGTAAGGGACACTCAATCAGAAAATCAAACAAAATTTACCAACCAAATAATAAAAAAGTATATTACTTACATAATCATTCATATTCTTATGTAATGTTTTATGCACATGGTATAGAAACAAACTGAGTATTGGAGAAAAGCCCAGTTCACTCGGCATTTATCAAATTCAAAAATCTGAGAAATGTTTTTGGCCAAGCGAACTTTAAAAATAATACTGGGTCCAATACCAGATTTGGTCAAAATAAATCGTGAAAAAATTCTTGGTCCCAGTAGAGGAGGCACCAGCAATCACAACTTCGAAAGTGACTGATTTCATCTTAAGTCTCGCAAATAAGATGTTACGTTTGAAATATACATAAACTCGATTAAATTATTATCACCTTGTGGCATGCCGCTGTTTTCGACGTTTGGTTCGATGACGGCGATGCTGTCGTCTTCGAGATAGTAATAAATTTTCACGGGTCGAACGCGATAAAATTCGTCCGGCGATTCGTGGACGGTCATCTTGAAATATCCGTGGAACATCAAAACCTTTACAAAAAAAAAAAACATCAATCATTCAAAGATAAAAATGTCCCGGATCCAGTTCCACAGTTCTGAGTCAAATTTGACTCAAAGAGTAAAAAAGTCAAAACATAGAAAATGAACTGGGACCAGCCATGACTACGCAACCGGCCCCGCGGGGACAGTTTCACGAAAAAGTTCAAGCCTAAAACGGTTAAGTTTGAATTGTTGTCCTCATTGAAAACATAACAATTACACCAAAAATTTGAGTTTAATTTTTTTTTGTGAAACTGAACCCAGATTTCAACTCTTGAGTTAACTCACAACAATGGAACCAGGCCCTGGGGAGAAGTTCAGACTTGTTTTCCTTTCTTCCATATTATCGCGACAACGCAAACATCAAAGGAAATATCACGAAAAAAAAACTTGTTTTAGACTTTATTCGATTTCAGAGTTAAAACATCGAAAAGGAGAAATCGGCACCTTTTTATCCCAGGCGACGTGCGCGGGTACGAAATCCTCGGGCGGGGCTTGTTTTGCCTGTCCGTACGTCAAAGTCGGTTGATAATTGGCTAATTCGTCGAGTTCCTGTTGACTGATTTGGTTATACTGTAGCGGGACGCCGCCCACTCCGACTGTCGGGTACCGTGGCAACGCATATCCATTCTTGTATCCGAGTGTTTGAGATCGGTGGTATTTGGTTTGCTGAAAAATGCAAATTCAATTCCGAATAAGTTAGTACCGGTAACCTAATTGTAAGCTTAGTTTAGACGGGCTTTCGAAGACTTGTGAAAGTAACAGTTCGCGAAACTAAAACAATACGCACAACAAGTACAAACAGGTCAAATCAAAGCACAAGTTATTCAGGCTTTATTAATTTGGCCGCCTCTTCAATTACAGGGCCCGTAAACAGAGTGAAATAGCTGTGATTACGGGAGTCCGACAGCCGAAATGTTGTGGTTTCGTTTTAATAAATCATTTCATATAAAATTTGAATTGTGGGACTTCATTGATTATCTACAGTGTACACGGATTAGAGTGTTTCATTCGACTACTACCAAAAATAGTCCTATCTATGCCCAACGCTGGTCCAGTGCTTTACCCACTGAGCCACAGAACGCAACTGCAAGTTTGATGAAATCTATTTCATCTAGCCCCTCTATATCATCTTACCCTTAATCAATTCTTTCACGCATGCGCATAGTAGTGACGAGATTCATTGTTACATAGACAAACAGCGACAGTCAGTGTCAGTGCATCATCAGCGAATGATGTAGTTAGTTAGTACTGACCGACCCACACCAAGGGCCTCCTGCCCTACCTGGGCTGGGGAAGGGGTAGGATCCAGATTCATATTAAATTACTACATTTGTGGAACGCGGGAGTCAAAACAATCAGTGAACAGATCACAAGAACGAAGTCAGTCAAAGAGAAGGAATAAAATTCAATTTGATTTAATTTGATTCATCGAATCTGCTAAAAACTTAATTTCTGAAGACTTACCGTTGGATCTCTGAAACTATTGCCGGGTAAAACAGGTAAACCTTCCATCGCGGAGTGTCCTCGTCGAGAAAAGTTGTTTATTCGATATTTTTGAGCGCTATGCTAACAGGATTCGGCAGTACAGTGTGGTGCTGGTAGTTGTTAGGAACCGTCGCTATGGGTACCGAAACAGTTAATCTCTACCACCCTGCTGAGTGTAAATAAATATATCCAAAACCATTTTAAAACCGAAAAAAATTTTCTACGAAATAAACCTTAACTGAAATCTAAATCATTATATCTATTAAATTTTATTATTATGGGAATTTGACATACTATTTGTGTTTTATGAAAAACGTGATCCTCGGACTCGGTTATTCTGGCGGAAACTGCCGAAGTGTTCCGTTCAATAAACCAAGGCCGCGCTTCAGCGCTAAATTCCATTTCCACATTGGGTTATCCACACGAAGCCTCTTTCTAAATCAAATAAAGTATGAAATTTAAATTAATAACATAGTTTTTTTGGTTTTGGTTATTGAGTTGGTGTTGTTTACGCGGTGTTCGAGTCTCAACCTTATATCTTCACAACCTGGACAGGAAAGCAAAGCCAAAGCCAAAGGGCCCGAAAATGCGTATTCCCTTTTTATTTCATTCAGTCCACAGCACAGGTCTTGTAAACTGGCTTGGATTTTACTTCCGGGTTGTTGACAATCTCGCGAGAATGGCGCTAAATTTAAACTGCAAATAAATTCAAAATATCACAGAAATATTTTGTGTTGATGTTGTTTATTTATCCACTATAGAGTTCCGATAAACATTGAATTGGCTGTTGTTAAGGATCAGTATCAGCGGGCGCGACGCCTTTACTAACAACATAAAAATAATTATGGGTCCCCATATGACTCCTTGATTCCTTAGGGTCCCCATGTCCTTGATTCCTAAAAGACTCCTTTTAAACTGAAAAAGCTATTAAAAGGTGCTTGATCGAAACTCCTTCAATTTTGAGAAATAGGCATTTAGAAATTAGGGTTTTCCCCCAATGACTCAAATAGACCGCTTTCCTCGTGGCCATGATGTGAGTTAGTTATCTCGGAGTGCATGAACTGTCCTTGTATTTAAACGTAGTTGTGACTAATAAGCTAATTCCATTAGTAAATGTTTACGCGGTTTCTATGATATGAAGACCTGTTGGTGTGAATCTTTAACTGAAGTGCTATCGGTCGGTATAATTTATAAATTATTCTAGAATTTAAGAAAAAAAAACTGGCGGCGGCTGATAAATTCGGAAGTAGCTGTTGGGAATCAAGTAATCTATTTCATATGGCCTTATTAAAGGCCTTTTTATGAACACTCGATTAGTATATTCGAGTATGCAAAACGTTTTTATGAGCATAGATTATGTCATAATCCGTCATTTTTATGAACATTGGTTATCATAATCGATTAGCATACTCAGCATACTCGCTCGGCGAGCAAGTAGGCCTATGCCGATTATCTAATTAATCCAACCGATATGAGGCCTTTTTATGAACCAGCAAAATCGAAATAGATTAGCTATTTAGATTATATAGCCGATTAGTGTCAATTAGCATAACCGGGTATGTTGGTTGATAAAAACGCCAGGTATAAATTATTCAATTATGGCCTACTCAGCAGCGACTTCTACCGAGAACACCATATCGGTTGGATTAGATAATCGGCATACTTGCTCGCCGAGCGAGTATGCTGAGTATGCTAATCGATTATGATAACCAATGTTCATAAAAATGACGGATTATGACATAATCCATGCTCATAAAAACGTTTTGCATACTCGAATATACTAATCGAGTGTTCATAAAAAGGCCTATGGTGTTCTCGGTAGAAGTCGCTGCTGAGTAGGCCATAATTGAATAATTTATACATGGCGTTTTTATCAACCAACATACCCGGTTATGCTAATTGACACTAATCGGCTATATAATCTAAATAGCTAATCTATTTCGATTTTGCTGGTTCATAAAAAGGCCTTAAGGTTCCTCAACTATATTGTTCAGCTGACTACTGGCGCGTATTCAACCAGGCAGTGGAACCTTTCATAATGTAAAACCATTCAACAATAGAGACACAATTGCGGTTTTTCAGAGTTGTTGATATCATTTATACGCGCTATTGAATACGTCACCGGCTGACCACGGTGTACACAAGCATAGGCCATTCACCTCAGCTCTCTCACACTGTGAACATGCTACCGTGGATTCTCCTCCTGGCGATTTTCGCTGCGCTCCCGCTCCTGCTCCTGTTCCTGCTTCCTGAGGAACGACGTCTTTATGTTTTATGTGTTACTGTTCGTCTCTGTACTGTCCTGTACTGTTCCGTGTTTATTAATCCGTTCTTTTTTTCAGGGTCTAATCCGTTATTTTTTTCAGGGCCGATTTCTCTGTCAAATTTCAACGTTTGCTGGAACAAAACTAATGTCCGAAGGCGTCAGCTCTCCTTCGCCGGTCACGTGTCGAGGATGTCAGACAAAGAGTCAGTCAGGAAATTCTGCCCCCTACAAGCCCTCATACAGAACACGAAAACCAGGATATCGAGGCCTCACTGCCCCCACCTATCTACAAAGTGTGCTGAGTGATGTCAATGACGGGCATATCTGTGGGATTGCGCGGGATACAAATGGAGCGGTTATACTGGATTGTCACGCTACTAGCATTCATTGTGTCCTTGTGACCGCCCGGATGAGGGATGATTCTACTGTCACGCTCTTTGTTTCTGGTATTCTGAGTCGGCTGAGGGATGATTCTACTGTCACGCTCTTTGATTTCTAGTTTGATTGCTAGTTTTCATTGTGTCCTTGTGACAACCCCGGTCAGTGGATGAAGTCTCTTGTCGGCTTGTGAGTGCTAGTTTCATTGTGTCCTTGTGACAACCTCGGTCAGTGGATGAAGTCTCTTGTCACGCTTTTGAGTGCTAGTTGAGATCCTGAATCTCGCCCGGTCAAGCTGGTTGTACTGCGCTATTTGTGTTTCGTGCAATTTTACAGGTGTGTCAGTTACTGACGTCGCCCAGTACATCCTGCAGTTAGATGGGGAATGTGAGGCGTTGTCATTCTGGTTTTCGCGTTCTGTGTGAGGGCGTGTAGAGGACAGTATATTCCTGGCTGGCTCATTGTCTGGTGTTCTCGGCATGTGACCGACGACGGAGAGCTGAAAAGCTTTCAGACATTAGTTTTTTTCCGTACCAGGTTTTCATCGCTCTTCTCTTTTTTTCATTTCAGGACTCCCAAGAAGTTGAAGAAGAAGATGCTAGAAGGCGACTACAGAAGATGCCGAAAAAAATACTGAACTCGGCAATCTTGAAAGTTAAGTTGATACCCATGTAAATTAGGATTAATGATGAAGAAATGTGTGACTACAAAATGTTTTTCTTTTTCTCACATTCAGCTTCGACGAAACCCAAGAAGACAAAGAAGTACTTCGATTCCGAAAAAAATCATGTAAAATCGACCGACGATCACACAACTATATCTGTACTTCGATTTCGAAAAAAAAAATTAGACAAAATTATCTTCAACCTTGTAAACTTTCGGACTACATGAAAAAAAGACCAAATATTGTAAAATTATCGAAAAAAAATTATGTAAAATCGACCGATGATCACACAACTATATCTGTACGTCGATTCCGAAAAAAAATGATGTAAAATCGAACGACGATCACACAACTATATCTGTACTTCGATTCCGAAAAAAAATGATGTAAAATCGACCGACGATCACACAACTATATCTGTATTTCAATTCCTGCCTGTTTCACTCCTGGCAGGTGTGTCACGATCGTAAGGTACACCAACTCAAAAAGTCGAACGAGAGCTCATCAACTAAGATCTGCCGATTAGAGAACAGTGCACAGAAGGGGCCAATTTGGATGAAACTCAACCAACTAACTTAGGAGATCCTCTGATAATGAACCCAGCCATCATAAAAGGTAATTTGATATTTGATACGAACTTAGAACATTTTAACCGATACTGAACCCAGCAAACTTGAAATGAAAGTTGATTTTTGGCGAACTGTAGGTTTGCCTATGCAAATGGTCTGGAGAAGCAGTTTTCATTGAAAATGAATAGAGTACCGGTGTGTCAACAAGGCACAAACATTGGCTGTTGAACCAATAGTGTTGATTTTTGGTGTCATGGTTTGGCTTATAATGAGTTCTCGAGCCCATAAAAATTTCATAGTGATCAAGTTATTTTTAGGGGACTTATTCTTGAAAAACACATAAAAACCCTGCTTTTTAGCACTAAGTAATGGCACGTTTTCATATATGAGAATTTGCATACTTGGAATTGAAATATATAAAAGTTCAATCCTTCCTGGAAGTGTTGCCGTTATTTTGCGACTCATCTCGATGTACTTTTCGACCTACGGGTCCTCACTTTATCAACCCCCAAAATTTTCTCGCTTCTATTTATCTGAGTTGACCTTGTTACCTGAGCTACATTGAATGTGATTGGCTGTTTGTTGGATATACCGGAAATTCCAGGAACTTCTGATGTAATTGGGAAAGCCCATTGGGAAAACCCAATGTGGAACCCAAAACAAAATGGCGAGCATTTCATTCGACTTCGTATCGTATGTTCGCTTATAATTTGTTCAGTGTTACGAATATAACCGAGTAGGCTATTCTAGGTATATTATTTATGGAAATTATTATGATAAATTCTAAATTAAATATTTTTGTCATTACAGGATATCTTCTTTTAATCATTGCAGCTAAATTTCAACTATACGAAAAAGCCCAGCTTGAGATGAACTACTCGTCCAAAATTGACCAACTGTTACAATGCACACATGAAACCAAGTAGAATCAAACTCATCAACCCAACCAACTGAAATGATCCAAGCCGATAACGAACCAAGCAATCATAAAAGGTAACTTGATATCAGAGATGAGAATTCCCTGCGGATTTCAGTATTGAAAAATATCAATTTTCCAAATAGTCCAAAAATGATGTATAAGCATTGGGGGGGGGGGGGGGGGGGGTGATCATGATCTCATTCAACTGGTCTGGCGCAATTGTTAATCATAATAAGGTTCAGTGAGTGTCTGTTTTACGTATCGTCGCGTATTGCATTTCAATGCTTATTCATTGCAACACTGATTTTGTATCTACTACTACCATGTGTATGTATTTTATCGCTCGGTTGCGGACAGACACGCGCGCGGCAACAGTAGTTATGTATATAGGCCTACTTACTGTTGCCATGCCCAAATGTTATAAGTTTAACTGACAGAATTGTCGGAAAGTGGCTGACGCGGTACCGGGGCTCTGTGTTGGGTTCGCGTTTCGGATCATTTCTCTAATCGGGACCGAATCTACTCGTACCTTACAAATATTTGATGCAATTTGAACTTTATCAAGCATCTCATATCTCAGAAGGCTGCGGTAAACCTCTTGGCCCATGGGCAATTATTTTATGGAAATTATTATGATAAATTCTATATGAAATATTTTGTCATTACTGGATATCTTCTTTTAATCATTGCAGCTAAATTTAAACTATATGAAAAACCCAGCTTGAGATCAACTACTCGTCTAAATTCGACCAACTGGAACAACGCACAGATGACGCCAACTAGAATGCCGCGCCGATAACGAATTACCATACCGATAACGAACCAAACAATCATAAAAGGTAACTTGATATACATGTAATTATTTTGATTAATTTTAAATGAAATGTTTTGTGATAACAGGATATCTTCTTTTAATGATTGCAGCTAAGTTTAAACTATTAGAAAAAGCCCAGCTTGAGATCAACTACTCGTCCAAAATTGACCAACTGTAACAGCGCAAAGTTGATGCCAACTAAAATCAAACTCATCAACCAATCAACTTAGATGATTGATCCATACCAATAACGAAGAAATCAATCATAAAAAGTAACGAGATATTCATCTAATTATTTTGATTAGTTCTATATGAAATATTTTGTGATTACAGGATATCTTTTTTTGTGCATTTCAGCTAGATGCTATCTATATGAAACTGCCCAGCTTTAGATCAAATACCCATCAAATATCTACAGATTAGCTCAGCCCACAGAATAATCCAAGCTTGGACGGCATCATTCAACTGAGAACATTCTAAACGATACTGAACCCAGCAAACTTGAAATGTAAGTTGATTTTTTATGGAAATTATTATGATAAATTCTATATGAAATATTTTGTTATTACAGGATATCTTCTATTTATCATTGCAGCTTAATTTCAACTATATGAAAAAACCCAGCTTGAGATCAACTACTCGTCCAAAATTGACCAACTGTTACAACGCACAGATGAAACAAGGAGAATCAACCGAACCAACTGAAATTATCCAAGCTGATAACAAACCAAGCAATCATAAAAGGTAACTTGATATCAGAGATGAGAATTCCCTGCGGATTTCAGTATTGAAAATATCAATTTTCCAAATAGTCCAAAAATGATGTATAAGTATAGGGGGGGTGATGATAATCTCATTCGACTGGTCTGGCGTGATTGGTAGTGGGGTGAATCATAATAACGTTCAGTGCCTGTTTTACTTATAGTCGTGTATTGCATTTCAATGTGTATTCATTGCAACACTGATTTTGTATCTACTACTACGATGTGTATGTATTTTAATGATCGGTTGCTGACAAACATGCGCTCGGCAACAGTAGTTATGTGTAGAGGCCTACTTACTGTTGCCGTGCGTGTACGTTATTAGTTTTACTGACTGAATTGTTGGTGAAGTGGCTGGTGCGATCATTTCTCTAATCGGGACCGAATCTACTCTTGGCCCATGGGCAATTATTTTATGGAAATTATTATGATAAATTCTATATGAAATATTGTCATGACAGGATATCTTCTTTTAATCATTGCAGCTAAATTTAAACTATATGAAAAACCCAGCTTGAGATCAACTACTTGTCTAAAATCAACCAAAACCGGAACAACGCACAGATGACGCAAACTAGAAATCCGCGCCGATAACGAATTATCATACCGATAACGAACCAAACAATCATAAAAGGTAACTTGCTATACATGTAATTATTGCGATTAATTTTAAATGAAATGTTTTGTGATAACAGGATATCTTCTTTTAATGATTGCAGCTAAGTTTCAACTATAAGAAAAAGCCCAGCTTGAGATCAACTACTTGTCCAAAATTTACCTATTGTAACAGCGCAAAGTTGATGCCAACTAAAATCAAACTCACCAACCAATCAACTTAGATGATTGATCCGCGCCGATAACGAACAAAGCAATCATAAAAAGTAACTTGATATTCATGGAATTATTTTTATTAGTTCTATATGAAATATTTTGTGATTACAGAATATCTTTTTTTTGTGCATTTCAGCTAGATCCTATCTACATGAAACTGCCCAGCTTTAGATCAATAAATACTCATCAAATATCTACAGATTAGCTCAGCCCATAGAATTATCGAAGCTTGGATCGCATCAACCAACTGAGAACATTCTAAATGATACTGAACCCAGCAAACTTGAAATGTAAGTTGATTTTTTAACGAATTATTGATAAATTCTATATGAAATATTTAGTCATTGCAAGATATCTTCTTTTAATCGTTGCAGCTAAATTTAAAGTTTTGAAAAAACCCAGCTTGAGATCAACTTCTCGTCAAAAATCGCCAACCAAATTAGATAATTGATCCACACCAATAACGAACATAGCAATAATAAAAGGTAACTTGATATTCATGGAATTATTTCCATTAGTTCTATATGAAATATTTTGTGATTACAGGATATCTTCTTTTAATGATTGCAGCTAAGTTTCAACTATAAGAAAAAGCCCAGCTTGAGATCAACTACTCGTCCAAAATCGACCGACTGGAACAGGGCACAGAAGAGGCCAGAACTGAACCCAGCAATCTTTAAAGGTAAGTTGATATACATGAAATTACCGGTATATAGAAATTTCAGGCCTTATATGACTACCATTTTTGGAGTGTCTATCATCAAAATCTATTTACCAGTCCACATGGCTGATCTTTTATCTTTACCAGTCGTAAACAGTGATGAACTAGTCCTACTTCTGCAATTGATTATTGGGGTTTAAATCGGCAATTGACACCAATGAATTTTACTTAGTGAAAAACTGGTTGGCTTGTAATTTGAAATGACGTGTAAATTATGATGAATCAGTCTGAAATGTTTTACTTTCTTCACTTTGTTTCAGCCAAACTACATCTCGGAAATAATGGTTTGAAGAAGACACTCACTAGTAGATGAAAAACTGCAGAAGCCCAGGTGATAAGTTGAGGAGCCAGCGACGGATTAATCACTCATGATGGATTCTTCTACAATCGGGGATTGATTTCTATAAAACATTTTATTAGGAGCAGCAATAGTGTATCTTATAAACACTAATTCGCACAACAATGCTAATGGATTATCTTATAAACACTGATTCAGGATAAACATTTTTTTAGAAGTAGCATAGACAATAGTGTATCTTATGATTTAAGGAGCAGCATAAACAATAGTGCATCTGATAAACACTGATATCCAGGAGCGGCAAAGACAATAGCAGACTTCTGTAGTAAAGTATCGAGTTTTTCTCCCTTTTTCAAACAGGTCTGATGGGTATAATAGTGCACAAAATCTACCTGATTGCGTGGAATCTAGTATGAAAATAGTTGTTGAGTTGAATAATAAAGATAAGACTATAACTATGGACTACGGGTCTTTATGAAACAGTGATTTGGTCTCAACACTTTGATAAATCCAGAATAAACCGAAGCTTTAATTGATTTAATTCATTCCTGAAACACTGCGTCTTGTTTTGGGCGACGCATGATAATTGTTGTTTGACTGACAATTAGCACACAGCCAGGAAAAATGGCTTAGATATTCACAATATAAGATGAATTCAATATTTGATGTTAGATCAAAAACTTTTTATATTATAAATATTTATTGAAATATAGCTGAAATATATAATATATTTGAGCACATCTATAAGTGAATCAGTCTCATTGACTGATCAGTTCTGTATCGCCAACTGCCGCGCTTACGTCGACTAGCCATGCTTTTCATTATTGGTAAAATTCACTCAAACCTAACTGATTCAATTAATATCTAAAAGCCATACTGTGTGTCAAGTGACGCATATTAGATATAGTTTAACTGAAAATTAGAATCTAAGATGAATTACTCATTAATGTATTACTTAGATAGATTAAGGTTAATTCAATTGTTATGTGAAATTATTTCTAATTCCATGGACATTTAAAATGTAGTTGATACATATGTATCTGAGCACATTTATTTATCTGTAAGTGAACCTATGGTGTCTTCATACAGCTGTATTAGTTTTGATACATACCGTATTGCCAAAATAATTTAACGCAGATTTACTTCCGATCGAATCTGTGCACAAATACATTCCTGGATTTGGAAGGGGGAATATTTCAATTTCACTGTGTATGTCAGATTGAAAGCCTTATTCTGACAGGATATCCTAAATTTAGGTCTTACTCCTCTTGCTAATAGCTCTCTTTTACTAACCCCTCTCCTTCAAACTATTTTCTAGCATCATGACTCGCACCGCACCAGGGAGGTCCGGTCATAACAAGGTCTTTTGGTCCTTATACACAGTGTACTATATATGGGAAATAAAGATTATATAGCCATTCGGCTAAGGGAATTTCTAATTTACCACTAAAAATATGCTTTTTTATCTTTAATTTCCGATGAACTCAAATAGTGACAAATTCACCACATCTGAAATTCTACTCATGTAGATTTTCAGGCTCCATATAAATATTGTTCAACTGACAATTAAAATATAGCTAGTATGATTACTAATTAATGGTTCGCTTAGATACCTAGAATTTAATTAAAATTAATTCAATGTAATGAATATAAGTGAAACTTATTCAAAATTGCACAGTGGATGAGACGACTGTATCGCGCAATGTCATCTGCGTCTAACTGGGCCACATGTGTGTGTAGGATCTGTTGAATCAGTTAGGTTTTGGGGGATTCTGGGTTAGTTAAGCTAGGTATCAAAAGCTCTGATGCAAAATTAGCAGTTCAAATAGTGATTAATTCAAATTTGTACCAGATCTGAAATTCTTCTCGTGTAGAAATTTCAAGCCCCATATAAAATATTGTCCGAGACAATTTCAGTTATAGCTAGGACATTATCATTTAACTAATTGATTAGGTATCTAATTCAGCGTCTTCATATAAGTTAAAAGTGCTCAAATCTAAACCATAGGGGTTGAAAAGACAACTATCATTTAATATTGATTGATATATAAAGAATACTGGGTATGTTTTAACTCTGTCTCTTGTGCGTGTTATTTATTTAATCTTTGAGGCTTTGCAGAATTCTGGATTTGTCGAGTTGTGGGAATGATTCAAGGTTTCTTAAATCTGTAGAACCATGTTACTTATAGGATCAGTGTGCTCAATGCTGGCAGCGCACTCACTCTTCAGTTAGTTATATTATCATAATTACAAAATCATTGTATATATTAGGAGCAATATTTAGAATTAATGAAATGGATTAGAATACCATTCACTGGGTACAGATGTTGCCATCTGTGGGTAGAAAACATCTCTTAACTGACGATGAAGGAAATTTGATAATACGAACATGGTTTAGCTGACAATCGAAATATATATAGGCCAATATTACTAGCACGTTTGCACTGTATGATGGGCCTGGGTTTCAATAAAAGACACATCAAGAATTTCAAGAAGATAAAAGAGAAAACAGTTCAAAAACGATTTGATAAGATTGATTATGCATTACTAAATTTGTTGTAACTCTGGTATTCCTAGAGATGACTATAGATGCTTTAGTTGAATTGTTGTTAAATTATAATAATCAACCATTGCTTAGATATTTAGAATATAGATGAATTACTATATGAGTTGAATTTCATAAATATCATTTAAGACTATTATTAAAATCTACGTATCGATCCACATTGCTGATCTTATATATGAATTGACATGATAATTATGATCAGTGATATTCGAAAGGATTTTCTGCTCAAAAGGTTCTGCTCTTTTCTTCAGCTTGCCGTTTCAGACTGATTGGAAGATAGTTTGAATGAACCGGAATCGAATTTCCCAATTATGTACTTCGATTTCAGACATACTCGAGGAAAAAAAACAATAAACTTTAAAAAATTAGACAAATTTAAACGGTGAAAATGACAAAAAAATTAAAGTTAGACAAAATTCTCCCACCTTGAAAACTTTCGGACTAGTTACATGAAAAAAAGACCAAATATTGTAAAATATAGTTACTTCCAAAATCTCGATGTATTAAATTAGGCAGAAAAAGATAGATAAAATTATTCAACCTTGTAAACTTTCGGACTAGTTACATGAAAAAAAGACCAAATATTGTAAAATATAGTTATTTCCAAAATCTCGATGTATTAAATTAGGCAGAAAAAAATAGATAAAATTATTCAACCTTGTAAACTTTCGGACTAGTTACATGAAAAAAAGACCAAATATTGTAAAATATAGTTATTTCCAAAATCTCGATGTATTAAATTAGGCAGAAAAAAATAGATAAAATTATTCAACCTTGTAAACTTTCGGACTAGTTACATGAAAAAAAGACCAAATATTGTAAAATATAGTTATTTCCAAAATCTCGATGTATTAAATTAGGCAGAAAAAAAATAGATAAAATTATTCAACCTTGTAAACTTTCGGACTAGTTACATGAAAACAAGACCAAATATTGTAAAATATAGTTATTTCCAAAATCTCGATGTATTAAATTAGGCAGAAAAAAAGTTAACCCCAATCAGTCACTTAATATGTGCTTCGACTATTTAAACGGTGAAAACGACCAAAAAAATTGAAGTTAAACAAATTTATTAAACATTGTAAACTTTCGGACTAGTTACATAAAAAAAGACCAAATATTGTAAAATTATCTTCAACCTTGTAATATAGTTTTCCAAAATCAGAATTAGGCAGAATAAAAGATTGTTTGAATGAACTGGAACCAAATTACCAATTATGTTCTTGGACTTAAAAAAAAAGATCTGTAAAAACGACCGCCAATCACGCAACTATATCTGTACTTCGATTTCCGATTTAAAAAAAAAAAACCGCCGTTTCGCTCCCGGCAGGTGTGGTAGGTTTGTAAGGGACACTAACTCGAAAAGTCAAATGAGAGCTTGAGGTCAACAACTAATCAAAAATCTGCCGATTAGAGAACAGTGCACAGAAACCAACCGACTTAGGAGATCCTCGTCGATGATGAAACCAGCAATCATAAAAGGTAACTTGATATACATGGAGTTATTACGATGATTTCTAAATGTCGTGATTACAGGATATATTTATTTACTCATTGCAGCTAAAAGAAAGAGACCAGCTTAAAATCAACTACTCATCTGAAATCTACAGATTTGAACAACCCACAGAAGAATCAAACTCATTAGATGGAAATTACCGGTATATAGAAATTTCAGGCCTCATATGAATATCATTTGATAAGTGATTATTATCGAAATCTATTTACCTGTCCACATGGCTGATCTTAGAACTTTTATCTTTACTAGTCTTACACCTTGGAGTAATAAATTTTTCAAATGAGTACTCCAAGCTTAAACATTGATGAACTAGTCCTACTACTGCAATTATTTTTTGGGGTTTAAATCGGCAATTGACGTCAATGAACCTAATTCTTATTTTGGAAATAACCATATTAACTAAGTGAAAAACACGGTGGCTTGTAATTTGAAATGACATGTAAGTTATGATAAATCTGTCTAAAATGTTTTGCTTTCTTCACTTTGTTTCAGTCAAACTACATCCCAGAAATAATGGCCTGAAGAAGACACAAGCAGACAAATACCCATTGACCCATTTGCAGATGAAAACTGCAGTAGCCCAGATGAGGAGTTTAGGAGCCAGCGACGGATTAATCACTCAACGATGGATTCTTCTACAATCGGT
This sequence comes from Tubulanus polymorphus, assembly GCF_964204645.1. Taxonomy (NCBI): domain Eukaryota; kingdom Metazoa; phylum Nemertea; class Palaeonemertea; order Tubulaniformes; family Tubulanidae; genus Tubulanus; species Tubulanus polymorphus. The sequence continues at coordinate 12,005,205 of NC_134032.1, read as the reverse complement.
GGTTGATTTCTATAAAACATTTTATCAGGAGCAGCAGAGATGATAGTGTATCTTATAAAAACTGATTCGCGTAGCATAGACAATGGATTATCTTATAAAATCTGATTCAGGATAAACACCGAAGCAGCAAAGACAATGGTTTATCTCTGAGATCTAGCACTGAGATCTAGCAGCGGCAAAGACCTCTGTAGTAAAGTATTGATTTTTTTTACTAATATCACCCTTTTTCAGACCAGTCTGATAGGTAACATAGTTTAAAAAATTTACCTGATTGCATGGAATGGAGTATGAAATAGTTGTTGAGTCGAATATTGAAAATAGTTAGATATTTAGGTTCCTTCGGCCTGAGAAAGGAACTCTACGTTTGAATATTTCAATATAGAGGAAACTATTTTACATTGAGTTTGTAAAAAGATGTGTTTTGCAATGTGACAGAAAAGTCCTTCTTAATAAAAGCTAAGCTCCATTAATTCAAATTCATTTTTAAAAGGAATGTAAAACAGCTATAAACTATTAACTACTAAGCTATTAAGTTATTGGTTTATTGATTAGTTATCGATTGTACAATTATGTTGATCTTTTCGAAGCTGGAAGAAAAAACGTCAGAATACTTAAGTTAGGGCAAGGTTGACAAAATTCTAGTTTTCTAGTGAAAGTAATGTTAATGAAAATGAAATGAAGACTGATTAATTGATAAGAATTACACAGTGAATCTGTATGTTTCATCTATAGTTTTAATGCTGGAGACAGTTATTGAAATACAGTTCATGCGTTTGTAAATTAGGAACTTGCATGATGATTCCTCGATTAAGATATTATTGTTGTGAGAATAAAACGATGTGTACATTTTCATCATTCATGTAGAAACTATTCAGTGTTTTAGTAGTTTTATAGAAACAATTCCACTGCGGTGCTTTTCAGTGGTTCATGATTACTGATTTGATTAAGGCCCTGTCGAAAATAGAGGAGCAGTTTCTTGATAACTTGAGGATACAGTGCTAATTGGTCAATTGTCCTAGCTTCATTTTGAATATCGGCTTAAACACTGAAATATATGGACACGAATGATGATGCTGGAATTATCTTAAATAATCAGGAGGAAAACCTTCATAATACTTTGCAGGGTTTGATCTAAGAAATAGAAGCCACTTGAACACGGGGCAAGCATATCTGTGATATTGCTTGCCCCTCAAAAATCAACTTGCCCTACATGAACAGTCCGATCGTGACACAATCATCCCTTGCATCGAGTGGGATAAAAGCTTTGAGACATAGGATTAAACAGCCCGGTGGACAAGTGATAATGATAATCTACTTGCCCTGATGAAAATTAACTTTTATCGGGCAATTGGACTCGTGCTTAGATCAGATCCTGCTTTCTTTCAAATGTAACATATGTGGAAATAAGATAGTTGATAATGTTTGAAAGACAAGAAAATTTGGCAGTGTTTTTAGTTTGCTTGTAATAATTAAGATGAATTAGGTAACATAATGCTTTCCAGAGTGAGTGAATTTGTAGCTGTAATGTATGTTTTTATTTTTAACTGTTTTTAAATAACTTTTTAATAATAGCAGGGTATATAGGGTATAAGTGTTGTGTAAGAATAAAACGACAAACATGTTCGTCATTCATGTTGAAATTTTCAGTTTAGTAGTTTTATAGCAATATTTCCACTGGTGCTTCCAATGGTTCATGATTTGATTTGGAACAGTCTCTTGATAAATGAGGATGTATGAACAGTGTTAATCAGTTAATTGTGCTAGCTATATGAACCATGGACTCTAAAATCATGGTTTAACAAAGTCGGGTCCAGCAACATCTGCACAAGAAGCACCTCGAAAAGTAATTGAAGCTTACTTAATTATAGATATCTAAGCAATTTATTATGAGTAATTGCCCTTGCTGTATTCAAATTGACAGTTGAACAATATCTATATACTCGATTTGTCTTGTTAAATACTATATACTCGATTTGTCTTGTTAAATGTTATATACTCGATTTGTCTTGTTAAATGCATAAAAGAAAATACTTCCTAAGTATTTTGCATAAAATGTGAAATTTGAGAAAATAACCAATTTGATAAATGTCTGAAAACCTCTTAAAGACTAAGGAAAAGGTGGCAAAGCTCTAGTTATCTTGTCAAATAATGTTAATGAAAATCTAATCAAAGACTGTTTCGATCGTTAATCTTAAACTTTCCAGTTTGGATTTGTGGTTTTATCTGCGGTTTTAATGTTTTTATGTTGGAAACTTTTGAAATACAGGTCATGTGTTTGTAAATGACATACGTACATAAATAAATACCTGTCGTTTAGGTATGGGCCTTATTGTTGTTGTGGGGATGAAACAACATGTTCATGTCAATTGTTCATAAAACACTGATTTATGAAGGTCCTAATATAGTTGAGCATTTTCTTGATAATTGACAAGATATGTCCTAAATCTCTTACAATGTCATTTGAACAGTTGATATGATCAATTCATATTTTATGAATGATTAACAAGTGGCAGTTATATTGACCTCATGAATTGTCAAATTCATAATCTCAGACTTTCAGACTAGTCCAATTTTCAGTGTTTTATGGATCAAAGTTTACAATTCTCTGTGTATTTTTGTTATTTTCCTATTGATGCAAATGTATAAATCAACTGTAGTGGAAATGTATCACATGTAAAAACTTTGAAATACCTTACATGTAACTAAAGTTTGTCATGTATGAAATTGTACTATCAAAATTTGAGAAAATAAGCTATGTAGATAATTTGATATGTGAAAATAAGATAATGTATAAAATGTAAATCAGATCGATTACTTAATCCTACGCTTTCCAGAGTAATGGCCAGGTTTATCTCTGGTTTTAGTGCGGGGGCCACGGACTATTAGAGTCCATGGTGTTAGGCCATAGCCTTGTTTGTTTTATAGTCTATGGTTGGACCATGGGCGTATAAACTCTCGTTGGACTAGTTGGTTTTGAAAGTCCACGTGTTTTGGAATTTTTTGCATTCTAATTCCCTGAGCATACCTGGCATTCTGTATAATTGTTGTATGAGAATAAATATTTGTCATTCGTTTAGTTAGTTAAGTTTTAGATTTCTATAAAGCAACTCCTGGTCAGTTTCCACCGTGTGGATCTCAACGGTATTTTATTCCACATGGGCTCATATCACATAGTTTTTGGTGTAAAAACAATCTGTTTATCCAGTGTCTGTTATTTTATATACATAATACACACTGGATTAACAGATTATTTACACTTTAACACATTTTAACACTACCTACTCCTGATACGAGCCTCTGTTTTATTCTTGCAATTTACTGCCTTTTTTTCAAATCCCACCAGCTGGTCTGTCGGCAAAACCAATACGACTTATATTACCAGTATGACTATTTTATAGAAGTCCAGACACAGCAGGCCTAAATACGATTAAAAAATCCGCCATTTTGGATCTGTCAAAATCGACCCGAAACAAGCTTTCAACCTTCTGCAGTCGCCATCTATCTACGTCTATTGTAACTAATACGTCATTATTATGAATGTCTGATTTTGACAGCTGAACCCGAGTGGGTTTGGTTTGTTTTCAGGAGTTAAGGCGGTTTTATGCGCCGTTGCAAAAGCCCAAAATGGATTTAGTTGAACCGGAGGTAAGTTTAGATCGACACGGAGTTCTGCAATCGCTCCAAAACTTTCTAGAATTTACTGGAATTAGAGAAAATCGGCTTATTTTTACCAAATATAAATTCAATTTTATTGAATGACTCGTCTAAATTTATCCATACTATTTTTGTGTTAGTCATCAGAAAGATTATATAGATGTCTACGATTATTCATATATTTGTCTGTGCTCAGTGAAAATGTTTGAATAAGAATAAGATTTTTAAGGTTCCCCTCGGCCCCACTAATCATGTTCGCTGTATGTAGTCCGTTGTCTCATTGTGACTGTGTGGAACTGGGTCCAGTTTCACAAAAAAGTTCAGCTCTAATTTTTGGTCTAATCGCTATTGGTAACTTCATTTCTTCAATGAAGACAACATTTCAAACTTAACCGACTTAGGCTTAGGCTAAACTTTTTCGTGAAACTGGGCCCTGTGCTTCTAACAGCTAATGTCTATTTATTAATTGATGAGACCTGTTTTTCTTGGATATTTTGCTTACTTTTTGGGGTACATACCTCATTTATGTCTTAACAGAATGCCAAAAATCGCGGACAACAACTGAATATCCGATATATTTCCAGTTCTGTATCAATTAGATGGATTGGCAAAAAGACTCCTTAAGTCCAGTTGAATGAGAGAGAGAATCCTCCATTTTGTCAAATTTCTTGGATTTGAACATTGTTACCATGCCTACGCCACCCTGATTTAGTTGTTGAGACCCCACAAGAAATATAACTTCATTTCGTAGGCATAATGACAATGTAAAAATTCAAGAAATTTCACAAAATGGAGGATTTTCTCTCTCATTCAACTGGACTTAAGGAGTCTTTTTGCCAATCCATCTAATTGGTACAGAACTGGAAATATATCGGATATTCAGTTGCTGTCCGCGATTTTTGGCATTCTGTTAAGACATAAATGAGGTATGTACCCCAAAAAGTAAGCAAAATATCCAAGAAAAACAGGTCTCATCAATTAATAAATAGACATTAGGCCCACCTCTAATCTTGTCAATGACTGGACTGTAGTTTGTTTTCATCGAGTCAATAACTTAGCAATGTCTTAAGTTTCTCAAAACTGTATTAAGTCAAAAACGTGGAAATTTGGAGCTTTTAATGAACATTAACTTGTTGATATTCAGAATAGATTTTCGCTTTTTTTACTGTGGATTTGAGTCTATAGACAGTCATTTCTTAATGGAGAACTGAAAAAGTCTAAAGCACAGGGGTTCCAGTTAGTTACCTAATCGTTGGTGGTAAGCTTTTATAATCAGATGGGCTTATATCTGCAAAAATATCCGATCGTGAAACTAAACCACAGACAGGCCTACTGACTAAGGGACTCTCAAGGTGAAAAAAAGCTCGATTGTCCAGTAACATATAATCAAAAATACATGAAGTATTTTTGGTATCGGGGCCTAATCCATAGTACTGGGATAGTCCTACTGGATGACCCAAGCTACTATTCACCCCACACTTCAAATACAAGCCCCTGTCGTTTTAGCCCCTAAGCGCTGGTTGAATACTTGTGTGCAGTTATAGCAGCTTTGCGTATTAAATTCAAAAGAAAGTGTAAACCGTACTGAATACAGCGAACCTCCGAGATGCTTATTCGCACGTGAGGATTAGGTTATAATCTGCGTTTATTATTACAAATTTTTGCATTCAAATATAACGCCGTTAGAAGGCCATCTCGCTGTGTTTATTTCTAAAACCCGCGGTTGAGAAATTTCTGGCGAAATGCCAACAACGATCATCATCGCGCGCACGCGTGGCATTGACATTTAAAATTCTTTTTTCGCCGAGTACGGTTGTAAATAGTCGAACGTCGATTACGAGGGTTTTGTGGAGTGTTATATAATTACGCGCGCGCGCTCGACTCGGCCATCATTTTTGTACCGAACTTTTCATTTCGTCGTTAAATTTCTGTCGAGTTTGTTTGAACGGCTGATGAAAGCTCGACGTCGATATTGATAAGTACTCGGCTGAGAGAAAAAGAGAGAACGAGTGGTGAGGGAACGCGAGGCAGAAAAATCATGGCGCTATTGCACTTTCGTACCCCCCTCCCAAAAATTTTTATTTCAGCATTATTTATTATCAGGGAGGTCTAGGTATGAAGGCGAGACCCTTGGGACTGACTGATTCGAACGGGGGCGCAAGTAACGCGCTGCGCTCTTGGTCACAATTTATATAGACTTGCGCCTATACGCTTCGAAGGGCGGAGCCAGGTTTTTTGGAAGGTGGGGGACCAGGGTTCTGAAGGGCACGTAAGTATTCACAAAGGGTACCCCAATGCGGCGAGCGCTAATGTTTTGAATTTTTTCGGTGTTCTCCATGGCTATTTGATGGCTGTCATGAGGAAATAATGCACATTTCTTTGAAAAGTTTTTCCTAAAAATGTTTCCACAAAATTTAGGGGGGACTAGGGCCAGTTCCATAGACAGGGCTTAGACTTAAGACTGGTCTAAGACAAACTTAGTTCTATAGCCAACTTAAGACCAGTCTTGAGGTTTAAGACCACATTTGGTCACACAAGTCACGACTATGGAACCGGCCCCTGGTCTGTATCCGCCGGGCTTATATTCTCTCTAATTCAGTTCAATTCAATATTTATTCCTCATCAAGTCTTAAACGATTACATCCATTTCACTCTCGGTGCCTGACTGAAATTTCAAAATTTTCCAGACCGCAGTTTTGGCTTCGTGCTCTCCGTTTTTGTTACTCGTCCTTGTTCGATGCTCCCGTCAAAGACCGCAAAAAATAGAAAATGTTTTGACCGAAACTCAATGACAAAAAGTAGAGGAGACGCGAGTGGAGAAAGCCCCTCTTACGAGAGATGGCAAGTTGAAGGAAGACAAAAGGGAAGAGATGGTGAGGGAAGAGAAAGGGGGAATGGAGAGAGGAGGAAAGAGAAAGGGGGAAGAGAGAGGAGGGAGGAGAAAGGGGGAAGAGAAGGCTTGAGAGGCAAACGAACTAATATTGAAATATTTCCTCGTAGCGGGGTGAATTTTATTGATATGAAATGTAATATTGATCTTTATCGGTTATAACCGATGAAAACACTTAAAAAGAGAGGAGAGAGAGGGAGTTGCTCAATATAGAGACCCTTGTCTCTGTTCGTGTTGGGGAAAATTATGTTTGTTTAATGGACATATTATTACTATACTTTTATTAGATAAAGCTGAGGGTTCGAGGCGGGAGGGGCGATCACATAAACTACTGCGGTACTAGAAGTGAGATCTTGTGACCAGCTACCGAACTCATCGCTGATTGCGACGAGAGCGGGGTTGGATCCAAAGTGGCCCGGGTCCCCCCTTTTTTTTGCCAAGATAACATTTTAGAAACCTGGTTACGCATACGGTGGAAAATTAACGTCGGTCAATGATGTTCTATCACTTCAAGTGCTCGGAAAGTGATCAATTTTTTCAAAATTTTCTCGGGGCCCAAAACCCCCTCAAGGACTTTGCGTCCATAACGCGTGTATTCATGTACCCAGTATGAGTTTACAACTAGGCCCCTCTATTCAAATTCCTGGGGAACACGTGCTCCTTGAGCTCCTGTCTGGATCCACCCCTGGCTAAATATGTATAGTACAGATTTAGATATTTCAGACCGATCGACCGACCGACCGACCAACCGACCGGAATCCGGGACGATTTAAGACAATCCCCGTCGACCTAGAAATCAGACGCCCGCATAACAAACAGACAACACGGATTCCTGCAGCATTAACGCAAATTGTTTTATAGTTTGGTTGCCATGGAGACTTTTACCGGCGGTGATTATTGGAGGCATTTTTCATTGTCGACCCCCTCTCTATCAGGTGGAATATCTTCGACAGGGGGATTTCAAGAAATGGCGAATTTATATTCATTTGACGCGATCGAGGGTTAAATTATTTGCGTCTGACAGCGTGGATCGTATTTGATTGAAATGTCACGTACCACCGGGTATCTGTGGTTTCATTTCGACTCCGCCATCCAGTTCCACAGTTTTGTGTTGGTTTCATTTGAGTATTGACAGTTGTTTGTGGGCTATTTGACTGTAGACCCAGTTCCACAGTTGTGTGGCTTTAATAGATGAGCGATGATTGCTCATAGATTTTACTCTGGATCTATTTCCATGGCTGTGTGGGTTTCAGCCTAATTTGACTGTGGATTCAGTTCCACAGTTATAGGCCTATTGGTTTAATTTGACTGGATCCAGTTCTACAGCTGAGCTGTGTTGTTTTAATTCCACTCTGGACTCAGTTCCACAGCAATGTAAGGTTAGATTCGACTGTAGATCCAGTTCCACGGTTATATGGGTTCAATTTGACTCTGGACCCAGTTTCACAGTTGCGTGGGTCTAATTTGACTCTAAACCCAGTTCTACAATTGTGTGGGTTTAATTTGACTCTGGACCCAGTTCCATAGCTGTGTGGGTTTAATTTGACTCTGAACCCAGTTCCACAGCTGTGTGAGTTTATTCTACTCTGGACCCAGTTCCACAGTTGTCCGGGTTTAATTCGACTGTGGACTCAGTTCCACAGTTGTGTGGGTTTAATTCAACTCTGGGTCCATGTCATAAAATCCCCACAGTGTTTTCCCGAAGAACGAGAAACTATAAATAAATGGTATTATTATTAGTTATTTACCGAGGAATGTTCAGATTTCTGTAGCCGTATTGTCGCTATTGTCGTAGTCGCAGGCCGCGGACGTTTCAGGTTGAATTCGCGTTCGTTATTTTTCGTTTCGAATCCCGGAAACGAATTATAATTTCCTATCAACACACGTGCGTTTTAACAATGTAACCCTTCGTGTCATATTGTAGAATTTATCCAATTATCGGTTGTAGAAGACCAGGTGTTTACAATAGAGGTCATTTCTTCCCTTCTCTCTCTCTCTTCTCTCTTCTCTCCTTGAGTTTTCTCACGTGAATTCGATTGTTTGCAAAAGTGCAGTTCAATTCAAGGGAAAGCAATTAGCGAAATTAAAGAGGGCTTGTTGAATGTACGAACACTCACCATCTGTTCCCCCTTCTCTATCTCTCTCTCTTTCTGTCTGGTATTGGAAATCAGTCAGTTTTAGAATCAAACTTTAGATTTGACTATTGTTGTTAAATTGCGATCCACTCTGTCGTCGGTTTGGTCAAAATCCATCGGTTTGGACCGCAATGGAATTCTTGTTTCTCATAGATGCAGTCAGTTGTTTTGGATGCCTCCATTCTCTTGCTTGAGATCATATCTCGTGTGTCTCCCTAGAACTATCCTTTGCTCCAGACTCAAGTCTACCAACCTTTCTCCATAGCTGGGACAGGTTTGTCTTGGATTCTGTAAGCCTTAAAACTATCTTCGTCGAGTTTCTGTCTTGGACCCTATCACCGTCGTATTAACATCTTCGACTCAATCTTGCTGTCTCTGTTCCCTGGTGTCCACCTGCCCTATACTGTAACTATCTGGCTACACAAGACTCCACCTGCCCCATACTGTAACTATCTGCTCCAGACTCAACCTGCCCCATACTGTAACTATCAGCTCAAGACTCCACATGCCCTATACTGTAACTATCTGGCTACACAAGACTCCACCTGCCCCATACTGTAACTATCAGCTCAAGACTCCGCCTGCCCCATACTGTAACTATCAGCTCAAGACTCCACCTGCCCATACTGTAACTATCTGCTCAAGACTCCACCTGCCCCACACTGTAACTGTTTGTCTACTCCAGACTCCATATGCTCCACACTGTTTGTCTCAGAATCAGTATCACCGTCCTGACTGAGGTGACTTCCCGGGTAAAAATCAATCCGCCCAGGACTCTATTACCCGCTCTCAGTTCTCGGTATCTGCCCGGCGCTCTGAACTCTTTAACAGCTTGTTTCTCGTTCGGTCGATAACAATAGATCTATCGATACATTACCACAGACAGTCAGTCAGTCAGTCAGTGAGCACGGAGCGAATGAGAGTTTTAAAAGAGAGGGGGGTACACATTCATCTCACTCACTCGAGCAGCGTCAGTTGATGATGGGATACGGCAGCGTCGGGATGGATGCGGTTAATGGATTTTACTCCTCAGCGGTTCGACTTTAGTTACAACAACTCATCCTATACTCACGTAATACATACACGCGCGTGTACGTAGCCTTCACCAGAAATCATGGTGAGTCGAAATTCATTTTCAGGAGGGCGGGGGTCTGTTATTTTTTTTCTTTTTATAAAAACAAAACGTTGCGAATGTTTCATCAGTCAGTTCATCATTTTCGGGTGCATTTTTTTGACCTTTCGAAAAAGCTTTCGTTTTTGAAAGTCGATATTCTGCCAAGGTAGATGCAGCCTACCGTATAGGCAGCACTTGTGGATGAATGAACCTCAAATGTAATGGGATCCGCTTATTTAGTATATGTGGAAAATTAAATTTGACATGCGTGCAAACGCTTAGATTGCATCTGTAGATAGTTAAATCTTGAAATTTTTTCAGGTGAGGGGAGAATTTGAGCAGTACTCACAAACTGAGGCGGGATCCACACCTCTCTGTTTTAGGGGATCTGTTTTTAGGAACATAGTTTTATCGTGAAAATTGTAATTTACGACTCTGAGATCGAAGACTTCGGTCGAAATAGGAGAATTTTGATTGTTACAATAATTTATATATACATTCACTCACCTGTGTGAGTTTATAGCTGTTGATAAGCATGCAAGGATAAGACTTATCTGACTTATCATGTTGTATTTATTTCTATGCACTGAATGATGGTGGTAAGAAGTATTACCTCGTCAGTACGGGTGGAGGTTACTGCAGACAGTAGACTACCCTCGCTCAACTCTGGGATCCGGTAACAACTCGAGGGATAACCGGTCAATTCGGATTTGTTGAAATGTTTTTCTGACCCTATCTGCTGGTATCGAAATGCAGCCTGGAACAACCCCTATCATCCCCCTTTAGATACACTTCAGCCTGGAACCACCCCTATCATCCCCCTTCATACACACTGGAACCACTGCCTCAGAAATTTGCAATAGTTATGTGATGTGAAGTCTGGATCGTCACCGTTTGACATCGACAAAGTGCACTGATGTCTTATGCCTGGTGTTTTGTAGTTCACTTTCAATGAAAAATATGAAGTCCCTGACGCACGTGAAGTGTGGACGATCAGCTTTGGGCGTGTGCTGATGAAATATCTAATGTCTGGTGTTTGTGGTTCATTTTCGATCAAAAATGTCTCCGCGCGTATTCTTGAACATTTGAAGTGTGGGCGATAATTGCGACTAAGTATTGAATGTCTTCAGAGTCTGGGCGGATGACTGACATATATCAAGTATCCATCTGGGACATTGTTGTCAGACAAATTTTCGCCAGTTCCACATAATTGTTGCGATTTTACCACGCTCTCTTTACGAGTTAAAACTATTGACAATGAACTTATTCTGGTTCTTGTACCGTGGTCTTACAATAACTGAAGTACGTGTCATTGGTAAATATTTTCTCCGATGGCGTGCGCGTATATATATACCACCCACTAACACCGCTGAATATCAACCCCGACCGATCAATGATATATTTTTCGCCGTATCGATTCGCTTGCCCTGAATTAATCTTTCCGTTTGTGACCTCGGTATCAGCCGTCAATCGATAGCTATCTAATAATCTAACATCTCCTCGAGCCCGGAGTATGAGGAGTATACGTATGATTACCTCCGACTAATAAATACTTGGTGTAATAAATACTGTTGTGTAGTTAAATAAATATATCTATCGCAATAACACGGAATTGTAGCAGAATCGATCTTTGACCGAAAGAGATCAAGAGAGCAAAATTTATTTTCTTTTGTCTAGAAGAATAACTCGATATTCTGGCCTTGCATTGGGGGAAATTAAATGTTTTGATCCATAGATTTACGTATGAACCAATTTACGTTTGAAGTCTTAAAAATAATTCGGGACCCAGTTCCACAGTTGTGAGTTAGAGTTAACCCTAAGTCAAAGTTAGTTCGTTTTCACTCAGAGTCAAATCGGAGTCAAATCGGAGTCAAATCTTAACTCACAACTGTGGAACTGGACCCGGGTTATATGCCCGGTGAAGTGGGATCTTGCTGCAAAGACCCCTTATTTTTTCAAAAATCCTGGTTACACCTTATGAACTACGGGTTCTTGCTTTGAATTTGGGATGACCCTGAATTAATCGTAGGGCCTGATAGTCAATGAGGAACAAAATTAGGAAGACTCCGGTTTTTTTTTCGATGATGTTGTTTGTTTGCATTGTTAAAGGGTGAAATTCTGGCAGGCGTCTGAGACTGTAGGCATTTCCTCATAGAACTAACTGCAGATAGAGAGAGAGAGAATGTAAGATAAACAAACCCCCACGAGATATTCCGGGGTTATCTAAAACTATGCATAATAACAACAATACAATGTAAACTGTAGAATCGTAATTAACCACAATAGTTTGCTTTAGATTGATAAATACATGTTCGCGTTGAGATCACTTTTTATTATATATAGCCGCGATCACATGAGTGTGGCTGGGGCCAAATTTGCTTTGCCGTGATCACACAAGCATTTTTGGCTCGCGCCAAATTGGGCCAGGACAAGGCCCGAGCCAAATTTTAGCACCGGTCAAAATATTGTGTGCGGTTCGGGAACTGGTCCTTTTCTTGGTTGAAGCATTGTTTAGTATCGAGTGAGTGGTTTACGTGTGTGAACATGCGCTCTCTTATTAGACACGGGCCAAATTTGACTCGGGGCCTGATCCGTGCCAATTTGGTCCAGGTCAAATCGTTTTTGTGGCGTTCGCGGCTTTTAACTCTCAATCGAAATCGAATCCTCTTTCTATCCGGACAAATTTTCAGGAAATAGAATTTTCTTCTCTGCGAGTCTTCAGTATCCATATCATATTCAGTTCAATATCATTAGAATGGGTATATGACTATTAAGAGTATTCATAAGTGCAAGTATTTGATCATGGGAGATAATCCAATACCCTGAGATCAAATTCCGTCCTTTATCGAGTTTTCTTTCATCTGGATTGTTAGCCTCGTGCATAGGCACACAGATCATTACATTGTGTGATATTGTAGTCTTCGATAAACTGAGATTTTGAAATTTTCTGCTCTCCAGATATCGCGATTAAGTCATACATATTTTTTGCTCGAATGCAGACAACAGTAGTATCTCTCATTTTTAACGAAGATCGTCGTAAATTAACGAAAATTACACGCAATTTACGAACCATTAGTAATTGCGCGGTAATTAATGCTTGCGTAACAGATGCTAAATTACAACCGTATAAATCTGCATAACAAGGGCACTTGAATGAACTGTGAATCGTATCTAAACGATGCTAAAAAAATGGGTTCTAAGGGCCCCAGTGCATTATTGTGAAGTGCAGAAATTTGTGCGCTATAGGTATATAGAAGTTTGGTGTACGCTTGGAAGCTTAAATTCTAGTCATATCATATTAACCCTTTCAGTGCTGACTAATTAATACCCTATAGTGCTGGAGAAAATTTGAAAATTCTAAAAATTCCACCCTAGTGGGTTGAACAATGGGAATACCACTAAGTGCGTCTACACCGCAGTGCGGTGTATCGTTAGTTACTAGTATTTCACTATGTTTGACACTTTCTGCCATTTTTCAATAGAGATAATTACAAATTACTAATTACATCAATACACCGCAGTGCAGTGTACTAGCAAAATCTATCACTGATTTATACACCGCACTGCGGTGTAGACGCACTGAAAGGGTTAAACCCAAATATTGGGCAATAAGACATTACTTCCGGTGCAGCACTACAAATCTGAGCTCAAAACCCATTTATTCATCAAAGCTTTTAATTCAAAACCAGTTTTACTTTCTCTATTTCTATGCTCTCTTTTTATATATAATCCAAATAAAGAGGATGTATTTTTGATATGGTGTATAAAGCGATGAGCATATTTCATATGGATTTTAGGCTGAATGAATTATTAATTACTTTTGAGCTCGACAGTGCTTAGAGTTCGAATAAGATTTATCTCCTGGAACTCGTCAGAACTCATTGGAACTCACAACTCGATGGAACTGGGGTAATGCGTTCCCCGGTTAAAACATCAAACGCTGTTTATTCATGTAGTTATGTTATATAAATGTGTGTTGAACAGATTTATAATGAATCTGTTAAACAGAGAGAACTTACACAACATCATCGGCACGGTTTTGCGGTTTATACCGAGCGTCCATGCGAAAACATAACCCCCCCCTTCCACTCTCCCTGCCTCCTCCCTCATCCCCTCTGTTACTACAGGACTTGTAACAAGTCTCCAAAGTAGAACGATAACCACACTCAAACGTGGTGAACGGATAATAAGATGAAATCCCACTATTTACAGATTAAAAGAAATTTAAAAACCAGAATTATTTATTCAATCAAAAATATATAAAAGACACGACGTTTCGATCTCACCCTAGAGATCATCGTCAGGTGTGACCCTAGAGATCATCACACCTGACGATGATCTCTAGGGTGAGATCGAAACGTCGTGTCTTTTATATATTTTTGATTGAATAAATAATTCTGGTTTTTAAATTTCTTTTAATCTGTAAATAGTGGGATTTTATCTTAGTCTCCAAAATGCTCAAAAGCACTTACTTTTGAAAAAATTTTATAAAGCCTTAAAACGCCAACAATTTCAAAAACTGCTTTCAATGTGCTTACTGACTGCTATACTACTACTATGAACCCTGTCTCTGATCCCTCTTTCATCTTGCCCTGCCCGGCTGCCACTTTCAGAGATTGCCTCTGTTCATCCATTCTTGTCTCCTACTAATTCTTCGTCTCACACATCCCTCTCCTTTCATTCTCTTCTCTCACCTCTCTCCCCAGTTCCCGTATCTCACCCTCCCTACCGCTTTACCCCCTTCTCCCTCACTCTCAGCTGGCAGCTTTTCAAGTTTATTTGATATCCGTTTATTTTTTCTTCGTTTGCGTAAATAAAATTTTAAGCGCAATCCGATCTCGCAAAACCCCCTCTTGAAAAGATTGTGAGTCCATGGTGTCGGGAGCAGGGGAAGAATTTTATTGATAATCCTGAGATAGACCAGACTCGACAGTACTCGCAGCCAGCGCGCGAGAAATCTTTTTATTCACAAATCTTGAGCGCTGCAGGACATAAAACAAGTACGGCACTTTGTTCTAACAAATGGAATAAAACTTTTCGCATGATTTTGGCATGCTACCAGGCTCGCTCTTCGACGTACAACTACGGCACTTTTTCGGAGTTGAATGTTTTTTTTTGCGATTTTGGCATTTCACCAGCCCTCTTTATAGTCAGACGGTTAAAAAGGGATATTTCATCCTCTATTCTGTGGCTCTGAGACTAGCATCTTGGAGGAAAGGTTCAAGTCCTAACCAGTTAGGATTCTCAATTTGATGCGTGCAAGAATTTGGCATGGGCGTTGTTCGACATTTTTAGTCGCGTGCCAAATATGTCAAACATAGTCACTGCATTCGGCACCAATGCGAACGATTGACCCAGACCAAAATCCGGTGTGGTCCGAGTTTGGCCCGGGTCAAAAACGCTCGGCGCGATCTGTATATTTGCGAACGGTCCCTAGAGATACAAGTTTTACGCCGAGGAGTTTCGAGTGTTGAATATCGACCGACGAAGGAAGAAGTGGTTCTTTAGTATCTGAAAATATATGACTTCATCGTCGTCGCCGCCGCCGCGTGTAACCGTTTTATATACGAGATATTATAACATTCGCGGAGAAGTTGACTCGACACTCAAAAACCTCGCGACGGCGACGAAAACTCGATCAACATTGTACGTATAGCAGTATCCACTGTACGTCCATCCATAACCGTAGTCAGTTATAGACAGGTTTTCTAGCGGATACAGTTGACCTACCTGTGAGGCTAGTGGCGCAGTCATGGCTCGGATTTAAGACCGGTCTGAGACCAGTTAACGGCAGGTTTCGATTTGTCTCTCTACCGATTCGGGAATTTTCTTCTGGCGCGTTCGTTTTGACCGGAAAACGCTCTACCCACTCCGCAATAGCTTATTCTGTAAATCAGATAGAAGCGGCCGGAATACGAACAAAATGAGACCTTGCGCCTCAGTTCTATAGCTAACCAAATAGCTTAAGGTGGGTTTTAAGATTTAAGACCTCTTTTGGACTTAAGTCCAGTCTTCTGTTCCGGGGCAACCGAAATACGCTTTACCTATTCCGGAATAGCGTAATCTGATTTGAGAAGTTACCGGTAGAGTTTGGCTGGTTTCGATTGGTCTCTACCGATTCGGGAATTCTCTCCGAGCGCCCCCGGATTTAACCGGAGTGAAATCGGTGCGGTATACGAATCGTTGAAGATGTGCGAGGATCTGAACTTGCCGGTTTTATCGGAACTGTTTACGTTGTTGGCGAAACAATGCAGCGATTGTTACGAGGAGTATCTACTCTCTTTGAGCGAATGTATCAAACACTCGGTATCGTGGATCATACTGTCAGCCGATACTCATCGGTATCATACTCTTAAAGTAAGTCGACACCAGATATCCAGATCCACAGTCAAGACTAAAGATTAGATCAGGCTTAGCTTGTTTTTGTTCAGTTCGACGGTCAAGACTTAAGAAAAGATCAGGCTTAGCTTGTTTTTGTTCAGTTCCACACTCAAGACTTACGATTAGATCAGGCTAAGCTTGTTTTTGTTCAGTTCCACGGTCAAGACTTAAGAAAAGATCAGGCTTAGCTTGTTTTTGTTCAGTTCCACAGTCAAGACTTACAATAAGATCAGGCTAAGCTTGTTTTGGTCCAATTCCACTGTAGTAGAAACTTAGGTTATATCATAAGATAAGACCAAGCTAAGTTCGTATTGGTACAATTCCATTGAAGATATCTCCGGGCTAAGCTTATTTTGATCCAGTTCCACAGCCAAAACGATAAGAGCGGGCTTAGCTTGTTTTGGTGCAGTTCCACTGTGGAGATGTTTAATACCGGGCGAAGTTCATTTTGCCCAAACACCAAAAGAAACTGAAAGCATTTCAAAGTCTTTTTGTTACGTTAGTTGTTATTTCCTGCTGAGCTTTGATTCAATCGAAGTGTTTAACGTTATTTCCTAAAGTGTTTCTTTTGTTCGTATAAAACCCCTCCGGCTGACCCGGGACCACCCCTCGTTTTTATTCCCTTTATTTAGCCGCGCGTTGAGACGAAAATGAAAATCGTCTCTTTTTCTCGTACGATTTTATTCACGTATCACGGGCTATTGTTAAAATCGTGATTTGAGTTCATTTTTTTTTCTAACAAGACGAACTCTGAACCGGGTCGGCTGAACCGGAACGTCATTTTTTTCCTCCTCGTAAAAATCTTAATAGTGCACGACATTGTTCGTTATTGTCGCAAGCGAAAGTAGTTTGTAAAGATTTCATTGTGTACGGGCGATTCGGTCGCCGTCGGCGACTGCAACAATGACGATGACAACGATAATGGCAGCGGTCGTCTCATTTTTAGGTTCGGGCGCTGCGTCGAGTTCTATCGCGTGCGGATGTTTATTCAGTCGGTGTCGCGCGAAACGACGACAACCGCGTTATTCCGCGTATCGCCGTCGGCGATGGTTGTCATCGGCGTCGGTTTGAATTGTTTCAAAGACGGCGCTCGCCGGTGCCATCAGCGGGCTGTGAGATAAGACGGCCGAGATTTCTCGAATTCCGGAGAATCAACGGGAGCCGGTTCCGAACAGTTGTGAATCGAAATTCGACTCGATTCGGTCAAAGTAATCGATTGATAACTAATTTGAGTAGAGTCCTAGCAGAGCCGTGTTAACCTGGGCCCAGTTCCATAGTCATGGCTTAGACTTAAGACCAATCTAAGACCATCTTAGTTCTATAACCAATCTAACAACTTAAGACCAGTCTTGAAATTTAAGACCATTTTTGGACTTAAGTCTCAACTGAGGAACCAGACCGTGGGGCCGGTTGCATATGTCGTGAAAAGGTCGATTCGACTGGAGGGGACAGATCGAGAGAAAGAAAGAAGCAACACGTCTGGTTACTACGAAACTTGGGAAGTGACCAAGTCTAAGACCAACTTATAGTTCTATAACCAATCTAACAACTTAAGACCAGTCTAAGGCTGTCTTAGTTCTATAGCCAATCTAACAACTTAAGACCAGTCTAAGGCTGTCTTAGTTCTATGGCCAATCTAACAACTTAAGACAAGTCTAAGGCTGTCTTAGTTCTATGGCCAATCCAACAACTTAAGATCAGTCTAAGGCTGTCTTAGTTCTATAGCCAATCTTACAACTTAAGACCAGTCTAAGGCTGTCTTAGTTCTATAGCCAATCTAACAACTTAAGACCAGTCTAAGGCTGTCTTAGTTCTATGGCCAATCTAACAACTTAAGACCAGTCTAAGGCTGTCTTAGTTCTATGGCCAATCTAACAACTTAAGACCAGTCTAAGGCTGTCTTAGTTCTATGGCCAATCTAACAACTTAAGACCAGTCTAAGCTCATCTTAGTTCTATGGCCAATCTAACAACTTAAGACCAGTCTAAGGCTGTCTTAGTTCTATTGCCAATGTAACAACTTAAGACCGGTCTTACGATTTAAGACCACTTTTGGAATTAAGTCACAACTGTGCAACTGGCCCCTGGGGTCGGTTCCGTTGTCAAGACTTAAGACCAAAAGTGGTCTTAAACCTTAAGACTGGTCTTAAGTTGTTAGATTGGCTATCGAACTAAGTTTGTCTTAGACCGGTCTTAAGCCCTGTCTATGTAACCGGACCCTGGTCTAGAACCAGTAAAACGTACAGACAAATAGTGCTTTTTCATTAGAAGTATGAGAAGCTTTCGTTACTTAGTATAATAGACCTATAGTAGCTTCATCAGGTAAATAACTCATTTACCTGATGAAGCTACTATCGACTAGTAGCTGATAGCTCTTACTAATCTAGTTAACTCTAGTTGGAAACTCATGCAACCAAATCTAACAAATCTCGCAAATGTGGAACTGAGTTCAATCCATCTATGATTCTGCCGAAGAAGGCCAGAGAGCCGAAACGTTCTAAAATAAATATCATTAGCATCAAAGAAACATACGATTTTAGTACATTCAACATTATAACTGGTGCTGGGAGATTTAAAACTATTACTCATTCCATCTAGTCTGGTTCCACAGTTAGGGAATTTGGCTTAGAGTCAAAGCAATTGAAAACGAACTGATTTGACTCTGGGAGTCGAATCTAACTCACATTTTGAACTGGGTCCAATGTTGAGTTGAAATAATTGAAAATGAACTTATTTGATTCTGGGCGCTTAATCTATCTGTGGAATTGGATCCAGGGTTTCATGGATCAGTTCTTCAGCGAGGGATTTGACTTCAACTGTGGAACTGGGTCCACAGTTCTTAAGTTAAGGACTTGAGTTAAGATAGTTGATAATTAACTAATTTGACTCGTAACTAATATATGTATTTTCTGTATGTTGTATATTTGACAGTTGAAACAAGGAATGGTCGTAGTACACGATGGTAAAACACGACCTCAACCTGTCAAACTGTGTTTAACCGAAGATTCACTGACGATTAAAAAGGAAGAACTCGTCTACGTGCATTCCTCATCGGACGAGGTCGAAAACTCAGGAGTTTCACGGGTAAGTTCACTATTTCACCACCAGGGGGCTTTAGTTAGGTTGTCGCGGGTATCAGTTAGTGGTTGACTATTTCATAGTTAAGGGTCTTCAGTAAGATTAGCAGCGTCACAATTTCACCACTAGGGGCTTTGGTATATTTGTGAAAGGGGTAAGGTAACCAATTCTATGCCAGGGGACATTGGTTCATTTGTCTCCGGGTTAAGTTCACAATTTTACCACCATCGGTTAGTTAGTTTTGGGGTTTAGTTGACCAATTCTTCACCGGGTTTCGTTTCATAGTGTCACCTTTTCACCACTAGGGGGCGTTTGTTTGTTTGTCTCCGGGTTGAATTCATCATTTCACAACCAGGGGTTTTTGTTAGTCGGAGTGTGATCCTCATGCGCTACAGAGGGCATCAGAGGTTTGTTTGTCGTGTAGAACTCTGGTGGTATGTTCCTATTCGACCAGCGAATTCTGGGGCCAGTTGCACAGTCATGGCTTTGACTTAAGACCAGTTTAAGACCAACTTAGTTCTATAGCCAATCTAACAACTTAAGACCAGTCTTAAGATTTAAGACCACTTTTGGACTTAAGTCACAACTATGCAACTGGCCCCAGGGCTTTGTTCAAATCGTCTTAAGTCCCTATTTTTCCGAACAGGGGGTGTCATTTTGATTATTCATTATGCTTCCACTAGGGGGCGTTCATTCTTCACAATTTAATGCTCGCGTCTGTGACAAACTCATTTTTCAAATAGATTGAAAACAACGGTCATTAATCCAACGATAAAGAAAAAGACATCCCTCCATTCATCTCATATATCATAAAACTCTGGTGATAAGACCTAGTTTATTTCCTGTCTTCCTCTGTCTCTGTCTCTCGCTCGCTCGCTGTTTCTCTCAGCCTCATTAGTTTATCTACAGAAATTCAGTTTGTCTCTTCGTTCGAATGTGTCATCCTCTCTTATCAGTTTACGACCACACGATAAGTAAATGGTAAATCTAGCTCCTTCTTCCTGCCGTTACAACGCCCGCCGCAGTTGTCGCGCTGTTCGGCGCTGATAAAAAAAAAGAAACTTTCCGTGTTGCTATCGTGTTGTTTTCTCTAGCGCGAAATGTTGAGAATTTCTTCCCGGAATTCCTTTTTCGATATTTCGTGTGACGTGTAATGATAACATGCCTCTGCTGTCCTAGATTAACCCCTATGTAAAGTTAACTAACTTTTCAGCAATTGGCCCCAGGGGCCAGTTGCACAGTCGTGACTTAAGTCAAAAAGTGGTCTTAAATCTTAAGACTGGTCTTAAGTTGTTAGATTGGCTATAGAACTAAGTTGGTCTAAGACTTGTCTTAAGTCTAAGCCATGACTATGCAACCGGCCCCTGGTCTGCTAAACCCTGTGACCTAGTTCCACAGTTTTGGTTGATATTGTACTAGGGCTACAGGTTTACTGGGCATTGGGTTGGAACGTACCTCCATGCAAGATCCTGAGTTCTGTTATTTTTTGTCAAAGAAAATTTATTAGATTGCGTTAATGTTTCAGCAACTAGTTATATGACCTATTCACTTACATTGGCCGCAAATTCATATAAAACGCTTCGCATTTTCAAAATTAACTTGAGGAAGGAGCCCCTGCACTCGCTGTTGCCAGCTATGCCATCAAAATAAGTGCCACGTTCAAATTAAATTCACACCCACCGGACATAGTAGCTACGTACGGGCCTGGATTAAAAATTAAAGTAATCTAATTCTAGGGTCATGAATTGCGTCCTCAGGAAGTACAGTTGTACCCCTATTTAGCCACTACCCATCCCTCAGTTACTACTCACCGGCTGGTTCTCACAACGACGATAACTTATCGGCCCGGATTAGCCATTATCTTCACAAATTATGGTAATAAAACATTTCGACGATAATCGCTTCAATGGGCCGCTTAAAACGAAAGTTTCTCGATGGGACCAAAAATTCATCGTCGGGTCTCGCCGGTGTAATCATTCGTGAAAATGGTTTTAGAAATTGCCGCCGATGTTTGTCTCAGTCGCGTCGACTTCAGTTCGGCCATAACTTACCTCTCTCTAGATTCAATTACCTATTGTAAACTCGGCGCTTTCTAGCCATCCTGTTCCCCCTCTTAATTAGTCCCAGTCTTCTAATGGATGCCGTTTATCTTTAAAATAGGATTTATCGGCTCGGCTTCGTTTAATTCGGAGCGAGCTCCATTCTATCTTCAGCCAAAACCGTAGCTGGTCATTTTCTGGAAATTTCATTCAGGCCTACGTGACATATACGCACAATATTGACGAAGATTTCACCGATGTTTCAGAAAGATTCCTTCTTTCCCTCTTCGGAGGTTTATACAGCGTGGTCACTGACCTGGAAAAAACCTGGAAAATTCTGGGAATCGGAAGAAAATCAGCGGAAACTCGGGAAATGTGAAAAATTTTACCAAAAATCTGGGATAATGCTATCGACCGCGTGTTTCTTGATCAATACGTCACTCGATGAAACATGATTAAATTGTAACATTTAAGACCTAGAAATCTCTCTGATTTACTCGGGGAATTTTTGGTGGCGATTACGTGGAAAAATCACGTAAAACTCAGCGTGACTTGTAAACGGGTGGAAACTGGAAAATGATTTTTGAATGAAGTTTTGATAAAAATCAGTTTAAAACTCCATAGTCCGAACCTGTGACTGCGGAACCATTCGCTGTATCGGATAGATGAATAACAATTGTTAGAATGCTGTCTGTTTAATGGTGGATGTTAAGGGATGGTAGAGGGAGGGTTGTTGCTCGCTAATGTAAGGTATAATGGTCCCATCTATCACCGGTGCTGATACTTGTATTTGGGGTGATTTGTCTTCGGTTCCGAAGCAGTATATATATAACGAACGGAAAGCGTCGTCAAAAGCTCCGATATTCGGGACGCGTTCCGTCCCTGTTGGTTTTTACACGGTATTTCCATCATCTCTTAGATCAATTCCCGTCAAATACCTGCGAGTTCGGCGTCTGTTCTAGGTCCCAGCGCTGCTGCGTGTATAGAGAGGATAGTCTCCGTAAATCCCCCTATGACATCATCGAATCAGTGCGGTATCGAAGACCCTTCCAGAAAAGAAAGTTGCCTCGATAAATCACTTTAATTGATCTTGAGACCCTTCTGTGGGAGTTACTGGGTCTCCATGAATCTCCCTATGACATCACTACGCCTGATGATGGCTAATAGTCTTTAGCCGAAACGTTGCGCAAATATGTATACTCATCTATTCAGGTTTCATGTTTTGGCTGAATTTATTGTGGGATTTCTCCTGTTTTCTCCCTATGACATCATCGAATAGTTCTTGAAGACCCTTCAAGAAAAGATGGTCGTCTCCATAAATCACCCTATGACATCATTTATGATATCTCAAGATTGATCTATACACTATTCAAGCAAAGATGGCCGTCTCCATAAATCACCCTATGACATCATTTATGGTATCTTTAAATTGATCTATATGCATTTTCTAGCAAAGATGGCTGTCTCCATGAATCAGCCTATTGACATGAATTGAGAAAATTGGTTCAAGTTCGTGGTAAAATATTAGTTAATAGGAATAACTTCATTCCCTTATCTCAAAACGCATTTTTTGCGAATAAGGGGTTAAATTTTTGTTATTCATCCAGGAAAGATTTAGTCACAATCGATGGTGCGTATTGTGAAATCTCGATATTCTCGAGTGACGGGAGAGATTTCGTTCGTTCTCTTTGAATCCGTCTGCCGTCCTGTCCATCATCGTCGTCGTCGACGACCGCGCGTGATTGTTCCGGGAAGCGTTTGCTGCCGTTTTCGTTCTTTCGTTGCCCGAGTCGGATCTTTCTCCTCTCTCTCTCTCTATCTCTCGAGGGTTGCCATGGTAATGCGTAACTGGCTGAATCGCGCTGTTCGTTCGTTCTCGAGGAGCGGCGGTGGGTTTTTTTTAGACGGGTTCCGATCAATTTAACACAGTTTCCAGATGAGTTATGATTGGTTATTGAGGTTTGAAGCTTCCTTTCATTTCAAGCGTGAAGTTTTCCTATCGTCGATTGAAATCTGCGGCGGTTCCGCTGTCCGATAATCGCTTAAAAATTGACGGTAGATTTAATGGAAGATAGTCTACCCGGCCCCGGTTCTGCTGCCGATAATCGTTTAAAATTGATGATAGATTTAATGGAAGATAGTCTACCCCGGCCCCGGTTTCGCAGTCAATTAATTGATAAAAAGTAGGAGGTTTAATATTAGTCTTCTCCGGCCCCAGTTCCAACGTAATGGGCTGAAATTTAGGGATTCAATGAAATCTTCCCTGGCCCCAGTTTCACGGTATCTTGTTTGAATTGGCTGATTTGATCAAAGTTTATCCCTCAGTTTCTGCCACTGACCTGGAAAAACTTAGAAATTCAAGGAACCATCTTGAAAAAATCAGTGAAAACTCATGGAACTTGTCAAATTTTAACAAAAACCTGAAAAACTCAGGGATTCGGATTATGCTATCGAACACATGTTTCTTTATCAATACGCAATTCAATAATAGGCCTATAACCAACTCCATGTTAATAAAATATTTTCGTGCGAATTGTAAATTTGTCCATATTTTTCCAACCCGTAGGAACGGACTGTAACGGTGAAAAGAGAACGTATCGGAGGGTTAGGTTTGAGCATAAAAGGTGGCGCCGAACATCATTTACCGATTCTCGTGTCGCGAATATTCAAGGATCAGGCGGCCGATAAAACCGGCCAACTGTTCGTCGGCGACGCCATTACAAAGGTAATTTCGATCAACTTCTATTAGGCCTAACCCTTTCAGTGCGTCAACACGGCAGTGCGGTGTATTGACATAATCAGTAATTAGTTTATATCTCTATTGAAAGATGGCAGCACCTGTCAAACATAGTGAAATATTAGTAACTTAGACTGCGCCACGGTTTAGACGCACTTTAGTGGTATTCCTGTTATTCAACACACTAGGGCGGAATTTTTCAAAATTTTCAAATTATCTCCCGCACTATAGGGTATAGATTAGTCAGCACTGAAAGGGTTAAGAGTTTTCAAGAATTTTGACTTTGGATGTCTTGGTAGACCCTAATGTTTAATGCGCCGTGCAAGCTACACTGATTCAATGTCTCATTCAAATACCGGTATTCAAATTTTGAAGAAAATACCGATAACATAGCTTAATTTCTCGAAGAGGAGGGCCTTAAACACATTTTCAACTGCAGAAATGAATATGTAAGACATATTTACTGTCTCATGAAAAGGATGATCCAAATCCGTTAACTGAAAGAGAAAATAGGGAAATACCAGTTTCATGCGTTGGAGCTCTTCGCTATTGTAACACTATGGCTTTCATGGGCGCTACCATCTTTGATATTATGATTAGGCTCTTAAACTGCTCCTCGGCCGTTAAGTCAAGAAGTATAGTCTTAAATCCTTAATACTGGGCTGTTAGATTTGGTATAGAACCAATATGATCTCGGACTTGTCTTAATTCTAAGGCTCATGACTGTACAACGAGCCCCAGCCTTTTTTGGACATTGGGTGGTTCGAACTCCCTTATGTTAAAGTAGAAATTGTATGTCTGTGTTTTGATCACTTCTAGGTGAATGGTGTTAACATTGAGAAGTATAATCACGATAATGCAGTATTGTGTTTGCGGGATGCCGGGGAAGATGTGATGATCACAGTTAAACATTTCAGACCCGCTTCACTATTCCTGACCAGGAGTTTAAGTAAGTGTGAGAGAAAAAGACAGACGGCGCCTCTGTCCTGAATAGGATCCAGTTCCACGGTTTTCCGTGAATGAAAATAAAAATTTTCATGACACTGTGACCTAGGTTAAGCTTGGCTCCTTAGAGTTATGATCAAGCCCTATAATTTAATTCCAAGACCCAGGACCCGGTTCCAGAGTTCAAATATCGGAACTTAACTAACTTGAACTTAAATTCAACTCACATGTACATATGGATCTGGACCCAGCTCAGTTCTAATTTTGAATCATGAGTTACTATACTTGTGATTGTTCATTTTCAATTAGTTAACTCTGGAATCACATTTTAACTCTGTTGAAATGTTCGTCTAGACAGTTCCGCAATTGAGACAAATTTAGTTTTCACTATTGTAATTTGTTGATTAATCTTTCTTGTTTTTGCAGATAGAAACAGTCATCACGGCACTATTGTAATTGATGAGGATGGCAGAAATGTAAGAACAACTAAATATTGATTAAACACCATGTCGATGTTATGATGATGATGATATGTAGAGAATCCCACAATGATGACGAAAAAATGATATCCTATCCTAAAGTCCGAAAACGTTTGCTTGAGCCAGTAGTTTATTCAACATTTAGACTATGTTCGAATAGTCATCTTCAGGAATACTGTCAAGAACAACGAGTCCCGAAAAAAGACTATACCTTCATTAAATACCCCTGCGACGTCATCGAATCACGGCGATTTATCCCAATTTCTAAATGTGTTTATTTTTCTGTTGTAGAAAGTTCCGCCCGGATTAAAAGACGCTCCGAAACTAGAGAAACATTGGGCAGATTTACATTGTATTCCACTTCATTTCGCGCACGTCACGTGGTACGATACAACGTCTGATAAACAAAGGTATGTAACATCGGGTTTTTAGGTCGTCGGCCTTGCGACTGCAAGCAACTCGTTAGGACGCCATTCTCTGTGACGGCCAGCGACAATAGCATTGCACTGACCCTGCGACCAATGAGCCCTTGCAACTACCAGTGAAAACAGTTGCAGAATGCCCAGGTGCGTTGGAAGCAATTTTAGATTGCCGAGGCCAATTGCCAATTTTTGACAGGTTCTAATATGTTGCTGCGATGAATTTACTTCAGTTTCATCAAAAACCTGGTATTCAAAGAAAAAAAAAGTCATTGAGTAAATTATTGCTGCAGCTTTTGTCGCTGAAGTTGCTGCACTCACAATGCCACTGAAGCCCCTGAAGGGTCAAATCCTAAACCACGTTTGAGACTTGTTTTTAACTTCTGGTTTTCTAGAACGAATGGATTCGAAGTGATAGCGATGGATGGAACGTCTACAGGCGTCATACACAGTGATAATAATGACAATTTAAATGAATGGGTTCGCTGTATTAATAACAACATACAAACACTAAATAATCATTCTGTAAGTATCAACCCCGCCGCCACTACCCCTCACTGGGCTGTGTATCCCTCATCAACCCTTCCGCCACCACCCCTCACTGGGCTGTGAATCCCTCATCAACCCTTCCGCCATCACCCCTCACTGGCCTTTGAATCCCTCATCAACCCTTCCGCCACCACCCCTCACTGGGCTGTGTATCCCTCATCAAACCCGCCGCCACCACCCCTCACTGGGCTGTGAATCCCTCATCAACCCCGCCACCACTACCCCCTCACTGGGCTGTGAATCCCTCATCAACCTCGCCGCCATTCCCCCCTCACTGGGCTGTGTATCCCTCACTTACCCTGCCGCCATCACCCCTCACTGGGCTATGTATACCTCTTAAGTTTTATGTACAAAATCTACCCTTTCCTCCCTGAAGTATCCACGAAAAATATATTCTGGCAAAATATGTACAAAATATGTATAGATTATGTATGAAATATGCTTGAAATAGCAATGAATTATGCATATGATATGTATAAGTTATGTAGGCCTATAGTGTTTAAAGTACCCTGTATCTTTGAAATATGTACATGTACAAAACTATACAAAAAGATCACATTCCAGTAAGGTTTGTGCAATTTGAATACAGTTAAGACCGCTTGATTAAGGTGAGTTTAATCTGGATTTTGATTTGATCCAGATAAGCCTATCGTATATTGTAAATACATAAATGTATGTAAAATACAATGTTTAATCTGGATTTCTGAGAAACCAGATGAATTAAGTTGGTCCCAAGTAATCAGAATTAAACGGGTTTGGCTGTATGTATAAATCTTATATGAAATATGTTAGAAATATGTATGTCATAATTATGTTATATTATGTCGTGTTTTTTTTTCTCTAGATAACAATGTCCAATCGTTTACTGCTGCCGAACGACCAAATCATACACATGTGTTGGACAGCGGAGAAGATCTCGTTGCTGAACGTGAAACCAGGGTCGCCGTCGTGGAAACCGCGGTTCATCGCGATGAGGGGCTCGAATATCTACTTCTTTGAAACTCCGCCAGTGAGTCTTGTAAGCTTGTTTATTTCTACTTTATAGCATGGCGTGGCGCCACTAGGCTATATTCAAACTGCTTGCCGCCGTCTATACCGTGTATATACATATATACATATACGCATAACTTTTGCTATAGCGACTATAACCGTAGGTAACCTTTTTGTTATTAATCATTTCGCGTCCCACCCTGCTCGCTCCCAAACCACCGAGGGATGACTAACTTTTGAACAACGCCTTGTGTCTTGATGAGAATTAGAAATTCCTTGCTCGAATCAATTCATGGAACTTCTTCAACTTCTCGGAGGCTACCTATAAAGTAACCTCCTGGCCAAATTTTACAGACCGGTTCTGAATTTATCCTTAGTGTCTGGTTTTTAAGACCAGTTTAAACTATAGGTCCAGGGGCTGGTTGTAAATACCAGTTTTAACTTGAACGCCTACAGCTGAGTTTATGGACCACCTTTATTTAAAGCCCCGGGGGGGCCCAGGTTTGACAGACCAGTTTTAACTTTGACCCAAAGGGCTGGATTCATGCTCAAGTAGTTTTTAAAAAAATCCCTCAACAGCATGAGTAGTGGCATAATTCATGATAATCAGGGCTACTTTACAAAGCAGTATTATTGGCTCATCCATGATAAATTGTGAAATTCAAATGAACAACGCTCGAATCCAATCAAAACATGTGAATATCATGTATAGATTGGTAATCAACAATAAATTTACTATTTTCGGAAAAAATTTTAGAAATTCTAATTTCTTTACGCATAGGAGTATATTACAATTAGAGTCTTTATGAAAAGTACATTATAAACACTTCAAAATGTAGATTAAGCCGTAGATTTATGCCTGAATATATAAGAGACACTTGGTATAGGTGATAGTCACTAATACTGCTTCGTAAAATGCAGCCAAACCTTATTTCTTTTTTACTTATCCACCATTATTAATACCTTCTCCATCGCTCTCCAAGACTCCTGTAGTCACCTACTACTTATATATCATATCTACTCGATTCGATTTCGTCATTTCAATTGAAATTCAAATGCAGGCCTAAAGAAAATGAAATTTCTCATACACAACCACATGAACTGACACAACTTTAACTTACCCAGTACCCCCAATGTATCCTAGAGGTTACATATACAATATGTACATGTATTGAAAATACTGGGGTAAATGAAGTTGTGTCAAACCCCTGTGTATAAAACCACGATCTGGTTAATATATTTATGTTCATATTTTGATCATTGATTTTCAGGTGAGCACGAGAGATTGGTTGAAATGTGACACTATATGCAAAGTATACGAATCCATGTTCAGAGTATTGAAGGTAAGAGTGGAGAGAGGAGCGGGCAGTAGTGTCGGGTAATGCTACATTATCTTACGTGCCGAGCTCTCACTGCAGGCATGTGATAGATTTAGGGGTTAGTGCAGAGCCCCTGTAAAGAGCCACTTCCCTCGAAGAATTGCTGGACTTTTTTTTATGTGTCATAGTCATCACTATTCAAGTTATCTCTATTTCCAAGTCAGAATTCGAGAGTTCGTCATCAATGTGATGATTTATTAACTCTGGTTCTGCCAAACTTATGATCTCATAATGTAGGAAATTATTTCCTTTATGTAGCCATCCTGTAAATTTTTCTGGGGGAAGATCCATGGATAGCGTAAACCTGGTGGACTGACCCCTCCATCTTTTTACCACATTACTAGACCAACCCGCTACGATGCGTCTTGCATACGAAGAGAAAAACATAAATATCTTTGAAAAATATCTTAGCTAAAAGTTGTCTTTATTTTGTTCGTCGTTGTATTTCATTGTTAGGACACGGAATTATTGGACGATCGTAACAATTGTTACATCATTCAAGCGGGAAGCGGAGAGTCGTTCTATCTCAGCGTGGAAACGCGTCACGATATGTTACGTTTCGAGAAAGCTTGGTTCCGGGCGAATTATCTCGCAGTTATGCATTTAAAGGTTAGTCAACGCATTCATATGAGTTTTTAACGCGGTCTTTTCCTTTCTGGAGCCAGCATGGTTCCCACAGTACATGGGAATCAGGAAAAACTTCAGGATCCGATCCACAGTCTGAGTTGAATTTGACTGCAGAGTTAAAACATCGATTTTGACTCTAGAGTTGACTTTAACTTATAACTGTGGAACTGGGTCCAGAATTTTTAATTATATCTCCTGGTTTGGGAATTTGATGAATTTTCCTCTAATCCTGGAATTGTTAAACTCATTTTACACTTCACAGTATTTGCCTTTGGCAACTTTTTTCAGCAATCTTTCTTGAAAATCAACTTTATCCAACCAGTATCTTTAAAATGTATGATGGTATCTGTTCATTTGCAGTGAAAAATTGGAAAAAACTCATGAAATATTTGGGGAAAACTTGAATTCATGTAACAGTCGGAACCGTGACCCAGTTTTACGAAATTCTTTTGAAAGAGATTTCAAAATTTTTGGTTTTTGTTTTTTAGAATAAAACATTTGGCTGCAGTTGGAGGAACAGAATTTGTGGTCTCACGTTAGACTTACAGTCAGGATTCTCATTGTATGATAGTGAATCCAGGGTAAGAGTTATAACCTCACTTGCCAGGGCTTCACACTACAGAAACTCACTTCAGCCGATTGCTTCAATCTAGTGGGCCTCACTTACCAGGGCTTCATTTTGCTCATCACTCTACTCACTATGACATCATCGAATTGATGTGTGTGCAATGATAAAAACCCTTCTGGAAGAGATGGTTTGTCCATAAATACGCCTATGGCATCATCAAATCAAAATACCATTAACATCATTCATTTAATTTTTCACTCACGTCACATTTTTGTGCAATCACAGTAATTATGATCAGTTTGTTTCTTGTTATCCCTGTTTTATGGTCAGAGAATGAACATTAGTCTTTCGTCACCTCAAGTTTCCCAAGTTGTCAGTAGCGCAGAGATATTTTCATAGAATTTTGAAACCTTCTGCAGTTAAATTCTACCAACTAATTTGAATCAAGTATCAACATGAAACTCGCATCCTCTCTTGAACCTGATGGCATCGCGAAACTTAGACACAGTAAGGAACCCCTGCCTGATTAGCCCATGTGCTAGTTGCGTTTATCAGTTTGCCTGTATTGCTTAGGCAAATTGAAATTTACCTGGGCTAAAATTAAACCTGATTTCTGATTGGCTAATAATGACATCTAACTTGCACAATCTGGTGAATCAGGCAGAGTTTTGTGCTGTGGCAGGGTCTCATGATGCCTTCG
Organism: Tubulanus polymorphus; assembly: GCF_964204645.1. Taxonomy (NCBI): domain Eukaryota; kingdom Metazoa; phylum Nemertea; class Palaeonemertea; order Tubulaniformes; family Tubulanidae; genus Tubulanus; species Tubulanus polymorphus. Next base: position 11,974,522 of record NC_134032.1, on the reverse strand, counting down.
GGTCCGAATTCCAGCCGATGGACAATGGTCCGAAACTTGAGGTTTTGAAAAAATCTGTTTCGCTCGAAAATTCCCAACCACCCAATTTTCACTTCGACATGGAGTAAACTTTATTTTCTTTTTTATTTGATTGTTTTTGTCACAAAGGAAACTGACTCGAAGGTATGTTTGATTCCACCACCATCCCTCTCTCCCCTGCCCCTGCCGAGAGTAAATCTGTTGTGTTGAAATATTTTTTTCTTCAAATTTTTCCATTCGCTTAAATAAAATCATTTACCATATTAATATTCTGATTTATTCCTATAATATTACCTGGGTCTACCAGTTTTGTGTTATGCACCAATGAACTTAGCTCAAATACATAGAGTTCATTTCATTTAATCCTGCAGTTAATATATTCGTTCTTAGGACTACTATAAGTCAATTGCTTCATGTTTTTTTTCTGTCAAGAAGCTACAAATTTTGGCTTTAGTTCTTAGTTTTTCTGTTCTGATTTTCATGTCACAATAAACAAGGACCTCCAAGTGCACACTTGGTCAGTCCATCTGTCAAATGGTCAGTCAATTGGTCAGTTCATCCGCCAATTGTTGTTAATTGCAACTGCCTTAGTCAGACCATTTACTTATTAGTCTGGGGTCATTTGCCCAAATGAGTTAACCAGTGAATAGTTGAAACAGTGACGATTTAGATTGTATTGTAACCATTGTGTCTATCCCCCAGTCAACTCTAACAATCTTTTGAGCAACTGACCTCGGACCTATACCCATTAGTCAGTCTTCTGCCCATTAGTCGGTCCGTTCGAGTTGTTTATATCTGATTCTCTATTCGTCTACGTATTTTCAGTGCTATTTATGGAGTTATAAGTTCTCGCAGTTGAAAGGTTCGGCGGACGACGGTAAAAATAAACTCACTCTACATTTTATAACGGACATGAACACTAGAGAAACTGAAATTAGGGTAAGTGAATTTCGATCCCTCTCAGAAAATTTAGCTCCTTCTCCGACGTTTGTTAAATGTAGTAATTTGATCTGCAGACCCTTCGGGAAAAGATGGCTGTCACTATGAATCCCATCATTGAATCATAGCGAATACAGAAGTGATGGCAACCTCTGTAAAATCTTCCTCTGACATCAGAAAATCCTTTATTGTCACCGGAAGCGTAAGCGCTGCGAGCCATTTCACAATGCAGTCATTATACTGTTTCGTTTATGCTTCTAATTCTCAATGCTTCGAATGATCTGGGTCTGGGTGGCCATCGATGTTGTAATTTCGGAAAAAAATGTAGATTTCATTTCGTTGTATTTTGCAGGAATTGGAATGTACAAATCTACAGACTTTATTGTTTTCTATGCATGCGTTTTTATCTGCTAAACTTGCCTCAGTCGATCCAGCATTTCTGAGAAACATTTGATCAGCGCGTTTGCGCGAGGGACGGGGTATAAGAACATTGCTGGCAGCGCATTGGCTTCTCTCTAAGCTGAGCTAAACTTGAGATTATAGGGTAGGGGTGTGGAGGCTGCTACAGCCGTTCTACTTTAAACTCCAGGATCCGGTTCCACAGATGTGAGTTAGAGTTAACTCGGAGATGAGTTGAAATTACAGTAAAAGTCTGTTATAATGCCATACTTTTTAATGCCATTGCTTGCTTAACACCAACATTTTTTCAAGAACAAATTTGGCCCATCTAACTCCAAAATCAAGGAAACGACCATTCTATTCAATGCAAATTTAATTATAACGCCATGTTTTCCATTGATCCCAACAGTGGCATTATAAAGGACTTTTACTGTAGTTCAATTCGGTCGTATTGATGGGGTCAAATTCTAACTCAGAACTGTAGAACTCGGTACAGAGTCACAGATTGGAAAAAATATATAAGTTTCTTTGCGAACTTTTCTGTGTGTTATGCAGACACTAGCTTGAACTCAGAGGGGGGAATTGTATGTAAATCATTACCGGTATGTAAATGTGGATATCTCATATTACTCTAGATTTCTGTAGAAATCACTTAATGATATTTATTAATGACACTGATGAGAATTTAGATAGAATTCCCGACTGTGGCATGTGTATGTAATAAAGGCTGATAATTCTTACTGTGGCATGCGAGTTAATCTGAATATTCCTACTGTGTATTGGAAATCGTGTGCGCGTACGATTAAATTCGAGTATTTAAATAATCATATTATGAGCTCAACTCCAAGCTATCATCGATAATCATCTCTAATTGGCTTAAACAGCTGTCAATCAATCATATTAATGTGTAATTTACACATTTATGGGCGTGTCCACACAAACTAGAGACAGGACGAATCCGAATCTTGTGTTGATGATTTGTCGATTAAAAGTCAAAACAAACCTTACAGCTGACAATGTGCATTTTACTCAATTTTACAACTTTTAGTCGCATTTTTAACGAATTTATTCTAGTCAATGACATCTTTTTTTTTTTAAAGAAAGGTATCATTTCTGACAAACTGTTTAAAACACGATTTTTGTTTAACAGTTCTTCTTTAACTGGCATTTGGCTGATTTTATAACGTCAAAGTGGTATGTAGTATTGTTACAGTGAAAAAACTTTGAGGGACAATACGAGTTATGATAAGATTCATTATATGAAAAGGCAGCGCCACCTATTGTGGATGGGGGCAATTCTGAATTTCCTAGTGTGCTTGTAGTCAAAAGAAAGGATAGTTCTCTGAAACTTGAGCTCACTACGCAGTCACCTTTTCAATCCAGAGATGCTATCATCTCATGTCGTATGGTTGGCTCAGGAACGAAGATTTTACACTGGTCTTAAATCTGCAAATAGCCTTGGGCTTCATTAGGTTGATTGTTAAATTATTGATATTATTCATATACACTCAGTAGATCTTTTGCAGTCTTCCTTAATTTGTGAATATATTTGCTCACGTATCATATAGCCCCTGACCTGCCAGGGCTGACTTGTAGCCGAGCTCCGGTTGGCGTTCGTAACCTTGCGTGAAATTATGATTTACTAGAAATCCGTAATCAATCTGGTTTTATAGGTTTGAAAAATTCTGATAGGGACCATTCTATAAAGTACGTTCACAAGGTACATACCATGGAATGCACCATTTTGCTGATGTAAATTTGCACAAAGAGAAGAGAGTTATGATGTAATGTCTCGACTGTACATGCTGCTATGCTTCTAAAAGCGTAAGTTGGCACAGGTTAAATAGTTACAGAATTTAGCCCATATACGTTACTTGAATTTGCTTCATGCAGTACTTTGATGAATGGTGCCTATTTCAGATTGTCTTCTGTGACGTCCCCGCCCGCTGCCTGTCAATCAATCTTTTACATGACTATGTACTTTACCATTACACTGTGTTTGCAAATTTTGTGTTGGTTGTTTTTTTTTATATTTTTGTTATTAATTCGATGAAACTTGCAACAACTGTGTATTATGTATATGATATAAATATATTAATACAATCAAAACATTAAATGAATATTTAAGAAATATTTCAAACATATTTCATTGTTTTCTCAATTTTCTCTACGTTTTCTGTGGCGTGTCTGAAGGTTTTTACGAATCCCTGGACTTGTTCCCAGCTCTTTCTGGTTGTATATCGCATATCTCGGTCCTAGCACATCCTTCAAGCAGCACCTCTCAGCCTTGGTCCCGGCAGTGAACTGAATGCTAAAAACTTTTCTAGGGATTTTCCTTTGACCAAGAAGCGTTTTTTCGATACCAAAAACTGGACATGCTTCGTTGAATACAACACCAGAAGTATCCAATATTTACAGTCTTGTAAGGTTTTCAGGTCAATAACTATTATGTTTAGTTCTATGGTTGACTTGACAATTGGTTCATATATGGTTACTTGACTTCTACATATTAACAAGTCCACTTAGTTCACAGACAACCAGTACAGTAAGTCAAAACTTCCTTCTTATGCCCTATTGGAAAATTCAGCCTCAATGCCTAAGTTCAGCCCAGACCAGTTCCACAGTACAACAGAGGGGTAAAGGAGTCCTTCAGAAAAATTTTACGGGTAAATTCAAGATGAAATCCAATATCATGTCAAACAAATTCCATTCATTGATGATAAATACGGTAATGTTGACTTTATTTTTTTTTTTCATTAAATACAAAATAATCTATTTCAAAAATCGTTATCCAGCCACCAAATAATGAGGTCATTCAATAATCTACGACAAGTTTTTAATCGAACTTCCCCCTTGTAAATCGTTTAGTAAACAATTTCGTGATGATAATATTAAACATAGCATTATATAACATTCAAACATCTTTCGTATTCATAATCATTGGAAATAAATTTACGCATGAATCCATGAAATTTTCTGTACAAAAAAACCGTAAGGTCACAAAATAGGCCACTTCTCCCTAATCTAAGCAAAATGCACTAAATGAACGCCCCTGTCTTTTATACATTATAAGGTCTACATTTGACTGTGGCGAGTTAGGATCCATCAGGCGTGCATTCAGAAAACGATGCCGGATTTCTTCTCGGATTCATCTATTATCTATCCATTATTTCTCGATTTTAATGAACAATGAATTGAAATCGTGCTCAAAGATCAATCTGAGTTCATCAAGGGATGTAATGATTTGCGAAATTCTTTATAGTGGCAGGCTAGAAATCTAAAATCTAGATGAACTCGATTTTAAATGGGTTGCCTCGTTGATATGCATGCCATCTAGCGGAACCAATGTTCTCCATATGCTGGAATTCTAAACAGGCAGCATTCTTTGTTAAGTGAATGACAACGTGGCTGCTTGAGTAGCAAGGCTTTTAATCCCCAAAATAATACAGAAACTTAAGCTTGACTTTAGTATAATCTTCTATTTCTGCTAGGGGTAGCATACATCTTATGAGGGGTGGCTGATTTTCAGAGGGAGGGGGGGGTGTAAAAATGAAATGGCTGGAGAACACAGGAACTAACTTGTTGAGCGGGGTACTCATTGTGGCATTGATAACCAATAACAGAAATTCAAACACATTCATACATCATATTACCTTAATACAAAAACTCGAATATCTAGATTATCTTAAACTTCATAATGTCTGAAAACTTCATTATGAAATATTCAACATCTTAATAGAAAGACCGAGTTCAACAATAATTCCACATTTAATCAGGGTCCCTACAGATCAGGCATTCCTGGATATAAGTAGTTTCTAAGGAGAAAATTTCAAGTTTGAAGTATATTCCAATTACAGTAGACTCCTCCTAAATCGGTATTGTTTATTCTTCTAAACTGGCAGCTCAGTGGTTTTGTAAGCAAATTTCTATCCTTAACTCACTACACTTGGTTTCTAATATGGTAACCTCCTTATCGGGTAAAAAAATCAAGGACCCAACGGTATCGATTTAGGGGTAGTCTACTGTACACCTACAAACTAGACAAAAATTTCTTAATAGGCTATTTTCTCAAAATTGAAGGAGTTGCAAAAAGGAATTTTGGGCATTTTGTTCAAAATAAAGGAGTTTCAAGCACCTTTAAAAGCATATTCCATTTCTATGGGATGTAGGGACCCTGTAAATGTAGTTTTTGTTTTCAACCGCTACACTTTTTCAAATGTTTCGCAAGCGACGACTGATTCTTATACTCCGTTCCGCAGTGTTCGCACGTGAACGTGATCGGCCCGTCGACGCTGCACGTCTGCAGGTGACGCCGCAATTTAGCCATAACCGGGTACTGTTTCAAACAGATCGAACACTCGTAGATGTTGCCGTCGTCGTGTATTTCTTTGTGTCGCTGCAACTCTTGCAGGCGCGTGAACGCCGTGCCGCATTCGTCGCAAACGTGCGGCTTCAGACCTTTATGTATGACCATATGCAGCTTCAAACTCGACTTCGAGCCGAGGACTTTGCCGCACAAGTCGCAGGTAAACGTCGGACGGCGCGCGACGGCCTCCTCGTCGTGTCCCTCGACGTGCAGTTTATACCCGCGCACGGTTTTGAAGCCTTTGCCGCAGATTTGGCAATAATACGGATACGTGTTGTTGTCGTTGTGTTCGTGCACCTTCAGATGGCGCTTCAAGTAGTACTTCATCGCGAACTCCTTGCCACATATTTCGCACGGGTGACGCTGCGCTTCGTGCAACTGTATGTGCGATTTCAGTATCGTGTCGCTGCGGAATTTGTTGCCGCAGATGTGGCACACGTACGGCCGCTCCTCCGTGTGCAGACGGATGTGCGTTTTCAGGTCGAACAGACGCCGTTTGACGACGCCGCAAATCGGGCACTCGTGCGTTTGATGGCACTTGCTCGTGTGAGCGTCGTACACGCGCGCGTTTATAAACCGCTTGCTGCATCGCGTACAATCCACTGTTTCCGACGACGACGAATAAGCAGACGCGGCGGCCGCGGCCTTGACCTCGCTTTCGGGCATGAATTCCTCCAGTTTAAACTTGGAGCCGTCGAGCACGTGCGTGCTGCGTATGTGCGCGCGGAACGTGTCCTTGCTGACGTAGGTCGTCGCGCAAAACCGACACTTGTACGCTTTAACGAGGTGTTTCACGCGGTGCTTCTCCAGCTGCTCGCGGCTGACGTACAACCGGTCGCAGTGGTCGCATCGGTACGCCGCTTCGGGATGCTGCGCGAACAGATGCCGTTTCAACGCCTGCGTGCTTTGAACTTTCGTCGCGCAGTAGTCGCATTTGTAAACGCGTTCCAGCGCGTTCAGCTTGCGCATGATTCGCATTTGCACCGATTTCGCGTGCTCGCGTCGCATGTGCTTCAGCTGGCCGGTTTTGCTCGCGAATTTCGCCGGGCAGAAATCGCACGGGAGCGTTTTACGCGGAAACGCAGAGTGTTCGACGCGCATGTGCGCGCGGTAGATCGCCGCCGTGCGGAACACCTTCACGCAGATGTCGCACGCGTGGCACTCGCTAGCGTGGACCTTCTTCAAGTGACTGCACAAACCGCTGCGACTCATGTAGACGAAATCACAAAACTGACATTCGAACTTCTTGTCGGCGGGTGTTTTCGCGTCCGACTTGGCAGGCGCTACGACGTCGACCTCCTCTTTGACGATTCGCGCCGCGTGGGCTTTCTTCGCGTGTTTCACTTTGCCGGACGGAGTCGCGAATTTCGCGTCGCAGTAGTTGCACGGGAGCACGCGCTGGTTGGGTTCGCGCGCGTGCTCACGTTTCACGTGTTCGACGTACGCATCCTCCGACGTGAAGAACGCGTCGTCGCAGTACGTGCACTCGTTACAGCGGTCGCCGTGCCATCGCTTTAAATGCGACTTCAGCTCGGCGATAGTGTTGCAGCGTACGTCGTCGCACCAATCGCACGTCAGAATCGGCGCGTCGTCCTTCTCACCGCCGCCATCATCATCATCGGCGCGATCATTATCGTCGTCCTCGTCATCGCTTGCGTTCGGGAAATCGACGTCCATCGTTTCGAGCCCGTGTTGCCCGTACAGATGTGCGCGAAACGCGGCCAAATCTTCGAACGTCGACGGACACAAATCGCAATAGAACACCGAACTGTCGCCTACCTCTTCGTCGTCATCATTCTCATCCGCGCTGCTTTCCTCGTCGGCGGTCGACGGAGCCGATGTTCCGCGACCACGTTTAGGCGGCGGAGGAATTTCGGCGACATCCTCCGTTTTAACGACGGAATGCTTCAAAATCACGTGCTGATTGAACGCTCGCGCCGACCAGAAACTAGCCGCGCATTCATCGCACTGGTAACGACCTGTTTCATCCTTCTTTTCCTCCTTTACTACAACCGGTTTGCCGGCATCGTTATCATCGCCGCCGCCAGCACCGTCGCCGTGATTACTGATTTCGATCGTCAATGTTTGGATGTCATCGTTGGTTTTCTCGTAACGATATTTCGAAACGTACTCACGTACGATATTCGATACGTCGCAGCTGACGGTCTCCGTGTAGGCGGCGACTTCCAGATTGTCGATGTCCATCGTCCCCGACTCCGCATCGGCAGCGGGTCTGGCCGCGGAATCGTCTCCCGCATCCTCTCCACCTCCGTCGTCGTAGTCCTCGTCGTCTTCGAGTTCTTTTTTGATCGAAACTTCGGCGGTGATTTTCGTACAGACTCTCTTCACGACGCGGTCGACTATCGACGATACAGATTCGGCCGTGGGTCGACCTGTAAAAATAGACAAGCAATCGTTTTAACCCTTTCACTTAACTTTTTAACCCTGACCAGTTAATAAAAGAGCTGGCGACGATTTGAAAATTCTTAAAAACTCCAATCTGGACAGTGTGTTGTATAACAGACTTTACTACTGCCCCTCTACTACGGCAATTGAGAATAGACTAATTTTAACTTTATTCATAGCTTATCGCACTCACAACTGTGGAATTGGATCTTATCTCCTACAGATCAGTCATTCCTGGATATAAGGAGTTTCAGAGTTATAAAGGAGAAAATTTCAAATTTCGAGGAAACGTCTGCGTCACTTTCATATCGCAATTACTGAAGAAGTAGTGTTAGTTACTATCCTCCTTAAATCGGTACCGTTTACCTGGGTGAAACCATTAGTTCTGTGGTTTTCTAAGCTAATTCTTATCATTTACGCTACAAACTCAATTTCTAATGTGATAACCACCTAATTGGGTAAAGAATCGATTTAGGCATATAGTTTACCATACAATTACAAACACTTCTAATTCTCAAAAGGGATGGAGTTGTAAAAAGGAATTTTGGCATTTCCTATAAATTAAAGGAGTTTCAAGCACCTTTAAAAGCATTTTCTGTTTATGAGTTTCTAAGGAATCGAGGAATCGTAGAAACCCGGAGTGTAATGTTATATTTCGCTCTGTTTGTCAAGTGCTGCCATCTTTCAATAGAGATAGAAACTAATTACTAATAACATCAATACATCGCGTTGCAGTGAATGAACAAAATCTATCTCCGATCCACACCGCACTGCGGTGTACATGCACTGAATAAGTTATTAAGACATAATAATTTTGCCCGAACTCAATTATATCTACCGCTTACATTTTCGTCTTTTCTTGTTAGGGGAAGATGAGGAATTTAGGACCATTCTCTTGATGATCGGCCCGCTGACAGCTGCGTCCATTCCATCGGTGACGCCTACTTCTCGTTCCATTTCTTACTTCGGTTCCGGTTTTACTCTCTTGAAATTAAACCTAACAATTCATGAAAAAACCATAGCTATACTCGGGGAGCGAATCCACTCAGCAGCGAGCGCCAAGGCCCGAGGGGAAACCAAAACTGCGTCCACACAGTCCCGGAGCCGCAAACAAAGCTTGAGGGTGGCTCCAATTCCTGTTAGGCCTGTTTTTGCTGGATCTTGGAGACACTTCTGCACCTCAAACCACAAATATGATATATCGACTAGCATCAGTTCATTAATCAATAAAATTTTTAAAATTGAATTTGAATTTGATAACCATCATCGCCGCGCATATCGATGAAATAATTACCGCAATTAAACGATATTTTGGATCCGACTCTAATTACTTACACCCATTTAAAACATTCAGTAAAAATGGCTCTACATACCTGCGATAATAGTTTGGCAGTCGGTTCAATGTAATCTTGATGAATTCGGTTAGAAACTCATCCCGAATTCGTTCTTTGAAAGAATTTAAAATAAAATGGCTACTATCGCTAGTTAGTGCGTTACGCGCGCCATCTGTTGTCGGAGTAGCTGCATCGTTTCGGGTCGAATCCCATATTCTTAACATGTTTCGCGCCGCGAAAGTTTGAATGATTTTTTCATTAACCTAACCTTTAACGTCTCCGTTATAATTTTGCGACTTTGAATTTATATTCATCTCAATACAGGGTCAGCGCTTACCTGGTAAAAAGCCAGGGAATTTTCTTTTCTTTAAAAATGTCAGGGACAGTAGGATTTTGTTTAAAAAAAACCCCTGAAAATCCAGGGCCATAATTCAGGGAAGTTTATTGAGATTATTAGATCGGTTGTAAAATCAAACAGTTTCTGTGTATGTCTTCTAAGTATTGATTTGATTCTTGGCTTCTTCCTCTTTAAAACCACCCAAGATATTGAAAAAAAACAACAGCTGTATAGATATTTTCAAATCTGTTACAATACAGGAGCGCTTTCTATAAACCCACTCCCGTAAAAATTTTCTAGTTGGAAATTTCGTTTTTTTTCTATAAATCAAAGTTTCTAAATGCGTTTAAATTTGTAATGTTTTTGTGAAGTTTGTAGGATCCGGCCTACAATGAATAAGGAAAAGTAATTCATCTCCAGAAAAATGGCGAGTTAGGCATATCTTTCATCTGGGCTAGATGAATCATTAATACCAGTATGAGATAGCAGTGCTACTGGCATAAATAATTGATCGGGCCCAGTGCAGGCAGAATATTGAAATGTCAATTCTGTATTTAAGTGGACCCACTATACATACTACTGAGTACATAACAACTCGTTAGAAATTTCTGTTTTAAGTAGCCGTCCTGAAAGTTAAGTTGTTTTTAGGTGAAAATATGAGATTGTTATTATATCCGAGAGGTACAAGTCCAGGCTTCATAATGTGCGGAAAGTGAAGGCTACAGTTCAGAAAAAAACACCAAAAACCATGCCTTTAATTGTTTGGCATCACACACAAACATAATAGTTGCGAATACTTATCGGCTGTTCGTTGTTACCTTGGTTACACTCGGCCCCGAACACGGACAACTGCAATTATTGGCTCAATTTATCAGATATTTGGAAATTAATATATCATTACATCTGAAGCGGATAATTTTGTCGACGAAAAATCGATAATTTTTGAAATAAATAAACGTTGTAGAATAATAAATGTTGTAGAATATTAGTTAAGGATTGGTCGTGTTGCATTAATACGATTATATTCGTGTCGAGTTGTTTCTATTTCGGAGAACGATTCAACGTTTTTGGTCATAACTCGGTAAATTTTTGGAGTTATAGGCCTATATTCCATGAATATGTCTTAAACTGATCAGAACGGTTGTGCTATAATAGGTTTTGAAATCCAATTTTTCTTTTTCTCTTATTTCGCTACGCCAGGTCCGAACAAACTGGTGGAATTCTCATTGTGCAGGTCCAGACTGTAGAATGTCTGAGAGGTGCAGGTCCAGACTGCAGAATGTCTGAGAGGTGCAGGTCCAGACTGCAGAATGTCTGAGAGATGCAGGTCCAGACTGCAGAATATCTGAGAGGTGCAGGTCAAGACTGTTGAATATCTGAGAGATGCAGGTCCAGACTGCAGAATGTCTGAGAGGTGCAGGTCAAGACTGTTGAATATCTGAGAGGTGCAGGTCCAGACTGCGGAATGTCTGAGAGGTGAAGGTCAAGACTGCAGAATGTCTGAGAGGTGCAGGTCCAGACTGTAGAATGTCTGAGAGGTGCAGGTCCAGACCGCAGTGTCGAGAGGTGCAGGTCCAGACCGCAGAATGTCTGAGGGGTGGTTCCCTGCTACAGCATGTCCGGGAGGTGCAGGTGGTCCCAGGCTGGATCCAGGGGCATGTTGTGACCATGTCGACCAATAAAAAGGGCATATATATAAAGGGCATCTTAATTTAGGGCGGAAAGGCATATCACCAAAATTTTTGAAATTTTACTTTCATTTTAGAGCTTCCTGAGCATCTCTGAGAGGCATTTAGTCAAGAATCATAGATTATATATTTAGGAAAAATATCTACTGTGTATCTCAGGTGGTTACAACGGCAGATTTTGATACAGAGAAAAAATAAAAAGGCACTTTAAAATTCCGACCATGTCGGGCGACACGGTCGACACGGTCTAAATCCGCCCTGGGTGTCCAGACTGCAGAATGTCTGAGAGGTGCAGGCCCAGAACTGGAGTATCGAGAGGTGCAAGTTTAGACTGTAGAATGTCTGGGAGGTGCAGGTCAAGGCTAGTACAGAATGTCTAATGGGTGGTTCCAGGCTACAGCATGTCCGAGAGGCGCAGGTCCAGACTGCAGATTGTCTGAAGAGGTGCAGGTCCAGGCTTCAGCATGTTTGAGCGATGGTTCTGGCTTCAGTGAAGAAGGAAAAAAGCATTTAATACCAGGCAACAGTTTTGGCATATCCAAAAAATATAAGCTGTGCCAATACCCGTGTGGTATCGGGCTTTTGCTGGGTTTCAATGTAACTATGGTTACAGTCGTCATAAAACATGAAAAAGTAAAAACTATCGGCTCAATTTTCTAAACACGAGAATGAATAAAAAAACCTGTAACGTTGATGTTTTTGTCGACAAAAACTCGATAGATGTCGAAAGTAATTCACGTTGTCGTCGACTATTAGTTTAGCAGTGATCGTGTTCCATTATAGATGTGCGATACTTGTTCGTGCTGTGTAAGAGCTGTTTCTACCTTATGATCTTTTTTTGTCATAACGTGGTCAATTTCGGAAGTAGTTACATACGTATCTGAAATTAGTCTTAAACTGATCGAAAAGGTGGTGTATCATAGCAAGCAGGATGTAAACAGTTTTGCGCTGTCTTGACGGATTGTTGTAATCAGTGTAATGAAGTCAGCACAGAATTCGGTGAAATGGCAGAGAAATGTCACCTTTTAATCATCAGATTTCTTTCGCTTCAAAAATGTTCGACATTCCTTATAGGGTGTAGAAGAGTTTGAAATTGTCTACCGTTCTAGAAAAAAATAACTTGGTTCTCCATCGCTTAATGGTGACCATCGTTGAAGTAACCTTAGTTGGCATTTTTATGAAAGTCATTCTGATTCAATATTGACTTTTGGCGATCTTTCGATGAACAGTAGTGTTTCTTTGAAATCGATATGCCATCCCGAAGCAGGTCTCGATGTTCTGATCAGTTTAAAACCTATTACTAGAATAAACTCCCAAATTGACCGAGTTATGTCTAAAAAAACGTCCAACCATTCTTAGAAAAATCAACTAAAGTGAAAGTATGAGGCAGTTATATTCGCTGGCGTTGTTTATTCGCGTGTTTTATTTTCACTGGTTGATCGTCTCGGTATTGAGTTTGGAGGGAGTATTTGAGAAGGGCTTATGGGTGACTGCTGATTTAACAGGTAAGTTTTCGCAACATTTTAAAATAGTTTATCCAATGCGTTCTGTCAAACGTTCAGATTGGGTCGAACTCGCAACTGCGACTCGGCCCAGGTTTCATATACGCATAAGTTTAAATCTAGTCGAAGTTTCAAACGAGTTAAAGATTAATCTACACAACTCGTGCCCGCGTTTCACAGCTCTGAAAAATCAGTTAAAATCGTTTCGGATTCAATTCAACAATTCTATCAAAATGAACTAAATAACCTTGCGTTTATTCAAACTGTGAACTTAGAAAAACTGGCCGAATACTTATGGGAGACAATATACACGAGTATGGAATTAGAGCTTTAAGACAAATTAACGCCAGACTCTCTGATGCGATTATACCCTTTTCTACCAATTAGACTAAATTTTGAATCCTATATTTCATCCAGGGCTCAGGAATTACTAGGTAGGCCTATCCACCTATTGCTGGTCGAGTGGCAGAACTAGCGTTCAGGATTCATTCATTCAGGCTAAGAAGACGATGGATCGTTATTCATGCAGTAGGCCTATTGAGGCTGGAACCTGTAAACCCGCTTGACCTCATTGATTTGATATGTCATTTTAACAGGTTGGAACATCACTGTTTATCGAGGAAAACCCTCATTAAAGAAACATAGAGAGCACAGTTCTGTGAAATGCCTGAATGGTCAGGTGATAGTCGGCTGCGGGTGCTCGAACAGGTGCAGCGGTATCAGATTAAGCCTTTCCGGTCACTCAAGTTGTGTGGTCTTTAACGGCAAGTGGGGAACTAATAATCGGGTAGGTCATGTGACACTAGCAGATAATCGGGGGAAATTAACATCAGCTATGACACCAGATGTCGTGACTAACAGTCCGAGATTTTCAATTTCAGTCAACTATGACTCCCGAATCAAATGTTACGAAACAATCACCTCCAAAATGATATGAGTGTATTTTCGTATCTGTGTTCGATTTGATTGATAATCAAATAAGACTGAGAATTTAAGTTGATTGAACACAGAAGACCGACCTCGGTGAATCCTCGCATTGCCATAGTTGCGTAGATCTAGCGTTTCGTAAACACACACGATACGGGGGAACGATTGGTTACATTTTTCTGTCTCCTGTTTCCATGCTTATACCAGCGTCATGTGCGAGTTCTTGTTTCCGTCTCAACATGTTTACACGTTCTGGTTTTAGAATCTAAAATGTCGTGTGATCAATTGTTTGAATATATTGTTTTAAAGTTATAATACACGTTTATAAAATCCCATTTCTTTATGAAAAAAGTTCGCTTTTCAAGTTGTTTTTCTTTGTAACAGGCAGTTATCAAGTGTACACAAATAACTCCAGAGCGAGAGTTTTCGACAGTGTCGCAAAAGGGCGGTTATCGAAAAAACCCATCAGTCAAGTGCCGACCTGGATGGGCCGTGGTTTTCTGTTCACTCTATGCTTGGTAAGTCTCTTCATGGCCCAATTATCAATTCATAATCTAATTCGATTTAATTTGATAATTCAATTCAGACTTCGGAAGTGGGGGTCCAGTTTCACAAAGATCAACTCTCAGATTTCTTCAATTCAGTTCAATTTTGCGAAACAGGGTGGATTACAGTGTAGGGGGTCATTCATTTATTACGTACGCATCAAGGGAGGGGGGAGGGGTCAGTGCAATTGCGTACTGTAATGCTTAATGTATATGAAAAAAATGGCCGATTTTGCGTACAGGGGGGGGGGGGGGGTTGAAAAATTCAAATTTTATGCGTACGTAATAAATGAATGATCCCTAGAGTAATTTTGAACATGATATTCCGTGGTTGAAACTTTTTTAGGTGGGGTACTTCATACGAATATGCAAAGATAAAGTATTTCACTCGGACCTGTACTTCCTCCTGTGGATGGTGCCAAATACAAGCTCGGTGCATCAAACTACCGAGTAAGTTATAGTATTCATATATTTTGTATCATAACTTCTACCATCTAGACCAGCATTTGGTGTCTCGCTTGGCGAAGCTATGGTGGGACTCACCAAATCATACAGCAGGTAGGATCCGCGAATTTAGTGAAATGATTCATGCGAAACTTGATATAGAATTTGGCTCCCTATGACGCATCCCGAGGTGTATTGATGAGTTATGAATAGAGGCAGTGTTTTATAGAAAGCAAAAATATACTTGACGACTAATAGAATTTACGTCTTATATTTCAAAAACAGTTTCATGCGTGTGTTGATACTTTTTTGATAGAATTAATTGATAATAAAACATTCCCCGAAACTAACAAACCTCGCTTATTAAAAGTAATTCTTGGTGAATTGAGGCTAGAAAAGGTTTACTTTTTAGATATTTTCCCTCTAGCTTTGGATAGGAAGGTACTTTTCTCGATGCACTGGCTGATGGGGTTCACAACCTCCAGCTGGATCCACCCTGATCGGTAACTAGGTTGCTTCGGAACCCTGTAATAACAAACCTGGAACAAACCTAGAATCTCGTTCCTATGAAAATCCGAATAATTTCATACTGGATATAACGAACTATCGGTTACAACAAATATTTTCTGGTCCTCTGAAGTTCGTTGTACAACGAAGTTCCGCTGTGGTACGTAAGTTCAATTAATCGTTCAAGAAGCGAATTGCACCAAACGGGATTACGAGTGGTAAGTTTATTCGTTTATTGAATCTGGCCAGAAGTGACGTCACTGGCTGATGGAGCAACCGAATTCGAGGCCGCGGATACCGGAAATCTATCGAAGGTGAGGATATGTTCGATGTAAATGAATAATTTTTTTTCGTTTTTAGAAAATTCGTAAGAACTCATTTTTGTAGAGTCGGAGAGGGGATTGGCACGACAAGAAAACCAGTGAAAAGAAACACTAGAAAACTAACGCAAACTCATTTATACATGTAGATTTCGCATTTCCATTTTCTTTAGTTAAAGAGAAAAATTTGCATTCAAAGCTAAGATTCACGCATTGTTTTTCTTAGCATCCCCGCGCCGGTCAAGACATTCGATACCAATTTGTGATGGCCACCAACACGCGTTTTTGTTTAATTAGGACTTCACCTGAGACATTTTTGATTGAAAATGAACTACAAACACCAGATATTAGACATTTTATCAGCACACTTCCAAAAACTGATCACTTCGCGCTCAGTAGAACGGGCTCCATGCAAGTTTCAAATGTTCTATGGTTTGTCAAAGCTACAGAACAGAAGCAATCCAATTCGCCAATAATATTTTGACTCACGTTACTATGTTAGTTAACAATATCTGTTCGGTATCGAGCTGTTTGCCGGTCGATTGTCGTAACCATGGTATCGATCTGTTACGGAAACAATTACAATGGAAAATAGGCCCAATTTTCAGATACGAGGAAATAAATATTTCAAAACCCGTAACGCGGATATTTTTTTTCGATAACTACATCGAGTTTTCGTCATCAAGGTCGCGTTCCGTTACATTCTTGTTCGAAACACGAACGTGCAATGTACGAGTTATTTCTATTTTTGAGAATGACTGTGGGCGTCTTTTATTGCCATGACTTTATTCTATTCTTTATTCTTAAAGATGGGGTCGCTTTTCTCTGATTCAATGCGAATGAAAGAAGACTTTCGTTGACCCACCAATACACTATACTACTTTTAGTTCATCTGCCTAAGATGTACTGGTCATTTTAACACCAATATCAGGTTTTTTTCTATCGACTCAGTTACGGAAACAAATGCGTCCTTTTTCGAACCAAGTTGAAATCGACGTATGAAACTTACACGTAAGAACTGAAAATGTTGTTTTTTTTTCACGTGGCCAGAAAAGCTGCAAAGAAACGCTAGCTGGGAACCGCTTGTGAAAACCAGCCTTAATCGGTGTATTTCACGTCACCTTAGAAAAGAATCGATTTTTATATTTTAGGATCGAAAGTTATACATGAAACGTTTATTATTTTATTTCGTCTGCGAATTCGTAGCTTGTTTCGAATTCCTCGTATCGGTCGCGTTTTTGTACCCGCTAAGGATTTTATACGGATACGCGATTCTGGTTGACGTCGTGCGAATTCGGCTGTTGGATTTAATGAAAATTTAATTGATAACTTTATTCACTGCGATTGTTTTTACATTATATATTCATACAATAGGTTATGAAATATGTACATGTAAATTTATATCGTCACAATGATGTAAATATTATAAAATGCAAGAACAAAACAGCGAGGACGGTATTTCGTATTAGAAATTGGTGCCAATATTCGATCTAAACTTGACCCGAATCAGCGACTATCGAGAAGCCTGTTGTTTCGTAATATTTTCCTTCGGTTTGATTTCGTGTTAAAAAATATCGGAGATATGTGCTTTGCAAATGATAATTTACTACGCAGGAATGAAAATGGCTTCGAGGCACTAATAGACGGGCATAAATCATACGGCATAGTCGAGGTTTTCCAGCGGTCGTAATTATGGGGTATAGGGCAAAAGTTCGTTCCAACCTCATACATCTAACTGCTAGGTGGGAGATATTGCGAAAATGTCTTCCACGCATGTGAACGTAAGCCAGGTATGTCATCGGGGGCCGCACTTCTACACGAAGCAGTTTCATTACTTGTACATGATTGGTCCGATAGGATTGGTAGGATTGGCTCTGAATTTAACTTGCGCGATAGTTTTGCATCGATTGTACAAACGAAACAACTCGTCCGCATTTTACACCCTGTTCATCCTGTCGATATCCGACATAGGAATTTGCATTGCCACGTTCATGTACCATGACGGCGTTATCCTGGTGAAGTTCATCTACTACAATCCCGAGATAGTTCTGAAAACGTATTTTGACGATGGCTCGTTCGCGATGTACGTCATTAGCAATAACTTCTTGCAGCTGTTTTGGCGGTGGCGGAATCTGCTCACGCTGATGGTGTCTTTCGATCGTCTCGTGCATATCTACGCTCCTTTATGGACGCGGAAATACTGGAAAATCAAGCAATGCTCGATTTTCGCGATAGTTACTTTCGTAATTTTTGCGGTGTTTCACATTTTCTATGCGACCCTAGTGTTCGTGCGTGTACCAACGACGGACCCTTGTTACAAAGGTTTGACCCTTCAAAAAAAGAAACGGATATACAAGGGTAAAAACCTGCGTTTTGTCGTTGATATGATGCATTTGTATATACCGTCAATCGGAATTGCGATCTGCACGTCACTTCTCCTGTATAGATTGATAACGTATTCCAGTAAACAGTCAGCTGAAGTGGGAACGGCTTCTGGTAAAAAATCAATCGATATCCAGAGCACGGTTATGATCGTGGCGGCCGCCATTTTTTTCATCTGCAGCAGCCTTCCGCAAATGGTGATCAATACCGTGGAGCGATTTCCACACCTGATGAATCTAAACAGGGAATCCGACCCGGCCCGCTGGTCGCAGATATGGGCGCTTCAATACGTGACGAATGAATATTCCAACGCCATCAATTCTACTTTCAATGGCGTTTTTTACTTCATTTTAAGTACGAATTTCCGCCAAGAAACTCGAAAACTTTTCAAATGTAAATTTGGGAAGTGAATATTTCGCTCAATAACCTTCCTCTTTACACCTGCAATGGAAAGAGATTAAGTCAATTTCTCATTTGTTAAAAAAAAGTTAGTTTTCGACAGTGGTCAACGTCATTTTGAGCAGAAAAAAACTTTTTTTGACGCCGTAAAACCGTTACAGAAATGTTTTTATACACAGATAACTACTATGCGTTATCTAAGGGGTACTGTGGCGATGTGCACAGCGCTGTGGAGTTGATGTGCACTACGTCATCAAGATTGGCGTTTCAAAATAACAATTATGAATATGTCGTAAATTTTGGCGTTTTTCGAAATTGAATGAATTTCGCGACTCACATTTTCGATTCAATAAATTTTGAAAAAATATTCAAAAATGAATTATGAATGGATGAACACCTTACATCAATATCCGGGCCTGGTTAGACTGGTTGCCGGTATATTCAATTCAATTGTCGATGTACGGAAATTCAAAATAACTTTATCAATACGATATTATATTACTCATTGTTAAGGATATCAGGCATTATGTATTATGTTTCACCAAGGCGTCAATAAACCTTCGTTAAAAGTAAGTTCACTTCAAATATTTTTTGGCGCAGCTTTTATCATTTACCGTAAGTTGTATTATTAGAAACAAAGCGCGCATGTTGGGTCAGCTTGTCCGATTGAGGTTGGGCAACACAGCCCAGTTAATGAAAAACCATAAACAGGGATACCTGATTTTGTATATGGTGACATTGCAAGTGACGGTTATATTTCAAGACCAGAATCAATATAGCCTCTCTATCACACAGAGACGATTTGGCCCGGATCAGGCTCGAGCCCAATCTGGCCCGTGCCTAATTAGAGAGCGCCATCACAAACCACTCACTCGGTACTAAACAATGTTCAAACAAAGCGAAGTGGATCATTCCCGGTACGAGTTGCAATTCAAATGCAATCATTTGTCCTGTGCTTAAATTTGGCTTGAGCCTGGTCTGAAATTTTTGGCCGAACAAGCTCGGGTCCATTTGTTACCCATGCGAACAGTTGTTCCGGTACAAATTTGGCACGGGTCATACAGGGCCAAAAACGCTTGCGTGATCGCGGCTATAGATAGGCCTAGTATGTTACCAACGTTTTGCTTGACGTGACTCCTGGAATTTTTCACTTTTCACCTGGAAAACACCTGGAATTCCACTTGCCCTGAAGTGTACGAATCAATATAGCCTACACTTAGTCCTATTTGATATTGTTGCCTTGCTTCACCATGTTCACTAATATATCTTTCTAATTTGATATCATTTTTGTATTGTCTAATGTATTAATTATGTATTAATGTATGTCGGGCCAGCATCTATTGTGGAAACGGTATTTTGAAGGTGTTGATCACAAAGAATCTGTTTTATTCGCCTTGAGAAGGTCCTACTGTTCGCCATAAATTGTTGTGTCTAAATATGAGATAATCCTCAAAGGGTTTTAATAAAATCTCAGCCGTAACGTGCTGCCCCTACGTCAGCGACGATGATTATGCGAACTAACTTATTACTCGCATGCCGCAGAAAGATTATGGAGCGGCGTTAGATATCTATCGTTACGTGCTGCCCCTATACAAACCATTGACGGCGAATATGCGAACTATTTGGGCCCGGCAAACTATGAATGAGACGAAATGAATATCATATTGTTCATACAAAAAATATCATTGCCATTAATCAACATTTACATCAATGGCCACAAGAACCGCAAATCTTTCAACACTGATCCCAGTCGATTTACCGAAGCAAAGCTCGGCATCCTGACTTGAGAAGGCTTAAGAAATAACGCTTCTTCAAATTTTATCTTCGAGAAATATATTTTTATTTAGCGAACAAAAGACAATATAATATATCGTAGTATAGACATCGTTGCGAAAGAAAAGATTTTTTGACACAAAAAGTAAAATGTTTAAGTGTCCAATAGGAATAAACCGTATAGTTTTGATAGAGAATAATAAAACTTGTAAATAAAAGCACTTGAGCATAATTTATTTATATATTTATGTATCTTTTGATTCTTCACCCTCACCGCCCAGAGAGGATCGAAAAAGAGTAAACCGTTTAAAAACAATGATTGACCGGACTAGTTTGGTTGGACAGCTTTTTACGATTAAGTCACTTGAAAAAAAGGTACAGCATACTCCTTGTATCTTCTAGCTTGATTGTTTGAATTCTGACATTTCCTAAATTCTCAGTAATGACAGGAACGACAGATATTAAGCAACCAGTCTTGATTGACGTAAGAAAAACACATCGATTTGTAATAACCTTGATCTTATAGGCTATTTCGACACTAAGGTTGAGGTGGGGCTTGCTGTCATTCGAATGTGTACAACAACTGCATCTTACCCAGAGAACCATAGGTATTGTGGAAAGTGTCGAAATGTAATTGTAAGAATAGTATTTAAGTATCTGGCACACAATGTTAACCACGGCCCAGGGGTAAACCCGACATACACACAGTGATACCTATATGAATATGGAACTAAACTTATTGAAGCGGCTGCATGCATGTAGTTCAATCCCTTCGTTGTCTTCACTGTTTGATAGTGCTTACTATCTGAGAGTTGAATTCCTTGATAAGAATTTACCAAAAATTGGTGAAATTCCCAATTGCATTCATCCCTTACCCATCATCCCGCAGTAACACTCCTAGTGCCACCACACGATGGGAAGAAGCACTAGATTACATAATTCCCATTTTACATATTTTTGGATTTTGCCCCTTGACCAACCTTCGCATGTCTACATCGTTAAAGCCACCATGCGGCCACTATTTGAACTACATTTGAAACACTAGGGCCATCTATCGACGCAACAAACAATAAAATATCAAAAACTTAAAGTTCAACAACCACCATTTTTAAACTGTAAAATCCGATAGAAGTCTTGAGATGAGTTTTTTTTCTTGACAGAATATTCCACACGCGTTAAACGATGTTCCTTGTATGTACAGTCACGTTTAGCACAGTAAACAAATCTAAGATGGCCGCTATACAACCTCTTCTGATTGTTTTTTCGGACCAAAACCGTTAAGGCCCGTGGCACGGCATTATCGACAATCTAAAAAATACTTGAGTCTTATTTTGCTCCAATTTTTTCGGATATTTATGTTTTGCCCTTTTTCTTTTTTTCTTTCAGCGCTTTTTCGACGCTGCGCATTTGAACGGTTGAATACTTAAAAATGTTCACCATCGCCCGTAGGTGGCACTCGCGTTCGAGGTCCTTGCTATCGGTTAAATAGTGAAACATCGAGTCTTTCATGAATCTCAAGGTCGCGGCGGCCTCCGTATCTGGTAATTCAGCCTCTTCGTACATTTCTTTACGTTTCAAGCTCCTCCAATGCTCCAACTCCAACTCGGTAGATTTTAGTTTCTCCAACAACTCGTCCCTAGTTACGGTATCCGGATCGTCTTTAGCTATCTTCTCAATCTGAAATTTAGAAATATATGCTTAATTTAATCAATCGGTGATTAATTCTTACAACTGATACATGCTTAGTGTCATTGCAAACGAGGAAAAACAGGACCATCAGTTGTGAGTTGAAATTTGAATTTTAAAATAAACGAATTCTATAAAATCTGCTAGACGAACCTCATCCTGTCGTTCAAACTTAGCCGTTTCTTGTCCTTTGATGTACATATTCAAATACATCTCTTGGTGGTTTTCTTCTCGCCGTTCCATTTCATCCTAGGAAAAATAATGACAGATGATAGTTAACTGTCTACATGTTAAACTCAACAGTTGTTGATCGGGATTTGATAGTTAATTTCACGTTTTATCATACTCGTAACTATAGAAGTCTCTCGACTATCGGTTAGTATTTTATTGCCACGTAACTATGTACTGGGTGACACATTCTAGTAAACAAGGTTATTTTTAATGGCAAAGTCTATTTGTTTTATGGCAGTAACACGTGTCAAAACCGAAAATCAAAGTCAACCTTAAAGCACTCCCCGAAAATAGTCTGTTCAGAGGTAACGCGCCTGACATCACAATGCGTCATATTGGGCATCAGGCGCAAGCGGCTCACTGAAGGTTGACTGTGCCCAATATGACGCAATATGACGCGTTATAAACAAGTGTGACGCAATACACCACGCGGCATATAGAACCTACGAGCAATCTTCTAAGTTAGATAATTGCTCGTAGATAGAACTAAGGCATTTCTGACAAAGCAAGAAAAACAGCGAGATAGGACTTAATGATGTATACGATACAAATTATTTTTGGATAATCATTTTGTAAAATCATACCTCGATGACACAACAGTTGAAATGTGACTATCGATCTCGGCGTAACATATGGCAACAGCACACTACTTAGTATATGAATGAAGCCCGAACGTCAATGTATGTTATATGTTTGTCTATATACAATTTGAATATGGTTTTGATTAATCAATATATTATCAGCTCGGCCCTCCTACCTATAGTACATGATTATAGAATCTAAAAACAACATATCAAATTAGATACCACGTATAGTTTTTACACGTTTGCATGAATCTATTTCAATGTTAGAAGTCATGATCTGACCACATTCGGTACATCACTTATTTCAGATTTGATCTCTCGAATGAGCAGAATTTGGACTGAAATATCTCAAATATCGCTTTTCTTGGTTAAACATTTTACAAATCGCATTGGATTTGCCTACATCCTGAGTTTACTTTTTGTTTTTAGACCTATGCAAGAAACATGCCTCCTGGACCAGTTCAATGTGCCGCCATTTTTAGTAATGCAAACAGCACACTTTTAGACGGCTTCCGCCATGTTTTTGTTTTACACAAATGAGTATGCGCATTTGCATACTCATTTTTAACATAAAAACTTATTGATAACTGCATCGAATGCATTTATCTTGATTGATTCGAGTGCATCTTAATCAATAAGTATCAATTCTATGATTAATTATGATTAATTACCTTAAGATCGTTGACTGTTTTTTCCAGTTCGCTCATGATCGTTAGACTGTCTTTATAGGCGTTCGACATCGACTCGTAGTTCTTCTGAGTTTCCGATAGACTCGTCTCTAAATGACCGATCGTCGTATCTTTGTCTCGCGTAATCTCGTCAATTCTCGCGTTCATATAGCACGTGAAATTCGCTATCTCCAACATTTTCTCTTCGTTCGATTTATGCATCTCTTTCACCTCGGATTTCAGGTCTTTGATCAGTTGTTCTTTTCGTTGCATCGGGGTCAGGTATTCGTCTGTCGCCGGCTCGTTGGCTCTCATCGTTTTCGACAATATTTTTTCGCTGCGCATGCGCGATTTTACCGTCTCCCTCGGATACCCGGCGGTTGCGGTTGACATTATGGACACGTTGTCCCATTGTTTCGCCGCCGAACCGTACCCCCTAATTTCCCCGAGGTCGCCGAACCCTGACTTTAATATAGGGGGTGATTTAGTGGCGTCCGGGCTGTTAGAATCACGAAGACTTTTTCGTCTGTCCGGATCGGAACCTCCATTCCCATTCACCTCCGTTCCTTCATCAATCGACTGATTCCGACTTTGCAATGGACTGCGGTTCAGAATGGGTGCGGGAAGTTTAGAGGTTGGCGAAGGCAGTTTAGATTTGAAGGTCGGTTTAGGAATGCTACTGCTTCGTTGCCTTGCAGCATCGGTCGTCTGGGGTTGCCCGTCGTCTGACGAGGATTTCCGCCCGTTTTGATTAGTGACGGGTTCACCAGTCAGACTAGAACTCTCCGAGTGACTAGCGCCATCTGCAGCTAGACTATTGCGCCCGGAAGCTGTCGAATCTTCCCAGGGGGCGCGCTCGGCATCTAACAAATCTAAACTATCCATCGAGGGGCCATCGCTAGGTAATTTGATATCTGTTATTATTTCTTTGTCTGGTTCTGCAGCTTGACTTCTGAACATATCCTCTAGCGCATTGGCCTGAACGCGAAGTATATCAGTCTCCACACCTGACAGATCATCCATTATCTTAACAGATTTGGTCTTGATGTTATTAGACTTATCCTGTTGGTTCTTAGCAACTGTCTCTTTCTTTCTAGATCTCCCAACTCGAAGATTGCCGTTACTCGCGTCCTGCGGGGTTGCTTTAGTAACGGGTGCAGCTTTTTCTGCTCTATTCGAAGACTTAGCACGAGGTTTGTTTAACTCTTTGTTAGCCGCTTCTCTATTTAGCGACTTCGCTCGCTTATCTTTATCTTTATCTTTTGTTATTGTTGTTGGTTTTTTAATCGTAGGTATCTTCTTACCTACCAATGAACTTGCTTTCCTGTCTGCGACTGGGTCTTTCTTCGACAAGTCTTTAGTTCCACCTCCCGATGATCTAAACGTTTCCGAAAGAGTCGCCTTTTTCTTTTTACCACTGGTATAATTTTTGACTTTACTACCCTTCTCTTCCTGTTCAACTGAAGCGGGACTATCTTCTGTTTCTTCCTTTTTAGCCTTATTCAGACGTGTCGCGGATACTTTATTCAGTTTAGGTAATATCGGTTTGACGATCTTCGACTTGACGCCTTTGATCTTATCCGATACGGGAATATCTTTGGAGTTCTCCGTGTAATGTACGACAAAAAACTCGTCTTCGTTTTCCGGATCTTCTTGGAAGACGTTCAACTCATCCGAATTATCATTAGTCGTTACTCTATCATTGGCATCGATTTCCTCCTCGAGAGCAAAACCTTCTTTTTCGACTCCTAAATCAAGATTCCGCTGTGCAAACTCGTTGAGTAAATCGTCTACCCGATTTTCGTCGTTTCCAAGATTTCCACCAGTTTGTTCGCTATTTTCACCTTCGTTCTGAAGGTCTTCGCGTAACTCTAAAACTTTTTCCTCAAGTTCTCCTTCCTCCTTTTCACCCGCGCCTTCGATTGATAGATTTTCGATAACGTTTTTTTCTAGTGCTCCTTCGTCGATAGTTTCTATCGGCTCCTTAACTCCTAGATTTATATCACCGGCTACTTCGTTGTTACTTTTATCGATCGTCTCTGCGTGTTTTTCGACGATGTTAAGTACAGTATCTACTGGGACGCCATCTATCGGCGGTTCCAGGTCATCACTGTCTTGTTTTAGAGCCTGTTCATCGAATTCCGGATTTTCTACTTCAGCACTTTCATCGATAATAACCGTATCATCCGTAGACTTCGATTTTAATTCTTCGTTCCCAATCGACAGCTTGTCAGTGGATACTTCAAAACTTTCCTCGACTGATTCCAAATCGATTCCAATTACTTCCGGTTTCTCGCCGCTGCTTTTGTCGTTGTCATCGACGGGGCCAATTTCACTGTTGTTCGCTTCCTCTGTAACTATTGCTGGCTCGTCAAGGCTAGAATTCTCAACTATCACCTTATTCTCAACGACCGAATCTACTTCTGGCGGTAGCTCAGAGTCAGTGGTCAGATTATCACCTACCGGATTTTCTAGTGCGGTAATAATTTCAACTGGATTATCCGATGATTTTTTATCCGTTTCGATCCCGATCAATTCGTCGTCGAGATTTATTTTCTTGCTATCGTCGCTTTCGGAGTTTTCTAAAGAATCGTCCGTATAGTGGGTATCCTCTAGTTTGTGTTCAGCTGAACTGGTATCGACAACGTCGCTTTCACTACTTGTATTAACCTCTCCGCTATCTACCGCTGCTAAACTATCGTTTTCTAGTTGCTCGTCTCCTATTGAATTCGAACATTTATCAGCAGGATCTAAACTAGAAACAGATGTCGCCGTATTCAGATTGTTTAAAATCTCCTGATCCGTTATTTTCGAATCGCGCGACGTTTCCTCGCACTCAGCGTTAACAATACCTTCATTTTCGATATTATCATTGTTATCGTCGTTGATATTTTTGAATTTAGATCCTAACGGTTGCGATTGTTGTCCGGTACAATCGTCGTGTTCGCTATTACTATCCAGTTTCAAGCCGTTAAATTCGAACCCGTTACTACCGTTTGATACGGTAGCCACAGATCTCGCCTGGTAGTCAGTTCGGTGGATACAGTCCTGGCTGTACGCTGGCAACGTTGCCGAATAATGGTCGATTGTATCATCAACATGTTGCCTATCTGTCAGTTGGTTGTCGTTTGGATTATCGATCGAATTTATGACAGACGAATTTGACAAATCGATTCGTGAAAGGTCTCCAGATGTTGCTATTGTTGGCCGCGATTTCAATTTCGTGGTTTGATGTCCAGAATCGTAGCTGTGGTCGCTAGGAACACCTGTCAACCCTGCTGGTTCCTGCGCCTGCTCACTGTTCAGATCAGCACCGGTGCCGCGGATTAATTCGCACAAATCGGCTAGTTCCGCTTCCGGTATCGATTCGGTTTTCGATTTCGAAGTGGTTTCGATCGACGACAATCGATTTTCGATTTCTCGCAACCGATCTTCGATTGATAATTGACGTTGCGGAGGCGGGCGTCCCGGGTTCGATTCTTCGACGGCAAACACCTCGTCGTCTAGTGTTTCACTCGATGAATGTTTCAACCTTCTAGCCGCGTTTCTAGACCTACCCCTGACCTGTGAAATAGAAATCATAAAATATGGCATCAATATTTCCCCAAATCTTCACAAAATACATCATTTTCGCGGAAAGAATTTCAAAAATCATCAGATGAAAAAATGTATGCGAGACTCCACCAGATCTTGAAAATTGATCGGACAGTTGAATTTATTTTGGAAGATTTTACCGACATTAGATAACGAAGGAAAGTACGAGAAAATGGAAATTCTGCCTCCTGCGCGCGGACACATGAGATACACCGAGGAATAGTATGAGAAATACATTGAAAGTCCAAGCTAACGACATCCTTGTAATAGTGTCACATAAGAGAACTTAATTTCTGAGAACTAATTGCCAACTCTAATACAAATTGAATGAAAATACGATTCTTTAAAATACCAATTCCATTATTACAGCGAGATAACGGATCAGAGTTTTTACTGTGATGACGTAAGCAAGGACTTCAACGGTATCGTGTTTGTAGTCTTGAGGGAATGGAGGATCTCCAGCGAGGAAAGTGAATAAGTTTTAGACCAGCAACAGGAAGAGCAGTTGACTTTATTATGATGGTTTGTTAAATCAGTAAGAATATTGTGTGATGGGAAAAATGACCTCGTGTGACCAGACGTTATCGTCGCTGCTTTCTGATAGGTTCTGGTCACGTGACCTACCACTCTGCATAATAGTCAGCCGACGACCGATCTACGACTGCGGGTTAGAAAAAACGACCGTCGGTTAGAAAATGGAATAAACTTCTTATAGATACACAATATAATGTATACAGTGTATTTCACAATAAAGCAGCCATCTTGGATTTTTTTCAGTGAAGCGCGAGACTCGGGCAAAATGGTTTGCTTAGTTAACATCTTTCCTTAAGTCTCACGATTCAAGATGGCCGCCTTAATGTCAAATAGGCGTATTTAAAGACATTAAGGAAGAAATAATTTGGCGCGTCGTGTCAATCCCAATTATTCATCCGTGATGATCACAGTTGTGATCTATTTGTTTATTACGGGAAGGGTCAAAGGTGATGAATGAAAATGAATAAACAAAATTGCCTGCGTAAACTACCCCTAACATAAGGGATGCATCGATCCAAAAACTTGTATTGTGTTGGAGATTTGTAAGATTTTGTTTTTTTCGCTTGAATATAGCTTTCAAAGCTTTTTCAGTGACGATTGCGCTAGTAGAGAAGAGGAATTTTGTTTTGAAATGTTACTCACAGTTTTGTATTTATGACCATTCTATTCTACGAAATTGATGCTAAATTTCCGCTGAAAAATACAAATTTGAAAATACTTGAATATAATTCATTTCATAGGCATCTAGATGAAATTACTACTATAAGTAATCCTCATCGGGGGATTTATGGAGGTGGTCATTTTTTCTCAAAGCGCGGGTCTTGAAAACAAGATTTATTGATGTCATAGTATATATGATCTGGCAGCCATACTGAAACCAAGGATAATAGATCTATCAAGTAAGTCAGATCAGTAGGGGAAGCTTAAATAGATGAAAATTAAGCAAGGGTTAAGAGACGCCGACATACTGAAACATTCTGTAAATTAGCTATACCTAGGCATTGACGTTGACCTAAGGCTTGTACACGTTTATTCGAAATACTTTAGCTGTCCGGTCGAGTATGATGGTTACCAGATAGTTAGATTGTCGCCATATGTCACTCGGATTCTATTTCACAATCTATATAACTCTTGTTTGTTCAATACCCAAGGATACAGCCGTTAGTTAAACCTCTGTTACTTTCATGATCATATATTTATATACACACGTAGTAACAATTTAAGCCGTCCTCGCCATGATTTTCCCATAAAACGTCCTCCAATGCCCACTCAAATTGTGCAAAAAGTAATCTGAATTTGAAATTGCGAAAACACCTGCTAGGGCCGAATAAAAAAACATCAAATCAGTCAGATTGACTAAAATGGGGGATTATTTTCTAATTTACTCGTTTGAGTCGTTGATAAGCATCTCATTGAATTTCAAATTTCAATTTCAGTTATTATTATCGATCATTTCATTGCTGGAAATATTTCAGCCGGTTGAAAATTAGCATACGCGATATAGCTACATATGAAAATGTAGACCTTGTACACTCGTCCTATCCAGGCACACATGATGAGAACATTAGAAATACGAGGCGCATTTGCTAATTTTGAAATCTAACGCCGTTTTTTACATAATTTGTTGTAACACTAGTTTTTAATAACGGATCAATTTTTAAACACGGATTTGCCCTCGCTAAAGTCTTCGTTTAGGATACAATTTTTGGTTTGATATTTGTTTGCAAGTAAAGGTTTATACGTACGATAAATGTAAGATTTCAAAATTGAAAACGAATAATTTAATTTTATGACATTTCGATAAAATTTTTGGTCATTCGCGAAAAATCAGCATCTTTAAGCACTTATTGCACCTGTATTATCAGCATTGAAAGAAATCGTTGAAAAATCTGGAAAATGAAAATTGCGTCTAATCACTGCGGCCCATTTTGAACGCGAGTAGAGTTAATTTGCATAAAACCGATCGCGTGTAAAAATAGTTCGCCAAATGGAAACAGGTGCTCGATATCGATCCGCTGACGATGAAACAGGTGCGTGCTAATTGATTTGTAGACAGGATGTGATTTCGTCTGTTATGGTATATATGCTTTAGACATCTGTCAGTTGTTACATGTATTCGTTCTTCATCTTTTGTCCAGAGAGAGACAGACAGAGAGGGAGAGAGAGAGAATTGCTGTGTCTATAACGGCTCATATGAAATAATCGATTTCTTCCCGTGTCGGCCATGTTTTTTTCGAGGAACATACCCGAAAGCTGGAGGTTTGGCAACCGTGAATATGACCGCCAGTTCCAACGAGGCCCATCCCGGTTCCTAAACCGGTAACCCTATCAATAATCCTAGACCCAGTTCTAGGGTCTCGAGTACGATTTAAGAATTAGGCTATTGAGAAAATTAGTAATCAATATTCATTCAAAACTCCCAACTAAAAATTGAAGCGCTAACATCGTACATCATACCTCGTTCCGAAACGACAAAAGGCCTGTTGCCTTTAAAAAACGAACCTCAGCCCTTTACGCAGCCTCTAGGAAGGTACAAATTTAGAAAAGTGAGTGCCATAGCATAGGTGTGGCGATCCCTGCGGACGGGTTTGGGGTGCCTCCCTCAAGAAAATTTGAAGCATTTTATGTGTATGCATTTCCAGCCAGCCAATATTTCATATAACAAAGTCACTGAAACATTAATGTAACGTACATTTTCTTTAGCAAATAATGAATTTAACCCTACGCAACCTCCCATCCGGCGCCGGGAACGAACCTCCTTATTTGATCAGTCTAATTGAAATGTACTAAGCTGGAAGTGGTTCTACAGTTTACATTAACAAGCGCGTACGTGATTAATATTAGAATTAAAACGTGCAATATAGCGCACTGGCGCCGAGTCAGTTCATTTCCAATTTACATTACCGCAAAACAATAAATAAGTAATGAATGGCTTTCGATAGACCACGTGGGCGCAATAATACCGCCTGTATTCACTTCCGGTGAAGATCACGTGACCCAGACGAAAAACAACATGGTATTTAAAAAGCACGCCGGTGGATATCGGACAATTTTTCCCAAAAGCAAATTCAATATTTAACTGTGAAATCTCACAATTTGAGAAAAACATTGGCTAACGACAATTTTGGATACCGATAATATTTTGGCCTCATCGAATTTACTTTCATGAATATTATTATGACAACACTTTGTGTACCTCTACGATCATGTAGGGTTTAGGGTCAGGTAAAGATGGTATGAAATTCTAAGGATGTGAAAAGTGTTTTTCGGCCTTACGAACGCACATATTGCGACCACGGTTTGAACCATCTGCCAAATCCGAGCCTCCCTCCAAATATGGAGGACAATGTTGTTAGTAGTGGATATCTCTGAATAGAATAGAGCTGTTTTGTTACTTACGCGATCTGGAAAACGAATTATTCCGAAAATGCACTGAAGCAGAATATGTTGATATTGCTGGTCGTCTGCAATCAGAGAGCTGGCGGTAACAGCCGTTTAGAAAGAGACAGCAGATATATAGGTTCTATATTATAGTTCCCTGCAGTACTATATCTACCCACACAGCTGCCGCGGAATATTAGCTGCTATTTGTTCGTTTTATAATCGACTATTTTCTACGAGGCTTATAGTGACATGTTCGTTTTTCTGGGTGAAATATGCCTTTTTGACGCCGTAAAAGTCGTTAAAATAACGTTTATATACATTGATACCGTACCCGTTATGTAAGGGGTTCTGTGCAAGTAGATGTGCACTACGTCATCAATATTGGCGTTTCAAATAACAGTTGAAATTTTTGAATGTTTGTGTTTGTTTTCTAATTGAATGCATTTCATAACTCTTATGTTATATTTGATAAATTTTGATGATCATTTTTGAGAGGATAATAATCGGTATATTCAAATCCCAAAATGTTATCGATCCTGTTATTCATTGTCAACTGCATTTAGCAATATATGCACTTTTTTTCAAGGCGTCCATAATCTTTCAAGTTAGTTTTCTTGTTCTGATCAGGGAGGTTCACTCCCGCCTCCCTGTTCTGATTTATGCGGGTGGTTATCATAAAATTCACACATCACCCACACCGCTCCCCTAAGCCATCGATCTGGAACCCGGAACCACGCCTTCAGTCCTGCAGTTCCCGCATCGTAGAACAGATTCTAACATTTTTTACACTAAAATCTTTAGCGCGATTAATCGTCATCCATCTCCCATTTTTCCGCAAAAACTTAAGTTATATATCGTTGGACAGGTGACAATTGCTTTTTTCTGATTGGGTTAATTTCTAATTTTTTTCGGCTGCAACAATGATAATGTCTAATATCTGGCATTTCATTTTCAATTATACAATCAGAAGTACGCGATCTCTTTTAAATTGCAATCGTTTAAGAAATTGAAGATCGAATTCAATACGGAGCCACCCATAATTCCATACGGAGCCACCCTTGTACGTCGCATCTGCGTTAAGATCGTATATTCGCTGTGTATAGCTGGTAAATTGTTCTCGGCACATCTGTTTAATTAAACCGTCTCCTTTATTGATATTCATAGCTCTTCTCCTGCGATCAATCTCTATTGACTCAGTCACAGTTAAAAACTAACGATAACGATTAATCGATGAATTGACAATATGAAGCATCAATCTATGTTTTACTCCTATCATTTCTCAAACTCCAGAGTCTTTCGTATTACTCAGATGTTTTACTCAGTACTGGAAACAAAGTCGAGGTAGAATTTTGCCAAAAGACAGAGTTTGTATTTCTCAAACTCTTACTCACTATTCGACCCCAATTCAGGTAGAATTTTACCAGTCTCAACTTTACCGCTTTGTGAGTCTCCTGTCTCAACTTGACCGCAGTAAGAGACAGAGTCTACTGTATTTCACAAATTCTTACTCAGTATTTGACAGCAACTCGGGGTAGAATTTTACTGGTCTCAACTCGACCGCAGTAAAAGACAGAGTCTACTGTATTTCTACTCTTATTCAGTATTTGACAGCGACTCAGGTATAATTCTACCAGTCCCCACCGAATAAGAGACACGCAAAGTCTATCATCTCTCTCTCCCTCTCCCTCTCCCTCTCCCTCTCCCTCTCCCTCTCCCTCTCCCTCTCCCTCTCCCTCTCCCTCTCCCTCTCCCTCTCCCTCTCCCTCTCCCTCTCCCTCTCCCTCTCCCTCTCCCTCTCCCTCTCCCTCTCCCTCTCCCTCTCCCTCTCCCTCTCCCTCTCCCTCTCCCTCTCCCTCTCCCTCTCCCTCTCCCTCTCCCTCTCCCTCTCCCTCTCCCTCTCCCTCTCAACCCTTACTCAGTATGTAACTAGCCGAGGTAGAATTCTACCGAGCCCGACTATACTTCGACCACATACATACATATGATATAAATCATATAGCTAGGCCTATGTATTTTGTAATTAAGTTATATGATTAATACGTGATACGTCAATACGTGATTGCAGAAAGCTGCAACAAAAACTTACTTCGTTATGGCAGAACTAGGATGGGGTTATTTTTAGTAAATCCTATACGTTTAAGTTTTCGGTATACGTATATTTGATATGCTTAATGCACTATCGCTTCATTTTATCAGCGCGTCAGATAAAATAATAAAAATCTTTATATGCAAACACTCAAAAACGGGACAGCTGCAAATACTCGCTTACAGGTGTCGGCTAGCGCGCGCGCGCTTACCTGCGAAACCACCACTTGCCAGTGCCTGTTCAACCATGATACAGTAAAGCTCGCTTAACTGAAGACAAACTGGGACCGGTGAAATCGGTCCGAGGTAAGCGAAGTCCGACTAAGGCGTATAAGGGAATACGTTAGAAATCAGAAAAATGATAACGTTCATGCACGAGTGATAAACCGAGTATTTAGACAAGGTTTACATATCATCTGGAAGTCGTTCCTTGTACTCGCTTTCCAGGGTTCATCATCAGTGATCCATACTTCCGTTCGCTTTCCTCAATAATAATACTTGCGCTTCATATGATACCCACTTTAAGTAACTAATGGACGTTGCCTAGTATTTTATGAGCACTCACTTAGCAGGGCTGGCAGGAACAGTCCAGGTATAGTTTGTGTCCCACTCCCCTTCCGCTTCGAGGCAAGCGCGCCAAATTGATGGTTTCAAATTTCACCCGTGCTCATGCCGCGGGCACTTCCGGTACTGCAGATCGATGAAATCCTAAAGACCATTTTAAACTTGACACCTAGGGTATGGAAATATTGGCACCGGAATATTTTGACGACTTCAGCAAAAACGGAAATAGGTCAACTCCAATCGAGTTTCGGCGATGGAAAACGTCATTTGAGCTAATGGTACCTGAGCTCCCCGTATCCGAAATGATGCAATTCATATTTTCAGCAAGTGTTGTCAAACACTGTGCTCGATGAAATGTTTTACATTCGGCAATCAGAATTAAACGACATGTCAACCGACAAAACTCTCCGCAGCAAAAAGGCAAAGGATTAGGCTTATGTATTCAAGATATTTTTGTTAATTTTTTGAAATTCATTAGTTCAGAAAAATTAACATCATTGCAATGATGTCGTCAGTTATTGCTTTGGTCGTCTGCTGTTTTGTGACGTCATCGACTCGTGCAATCGAAGTTCGGAACTTCGAATTCAAAAAATTCTACACCAATTCTATACCGGCGTTGATTGGCAGCGGTTTTAAAAGTTCATCTTTGATTGGTTGCGCCGTTCGTTGCGTAGAGGCAACCAACAATGCTTGTCATGGATTCAAATATACGCGCGAGGGAGAACAGTGTGACATTCTCAATTTGAGACAAGCAATTCGTTCGAAAAAATCATCACCTAAAACTTCGACGAATCAGGTTGTGTTTATCAAAGTATCCAAATCGAAAGGTAAGTTTAGAGAACGTAAACGTCGCATTTGGAAACTGAACATTTAGCGCACCTGGTGCGATTTATTCATTAGCTTATATTCAAAATTCTCATAAGGCATATAGGCCTATATAAATTGAATTCATTTTCATTTGCTTCAATAGAATGTAACACTTCTCGAGCCACCTCACAACCGCAAAACGGAGGGAATACCAAATATGAGCTAAGTAGGGATATGGCTACGTCCTACGAAGCAGAAAGCAATTGTAAATCAAAAGGTGGTAAATTGGCGGAACCCAAAACAATCGAGGAAAATTCCAAACTTCGGGACTTCGTTCTGAATCAATTCAGCCAGCGCGGACTGAATGGTAAGCGTGATGTTCGAACCCTACTAGGCCTACGTTCCTCTAGTTCTCTTGAATCGAGATTATCTTCATTGAATAATACTTTTACCACCCTCTCTCTCACCTCAAAATATTCTTCATTCGTGTTGGGAGCCAGCCTCATTAGGAGGATAGGGGCACATATTAGGTTATGCAACTAACATTACCAATTCGATGTCCTACAGCACACCCACACCTGGTAGATCCTCTATTGCCATTGAAATGTGTCCGCTCTTATTTACAAACTTATCTTTTTGTTTTTGTTTAGCCGAATCTGTGTACTTGGGGTCCGATTATTACGAAGGGTGGTGGTGGTGGTTATCTGACGATTCACCAGTACGCTACGAGCCTGCTAGCTCAAATAAAGATCGATTATTCGACAACAAGCCTGCTATTATGAAGGCATCAGGTGATTGGGACACAGGAACAAACGAAGAAAATCTCTACTATATCTGTGAATATACCGGTACCGATTAAGAATTTTAGAATCCTGGATTCAAAACTTTATTTCGACATAGATCTTCTGCACCGCTGTATTTGCGATATTAACTAGTTTTTTAACGGCTTCAAAACTACTTGTATGTCAAATCTAAAAACTATTGAAAAACATTTGTTACTGCAGCAAAAATATGTGGTTACGTATGGCGATGGACTGGAATGAAATATTGTGCCAATCGGTATTAACCTTCGAATATTCGATGATTTTTGTCTCATTTGTCAAATTCGATTTTATTGGAAGAAAAACCGCACGGGACTCTTACACGTAGCTAATAATCTATTCATGAACCACACTTCAAACAAGAGGTGGCTGCTGCGTAGCGTTCTCAAACTTTATATCGGTTTTTTCTGTCATTCGAACTTCCGATCATTAAAGCGAGAAGGCACATCCTCACTACAGGATATATGATAGTCCGGCTTGGCTTCACTTTTCCTTGCGGAAAATTTACTCGCGCAGGACTAGTATATACACAAAAAAATGACGTCAGTGCTTATGTTGATCGTCTGCTGGTGTTTGTTGCTTTTGACGTCATCGCTGATGCCGGGAATCGAAAGTCAAAATTTCCTATTCAAGAAAATCCCTGGAGGAAATATGCAAGCAACGACCCCTGCGAAGATTGATAACGGTTCGAAAAGCGTATCGTTGATTGGCTGCGCGGTTCGTTGCATGGATACGGCCAACAATGCTTGCGGTGGATTCAAATATGCGGAGGACGAAAAACGATGCGACATTTTCGATTCGAAACAAATGGCGGTGGTGGTTTCAACCAAAATACCACCAAACCAAGTCTTATTCATCAATGGTAAGTTTTATGTGTAGTTCAAAGTTACTCATTTATACACATTTTCATATCGAAGCAGCCATCTTGAATCGCCATTTTGATGAGATCCAGTGCACGAAAGGCGCGCATGGAGTTGGCAACCCGACTCGCACTAGACTCTAAACAAAATCCACAATGGTCTAATGTCTATTTATTAATTGATGAGACCTGTTTTTCTGGGATATTTTGCTTACTTTTTGGGGTACATACCTCATTTATGTCTTAACAGAATGCCAAAAATCGCGGACAACAACTGAATATCCGATATATTTCCAGTTCTGTACCAATTAGATGGATTGGCAAAAAGACTCCTTAAGTCCAGTTGAATGAGAGAGAAAATCCTCCATTTTGTCAAATTTCTTGGATTTGAACATATTAGCTTCTTTCCTGGGAAATATAGCTTTGGTGTTAAGTTATGAAAAACATAAATTTACCTAAAGTTTTATTTCAAATGTGATGAGTTATAGTGACTCATTTAAGCGAACATCGAGACAATTAATCCAAATATTTTGAAATTACCCTTCGGATTCGAAGCATTCTCATAGATATTACACCAAGATGACTGATACATGGTTAAGAGTTATAGGTTGAGGGGGAGGGTAATAATACTACCAGTTTGGCGTACATTTATCGGTCAGAGTAGGAGGGGGATGGGCAAGAGTAATCGCGTACTGTAGCCTAATGCTTAATATATTATGAAAAAATGGCTGGTTTTGCACACAGGCGGTTGAAAATCTCTAATTCTATGCATACGTAATAAATGAGTAATCCCACAATGAAAAGGGCACTATAGGAATTCAATGCGGTACCGGTACAACAATGCAATCGATGAATTAAATTGATTAGGAGACGGTACTCAAAAAGTCGATTATTTTGAGTGGTTTAACTCCATTCATTCAAATTAAGTGCAGGTCTATATTAGGCCTCATTGACATTTTCCAGAAAACCATTCGCCGCAGCCCACAACGACTACTGTTAGGACGGCGGTAGGTAAAGGAATGTACAGGCCCCGACCAACCGATCCACCAATGTTAATACCACCTATGCCGCCAGTTGCAGACCCTCCCACAACTACCAGTGGTGTTAGGACGGCGGTAGGTAGCGGAATGTACAGGCCCCAACCAACGGATCCACCAATGTTGATACCACCACCACCTATTCCTGTTACGTCAGACCCGACTACAACTACTGAGACCAAACCTGCTAAAAAATAGCTAAACCATGCAAAACCAGAAGTAACATAATCGCATTAACAATACATCTCATATCAGCATAGCAGTGACGGTCACCAATTACGACTTTACTGCGTTTGCCTTTCGCAAAACTTACATAATTTTTATTCCTCGATGTTAATGTCGTATGTTGTTTTGGTATGAATTCCCATTATTGAATAGCGCTTTCAAAATTTTTGAGGCCAGTTTTTCGAGGTCATCCATGGTGTTGATTCGATGGTCTTTCACAATTAGAATTTACAGCTTTTTCCTTAATTTTATTCATATCCAAGTTTCATCAAGTTTTTTCCATTATATCGAACTCGCAGAAAGATAAATCGTGTTTTTATTTGTCAGTTATCGATGTAAAACTCTGTTTAGACTGATGCTTTCTTATTCTGCATTAAAACATATTTCATTATGCATTGAAACATTCCGTGTTATTCATCTGTATATATTCTAACGATTTTCTATGTACATGTACATGTATTAGTTTTGTTTGGTAAGGAATGAATGTGAATCAGCGTTTCTGTGTGTATGTAAGAGTGGCTTCTCGAGTAATTCCTCGCATAATTTATTGGGTTCATTGTTTTACTTAAACTCTGTATCTATATTTAAACTAAATGTAGCGATCTTGCATGCAAATAAATCATATCATATATCTAACAGTTGTTTATTCTTGTATATAATTTGACCTTTTTGGGCATGGGTGGATCTAGGAGGGTTTCGGCCCGGCCTTGCAATTTAAGTTGTCCATAGCATTACAGTGATTGTCACAATCTGGCATATTTGCCATTCATCCTCAACTTGCTCATCGTGGCTACTTAATCCGAAAAGTGTCCTTCCATTTCGTTTGGACCCTGGTTGTCTTCTTTGTCCAAGTGTCCTGGTCCCCGATTATCGTTGAGATGATTGCTCGTTATCCAGACGGACTAAACCCAATTCGACCTTGTAGTCTATAAAATAGCATCATTATTTGATAGTTAATTGGGGATAAACAGAGCTTTCCACCGAATAAAACGATCGTTTAATATCTACACCGCGAAATAACGATGTGATTACTTACGAAAAGACATTATTATTCCTCAGGTATAAGTTTTATCGCGAGGTGTAGTTAATAACAATAAATTCTACTCTGTAGCCGAGCTTTGTTGGCTAAACGTGTTTCGCATCGATTTTACCGTAAAAATACGATATACTTCGGCGGAAATGCGGAAATTTCGCGACGTCAAAGCGAGTCAGGTACTTCGTGAGTTAACGGCTGTGACGTCATATCCGCTCACAGGAGGCGCTGAGCCGTATAGAAATTGAGAGATGAAAGTTATGAAATGGTTTCTTTCGCCTCGGATTCCGCAGCCGTCATGGATGCTGATTTTATCTTCGGCGCGTACCAGAGCATTCGAGAATTCGGATTTATTGATTCCGAGATTGGATTTCTGAAAACACGGGCGCGTATTTGAATCGGGCTTGATATCCTGAACGATTTCGGATCGAAAGGAAATAGTTTCAAAAGCGTTCTGAATTCGGTTCAAAACAGTTGTCAAAGACTTATTAAAGTTTTCGTTGATCTGAAAATAGTCCGGGTACGTATTCGATGAGATATCGTTATCAATACGTTCTACGAAAGCGCCATCTGGTGTTACTAATGATAGTTCTCAATAGATGGCGTTAGGTAGTTACTACTACTTTCAATGGATTAACGTTTATGTTAAGAAAGAAGGGTAATGTCTCAAGTAACTCGTTCACAGTGGATTAGATTAGAAACGGAAATAGGTACCGAATTTAATCAAGATGTACTAAATAGCCTACACTAAAAACGGTAAAAGGTTATCTTCCAGTAAACAGAGAGGAGAGTGGTTGTCGATCGAATTCAACTGCACACTTCACTTTGCGATCATTAATGAAATATTCAAACTTATTGGTTTTGAATACTGTTTTCGTGTACAATATACATGTAGTGCAAACTTAAAACTCATTCAGTGGAAATCAACATTACATCGGATAGCGAACGAGTCTGAAAGCAACGAGTAAATCGGAAAAAAAATTATAGTTTAAACTGACCCGAAGGGTATATATTACAGTAAAAGGGGTAGAAATTGATCGAGGACGGCCACAACCTGTAACTTATCAAAATCAGTCTATAAGTCTACAAGATGCTGTTTAGCCTTTTCGGCCCGAAAAAGAGAGAAAAAGAGAGAAGGGACGGAAGCTAGGTAGGACTGTTCTGAATCTCAATCTAAGAGTTTGCACGATCGCAATTTTGGAACTATATTCTCCATATTCTATTGGTTTTCTCATATAACTTCCGGTGCGCGCTGTAGCGTGATATCGTGTTAAGTATCGGGTGAGATTATACCGGAAACTATGGCTTCGTTCATCGTATTACCGGTTATGACGTCGATTCTGTTGGCCGCGTGTCAAGGACGACTGTACGTTTACAAACAGTCGCACGAGCGACCCCTAGCGGATTTGAAATACACCTATCCGTCGATCAGTTGCGCACGCATGTGCTTAGCAGCGACTAAACCGAATTGTTCGAAATTTTCTGTCAATCAGGACGGAAGCTGCC
The DNA here is from genome assembly GCF_964204645.1 of Tubulanus polymorphus. Lineage (NCBI taxonomy): Eukaryota > Metazoa > Nemertea > Palaeonemertea > Tubulaniformes > Tubulanidae > Tubulanus > Tubulanus polymorphus. The sequence goes on along the minus strand of NC_134032.1, from coordinate 11,934,618 downwards.
AGATACCAAGATCGAGCTCGGAGCGCCCCCATGCGGAGGAAGCAAGATTCATTTATTTCTCTTCTTCCGGTGAGTTTGGACGTGAACCTATAATTTCAATACTGGACGCAGTTCAATTAAGATATGTTTTACTCCCTGTAGAAATCAGTTCATTTTTGAACAATTTGCATCTTGAAATTCAATGTTTTTACGAAAGATCAAATATAAAACTACACAGAATATCTCAAACTCAATAGAATTGAATTTAATAGCAGAACATGTGGCAAATATAATTCTTACCCCCCTCCCAGGGGCGGTTGCTCAGTAATGACGCTAAGGTCATTTTAGTTCTATGATACACAGTCTAACAACAAAAGGTAAAGGTAACAACCAATCGTAAAGATTGAAGAACGCTTTTTGACTGCTCCGCAACTGAACTGGGACTTGACTTAATATATCATGTTATGCTTGTAATACTGTTATACAGAAGAGGTTCATGATTGGACGTATTTCCCCATGTGTCCAGAAAACAGTTCGTTGTGTTACCGAATGGCTAGAGATCGTAGAACATTCCAGGAGGCGCTACAGCATTACTGCTATCACGAAGCAATACTTGCGCAACCCCCGACACTCGAAGACAATAATATAATCGCACGATATATGGCTACTGGATTGGGCGTTATTGATTGGGAAAATGAATACGAAGGTGAGGAAAATATTGTTAAAAGAATTTCATTTGAATTTATTATCGAAGCTACTGTGGCAATCAGGGATCCGCTTGGTAGTGCGAGTGTGAACCAAGTTAGCCTTGTTTTGTATATATACGTATGAATTTAGAACCTTTCAACTGAGCAATGCTGGTGCGGCACTGCGCAAGTTGTATGGTGCTTCGTGTTGTTGCAATTAGGGGTTAAGATGGTTGGTGGTCATTCATTTACCTATGCAGTTCATAAAGCTTTTCAGTAAGTGGCACTAGAGTTCATCTAGACTGGTTGCCGGTCTCTATCTTGAATTAAAAAGAATGGCCCAGAATTTGCCCGCCAGCCATTCTCAAGTTCGCCTTGCGCGTAATTATTCCAAATTAGATGCACGGAAATTCAACCCGTTGTGATACAATCTGTCATATCTATATATTTCAGCTGATTTCTTCATCAGTGCCAAACGAATAGACGGACAGTTGTTCTGGGTGAATAAAGATGGCAGCACGAGACGGTTGATCGAGTACGACTTGAATTTGTCGGCCGGCGAACCACGTGACGGCTGTGTTTATTACAAAGCGATAACGCAGAATACGACTTCTGTTCAGTGGGGCGTTGGCGATTGCAACAGAGAAATACATTTCATTTGCCAGACGCCCAACGTACCGTCCACAACGCCATCCGTCTGAGGCTTTATTCAAAAATTCTATTACGGGACTTCTCAATTCATCAAATCAACGTATATTCTCAAATTGATTACATTCATAATTTATTATATTCGAACATCGAAATTTTCATATAAGTTTACCAGTCAAAATATATTAACACTTTCTGCTTTAGTGATGACGGCATCTTTGCTACCCTTGCGCCATCTGCCGAACTTTCAACTTACCAAATGTTACATGTCCTTGACATTGGTATGTTTGTTGTTTCAGTAAGCATATATACAAAATATGCCAGCTATCACCACGATGCTAAAAAGTCGAGACAAGTATTTTAGGGCAATTATACAATTATCGGGGTAATTAATACACCAAGCACGCAATAGGTCATTTTCTACGATGAATACGTGTCCTATAGTTCAAGAGCTGTGCTTTTAGAATACCAACAACCACAGGATTTCATTAAGGTTTGAAGTGCTATTATTTGAGCCCTCCAGTAGCATGATATATGGAATTCGTCATTTTCAATTAGAAAAAGAATTCCATGCCGGTTAATACGGATGGAATTTGTAACTGTTGGCTTCCCCTGGCGTTATTTAAATATTTACACCATACAGCACTGTAATACGGAGGATACCGATAACCCATCCTGTTCGATGAATCAAAACAACCGCATGTTTCATAGTAATAATGTGAGCGTGGATGGAAGGTAGGAAGGATTGGGGAGCAGGAAGAGCGGATGAAACTGTACCCGCATCGCTGTCTGTTTTGACAACTGCAGAACACAAGCGACTATTAAATAGAGCTAGGTTTACGTATATTTTTTTTTCATCTCGATGCAATTGCAACTGGATTAGATAAGCTACCGAAATATAAGTCTTGTTAAAAGTGAGTATATGAGGTGACTCAGTTTCCACGCTATATAGGCACGTTACTGTTATGAAGACCTTTGCCGCTCTTGTGTTTACGTACATACATGGATAACGTAATTGGGCGGAGAATGCTCGCAATTGGATAGTTCGAATATTAACGACCGTTTTTACCATGGTAACGGTGCATTCGGCGTTGACGTTCATTGTTGCGTGCGCCTGCTTCCGGTCAGCGGTGGCTAACGGAAAGCACACGCGAGTTTACAAAGATGGCGACTATGTAATCGGTGGCCTACTGCCCATACACAACAGGATGATGTCGGACGTTTATGAGCGGTCGAATGTTTGCCGCCAGTTGGCGCTGTCGCATATCATTTCGGTCGAGGCGATGATTTACATAATCGATAAATTTAACGAGCGTTCGGAACGGCTTTTCAGACGAAGTCGGCGTAAAATTCGGATCGGTTACGATTTTCGGGACACGTGCATGCACGTGCCCACCGCCATGCACCAAGCGGTCGGATTCGTTAACGATATCGAAAAATGGGCTGAAATCGCCGACGAAGCAAAAAAAGTTTGCGGCCATCCGAAAACGAATAAATGTTATTGTACGTTCAATCAAACGAAATTCAAAATGCCCGAAGTTCAAGGTCGCCTCGTGAACGGTCGGCCATATTGTTCTCGCGAGGATCGATGGGAGAAAGCAACCATGGCGCCACCTAGCGTGTCACCGAAATCGGAAATGACGACTTCGGCGCCAATTTACGGGAATTACAGCGAGACGAACGGAACCACGAGCTCTAGGAGGAGATATAGGAAACAGAAAAAAACGTTAGAGCCGTGTTTGAATAAACCAATCGTAGGATTAGTAGGTCCTTCGTCAAGTTTTATAAGCGCGGCGGTTGCCGGCCTATTCGCTATATACAATATTCCATTAGTTAGCTATTTCTCCACCAGGGTGCTGCTCAGCGATCGGAAATATTCGTCGTTCTTCCGAACGATTCCGGCCGACGACAATCAGGCCCGGGCGATGGCGGAAATTATCGAACGCTTCAAATGGAATTACGTGTCCACCATAGCAACGGATTTAGAATACAGTAGAGAGGGTAAGTATTTCATTAACCCCTTCATAGCGAAGCCCGTCACACACAAATCAGAAATAACTAGATTGAAACCTAGATATTAAATTTCGAAGTTTTCGAGATGAGACTGATCGAAAAGTATTTCTGAATTGGTCTTTTTTTAAATTTTCTGTTATAGAATTCTGAGTAGAATATTCCCCAGAACGTATAACTGATACTCAAAACGTTTTGTGAAAAAACGTGTTTTTCTGTTTTGATGTAGCAAACGTTTTGCTAATGCACGCGAAACATTTTCCCGATAAAGCCAAAATATAACAACTTCGACTTTTTTAATTACATCGTTTATTGTATTTCACTAGTTCCGGAAAATTTCAAAACTCACTGATATTGCAAGCTGTCAAAATGTCATTCTAAAAGCCACATAACTATGATAAATGGACTTTCAGAAATCCATTTAACTTATCAAGTGCGTACTTGGTGTCTCTGTTCTACATTTTCAAAAACCCTTCACGATTCTCCTTATATTTGAGTAAGAGGAACAATTTTTACACACGCCGCGCTTTGTGTGAAAAATACGAATCTTTTTGAATGAAATACCGCATTTTACGTCAATTGGAGAGATGGCCATTAATCATCGGATAATCGTGTTTTCGAATTTAAGCGAAAAGATCTTGAGATTTGTAAAAATGAGATAAATTCGCCCTACGGTAGAGTGGTTCATAGAAATGTTCTCCAACAAACCACGGAAAGATAGTAAACTAGTTCTGGTATTTTAGAGGAGAAATACTTAAGCTCGTTACTTACTACACACAACTTATAATCCTTAGGTTTGAGAAACGCATACAAAAATACTTGTAACCGTGTAAACTGTGTGAACGGTTCGTTTGAACGGAAAGATAAACTTCAGCAGTTCAGGTGGATTGGTTTTTCATCGTCAGTTCTTGGCTTTGACTAGAAATCCCGAGATAGGCCAGGGTATCTTAATGATGAAATTTATTCTTAACATGTAAATGTGCCAATGCAATTATATTCACTAGATTTAGTGCTTCCCTAATGATGGTACATGTACAACCTGCGATTTATAGCCGTCAGAACCCGATTTATACGTCACTTACAGATAACAGACGACCCTTTAACATTAATCGATTTATTGTGTTTGCATTTAGCGAAAAAATAGCACAGCAGCACTTTTGCGGAGAACAAATACAGTACCATATTTGCCAATCATTCATCAATAAAGAATTGGCTTCGGGGAGTGCAACTGTGGCAACAGGGGATTAATCTTGTGATATGTGGGATTCACC